>NC_136385.1:125011228-126261228 GCF_965140285.1 Lepidochelys kempii | reverse complement strand
TTCAAAGCAACTGAGCACCTACAAAAATGACACCTACAAAAAATGCACCAAGGTTTCTGCCTTACCACACAGTGCAACAGCCAGTGCTGAGACGCCACAATCTTATTGCTGGAACCCATCCTCACCACCCTCCCTTTATTGTTTTGCTACCACAATGTTGCACCACTTGTGAAACTGGATTCCACACACTGGGACAGAAACCCATTTGTGTTGCACAGGACCTAGCAAAATTCTGGGAGCTATTAATACTAACTAAACTAAAGACAAAAATCACCATATTTAACAAGGTTTTTATAGTTCATAGACACCCCAGAATAAGCCTTTCTTTTTAGAAGACGGTGTAAATTTTTGTTTAAATTCTGAAGTGCAGTTTCATTTCACAGCCATTATTTGCCTTGCTCTAGAGCAAAATACATAAAAAACACTTACTTCATCTCTATAAAGAGGACTTGTATAATACATTATATCCATTGCACTGCTGTTCAACATATCCCTTAAACCACGCACTTTATCTGGAGTAATGGAATCAACAGTGTCTAAAAAAAATAAAGAGAGACTCAAGTGTTAGATTCAAAACCTTACAAGGTTTTTATATATTGATAAATAAAATGTGGAAAAAAATCCAGAATATGGCTACATACTTCTGAGAACACAATTACAAAATTACGATTAATGATACATCTAAAAGGAGTTAAGTACTGAAATTAACACTTCAAGCCAACTTAAGTGTTCACTTTTCCCATATTTGTCCCAAAGAGAAGTACTTTCCAATATAAATCACCATTTTGTTAATACTTGTGCATGCCTAAAAATTGTATTTTCAGTAACTGTACCTCCATCAAGAGCAAGTTTTGATCTCCATTCAACAGGCAGAAACTCAACATGTGTTGCAAGATTGCAAAAGTACTTCTCTTCTATTTTTCTTGCAGTATCTCGCATCCTAAAAAAATTAAAATTGCTATGTTAGCTAAGATGTAGGTTACATCAAATAAAATTACAATATTTCAAATTAAAAGTTACCATAATGTACACAAATCAAACTTCTCACACTGTTACTTTTTAATTATTGCAGTACACATTAATAAAAATATCATGCTTACTGTTACTTCTAAATACCATGTGACCTTAAAATGTACTATACTAAGGTACTTAATTCTTATATAATGGAAACTTTGTATATTAATTACCCAAGAGATAAAGTTTCTGAAATTGCTACTGAATTATATTAAAGCCATGACCCAAAACCCATTAAAGTCAGAGGGAGTCTTCCCATTAACTTCAGTAGGTTTTGAATCAGGCCGAATGGTGAAATCCTGGCCTCAACTGAAGTCCGTGCCATTGATTTCAATGGGCTCTTTGGATTTCACCCAAGTGATTCGACTTGTACATAAAGAAGCTAATTTAGATTTTTAAAATATGACCATGAAAACAATTATCAGTTTGACTACATGTAGTCTGAGGAGTTAGACTGTCACTTTAGAAGTGAGATGGCTCCCAAGGGAGAGGATGGAAGGCTTGAAAGGCCTCAAAGCAAGCAACAGGAGCGTTTATTAGTATTCAGTCTGGTGGCAATGGCTGCAAATAAACTAACTGTTCTCTAAAGCTTCTTTTCTTTTTAAAGCACATTTGAGCATAGGCATTCATGGGCCTTATTTGAATTTAGTTAATTAAAAAAAAAGTATTTTCAAGTATTGAATGTGTCTCTGACTCCCTCTGCCATTTTTAGGGCTTTTATAATCATTTCCCTTAAAAAAAAAAAAAAAAAAGTCCCCCTCCTTTGCCTCTGTGTGAAAGACTCTTAAAAAACAAGGGAAGCTGGCTAACCACCAATTAAAAGAAGACAGTAAAATATATATAAAAATGCTATACAATGCACAAAGTAAACAAACAAGTAAAGGAAGCTATGCTTTTCTCTACTCTTTTAGTGATAGTAATCTTAGGTGTTCCTGACAACGCTAGCAGGTAACAATTTTCAGAAAGAAGTGTGATTTATGTTGATGGTGTTCCTTTTTAAAAAAATTGTAAAAGCACACAAAGAGAGATTTTAAAAGGGCAGTAGTCCTGAGCTAGGAAGAGCCATTTCCAAAATGACTGTTTATTCCCCAATTACAGGCATTAGAGTTTGTTCTGAAAACAGGAAATGAGACTTAGTCCAGTGCTCCAACATGCGTATTTCTTTTTATAAGCAAACTCCTTTTAGTGCCTTCAGTTGGAGCAGTATCATTATTATAGACTTGCCTACAACTAGGCAATTTTAGAAAAAACATCCCATTGATATTGAAGCTAGTGTAGACAAAAGTCTGTCAGTTTCCAGGGTTTTTTCCCCCCTTTTTTCTTTTTAAAATCATCACATCAATTAACGAACAGTGAGAAAGTCAGAAGCTGCTGGAATCCGGTCTACACTGGGGTTCTCACACAGGAAATACTAGTTCAGATGAACTGTTGGAAGCTGATGTGAGATTTTTTTTTCCTTTAAGTTCTCTGGTGTACATATATTGTCTATTTTGGACACAACTGTATAATGAGAGTTTGTCACCTCTGTTTTGCAGGCCTGCCTACAGATTTATGGGTAAGCTGCACTTTTGGCGTTAGAAGCAACTGCATCTAGTGGAATGAACTTGCAGCAGGAAACCAGGTAATCCCAAGTTCTACCCCAGCTCTGCCACTCATTCATTATACGCTGCCTGATTCAAAGCTCATTGACTTTGATGGAGAGATTCTAGGGTGGCTTTGGGCAAGTCACTTCCATGTCTCTGCTTTAGTTTCCCCATTTGTAAAATACAAATAATACTCACCTCTCTGACTGGGAGGTTGTGAGGCGAAAGTAGGTGATGTTTGTGAGTGCTTTGAAAAATATATTCTCTACCAACATCTTAATATTTGGACATAGATTTTTTTAAAAACAATTCCCTCCTCAAAAAGTACACATTACATCCCTCAGAAATCAGAAAGCTTTTCATTTCAATAGGCAGTTGAAGCTAACTATTCCATAAACTAGATATAAAACTATTTCATTTTGACTGAAAGGATTTTTATTTTTGTTTTTTGAGGGTGGGAATGAAAGGAAGGGAAATTGCCTTTTTCACACTCATATTAAAACTGTTGGGCTGACCAAATGGCCTGGAGACACAAATAACCTGTGCCCCCATTTTTAAAACCTGGGTTTGGTTGTACTCCTAGCCTCTTGATCCCCAGACCTATGGGATGGTAAGTGCTTAAGAGGTACAGCAGCATGCTCAGCCCACAAGAGAAGGAAACGGAGGAGTCTACTCAGCCAGACAGTTCATTCAAAGGATAAAGAAGTGGAACTGACTGGCTCTGAAGGAAGCCCTATTAGTCCTCCTCAGAAGGATGTCTCTGATATGAGTAGAGTTGCCAACTTTCTAATTGCACAAAACCAAACACCCCTGCCCTGCCTCTTTTCCAAGGCCCCGCCCCCACTCCCTCCACACACACCCCCCCCCATCGCTCACTCTCCCCCAACCTCCCTCACTTTCACTGGGCTGGGACAGGAGGTTGAAGTTCGGGCTCTGGCAAGGGGTGTGCGCTCTGGGCTGGGGGGTTTGAGGTGCAGGAGGGGGTTCAGAGATGGCGCAGGGGTTTGGGTTGCGGGCTCAAGGAGGGAGTTAGGAGGGGGCTCTGGGCTGGGTCAGGAGGTTGGGATGTGGGAAGGGGGTTCAGGGTGCGGGCTCCAGTCAGGTGGCGCTTACCTCAGGCGGCTCCCAGTAGGCAGCACAGTAGGGCTAAGGCAGGCTCCCTATGGAGGAGGGTGGAAACTGTCAGCATCTCCCTCTGGAGGGGCCAGGGCGCTCGTGGCGGGGGTAGTGCGCGGAACCCCCATGGCCGCCCCTGCACCTAGGAGCCGGAAAACTGCTACTGGTGGAGAAATGTTCCCGTTGCAGTTTTACCACTACATCGGCTGCTTCCGGGAGCCGCAGGGAGCCTGCCTTAGCCCCGCTGTGCCGCCAACCGGACTTTTAGCTGCCCGGTCAGCTGTGCTGACCTGAGCTGCCAGGGTCCCCTTTTGACCAGGCATTCCAGTCGAAAACTGGACGCCTGGCAACCCTAGATATGAGGCCAAAAGCATAATGTGGTGGGGCTAAATAGAGCAGCAGAAGAAAGGAAATCCTCAGATTTCTTAGGGACATCCTCAAGGGAAGGAGAAGGGAGGAGATACAGAATGACAATACAAACACCTCAACCACAAACTGATCTAATGCTGGCAGGTAAAGACTCTACTATGCCATTTCTTACAAGATGGCTCCAGAGAAACTCATTTGAGAGCCTAACTTTACCCCCACAGAATCTCCATTTTAGAGATTATCAAGATGATAATGCAGGAAATTCAGTAAATATATTTTTAACACCACCCTTAGCAAGCCACCTGCATAGCAAAATAAAAGAAAATACACCTGACTGAATAGAAGAAGTTCATCATATAGCACAAGACACAGGAAAAGTTAAACTTTAAAAGCTAAAGAGCAGTTCTTGGAAATACTAACACTTCTTAGGCAGAGACTAGAGAAGTTCTTGCCTCTTCTGAGAAACAGAACAGTTTGTGGCCTACAAACAGGAGTTCGGAAATTCTAACATCGATATTAAACAGGATGCAATCAGCTTCTAGCTTCAAACAACTGGTAAAAGCGCAGAAGCACCGGACATGCAGAATGCACAGAATTCCACACAATAAGTACAAGAAGTTAGGATAGCAGAGTAACACCTTTGTGAAATAACTGTGTCCTAACAGTAGCCGGAGAAGGTACATAAAGGATTCATACAACAGTGGAAGTTGCAAATATAAAAAACAGTACAAATTATAAACAGGAATAAAGTATTAACTGAAACAGTACATCAGAGCCCTTTAAGACTGGGATGATATGTCGTCAGATACTGCAGCCTTCTTTCTATCAATTAAGTTACTAACCTTTGTTGGGTTTTTAAAGATGTTTAGTTGTCTGATAAAATTCACCCAAAGCTTGGAGGGTTATGGGGCCACAAAAGTCAACTCATCTCATGTATCCGTGGATCTCTTCTTTCTTTTCAGAAGCAATGGGGTATAGTCTAGGCAAATTGGAACCTTCACGTCATGGAATACTGAGTTCTCAGAGGCCCAGGTTGTGCGCAGGATTCTATTCCTGTTTGGAAGGGTTTGGCATATTACTAAAACCACCCTTGGGCAAGATGATGAAGAGGATTTCCTGGTTAGTCTCCATTACAAACAATCATCCAAATTTGGAGAAGCAGTCCACCCTAGCAACTCTATCAGCAGTTCACCAAGAAACTCCAGCACCCACACACTATGACTTTTTTTTCATTTTTCTCAGGGACACCAACCAAGCACATTTTCTAGTTTGATATTTATTTCTGGATTTTTTTTTTATTAAAACCACCTTAAGACTGTAGAGACATTGTCCAGTCGCTAGTAGCACTAGTCCAAACCTTTTGTCACAATAGATTAAAGGTAAAATTTACAAAAGCAACTAAGTCCCATTTTCAGAAGAGATTTAGGCCTGGTCTACATTTAAAGACTAGATAAACCTAGCTAGGTCACTCGGGGCTGTGAAAAATTCCATGCCCTGAACTCCATAATCAGGTTGACCTAATCCCCAGGGTAGATACAGCTAGGTTGGAAGAAGAATTCTTCCCTCGACTTAGCTACTGCATCTTAGAAAAACTGATTAACTACATTGATGAAAAAACCCTTCTGTTCAGCAGCAGATGTAGTGTAGACATGCCTTCAGAGACTTTGGAGCTTAAGTCTCATTGAAAGTTGACAGGATTTATACACATTTGAAAACATCATAAGTCAGCGGTCCACATAACTCTCATTCTGGGTGATGAGGACCAGTCCCTCAGTCACTGTAGAAGAGTTGGGTTTAACATTGAGGAATGATAAACAAAGAGGGTACAACAATATCCTGTCAGCTTTAAGAAAACATATACAGAAAGAATATGAAAAACTGACAAAATCTGAGCAAAACTACAATCTCTCCATTTATGACTTCCTCACATCTCTCATTTTGTATAAGAGTATCCTGAATTTCTAGTTGGTTGTTTTTTTAATTTCTACTTTCCACATTTCAAATCATATTGCAATCAAGTTCCTCAAAATTGGTTTAAGTATTTTCCAGATACATTACACACTGGCCAAGTTTGTCTGACTAAACATATTCGCAAGTCACTAAAATATATTGCAAGTCAACTTACAACTAGATATGATTTATTGATTTATTCTTTTTTTTCCATCCAGTAAACATTCCTGTGCTGTCCATCTCAATGTTTACAATACCAGGGCAAATACAGTCAAACCTACATGGAATCAAAAGGTCCTTCCACTGGACCGGCTCCCTACTCCCACTATCCCACAGTAGCAGTGCCACATAAGGTTTCTCCGGGCCATACAGTTCTCTCATACATTGAAACCGTTTAGCAAATAGCTTATGCAATCAACGCAAGGGTCCAATGGATAAAGGGCTCATCTGTACAAACATCAATATACAGTGGCTTCCCACTTTTTTGATCAATTTCATCCCTTTAATTTTGACCAAAATAAAAATCTGTTTGAGTCTCCTTGCAGATAGCCAGGGGTGTACAACACGATGCACAACACAGGGTTTATAAAATTAACATATGAATGTCTTTTGGGGATAGCCCTTTTATCATAAGACTTCTTTTATTGTGCTCCTTCTCATTCAATTTACTTAAGAATTTTAAGCTACTTTATTAGGTAGCACCTCTCTGTAGCAAGTGACTGAATTAATAATACTCAACTGAAGAGACAGAAACTGATCCAAAACAACAAATGGAAAATTGTCTTCTCCCAATTACAAATGATCTTGTTACTGAAATTTTGATCATATTAAAGGGACAGCCTTCTTGTAAATCAAATTAGTGAAAGTGACTGTAATTCTGTTATTTTAGGATTTATATAAAAAGACAAAAGAATATTAAAAATGGATGCAATGCAGACCTTGAGACATTTTGTTACACAGATATAATTTTATGTATTTAGAATGGTGTACTGAAAATAAAGGTTTTGGGACACGTCATGAATAAAATTACAGTGCACTTTCATTCTGCTGCCTTTATTTCTGTGATTAAAATAATGAAATTATGATCCCTTAATTTAGCTGATGTGCATTAGAGGCTTAAAAAAATCTTTGCAGTTATCACTATGACTTTCTCTTTCATTACACTGCATTACTAAGCTTATTCACAACCAGTATATGAAAGGTCCAATACAACACTGAGAACTGGAAAGTCTGCAAGCAAATTAACTTCAGAGTTAGTATAGCAAGTTTACAGATTCAATTTAATAGCTGATAACAAAGAAAAAGTATAGTGTCTGAAGACATTATCCAGAGTCATTAGTGTCTACTCTTCTCTGCTAGTGCTTCAGTCTGAGACCATCCATAACTATGAGAGAATAAATGGGTCCTTAACCCAACTCTCTCAAGATCAGAAAATATTAACACAGCAGTCAACTTCCCAGAGACTAGTCTGGTCTCTTAAAAACTCTACAGACAGGGCAATGAAAGACACAGGACTAGGAGTCAGAAGACTCAAGTTGTATTCCTGGCTCTGCCACATGGTGACAGGGATAAATTAAAATCTCGATACTTCACTTTACTAATCTGTAAATTGGAAATACACTCTTTGTAGGAATGTTGTTCACGCATATTAATACAAGGGGTTTAGAGAAAGCTTCATCTATTGAGGATCATAAATTCTTCTATTTTTTTCCAGAGAGAACCAGTATATAAATGTATGGCTAGAACAGCAAAACCAGTAAGTCATTCCCAAAGTAGTATAAATGGGACAGTCATAAAAGGACTCAAATTAAGAAAGCCTTGTGGAGGTGTTTCTGTAGGAGGAGAGATAATCACCATAGGCCAAAAACATTCCTTTGACTTCGACTCTTCTGGATTTTGTTTTCCACCATCTGGCTGACTGGTTGGTGGAGAAAAAAGGGCAGAAAGGCCAACTAGATGAAATAACTGGCTCTTTGGAGTATATCTGCACTGCAGCTGAGTGTGCCACCCAGCCCAGGTAGACAAACTTGCAGCTAGCTCCACTGGAGTTTTCACGTTAAAATCAGCAATGGGGACATTCCAGGAAGGGCAGCAGCTTGGGCTGGCCACCTGGGCTCAGACCCAGGGAGCCAGGGAGCTTGGAGTCAGGCAGCTAGCCCAACCTACCTTCTGTACCGAAATGTCCACGCTGCTATTTTAGGCACGGTAACTCAAGCAGAGCTAGCACAAGTCTGTCTACCCAGTCTAGAAGGCTCATTCCCAACTGCAGGGTGGACACACTCTTTGCCATCCCAAGTGCTGCTCTTTCATCCACAGCTGGAAGGAGTATGCTATTTTAATACCCGGGAGGAACCATAACAAAGGGTGACTTTTGAGAGGAGCAGATCCAGGCTAGGGTAAAGGAAGGGAGGACGACATGATGATCAGTATAGTCTCCGTGACCTTGTGCTCCCTCCTGCTGTTTTTTGTATCCGCCTGTTCTCTCATCTTACACTAAGGGCTTGCCTACACTACCGCGTGGGGTCGATCTAAGATAGCAACTTCAACTACGTGAATAGCGTAGCTGAAGTTGTCGCACTTAGATCTACTTACCACAGTGTCTTTGCTGCAGTAAGTCGACAGCTGATGCTCTCCAGTCGACTCCGCTTGTGCTCCTCGTTCTGGTGGCGTACTGGAGTCGATGGGAGAGTGTTCAACGTTCGATTTATCACATCTATACTAGACGCAATAAATTAACCCCCGCCGGATCGATCACTACTGGCCAGTCTGGCGGGTAGTACAGACAAGCCCTTAGATTGTAAGTTCTCAGGGACAGGAGCTGCTTGTTTGTAATATGCCCGTACAGTGATTGGCACAGTTGGGGGTGTGGACTCTAGGCACTACCACAATACAAACAATAAATACTACTACTAACAAAAATAAACTTGTTACAAAAACTCAGCTGACTGCTTTTCTAGTTCTTGTTCTGCCACCTGAAGAATTCTTTACTGGTTGCCAGATGCCATTTTTAATTATTCTTTAATGGAAAGGATTCCAAAAAAAGTCTTTTTAGCGGACACATCAATAAGCATCTACTTTGCTGGAAACATAGGCTTCTTGGTAGGTCCAAGTAATTTTCAGAATGATAAAAGTGGCAGCATGCACATCTTTGATTCCACCAGTCTTTAAAAGTCTCCTTCACTAACAGGCCACTCAACCACCTCGATTTGCAGAGATGAAATTTAACATCCTGAAACCTGAAGGCATAAGACTTCCGCAATTCAGATATTCTAGAGACCTAATCAACTTGTAATTTTCAGAAAAGCTTCTATTCACTAAGCACTACAAGTGAATGTGAAAGACTTGGCTCATCTGGTGCAGAGAGCACAATCTGAATCCTATTCAAGTGACCTTCCAAGGCATCCTGGAATATTTGTTGGCAGGCTTCCACAAGGGACTGAACTGTAGCTCTCCAAGTGACAGCATTACAGGCATTCAGTCCACAACCCGAAACAAAGGGAGAGCTGAAGTTGACTATATCCAGTTTTACATTTGTTAGTTTTATTTTATTAGTAATTTTTCTCCCCATAAGTATTTAGGTTTCTTGGTAATTAAGACATCATGATTTACCATCTAATATGCATCCCATATTTGCATATAAAATTCTAACATACCTAGTTCTTGTTCCTCCCACTCGGGGAAATTATCCTTAATACAAACTCTTCCCAGAAGTGGAGGCCAGATTAATAGATGCTTTCATTATGAGAAATGAAATTACAGGTCAGGAGTATTGTTTCCACTTTTTGGCAACTGTTTCAAAATCAAAACATTAAAAAGCAGATTTTGCACAGAAAGCTCCACTTACCAAAAAGTTTGAGCCCTACCTATTATCTAATATTTTTCTAATCAAGTAAGTTTGCTTCAACGCCACCTCGGAGATTCTTAGCATAGTCATCAAGTTCCTCTCATACAGCAGTTAAATAATACTTTTCAATAGTGGACACAAACTGACAGTGCAGGATAAACTGAACTTATGTGGCTAAAATGTAATGGGAAAATATATGTAACCTAAAACGCACCTGCACATTCTTGATTTAATACATGTAGTTATGCATTAGACGTCTATAAAATAAAATCCACAATGCAAGATTTTAGGAAAGCATTTAAAATTATGTGGGAAACACTGTTCAGTACCAGCTGCAGTAGACATTCAAAGCTGAACAGAATTTTTATTAGTTATGTTAAGAGGCTTTATTCAAGTGCTATCGTTTTTTTCCTCTTTGCTGCCAATTAGATCCTGCTAAGCTCTAGTAAAGCTAAAGTACTGAACATTTCACTTCATTTACCCTGCAAGACAATCCCCAGTTGAGAATGTTAAAACAGCATTAGCCATTTGAATTCCTCAGTTAAAGATGGAAATTTAAGTGTAGCCACCAATGACAAACTATAAATAGGCAGTTAGCGGTGTCCTTATCAAAGCCAGACTCTTGTCTATCAAAACACCTTACAAGTCAGAGTCAAACAGGTAAAAGGAAAACTTAAAACTGCAACAGCACCCTTAATGCAGTCAAGTTGTTTCAAGGATAGAAGAAACACATACGAGATTCAATATGTCCCTTGGATCTAAGTAATTAATTGCTATCTACACTTGGAAATTTACCAAAATAACAATTCCAGAAAATTTATTCTAGAATAGCTATTTCAGTAAAATTTCCGAGCACAGACAAAAAAGGCCAGCAAAACTTTGAGAAAGTGAAATTCAGGAATGAAGGTAACCTAGAGAGATTAGAAATATGGGCAGAAAACAACACTTCAACTGAGGAAAAAAATGCCAGCTAATATGCCCAAGAAAAAATAATGCTCTGGAAGAGCAAGTGCATTGTCTGCTTCAACAAAACTGAACACTATGAATAGGCATTAATCTAAAAGCACAAAAACACAAAAATGTCCATCCAAAGAGGCCCAAAAAAGTATGTAGGCAAATTAACAGGATATCAGAGATGCATTTTCTTCATTTAGGATTGTTCAAGATTAAAATCCCCAAAAGAGTAAGGTTGGGTCACAGGGAATGCGGGGAGATCCAAAACCAGGTGGGATGCATTTTCCAGAAAGACAGTACTGAAGAACGTCTTTCCATTCTTACAGTGTAATGCTGCGTTGGACTGTAAATCAAAATAACCAATAAAATAAACTATGCCAGCGGTTCTCAACCTTCATTGCACCATGACCCCCTTCTGACAAGAAAAATTACTATGTGACCCCCCAGGAGGGGGTACTGAAGCCTGACCTCACCCAAATGGGGGGGCCCAAGACAGAGTTCCACCACCTTCGGTCAGCGAGCCAGCCAAAGCTGAAGCCCAAGGGCTTCAGCCCTGGGCAAGGGGCCTGTAACCTGAGAGGCTTCAGCTTCGGCTCCAGGCGGTGAGGCTTGGGCCCTAGGCCCCAGCAAGTCTAACGCTAGCCCTGGCGACCCCATTAAAATGGGGTCATGACCCACTTAGGGGTTCCAATCCACAGTTTGAGAACCACTGAACTATGCCAATACTCACGAGATTAGAAACCTATGACATTTTCCTCCGTAAGCAATAATGATCCACTCTGCTATGCTATCCAGACAGAACATAGTGAAATATTTTGTTTATGTTAAGTAAGGTGAATAATTGTTCTAGCTGAGCAGGAAGTACTGTCCCTTCTTAAGATTAGTTTTGTAGCTAATATCAGCTTTGACAGGAACAGCTTGTTGTGCCAGCTGCCACGCTACATTTAGATAGGAAATGTATTTAAATACTACCGTGAAGAAACAAAGTTAACAGATGCATCATGCCACGTCCTTCAGAAAACAATTTCATCTGGAGCTGCATTCTATATATCCTATCTACTTACAGGACAACTTCCATCAGTAATGTATCTGAGCACCTCACAAACAATGACAAGACTGAACTCCATATTTTTATGCAATTAATACATAAAGTTTAAAACCATACTTTATAAAGTAGAATTTTGTTTTGACCTTTGCAATGAACACCACCAACCAATGGTGACTTCTGTCTGACCCAGTGACTTGAAGACAGAACACACTACAGGCGCCTTGGGCAAGGTCACTAGCCTATCCCTAATCTACAGTTAAAATGTCCTCCAATTGGGTCAGTGTGAGAACTGTGAAATTTTTAAAATGGAAATTAAAAAAAAAAATCTATGCAGTAAGGCTGGATTTTTTTTTTTTTGCCATGAGCAGAGGTGTAGATTGTACATGACTTGGAAATAAAAATATGAGATTCATAGAGAGGCACACCAGATACAGGAAAAAGTTCCAGTTTATGCTTATGCCCAGATCACCTCCCTCAAAGGTCAAACTCATAGGAGGGTACTCTAGGGCAGTAGTTCTCAACCAGAGGTCCGGGGCCACAAGTAGGTTTCAGGAGGGCCTCCAAGCAGGGACAGCATCAGACTCACTGGGGCCCAGGGCAGAAAGCTGAAGCCCCACTGCATGGAGCTGAAGCTCAGGCCCCTGGGCCCCGCCGCCCAGGGCTGAAGCTGGAGAGTGAGCAACGTAGCTTCGTGGGGGGCCCCTGTGTCATGGGGCCCCAGGCAACTGCCCTGCTTGCTACCCCTTAACGCCAGCCCTGGCTTTTATATGCAGAAAACCAGTTCTTGTGGCACAGGTGGGCTGTGGGGTTTTTATAGCATGTTGGGGGGCAGGGACCTCAGAAAGAAAAAGGTTGAGAACCCCTGCTCTCGGGGTACTTTTTTCCCCCGACCCTCCAAAAAAATCTATGGGGACCCACAAGGTTTGTGGCGGACCCAAGGAACAACTCCTCCCCAGCATCATTGGAACCATGCCCCCAGGGACCTTTTATAGCCGCAGCAAATTCCTGATGCCCTGTTGGAAAATTTGTGGGAAATTATACAGTCTGAAACCATATTAGGCTCAATAATGACCCCTTACATGGCAACAATGATCATGAGCGAGGGTAAACAAACAGGGGCAGGGAATTTAGCAGGGAAATTAGAGGGCAATTATTGGGCCGAGACTAAGACCAGAACTGCTCACCTGGGAATGGGGAGGGCTGATGATTACAATAAAGGGGAAATGCAAAAGGATCTCGGTGTTCCCTCCTTGGGATGTGGGGAAGGTAAATAGGTGGTACAGCTATGCTTCTGCAGAGTGTAGCTGAGCTTCTGCTACAATAAACCGAGCTGTAACCGAAGACTCCAGTCTCTGTGTGTTCCTATGTGTGTCCGTTGGTCGTGTCTGAAAACATAGGATACTCCAACACTCTGAACAGGTCATTTCATTGTCTCGGAGCCATGGAGTAGCCATGCCCTCAAGTGGAGTCTTGCCAGGTTTGGGTGGTAGACCTGGCCCACGTCCTGATACAGGAGATGAAGCAGAAGTGGAAGAATGTGTGGTGGGCACATAGACATCTTCAAGAGGTAAGAAAACCATATCTGTCTGGGCCACGTGAGGGCTATCAAGATGACCCTGGAGTTATTGGTCCTTATTTGTGTATGACCTTGGCTAAAAGGGGGGGGGTCGGGGGAAAAAGTGTACAATAGATGTGCATCCCATTTGAAGAGAAAAGCATTGCCTGGAGAATGGGGTCCCAGTCCTGCTCTAGAGCAAAAGTATGGGCATTTGGCATTCTGGGTTGTTGCAAAGAGGAATATATAGGGAACTCCCACTGTCTGAATATGCTCTATAGTACCCTGACGTTCATTTCCCATTCATGGTCACGAGAAATTTTTCTGCTCAGTGCATCTGCAGTGGTGTTTTTGCATCCTGGTAGGTAGGAAGCTGAGATGTCGATATTGTGGTGGATGCACCAGTTCTATAGTAGCATAGCTTCTGTGCACAGGGAGTGTGGCTGTGCCCCCTCCCATCAGTTTATATAAAACATACAAAGTGACATTGTCTTTTCCCTGATCATGGGTATGAAGTGTGAGCATTCACTGCGGACTGCCTGCATCTCCAGTAGGTTTATGTGTAGTGTTGATTATAATGGGGACCAGCAGCCTTGGACTGTGTGGTTGTGCAGATGTGTTCTCCAACCTAGCACAGAAGCATCTGATGTGAGTATCATTGATGGAGGGGTCTATGCAAAGGGAACTCCTGTGCAAAGATCGTGTGGTTGAGTCCACCAATATAGAGAATTTTTTAGTTTGGTTGGCATTGAAAGATGCTTGTTTATATTGTGTCTGTGTGGAATATACACTGTCCTGAGCCAGTCTTGCAGGCATCACATGTGCAGTCTGGAGTGTTTGACAACAAATGTCATTGCTGACATATGGCCTAACAGTTGGAGGCAGGTCCTGGCCGTTGTCTGTGGGCTGGCTTGCATTGTGGTGACTAAAGTGGTAAACCTGTGACAGGGAAGAGAAGCTGTAACCTCCAGAAAGTCGAGGTAGGCACTGATGAACTTGTCTGTGCCCCTGCCCCGGTGTGAATGTTGATTTTTGCTATTTGTAGACCAAGCTGTGTGAAGAGAGCTACTGTCTTTTGGTTTCAGAGTAACAGCCGTGTGAGAATACTCATGGAGCACAGGATAATCCGAAGGGGAGTACTTTGTACTGGAAATGATCTGTTCTCAGAACAAACCCGAGAAACCTCCCTGTGTGAGGGATGAATCATTATGTGGAAATATGCATTCTGGAGGTCAAGGACCAAGAATCAGTCCCCCCATTCTGGTCCTGGAATTATCATTGCTAGTGTGACCATCCTGAATTGCTGGGTCTTCACAAATTTGTTGAGTCTTCTTATGTCAAGAATGAGCCTCAATCCTCCAGTTTTTTTCTGGGTTAGAAAGTAATGGGAGTAGAAACCCTTCCTTCTGGGTTGTGTTGGCACTGGTTCTGCTGCTCTTAGGCATGTGGAATGGTTTACCTCCTGTTGCCGTAGATGTTCATGAGAAGGGTCTCTGAAGAAGGTCGAGGAGGGAAGTAAATTGGATGGACTATCCAGTCTCAATGGATTTCTAATACCCATTTGTCTGATGTGATGTTTCACCATGTTGGATGAAATGGAGTCAGACGGTCTCCAAATGGATGGATGGTGTCGGATGGGCCCAGCAACAGAAAAAAGTGGGATGTGTCTCTGGTCCTCAACCAAACCCTGAAAACTGTTGTTTAGAGGAAGGTTGTTGGGACATTGAGGGCTGGAAAGGGCGCGGTATCTGCAATCCTCTTAAACAGTTCTTGAAACTGTTTAAAGTCATTCCCCACTGTGGGTGGGGGCAAGATACAGGATGAAAAATTTGCAACTGATGTGACTTCCTGATCCAAAGTCTCCTCCAATTCCGCAACTGCCTCTTCCAGAGGTTCTGAAGGTATGGGTACAGAGGGTGATGGGGAATGCCTTGACCTCTCCCTGAGTGGACTGGGAGGCTTAGGATAGTGTGGGCGGTATGCTACCGATGGGTCCCAGTAAGGCCACTGTGGTGGAAATGGCAGAGGTGGGGGTATCCATGGGTGTCTGTATCATCCTGGAGTTTCAGGTACTCTGGTGGACCTGGTCTGGCAGCTGGATGAACAGGCAAGGAGTGATGGGAGGAGTAGATATCCTCTTCATCATCATCATCATCCTTCACGTAGCTGGATAAAGGAGGAGCTGATCTGGGTGGTGTGGTAAGTTGGCATGGTACTGAGCGTGCTGGAGTAAGGTCAGTACCGACGAGTGGAGATTCTGGTGCTGAGGAGACCAGAAGATCTTTATGGCAGAGAAACTCCAGAGCATCAGTACCGATGAGGGTGTGGTCAGTGGTACCGATCCCTTTACTGTGGTTGTCTGTGCCAAGGGTCGTGCACTATGCGCTGTGGAGGCAGAAGGCGGTGCCATAGACTGTAGCTGAGCTGCTCAGTACCCCATGTTTAAGCAGCACCAGCGGTACGGAGGCAAGGATGGTAGGTTTCTCTGTAGTGCCTTTTTCCAAGCCAGCCCACTTAGGGTCTTTGGTTCACACGGTATCTGTGGTAATGGATGGTCCCGCTACCTCAGAGTGGATAGTCTTGGTGCGGTTGGTACCAATGGGGTCTGACAGGTCAGGAAACATTTCTTTTTGGCAGATTCCCAAGGAGGGGAAGTTGGAGCAAGTTTCTTTGTTGCCTTTTTGGAGGAGTGCTCCTTCCTCTGAGAGGGTAGTGGGGAACCTCTGTCAGATGCCGTCATTGGATGCCGCCACTGGGGCCCAGGAGGGGTCTGTCAGATGCCGCCACTGGGGCCCAGGAGGGGTCTGTGATCCTGGACACAGAGACTTTTCCATCATGAGGAGTTTTAGCTGTAGGTCCTTTGCTCTCCTGGCACGAGCCCTGAGATTGTAGCAGTGGGAGCAGTTTTGTAGTATGTGGGTCTTGCCAAGGCAGTGGACACACTGTGAGCGCCCATCAGACACTAGGATTGAAGCTCGGCAAGTGAGGCAACGTTTAATACTTGGGGAGCCGGGCTTGCCCCTTAGAATAGGATTTTTCCTGTGAGGGTAACTATACTATACTAAGGGGTATCTGAAATACCTGAAACTTAAATTCCTAAGTATTTTATTTTAAAGAAAGCATAAATGGGGAAGAGGTAGGGTATTAAACTATTAACTAACTAACTAGTGTTCTAAAGTTAAGCTAGACTGAAGATAAAGTTCAGAGGCACTGCCAAATGCTCCATCTCAAGCCCAGGGTGGTAGAGAAGGAACTGAGGGAGGGTTGGTTGCACAGCGCTACGTAACTGCCTGAGATAGTTCAAGACGGGGACAGCACATGTGCGACCCAATCAGGCACGGCTATTAAAAATCTCCAATTATAAGCGCAGGGGTGCAGATTCACCTAAAGTGGAACACCCACAGGGACACTCCCTGAAGAAGAATCTAAGGTTTCATACGTGTTGTTTTGGAGATCAGCCCTGTCATTTTATCAAGGGCTACTGGTCTCTGCCCCTTTGTTTTACATTACTTGCTCTTGAACTTTTAACATGTAGGAGCGGAAAAGCACTAGAAGAGAATCAGGCTATGTCTACACTACAAATTACTTCGCTATAATTTATGTCGCTGAGGGGTGTGAATAATCCACATCCCTGAGTGATGTAAATTATACCAACCTAAGCGTCAGTGTGGAAAGCACTATATTGGCAGGAGAACTTCTCTCGCTGATATAGCTACCGCCTCTCACAGAGGCAGGAGTTAAGTAGACAGTAGAGCTCTCTCCCATCAGCTTAGAGCACCTTCACCAGAAGTGCTATAGCAACGTAGCTGCATTGGTGCAGAATCACTGCTGTAATGTAGACAGTCTCAGACCAGCACATTGCTGCTGTAAGATGACAACTTTTATCTTATACGGTAGTTGAAATAAAAAGGTTACTTGGTTTATGTGACTAGTACAGCAAGAAATCTAATCTATCCTAAGAGAAAACCACAGAGTTGAATGACAATTTAAGTTAGGTTTCAGAGTAACAGCCGTGTTAGTCTGTATTCGCAAAAAGAAAAGGAGTACTTGTGGCACCTGAGAGACTAACCAATTTATCTGAGCATGAGCTTTCGTGAGCTACAGCTACAGCTCACGAAAGCTCATGCTCAGATAAATTGGTTAGTCTCTCAGGTGCCACATTTTAAGTTAGATGAACACTTAGATAACATACTGGTCCACTTACTAACTACAGCAATCGAGTTATTGATGTATCAGCATTGGACTTAGATTTTATTGAAGAATGTATAAATGAAGGTTTACAGAGTAGCTTTCATTTATGAAGTCAGGTAAAAACATATAACCCAATGCTGCAATTACTTTCACATGTAATATTCTTGTTAGTAGTTCCACTGACTTTAGTGAAAACATTAGTGGAACTACTCATATGATTCAAGTTACTCACATGTGCTAAATTGTATGCAGAATCATGTCCATAACATGAACCATCATCAGAAGTTTTTAAGAACTGGTTAAACAAACACCTGAGAGGGATGATCTTTGAGTATATTTAATCCTGCCACAGTACAGGGGGCTGGACTCCTCTTGAGGTCCCTTCCAGCCTTATCTGTCTAGGATTTATGATTCTATTAAATGAAATTATTAAATCTTTACCATCAATGTACCTGACAAATAGATAAATATAGTTTAACACCTCAACACGAAGACTCCACAACAATTTCTTCTGTTGTCTAGCAAAAAAACCCAAAACAAACAAACATTTCCTTGGCATGAGTTCTCCAAGTCCCAAGCATGGCTCTTCCCTACTCCCAACAGCCCTCTAGTACGGTGGTAACCTGGCCTCTGGAGAACAAGTGACTTCCTGTGCACTCTCAGGCCCCATCAGCTCAAACTTGATTAAAAAATTATGTCTGGGCATCGCTAGCTCGACTATTAGACTGGCTAGGAAAACAAATTTGAAGGCTTCTATTATTACATTTTTATTACCAAACTAGCTCTTTAAACTAAATGAAAAACATTTAATAAGCAAAGAAATCTTACACGCACCTTCTAAAAAGACTTATCTACTCAGATCTCACTAGGACACATCAGTATTATATTGAGCTGCCACACAAGACAAATTAAAAACTGGACTTTCATTCTTAGAATGGATGAGGCACAACATACTCCGATAATCAAGTACACTTTTTTAAGAGCTGATAACCCTCTTACTGTAGATGATTTTAGGATCAGCCTTCATAAATCAGTGAAGAGTCATGAGCTTGGCTACCATAAACCATAGCAAGCATGGCTGTCAATGAGTGTATGTATATATATTTTAATGTCTTCACAAATTCATAACATTCACTTATCAGTCTCATCAAAAGATGTTTAAGGAAAGGTTTAGTGGTCATTAGTAAGCTTTGGATATGTGTTTCTCTTTCCAGCAGATTTCCGTGCAGAATAAGTCAACCTCCACATACTTAAATAATCTTGGCCCTCTACTGTCGGAGTGACAATAGCAAGACTGACTCCTTATACTTCTTCTAAGATCCTTTTAAACTTACCTACTATTCTGCCAGTCAAGGACAAGATGATATTCTCTCTGATTTGAAGCAAGGGAACACCTCTCCAAACCTGACCAAGTGAGCCACTGACCACCAGTTCTAGAAATCCTCTGACCTGCCCCCTTATGGCGAAGGATACTGGCCAGGGACTAAAACAAACTAAAGGCCATGACTGTAGGTGCAGTTCTGCAGCAGTGCAGTGCGTCTGGTGAAAACGCTCTATGCCGACAGGCAAGAGCTCTCCCGTCAGCATAAAAAAAAAAAAACTACCTCCACAAGCGGCATAAGCTATGTTGGTGAGAGAAGTGCTCCTGCTGGCATAGAGCTCTGCACATGAACACTTGTGTCAGCATAACGTATGTCGCTCAGGGCGGAGAACTATTCACACCCCTGAGCGACATACGTTTTGCTGACGTAAGCTGCAGTGCAGACATAGCCTTAAAATCTTGTGCTTCTCCTAGGCACTGCTCTAACTAGGCACAAAAGTTTAAACTTTAAAGTGAAAAGAACAATGAACATTTGCGCATCCACACTATCAAAATAAATGGCCCCAGAGAAAAATATGTTTTACACTGAAGGCTGTCATTTATAAGCTACTTGAATAATGTCAGCAGAGTCCTGATATGTCTATTACAGCCTCCTTTTGACTTCAGAGTCGCTATTGCATACATAATAAAGCACTCACATAGCTGTGTTTTTGATGATTCTTCCTTGGTCCATTTTCTGCCCAATACCATGCACAACAAACACAATGTGAGTAGTTTGCGATGGCTTGTCTTCTAATGTAGCTTCTTCTACATAGCCTCTATGAAGCCTTGTCCCACTACTTGAAGCTGTAGAAAAAAACACATTATCCTGGATCACAATTATATTCCATGAAGTAAGACAATTCCATACACACAGACAGAACAGGAGCCCGCTTCAAACCAGAACATTACAAATTATATTTTGCACATAAAATACATTTACAAAGATCAGCATACACAATGCTGAGATTTTCAAAGCAGCCTAAGAGATCTGGATAAACAATTTCTTTGACCCTTATCAGCCACCTATGGATTTACATAATTTATGTAATTTCCAGGGAGGATTTTGCTAATTTCTTAGCTGTTTTGGAAAATAACTTTAACGCAGCTGAATAATGCACTATCCATTTTGTTATACAGATAACTTTCTATATGCTTAAGTCATTAATCATTACTTTTTCTCACAGTTCCACAATACTCCTTCAGTGGTCAGTGTATATGTAAAGACTCCTGGCAAGATTATTTCTAAACAACGGGTGAGAAAACATCATCAGCATGACTGATACACAACTCTCGCTCTCATCTATGAATAGAGCTGGACCTAAAAAGCTCAATAGGACCATTTTCATTCAAAATTGAAACATTTGACATGATTTTGCTCATTTTGCTCACATTTTGTTTCAGAGGAAAACATGGAAAAAATTCTCTGAGAGTGCTGATATGTCTTGTTTCAACATTTTTGGAATGAAACTTTTCAATTTTTGTTTTGAATTTTTTTTATTTTATTATATAATATAAAATAAAAAATAAATCAAAATAAAACGAGATTAAAACATTTTGATCAATCTGAAACTATTTTTTCCCCAAAAACTTTTTTTCAGAGAGAATTTCAAAATTTTAGGGGTTTGGTCTGCACAGAAATGAAAACACATTTCAAAATCTTGAAATCCTTTGTGAAACAAGTGTCTCCTCCACACAGCTCTATCCAGGAACTCTGCAAGCTCAGTCTATGGTCTGAAAAAATGCCTGAATTATATTGCCAGCTGGATACATCAGGGCTATCTCACCCACAGCTTTTGGAAGACCTATGTCTTGTTTTGGGTATCAGACATTAATAAGCAGAGGCATTAAAGTGGAATGAGTCTGTTTGTATAAAAAGGATTAGCTCCAATACAGTGAGTTATTTTAAGAATACATACTGGTCTCCCTTTTTGCTAGGACTTCTACACAAAATCACATCTGATGTGATAAGCAAGTTTCCTCCCCCAGCCTCTGTTACACCATTTGTACCCATGGTGTCTTTATTCTGCGACAATCTCATAACAGCAACACATGCCCTTGGAATCTCAAAAGCCTCATTTATTGTAAATTTTTCTTTGAAGGGATTTCAGCAGAGATGCTCCATTGCTTGTTTGCAACAGCAAAATTGCTGATTGGTTTTAGCTAACACGACCAAATTATGCTGACCTTGCATGTTATATATGGGTTGCCTGCAAAGAGGAGGACTGACTTTAAATTGGCACAACTGAGCTTTAAAATTCTTAGAGGTGCTAGTACTGGCTATATTTGACAACTGCTTCTACAGGCTAATATTGATGATTATCTACCATATCGTCCTCAAAATCTTTAAGGATCATCACATTTTAAGCTGACAAGTGACGTGCTGGACTCTATGGTATAGAACACAGACCCGTATAAAAATCCAGCTCACTTTATATCACCTCCCTTTTAAAAATATTTTGGGAGGAAAATATTTTGAGACTATAACCTCCCCTTCTAATTTCATTTGTCAGGGTCTATGTGTGTGTGTTTTTTAGCAGGGTATTTTACTATATTCCTGTACGTAGTTTTCTTTTGTTCTACAATGTTGTGTGGTATGGAAACAGGGCAGAAGCTGCTCCTGTCTTCCCTTCACAGGATGCAGGAAGAGGCCAGGGAGATAAGGTTGGAAGAGCACACTCTCTGGGCCTTGCAGAACCTGGAACTGAACCTGTTATCCCTCAGTCTCAATGTTCCTTGGTTGTCTAGCAAATAGCTGTGAAACCAACTGGCCAAGCATGTGTCCATCCCCCTCTTGGGGCAGGTCCATACAGAAGAAAGAAGCTTTGTACCGCTACCAGTTACTCCATCAGTTCAAGGGGCAGAGGATTGTGCTGTGAATCTGATTATCCCTGCTGATGGCCATGTTGGGAGTCAATATAGTTCCATATGATAATTTTATTTATTTATTTTTTTTAAGATCAGTTAAAAAACCTATGAAATTACAGTAAAAAACCTGTATTAGAAGGTCAGACAGACTGCTCAATGAATGGCAGCTATGTTTATCCTCATCGTTCAATGTGAGGCCCTATGCATTATTTACTGCACACCACCCAAAGCCTGCGCTTAGTACAGAATTATTTAATTTCCCCAGGAGTTTTTCTATGGTGTTCTCAACATAACATCTTAGTTCTTTACAAACATTAATGAACTATCTTCACAGCCGCGGTGAGGGGTGGGGATATTATTATCCCAATGCTACACTTGGGGACTGAGGCACAGAGATTAAGGCCAAAATTGTCAACTAATTTTGGTTGCCCAATCGGAGATGCTTTGGGTCTGATTTTTCAGCGTTCTTAGCATCTTATCGCACTTTGTGTGTTCAGAGCAGAGCTCCCACTGTCCCGAGTTGTAGTTAGGGACGCTCGCCACTTTTGTAAATCAGACCCCAAATACCCAGAAAATGAGGACACATGGTGGCCACCTGTGCACATTTTAGTTTAGTGACTTGCCCAGCACCATAAAAGAACTCTGTGCAAGTGGCAGGGATAGAATCCAACTATCCAGGGCACCAATCAACAGACAACCTCTCTCTTTGTGCAATCCCCTGCCTCATTCACTACACATCTTTCAACTTCTGCAACAAAATGACCCACGGTACTATGGGCAAAAGCCTCCTTTGCTACATAACCCTTACTCATCACCAGAGCAGGTACATTCTGTGCAGTGAATGAGGCAGGGCTCCAGTGGAAAAAAAAAAAAAGTATGTGATCATGTAATTAAAGACCACTGTAATGGCTTCATATTGGGGGGGATCGAATTAAGGTTGCACAGAAAACATTAATTCTGGCACTTCTTAGCTTCGGAATGCTTGACTTTGTAACCTTAATGTACTTTTTAAAGTGATATGAAACTGTATCAGAGCTATTCGGTAATAAGATGCAGTAAACCTGTTTTATTCTTAATTACAAATGTGCATGACAACTTAACAATGCCTTTGAGTTATTTTCCCACAAGAGCGCAATGACAAAAATTAACTATGCATCAAACAAAAATTTCAAACTTGAAATTATGGATGGAACCTGGAATTTTCTTCTCACAGCATTAAGTAACGAACTATTAAAGCAATAATCTTTACAAAATTATTTACAAATGCTGAGAAGTATTACCTTTGGAAAATCCCAACTTTTGCGTAACAGTTCTTGCAATTTTAGATGTTGTTGCATCACTGTAAAGATACACTTCATCTACACTGTGCCAGTCCACGTGGTTGCGACTCAGTTTGAAACTATGAACAGCTGTAGCAAAAAGGAACAAACCTTTATTTAAAAGTGTTAAAAAAATATGGCTTTAAAAAGCCAGGTAAGAGAGAGATGCACAAAGGTATGACTGTACTCTAGATTTCAATTTAAATTCATTTATAAAGGTAAATATTTCTTCTTACCTTTATATTTTGGTCCATATCAATTGGGTAGTTCCTTTTGGGAATCTTCCCACACACACACCCTTTTTTTTGGGGGGGGGGGGAAGTAGGGAGGAGAGACTCCCTAATGGAGAATACCCTTAGCTGAAAGGAAAACATGAATGCTCGCTCTCTCTCTCTCACACACAAATTATGCCAAACTGCCCAAGAGCAAAAAGGAAAATTAAGATCCACATCCACAAGGTGAAAGTGTTTGCTGAAAGCCGTACCACTGATACACCAGGGGGGCTGTGGTGGATACATCTCCCAAAATAACGCTTAAGTAAGTTGATGCAGTGGTAGATGTACACTTGTGCCCATAATGTTACACTCATGCCATCTTTTTGTTCTATTTGTACAGCTCCTAGGCACTGTGGGGTAATACAAACAAATAATAATGGTAATAATGAACATTCTTTCTGGGCTACATTACTAGCAATGAATGTTAACGCATACAGTCACTTTGCAGACTATATAGTACTAAATTTATGAATGTTTTATGTATTTTGTGGACCAGTGATTGTAAGCTTCTCTACTGTGTGTGGGGGAGGGTTACCACTGTTCCCCCAAGAACTAAAAAATAGTGGGTGTGGACGGGTGATTAATTCAGTCCCTGAGATATAAACAGCTCCAGAGTACCACCAACCCCTGGGTGGTTTGCATATCCTGGGTCAAACTGTTTTTTCCAGAGACTCAAACAAAAAAGGGACTTCAGATATAAAAAGCTGAGCTTGAACAGACACGGGATCTCCTTTTTGCAGACAGGATTTTGGGTCTTAGGGAGACCCCCAACCCTTGCTGAAAGGGTGGAAAGACTTAGGCTTACAAGGGCCCAATGAGATAGGTGGATCCTGGTATGTTTTCTAAGCGTACAGAAAGCAATAAACATTCCTATATGCTTTCTCTGTAATGCTTTTAACCTAGAATAAATTTATTTTTGCTTTGTGAAAGCTGGTTGGTAATTAGCATACACCATTGCTGCCCTTGGAGAAAGGTTAACCATAGCTGCTGGACCTGGGTCAGATCTGCTGGCGAAATCACAGTGAGATGCAGAGGGACTGCACCCTGAGTCTGGAGGGGAAGAGAGACATGGGTCTCCGTCTGAGAGAGGCAACGGCCAGGAAGCCCAAAACCTTGATGAAGACTGAGGGGTTGAGATGGTGGTGATGGGGATCAAAGATGCAGTTAACCCTGAAATCGGGACATATATAGTAGCAGTTATGACAGTGGGGAATTGCCAGTGAAGTGCCAACAGCAGCGAAAGCAAGTACTATATAAGGGAAAAAACACAGAGAAAAGTCTCAGTCTTTTCAAGACAGGAACAGCGAAAAGAGAGATGGTAAAATGAGTTATGAACAGCTGAAAAAAAGTCATCTAATTGAGACATGCAGAGAAAGGCAACTCATTTCTGAAGAAAGGACAAAGGCATAACTAGTCAACTTCCTATACTATGGAGGATCAGAAAAAAGAATGATTGTCTAGGACAGTGGTGAGCAACCTGCGGTCCGCATGCGGCCCAGAGTAATCTATCTGTGTGCCGTGAGACATTTTGCTGATGTTGACCGTCTGCAGACACAGTCCCCCGCAGCTCCCAGTGGCTGCAGTTCGCCGTTCCTGGCTAATAGGAGCGGGAAGCAGCAGCCAGCACATCCCTGTGGCCTGCTGCTTCCTGCAGCTCCCATTGGCTGGGAACAGTGAACCGCAGCCACTGGGAGCTGCGGGGGGTGGGGGGACGACTATGCCTGCGGACGGTCAGTGTCAGCCAAATATCTTGTGGCCTGCAATCAGATTACCCTGATGGGCTGCATGCAACCCACAGGTTGCCCACCACTGGTCTAGGATCACAGGGACATCCAGCCCGCTGTCAGAGAGTCCAGCAGGTGGGGAAAATCTTGGAGACACTAGAGAGGATCAGGGAAGAGGCTGACAGAGACAGCAGGCACGTTCCATCCAGAGCGAATGCACCACTGCAGCAGAGATGCTGGACAGATGTTCAATTAGAGCAAGAGAAGCTGGATGGGGACACAGTGTGTCTGGAAACCCAGCTGCTTGCTGGCAGGAAAAGAGAGAGAGAGAGAGAGAGAGAGCACGCGCACGCACAGTCTGGGAGAACCAGCATCAACACAAGAGGGAGAGAAGGACAAGGAATGTCAACATGAGCTTGAAATGGAGAGACTATGTCAATAAAACACCGATCCAGTAGGTGGAACCAGACCCCACATACGCAGTGGATGGCACAGACTCCAAATTATTTCCTCGCTTTAAAGGAGAGGATGATATGAATGGGATATGAATTGAACAAGGTGGGGCATAAGGATATGGTATGGTGTCTGGCTCCACTACTGTCAGGGAAGGTCTTAGGCACTTTCACCCATATGGACAGAGGGTGATAGAGATAATGGGGTCTATAAAAGAGAGTTTTCTTGCAAAAGTTTAAATTGACCCTTCTCCCACAAGGGTACAGAAGTTCAGAAAACAGGGGATACGAAGTAGAAGGAGGTTTCAACCTGGATTAGGGGTTACATCAGAAAATGGAGAACTGGTTGTGAAGTTACAACATGCAAGTGATTGATTTCCTTGGCTACACCAGGGATTTAGACTACTGAGTAGGTACATGGAAGGGTGAAATCAGAGTTAATTCCAGCCTAGACAAGGCCTAGGTCTTACGGTCCTATGCAAGGAAGCTACATTTTCTGGAGAGGCAAGAGCAATGGCCCTAAGCCAAACAAGTAAGATTTAGCAATGTTACCAGCCCTCAACAAAGAGCCTGGCCTGAACTCAAGTAAAGCAGGTTTTTTATGACAGGTGAAGAGGTGTCCTCTGTTTCCTATTTGAGGCCACTGAAGAGGATTTCTTTCTGCTCTCATGAATTCATTCAGGGAAAGGTTGAACTATTATGCCTTGAACAGTTACACTTCACGTTTAAGTCAATTACATTACAAAACAGCTACACAGAAAAGAGCATTCATGCCTGTTCCTGCTGCATGACTTTTGGTCTCATTGTCAGAGTATGTGGAGCTAAAGCCATCTGATGATAAATTAAGTCAGCACAAAGGGCAGCAATGAATTAAGAGAGGATGAAAACATACCCATGATACAAAACTGCTTCACGGACAAATAAGTGAAACTACATAGTTGCTCTGAATTGGCAGCTCCAAAGCACAGAAAAATAAGTTTTAATCTGACACTAGACAAACAGAAGCAGAAAGATTTTTAAGTGGCAGAAAAAACAAAGAGAAGGTATGTGGATTTAGGGTGACCTTTGGCACATATAAAAGGCCACTTTATATAATCATTCAGTGGATTACTGAATGACACTTCCATTTAAAGTTAGCCATTGTAATCTTAGGACTCCATGCTCACTTTATTTCTAAGAGCAGAGATGAGACCGTGTCCAAGGATCTCTGCTTGGAGATGAGAAGGGAAAGGAGGGCTCTATGCCATACTTCTCCTTCATGACATCACAGAATTCCCTGTGCTTGGGATGTGACTCTGAGTTGGAACGAGGCTAGGAAGACTAGGAACAGAGGCAGACAACTTTCCTAGGTATCTCTGTGGAATTCTTCCCTCCCCAAAATCCACGATCACAGAAGTGTATATTTATTGCATACCAAGTCTGCAAGAACTGATGCTGCTTCCAGGTTCATGTTGTGGAACATCACGCTGAAGTGAGTCCCTGGGGAAGCTGGGGATCAACTTGGAAACGTGGTCCCCGCAAATGCCATTATGTTCAGGCACTGTAGCAAGCTGGGATCTGGGTTAGGCAGCAGTGCAGTGGTAAGGCACCCGTTGGGGAAGTTCCTTGCTTTTGGACAAATGTTGGCTTGGGCTAGCAGAATCCTTGACCTCTTCCTGGGACCAAACCCTGCCCTCCTAATGGCAGGATTCCACAGAAACTCCACAAGGTTCTACTAACCTACTTGGGTTATGGAGAATGGGGACCCCAACATTTGCTGCTACATTATTCTCCAAAAAAGTATAAACTGAATGGTACTTTGTTTGCTTCCCAGCTGTCAAAGAGCAGCTAAGAGCCACACTTACAAGTTTTGTAAAAAGCAAGCAAAAAGTGCAACAATATTTCTCTGCATATTTAGCACTGGATATAAGAAACTAATGTTAAAGATTGGGGCCTATTTTCATCATGAGCAGCATGCAGAACTACCACTGACATTCACTAGAACTGTATGAGTCCACCATGTGAGAACACAGTATATTTCCTTATATCTGTTGAGTTCAAAAGTTAAATACCTTTTAAAATAAATATTTGAAAAGCATCTGCTCATTTTGCACTTGCTAACCAGGACCAAAGTGTAAAATGTATTGCTTTTTATTTCTGCTGTAAAAATCTACAAAAATCAATCCAGATAACTACAATCCCTGAAGTGCTGTAGCAATTAATGTAACAATTGTGCAAAAAGGAAACCCTCTTTGGTCAGATCTAGTATCCAAAGGAGGGGGACCCTTTAACAAATTTACTTTTAATCTGTATGTCTGCATGTTCACACATTATATATTTATTTTTAAAAATGTTTCATGTTGGAACTTTTGTGGATAATAGTAACACAGGCTTCATTATCAACCACGTGCAACAAGGTGAAGGAGATGCAGATGCGTTATGAAATCTAGAACCAAATTCTCCTCTTCAATACATGCATGATTTCCTACTGACATCAGCAGGAATGCCACAGCATAACCAGGAGTAAAATTTGGCCATTTGTCTAGACAATTCTGAAGTCCTGATACATAAAGTTGAGGCTAAAATCTCTGCTGATCTAAAATGCAGTTTTATTTTTAAAGAAACAGAAGTGTTGCTATTCAACCTAAAAAAGACTATTGTTCTTAAGTAAATAGGGCTGTTCTACATTGTTCTCATTATTTACATTATAGCTCAATTTATTCCTCGGCATATCAATTTGTCAGTGTCACAACATACCACCTTAACATCCACTTTTAATTCAAATGCATTGAAGATCACAATTGCACATGTTTGGGTAAACCAAGTGTTACTATTAGAGTTATATTTCTTGTATGCAAGTAAAAATGCAGAACAGTACAATTATTAAATGATTACAGACCCAATCCCACAAAGATTTACTCATGTGCTTTACCTTACATACTGCAAGTAATCCCAAAAAGACTTTTTGAAGTCAGAAAGGCCAACATTTATGTTCCTCAGTTTCCCAATTTTTAACATGGGAATCCTTGTTTATATTTGTAAAGAGCTTTGAGTCCCACTAACGAAAAGTGGTACACGAGAGCTAAATATTAACAGCTTGTATTCAGAGATTTGCATTTTGGGCTCAATTAAGGAAAATGCAATTAAAGAAGTCAGAAGGGCAATATTTTTGTGTGCCAAATGATACAGTCTTTTGGGTCAGACATACGTAAACACATCTATATCCAGGGTCACCCAGATCTAGGAGAATACAGGGACAATTCACAATAACTTCACAGCTACCATCTATATTTAAACTGTAGGTCTAGGGTTGGATTTTCAAAAACTCACTCAGTGTAGGGCTAACTCTGCTCCCCGTGAAGTCAACAGGATTTTACCGTTGCCTTCAAAAGGAGCAGAATTAAGCCAATGCTGAATGGGACTTTTGAAAACCTACCCCTAATCACTAATGGTTCTTAAGGATCGATCCTGTTTATGAAGTGCACTGATTTACATCATGTGAATTCAATTACTTAAATTACAAGTTTCTTTTTCTGACAAATAATGTCCTGATCCCAGGTGCAACAACCTCCCCTTTCTCTTTCAATTCCCTGAAGCCTCACTTCAGATCAGCACTGACTCCCATTGCAAAATATTAATTTAATAAAGAAAAGGAAAACACACATACAGTGCAACTAAGTGAAAAAACACACACACAAATCTACATTTTAAAATGTCAAAAACAATTTTTAAAAATGAGAAAATACGATGCATGTTACACAAAAAAGTGATGACACAAAAAAAACCCTCATAATTCTATCTATTGTCAACCTTTCTTTCCTTTAGCTCCTATTTCTTCTGACATAATTTATCTCTAGGTCACATCTACTTGTGATTGTAAGCTCTTTGGTGTAGGGACCCTGTCTCATTGACTGAAAAGCTCAGAACATACTAACAGCGCTGCAAAAAAAAAAAATGCTTACATTTTTCATGATTGTCACAAACACCATAACTAAGTGCTAGCACAATTATATTGTTAGTTTCTACTTTTCTCTAAGAGTCACAATGCTTCTACTTTTCCTCTAAGATTCAAAATGCTTTTTCCTCCCCTTCTGAGGGAAGATGACATAAATATGGCGCAAGAAATGGAAGCACAGAGATCTAACACATTTCACTGAAATATACAAGCTACAATTTAAAGCTTCCTAAGCCAGGAGGAAACGACAAGAAAGAAATCTACAATTACTGTACCTTGGGAACGCTTTCGTTTAAGACATGCAGCATCTGTACTCTCCTTATATCCTCTCCATTTGAACAGAGAAGGGAGGGAGAAGGGAGGGAGGTGGTAGACAACTAAAAGTAAAAACACTGAGCTTCAAAGTAAAATTTTAAAAAGGGGCATCATTTTTCTTTTCATTAGTATTATCACTGAAATGAATGGTCAGGTTTGGCAAATATTACTCAAAAATACTGCAAGCACATAATTTCTTTTTTTAAATGGATTTTGTAGCAAAAGTGTCAATTCATGTTAGCCAAATGTTATTTCTTCAGTTCTCATAAAACAAACATTTATATCATCCTGGCTATGGCACATTTAACACCATCAGTAAAAGACAAACCATGCCACAACGTGATTATCAACCTCACTCAGTGCCTTTGCATTGGCACGTACAAAAACAAAATGTAGTATATTCGTGCAATGGGTAGTATGCAGAAATCTTAAAGGTAATCTGTAAACAATAAAAAAGTTAGTAACTTTAAGGTCAGCTACTGGATGCCTCTCTCAATAGTATGAGGACACGGTCATCAGAAGGAAGTTAGGCTAAAATATCCTACTGTTTCCCTGTTTCGTAGGTCTGTGAACAGCTGCCTCTCACACAGTCAGACAGCACAGCATACACTCTGCTTGAGATATCCCTTCCATTCCTGAACAGCACTGGAGTTTTCCCATGGTGGTAAGGCAAGTCCGTCATTTTTGTAAGGTTTTCAATAGTCTCGTTTCATTCCTTCCAGGATATAAAGCAAGACTATTGAAAAGAAAGCCCTGGGACTACTCTTCAACATTTGATGGACTTACCTTACCCTCATAGGGAGGCACCAGTGCAGTTCAGTTATGGAAGGGACATCGTGAGAGGAATGAGAGTTGCAGTATCCACCAGGCAGGAAGTTAGGTGATCTGGAAGAAACTGCTCTCACACACCTGTGAAACAGGAAAACAATAGGTACCTTAAAAGTCAGTTTTGATTAACTGCTATTGTATTTATTTGGGGCTTCCAGTAGCTAGTCTGAAAGTGAGGCTCTCCCCAAAAAAGTGACTGTGTAAAAATGGCGGCATCTTACTAAGTAAAACTGTTCTGTGTGTATTCATTCAGTCATATCTTCTTTCTTTAGTGACTAAGGGCCTGCCTACATGGTATCTCAGTCCACACTAGCTCAGGCGTAAATTCTAGTGCACACTAACTAGTCTGTCTGGACCCTGCTTGCGCACACTAAAAGTTCCCTATTGCATGTTAACATAGTATTGCTTGAAACAGGACAATATTAATTTGCACTAAGGAACTTTTGGTGAGTGCCAGAGGGCTCCACATGGGCCAGTAAATGTGCTAGATGCTGGTGTGCACTAGAATTGACACCCCAGTTAGTGGGGACAAGCCTTAAGGAAGCTTTCCCTTTTATTACAAAATTCTTTTAGCTCCAGAAAGCCAATATGGCGAAGAATATGTGATTAAATTCTGAGAGAATGAAATGGATTCTCTATTCTGGTTCCTGTATCAACAAAATCACTAAGTTCCAATTGCAGGGACAGGTAAAACTTCCACAACCCTACTGAAAACAATGGGCTGGATTCCTCCTTTCACGTAGATCAGTATAAACTGGGAGGAGGTCCACTATGTGAAGAGAGTTACAGAGGTATAAAGACAGGTTTCAGAGTAACAGCCGTGTTAGTCTGTATTCGCAAAAAGAAAAGGAGTACTTGTGGCACCTTAGAGACTAATGCTCAAATAAATTGGTTAGTCTCTAAGGTGCCACAAGTACTCCTTTTCTTTTTGAGAGGTATAAAGCTGATGTATGAGAGCAGAGAATCAAACTCATAAGGGCTGCACTTGTGTAACTGAGGAGAGAATTTAGTCTGCAGTTTGTCGCTGCCTGGTGATTATACACTAGGCAGGAAATACCTGGGTTTTTCTTTCCCAGGTTGAATTTGCCAAGCTGGCAATTAAACAAAAAATCCTCCTTTAAAAAAAAAAAAAATTAGGGATGTCAAGCAATTAAAAAAGTTAATCGTGATTAACTGCACAATTAAAAAAGTTAATCGTGATTAATCACACTGTTAAACAACAACAGAATACCATTATTTAAATATTTTTGGATGTTCTCTACATTTTCAAATATAATTTATTTCAGTTACAACAAAGTGTAGATACAGTGCTCAGTTTATATTTTTTATTACAAATATTTGCACTATAAAAAACAAAAGAAATGGTATTTTTCAATTCTCCCATTGCAAGTACTGTAGTGCAATCTCTATCATGAAAGTTGAATTTACAAATGTAGAATTATGTAAAAAAAACCTGCATTCAAAAATAAAACAATGTAAAACTTTAGAGCCTGCAACTCCACTCAGTCTTACTTCTTGTTCAGCCAAGTTTGTTTACATTTGCAGGAGATAATGCTGTCTGCTTCTTGTTTACAGGTTTCAGAGTAACAGCCATGTTAGTCTGTATTCGCAAAAAGAAAAGGAGTACTTGTGGCACCTTAGAGACTAACCAATTTATTTGAGCTGTAGCTCACGAAAGCTTATGCTCAAATAAATTGGTTAGTCTCTAAGGTGCCACAAGTATTCCTTTTCTTTTTGTGAATACAGACTAACACGGCTGTTACTCTGAAACCTGTCATTATGCAAGGCACTGCATTTAGCAGTATGGAGTGGAAATCTATCAACTGCATCCGATGAAGTGAGCTGTAGCTCACGAAAGCTTATGCTCAAATAAATTGGTTAGTCTCTAAGGTGCCACAAGTACTCCGTTTCTTTCTTGTTTACAGTGTCACTTGAAAGTTAGAATAGGTGTTCTCATGGCACTGTTGTAGCTGGCATCACAAGATATTTACGTGCCAAATGCCCTAAAGAGTCACATGTTCCTTCATGCTTCAACCACCATTCCAGAGGACATGTCTGTGCTGATTAAGGGTTCTGCTCAATAACGATCCAAAGCAGTGCGGACCGATGCATGCTCATTTTCATCATCTGAGTCAGATGCCACCAGGAGAAGGCTGATTTTTTTTTTTGGTGGTTCGGGTTCTGTAGTTTCTGCATTGGACCATTGCTCTTTTAAGACTTCTGAAAGCATGCTCCACACCAAGTCCCTCTCAGATTTTGGAAGGCACTTCAGATTCTTAAACTTTGGATTGAGTGCTGTAACTATCTTTAGAAATCTCACATTGATACCCTTCTTTGCATTTTGTCAAATCTGCAGTGAAAGTGTTCTTAAAAGAAATAACATGTGCTGGGTCATTATCCAAGCCTGCTATAACATGAAATATATGGCAGAATGCAGACAAAACAGAGCAGGGGACATTAAATTCTTTGGGGGAGAATTGTGTCACAAATTTAATTAATGCATTTTTTTTAAACGAGAGTCATCAGCACAGAAGCATGTCCTCTGGAAAGGTGACCAAAGCAAGAAGGGGCATATAAATGTTTAGCATATCTGGCACATAAATATCTTGCAATGCTGGCTACAAAAGTGCCATGTGAACGTCTGTTCTCACTTTCACGGGACATTGTAAATAATTAAGCAGGCAGCATTATGTCCTGTAAACGTAAAGAAACTTGTTTGTCTTCACGATTGGTTGAAGAAGTAGGACTGAGTGGACTTGTAGGCTCTCAAGTTTACCTTGTTTTGTTTTTGAGTGCAGTTATGTAACAAAAAACACAACAAAAAAAATCTACATTGTAAGTTGTACTTTCACAATAAAGAGATTGCGCGACAGTACAGGAACTCCTCACTTAAAGTTGTCCCGGTTAACGTTGTTTTGTTGCTGATCAATTAGGGAACATGCTCATTTAAAGTTGCACAATGCTCCCTTATAACATTGTTTGGCAGCCGCCTGCTTTGTCCACTGCTTGCAGGGAGAGCAGCTGGTGGAGCTGGTCGGGGCTTGGAACCAGGGTGGACCAGCAGCCTCCCATCCGCTCCCAGTGCGGCAGCCGCCCAGCAGGCTATCAATTGCTGGCAGTTCAGCTGTCCCTCCCCCACTGCCGTGTGCTGCTCCTGCCCTCTGCCTTGGAGCTGCTCCCGTGAGCCTCCGGCTTGCTTAGAGTGATTTTCTGCAGCTTTGATCCAATAGAAAGGTACTAAATTTGTACACACTGCTTATTTTCAAGTTCAACTTCCAGCGTTACTCCCTTCTAATTAAATGTGAATACACATGAAAAACCATCCATCCAAAGATCACAGACAGTGTCACAAATGCAGTTAATATTAAACGGTTAAGTGAAATGCTTTAGAACAGTGGTGTTCAACCTTGTGGCCCAGGAGGGTGAAGAATTTTTTTATTTAATTAGAAACTGAAAATGTGTTCTCTGAACCATGCCCTGCATTTTGAAATATGTTTGAATTACCTCTATCTCTACAGGGAGCAAGCTAGGAGGGCCACCCTATCAACTGCCTCCCTTCACTTTACCTGCTGCCCCAAGAGTAGCTCTAGTCTGAGCCAGGAACACACGAGGCAGCTGCAATCCCTTCCCTGTTTGCCACACCCCCACAGGTCAGCTCCTCAAATGCAGGGGAGGAAAAAGAAAGTAGCTTTAACTTGTGCCAACTGGCTATTGTTTCCAAGGGACCATCTGCCAGCTGAACCCAGCTGGAGCACGCCATTGTACAGCCACTCTTCTCATTCCTCTTCTCCAACCAATACGCCCCATGTCAACCCTTGATATGCTCTGTACACCAGGAAAAGGACCTAGGGGTGACAGTGGATGAGAAGCTGGATATGAGTCAGCAGTCTGCCCTTGTTGCCAAGAAGGCCAATGGCATTTTGGGATGTATAAGTAGGGGCATAGCGAGCAGATCGAGGGACGTGATCGTTCCCCTCTATTCGACATTGGTGAGGCCTCATCTGGAGTACTGTGTCCGGTTTGGGCCCCGCACTACAAGAAGGATGTGGATAAATTGGAGAGAGTCCAGCGAAGGGCAACAAAAATGATTAGGGGTCTGGAACACATGACTTATGAGGAGAGGCTGAGGGAACTGGGATCATTTAGTCTGCAGAAGAGAAGAATGAGAGGGGATTTGATAGCTGCTTTCAACTACCTGAGAGGTGGTTCCAGAGAGGATGGTTCTAGACTATTCTCAGTGGTAGAAGAGGACAGGACAAGGAGTAATGGTCTCAAGTTGCAGTGGGGGAGGTTTACGTTGGATATTAGGAAAAACTTCTTCACTAGGAGGGTGGTGAAACACTGGAATGCATTACCTAGGGAGGTGGTAGAATCTCCTTCCTTAGAAGTTTTTAAGGTCAGGCTTGACAAAGCCCTGGCTGGGATGATTTAATTGGGGATTGGTCCTGCTTTGAGCAGGGGGTTGGACTAGATGACCTCCTGAGGTCCCTTCCAACCCTGATATTCTATGATTCTAATTGCAGGCTACCAACTCTATGCCTCGTAGGGATTCCCCCATGCCAGGGGAATCCCTACAAAGGGAATTGTGAATGGTTTTATCTACCTTTGTGCCACCTGAAGCCAAAGAACAGAACAAAGAATCTGTGCCAAATACTGACTGTGACCCCTTGACTTGAAATGTATTCAGCCCTCAGGTCAGACACCACTGCTCTTAAAAAAACCCCAAAAACATGTTTTTTCTGTTTAAGATCTTATCTTAGCAACACATTTAGCTTTAAGACAATAGATTTACTTTTAAAACCTGCCAGGACCTGAGTTCAGGTTTCTGTTTCTCCTACAACAGCTGCAGACATTCCACGTAGACCACTAAAGAATATAGCTCTCTGCACTTGTTTTAGGTAAACTACTGGATAAAAAAACCTAAACTTTAACTCTAGCTCTGGCTAGTATGTAAAGGAAAAAGTGATTTCTGAATTCTTTGTGTAAAAGTGTATTTTAAGTCCACCCTGCGATTTAAGTTGATGATTTAAGATCTTGTAAAGTGTTTTGTACTCACTTCAAAAGCATTTTTTCAGTTGAAGTACTGCTACATAGAATAGCAAATGTGAAATTCTGACACTATTTTAAATTTTTTCATTTCAGCCTTCAAGAATTTCGGTAAGTCTATAAATAAAGCTACTGGGTACATGCAGTACAAGAAAAGCCAGTGTGGGACCTTTAAGAAAGCCAATATTTCTAGAAAACTAATCTGAGATATAAACACAAATTCTAGCCATGATTAAAGAGACACTGAAGGTTTTATTTTAAAAAAAAACTAAAAAAAGTGATGGATCACAAATGCTTGGAAGCTTGAAACTGAGAACTACATCCTTAATCAATAGTGATTTCACCTTCCATCCTATGTTCAGACTAATTTATAATTGCTGGGTTCATGAATGCTGGGTCAGAGACAATCAATTTTTAGAACAAGAATGAACAAATCTGATATGGAAAAAAACTACAGAGTTGGATGAACTATACAAAAAAAGTATTTAAAAAGTTAATTTTGGGGCCTTAATGTGACACCTAACATTGGTATTTAAAGAGACAAACATCAAGCAAGCAATTGCCATATTTCTGGTCGGTGTTTACCATAACAGAACTAACGCACAGTGTTTGAGGTTTTCAGCAGTCATCAGGGGTGTGACAGTCACGTTTAAGGAAGGCCACATGGCCAAATGTCAATCTCTACTCCAAATAAAGCAACTATGAAATAATGCATTTATTATAATTGTGTGTTAAAATTTGATAATTTGATATACAATTATTTAAGTACAGGCAGAATTTTTTTTTCCCCCTGAAACTGCTGATTTATTTTTGTGACTTGCATTACCCTAAACACTGCCTGTGGAAAAGTTCTCCACATTGAAGCAATCAGACAAATGCAGCCCAACATCCTATCCTCCTCTTCTTCAAGTGTGGCCCTGTCTATAGCTGAAATTATTGTTACTCTGCTTTACAACACCTGTGTCTCTGCACCCTTTCCTACAGAAAAAAACCTCTGGGACAGGTGTCTACTGGTTTTATTCAAGTCAGAACACACAAACTAGTAGATGAGGAAAAATCTGTCTGAAACTTGGCCTGCACCAGAACGGATTCTAGGGTGAAGAGACAAAGGTGACAGGAAAAGGCCATGATGTTACTAATGGAGAAAGTAAGAAAAGCAAACTCAAGGAGGAAGAAAAGAAGATGGAGAACTGCATCTTAGCCTCCTTCCCTGATTCATCTTAGAAGATAACCACTTTGACCTCTCCACTCAAAGGAGCCAGATGCAAAAAACGTCTTGAGTGTCCTGTCTAGTGAGGCTGAGCACAAATGACTCTTTTGTAGTTTCTTTATTTCAGATTTAATAATTTTATTAAGATAATGTTGAAGTAAAAAGAAAACGGTACAGAGTTTAAGCATAAAAGTTTCTGGTTATCAGGGAATAAGGTACAGATTATCAAGGGGTGTGAAATTCGGTTTAGGAATGGGTGGCGTAAGAAATGCATAATCTGCAATCTCCCTGATTGGGGGTAAAAGTTTAACGGGTTGTCAAGGTTCCTCCCCCACTCTGCACTCTAGGGTACAGATGTGGGGACCTGCATGAAAACCTCCTAAGCTTACTTTTACCAGCTTAGGTTAAAACTTCCCCAAGGTACAAATTAATTTTATCCTTTGCCCCTGGATTTCCACTGCCACCACCAAACTTTAACTGGGTTTACTGGGGAAACGTAGTTTGGACACGTCTTTACCCCCAAAATCCTCCCAACCCTTGCACCCCACTTCCTGGGGAAGGTTTGGTAAAAATCCTCACCAATTTGCATAGGTGACCACAGACCCAAACCCTTGGATCTGAGAACAAGGAAAAAGCATTCAGTTTTCTTACAAGAAGACTTTTAATAGAAATAGAAGTAAATAGAGGTAAAGGAATCACCTCTGTAAAATCAGGATGGTAGACATCTTACAGGGTGATTAGATTCAAAACACAGAGAATCCCTCTAGGCAAAACCTTAAGTTACAAAAAAGACACACGGACAGAAATAGTCATTCTATTCAGCACAATTCCTTTCTTAGCCATTTAAAGAAATCATAATCTAACACATACCTAGCTAGATTACTTACTAAAAGTTCTAAGACTCCATTCATGTTCTATCCTCAGCAAAAGCAGCATACCGACAGACACACAGACCCTTTGTTTCTCTCCCTCCTCCCAGCTTTTGAAAGTATCTTGTCTCCTCATTGGTCATTTTGGTCAGGTGCCAGCGAGGTTACCTTTAGCTTCTTAATGCTTTACAGGTGAGAGGATTTTTCCTCTGGCCAGGAGGGATTTTAAAGGGGTTTACCCTTCCCTTTATATTTATGACATGGGTCAAAGTACAGACATTGAGATATGGGGGTATGTTGTCCATATAATGGCTATGTTCAGGTGTGGAGTATAATGAGTGGATACGATGATGAGGATGGATCTACCCTCCTTTGGTGAGATTTAATGTTCAGCGAGTTTATGGTTCCAGTTCATATGGTCCAATGGAAAAAGTCTCTCAGTCCCTTTCCCATAGTTGATGCACGATGTCGTACTGGCTCACACCTCCTGGTACTGTCGGTGGCCGGTGATGTGTTCGATGTAGATGTCCCTGGACCATCGGATGGTGTCCGGGACCATGAGGTGCCCCATGAGCCATGCGTAGCGTCAACCGATCCCACAGGTCGGTGTTGTCTCTCTCCACACAGAAAAACAAGGGACCAGATTCTGGCCCATGCAACAGCCCCTTTGCTCTGCTCTGTGGGGTCCTGAGAAGGCACAAAGCCAGCTCTACACCCCCCTTACCTGGCAATCCTATCTAGATAAAAACAACGTGCCAAGGACATGATCGTGGAGAGGGTGTGGCTGAAGCATAGTGGGACTCTAGATCAGTGGTTTTCAAACTTTTTTCTGGAGACCCAGTTGAAGAAAACTGTTGATGTCCACGACCCAATGGAGCTGGGGATGAGGGTTTGGGGTGTGGGAGGGGCTCAGGGCTGGGATAGAGGGTTGGAATACGGGGGTGAGGGCTATGGGGTGGGGCCAGGGATTCGGGGTTTGGGCTGCAGGAGGAGGCTCTGGGTTTGGGGCTGGGAGCGGGGGAGCCTCAGGGCTGGGGTAGGGGATTGGGGAGCGGGGTTGGGGCATGGGCTTGCCTCGGACGGCTCCCAGTCAGCGGCACTGCCGGGGTGCTAAGGCAGGTTTCCTGTCCTGGCACGGCAGACTGCGCTGTGCCCTGGAAACGGACAGCAGCAGGTCAGGCTCCTAGGCGTAGGCTCGCAAACCACTCAGCATGGCTCTCACCTGCAGGCACTGCCCTCCCCCCCACAGCTCCCACTGGCCAGGGCTCGGGGTGGGGGCAGCGCGTGGAGCTCTGTGGCCCCCTCGCCTATGAGCCGGACCTGCTGCTGCCCGCTTCCAGGGCGCAGCGCTGTGTCAGAACAAGTAGGGACTAACCTGCCTTAGCTGGGCAGCACTGCCGACAGGACTTTTAATAGCCCAGTCGTTGGTGCTGACCAGAGCTGCCTGACCCAGTGCCTTACATTCCACAACCCACTACCGGGTCGTGACTTGCAGTTTGAAAACCACTGTTCTAGACAACCCCAGTCAATGTAACAGCCCCTCACAAGCTGGTTAAATTACAGTAGCCTCATGGTCACTAACATGTTCAGGACCAAATCAGCACCCAATAGTCATAGGGAAAAGGAGAATGCCAACACTTTGCCTCTGTACCCAGATGCAGCAAGTGGAGCTCTGACGCAGCATAGGACCCGCCTAAAACTTCTGATAGGAAGAGCCATAACAAGGAACTTCAGATAACATGAAGGCTTCTTGGATGCAGATACAGATCAATCTGGATATTGCAAACCTGAAGGTCTCGTTACTTTTCTGGACCTTCTTAAAGGACAAAAAGTGATCCTGTATTTCTACTGTTTTTACACAATACATAATTAATCTGTGGGACTCACTGCTACATGCCACCACTGAAGCCAAGATCTTAGTAGGATACTAAAAAGGATCAAACATATACATGGCTAACAAAACATCCAGCTGCATCACACAGACTAAACAAATTTCACATCTCAAAAGAATAAGACCTATGCTAAACTGACCTATGAAGAAAGGTTGAAAAAAAAATGAGCTTGTTTAATCTGGAGAAGAGAAGATCGAAGGGGTACATGAGAATGGTCTTCAAGTACGTAAAAGATTGTTATCAAGAGGAGGGTGATAAATTGTTCTCCTTATCCACTAAGGACAGGACAAGAACTAACAAGCTTAAATTGCAGCAAGCAAGATTTAGGTTAGACATTAGGAAAAGCTTCCTAACTGCAAGGGTAGTTAAGCACTGGAACAAATACCCAGCAAGATTATGGAATATCTGTCATTGGAGGTTTTTAAGAGCAGGTTAGACAAATACCTAGCAGGGACAGTCTACACAATACTTAGTCCTGCCTCGATACAAGGGGCTGGACTAGATGACCTACTGAGGTCCCTTCCAGTCTGACATTTCTTGGATTCTAATTTATGAGGCTTAAGAAAGAAGGAAATCCCACCATGAGCTGGTTATTCCATTAGGGGGTTTCCTGCACCTCCCTCTAAAGCATCCAGTACTCACCACTGCAAGAGACAGGACACCTGACTAATGGAATACACCCTAATCTAGCAAAGCAATTCTTACTTGCCCAAGACCTACCACTGATATCTCTTAAAGGTCCTGAATAATTCATGATTATTTTCCTTGATGAGGGATTGGAATCCAGGATCAGAACTAAGGAAAGGGATAATTTGACTCAGGCTTCCTCCTCCTACAGAGTGGGACATTCCCCTGAAGGGAAAACACAGAACTAAGAAAGACACTGATATGAGAGTAGCACTTGGGCTATGGCTCTTAAAGTATTATGCCCTTCACAACAAGTGCATATGGAGCCCACTGCGATGACTTTCTGCAGCGCAGTAAATACGAATACATTTTCTCTCCTTGGCACTTACTTTTTTGGGGTTTGCATCTACTGGGATTATTCCTGTCTAAAGAGAGGAAGCAGCATCACTTGGCATACACTTAAGCAGTGTGATTCTACTGCAAGTGCTGCACTGTGGGATTGCAGAAAAACGGAGTGAGAAACATCTGATAAGCTACTGGTTTATTTTCTACAGAGGATCAGCTGGGTAATGGCAACGGAAGAGACGATGAAATGGTAGAGAGGATGTGCCTCGATCACTAGGCTAAAGGATACCACAGGCTGTCCCAGGGTTTTCAAGCCAAATTAGGGAGAAAAAGTTGCCCCAAAAATGAAAGCAGTTAAAAGGAACTAAACTTCCTGTCTATAGGGAGGGAGGGAGATTTCTGCCATGAAATTCTTCAGCTTGCAGCCACCGTCTGCATATGGCTGGGGCCAGCTCCAATAATATAATCTGGATTACTGATCTCTGATATATTAACAATGTGCTTTTTTTTATAATATAGGTTAGTTTTTAAATATAGATTAATATTCCATAGTATATTTTGTGAAAGTAATTAAGTCTCACTATTCTGCTATTAAATCTTTGCTGAGAATTTAGGACTTCTGTTGCTGTTTTGTATTAGCATCAGCAAATTTCTACAGTGCTCTCAAACAGTACAGCTATGAGTGATAATTAGAGGCCTAGTCTACCATCAATTAGTATTAATGAGAGCTACATATGAGCCTGGAGAGGGTAAAAGACTGCTTACTGTAGCACACTATTATATCAATTGTAGCAGACGTATACAATACATTTAATGAATTTATACACATAATACACCACTTTCCCAATTAACTACTCAGGGGAACACTTCCAAGCACAGGGCCACTTTCTGTAATTGCTGTCCAAAGTATTTTTAAATGTATATTTTTTAAAAAAAAGTTTAACAGTAAAGTTGTCTTAATAAAAAAAAATAAAACCTAAAGCCCTATTTAATTAATTTATATTTTGAAACCCCTGTAAATGCAGTCCTTGGTTTAATGGGAACTTGACAAATAGTGGCAAGTAAGGACAAAAACTAGGAAGTTAAGAATACTGAACTTTTGTTGTGCTGTACTTACCCAGAGCCACTGATTCTACTGCCTGTGGTAATTAGTTCAACAACAGTAATTTCAGCGGTGTGATCTTAAAAATGTGAAATGAGTTTGATTCACAACCTTGAGAAACATCAGCTCAGTGTTCTCAGCCTGGTCATTAAAATACATGGATTTCCATCAAAAAAGCAACACACAGAATTTAATGCAACTGCAAACTACTCTGATAGTCCTGGATTGAGCCAGAATGAAAAATGAAATATCCGATCTGTGAAAATGATGGTCCCTTCATGGCAGAATTTAGGTAACTGGCTGGACTTTTAGAGCCAGTTTAGACTGAGGTCATCAGCACTTTTCCTGGCCCATGAACAGAAAACTTTAGTTTCAATAAGACTTTCAGATACAATAAAAAGCCACAACATGAAATGAGGCAAAATGCTGATATGACAAGAAATTCACCCATGAGTTTAGTTTTACATAGAACGCTGTGAATGGTACCATTTTTGTGATTCAGAAATAAATCCTAGAACCATCAAGCTACATTGAAAAATGGGAAAAGCAACCAGAGCAAATAATCGCTAGTCACCATGCAAGATTACCGAATACACGAAACATTCATATTAATAGAAATCTGTTTCATAACCACAGTAATACAAATAAATAATAATGATATGAACAACAGTACAGGCAATATCTTACCTTCTTTCCCATCTACAGGTTTTGATACTTCCATATCAAAGTTCTCTTGCATTTGTTGGCCTCTGAAACAATTGAGATGTTCTTGTTCTATTAGATTACTTTCTTCTTCTTCTAATGGCTGCCATGTACCATCAATAAACCACTGCCCACGCATTACAGGGATTTTATCCGTTTCTAAAAAGCAAACAGGAGGGATTTAGTATTTAATATACCAGAAATTAGCACTAAATAAGTAAAAGAATTTTAATTTTGTTACGTTTTGATGACAACCTAACTTCGCTGTTGGAATCCTTAATGTGGTAACTGCTGTTGACTTATTACTAAAAAGTAACTTTTCCTTTGTGCCCAATTCAATATTTTTAAAATGGTCCAATTTACATACGGGCAAGAAGCTGATTTTTAGGGATTTCTTCAGTATGGAAGCCAGAGATTCTATTAAAACATAAAACTGCACTCTCACTAAGGGCCAAATTTTTAGTCTCACTCCAACCTCTAAATCTTCATGAAACTATCTGTATTTACAAAATGAATAGCTGGGCATTCAACTTCCCAGTTTGCATACAAAACATCAGAGGCCTGTGCTGAAAGTTTGCACCAAAGCGTATCCTTATAGTCAGTAGTGGCTGTTGCCCAACATAAGTGGAGGATCTGCAGGTAGCAATCTGCAACCCCTTTCCATCTGCAAGCTAATACCTTCAAAGTGAAAAACGGGCACACTGTAGTCAGGACGTGTCACAATGAAGCGTTTCAGTGGAGGATAAGGGAGTTGGTGGAGAAGTGGGAAGCAAAAAGTGCATCCTCTCCCCCTCTCAAAAATGAAGGACTGGGACACTTTTACATAAAGAGCCCAGTGGAAGAACACAGTTTTTATCCTTTTGTGACCATTTTGCTGTTCTTTCCTAGTCCCAAATCATTCACCTCAAATCACTCCTACCCCTTCATCACTCCTACACTCTCTCTGACACCTACATCTCCCGGCTCAGAACTTCCTCCTCCTACCTCACACCCATCAACATCATGCTCCAACACTACGTTGGAGAACGCATGTTCTTCCCCCAACACACAGGAACAAAACCAGGAACAAAAGCTGAAAAGAGCATAGTCTGCTTCTGCATGGCTGAACTGATGTAGTGCCACAAAAGCCTATAATCCTGATCTGTGCCTCCTCCTTTGGTGCTTTCCGTCTAATGTACTGCTGAGCCAGAAGTCCTTGGTGGAAGTCAGTTGTTCTGCAGTCTTTGGGTTCGAGCAGACCAAGACTCACCAGAAGTCCCTCAGAGGAACCAGGTGAGCCACTGTTTCCTTACAAAGGTAGGCTCCAAAGAGGGGAGCTAGGAAAACAACTGGGGCATGCATAGCGTGTGTATTTACAGCTAAACAAATTCAGACATGTTCTATATGTATGGGAGCTAAGAACTCTCGACAATGACAAGGAGAAGTTCTTCAGAAAGAGACTAACAAAGAACTTGGTTTCATGACTGAAAAGAGCCAGGCCACCCTGGAAAGAGAGATTTTTTGGGAGAATGGAGAAAGCAGCTCTCCTCTGAAAAGAAACAAATGGAGGCAGACAAGGACTGTAAGGTTATCACCACTAAGTTTTCCTCTTTGTCATTAGGAATTCTAACCAACTGTAGTAAGGTTCTCTGCAGAACTTGCCTACATGAGAATAAGGCAGATGTTGTTCTGTATTTTAGTCCTTGTTTTTACCAGTATTTTCTCCTTTTTGTTTACAAGACACCCCTGAGGGTTTTTTTTTTTTTGAGCTTTCCATCTAACAATACACATACTGCATAGAGGTATAATCCTCACAGATTCATGGGAGAACCAAGAGGGCTAAATCTCTCAAGCATTCTAATACAATCGCTATATAGCGCATATGGTTTGCATTACATTGGAAAAACTATTTGAAAAGAGGTTCACAAGAGCAAGAAGCTGCTTCCAGAGATTCCTGAATGGCAACCACCTTCCTGTCTCCCTGTAGCAGGAAGCTGTGACATAACGGGAGGGGAAAAGAAAGGAAGAAATGCAGCTACAGCCACTTTGGGAGCAGAGCTTCCACTGGTTCTGGAGCAACTAGGTATAGCTGGGGGTGGACGGGTGGTGATCCTGAGGTGTTGAGGCAATCAGGGTACTGGGGTGGCCTGCAGGGTCAGGAGTGTGCGGTGGATAGCTTGGCACAGCTGGGAGGTGGGGAGAGCAGAAGGCCTGCAGCAGCTGGAGGATTAGTGATGGGAGCTTGTTGCAGGTGGCCTGGGAGGAGCCTAGGGCTACAATTAGCCTCCTTCGCTTGGTGCTGCCAGCTGCTGAAGAAGCAACAAGAGAGATCTCCTAAGCTGCCTGCAAAGTATGCATCACAGAGTCCACTAGTGGCTAGGGGAACTGCAGGCAGCCCCTGTAAGGCAGCAACAACACTTTAAGTCCCAATTCCTCACCACAGACAGCTTCCCAAAACTCAGGCTCCAAACAATGCAGGCCGCTCTCACCCCCAAGTTCCCCTAGATGCTAGATATTTTCCCCCAGTCCCAGCACATCCTAGTTAAACCCGTTCCAGGGCTCCCCAAAGACTCCCCAACTTCTGATGTTCCCAAACTCTGCTTCCCTTCTCACCAGAGCTCAACTCTCTCTGCTGCCCACTCTGCCTCCCTGTGTCACCAGTTACGTATAGAGCACAGCTTGTGAGCCAAGGCAGGCATATCATTCAGAAAACAAAAGCAGCAGACAACTCAAAAAGATTTCATCAAACTTATGGTTGCATAGCTCAGAACAGTTATTCTGTATAAGGATCAACAGTTGTCTATATCCAAGATAGAGAAAGCGAGAGAGGGGGAGGAGTGAGTGAGCGAGCAAGCGTGTGTGTGTGTGTGTGTGTGTGTGAGAAAGAGAGAGGTTTGGGATTTGTGAGGAATCTGGTTAACTACAGGAATATAAAAATGTGAGGAAAACAGCAAAATTTCAAAAAGGGTCTACTTCTAAATGTCTGCTCTGCAAAAGATAGTAAATATTCCATTTGACACAGAAATTCAGTTGTCCTATAAAAAGTTATTGTGCCAACTCTGGAGTCTAAATTCAGTCATTAAAGTGTGAAATAAAGACATTTTTGGTCCTGTTTAAATACAAACTTTAACTATGGAGTCACCAACCACCACCTCCATAATACAAGACTAGGGTGGGGAGCAAAAAGTGAATTTCAGCTAGTGGTGTCTCATGAAGCACTTATTCATTTTAAACTGTGCTGTATTACCCTATATTTTACACCTGTCAGATATGTGTTTCATGATGGAATTAATTTGTACACACCCAGTAAAGCTACTCTTTGCAACAAAGGAATGTGTGTGGTAAAACTGAATTCACATGATGGTGTGGGTGTTCATGAGGGAATACATTGTTAATGGAAGCCAAGATGCAACTATTCCATGCATAAATCTTTACAAGAAATTCTTCAGTTCTTCATTAAGTACTCTGATCAGATTACACTCCTTCCATAGCTTCTTTAAAGCTGTCATCAGAACAAGTGACTCCAAATTTTACATTACAGATTAAATGACGACAAACATCTGCTTTCAATTTTTAAGGACCCCAAACTTTTCAACTGTAATTTTCCTGCCCACAAATCTTCAAAACCTAAATTTTAAAATAAAAAGTTTAATTTTAACATTTTCAATTCACCCCCCACCCCGACAGAATTTCTCTTGGTGGTGCTTTGCTGCTGCAGACTGTAACATTCAACCGCAGTACCCAGGCTATTGACAGGGACAGTCTCCCCCTCACAGACAATCTTAGTCAAGAGGTGAGACTAGTTTTGAACAGCCAAAATTTGATTTTAAAAAGTTGTTAAGGTGGCATAATTTTGAAGGAATCCAACCTTATTTCAGGTTCCATGTATGGAAAGGGCATGAACACATGTGAGAGTGTGACATTAAGTACAGACCCAAAGATGCTTTTTTGGTAGAGTAGGATTGTTGACCATGATTAGAGTAATTGCATTCTGCCTCCCTAAAGTCCCAACCAAGTTTCAAATGGAAGCAGTATTCTTCCTTTCTTCCTCTAAACTGCCGTGCAAGACAGCTGTACCCAGACTACCCGAAGTTGTAATCTTTTCAGATTTCACAAGGTAAAACAAGGTCAGTACTTCAGTGAGAGACCTGGAAGGAAAATCGAGATGGTACAGGAAATCAGTCAGTAAGTGGTAGTTTTCCTTCCATGTATGTAATGACTTTATCCTACCACTGTCTTAGGGAACACTAACTTTCAGATGAGAAACAACCAACCTTGTGACCATTTAGGATCACTGAATATTCCATGGGACTTCTCACAAGAGTGGGAATGTTTGGTAAAGCTGATATGAACAGTTTTTCATTAACATTTGTGTTTAATTTTCTTCACCGATACTACAGTAATGGGTGTATTAAAAAGGTTTAGAAATGGACTTTAGTCCTGGTCAAATTCTAGTATGGATTATGATGTTCTACTGACCTAAAATCTCCCTGCATTTTCAGTTGTACACCATAGTCTTCATTTCCTGCCTTTAAACTAGAGTGTAATAAATGCTGGATATTGCTAATCAGTTGTCATGTTCTGCTCACAAAGAGACTGCACTTCAGTAGCGAGTGGAGCAACTATATATATCAGGGTTAAGCAATTATACTGGGTCAATTAGAGGACCAAAGGAGGCTGGGAAAATATTACACGACTTTTTTTTTTTGGGGCAGGCTCGAATGGTCTTGGGGGGGGGGGGGGGAGGGGCAGGAGAGGCGCGCTGGGACTATGTCTTAGAGCTATGCCCCTGGCTTTGAATGCCAGAGTTCCTGGATTCAAATCCGAGGGATGCTTTGGCAGCTGGGATACATCTAATTCTCCTTTAATTGTGGTTTGTGTTATGCAGTAGATCAGATTAGATGATCAAAATGTACCTGTCTTGCCTCAAAAAAAAAAAAAAATCTATGAAAAGTCTACAAATCAGTTGGTAAATTGCACTTAAAAATTAGGATAGGCACAAAAAATTAAATGCAAGAAGTTATTACAGTTTCTACCAATGCATGGTGAAATCCCCAAACTTCCATTTCAGCCTCATAATTGTTTCAAGTGAATTCTTCATCTTAAACTTTTGTGAATGTTTAAGCAAAATCAATACAGCCATTTTGATGTATTTAAGTGTGAAAGACACATACTTTCCCCTGATGTTTCAACTGAAATTTTTGCCAAAGCATAAATAAAGCCCAGCAGACACCTAAAAACCACACTTCAAACAAAGTATACTTCATAGTCCTCACTACAGAACACTGCTGTTTTAAGAAAAATCAGTTCTTTCAACAGCCTAACCTGTGCACTCTATAGAACGTATTTGATGCGCCTCCTCCTAACTCCCTAAATTAAAGATGTGCTGTGATATTTGTTCCTTCTTTTCCCTCACACCTTTTAAAAAAAAGGATGGGGGTGTGTGGGGAAATTAATGGTATTTTAATGCCAATTTTTGAATTTAAGGTTGAGAAATCAAGCACTTAAAACCTAGAAAATTCTAAAAATTAAGGATGTGATTTTTAAAAGCACGTAAGTAACTTAGAAGAAAAGCCCAATTGTGCTCCTCAGTCACTTAGACACTTTTGAAAATTCCAACCTACAGTTTCTATTATATTATCTGGATACACGTTGCATGTACTGTACCTACATTTTGGCTCTGATTTCCTTGGAAAATTAAAGCCTTAACATGTTATTTAGGATCTAGCTTACACTATAAAAATGAGCTAATTTTGTGGCAGAAATCTTCATTTCTGGAACTTCTTGACTTTGATGTGTTTATTTCTCAGTCTTACACTGAATCAATGCTCTTTTTCTTTCACATTTAATGTTTTACTCCTTTGCTTGCCACTGGTGAAGTTTTACTAATTTTGTTGCTTTGCTTTACTTTGTGTCCACAAAAATTTGATTCATAGGGAGGTATTTCCCTTGACTGCTCCAATTTTTTACACATATAATCTATAGTTTGCAATGACTCAGGTGTGAAGATATCAATATGTTTGGCTGGTTATTCATTTGGATGGTGTGTATATATATGATCTTTAAAAATAAATTTCAATGCCAGAGATGACAAGTGGAAGAAAAAGGTGACAAACCAGAAAGTATTTTGTTCTAACTATTCACATAAATTTTACTAGTCTTAGAAAAAAGCAGTTTAAGCATGAGAAATTAAACTGCACAAAAAATTACTCAATTTCATTCTTTCATAGATAGCAGACTTTTTTCTGGAAGGAGTTGTAAGAATGCTCTCACTGCAGGGAGTATGTTCATTTTAATGTAACAGTAAGACCTCTATTTGATATATAGTTTTAAAATCATTATGCAAAGATCAATTTTTAAATCATACAGTCATAAACCAAAACCGAAGAGATGTGGCTGACTATTTAGGCAGGCATTCCTAGCAATCAGGACTGAATACACCCGACACCATAGAATTTAAAACAATAAAAAGCAAAATAAAGCTATGAAACATCAAATTAGTGGTAGAATGATGATCAATAGTTATTAGGAATAAAGGACTGTGGATACCACTCTGAATGGCTCATAAGTCCTTTTGAAGCGGGGGCGCGCGCGTGTGTGTGTGTAGGAACTGAATACTGCATCCAGTTAAAACTCGACAAATTCTGTCAAAACAGCAATTCCTCTTCACTTCTCTCTTTCGCGCTGCTACCTGCACCTTGTGATCTGCACACTACAATCACACTGATTAAAATACTATCAAATTTTTAAATATTGACAGATACACATTGACTCAGAAAGTGAGGTTCAAATAATTCCTCACTCATTCCACTTGAATCAGAGCTGTAAATTGCTGCACTAAAATGTACAGAGACAAATTATTAAAAAATTATGCTTGAACAAAAAGCAACGAGGAAACCTGTGTAAAGCATATCAATAAAAGCTACTATTCAATATGGTATCAGAGTAGCAGCTGTGTTAGTCTGTATTCGCAAAAAGAAAAGGAGGACTTGTGGCACCTTAGAGACTAACCAATTTATTTGAGCATTAGCTTTCGTGAGCTACAGCGCAGGCTCCAGCCCGAGTGGCAACTTGAAAGCACTGTCTACACAGCTATTTTTAGCGTGGTAGTGGGAGCCCAAGTCTGTTGGCCTAGGCTGGCAGTCTCACTGCCGTGGGCTGTGTAGACATACTGTTAGAGCCCCCGGCACTCATCACTTGAAAAATTCCCACTTGCTACTTGTAAATGGTGTTTTTTCAAGCCCTGCTAGCAAAAGTTATTCAGCTTCTTTCTTCAAAGTGATCTTGATAATCACAAGTAAGTAAACTGTGACAAGATAGCAGATGTTTGTATGGTGGCTCCTGCTGTTTTCTTGGGGGGGAGCTAAGACGCCACCCTTTGCCCCTGGGCACTGAAGGCCCTGCTAGTGGCCCGGGAAGGTAGCAGAGGAGGGAAGCAGGGGAGTGATCTGGGTTTGCTCCTTTCTCTGAGTCCCAGCCCCTCTCAACCCCTGCGGGTTTCTTACCCTCTTCCCCCTTGGGTGGGGTTACCCTCAGTCCTTAGACACTGGGGCAGGGCAAGGTCTCCCCTACTTTGGTTCTCTGGTCTTTCAGCTCTCATAACACACCTCCAAGCTCCAGTCCTCTCTCCTTCCTGAAGCAGGCGGTTTTATTAGGCTCCTGACTGGGCCTTAATTGACTACAGGTGCTCCAATTAACCTGTAACAACCTTCCCTAGTCTTCAGGGAACCACACCTTAATTAGCCTAGGGCTTATATATTTCCCCTCGACCACTCTACCACTGCTCCCTGGCCCTCCTGTATCACAAAACATAAAAAACTAAAAATCAATTTGAACCACTGGAAAGTACATGTGCTGTAGCCCTTTATCCTTCCATCTCCTTCCTGAAGTCTGTTACCCTCTTTCATAGCATCGTGTCTAAAATTATGTCTTCTGCACACTAAAAAAAGTGTGATCTATAAAATTCACCTTCAGTGCAGTTTCACTGGTGGTAGCAAGAGTGTGATTATTGTAAGTTATAAGGGACAGAATTTAGGTGTTTTTTGCCACTGTGTTAACCCGAGTCCCCAAAACACTACAGCTTTAACTATGACTGCCACTAGAGATGCTACACTACTTGGTAACAGTGGCGAACTGCTGGCCCTATTCTTGTTTAGTGTGTTAATTTTTTAGGATAGGGAACTTGCCATTCTATTTGTTCTACTTCTCCAACAAACCTAGCCAAGAGTGCACCTTCTTCAAGGGAGAACTCAGAGGATAGGAAGTTTTATTATAAGAATAGCTGATTACAAAAAAACAGAGTAAACCATCCAAAACAGATAGTGACAACTTTTTTTCTACATAATGTTTGAAAGGAAAGGTCTGTGCAACGAAAGCCAACCACTTGGAGTAAGTTCAATACTTGATATCATCTGGGCAACATCTTGGATTCCTTTTACAACTTAGTACTGTACAGATTTCTACCTATTCATCAAAAAAATGATTTCAGAATGCAGTAGGTTACTACTATGAAAATGAATGGAAGCATATTTAATCCCATTACATTGACCTTTCTATGTTTTAATGGAAAGGTGCGCAAACTGCTCTGATCTATTGTGAGGAACAACATAACCTTAAGAAGGAGACTTAAGGGTAAAATTCTAGCCCCACTGAAGTCAATGGCAATCTCTCATTGACTTAATATGGTCAGGATTTCATCCAGCATCCCAACTCAGGGGAGTAATTTCATTTATAAAGTGGTGAGGAAACTTCCCCTGCTCTACTCCCAAACAAATATTTCCAAACTATTTATTGAGGGATTTGCAAAAATTATAGGGGTGGGGATATTCTTGGTGGCTAAAAACATTAAATGCAATCTGCTAAACAGGGTGGATAAAAAAAAATCAATATATATTTTTTTTAAAATCTGATTTTTTTATTTAAATTAGATTTTTTGATAAATAGGTTTTTGAGGCAAAAACCTATCTAAAGATTGTTTTAATTAAGATATCTTTGAGCTATAATGTATCTCACCATGGAATAATTATTATAAATTCTAATTCTATAGTATGAAACAATATATTCATGTAATATTTAAGAAAAGTTTTGTAAAGGAGTTCCAACAGTTCATGGATTAGGGACCCAATCTGATGGGGTTCCAGTATAGATTATTTACATTAATCTTTCTATCTACCCAATGGGACTCAGTGCTCAGTCTAGAAGATACCATCAGAGATGCTTAGTTTTGCAGTTCTCAGAGTGTGGATTTGTGTCTCCAGAGACAACATGCTTGTTAACAGCAAAAATGTAAGACAGACAGAGACAGGTGAGAAATAACAGACCTCAACTCTATTGTCCCTCTGCAAAATCTGTGTACACAGAGTCAATCCCTTACTGCTCTCTAAAAGTGCAAAGTTTCAAAAAAGTTCAGTGAATAGAAGATGGTTGCAGGTGGAATAGATCTGGACAAGGAGAAGAAGTTTGGAGATAAATGTGAGAAGGGAGGGACAGGCAGAAGAAACAAACGTGAAACTGTTTGAGCAGCATATTCGAGAAGTCTTGAGGTCTTTCTGAATGTAGCCTTCATTGATTTGAGATCTACCATACCATTCTCTCCCTAGAAGGGATAGCCTATAATGGCAGCAGGCTGTAAGAGAGACTCAGTTTGGGAATAAGAACCATTCAAGAAATATATGTCTGCTGACGACGTTTTAAAGAAAGTCACACCAGTGAACTGGTAGAAGTCACTTAAGCACTTGGATAGAGACTGTTGAAGTGAATCTCACTTTTAACAGCAGTAGCTTCTTCTGCCGATGTAGAAAGAATATTTTCTTCCTTTGGACTAATTCATTCCAAATTGAGAAATCATTTGGGACCTGAAAAAGCAGGAAAGCTTGTTTTTCTTTTCCAAATTATGAACAAACAGGAAAATGAAGGTGAAGACGACTGCTTCAGTTAGCTGCAGAAGACAATATTATAAGTTTCTCATGTTGACCTGGCTGACATAGTCTATTTAATTTTTGTTTTTTTAAATATTTCATTTAACTATTTTAGTTAAAAACAATGTAAACAAAAACAAACCTGATTTTAAAAAACTTCAGTGTTTAACTAAATTCAAAAATTCATATGCTTGTTTTGTTAAATTATTATATGTTTGCTGTTGAAGAAAAAAATCCAGAACACATAACGTTGTTTTAGTTAAATAAAACAATTTAAATGTCTGTCTGGGGATGTTCTCCTCCTAATACAGCCTGACAAGAAAATCCTCTGAATATTAATGATTAACCTGAAATGGAGATAATCATTGGGAGGTGAACTTCATAAATATCTGCTTCAATTACCTTTGGTAAATGAAATAACCAAACCATCATTCATTTTGAGATATAGCTGTAAAACTAATCTGAAAAGTTTTCAAAATAAATCAATCACTTTAAAAATGTATAGTGTGCACCTTCTAAAAATGAAACCTACATCTATCTCTGAGTTGTGAAGAATATGTATTAAGGTTCTAACAACCAACAAAAATGCACTTTTATGTAGAAATCTATTACTACATCGAGTCTTCCTGACTAGTGATTTAAATCATGATTGAAATCAATTTGATTTAAATCAAATCCACCCTGCTGCTAAACAAAGATTCTCTTCTCTTTCCAGATTTAGGCCCTGACCCCACAAACAGTTACACATACAAGTAAAAAGAAAAAGGAGTACTTGTGGCACCTTAGAGACTAACAAATTTATTTGAGCATAAGCCTGTGTGAGCTACAGCTCACTTCATTGGATGCATTCAGTTACCCATTTAACTCAATTCTACTGTCACCCAAGTGGACTAACTGGGGAAAGAAACAAGGATTCCACTACCTCTGTGAAAAGGAAATGTGAAGTTGCCTTATGTAAACTAGCCACTTCGGGTATTCTGCAACAACTTGTAAACACATTTCTATGAAGCACATTTAATCAGTTTATAACATTGACTGCGGGCTCCAAAACAATAAAAGACTTTCACTCTTCAGATCTAATTCAAGTATCACACATAATGTACACCAAAGAAAAGGGAAGACGCCTCCAAACTCACACTCAGGTTACTACTATATATCACCACAAAATAAAGATTCTGATCCCACTGACTGGAAGAAAAAACTCATTTAATTTCATACAATCAGGAATCATTCAGCAGACCAGCAACTGTTTGAGGTGAATCCTTTTGTTAATCACTCTTTTTTCAAGCCATTAGTAAAATAAAAGATTCTGTTTCCACAGATCTTCCATTAACAATCATGTCAGTTCCTTAATCAGGTAAAGGCTACAGGGCTACAGTTCCAGCTTTTAAGAAAGTATAGTTAAAAATACAGCCCCATCAATTAAAAGTAACGAGTTTGCATCAGACTTCAGATTACCATAATCTAATCAGATATGTAAAAAGCTTGAAATCCATTTTACATCGGTGTAATATGAAGGTATAGGAAACCAGCTCCTTTGGACTTTGCATCTGTAATCCAACGATACTTTGCCTGGCAGAGTGGCTCTCGTTTTTAAACTAAACAGAGCAAATTGACAGGAGACTTTCCAGCACCTATGGACAGCAATGCCACACTCAAAACTTTGGTTTCCAAAAACATACAAATTAAGTATGTTGCAGGCAAGAGAGGTAGGGGAATAAATATTTTTCTTATCAGCAGATCCATTTGAGTCTTGTTAAACAATATTAGGAGATAAATTTCAGTACAGGTTTGTGAATATTCTTCTGTCTGAGCCTGATTTTTTTTAGAAAATAGTACTGTACCGGAAATTATATAATTAATTAAGAACCTTATGATACTTCACATTTTAGTGCCCAACCCAACGAAGCTTGGTAAAATTTAATTTAGGTCACGTAGGGGCAATTTTTCCAGCCTATCCACTAAGACGTCTCCACTTACAGGGCTCTAAAGTGTCTGTTAAACAGAACTACAATTCAGACTCTGAAGAGCATAAATACATACCTTACACACACACATTCTGAATAATAGTACGCATGGCATTGGATGTATAAATGACAATGGTCAAAGAGTTCTCGAGCTCTATCAGTGACTAACACCTTCTTTGCTGGTAACATCAGAAGAACATCATTGTGGAGACACCCAAGGTTCAAGCACTGGTATCAGCTGAACTTGGTATTGACAAGACATACATATTTGAAAGATCTTGCATACATGATCCTTCCAAAGTGTAGGAGGACTTGTGGCACCTTAGAGACTAACCAATTTATTAGAGCATAAGCTTTCGTGAGCTACAGCTCACTTCCTCAGATGCATATCGTGGAAACTGCAGCAGGCTTTATATATACACAGAGAATATGAAACAATACCTATTCCCACCCCACTGTCCTGCTGGTAATAGCTTATCTAAAGTGATTTCCAGCACAAATCCAGGTTTTCTTTGTGGGGGGGTGGAGGGTGAGAAAACCTGGATTTGTGCTGGAAATCACTTTAGATAAGCTATTACCAGCAGGACAGTGGGGTGGGAATAGGTATTGTTTCATATTCTCTGTGTATATATAAAGCCTGCTGCAGTTTCCACGATATGCATCTGAGGAAGTGAGCTGTAGCTCACGAAAGCTTATGCTCTAATAAATTGGTTAGTCTCTAAGGTGCCACAAGTCCTCCTTTTCTTTTTGCGAATACAGACTAACACGGCTGTTACTCTGAAACCTTCCAAAGTGTAGTGCCCATCTTTAAAAAAGGGAAGGAGGAGGATCCAGGGAACTACAGGCCAGTCAGCCTCACCTCAGTCCCTGGAAAAATCATGGAGCAGATCCTCAAGGAATCAATTCTGAAGCACTCAGAGGAGAGGAAAGTGATCAGGAACAGTCAGCATGGATTCACCAAGGGAAAGTCATGCCTGACTAATCTAATTGCCCTCTATGACGAGATAACTGGCTCTGTGGATGAGGAGGAAAGCAGTGGACGTGTTATTCCTTGACTTTAGCAAAGCTTTTGACACAGTGTCCCACAGTATTCTTGCCAGCAAGTTAAAGAAGTATGGGCTGGATGAATGGACTATAAGGTTGATAGAAAGCTGGCTAGATTGTTGGGCTCAACGGGTAGTGATCAATGGCTCCATTCCTAGTTGGCAGCCGGTATCAAGTGGAGTGCCCCAAGGGTCGGTCCTGGAGCCGGTTTTGTTCAATATGTTCATTAATGATCTGGAGGATGGTGTGGACTGCACCCTCAGCAAGTTTACAGATGACACTAAACTGGGAGGAGTGGTAGATACGCTGGAGGGCAGGGACAGGATACAGAGGGACCTAGACAAATTAGAGGATTGGGCCAAAAGAAATCTGATGAGGTTCAACAAGGAAAAGTGCAGAGTCCTGCGCTTAGGATGGAAGAATCCCATGCATTGCTACAGACTAGGGATTCAATGGCTCGGCAGCAGTTCTGCAGAAAAGGACCTACGGGTTACGGTGGACGAGAAGCTGGATATAAGTCAACAGTGTGCCCTTGTTGCCAAGAAGGCTAACGGCATTTTGGGCTGTATAAGTAGGAGCACTGCCAGCAGATCAAGGGACGTGATCGTTCCCCTCTATTCGACATTGGTGAGGCCTCATCTGGAGTACTGTGTCCAGTTTTGGGCCCCCACACTACAAGAAGGAAGTGGAAAAACTGGAAAGCGTCCAGCAGACGGCAACAAAAATGATTAGGGGACTGGAACACATGACTTATGAGGAGAGGCTGAGGGAACTGGGATTGTTTAGTCTGCAGAAGAGAAGAATGAGGGGGGATTTGATAGCTGCTTTCAACTACCTGAAAGGGGGTTCCAAAGAGGATGGAGCTCGGCTGTTCTCCATGGTGGCAGATGACAGAACAAGGAGTAATGGTCTCAAGTTGCAGTGGGGGAGGTTTAGGTTGGATATTAGGAAAAACTTTTTCACTAGGAGGGTGGTGAAACACTGGAACGCGTTACCTAGGGAGGTGGTGGAATCTCCTTCCTTCGAGATTTTTAAGGTCAGGCTTGATAAAGCCCTGGCTGGGATGATTTAGTTGGGGATTGGTCCTGCTTTGAGCAGGGGGTTGGACTAAATGACCTCCTGAGGTCCCTTCCAACCCTGATATTCTATGATTCTATGAAAACGTAGACTGTGACACAGACCACTCATTTGCTAAAAAGTGAAATTTCAAGCTAAGAAGATTCACCATAATAAAACTGCACACAACCTTGTATTCACTTGAGCCAAATCAATGATCCTGTCAAGAAACCGCTTTTTAATGAAGTACCAACAAAGACAGCTGGAATGAATGAAACTGCTTCAGATGCATGGGAAGTCCTGGAGACAAGTTCATACAATGCAGCAATCAAGAGTTTTGGAAAGAGTACTAAGAAAAATGTCGACTGGTTTGTAGACCATTCTGAGATACTGCTGCCACTCATTGAGAGGAAAAGATCTGCCCTGATCACCTACAAGTCTACTCCTACTACTGATTCACTCAGCAACCTAAGCCCTGGTCTACACTAGGACTTTAGGTCGAATTTAGCAGCGTTAAATCGATGTAAACCTGCACCCGTCCACACAATGAAGCCCTTTATTTCGACTTAAAGGGCTCTTAAAATCGATTTCCTTACTCCACCCCTGACAAGTGGATTAGCGCTTAAATCGACCTTGCCGGCTCGAATTTGGGGTACTGTGGACACAATTCGATGGTATTGGCCTCCGGGAGCTATCCCAGAGTGCTCCATTATGACCGCTCTGGACAGCACTCTCAACTCAGATGCACTGGCCAGGTAGACAGGAAAAGAACCGCGAACTTTTGAATCTCATTTCCTGTCTGGCCAGCGTGGCAAGCTGCAGGTGACCATGCAGAGCTCATCAGCACAGGTGACCATGATGGAGTCCCAGAATCGCAAAAGAGCTCCAGCATGGACCGAACGGGAGGTACGGGATCTGATCGCTGTTTGGGGAGAGGAATCCGTGCTATCAGAACTCCGTTCCAGTTTTCGAAATGCCAAAACCTTTGTGAAAATCTCCCAGGGCATGAAGGACAGAGGCCATAACAGGGACCCGAAGCAGTGCCGCGTGAAACTGAAGGAGCTGAGGCAAGCCTACCAGAAAACCAGAGAGGCGAACAGCCGCTCTGGGTCAGAGCCCCAAACATGCCACTTCTATGATGAGCTGCATGCCATTTTAGGGGGTTCAGCCACCACTACCCCAGCCGTGTTGTTTGACTCCTTCAATGGAGATGGAGGCAATACGGAAGCAGGTTTTGGGGACGAAGAAGATGATGATGAGGAGGTTGTAGATAGCTCACAGCAAGCAAGCGGAGAAACCGGTTTTCCCGACAGCCAGGAACTGTTTCTCACCCTAGACCTGGAGCCAGTACCCCCCGAACCCACCCAAGGCTGCCTCCTGGACCCAGCAGGCGGAGAAGGGACCTCTGGTGAGTGTACCTTTTAAAATACTATACATGGTTTAAAAGCAAGCATGTGAAAGGATTACTTTGCCCTGGCATTTGCGGTTCTCCTAGATGTAGTCCTAAAGCCTTTGCAAAAGGTTTCTGGGGAGGGCAGCCTTATTGCGTCCTTCATGGTAGGACACTTTACCACTCCAGGCCAGTAACACGTACTCGGGAATCATTGTAGAACAAAGCATTGCAGTGTATGTTTGCTGGCATTCAAACAACATCCGTTCTTTATCTCTCTGTGTTATCCTCAGGAGAGTGAGATATAATTCATGGTCACCTGGTTGAAATAGAGTGCTTTTCTTCAGGGGACACTCAGAGGAGCCCATTCCTGCTGGGCTGTTTGCCTGTGGCTAAACAGAAATGTTCCCCGCTCTTAGCCACAGGGAGGGGGGAAGGTTGACGGGGTAGTCACGCGGTGGGAGGAGGCAAAATGCGACCTTGTAACGAAAGCACATGTGCTATGTATGTAATGTTAACAGCAAGGTTTACCCTGAAAGAGTGTAGCCACTGTTTTATAAAATGTGTCTTTTTAAATACCGCTGTCCCTTTTTTTTTCTCCACCAGCTGCATGTTTCAACGATCACAGGATCTTCTCCTTCCCAGAGGCTAGTGAAGCTTAGAAAGAAAAAAAAACGCACTCGAGCTGAAATGTTCTCCGAGCTCATGCTGTCCTCCCACACTGACAGAGCACAGACGAATGCGTGGAGGCAAATAATGTCAGAGTGCAGGAAAGCACAAAATGACCGGGAGGAGAGGTGGCGGGCTGAAGAGAGTAAGTGGCGGGCTGAAGAGAGGGCTGAAGCTCAAATGTGGCGGCAGCGTGATGAGAGGAGGCAGGATTCAATTCTGAGGCTGCTGCAGGACCAAACCAGTATGCTCCAGTGTATGGTTGAGCTGCAGCAAAGGCAGCTGGAGCACAGACTGCCACTGCAGCCCCTCTGTAACCAACCGCCCTCCTCCCCAAGTTCCATAGCCTCCACACCCAGACGCCCAAGAACGCGGTGGGGGGGCCTCCGGCCAACCAGCCACTCCACCACAGAGGATTGCCCAAAAAAAAGAAGGCTGTCATTCAATAAATTTTAAAGTTGTAAACTTTTAAAGTGCTGTGCTTAAAGTGCTGTGTGGCATTTTCCTTCCCTCCTCCACCACCCCTCCTGGGCTACCTTGGTAGTCATCCCCCTATTTGTGTGATGAATGAATAAAGAATGCATGAATGTGAAGCAACAATGACTTTATTGCCTCTGCAAGCGGTGATTGAAGGGAGGAGGGGCGGGTGGTTAGCTTACAGGGAAGTAGAGTGAACCAAGGGGCGGGGGGTTTCATCAAGGAGAAACAAACAGAACTTTCACACAGTAGCCTAGCCAGTCATGAAACTGGTTTTCAAAGCTTCTCTGATGCGTACCGCGCCCTCCTGTGCTCTTCTAACCACCCTGGTGTCTGGCTGCGCGTAACCAGCAGCCATGCGATTTGCCTCAACCTCCCACCCCGCCATAAACGTCTCCCCCTTACTCTCACAGATATCGTGGAGCACACAGCAAGCAGTAATAACAGTGGGAATATTGGTTTCGCTGAGGTCTAAGCGAGTCAGTAAACTGCGCCAGCGCGCCTTTAAACGTCCAAATGCACATTCTACCACCATTCTGCACTTGCTCAGCCTGTAGTTGAACAGCTCCTGACTACTGTCCAGGCTGCCTGTGTACGGCTTCATGAGCCATGGCATTAAGGGGTAGGCTGGGTCCCCAAGGATACGTATAGGCATTTCAACATCCCCAACAGTTATTTTCTGGTCTGGGAATAAAGTCCCTTCCTGCAGCTTTTGAAACAGACCAGAGTTCCTGAAGATGCGAGCATCATGCACCTTTCCCGGCCATCCCACGTTGATGTTGGTGAAACGTCCCTTGTGATCCACCAGAGCTTGCAGCACTATCGAAAAGTACCCCTTGCGGTTTATGTACTCGGCGGCTTGGTGCTCCGGTGCCAAGATAGGGATATGGGTTCCGTCTATAGCCCCACCACAGTTAGGGAATCCCATTGCAGCAAAGCCATCCACTATGACCTGCACATTTCCCAGGGTCACTACCCTTGGTATCAGCAGATCTTTGATTGCATGGGCTACTTGCATCACAGCAGCCCCCACAGGAGATTTGCCCACTCCAAATTGATTCCCAACTGACCGGTAGCTGTCTGGCGTTGCAAGCTTCCACAGGGCTATCGCCACTCGCTTCTCAACTGTGAGGGCTGCTCTCACCTTGGTATTCATGCGCCTCAGGGCAGGGGAAAGCAAGTCACAAAGTTCCATGAAAGTGCCCTTACGCATGCGAAAGTTTCGCAGCCACTGGGAATCGTCCCAGACCTGGAACACTATGCGGTCCCACCAGTCTGTGCTTGTTTCCCGAGCCCAGAATCGGCGTTCCACAGCATGAACCTGCCCCATTAGCACCATGATGCATGCATTGGCAGGGCCCATGCTTTCAGAGAAATCTGTGTCCATGTCCTGATCACTCACGTGACCGCGCTGACGTCGCCTCCTCGCCCGGTATCGCTTTGCCAGGTTCTGGTGCTGCATATACTGCTGGATAATGCGTGTGGTGTTTAATGTGCTCCTAATTGCCAAAGTGAGCTGAGCGGCCTCCATGCTTGCCTTGGTATGGCGTCCGCACAGAAAAGAGGCGCGGAACGATTGTCTGCCGTTGCTCTGACGGAGGGAGGGGCGACTGATGACACGGCTTACAGGGTTGGCTTCAGGGAGCTAAAATCAACAAAGGGGGTGTCTTTACATCAAGGAGTATTTCAGGCAGGACTTCACGGAGGGTTCCAATAAGAAATGGTGCACCTAAGTTATCGTTCTTATTGGAACAAGGAGGTTAGCCTGGCCTCTGATTGATACATGGCTAGATTTACCTCGCTGCACCTTCTCTGTGAGTGACTGCAGTGTGACCTAGAGGAATGAGTCCCCTAGACAGGGGAGGAGGCAAATGAGTACAAAACAAATCTGGTCTATTTCTTGTTTTGACCCACTCCATCTATCTTTTACATCTTTGGCTGGCAGCAGACGGTGCAGAAGGACTGCATGCCATCCACATCTCATGGCTGTTCGGCAGAAGATGGTACAGTACGACTGCTAGCAGTCCGTATCGCCTGCCCGCTCGCCATAAGACGGTTCAATAGGACTGACTGCAGGACTAAAGAGAATGACCTGGTCAAGTCACTCCAAATTTAGTCCCTGCGCCCATGTCTGCCCAGGCGCTCCCAGCCGACGTGGCCAGGAGCACCTCGGACATGACGATGACAGCTACCAGTCCTACTGTACCGTCTGCTACCACAAGGCAAGGGGTTGCTGCTACTGTGTAGCAATGCCGTACCGCGTCTGCCAGCACCCAGGAGACATAGGGTGACGGTTACCTGAGCGGGCTCCATGCTTGCCGTGGTACGGCGTCTGCACAGGTAACTCAGGAAAAAAGGCGCGAAACGATTGTCTGCCCTTGCTTTCACGGAGGGAGGGAGGGAACGGGGGCCTGACGATATGTACCCAGAACCACCCGCGACAATGTTTTAGCCCCATCAGGCATTGGGATCTCAACCCAGAATTCCAATGGGCAGTGGAGACTGTGGGAACTGTGGGATAGCTACCCACAGTGCAACGCTCCGGAAGTCGACTCTAGCCTCGGTACTGTGGAAGCACTCCGCCGAGTTAATGCACTTAATGCACTTAGAGCATTTTCTGTGGGGACACACACACTCGAATATATAAAACCGATTTCTAAAAAACCGACTTCTATAAATTCGACCTTATTCCGTAGTGTAGACATACCCTAAGAGAAGCTTGTAAGGCAGTTCAAATAGCTTCCAGGAGGTGTGCTCAAGAATTTTGGCTGTGACAGTATCCAAAGGTGGCTGATGCAAGTGACTGTAGATGGTTGTATGAGGGCATCAGAAAGGCCATTTTGCTGATAAAGTACAAGACAGCTCCACTGAAAGATCTGGATGGCAATATCGTAACTGATAAAAGGAAGCAACTTGCGAGGTAGATTGAGCACTATGGAATGATATACTCAAGGGAGTCTGTATTAGACTGTGTGTTAGACGAATTGCCTGGGTTTGAAGTTATAACTCCACTGGATGCCAAAGCTACACTAGAGGAACTTGAACAAAGCATCAAAAAGATTCCAAACAACAAAGTTTCAGGATCTGACTGTTCACCTGCTGAAATCTACAAATGTGCAAACAAAGACTTGCTGCAAAGATTGCACGAGGTATTGCTACTCCGTTGGAAGGAAGAAACTGTTCCCCAAGTTTTTAAGAATGGTCATTTTATCCAACTCTATACAAACAAAGGATACAGAAGTGACTGTAATAACCAAGTATGCTGCTGCTTTCCTTTCTTTCTTGTGTCAGGATCCTGAACTCAACCATCTCATGGTCACTGCCTCCCAGGTTCCCATCCACTTTTGCTTCCCTGCTAATTCTTTCTGGTTTGTGAGTAGCAGGTCAAGAAGAGCTCTGCCCCTAGTTGGTTCCTCCAGCACTTGCATTAGGAAATTTTCCCCTACACTTTCCAAAAACTTCCTGGATTGTCTGTGCACCGCTGTATTGCTCTCCCAGCAGATATCAGGATGATTGAAGTCACCCATGAGAACCAGGGGGTGCGATCTAGTAGCTTCTGCGAGTTGCCGGAAGAAAGCCTCGTCCACCTCATCCCCCTGGTCCGGTGGTCTATAGCAGACTCCCACCATGACCTCACCCTTGTTGCTCACGCTTCTAAACTTAATCCAGAGACTCTCAGGTTTTTCTGCAGTTTCATACTTGAGCTCTGAGCAGTCATACTGCTCCCTTACATACAGTGCAACTCCCCCACCTTTTCTGGCCTCCCTGTCCTTCCTGAACAGTTTATACCCATCCATGACAGTACTCCAGTCATGCGAGTTATCCCACCAAGTCTCTGTTATTCCAATCACATCATAATTCCCTGACTTTGCCAGGACCTCCAGTTCTCCCTGCTTGTTTGAAGATGTGGAGCATAATCTTTAACCTAGATTTTTCCCTCAATTGTTTGTTCAGGCATTTGAGGTAAAAAATATATTAACAAAATAAAAAAAATGGATTTTAGTGAGTGAAGAAAATTTCCTTCTTAATTCCACAAGCGTCTCCTTGGTATTTGTGATGACATAGTCCATTTAGCTCTGCAATTGTCCATACAATCTTCCAGGAAAGACAGGGTAGATGAGACCTGAATTACTAGTACAAAAAGAGAAGCTTAAAAATAGGTTCTCTGTCTCCAAAAAAGAAGAAGAAGAAAAAAAAAAAACGTTTCAGGCTCTTGCCATACATTGCACATCAGCAAAAAAAGGAGGAACAGTGCCAAAGGGTTTCTTCTTTGTGGGTCAACTTTAAGGGAAGTGGAAGTATTACATCTCTCTTAAAATATAAGCAGTATTCTCGTGCTCAGGTAGGTAATGTCCAAAGGGGTGGGGGTGGAGGGGGCACAAGAACATTTTGTTTTTATCCTGACAACAAAATTCTTGGCTCAAGTTATAAATTTCTACTGATAGATGTCAGTTTACATGATGGACAACCCTGACATGCAGTTAGAATTCAAAATAAAGAACATTCTGAGAACTAGAGTTATCAGCAGCAGCAGGATTGATTTATGACAACAGATTAAAAAAGCTAAGTATGTGTAACTTGGCGAAGTGACTACCAAAGGGGAACACAGACAAAGACAAAATGCCAATCTACAAATATTTGATGGGTTTGAACACCAAGTGGGATGAAATTAAAAATAGGAAAATTAGACTATCAGGACAAACCTTCCTGTCACCACTATGATTAGGCTGTAGAACAGACTGACTTGCAAAGGAAGGGGAAGAAACCATATTGTTTGGGATTTTGAAAACTAAACCGAGCAAAACTATAGAAAAATGTATTGTAGAAAGTCTTGCATTGGCAAGGGGATGGATTGGATGATCTAACAGAGTCACAGAACTCAGATGGAAGAGACCTATGAATTATTGCTATGTGTAATCAAATATTCATTGCCATATTAATGGAAGAGACCGAATGAAACTTCAAGTTACATATTTATCTAGAGGCCTCCTCCAATAACTTTACTGATTTGCATGGTACCCTTGCTAGTTTGCAATATTCATTAAATAAATCTCCACTCACTGGGTAAAGATATTCTCAATAATTAATCTCTTCAAGCTGTAACACAATCTGGTGGTTCTGATGTTATAATTGACTCCTCAGATGAATCTAGGATATCTGAAGACTTCTAGTGAGGAAATATTGTAGCAAGCAAAAGGTTTTAATCAAGTCCTTCCTGTCACTTGGGCATTGAATTTCATTGATTAGTTAATGAATTGTCAGTGTTCATCACTATCAGGCCTGATCTACACTACAGAGTTAGGTTGAGGTAAGGCAGTTTAGGTAGAGGTAATTATATCAGTGTCTACATTACATCCTTGCTCCAGCCGATGTAAGTGTCTTACTACAGCGGCATAATTCCACCTCCATGAGAGGCGTAGGACTTATATTGGTGTATTTAGGGCAATGCATTAACTTACATTAGCTGTTTGCTGTCATTCTTGTCAATTTCACAGCTCCTCCTGGAGCTGTGAAATTGACAAGAAAAGCTGGTAGGTTTCCTGCTGTGAACCCTTCTGCTGGGCTCACAGCTGGTGCGGTCACCCAGAGGCAGATGGGGGGGCTCCAGCTCTGAGCCCAGCTACTGTCCAGGCTCTCAGCTCCCCATTGGGAGCCCAGCTGCCCCCACCCCCAAGCTCTCCCAAGCCCCCACCCCGGAGCCAGGCAGCAGAAACAGAGCAGTAGGCATCAGGGCAGCACACAGCCAAGTGATGCAGGCCTGCTGGGGCTGGACAGGCTGCCTCACTTGGTCAGGACAATTAAGGACTCAGAAGTAGGAGGAAGATGAGAGCCCATACTAGGGCAAAGAGAGGATGAAATGTGAGAGTAAAGAGGGGGAGCTAGAGTAACAGATGATCAGAGAGAGGTCCCTGAAACACCAGAGGCTCTGTTTATCCATAATCCAACCCTGATAAGGTCAAACATTGTTGTTCCAGTTAGTTTTATGTGGACAGAAAAGCATCCATCATCCTTAATCTTCTCAGTACCATGAGTTTATTTTCTCTCTTATACAGTGCTGCTTTAGGTGCTAGCATCTAGGAATCTCTCCTTTCAAACCTCAGAAATCCCTCTCTCTGAACAACATGTTATTATTTAAAACTTCTGTTACTCAGACTTAATGAGACTGAATCAGATTTCAAAATGGACAAGGCACAGGATCAAGAAATTAAAGCTTTCCACTGCTGGTCTGCATTTTCTCCTGCCCCACCTCACAGGTGTGTTCACTTACTCCTGTTCTGCCCCCGGCACTGTTGCTAGGGGGAAGAGAGCAGCTTTCCCCATTCCCAGGGTGACCTGCAGAGTCTCCTCTCTGCTACCAGGGGCCAACTGTGTCCATTATCCACTCTCCCATGGCACAAGTGCCAAGGTTGTGGTAGGTGGGGAGAGCTGAGAAGAGAAACCCTTCTCTGCCTGTTGCAGGGCAAAGGGGAACAGAGAATATGAGGGATCCTCATGGTCTTCTCCTCATCACCTGGTACCTCTCTCTCAGAGTCTGTCTACTACGCATTTTGGAGTGAGCCTCCAATCCGGGGTCAACAGACCTGGCGATAGCAGGACTCGTGCTTGTACTCTAAAAAACAGCTGTATAGACAGCACTTAAGTTGCGGCTCGGGATGGAGTTTGGGCTTTGAGGCTTAGGGAGCTGTCTACACTGCTATTATCAGAACACAAGTGCAAGCCCCACTAGCCCCAAATCTAACAACCCAGACTAGGAGGCTCGCTCCAAAATGCGTAGTAGACATTCTCAAAGGCCCAGAACATAGTGGAAGGGAAAGGATGCATCTCCCAGTTCCCAAATAAACTACACTTGCTCCCCACTCTTTTGCCCATTTCACCATGGCTCAGGATGTATGGGGACCAAGAGCAGTGCCCCTTATGTTGTGCTTCTTCCACTACAGCTCTGTGTCTGTGTGGGGGATGATCTGAAAGAGCAGATAAACCCTACTCCACAAGTGACATTCACAGCCCATACCCCCCATGATGTACGGGGAGAATAGAAATCAAGTGATTTCCCCAGTCTCCAAGGGATCTGCACTGCCTCTCCAACCTGTGCCATTCCCACCATAATTCAGGGGGTGGGAGACCCTGGGGGAGAAGACATGAGTCTCAAGTCTCCTTCCTGAGTCTGTTCTGTCCAGGATGTGTGTGTGTGGGAGTGACCCCAAGTACACAAATGAGCCTGACAGCCTCCCTCCCACACATTCCCACCCAGGTGCGGTCTGAGGGGAGCAAGGGGAACCTGGTGCCTGCTGCTTCCCAGGAGCTCTCCAGAGTAGGTGTTCGCCATCTGAGTAGGGAGTGATGGGGACAAGGTGGAGGCAGATGCCTGTCCATTCTCAGAGGCTCTCCAGGGCATGTGCCCACCCCGGGCAGGGACTGAGGGGAGCAGGGGCTGAGGAGTGTGCAAGGGCCTGCTCCTACACGGGGGCTCTCTGGGGCTGGTACCCTACCTGGGTCTGAGGTGGGCAGGGCCTGAGGGAGGCAGGTGGGGGGGGGCAGGCGCCCAGCCCCGGGCGGGGCCTGAGGAGCACAAGGGGGGGAAGGGGCAGGTGCTCGGCCCCCGCCCCCCAGGCAGGCCCTGAAGGAGACAGGTGGGGGGGCAGGTGCCCAGCCATGGGCGGGGCCTGAGGGGGACAGGTCCGGGGGAGGGAGGCAGGTGCCCGGGCGGGGCCTGAGGGGGACAGGTCCGGGGGAGGGAGGCAGGTGCCCGGGCGGGGCCTGAGGGGGACAGGTCCGGGGGAGGGAGGCAGGTGCCCGGGCGGGGCCTGAGGGGGACAGGTCCGGGGGAGGGAGGCAGGTGCCCGGGCGGGGCCTGAGGGGGACAGGTCCGGGGGAGGGGGAGGGAGGCAGGTGCCCGGGCGGGGCCTGAGGGGGACAGGTCCGGGGGAGGGGGAGGGAGGCAGGTGCCCGGGCGGGGCCTGAGGGGGGCAGGTCCGGGGGAGGGGGAGGGAGGCAGGTGCCCGGGCGGGGCCTGAGGGGGACAGGTCCGGGGGAGGGGGAGGGAGGCAGGTGCCCGGGCGGGGCCTGAGGGGGACAGGTCCGGGGGAGGGGGAGGGAGGCAGGTGCCCGGGCGGGGCCTGAGGGGGACAGGTCCGGGGGAGGGGGAGGGAGGCAGGTGCCCGGGCGGGGCCTGAGGGGGACAGGTCCGGGGGAGGGGGAGGGAGGCAGGTGCCCGGGCGGGGCCTGAGGGGGACAGGTCCAGGGGAGGGGGAGGGAGGCAGGTGCCCGGGCGGGGCCTGAGGGGGACAGGTCCGGGGGAGGGGGAGGGAGGCAGGTGCCTGGACGGGGCCTGAGGGGGACAGGTCCGGGGGAGGGGGAGGGAGGCAGGTGCCTGGACGGGGCCTGAGGGGGACAGGTCCAGGGGAGGGAGGCAGGTGCCCGGGCGGGGCTCGCGGGGGACAGGGGCGGCAGGTGTCCGCCCCCCCCCCCCCGGGCGGGGCCTGCGGGAGTCAGGGGGAGGGGCAGGGCCCGCACTCACGCTGCCAGTAGACCGGGTAGCACTCGGCGCTGCTCACATCCACCTCGTAGAGACCGCCGCGCACGCAGACCGGCGGGCCGGGGCCGGGGCCGGCGGGGCCGGCGGCGGCCCCCAGGGCGCGGTAGGCCAGCTCGAGGCGCAGCGAGTCGTAGCCGATGAAGGGCTTCCAGCTCTTCCTGTCCTCGCGGTAGAGCCAGCGCACCTCCTCGGGACCCAGCTCCCGCACCACCTCGTAGCGGGGCCGCCCGCCGCCCGCCGAGCGCGGCCGCTTCCGCTCGGGCAGCGCGCTGGCCGCCAGGGAGAAGCCGCTGCCGCCGCTCTCGCTGCTGGCCAGCCCGGCGCCCTCGCTGCCCTCGCCGCCCGTGGAGTAGCGCAGCGACGTGCCGGACTCGGCCGAGTCGAAGTCGTAGCCGCCGCCGCCGCCGGCCTCGTCGCTCAGGCTGGGCTCGCGGCGGCGGGCGGCGGCGGGCTCGCCCTCGGAGGAGGAGGACGAGAGCGCCGGGCGCAGCGGCGGGAGGTGCTCCGAGCCCCGCGCCCCGTCCTCGCCGCCGGAGCCCCGGGCCGAGTGCTCGTAGCAGCAGCCGTAGCCGGCGTCGCTGCCCAGCTGCCAGGGGCCGTGCGGCGGGCCGGGCTCGGGGGACTCCATGCCGCGCACGGGGCCGCTGCCTCCGCCCGCGCCCCCCCGGCCCCCGCTCACACCCGGCCCCGGCTGCCGCAGCCGGCTCCAGCCCAGCGGGGCGGCGCGGCGGCAGCGTCACGCACGCGGGGGTGGCGCAGCCCTGCCCTCTGCCGGGGGGGGGGCGGAGGGACCGACCATGTGACCTCCCCCCCCCCGGTGCCTAGTGACTGACTGGTGGGAGAGAGACCGGCCACGTGACCCCCCCGTCCCTCCTGACTAACGGAGGGGAGAGTGACCGTGTGACCCCCCCCATTCCTTGCTGACTAACGGGGGGGAACGGCCGTGTGACACCCCCCGTCCCTACTGAGTAACGGGGGGGGGGAACGGCCGTGTGACTCTTCCCCCAGTCCCTCCTAACGGGCGGGAGAGCGACCGGCCATGTGACCCGCCCACTGACTGACGGGGGCGGGGGACCGGCCACGTGACACCCCCTCAGTCCGTACTGACTAACGGGGGGGTGGGAACCAGCCATGTGACCCCCGTCCCTCCTGACTAACGGGGTGGGGAACCGGCCACCATGTGACACCCCCCAAGCACCTACTGCCTGGGAGGGGAGACTGGCCATGTGACACCGCCCCCCAGTCCCTACTGACTGATAGGGGGAGGGAGCCAGCCATGTGACACCGCCCCCCAGTCCCTACTGACTGATAGGGGGAGGGAACCAGCCATGTGACCCCCCCCCAGTCCCTACTGACTGATAGGGGGAGGGAGCCAGCCATGTGACACCGCCCCCCAGTCCCTACTGACTGATAGGGGGAGGGAGCCAGCCATGTGACACCGCCCCCCAGTCCCTACTGACTGATAGGGGGAGGGAGCCAGCCATGTGACACCGCCCCCCAGTCCCTACTGACTGATAGGGGGAGGGAACCAGCCATGTGGACCCCCCCCAGTCCCTACTGACTGATAGGGGGAGGGAACCAGCCATGTGACCCCCCCCAGTCCCTACTGACTGATAGGGGGAGGGAGCCAGCCATGTGACCCCCCCCAGTCCCTACTGACTGATAGGGGGAGGGAGCCAGCCATGTGACCCCCCCCAGTCCCTACTGACTGATAGGGGGAGGGAACCAGCCATGTGACCCCCCCCCCAGTCCCTACTGACTGATAGGGGGAGGGAACCAGCCATGTGACCCCCCCCAGTCCCTACTGACTGATGGGGGGAGGGAACCAGCCATGTGACCCCCCCCAGTCCCTACTGACTGATGGGGGGAGGGAACCAGCCATGTGACCCCCCCAGTCCCTACTGACTGATGGGGGGAGGGAACCAGCCATGTGACCCCCCCCCAGTCCCTACTGACTGATAGGGGGAGGGAACCAGCCATGTGACCCCCCCCCCAGTCCCTACTGACTGATAGGGGGAGGGAACCAGCCATGTGACCCCCCCCCAGTCCCTACTGACTGATAGGGGGAGGGAACCAGCCATGTGACACCGCCCCCCAGTCCCTACTGACTGATAGGGGGAGGGAGCCAGCCATGTGACACCGCCCCCCAGTCCCTACTGACTGATAGGGGGAGGGAGCCAGCCATGTGACCCCCCCCAGTCCCTACTGACTGATAGGGGGAGGGAGCCAGCCATGTGACCCCCCCCAGTCCCTACTGACTGATAGGGGGAGGGAACCAGCCATGTGACCCCCCCCAGTCCCTACTGACTGATAGGGGGAGGGAGCCAGCCATGTGACCCCGCCCCCCAGTCCCTACTGACTGATAGGGGGAGGGAGCCAGCCATGTGACCCCCCCCAGTCCCTACTGACTGATAGGGGGAGGGAGCCAGCCATGTGACCCCCCCCAGTCCCTACTGACTGATAGGGGGAGGGAGCCAGCCATGTGACCCCCCCCCAGTCCCTACTGACTGATAGGGGGAGGGAGCCAGCCATGTGACACCGCCCCCCAGTCCCTACTGACTGATAGGGGGAGGGAACCAGCCATGTGACCCCCCCCCAGTCCCTACTGACTGATAGGGGGAGGGAACCAGCCATGTGACCCCCCCCCAGTCCCTACTGACTGATAGGGGGAGGGAACCAGCCATGTGACACCGCCCCCCAGTCCCTACTGACTGATGGGGGGAGGGAACCAGCCATGTGACCCCCCCCAGTCCCTACTGACTGATAGGGGGAGGGAGCCAGCCATGTGACCCCCCCCCAGTCCCTACTGACTGATAGGGGGAGGGAACCAGCCATGTGACACCGCCCCCCAGTCCCTACTGACTGATAGGGGGAGGGAACCAGCCATGTGACACCGCCCCCCAGTCCCTACTGACTGATAGGGGGAGGGAACCAGCCATGTGACCCCCCCCCAGTCCCTACTGACTGATAGGGGGAGGGAACCAGCCATGTGACCCCCCCCAGTCCCTACTGACTGATAGGGGGAGGGAACCAGCCATGTGACCCCCCCCAGTCCCTACTGACTAAAGAGATGGGGAACTGGCCACCATGTGACACCCCCCCCAAGCACCTACTGCCTAATAGGAGGGAGAGGGGACCGGCCCTGTGACCCTCCCAGCTGCTTACTGCCTAACGGGCGGTGGCGGGTGAACGGCCCTGTAGTACCTAACGGGAGGGGACAGGCCATGTGAGCCCCACAGCCAGCTACTGCCTAATGGGGGTGGGGGGAGACCAGCCCTGTCCACCTACTGCCTAACAGAGGGGGCACCAGTCATGTATGTGTCCCACACACCCATGCCTCCATCCACCTTATTCCTAATTGTGGTGCGGGGGTGGGGAGGAAGTACTGGCCATAAACCCTATTGCCTAACAGGGGAACCGGGTACCAGCCATGTGTGTGACTGTCCTACTGCCTAACCTGGGACAGGGATTACCAGCGATGGGTATGACCCCCTCCCATCCACCCTGCTGCCTCTTTGGGTAGTGAATATCAGGCATGTGTGCAACCTCCCCCATCTTACTGCCTAGTGGGGTGGGGTGGGAGGTGCAGCGAGTACCAGCCATGTGTATGACTTTCCCCATAATACAGGGGAACAGGTAACAGCCATTTGTCTGACACCCCCAATCTTGCTGTTTAATTGGGAGTGGTGGGCATGGTACCAGCTTGGCTGGTTACACGTCTATCAGGGGAGGTGCGTTTTCACTTGGCACAGTGTGAATCAAAGAGAATCCAGTAACCATAAGCTTGGCAGAATTCAATTTTTATTTATTTTTGCAATTTTGATGGATAGTATCACTTGTCTATTATTAAGCATTTTAATATATTTTTTAATTTATTTAATTGTTCACAGTTGCAGGACATAATGGGCAGATCAGGCAATTATTTAATGACAAACTTTGGGATTTAAAAAGTTAGTTTTATATCCATTAAAACACAAATTGTTAATATGTATGTCAAAATATACAGAGTATATATCCTTTAATTAAACTCTAATAAGTTCTCAAGCAGCATATTTCTTACCTTACCGATCTGTAAATTTTCATTTCTCAATGAAAATATTTTTTTTGTTTGTGTGTTTGGTGAAATTGATATTTCCCAACATTTGCTGATAAAAATCAAATCCTTCCAAGCCTAAGTAAAGGAAATGGGCACCTGTGACCAGTTGGACCCCCCTTCTGGGATGCCACCTGATGTACTTGGATTTCACTGAGCCTTCCTGCTCCATTAGCCTGGGGTCCTGCTCCCTGTTTTGCTGAATTAGGCTCTCCGGCCTTTGGTAGCACACACCCACAGGTAGGGATGCACCAGCTCTAGAATCTCACATTCTGCAGGCAGCTCTCTATGAGAAGACACAGCGAGGAAAGGACCCAGCACTCAAGTGCAGCTCCCCTCTGGAAAGTACACCCAAAATAATATTGTCTTGCGCTGTAGAGAAATCTATATAATGTAAGCTCATAAATTTGTCCCCTCCCCCAATGTGGAGGAAGATATGCTCAACTTCTTGTCCCTCCCCCCCAGTTATAAATTGCACAAACTGGGTTTAATAATCAACAAAAACAACTTTAACAATTATAAAAGGCAGATTTTAAGTGATCATAAGGGATAGCAAACAGAAGAAGGCAGATTACTAAACAAATAAAACAAAACATGCATACTAACCTTAAGATCTTAAAGAGACTGGTTTCAAGAAGTAATTTCTCACCCTAAATGTGGTTTTAGGCAAGTTGTAGATTTTTTGTAGCTTGGAGTTCCAGGTATTTCTCTTCACAGACTAGACTCCTGTCTTAGTCTGGACTCAGCCCTTGCCTTTCCCTCAGGTCAGTTCTTTTGTCTCTTCAGGTACTTTCAGCATTCTGTCTTCGTGGGTGGGAAGGCAGCGAAGGGAGAGACCTGTTTGCCTTACTCCCTAGCCTTAAATAAGATTTACATAAGGTGGGAATCTTTTGTTTCCCAGTCTTGACCTCCCCCTCCTTTTAGTGGAAAATTACTAGAAGTCCAAGATGGTATTTAGTACCAGGTGACAGGACCACCTGACCTAGTAGTGTCACAGCTAGGTCCCAGGACACCTCTCAGGAAGGAGAGAGATTAGTATCTTCAAAGTCTTATTGTTTCTTCCTAATGGCCCATCAAGGCTGATGGCCTGTTGTCTGGTGGGTGTCTCCTAAATTCACACAGAGTTGTAATTGTTACATAGTCAATATTCCTAACTTTAGGTACAGAAATGATACATGCATACAAATTGAATAATCACATTCAGTAAATTATAACATTTCCGATGATACCTTATAAGACCCAGCTTGCATAAAAATAGATCTCAGTTATACCATATCCATATCATAAGCATACTTCTATAAAGAATATGGGATGTAACATCACAGCACCATCTTTCTCCTCCACATCCGTCTTCCAAACAGAAAGGGGGATTACAGTACAGAGGGTAAGATCTCTCTCCAGAGGAGCTGGATCCTAGATCTGTCAGGCAGTCTAATACTGTATTCATTGATATAGCACCAAACATGTTAGTTGCTTTACAGACATGTAGAAAGGCAAGATTAACCTAATGCTGGGGGGATTTTTAAAAACTATGTTCATGTATGTATTGTTTTCTTTAATCATTACAATTATAGTACCAAAAAAACACATCACACAATTCCTTTAATTCATTAATAATACTTTGCATTTCTGTAGCACAACCTACCCAAGGATCTCTGAGCACTTGACTAACATTAGTGAATTTAGTCTCACAGCAATTCTGTGCCAGAGCATTCTCATTTTACAGTTGGGAAAACAGAGGCACAGACAGGTAAAGCATTGAACATATAAGAAGTCAGTGGCAACACCTGGAATAAAATGCAAAGTAGAAAATCCCTCCAGCATTAAATTATGAGTGAGGCCATAGCAGTGAGGGGTGTCATTCAACTGCCCGTAGCCATGGTCTTCTTGGAGACCGCATTGCCCAGGAATTGGCATCATTCAACAAGGAATGGGGTGGACCCTAGGGCCTGTAGTCCACTCCAAGTAGACCCCCCACTTTGAATGTGTGGGGAAGAGGCTTGCTGGGATAAATAGGCAGGCCTGGGAAGAATGCTGGGAGGATGATGGTTGGGTCATTAAGGTGGGAACCTGACAACGCCTTGGGTAGAAATCTCAGATGAATCTGCATCACTACTTTATCCTTGTGTACTCTGGTATAAGGCAGACAGTTACTAGAGCTGAGAGATTGCCCACTCTGTGAGCTGGAAACATTGTCACAAGGAAAAACATTTTCCACTTAAGACAGGTACTAAGCATCTCAAAGGTGCTGTCATACCACATGATGTACATCGGTATAGGAAAGGACCCAGCACTCAAGTGCAGCTCCCCTCTGGAAAGTACACCCAAAATAATATTGTCTTGCGCTGTAGAGAAATCTATATAATGTAAGCTCATAAATTTGTCCCCTCCCCCAATGTGGAGGAAGATATGCTCAACTTCTTGTCCCTCCCCCCCAGTTATAAATTGCACAAACTGGGTTTAATAATCAACATAAGAACATAAGAATGGCTATACTGGGTCAGACCAAAGGTCCATCGAGCCCAGTATCCTGTCTTTTGGCAATGGCCAATATCAGGTGCCCCAAAGGGAATGAACAGACAGGTTATCATCAAATGATCCATGCCCTGTCACCTAATCCCAGCCTCTGGCAAACAGAGGCTAGGGACACCATCCCTACCCATCTTGGCTAATAGCCGTTGATTGACCTATCCTCCATGAATTTATGTAGTTGTTTTTTGAACCATGTTATAGTCTTGGCCTTCACAACATCCTCTCGCAAAGAGTTGCACAGGGTTGACTGTGCATTCTGTGAAGAAATACTTCTTTTCATTTATTTTAAACCTGCTGCCTAATAATTTCATTTGGTGACCCCTAGTTATTGTGTATTGAGAAGGAGTAAATAACACTTCCTTATTTACTTTCTCTACCCCAGTCATGATTTTATAGACCCCAATCATATCCCCCCTTAGTTGTCTCTTTTCCAAGCTGAAAAGTCCCAATCTTATTAATCTCTCCACATATGGAAGCTGTTCCATACCCCTAATCATTTTTGTTGTCCTTTTCTGAACCTTTTCAAGTTCCAATATATATTTTTTGAGGTGGGGCGACTACATCTGCACGCAGTATTCAAGATGTGGGTGAACCATGGATTTACATAGAGGCAATATGATATTTTCTGTCTTATTATCTATCCCTTTCTTAATGATTCCCAGCATTCTGTTAGCAAAGCAACCACAAGAACTCTTTATTAAAGAAGGAGAGAAAGGATTTTATCGAAATTATATGCACATAAAGGAATACATGTAAAAATGCACACTTATGCATGGTATTTTTAAAGCAATGGCTTATTTATTATTACATGTCATTTATATAATACAGAGATAATATCACCTCTCCACTGCTCAATAGTCCCTTGTTTATTCATCCAGGGATGCTGTTAGCTCCTTTTGCCGCAGCATTTCACTGGGAGTTCATGTTCAGTTAGCTATGTATAGTGATCCCTGAGTCCTTTTCAGAGATGTTGCTTTACAGGATACAGTGCCCAATCCAATAAGTATCGCCTGTGTTCTTAGTTCCTAGATGTATGACCTTGCACTTGACTGTTAAAACTCATGTTGTTAGATTGAGCCCAGCTTACGAATTGATTTGCGTTGCCCTGTATCAAGGACCTGTCTTTATAATTATTTGCCACACAGCAGGCTTTGCTTTCAAAGCCAATTAGGGAATTAATATAATTTTAATGGAAGTTGTGTGTTTAAATCTAGCCAGTTTTGAAAATCTCAACCAAAGTTTGCAGATGACACAGGTCCAGAGCTTCTGTCAAGGTTCCTCCCCCACTCTGAACTCTAGGGTACAGATGTGGGGACCTGCATGAAAACCTCCTAAGCTTACTTTTACCAGCTTAGGTTAAAACTTCCCCAAGGTACAAATTAATTTTATCTTTTGTCCTTGGAATAACCACTGCCACCACCAAACTCTAACTGGGTTTACAGGGAAACGTAGTTTGGACACGTCTTTCCCCCCAAAATCCTCCCAACCCTTGCACCCCACTTCCTGGGAAAGGTTTGGTAAAAATCCTCACCAATTTGCATAGGTGACCACAGACCCAAACCCTTGGATCTGAGAACAAGGAAAAAGCATTTAGTTTTCTTACAAGAAGACTTCTAATAGAAATAGAAGTAAATAGGAGTAAAGGAATCACCCCTGTAAAAGCAGGATGGTAGGTACCTTACAGGGTAATTAGATTCAAAACATAGCGAATCCCTCTAGGCAAAACCTTAAGTTACAAAAAAGACACACGGACAGAAATAGTCATTCTATTCAGCACAATTCTTTTCTCAGCCATTTAAAGAAATCATAATCTAACGCATACCTAGCTAGATTACTTACTAAAAGTTCTAAGACTCCATTCCTGTTCTATCCCCGGCAAAGCAGCATACCGACAGACACACAGACCCTTTGTTTCTCTCCCTCCTCCCAGCTTTTGAAAGTATCTTGTCTCCTCATTGGTCATTTTGGTCAGGTGCCAACGAGGTTACCTTTAGCTTCTTAACCCTTTACAGGTGAGAGGATTTTTCCTCTGGCCAGGAGGGATTTTAAAGGGGTTTACCCTTCCCTTTATATTTATGACAGCCTCAAAGATGCATCAATGGCTTTTAACCAAGATGGTCAGGGATGCAATCCTATGCTCTGGGTGTCCCTTGCCTCTGACTGCCAGAAGCTGGGAGTGGACAACAGGGGATGGATCACTTGACTGCCTGTTCTATTCATTCCCTCTGAAGCACCTGGCATTGTCCACTGTCAGAAGACAGGATACTGGCTTGATGGACGCAGTATGGCTGTTCTTATGTTCTTAATCTACTAACTTCCATTGAATACCTTTGAGGCAGGAGAGGCAGAAGCACCCTAAAAGTGTGGGGGGGGGGCACAGGCGCCCAAACCGTGGCCTCACCCTCCTACCCCATGCCACCCCCAAGGCCCTGCCCTCACACCACCCCTTCCCCCAATACCTCCCACCCCGCACCACTTCTTCCCCTGAGGCCTCGCTCCCACACCGCCTCTTCCCCCCACAAGATCCCACCCCTGCTTGCTCCTTTCCACCCCCTCCACCCTTACAACCCGTAAAAAGTGAGAGGGGGCATAGCCCCCTGGCCCACCTGTTCTAGCGCTCCTGCTTTGAGGATCTGCTCTGCACTGATTTCATATCTTTTTCCAGAGCAGAGATAAAGTCAGATAGGAATAGCAGTGGGCCAAAAATTGGGGGCTGCAGGACCCCACTAGAAGCACCCTTTACTTATTGATGATTTCCCTTTCACAATTACCTTTTGAGATCTAACATTTAACCCATTTACTGCATGCCATGCTGATTTTGTAGAGTGCTGATTTCATAATCCAAACACCGTGCAGTGTTAAGTCAACTCACCTACTTTTACCCAACCACACCTGTAATTTTATCAAAGAACAATATCAAGTTTATTTGACAAGACCTGTTTCCCAAGAAACCACGTTGACTGGCATTGATTATATTTCTGTTCTCCAATTCTTTATTGCTTGACATCAGCCATTCCGTTATTTAGTCCAGGACTGATGTCAGGCTAACTAATCTGTAATTATTTGGGTCACCCCATTTACCTTGTTTAAATATTGGCACAACAGTAGCTTTCTTCTAGTTCTCTGAAACTTCCCTTTTTTCCCAGATTTATTTTAAAAGAATCATCTAGCTAGAGAGCCAACTCCTTTAAAACGTTGGAGTGCAAGTTATCTAGACCTCCTGATTTTAAAATGTTTAACTTAGCACTCCTGTCTAACATCCCCCTTAGTAACTGTTTGAAGATGAAGTATTTCATCATCATCATACCACAGAGGTACACCACACAACTTTGTTCCAAAAACAGATGGGAAATATTTATCCAACACTTCTGCCTTTTCAGCATCACACCTATCCAAATATATTTCAGGCATTGAGGGCATTATTAATTAGAACCCACTCAAACACTCTTCACCAAATTAAGCAAAGCTCTGAAAAAGCTGCAGAACTTTGCTTACAGCAGGAAACCCGCCGCAAAGGGAATTTTAACCTGCCTAGCTGTTTTAAAAGGGGTTGTCGCACATATCAGTTAGCTGGGTTAAACATCCCCCACGAGAGAGTTTTGTGCTGGTGGCAAAGCTGTGAAGCTTGTTTTTTTCTGACGTTCTAGTAGATAATTCTGTATAGTTGTTGTTTCAAGGTCAGTTGTGTCTTTCGCTGGAGCTGATATGTTCTTTCAAAGGTACAGCTTGAAATTCTTTTCCTCTCTGCTGCAAACAGCAAAAGAAGAGTAGTTCATAGGGTCTATCATTTAAAGGAAAGAATGGGGCAATGGAGGGTCACGTACGTGAATTCATATACTATACCTAGCAATGCAATGTTTTCTGTAAATTGTATGTGCTCTTATGCTGCTATTCCACCGCAAATAAAGAAGGGAAAACAAAGTAACAAACAAATCCTGGCGTAAATATTTACTCTTGTAGGCCCCAATCCTGCAAAGACCTATGCACGTGCTTAACTTTACACACGTAAGTAATCCCACCTGTGCTTCATCAGAGAGGAACTTGTAGACAGTAATCCGCAGACAAATTGCTGGCTAAGGCTGCAGCAGGAAGGGTGGAATGAGTAGCTGCACTGCTCACATGACCTCAGCTCTCGCTCACCCCCACCCCATATATCCCCACCTGCTCCTCCAGAACTAACAAGGGGCATATATTTTTGGCAATTTTACTGGGCAGCATTACAGTTGGATGAAATGTGTACCTTGGGGTGATAGTGAGTGATGTAGGATTACGTGGCAGTGGTGAACTGTAACCAAACATGCAAATATGGGTAGACGTCAGTGGATACATGTTTTGGATGCAGAATGCCCCCTCCCTTTATTAAAACAATGCCTGGCTGTGATGGGGCATGGGCCTGAAACACTCCCCTTGCAGGAGCATAACATGGTCCTGTGAGTGTTCTGCCTCAGTTTGCTGTCCCTCCCCCACACATCCTGTGGCCTATCCAGCCATAATATCAGTGTAACCTGCCAGCCAGGTGATCTCTAACTGTCTGACCCCTTCCAAGGGAAAACAAAATCCCAAAAGATACAAAACAAAGGAATCTTCCATCCTGCCAGGCTCTACCTCCAGGCCCTGTTCCTGTCTACGTTGTCCAACATTACACCGCCGCACGTCTCAGACAGATAGTTGGGTTCAGTCACTATAGCCCTGATCCACAAAGGCACTTAGGTGCCTAAACCCCAGACTGAGGCTCCACTGTGATTCACAGAACTCCTGCCTCAACTCCCTCAGCGCTTATGTTTCTGCCTCTGAGCACGCGCACTGCTACCTCCCAATAGGCTTCTGGATGCCTACCGCCCACCTATGCCCCAGAATGATCCACAAATAGGCAGGCCATTCGTCCGGTTTTAAGCTAGTCTTTTTTGAGTGATTTGTCTCCCGCCCAGTACTGAGACAAAATTGGACGTGATTTTGGCTTGTGTCGCATGGGGGACACCACTTGGAAGAGCGCATCGCTCCATCCCCACCCGTGTGACCTCGCATGCACTGTGGGGGGCCTGATCCAGTAGGCGTGCTCAGAGCAATGCCCACAGCTAGGGTTATGAATTTCATTTCTTGCCAACCACTAGATCAACAGCAAAAGCATGAAGACTGTGCTGAGGAAAACAGGTGCAGACCTTTGGGAAAATAGAAAGCTGATGTCAGCTATATATTATATAAAATAAAAAATGAAAGGCAGAGAAGGAAAGAGCAATCTCACTCTCACGTGTATTCACATGCTCAACTATTAGTCCGATGATTGACCTTGATATTAGGGGGCCTGGTTTGTATACCAGCTTCTCCATATCCATCGATGAATTTGTACAGTACCGAAACACAGATTGAAGAGGATGGAACTGTGGTGAAGAGGGATGGGGGAGGGAAGCTGCCACCACTTTTTAAATTCATGGACTCATATAAATGTATAAGTCAGGCTATGCCTGCTACTGAAGGAGATTACACGGTACTACCTGTGGCTCATCAACCCTACTGCCTTGTGGGTAGCCCATGGGGGCGAAAGGCTGAGGGAGCAACCCCTGACAGAAAAGCCCCCCTGTCTTATGGGTGAATTCGGGAGAATGCAAGGCTATGAGAGTAAACTCAGACAGAAAATCTGGAGTGGAGCCCCAAAGGTGGTTAGGTACTAACTAGGGCTGTCGATGAATCACAGTTAACTCACGTGATTAACTCAAACAAATGAATCGCTATTAATCACAGTTTTAATCACACTATTAAACAATAGAATACCAATTGAAATGTATTAAATATTTTGGATGTTTTTCTACATTTCATATATATTGTATTCTGTGCTGTAATTGAAATGAAAGTGTATATTATTTTTATTACAAATATTTGCACTGTAAAATGATAAACAAAAGAAACAGTATTTTTCAGTTCACCTCATACAAGTACTGTAGTGAATCTCTTTGTCCTGAAAGTGCAATTTACAAATGTAGATTCTTTTTGTTACATAACTGCACTCAAAACCAAAACAACGTAAACTTTCAGAGCCTACAAGTACACTCAGTCCTATTTCTTGTTCAGCCAATTGCGAAGACAAACAAGTTTGTTTACATTTACAGGAGATAATGCTGCCCTCTTCTTATTTACAATGTCACCAAAAAGTGAGAACAGGCATTTGCATGGCACTTTTGTAGCTGGCATTTCAAGGTCTTTATGTGCCAGATATGCTAAACATATGCCCCTTCATGCTTCCACCACCATTCCAGAGGACATTCTTCCATGCTGATGACGCTCATTAAAAAAAATGCATTAATTAAATTTGTGACTGAACTCCTAGGGTGGGGAGAGTTATATGTCCCCTGCTGTTTTACCCACATTCTGCCATATACTTGATGTTATAGCAGTCTAAGATGATAACCCAGCACGTGTTGTTCATTCTACGAACACTTTCGCTGCAGATTTGACAAATCGCAAAGAAGGTACCAGTGTGAGATTTCTAAAGATAGCTACAGAGCTTGACCCAAGGTTTAAGAATCTGAAGAGCCTTCCAAAATCTGAGAGGGATGAGGTGTGGAGCGTGCTTTCAGAAGTCTTAAAAGAGCAACACTCCAATGCGGAAACTTCAGAACCTGAACCACCAGAAAAGAAACTCAACTTTCTGTTGGTGGCATCTGACTCAAATAATGAAAATAAACATGCATCGGTCCACACTGCTGGATTTGTGCTGGAAATGGCCCACCTGATGATCACTTTAGATAAGCTATTACCAGCAGGACAGTGGGGTGGGAGGAGGTATTGGTTCATATTCTCTGTGTATATATAAAGTCTGCTGCAGTTTCCACGATATGCATCTGATGAAGTGAGCTGTAGCTCACGAAAGCTTATGCTCTAATAAATTGGTTAGTCTCTAAGGTGCCACAAGTACTCCGTCTCTTTTTGCGAATACAGACTAACACGGCTGTTACTCTGAAAACTGCTTTGGATTGTTATCGAGCAGAACCCGTCATCAGCATGGATGCATGTTCCCTGGAATAGTGGTTGAAGCGTGAAGGGACATATGAATCTTTAGCGCATCTGGCATGTAAATATCTTGGGACGCTGGCTACAACAGTGACATGAGAATACCTGTTCTCACTTTCAGGTGACATTGTAAACAAGAAGTGGGCAGCATTATCTCCTGCAAATGTAAACAAACTTGTTTGTCTGAGCGATTGGCTGAAGAAGACGTAGGACTAAGTGGACTTGCAGGCTCTAAAATTTTACATTGTTTCATTTTTGAAAGCAGCTTTTTTTCGTACATAATTTTACATTTGTAAGTTCAACTTTCATGATAAAGAGATTGCACTACAGTACTTGTATTAGGTGAATTGAAAAATACAATTTCTTTTGGTTTTTTTACAGTGCAAATACTTGTAATCAAAAATAAATATAAAGTGAGCACTGTACATTTTGTATTCTGTATTGAAATCAATATATTTGAAAATGTAGAAAACATCAAAAATATTTAAATAAATGGTCTTCTAGTATTGTTTAACAGTGTGTTTAATCGCGCAATTAATCACGATTAATTTTTTTAATCGCATGATTAATCACGATTAATTTTTTAAATCGCTTGACAGCCCTAGTACTAACATCTTAGTATCTTTCCAGCAACTCCTGCAGCGGATCAGGTACCACATATATTGGTTCTTCCTCTCTTCTGGATTTTACTGGTGGCGCCAAGAGGTAGGTCGTGATTCATGGGCAACTCAGGGCCTCCAGATCATCTGCCCAGGCTTGTGCCCTAGAGAGGTAATCCAGTTTTCTTTATCTTTCAGGGGTGCAAACCCATGGTCTCTCGAGACTGAAGGCTGCCTACTACCACTACTCATATAAATGTAGGGCTGGAAAAGCGTGACAGGGAATTTTTATTGGCAGATACAGAAGGGCTGAAGCTGGCATATTGAACGGAGGCAGGCAAAGATTATAAAGAAACAAAATTAAAATCCCAGAAGATTTATTTAGAGAGGCCTGCTGACACAGAACTGAACAGAGGGAAGGTTCTGCAGCCCCCTGGGGCTGTGTCAGAGATCAGAGCTGCTGGGGACCTTGGGAATGAAATCAGGCCATGAGTGAAGAGACTTTTCAGAGCCATGTCCCAGAGTCATGGCCAGAGAATTAGCATCTCTAAGGCGACACAGATACTTTTTCAAGTATAACTTCAGCAATGGTTGTGTGTGTCTCAGGACCTGAAAGTTTGGCTCCACAAGGAAATCGGAAACCACTATCAATAAAGGTACTGGGTGAAATCTTGGCCATACTCATATCTTTGGGAGTTTTGCCATTGATTTCAATGGGGCCAGAATTTCATCGGCTGTACACAGTTAGTCTTCTCCCGTGTCTTTATTATTTTCAATTGATCAGACAGATTTACTGGGAATAGATTTCTGGCCCAATCTTAAAATGGATGCTATGTATGATGAAACCTCTAATGGCAGCGACCCAGTGTAATGCTCCAGTGATAACTGTATACCCTATCCCAGGAAAGGACAGTGGCAAGGGAAGCTGGGCATTGCAACCCTCATTCAGAAACGTACTTAAGAATGTACTCAACTTTAAGCATGGGAATAATCCCCCTGACTTCAGTGGGGATAACTCATGTATTTAATGACAGGCCTGTTCTTAAATATCTTGCTGAATGGGAGCCTATATTAGAAAATTGGAGACACCAGCCCTTGCATGCATCCACAGGTTTTTACCCTTTTTCAAAACCAGCCTTCAGTAACAGCTAATGATATTTAAATGACATTTGGGATCATATTTGTTTAGCAGACACTGATAAATTGGGAATGTTTTACAGTTAAGACCGTAATTCGTTTTTATTGGTTAACATGGTTTGGCTATAGTGTAGTTACAGCACATCAAAATGCAAAGGAGGGTGTATGCAGAGGTACGATATTATCATAATACGGAAGGTCACGCTGTGCTGTCAGTCTACCTGGAGCTATTCCATAGGTCAGGTGACTGTGAGGACCTGACTTAGACTGAGTTATCAATATAACCTATTGTAGTAATAACACTTAAATGCTTTCAACCCAAGATTGAGTTCTACAAGTTGTTGATTTCTACAAGTTCCAGAACACCCCAGTTCTGCTCTTTGTTGAATATTCCAGCTACCTTGGTTTGTCTCCATTGCATGATTTATTCAGTTCTCTTCTAATTTACCTTTAAAAAATAATTACTTTAATGCCATTTCTAGTTAATGGATTGAGCTTTAGATCTACAAGGCTAAACAGGACATAAGGTCACTTGGTCCATAAACACTGGACCAGGTATGTATGAGGCAGGATACGTCCTCTGTATTTATGGTAAAGAGCTTATACAATAATAAAGTGCATGGCAATAAAGCTCAAGGAAGGGCCTCAGAGATTAAGCTCCCATCAATTAAACTAATTAACTCTCACTGTATCCAGGATATCCATGTCAGGTAATGCAGTTCCTAAGTATAAGGTAATGTTTGGCAAACAGACAAAACAGCTGTCTCTGTGGGAACCCCCTCCCCCAGCAACTCTCTTATGTAATGAAAATCCATTAGAGGCTAAAACTATGTAAGAAGTCTTCAGAGGGGTTTCCTCCCCATGTTTCTTCAGCAGTATACGGCAGGGGTAGCCAAACTGTGGCTCACACTGGGGGAGCATGGGACCTCTGCCTTGCAGTGGGGTGGTCGGGTAGGAACTTCTGCTCAACTTGGAGGGGGGTCTTGGGGCTTCAGCCCCATGGGGTGCCCCTGCCAGGGCTCTGGGCTTCAGTAGGAGTGGGGCTGAAGCCCTGAGCCCCTCTAGGTGTCCCCCAGCTCCCAAGAGTCTGAAGATTGTCCTGTGCAGCTGGGAGGATCAGTAAATTTGGCCACCCCTAGCATACAGTCTCCTAATTGTGGAGCATGCTCTTTCCCTGTCAGATGTTTGCGTTTAACCTTCAACATAAAAATCTAATCCAAACAACTACCATTGATACAATGCTTCTGCATGGTAAGACATGGTGGTATTTCCAACATAATCTTCCTTGGACACATTAAGTGTATTTATTCTCACAGCTACTCATGGAATCAGCCAAATCATGCCGATACACTCCTGAGAAGTTGTATGGAGGGCAGTGGTAGACTCTTTTATAGGATCTCTTTTTATTCATTACGTTCAAATTCACTCCTGTGCAGATGGCTGGCACAAGGCCTATGGGCTTCTTTAAGTCCCAAGTCACCAGCTCTCTCTCTTCCAAGCTTAGAATTAGACTTTTACAGCCATATTTTTTAAAGGAGGCCTTGCAGGTGCAGCTGTGTGAGTGTCACTGAGCAGAATCACCCAGAAGCAGGCAGATAAGGCAGTGGAAAGCCACGGTGCTTAGTCTTCAAGATGAGCCTTTTCGAAATACTTAGAATTCCTTGCATGGGTGATGCAAAGACAAATGAAAGTGCACAGCATGTGTTCCAGCACACAGTATATACAGGGATGTGGCAAAGGTCATTCCCTTGATAGTTTCTGTTGTGTGGTGAGTATTTGCTTCAGGCTGGGGGCTATCTGTAAGCAGGGACTAGCCTGTCTCCCAAGGTCTGTGAGAGTGAGGGATCGTCCTTCAGGATACATTGTAGATCCTTGATGATGCACTGGAGAGGTTTTAGTTGGGGTCTGTAGGTGATGGCTAATGGCATTCTGTTACTTTCTTTGTTGGGTACCCTTCTGGCTCTGTCAATCTGTTTCTTCACTTCCCCGGGTGGGTATTGTAGTTGTAAGAACGCCTGATAGAGATCCTGTAGGTTTTTGTCTCTGTCTGAGGGATTGGAGCAAATGTGGTTGTATCTGAGGGCTTGGCTGTAAATTCGGCCTGAAAAAAGACTCGGAGGGCTGGGTCACTACAAAAAATAATTTTCCCTCTGATACTCGCACCTTCTTGTCAACCGCTGGGAATGGGCCGCATCCACGTGGATTGAATTGGCCTATTAGCACTACAAAAAGTAATTTTCCCTCTGTTGATATTCACCCCCCTTTTTGTCAACTGTTGGGAATGGGCCACTTCCACCCTAATTCCAGAGCTAACCCAGCCTGCAGCTGTCACTGGCATAATCTCAAAGACCAAAGATAGCCGCAATTAGAACCAGTGTTTTGAAATCCTTGGGCTAACATCGATCAGAAACGTCAGTTTGGGGTTTTCGTTTGTTAAGGGAATAATTTCTCTGGTCTCCCCCTCATATCAAGCTGTTTGGATCTCTAGACTGGATCCTGAGTCACAAAGGGAAAATGAAATGTATCCACATGCAGCATGTTGTTTCTTTAAGCCCAGAGCAATGTGAACAAGTAACAGAGACTACTTTAATGTATTGAAAAAGTCAGCTATATATAGCAAGTCTCGGGAACTGCATCTCCCTGACATTTCATTCTGTATTGCTGTCACTGTAACAGGTGAAATCCTAATAGCATTTAATTGTTTTTAAGCTTTGAGACTGCTCTTGTAAAACAATCTGATTTGCAAGTGACAGAACTAATTTATTTCAAATGCACTTTTTCCTCTTTTGTGACTGCCCAGCAGGCTCTGCTGGGAATATCTGAGAAAACCAGAGAATGCAAAGCTTTTCTGAGACTCTTGAGGACATATGGATAGATATTATATTATTAATTATTATTATTATTCATTTAGAGTCCCCATCCAAGACCCGGCCCTATATTGCCAGGTGCTGTACAAACACGCAGTAAGAGAGTCACTGCCCCAAAGCTAAACAGACCAGACCAAGGATGGGAAGTGCTATTATCCCCGTTTTACAGATAGGGCATTGAGGCTAAAACCCAGATCCTCCAAGGTATTTAGGTGCTCAACTCCCATTGGTTTCAGTGGGAGTTGGGTGCCTAAATACCTAGGAGGATCTGGACCTAAGTGACTTGCCCAAGCTTGTACAGGGAATCTGTAGATGAACCCAGATCTCAAATGACCTGTCTGCTTCCTCAGCTTCCTGGCAGTGTAACTCCACTGAAGCTGCAGTGCAAAGACTTACTCCAGCCAGCGTCTGGCCCTTGCAAACCCTCTTAAAGAGGAAGGGGGGGTCCCTGCCATGGAGGTAGCTACATCAGAAAGGGAATGTAGCCTGAGGCTGTATTACTTTTTCCTGGAGAGTTTTGGGGGGCCAGTGGGAGAGATGATGCATGTCTCCCTGCAGCCCTGCTCCTGGCCTACCTACTCTTTCCCTGGCCCTACCCCCCTCCACCTGGTTGGTTGCCCAGAGAAGAAGGATAATGTTGCCATAGAACTAACTCCCTACTCCTGCCATGTGGGGAAAGGGAGATCCATGCATGCAGGGGACAACGTACCCAGATCAGTGGGGCATGAATGCACCAAAGAGAGCAATGGGGAAGTAGGGAACATACTTAAGTGTAGAAAAGTTGGCTGTTTTTGTGTGTTAGATAAGACTGAATGTTAGTTAATAAAAAGCTACCAGATGTTAAAGTAATTGGCATATGAGCATGGATGGCATGTGCACCCCCCGTTCGGGGAGGCTAGCCGCCTGCTCCGACTCTTCTGCCCAAGGTCCCATCCCCGCTCTTGCTGGCCGGCCCACCGGTGCAGCCCCAAACCCGGCCAGTGCCTGGAGCAGTCCCAGCTGGCCTGCCAGCTCCTGCAGCAGGCTGTGAGCAGGAGCCCGGGCCGCCCAGAGGAGCTCTGAGCCCCGCAGTGTCCTAGCCCCAGGTCTGCAGTGCAGAGCATTAGCTGAGGTTTGTAGAGACCTAGCCTCCCACAGCCTCCATTACCTGCTGCACATGCATACAAGCCTTTTTGAAATTTGCCAGCTTTTCCATAGCAAGACAATCCCAAACTTTTGTAATGCTCAGTGAAGGTGAATCTGGACATGCCCATTCTGCTCATCAGACACTTCGACTTCTTGCCCTTGTGCAAATCCAACAGAGTCCATAAAGGTGAGAATAGCAACCCTGGCCTCACCATTTCAGAACTGTACTGAATAATGTGATTTTTCCATTCTACCTCACACCTAGGGAAATGCATCCCCTCCAACACTTCCCCACTAGTACATTATTCCTTTCATTTATTTTCTCCAGAGTGAAGTGGCATTGACAAAGAATTTAGTGATTGTGTTATAAGATGTGAAGTAAACATATAGATTTTGCTAATAAATCTAATGACAGACAGCCAAAATTAGTCAGGTCTTGCACATCAAACTCTCACTTGCAAGCTATAATTCAGGACTCCTTTTTAGGAATCAATGATGAGAAGAGGAGGAGAAGACACGTGAGCACTTATTGTTCTTCCATCATTGGAATAATTTTTTCTGACTCAGTCAATGGTTTAAAGCCATCATCTGCAAGGTGGGAAAGAACGAGATTCATATATAAATAATGAGGATGTGAAACGGCCTCATAATCTTTGCTCTATACACAGAACAAGGCTCAATTTCAATTAGAGAATTGCATTACTCAGACAGCTAATTTCCCCAAGGTCAGCGACCACAGATTGAAGTTTTTTGCTCTAGGTAAAACTCATCAGACCTCAGCCAATTTAATCAAAAGCATTATGATCATATGCCTTGGATCCGGCTTTTGTGCTTCATAAGACCATGAAGAATACTACTTAGCCAAATGTCATGGAAGAGGCTATGTACTTTCTTTTTGTGCTGTAGGAGCCAATTTCTGCAAAGTGTTGAGTGCTTCCTGCAAAGTAAGTGGGAGCTGAGAGTGCTCAGCGTCTCGGGAGACCAGCCCTTTATGAATACTCTTTTGAAGGAGATAGCTGGCACACCAACATCTGGGGCAGTGAGCCGACGGGGGCGTGAATCTTGCAGCAAGCTCAGCATGGGCACAGGGGTCCACCCACGCAGAGCTCGCTGCATGAAAAATGTAGGCAGCTCTCTCCAAAAATCATCAAAGAACCGGCGTGAGCATCAAGCTCCTACATTCTCTTCAAGCAAATACAATTAATGCCAGTCAGTGGCAGAGCAGGGGTATCAATGTGAATTACACAACTTGGCAGATGCATTGCATTTTCAATAACTTTTATGTTTCTAGCACACCTTGTTTCCAATGGCTCTACAGGAAAGAACAGGTTTCATGCTGTCTCTCTCACCAACAGAAGTCGGTCCAATGAAAGATATTACCTCACCCACCTTGTCTCTCTCTTGTAGGCTGACGTCAGATAGCATTATCTTCCTGCACCTGACACAGGTGAGGAGTTTCTTCCTTGTATATGGAGAAGACTCTGGATAAATGATTCCAGGGGTGTGCACAAAGTGGGGCAAGCAGGAGCCATGCCCCTCCAATAATCGTTGGCGACACAGAATTCCTCCAGCCCCAGGGCTGGGGTGGGAGGGGAGAGAGAGCTCCTCCCTCCCGGGCCTTGGCGGGGGCACAGAATGTGACCCTCCAAAAGGGGTCACATTGAAATTCCTGAGCATGCCCCTGATGGATGATTCTTACAAAACATTGTTAGTTCTTTGTTTCATCACTTATGGGAACCAATATATGCAAAGAGCTTGTGTGTACTTTATAGATGAACCTAACTCAGTTCAACTTGCAAACTGAACGTCGTCGAACAAGGGGAAATGGCTGGTTCTTTTACCTTCATCTGTGAGTGCCATTTAAAAGACAGCATGAGAGTTGTACCCAAACTTTAAGAGAAGGTCCCACCAAACTGCCAATACATCATCCCTGCTAGTAAGCTGCAGGGGTATGACTATTTGTAGTGCGGTCACAGCCTCAGTCATGGACCAGAACACCATGGTGCTCAGTATTGTACAAACACAGAACAAAAACCATCTAAGAGCTAACCCTTGCTATGGTCTCACCGAGTTTGTTTTTGATTTCTTTTGTTAGCAAGGACCATTACTAGAACTGCTGCTCAGTCATTTTTAACGTTGACCCCTCCAGAAAGCCTTCCTAGGGCCAGATCCATTAGTAGGTTCCGGCAGCTTTGTGTTATTCCGGCAGTGCAAAACTGCTGTAAACCCAGCGGAACGGGCTGGAGTTGCTCGAGTAGTGCAAAGTAGGCAGAACGCGCTAATGAATCTAACCTCTCCTCTTCCCAGAGTAGGGAAACAGAAAGAATTGGCTGCCCCGCACTTTCAGATACAAGGGGGAAAATCACTTATCACCACAACACAGATCTGCTGTCATTTGCCTGGCACAGTGACATGGGTGTCTAACGACTGGTCTGCACTGAAAAGTTAGGTCGACCCAGCTAAGGCACTCAGGGATGTGAAAAATCCACACCTCTGAGAGACGTAGTTAAGCTGACCTAATCCCCTGTGTAGACAGTGCTAGGACGATGGAAGAATTCTTCCGTCGACGTAGTTACCTCCTCTCGTGGAGCTGACTTCAATACAGTGCCAGGAGAACGCCCTCCCCCCGTCGCTGTAGTGAGTACTTATACTGAAGTGCTACAGCAGCTGTGCCAGTGTCTCATTTTAAGTGTAGACACAACCTGTCACAAGTGGTAATCTTTTTTTAACTCAGTTATAGTTGGCTTTCACAACATCCCCTGGCAATGAGTTCCACAGGTTGACTGTGTGTTGTGTGAAGAAATACTTTCTTTTGTTTGTTTTAAACTTGCTGCCTACTAACTTCATTGGCTGACTCCTGATTCTTGTGTTATGTGAAGGAGTAAATAACATGGCCTTATTCACTTTCTCCACACCAGTCACAATTATATAGACCTCTATCATATTCCCTCTTAGTCATCTCTTTTCCAGCCTGAACAGTCCCAGGCTTGTTAATGACTCCTCATACAGAAGCTGTTTCATACCCTTAATCATTTTTGATGCTCTTCTCTGTACCTTTTTCAATTCTAATGTTTTTTTGAGATGGGGTGACCAGAACTGCACACAGTATTCAAGGGGTGGGAGTAGCATGGATTTATATAGCGGCATTATGCTATTTTCTGTATTATTGACCCCTTTCCTAACAGTTCCTAACACTGTTTGCTTTCTTGACTGCCGCTGCACATTGAGCAGATGTTTTCAGAGAACCTTCCACAATGACCCCAAGATCTCTGTCTTCAGTGGTAACAGCTAGGGCAGGTCTAGACTACAAACTTACATCAGTGCAGAGCGCATCTGGTGAAGAAAGTCTAAGCCATTGGTTTAATAACTCCACCTTCGCGAGAGGCAGTAGCTGTGTTGGCAGGAGAAGCTCTCCCATTGACATAGCGGGTTAAGGTCGGTATAACTGCGTTGCTCAGGGGTCTGGATTTTTCACATCCCTGAGCGATGTAGTTATACTGAAGTAAGTATGTATTGTAGACCAAGCCCTAATTTCAATCCTATCATTTTGTATGGATGGGTGAGATTATGTTTTCCAATGTGTATTACTTTGCATTTATCATAATTGAATTTAATCTGGCTATTTGTTGCCCAGTCACCCAGTTTTATGAGATCCCTTTGTAACTCTTCACAGCCAGCTTTGGATTTAATGATCTTGAGTAATTTTGTATCTGCAAATTTTGCCACCTCACTGTTTACTTCTTTTTCCAGACCATTTATGAATATGTTGAACAGCACAGGTCCCAGTACAGACCCCGGGGGACACCACTATTTACCTCTTTCCATTCTGAAAACTGATAATTTATTCCTATCCTTTGTTTCCTGTCTTTTAACCAGTTACCAATCCATGAGAGGTCCTTCACTCCTGTCTGCTTAGTTTGCTTAAGAGTATTTGGTGAGGGACCTTGCCATAGGCTTTTTGAAAGTCTAAGTACACTATATCCATCAGATCACCCTTGTCCACAGGTCTGTTGACCCTCTCAGAGAATTCTAATCAATTAGTGAGGCATGACTTTCTTTTACAAAAGCCATGTTTACTCTTCCCCAACAAATAGTCTTTATCTATGTGTCTGATAAATTCTGTTCCTTAATATAGTTTCAGCCAATTTGCCTGGCACTGAAATTAGTTTTACTGGCTTGTGATTGCCCCGAGGGCCTTTTTTAAAGGTGTCACATTAGCTATTTTCCAGTCATTTGGAACAAAAGCTAATTTAAGTGATAGGTAGTAGTTCTGCAATTTCATATTTAAGTTCTTTCTGAACTCCTGGGTGACCAGAAGTAGGAATTAGCTGGTCCTGGTGACTTACTACTGTTTAATTTATCAATTTGTTCCAAAACCTCCTCTAGTGACACCTCAATCTGGGACAGTTCCTCACATTTGTCACTTAAAAAGAATGGCTTAGGTTGGGGAATCTGCCTCATTTCCTCTGCAGTGATGACTGATGCAAAGAATTAATTCTCCTCCCCCGAAATGGCCTTAACTTCCTTCAGTGCTCCTTGAGCATCTCAATCATCCAGTGGCCCTACTGAGCATTTGGCTGGCTTCTTGCTTTTGATGTACTTAAAATTTGTGTCGTTAGTTTGAGTCTTTTGCTAGTTGTTCTTAAAAGTCTTCTTTGGCCTGCCTAATTATACCTTTACACTTGACTTGCCAGAGTTTATGCTCCTTTCTGTTGTCCTCAGTAGGATCTGACTTCCAGTTTTTAAAGGAGGACTTGTGGCACCTTAGAGACTAACAGATTTATTTGAGCATAAGCTTTCGTGAGCTACAGCTCACTTCATCGGATGCATGCAAAAGCTTATGCTCAAATAAATTTGTTAGTCTCTAAGATGCCACAAGTCCTCCTGTTCTTTTTGCGGATACAGACTAACACAGCTGCTGCTCTGAAACCAGTTTTTAAAGGATGCATTTTTGCTTCTAACCGCATCTTTTATTTTGTTGTTGGCACTTTTTTGGTCCTTACTATGTTTTTTTTGTTAATTTGAATTGAGACTCTATTATGGAGTTTTTAAAAAGATTCCATGCAGCTTTCAGGCATTTCACTTTTGTGACTTGTACCTATTACATTTCTTTTTAGCTTCCTCATTTTTGTGTAGTTCCCCTTTCTGAAGTTAAATGCAACTATGGCGGACTTCTTTGGTATCCCATTCCCCCCCGCCCCCAACAAGGATGTTACCTTTAATTATATTATGGTCACTATTACTGAGCGGCTCAGCTATATTCAGCTCTTGGATCAGATCCTGTGTTCCATTTAGGATTAAATCAAGAATTGACTCTCCCTTTGTGGGTTCCAGGACTAGCTGCTCCAAAAAGCAGTCATTTATGGTGTCTAGCCTTCTGCCTACAATCCCACAGGTCTGTATAAGCTGTTTACTGGATAGGAGTCAGAGAAAGAACTGTTTGAATCAACTTGTATTAAACCTGTTAAAGCTTGTCACTAAATGTTGCTTTAAATCTATTGCAGTTTTTCCATAGTGACATGCAATGTAAAAAAACCCCAACAATTTAGATTTAAGAATTTCCTGCTTCTGTTGGTTGAAAATACTGGCTTTCTGACATTGAATGCACTGGCAAAAAGGATCAATGATGTGATTTTTTTCCCCTAACAGTCTGTGATTATAAGCCATGAACTGTGATATTTTCCATCAGGGTCATCCTATGAAAATTGTTTCCCAGGATTCAAGCCATTAATAATCCTAGGAAAATATTATCTATATTCTCTAATGAAGGTGAATTATAAGGTAGTAGAAAGAAAGTATAAGGGATTAATAAGATTTATCTGACCACCAGGTGGCACCTGGAGTCTGATCATTATTTTACATACACAGTAGCTACTGCAGAAAAGTAAATAATTTGCCAATTTAGTTTTAAACAGCACAAGACAAGACTCCACACCTGGGAATAAGAACCTGCAACATTTCAGCTCTGAACTTTTTTTTCCTGTTCAGTTTGAATGAACTACAAAACATCTGACTCCTTCCACTTCTCCAGCCATTTCTTGACTATTCAATAGCAAATACATGATTTAACCTATTTAATCCCCATTGATATGAACATAGTTGTGCATCTGGTCTAACACTGTTTGGATCTACCCTGATCTGACACCAAATTATGCAGAGGACCTCTAGCCAACCCCCCTTGTCCTGTCAACAGTTGCCCCCATGATTTCCATTAGAAATGGGATTCTTATTTGCTAGTGAAATGCTTTATTCTTAAATTGCTGTTTCTGTGGATTGTTACATAGATGCTGTGTTCCACCCCAGAAGTAACTGCATTTCAGTAAAGTGATCCCTATATATTCCTGCCCTTCTGTACAGGGGCATTGAAAGGTATAAATTATTTGGGCTCCAGTACTGCAAAGGTTTAACACATGAGTAACTTCACTTATGGGAGCAGTCCCAATGAAAGTCAATGGGACTATTCATGCAAACAAAGTCAGACACCTGTGTAAGTGTTTGCAGGATGAGGGCCTAAATGTTTGTAAAGCTCGTCAAGATCATCAGCTGAAAGGTGCTAGAAGTATAAATTATCACATTAATATTGACATAATGTGTGATTGCAAGGGAAAATTGGGGTTTAGAGCAGGAATTAATATCAGCAGAGGAAAATAATTAATAAACATTTTAAATTGCACATAGAGTTTATACAGATAAACTCTATGTACAATTAAATACTTATTAATTAATTATTTTCCTCTGCTGATATTAATTTATATATTGATATTAATTTACACAGCCTGGGAATACTATTGCTCATAATGGCAAATATTTTGTTATGTACATATTGCGTTGTGCTCTTGAGCAATCTGTAGGATGTGCAATTTTCACTGTCAACCTTTGTTAATTCCTACAATAGGACATACCCTTAAAGCCTGGTTTTTGTAAGTATTTAACTTGTGGCACTAGGTGTCAGTTATATTAAATAGAAATTTCCTAGGATCTATCACATTTAAGGCACTTGAAACCCATTGAGCAAACCTACAACTTATTGCAAAAATTGATATAGCAATACAAACTAGGAGGCCTGGTAGCCTGCAAAAGGGAGGGTGGGTATGAAGGAAACTATTTGCCAAAGAAGCTTGTTTGTAGAGCTTTAAATAAGAAAGGATTTGAGCTATGAGTGTGTTCCTAGGAGATGTGCAAAGCTCAACAATTTCTGGAAGGTTTTGTAGTCAAGCCAAAAGTTCAGATTATTACCAGAAGTTTCAGAATCCACTTAAAAATAAAGATTTTCAAACACTTCCTCTGTTTTCCTTTCTTCTCTCTCATGGATTATTTGTGTCACAGTAGCACCTAGAAGTCTCAATCGAGATGAGGGTTCCACTGCGTTAGGTGCTGTACAGACACATTGTAGCAGACGGTCTCTGCTCCAAGGAGTTTACAATAAGTAGCTAAGGCAATGGTGGGAGGGGAATCAAAGGTACCAGAAGGTGAAATGACTCATCCAAGATCACAAAGCAGGTCAGAGTTAGGAATAACCTCATGTTGCCCAGATCCCAGGTACGGACCCACTCTGCCGTTGCTTCCGAAGATAAAAGAGCGTAACCTCCCTATCTCTGCCAGCCTCTTTTTCTTCCAACCTTTTTGCTTTCATATTTAATTAAAAATAGTGTTACAACTCCTACCTGAGGCATTTGAGCTTCCTGCAGGGCCATTCTGGGCCATACTGACGTACAACACAGAGGTACTGGGGAAATTGTGTGGAATAAAGGGTCAAGAGTTGTCTGCCAAGGAAATATTGCTGCAATAAGCTGGGTATCTCTTGGGTGGATTCATAATGTGAAACGAAATCTACAAAGCTCCAGGCAAACTTATAGATCAAGCTTTCCTGCTTAACAGGATAGGCTCTTTACACAGGATATGGTGAACATGCCCAGACGTTGGCTTCAGGACAGTCTTTTAGCTTCTTTTCTCTGATCCAGTGTGAATTGTTTACAAAGGTCTGAACCAAGTTAAAACTGAAGTGTGGGCCAGCTCAGAAAATTCCTGTGTCTGTTAGGTAATATTATACAGCTGCTATTCTGAGACCTGATCCAAAGAGCACAGAAGTCAACAGGCCTCTCTCCGCTCATCTCCATGAGCACTTGATTGGAGTGGATGCATTTGGAAGAATTCTTCAAATATTTTAACTTGACATGTGCTGAAGCAGTCATGTTGGATCCAGTTTAGGGTTATGGGATTCAAGCCCAGTTCAGGCCTAGGTTTTGGTGTGGTAGTTTATTATTATTTATGACTTAGGAGAATCCAAATTATGCTAGACACTATCCACATACACAGGAGGAAGAGAGAGTCCCTGCCACACAAACTTACCATACAAGGCCCTAATCTTGAAAGCGGTTTCACCTCCCTGGACTCTCATGCCTGCGTGGAGCTCCACTGAAGTCCATGGGGCTGCAATGGGCACAGAGGTTGGCCAGAGTAGATTTGCTTACAGGGTCAAAAACTAAGAAGCCAAACAATGCTGTGACAGGCTGTACCTCAAAGTAGCACCCTGGAACCCACATATTCACCACTGTGATATTATGAGGATAGGTTTTGTACACAGTATGCCTTGTGAGGTATCATTTGGTAAGACTTGATCTGTTGAACGTTAATATCCCATTTCATTGTATGTACTATCGTGGTACGTGAACTTATGAAGTATAGCTGTATGTGTTACTGAAATATGTTGCAAGGTTGGGAACACCCACAACCAGCCTTTCAGTTACAACAAAGGAGTAGCCATCAATAGGCAGACAGCGTTAATGGCTCATCAATACCCATCAGGAAAAGAATCCACTATCCCAGGGGCTCCTTATAGAAGGCACATATGCAATGGAGAATGCATGATCCCCACATCACAGCAAAGATCTTTCCAGCAAGCTGGAAGAAAGTATAAAAGAGGGGAAGTGACATTATCACTTGGCCTTTCCTGACCTCCTTCCCCATCTCAACACCCGGAAGCACATCTGGAAGACAAAGGCTTTGAACTGGGGAAATTTGGTCCGAGGCTGGAAAGGGAGTCTAGCCTGTGTATTGAGGAACTGTAACCTGCTGGTACCATCTGTGAGGGTAAGAAAAAGTGTTAGATTCAATTCTTGCTTAGACTAAAACTTTAGGATTTAGAATGCATGTTTACTTTGTATTTTCTGAAGGTAACTATCACTGACCCTTATGCCTACCACTTAGAATCACTTAAAATCAATCTTTCTGTAGTTAAACTTATTTTAATGTTTCATCCTTACCAGTGAGTTTGTCTAAAGTGCTCATCTGCTCAGGTTACAAAGGCTGGTGCATGTCCACTTTACTATGAAGAAGTGACAAACTAAGTAATGAGCTTACACTGGTCAGGCTTGTGACCAGTGCAAGATGGTACAGTCCTGGGGTGCAAGAGTGGCAAGCTGGGGGGTAATTGGCTGGAGCCTCTCTATTGATGGTTCATGAGTGGCTGGGAGATCATTCATGCAACACAGTTGGGTGTGTCCCTACTTGTGGATGGCTGTGCAAGCGTAGTGCCTATCAGAAGTTTGTGGTTTGACATCAGCGTCACAACGTGAGAGCCCACCCAGGTTGGCAGATTTTGGAGGGTTCAGTGGTCCAACAGTCCAGGTTGCATCCTGGGGACCCCATCACAAATGCACAAGGTGAGGGAAGAGGGATTGAAGGGAAGAGGATAGTGGCCTTACAAAATATTTCAGGGAGGGCATTCCATGTGCACAGGGCACTATGGGGAAAAGCTTGAATATGGTTGTAAAAGAAGCAGATAAAGGGTGGTCAAGGCTAGCATCATTAGCAGATGGGGATGGGAGCAACACAGACACAAGAGGAGAGAAGTAGTGAAGGGCAGAGCTGTGAAGAGACTTGGAGACAAGGAACTTTATGCAGTGGATAAGAGGCAGCCAGAAGATGGATTCAAAAACAAGGTCAGAGTGATGGGTCAGGAAGATGAGTTTAGCAGATGCATTTTGAATGGAGAGAAGGGGGAAAGAGGTGGTTATCGGAGCAGCCAGAGAGTAGGAGGCTGCCGGAATTGAAAGGAGATGATGGGATCCTGAATGAGATTGAAATAAAAGGTCAGATTCAAGATGGCACCAAAATCTCATGAGCCGCACTAGATCTGACCCAGAACAAAAACAATCATGGTGGGTTCAAAGGTCAGAAATCCATCAAAAGGTACGCAGAGTCTTGGTCTTAAGCCATTTTAATCTTTACCAAACTAAGCTAAAATAAATAATTCATTTGGGCACAATATTTGCAGGGAAATAATCATCATCAGAATTTGTCTGGTTTCAGGTTGCTGAAATGGTCAAAAAACAGGATCAGTTTTGTCGTCATTTTTGAAGTTCTTTACAACATTTTGCATGGATTTCTTTCTTCTTTTGCTGTTAGGGGACAGCAAAAAGGTGTGGCAAAATCTTCATGCCTCTTGTTTGAAATTTGAGATGGGTTTGCTGGTTGTGATTAGTGCTGGTATATATATTTAAAAAAAGGTAAAATTTTTAAAACCCTTACCAGATAAAATATTTAAGGAGAATTTTTCATTGAAAATTCTCCCTTTTATTTGAGTTAAAATTTGAAATTTCAATAATAATTTGGTCAACATTTTGAAAATTTCTTAACATCCTTAGCTGTGGCTGATCACAAGGTATTGGTCTTTGTTTTCTGACTGACTGAACCTGGCCTATGTGATCAGCAGGGCTAGCAGAAACCATCTTGATTCACTTCCACGGGGGTTAATGGCAGCCATGTGTGTGCCCAAGAGTTTCCGTAGTGATTACTCACATGGGACTTTATGGAATCTGCCGTTTTTCAGCCCCTGTGAACTGGTGGCAGCAGCAGGGAGTAGTTCTGTGCTGTTCCTTGCTTCAGTGAGGGGAACACGGCTTGCTTGTCATCTCCCACTCATTTAATGCTATCGGGAATTTGAGGGTGGCAGTAACCTTGCTGCTCTCCAGAGACGCTGGAGGGAAGAGCCGCTCATCCACCAAAGACTCGAGGAAGTTAGCAGTCAACAAGTCATTCTCCACAGAGACACCAGCCAGAGGCGATGGAGATGCTGGGCTGGGCTGAGGGGGAGATGTCCCAGGATCTACGGGATGGAGGGGATTCGAGTGAAGACAGAAGGTCTCTCACAGATTTGCATAGTTCAGATATGCCTAGTTCAGGTTCTGCTGAGGTTCCCCATCACTAACATGACTATGGTGAGGCAGTCATAGGTGGAGTTTGGGAGGACATGGGAGCACTGCCCCCCTAAATGGCAAGCCTCAGGCAGGCAGCCTGAACGTGCAATGCAATCAGTTCTGCACAGGAGACAGAGATGTGCTGCTCCCAGAACAGAACCACTAACCCAGGAACTTATCCTTGCAACAAAGCCCGTTGCCAATTGTGCCCACATATCTATTCGGGGACACCATCACAGGGCCTAATAACATCAGCCACACTATCAGAGGCTCGTTCACCTGCACATCCACCAATGTGATATATGCCATCATGTGCCAGCAATGCCCCTCTGCCATGTACATTGGTCAAACTGGACAGTCTCTACGTAAAAGAATAAATGGACACAAATCAGATGTCAAGAATTATAACATTCATAAACCAGTCGGAGAACACTTCAATCTCTCTGGTCACGCGATCACAGACATGAAGGTCGCTATCTTAAAACAAAAAAACTTCAAATCCAGACTCCAGCGAGAAACTGCTGAATTGGAATTCATTTGCAAATTGGATACTATTAATTTAGGCTTAAATAGAGACTTGGAGTGGCTAAGTCATTATGCAAGGTAGCCTGTTTCCTCTTGTTTTTTCCTACCCCCCCCCCCCAGATGTTCTGGTTTAACTTGGATTTTAACTTGAAGAGTGGTCAGTTTGGATGAGCTATTACCAGCAGGAGAGTGAGTTTGTGTGTGTATGGGGGTGGGGGGGATGTGAGAAAACCTGGATTTGTGCAGGAAATAGCCCAACTTGATTGTCATGCACATTGTGTAAAGAGTTGTCACTTTGGATGGGCTATCACCAGCAGGAGAGTGAATTTGTGTGGGGGGGTGGAGGGTGAGAAAACCTGGATTTGTGCTGGAAATGGAACTTAGTCTCTAAGGTGCCACAAGTACTCCTTTTCTTTTTTCTCCAACATCTGATTCTATTCTGTCTGCCACTTTTGATTCTGTTCACCATAAGCTGGTGCTGCTAAGAAAAGTGCATAGATGGCTCCTGTCCTTCCTCACGGACCGCATCAGAGTCGCAACAGGTAACGGCACCAAACTGAGCAGGGCTTTCCAGGTCTCCTTCATGACAGGCCATTGCTCAGCTATCCCACTGCTGAACAAAATCAGCTTCTGGAGGAGAAGCAACTTGCAACTACATGCAGGAAAGGAGGAAGTGGGTTGGGGGGAGACACGGAGAAGAACTAGCCAACTTCATCCTCCCACTTGCTATAGAGGTCCTCTGCCCCACCATTATCAAAACTGTATGTAGCCCAGGAGTCCTTAACAGTAGACACCCAAATAGTGAGGTGCGCAAGAAACTCCTTATTCCATCCTCAGCTGGCCAGGAACCTGCACCCTCTCCTATCAGACACAGACCTTGCCACAGTGATATATACATTCACACGCTACTGACTAGATCACGGCAATGCACTGGACATAGGCGTGAATCCACAGACACTAAAGGAACTCTGGTGCAGAACACAGCAGCTTATCAGCTCTGCCATAGCTCAGTACCTGCTCCCACTCAGCAGCAAGATTTGGAAGTGGCTGCCCACTACTTTATGAAGTCTGATGACTCCGCTTAGCCTGGCACCCTGCAGAACCAACCATGGCATGAGCTCTCTTGGGGATGCAGGGCTGTGACACGTCTAGAGATGGAACTCGAGTGTGAGAGTCACAGGCCGGTTCTGGCCTTGCCTGAGCTGCTGTGCCTATATAATGTATGTTGCTCTATCCTCCTCTGGCATTTTCCCCCAAGCAAGACTATCCCAAATATGGCTGCTATGGTACTTTGGCACAAATTGACAAGCTCAACATGGATTTGGCAAACCAATTCATGAACCATTTTCAAGCCCTTGCAATCAAGGATGTGAAATCCTGAAACGCAGACAAAATACCAGGCATGAAATGTTGTGAGAAACTTGTCCCCACCCCTGGTGATAAGTTTACATGAAGTGTGGCTATACATTGCAGTGCATTAGTTCACAGTGGTTCATACGACAGGGTGCTACCCATAAGTCCTGAGCCAGCTGAGGTTATTCTATGCAAGTCATTTCCACATGACTTGCAAACAGAAGTGCTTTGCAAGGTTCTGCCACGGCATTGTTAATACGCCTTTGTCTCATGCACATGGCACCTAGGCTATTTTGATTCAGAGCCCTTCCTAAGCAGATGGCATCTCACTGCAGTGAGAGGCTTTGTAATAGTTACAAAGAGAGGTGAGGAAGGGGACGTATCCTAAGGCATGGTGGTTTCCAGAGGTGAAATGCTAGTGCAATCAGCCTGTACTTCCATAATGAAGCATCCAGACTGCTGTAGGGTGTTTGGGACTTTTCTCAATTCACTACTCCACATTCCCAGTGCCAGTTCAGGAGTATTATTCTCACTGTGGAGTAATTGTAAGAAATATTTATTTCCCTCTAACACAGCACAAGAAGGAAAATGGACTCCATAGGAGTTTCCACTGGCCACCATCTGTGGTTTTGCTAAGTACAGCCATGCTTAGGTGAACTGCATGAAGTCTCCTGCACTGACATTGGTGCCAACTTTTCTAAACCTTCCCTGGGACAATTTGGAGAAGAAGACAGGGCTCCTGCACTTGACCCATGAGAGGTGGCTGCATGTTGGTGAATTTAGGGGATTGTAAAATGAATCTCTCCATGCCTAAGGCCTCAGAAGTTCTGGGTGCTCTACCAAGGACCCAGAACCCCAAAGACCCTTTCCCATCCCAAAAACCCCCCTCCCAATAGGGGCTTCACCCCACCTACAGCTGGCTTCCTGGTTCCCAATGGAACCATCCTTGCAGGGTCTCCCCTGCTGCAGCTTCCCCTTGAACCTCACTCTTTAAAAGGAGTCCTATAGCATGGAGAAGGGAAGCAGCACAAATTAACACCTTCAGGCTGTATTTGCTAGTGCGCAGGCTGCAGTGACTTGTTCTTGGTTCTCCCATGGATTCGAAGTAGAATCTGGAGGAGCCCAGCCTTCTCTCTCCTCCCCTCCCATGCCTGGCCCACTCGCTCCCACTCCTCCAAGCCCCAGAGAGAGGGGATGGGGGGAGCACACTGCAGAGGCAGAACTCCCTCCTTCAGCGAGCACAGTGCACAGAGTGGGGCCATGGGTTCCTTTGTTTTTACTCTGAGCTCACCTATGCAAAGCTCTTGGGACAGTAACGTCAGTCTCATATGCCTGTGGTCAAGTGAAAAGGACTTTAGGTTGCAGTCTATAGCTAACTTTGTATAATGCAGGATTTAGGGCCTGCTCCATAACCCAAAGTTAGTGGGAGCCTTTCCACTGACTGCCTGGGGCTTTGGATTGGGCCCTCACACAGCCTGAGATTTTGGGTATAAAGAGTATTGTTCATTAAGAAAGTGCCAGGCTGCAGGTCCCACCGTCCTCCACATTGCTGGGCAAATGGATCCCACTTAGTAAAATGAAAAGGAATAAAAAAACCTTTCATCCCTAACCACATTTCGTTCATCTTCTTTGTCCGTTTTGCGGGAAACTTGCTTTTGCTTTTTCTCCCTCTGCATGACTACGTCAGGAGAAAGCGTTAGAAATAAATGGGCACCAGTGCAAGATCGTTCAGAGGGAATGGCAATGGAGAGAGACACTCCCATCTCTGCCTGATGGATCATCCCTGCCCACTCCTGGACGTTTGGGAGAACTTGGAAGATTTCTCCCCAGGAAAATAGGATTACGATGAATTTTCTTTCAAATCTATTTCAACGGTTGAGAATTTAGCTAAGCATTAAACAGATTAATTTTTTTGCCTGGATGCAGCCTTTTGATTACGCAGCCGTTGTAATGAACTCAGCGTGGTGGTTTCCGATTTGGCCTTGTGGCGTTTGGCAAGAAGCCTTTGCCTGAATGTGAGCCCTGTTGAATCCAGATTTGATTCCTCTCACTTGGCACTGCTTTCCCGCCTGCTGATGGAAGCTTTAAAGAAATAATAAAAAAAACAACCCTTGCATCTGAAATGCTGCCAGAAAACATCAACGTGCTTTCAGGCTGCCATCTATTGTGCAACGCAAGCCTCTTAAGATTTAATATTTCTAAAACGGCAGTGCACCTGCTTGCAAGAAAAACTACCTTGTCACTTGATGACATGTTTTGTTAAATCACTTATTTTTTTGTATTTATTAGCTTCATAATGTGGATTTCCCCCTCCCTCTGACTTCTATATTGAATAACACTTCCTCCTAGAATTACAGCTCATAATAACATGATGCATTTACCAAGATGCCTCAGTTCTCAGTCATTCACAAATGAACGACTTCTATTTACGGTCACAGCTTAAATGATTTTTGGTTGTCCTGGCCTAGTCCTTAGAGCATTGCATCCTGCTGTACAAAAGCACTGCTAAACCCAACTTGGCATACTTTGAAATTATGCCGGTGCTCTAAAGGTCAACTTGATTAACTCTGGAGATTCAATACCCCTTGTCTGACTGAAGAGGGCACGACTATCAGGCCAAAGTTGGTCCCACTTGGTTGCTACAACGTACGGTTTGTTTTGCTGATTGGGGAGAACTTGAAAAAAGGATAAGTTTCCAACTCAACAGGTGTCTCGCAAAGCACTGGAATCTGACATGTTGCTGTGCATTCTGTGTGTCTCAAGTGGGGAAGGAAATCTCCTGGTGCAAAAGTATATTTCTGAGCACATGGCACCCTTTTACTCTGTGTCCACGTGTTGGATCAAAGTGCGGCTCTGTGATAACCACTAGCCAGTTATCTTCTGCATATAAATATGCAGAGAAGTCACGTCAATGACATCACACTCTCCCTTTTACAACCCGCCACTGGCTCCTTCACAGCAGACAAAAACTATTTGTCTTTGCCTAAAAGGCCCTTCTTAGCTCAGCCCCGCCCTACCTATTATCAAGCCATCGACCCCAGCCTCCACTCTGCTGTAAATGCCAGACTTCATCGCTCATCAGTCCAATTGTCCCTCAAGTTCCTCTGCATTTTCTCCAGTGCATAAAGGGCAACCTGGAGTGGGGAGGTGGGGCTCTCCTTATAACTCTCCATAATAGAGTGACCAGACAGCAAGTGTGAAAAATCAGGATGGGGGTGGGGAGTAATAGGAGCCTATATAAGAAAAAGATCAAAAAATCGGGACGGTCCTTTTAAAATCAGGACATCTGGTCACCCTACTCCATAATATCATGACATCACCCTGCTTCAGATCCCCACCTCTGCTGCAGAACCTACAGCACACTTGACAACGATAGGCATTGCTGCCTTCTAATGCCAAATAGGATCATTTCGCTCTCGCCTTTTCTGCCCCACCAAGTACTGTCTCTTATTACATGTGTGCACAATGCCTGGTCCAAAAGGCGGTGGCTAGGGCCTCCCAGTGCTGCTGAAATGTAATTAAGTATCGCAACTGTGTGTCCAAGTTCCCATCTTCAGCATTGCCACCACAAACAGCAGAGTGCAGCAGAATTCACCTGGGCTACATATGCCCATCAGTAAGAGGGGTTTGTGCAGGCCTGTGTGTATAGTGGAGGGGTATTTTCCACACTCGGGGGCTTTGGAAGCAGGAACTTTGGGTGGCTCTATCTGCTGCAGTTTGGAAATTTTCCCTGCGGCTTTCGGGGGCACTGGAGAGAGGAATTCCGAAGCCAAGAGGACTGCTGGTGGCTGTTCCTTTGAATACCTCCTGCCCAGAAATCTTTCCCAGAGATTGCCATGGAATCTGAACACCTCCCAGTCTTGGATGCCACAGAGTTTAAGGCCAGAAGGGAACAGCAGACCATCAAGCCTGACCTGTGTATCAGACCATCCACACACTCCCACACCACAGCCAACAACCAAAGTACTACACCATTAAACCAATGTATTACATCCCTCAGAAGACTAACACAGGCAGCGAACAGGAGAGACTGAGGTGCACCAATACCTGAGCCTCTTCAGTGGCAGGGAATCGATTAAGTGAGATACGCCCAGATGATCCAAGCAAGTGACCTTCACCCCATGCTGCAGAGGAGAATATTTATTGCCTGTGAGGTAGAAGAGTACTTTTACAGCTGGGGAACTAAGACCACAAAGAGACTTACCCAGGATCACAGAGAGAGTCCATACAGAGCAAGGAACTGAACCCCAGCTCCCCAAGTTCCAAGCTAAAGCTCTAGTCACCAGACCATTCTTCTTCTAGATTTACAAGCAGCTTCTAGTAGTTGAGCTCTGGTGACATGCTGTGGGTATGTCTACCCTGCAATTAGACACCCACGGCTGGCCTGGGGCCGCTGACTCAGGTTCATGGAGCTTGGGCTAGGGGCGGTTTGATTGTGGTGTCGACGTTTGTGCTCGGGCTGTGGGGAGGGTCTCCAGCCCGAGCCTGAATGTCTACACTGCAATTAAACAGCCCCTCAGCCCAAGTCAGCAGGCATGGGCCAGCTGCGGATTTTTAATTGCAGTGTAGACATACCCTGAGAGGCTTGAGTGTGCTCATGTTGCTGCATTAAGTCCTGTTTGTGCACAATTTACCCTTGTGATATATACAAATAGGAATTATAATGAGACCAACACTCTTACTTTTACCCGAGACTGATGCTGGGAGGTGGATGGCGCTATGAGGTGACAGGCAAATGCACTAAGCCACCTGTTCTCTGTACGACATCTAAATAGGTTATTGAATAATCTGAGAATCTAAGACACTTTGTCAATATTTATCCTGCCTGCATATAACAGAGCAGCTTTAGTAAATTAGGCTCTGCACTGCAATTGGCAAGCAATGTCTGATTGTTCCAATCAAGCCTTGCCAAATGTTCTAATTTATGAAGAGTATGTCTGCTGTGCTGGCTAGCAAATCAGCTACTCGCTGGAATGTTTAACTCTATTGATTGCTGGTTAATTAGCAACACGCTCAAGAACAAATCCAATCCACTCTGATACTTGATTTTCCACAACATGATGGTGCAGCTAAAGGCAACCAATCAGATTCTGGCTAATGCAGGGAAAGGGGCATGACCTTCTGATCCCACCACATGGGCGCATCTCTGTTCCTTTTGGCCAAAGCTTTCCCACTGGAAACCTCCCTTTGTAATCAACACCCACCCTTATTGTGCCCCAAACCAGTCCTACCCACAGACCTCAGCACGCTCTAATTTTGCTAGGAGTAAGAGTGATTTGCCTGCATATAGGACCATTGTTTGGGCCAGGCATCCACATACACGTAAGTGCATATTGGTGTGGACGGTGCCCATTTACTCCATGGCCATGGCTTGGTTTTGTCCTTCACTGCGAATTACCAATACTCTGCTAAATATTCCCCTGTCCTTCTGCAGAATGGAGCAGGCCACTTCCACCCATGGGAGTGGAGACATGCACATCTTCACAGAACGATTTCACTCCACGCCTTTACATTTTCCCCATAAACCTCAGTAATTGAAATGGATCCAAAATTGGTTAGCAGACGTCACCATTTTTTTTACTGTTGTGGTAAAATAAAAAGACAGCACCAAGCATTGCCAATGATGTCGCAAGCACTCACTTGATTTGGGAGTTTGCTTTCCTAGATGAAATTGTGGGAGTTAGTACAGACCCTGGCTTGACTGGTAGGTCAATGCATCTCTTTCATTTCAGTGGAAACCAATTTAGCCAAAGCTTTTGGTTGATCCTATTTCTACAGGATATTCCAAGAGTCCTTTGTAATGGCAGCAAGCTTTGCCATTGAATACAAACAGTGTTTAAGACGCGTTTCCTCTAACTCCAGAATAGTCCCGAGTTACCCCCTAATCTCCGATGGGCCTATTCCAAAGCCCACTGAAGTCAATGGGAATCTTTGCAATTCTTTCAGCTAGCTTTGAATCAGGCCCTGTATGTTCAAACAATAATGGGCAAATCTCATCTCCTGCCTTATCAATCTTGCTTTCGAATAGATACCATGATTCTCTTCTTAGAATGGTTGTGCCCCAATTAGCTTCACACTGAAAATATGCAGTATCAATCATAATTCAGATTATGACAGCCTTGTTCTCTCTGTAATGGGAAATTATTACAACTATAGTTGTATAATTTGGCTGTTAACTAACCATAACCCATGTTTTTGTTGTAGTGATTTATGATTTAGTTGTATTGGCGCTTTCAGAATACTATCAGATTTAAGATTTTGTTATGTGATCTTTCAGAATGTTATCAGATTTCATTTTTCACACATATCTTAGTGGCTTTTCTGTTATTAGACTTCGCTGAAACATCAATCATTTGAAGTTTAAACACTGGTAAATTTGACTTTACAGTTTATCAGATCAGAAGTAAAAAGGCAGAGAAAACAGGCTTATTCTAAATTAATGAGCAGGGTAATCTGTTTCTCATAACCAACAATGAAACACTAGATAAATGGAAAGCCTTTCTCTGGTTGTATGAGGACATAACAGATGGTCATAAAATTTATGAATCTATCAAACAATGCAAGCAGTGGCATAGATTTGTTCACTAAAAAATCACAAGCGGCTTTAATAGCTAGAAATCATGGAAGATTCACTTTAATTTACAGTGAAGTTGTGTGTGAACCTATTTGAATAAATGTTTAAGTAAAAAAAAGATCCATTTCTAGTTATAAAGAGAATTACAACCAAAGTAATAATGCTATATAGAAGAAATGCCTATATCATGAACAAGGTATATAAATCAAATGGACAGTCCCAAGGTCTGCAGTGAACAAAGTCTGGGAAAGTTCTATAGCTGCCAATTATGGAGTCCTATGAGGGACAAAACAGACCAGAAGGCCATGGCTAAACTTATTTTGGTTTATGTTGTTCTTTGCAAGATAGCTCCATGAGCTAAAAACAGATATTTATTTATACTCCAGAAGAGGCATTAGAAACACTGGTAAGACTTTGACATAACCAAAGTTATGGCGGGCAGGGATAGCTCAGTGGTTTGAGCATTGGCCTGCTAAACCCTTGAGGGGGCCATTTAGGAATCTGGGGCAAAAATTGGGGATTGGTCCTGCTTTGAGCAGAGGGTTGGACTAGATGACCTCCTAAGGTACCTTCCAACCCAATATTCTATGATTCTGTGAACCTAACAAAATCGAGCAAGATTGAAATGTACCATGCTATATCCTCCAACGCCGAGACACAATGGGATGCATGAAGAAAGTGGCTAAGAGATAACCCATTGTTCCCCAGTGGTGGGAAGACATACAAGGCCAGGTCCTCAGCTTCTGTAAATGGAGACAAATTAGCTCCATTGATGAGGTGGCCCATGGTACATTTCAGCCTTCATTGTGAAGTTCTTCACTTGTATTGATTGGTGTTCCAGCTGCACTGAATTTTTTAATTTCTGGTTTGGTGAGTGAGTTTCCTCGTTTGAGATAACCTGCAAACATGAATTCTGGAGCCTTACCTACCTTTTGTGGGCATTTGTAGAGCACTTTGAGGATGGAAAATGCTACAGAAGTGATACAAATAATAAATGACAATAAGAAATCTTATTGGAGGTGAATGTATGGACTAAAATTTGTCTGATCCTGCATCAGAGGACCTGCAGGGGAATTCATGATCAACCTGTATCATATGCTTGTAAAATGTGTGCAGTGTCCCACTCTAGTCCCTTTAGAAGATAACAGCCCACTACTGCTGTCAAGCTAGTAGAACTATTCGTCTATCTCAAATGGGAAAGGTCCATGCTTTGGTGCTGAAGGTCCTTGTTTTAATTTATAGGCTAACGTCTCAAAAGGATGCAGGATTCCACTGGGAGCTGAGGGCACTCAGCACCTGGCAGGATCTGGTCCAAAGGATTGGATGGCTGTCAGCTCCTGACACTGGAGCTAATTGGATGGGTCAGACAGAGGCAGGCAGGCAGCAGTACTGATTACAGCCCAGGATTATAACTGTAATGCAATTATACTGGAACAGACCACAATGGGACTAAGCTACACTGATACCAAGGGACTGAACTGCTCAATGACATCGGCTGCAGTGTGTCCAGAAATGAGACGTCAGAGGCTTGGTGACTTTCCTTCAAAGAGGCTCACGGAGACACGTGGAGCATGGCTTGAATGCAAGTCCCTGCTCCCGCGGCATGATAACTGTAGTTACATTCTCAGATTGCTAATGGGAGAGAAGTCACAGCTGCTAGGGAAGCCGCTAGCTCGCACCGCCTGCAGTGGTTATGGCAGCGTAAACACAGAGAGCTGATGTAAATAAATGTTTATCTGCCCATGCTCCCTCACACGGTCATGGAGAAGCCGTAGGAATCCATGACCTTTGCCAGGGAGCAGCAGGGATGGATCAGACGGGGCTGCAGGGACTCTGCTCCCTTCCCCATGTGCCAAAGGTTGGGAGCCCACTATGGAAAAGGCAGTTTGGTTGGACAATGTCACTTAAGGTGTTGGAATGAACCATCCCACCAAGGTGCCAGGGAATGAACGCCTGCATTAGCTCTGTTTCTCTCTGGGGGATGGGCAAAGAGGGAAAGGGTGAATGTCACTCAGTCCCAGACAGACTGTAGCTTTTCTTCTAGAAGGAACTGAATGACAGCTAACATGCTACAAAGGAGAAACACAGCTCTGCAGTCAGCTGGCCAGCACTGTTAGAATGAACATGGGTGCAAACTTTATAGATCAACAAAAGGTAACAATCACAGACCATGTGCCCCTCTCCTTGCTAGGTGAACACAAAGGAAGCATTTAGGTCTGAATTCCACCTCAGCCTCATGCACACAGCTCCCACTGACTTTCAGGGCATGCATAGCCAATGGCAGAATTTTGCAGCTAATGTTTAAAAATATTTCTCTACATAAAAAGAAAAGGAGGACTTGTGGCACCTTAGAGACTACCAAATTTATTTGATGCATCCGATGAAGTGAGCTGTAGCTCACGAAAGCTAATGTTCAAATAAATTGGTTAGTCTCTAAGGTGCCACAAGTACTCCTGTTCTTTTTGCGAATACAGACTAACACGGCTGCTACTCTGAAACATTTCTCTACATAGGCACCCTGTGACACCCTCTACCCCACTTTCACATTGTTAGGATATGTTTTGTATAAAGTATGCCCTGCGCGGTATCATTTGAAAGCGCAGTCTGCTGAGCGTCATTGTCTATTAAGATGCGTGTGACATTGCTTGATGTAAAATTATGATATTTTGCTATTTCATTGTTACAGAAGTATATTGTCATTCTGGGTGGTGCCTACAAACTACTTTCTTAGAGACAAAGGCACACTGGCAGGCCAGCAAGGTGCTAATGAACCATTGCTGGTTTAATCAGACATTCACCAGCAAAGGGGGAGGTGTGAACAAGAAAGTCACAGTTCATTTGAAGGGCAGCTTGGAGCTCACGTAAACAATGGAACTGCCTGCCCCCATGACCCAGCAAGGATTTTTTCAGCATAAAGAGTTGGAGTATAAGAAGGGTAGAAAAATGTCCCTGATCACCTGTAGTGGCTTGGAGTGGTTCCTCCTAGTCAGTGTCAAAGGGAGGACACTCCGCCTCCCCATGCTGCCTAGTGGCTGAGAGCTGATCAGCAGGGGATTATCTCAGTAAATTAGTAAATAATCTAGGGCCCTGGCCCCTCAGGACAGGGCAATTGGCAGCGTTTAGCCCAGCCCCATGGCTGGGGCAGACAACCACCACAGTCAGGCTCAAGCCCTCTGGGCAGGGCAGAGCAAAAGCAGTCTATGGCCCAGCTCTCTGGCTGGGGCAGACAGCAAACAGGCAGAGGCTGTACGGCCTAAGGTGGGTAGCCTGCAACCCAGGGGTAGGGTTGGCACTAGGGGGTAGGGGGACCCAGGTCCACCCTACTCCATCAGGTCCCAGCCCAGGGCACTAACAGTGATGAGAAATCCTGCCATTGGGTCAGTGGGGATCCTGCCAAAACACATTAACTGTGGTTTTGGCAACAAAACCAGACTAATGTCTGGTTTCTTTGGACTACTTCCTACCCGCACCTGTTTGTAGGGCTTTGTCGCTCATGGGCCCTTAGGCTCCTCAGAGTACTTGGCAGCTGGCAGCTCCAGCAGGTCCTCCAGTTATTCGCCTGGCAGCAGCTTCTCAGAATATTTCTCCAGAGGCAGGGGTGGAGACAGCTTGGTCCCTGGTTCAAGAGGCAGCAGCATGGTACCAGTGTCCAACTCCTTCCCTGCCTCTTATAATTCCTGTTCTGCCCCTTTGCTTCTGGCGCAAGGGGTGGGCTCAGTCTGGCTCCACCCATCGGGAGCAGGAAGTGGTTCCTCCCTGTCAGCGTCAGGAGGTGGCCACTCCATGTTGCTACACCACCTCTCCGCTCCACCTTATATATTTCTGCTCATAACATCAATGAATACCTGAAGACCCACTGAGCTAAGGGGAGTGGTCCCATGCTGAAAGGAAATCCAGACTGTGAACTCAGAACTGAACTGTCTGAGTCATCTGCTGTGGTGAGAAAAATATTTGCTAAAAACCTAGTTAGCTTGGTAAATTTTGGAAATAGCTTGCAGTTTTATCTTTTTATTTCTTTTGTAACCAATTCTGACTCTTATGCCTTATCACTTAAAATCTATCTTTCTCTAGTTAATAAACTTGTTTTATTGTTTTCTCTAAACCAGTGTGTTTGATTGAAGTGTTGGAGAAATCTCTACTTGGGTCAATAAGGCTGGTGCATAGTCATTACCCATTGTTAGAATGACAGACTATTTATGAGCTTGTGCTGTCCAGTGGGCTACTGAAGAGTACAAGATACATTTCTGGGGGGCAAGGCTGAGACTGAGGGATATGCGGGTGTTGCCCTCTATCTAATTCATGGATGGCTGGGCATAGCATTCGTATATTTAGCTGGAAGTGATTTTACATGCTAGTGGCTGTTCACAGCAAAACAGTGGAAACGGCATCCCAGGCTGGTGGCTTAAAGGGACACAGCAGTCCAGGTTGCACCCTGGGGAATGTCACACACCCCTCTTCCTTCTTTCCCTCACCCTGTCTGCTGGTAGTGCCACACCCTCTAAACGACCCTGCCGGTTCTCCTCCCTGTCAATTGACTCCTAGTTCACTCGTCTCCTGATCTCATCAGCACTTCTATCCAGCCACAGGGACCCTCCATCTCTTCCAGTCTCCCCAGTGCTGTGGATCTACTTCATGAGGGGGCAGTGGTATAAGAGGATGGTACAGAACTGCAGAAATGCCATGGAAACATGAGACTCAACTGGGCCAGGCAGAAGTTGGGGCCTGATTTTGAAACTGCCTCAGATTTGCAGACACAATTATGCAATAGCTGTGTTGGTCTCAGGATAGTAGAGAGACAAGGTGGGTGAAGTAATCTCTTTTATTGGACCAACTTCTGTCTCACCAACAGAAGCTGGTTCAATAAAAGATATTATCTCACCCACCTTGCCTCTCTTACCCTAGATTAAGCACTTATGCCAACTGATCAGGCCTGATGCTAACTGCTAGACTCTAGTAGGCCTCAGACTTGTTGCAAAACCTATTTCTATTTATACATATTGCTCTTCCCTACTGTGATGGGGTGTTCACGCCACACTTGCCCTGAAAGGGTTAATGCAGGCTAAAAAGGGGACCAATAAGCCAGACACGCCACAGTTGAAGGAAATCAGTTGGTTTAAGTAATCCGCTAACTGAATAATGAGGGAGTCCAGCTGAGAAGGAATGAGCTGGGCTGGGTTTATAAAGACAGGAAATGGGCAGCAGAGAGGGGGCTGCAGGGAAGTAGTCTGCATTCACTCCCTGGGAGGAGGGAGTTTTGGAGCTGGGAAACTCAGAGAAGGGGGGAGTCAGAAGGGCAAGAGAAGGCTCAGGGAAAAGGTAATAAGTCCAGAATGGAACAGACCTTGGCTGTTGATTAGAGGGTCCCTGGGCTGAAGCCCAGAGTAGAGAGTGGGCCTGCGTCACCCTGCCAGCCACTGGGGAAGTGGCACCAACCGGGCAGTGAATGTGAGGACTGCCCGAGCCCGTTTGTAAGAAGAGACATTGGTACCCTGGAAGGGGACGGTTCGTGTAACTTGGCTAGAGGGCTAAGCCATGAACACAGAGCATCTTGCCACACTGAGAGGCAGGAAGAGAAGGCAAGGCATGTGGCGAGAGGCAGACAGGAGGCATCTATCTGGAATTAGCTAATTCCCAGAGCGACCAGGAGGAGGCACACTAGTGGTGAGCAGACCCCGTGACATCTACTTACATTACTACTTTAATATCAGCATCCTAGATTTTCCTAACACATAGGTTGGGATAGGCAACCTATGGCACACAAGCTGATTTTCAGGGGCTCTCACACTGCCTGGGTCCTGGCCACCGGTCCGGGAGGCTCTGCATTATCATTTAACTTTAAATTAAGCTTCTTAAACATTTAAAAAATCTTATTTACTTTACATACAATAGGTTAGTTATATATTATAGACGTATAGAAAGAGACCTTCTAAAAACGTTAACATGTATGACTGGCACGCAAAACCTTAAATTAGAGTGAATAAATGAAGACTCGGCACACCGCTTCTGAAAGGTTGCCGACCCCTGACATAGGTTATAGTTTAAATGTAAGCATAAACCGGTCAACCTGGGACAGAATTTGGCTCCCTAAATAAAAGGGATAAATTGTTTAGCCACTTCATGTAAAGCACTGCCGGGCGCTCACATGCTTCGTCAATGTGATGCTTTCAGTATCTTCGCTCTGTCAGCCTATTACATATTTCCAGCTTCTGGAAAAATGAAACATTCAGGACTCAAAGGCTTGTGTCTCCCAGGTACTTTACACAGCATCGTTTCACACTGCTTTCTGTCAGATCTGGACCATGCATCTTGCCAGCTGTCTCAGGGCTGGTTAAGTGTCTGCAAAGATGTTAGACTTTATTTTCAGACAAGCAAAGGAAACATTTTGCTGGCTTGGTAGCTGTCTGCATACTACTGAGCACGAGGACTGGATTCAAATTCCAGACTTGATCTCCTCTGATGGGGAGGGAAATGGATGGAGGGAAACAGGGGTTCTTAGCCTTGCCTAACAGGGACACGTGATAGCTGAGCCAGGTGTGACATTAATTTCACCCCAAAGAGAGCTCATGTCAGCCTTTCTAGCCAGAGAACAATTGTAACAGTGTGAGGCATGTGGATGCAGGTGCAGAGGCAGCTGCAAGCGGGAAAACTATCTTGAAGGCCTCCAAGAAGTAAGAGGCTTGACTAAGACCTTTTGGATTTTATCCATATGGGCTAGATGCTCTCAACCATTGCAGAACTCAGAGGGGAGAAAATGAGCAATATTTCTACTGATGTGAGGCTGGGGAGTGCACAAGGAGATCGGTGGTATAATCCAGCACATCATCATCCCCTACTGAATAGCTACCAGCAGCCCCTCTGGAGCAAGAGAGCAGGAAACCAACATTAACATCCAATAACTAAATCAGAAGACCTAATCTGACAAATCTTCACAATGGACAGACTGGAAGCAGTATCTTGCAAGATTTCAAATGGCAAACGCCACAAAAACCAGGAGATATACAGGTATCTTTCAAATTCATGCGATGGGGAAGCAGGTAGAGCAGGTCTTTACACCCTTTGACTTTATTGAAGATGGTCACAAAGATGACTGGGAAAGGGTTCTGGCTGTGTTTGATGCATACTTTATACCCCAGAGAAATGTGGTTTATGAAAAAATATGTTTCCATCAGAGAATTCAAGAACCATTGGAAAATGGTGAATGTTTTGTAAGAGCTCTGCCTACATTGCCGGGAATGCAAAACATGAAAATATCAGAGACAGGCTGGTTATTGGGTTAACAGATAAAAACCTTTCTCAGCAGCTATGACTGACTAAAGAATTAACCTTAGCCACATCTATACAGAGAGCAAAGCAGTCTGAACTGGTGAGACAGCAAAACACAGAGCAACTTGACAAACTTGGAAAACCCCAAACTAGCTTAGAAACTGTAAACAGACACCTGAGTGTTAAAAGTCATGATCATAAAACCCCTGAAGCAAGGAGAAAGAACTCTTGAGCTAAATTCCAGACTACGTGCACAAGGTGTGGAAAAAGTCACATCCCAAGAGATGACGCATATCCAGCCAGAGGCACATGGTGTACTAAATAGATGAAATATGGACATTTTGCAGTTGTTTGCTGCAATAAAGCAGTCAGGGAGTCAACTAATATTACAGACAACCAAGAGCCCTTGTTTCTGGGATCTCTTACTTGTGATGACAGATCTTGTCTAGAGAGTGAAACTGAATATTCACGGCAAGACTATGGACTTTAAATTTGACTCAGGAGCTGATGTCATAGTCCCTTCAGAAAGAACTTACAATCACCTTCAACCCCTCACACAGCTGAAGTCATCTGACACAGCTCTGACTAGTTTTGGAGGTATTCTGAACTGTATGGGCCAGTTCACCACAGAAACAACTCACAAAGATAAAAGCCATGCATTCAGAGTGTATGTAATGAAAGGACCACAGACGAATAATCTTCTCAGCTGCAGCATGGCAGCCATGATGGGCCTACTGAGAAAGGTGGAAGAACTTGATGGAATATTTGGTAATATTTGACTTTTGAAAGAAGATCCAGTACAAATAATGTTGAGACAATGCTGAACCATATAGTGTACATACACCTTGCAGGATTTCTATCCCGTTACTTCATACAGTGGAAATGGAGTAAAAGAAAATGGAGCATAATCAAGAAAATCTTTGAGTCAACAGCATGGTGTTTGATCCAGATCTTTTCCAGTGATGAGGGTTACAAGTGATTTATGATCTGTTATCAGTGTAAACAAATCCAGTCCACACTGATACCTGTAAAAGTTCTCATGCTGGCAATCCCAAAAGGTAATCTGTGAAAGCAAAGTCTTCCAAAGGGTGTGATAAATATAGTCTGTTTAACACTTTCTTTGGCTAAAGGGATATGCTGAATCCACTCGACGCATCCAGCTTGGAGAATGTTATAGCCCCTTTCACTTTGGGGGGGGGGGGGGAAGTCATCCGGTTTTGGGAGGATAACTTTTCTCTCACAACTGCTTCATTAGGTCTTTTAAGAGCCACATAAGTTTGTATTTTTCCATTTTGCTTTATAACTAGTATCATTAACTGAGATGCCAGTGTCTATTGTTAAGGTTAATGCAATTTAATGCAATTGCTAAATATGTTCCTGGGAAAAAACTGGTAGTAGCTGACGCTGTCACAGAGCCCAGCATTGCACTCAACCACCCATGAGCTCAGAGATGATGTAAAGACAGATGTGGATGCTGTGGACACGTCAGAAAAGAGATTAGTCCAGCTACAAAAAGCAAACTCAACAGACATGCAACTTTTGGAAGTTTTAAGTTACATTGGGGGTGTGTAGCCCAAGCATCTAAAGGACTCTAAGGAAGTGACAAGAGACTACTTTGTGGTGTGTGGACAATTGAGTAATTAAACAGACTCATTATTAAAAGGAATTGCATTGTAATTCCAAAAGGAATGAGAGGAGAAATCCAAAACCTCATCCATGGAGGGCATCAAGGATTAACTAAATACTGTGAATGGGCCAGCAAGTCAACATCCCCTGCCTTTATGGGGACCGATAGTGAGGCAAGTCTACTTGGCTCTCCCACTGAGAATATTTTGGCCATTATCATTGAAAACTCATTGTGATCGGGGGAGTTCCTGCATGATTGGAAAAAGGCAAATATAGTGGTCCATCTTTAAAAAAGGGAAGAAGGAGAATCCGGGGAACTACAGACCTGTCAGCCTCACCTCAAGTCCCTGGAAAAATCATGGAGCAGGTCCTCAAGGAATCCATTTTGAAGCACTTGGAGGAGAAGAAGGTGATCAGGAACAGTCAACATGGATTCACCAAGGTCAAGTCATGCCTGACCAACCTGATTGCCTTCTATGATGAGATAACTGGCTCTGTAGATATAGGGAAAGCAGTGGACATGATATATCTTGACTTTAGCAAAGCTTTTGATATGGTTTCCACAGTATTCTTGCCAGCAAGTTAAAAAAGTATGGATTGGATGAATGGACTATAAGGTGGATAGAAAGTTGGCTAGATCGTCAGGCTCAACTGGGGTAGTGATCAATGGCTCGATGTCTAGATGGCAGCCAGTATCAAGCGGAGCGCCCCAGGGGTCAGTCCTGGGGCCGGTTTTGTTCAATGTTTTCATTAATGATCTGGATGATGGGATGGATTACACCCTCAGCAAGTTCGCGGATGACATTAAACTGGGGGGGAGAGGTAGATACGCCGGAGGGTAGGGATAGGGTCCAGAGTGACCTAGACAAATTGGAGGATTGGGCCAACAAGGACAAGTAGTTCAACAAGGACAAGTGCAGAGTCCTGCACTTAGGACGGAAGAATCCCATGCACTCCTACATGCTGGGGACTGACTGGCTAAATGGCCATTCTGCAGAAAAGGACCTGGAGATTACAGTGGACGAGAAGCCAGATATGAGGCAACAGTGTGCCCTTGTTGCCAAGAAGGCTAATGGTATATTGGGCTGCATTAGTAGGAGCATTGCCAGCAGATCGAGGGAAGTGATTATTCCCCTCTATTTGGCACTGGTGAGGCCACATCTGGAGTATTGTGTCCAGTTTTGGGCCCCCACTACAGAAAGGATGTGGACAAATTGGAGAGTCCAGCAGAGGGCAATGAAAATGATTAGGGGGCTGGGGCACATGACTTACAAGGAGAGGCTGAGGGAACTAGGCTTAGTTAGTCTGCAGAAGAGAAGAGTGAAGGGGGGGATTTGATAGCAGCCTTCAACTAACTGAAGGGGGGTTCCAGAGAGGATGGAGCTCGGCTGTTCTCTGTAGTGGCAGATGACAGAACAAGGAGCAATGGTCTCAAGTTGCAGTGGGGGAGGTCTAGGTTGGATATTAGGAAACACTATTTCACTAGGAGGGTGGTGAAGCACTGGAATGGGTTACCTAGAGAGGTGGTGGAATCTCCATCCTTAGAGGTTTTTAAGGCCCGGCTTGACAAAGCCCTGGCTGGGATGATTTAGTTGGGGTTGGTCCTGCTTTGAGCAGGGGGTTGGACTAGATGACCTCCTGAGGTCCCTTCCACCCTTAATCTTCTATGATTCTATGATGTTTGTGCAGAATGCTGAGCTAGGATTATCCTCTTCTGGTCACTGTTTGGGAAACCCATAAGACCCCAGCCCAATTAGGATAAGGGCAGTCAGGTTCAGTGCTGCCAGATCCATTGTAGGTTGAAATACGACTTGTAACCGCCAATAAAAAATAATGAAAAGGGGGGAGGAAGGTGTTGAGGGTTCAGGACCCTATAGCAGCTTTAGAGAGGTCCAGGCTGATTCTGAAAGCTTCAACCTGGACTTCAGAAATCACCCAACTGAACTTGAAATAAAACAACGGGAAGGTTGAGAGAGCAGGTCTCTGCATCTCTTCTAATGCTGTCTGCCTGGGCAATGGAGGTTCCTCTTTAAAGAGCCACATCAAGAAGTTGCCTTGTCCCTTTTCCAATTCTTTCCTTCCTTCCATCTGCCCCTCCCCGCCGGGTCCTTCCTCCCTTCCCATCACTTCCCCCAACACTCCTCTTGTCTCCTGACTCCACTACTTTCCTCCTCTTCTCCACTGGATGATACTCGGTCAGATATCTATGGCTTCACTGTGGGCCATGTAGGGATGAGGTGCAGCAGCAACAGCTCCTGTAGATATTGGGTCTGAAATAGGCACAATGGGCACCCTATGGCTCCTCTGTGCTAGCTCCCTCTGGGAAGGGGGAGTGTCTGGAAGATGTAGGGTCAGAATCACTAACTCTCTGCCACCCCTAGCAGGAGCCCAGGTGCAGGGATGATGGTGGAGGCATTCCTGGAGTAGTCCTATGTGCTGTCTAATACCTGCTGGAACAGCTGAAGGTATACACTGCAGCTGGGAGTGATCCTCCCAGCCAAGTAGACAGACTCACGGTAGCCTGGTTCAAGCTAGTGCACAAAAAATAGCAGTGTGGACATCCTGGCTCTGGCAGAGGCTCAGGCTAGCCACCCAAGCGCCGATCCTGGGTGTCGGATGGGCTCAAGAACCTAAGTGCTGGCCGCCAAAGCCACAACATCCACACTGTTATTTTTAGAGCACTAGCTTGAGCTGAGCTAGAGCTAGTCTGTCTACCTGTAGACATAGCCGTAGGTGGGGCTGCAGGCAAGTGGGTTCAGGTGAGAGCAGCTCAGTGGCTGCTCTAAGTTGTGCTGACAGCTGGCCTGGCCCCCACCAGAGGGGAGGCACAAAGGAGGAGATGAAGTAAGGGTAGCAACCATTGGAAATTTTTGGCACAAAGCCTAGTGCAGAGAAGGCCTCAGGGCATGGGTGACCGGTGACCCGACCGTTGGGGGAGGCTAGCCCTGGCCCCTCCCCTTGTGACCAAGGCCTCGCCCCTCCCCATCTGTCCTCTCTTACTTCCCCGCCTTGCAGGAGCCCAGAGCACCCCCACTGCGGCCCTCGACCCCAGCCCTGGGCAGCCAGGGGCCATGGCCCCAGTCCTAGTACTCTGGGCGGAGTGGCCAGCCCTGGTGCGCGGGGCGGCAGAGCTCCCAGCCCCGGTGCTCTGGGCAGCCGGGTGGCGCAGCCAGCCCCATTGTGCCAGGCGGCAGAGCTCCCAGCCCTGGGGCTCCAAGCAGCCAGATGGGGCAGCCAGCCCCAGGACTCCTTTCGGGAGGCAGGCCAGCCAGCCTGGGCCAGCTAAGGCAGAGTGCTCTGGGAACCAGAGTCGGGGGCCTGGCCTGGGGACGGAGTGTGGGCTGGGCCACGCTAGGCTGTTTGGGAAGGCACTACTCCTGCCTACGATACCCGCCACCCATGCCTCAGGGTCTTGCCTGGAAGGGGGCTGCAGCCTGGCAGGGTGTGGCCCCAGGCAGTGAGTAAAGGAAAGCAGAACAGAAGAGGGTGCTCCCCAGTTCTGGCAGCCATTGAGAGGGGTGAAGGAATTTGCTGGAGACCTGAGTTTAGATAGGAGCACCATAGCCTGCCAAGCTGAAGAGCAAGTGTGTGTTCATTCATTCTGCTCTATTAAACATCTACTCGAACCTGCAGCCCTTTGCCCTCCTCCAACCAGAGCTAAGATCCCCTCTCCTGTCTGTAAAACAAGTGCATCTCGGATCTAAACTCAGGTCTCTAAGGTCAGTCCCTGCCCACATGCCAGTTCCACCTCTTGACATGTCTAGCAAACACCCAGGTGCACTTTATTGCAATATTTCAGTCCCACTTTCAATACAATTATTTTATTGCGGGGGGCGGGAGGGGCATGTTTGTTTGTTTACACTGGATGAAGTCTCTAGGTCGGGCCTTTACAAGAGTCACAATTGCTTCCTTGCTCTCCCTTTCCTCTTGGGTGGGTGAGTAATCAGCTACTGCCCCTTTCCAGCAGGGGCTTATAGCCAGTGATGACTCAGCTGAGCTGGCCAGTGCTCAGGGCCTGAGTAGTCAAGCTCTGCCTGCCCCCAGCCCTTCTGTGCACACTGCTGCAGGGGCACTGGGCAAATAGCCTGGTGGAGCCTGTTTTGGGTCAGCCCCACAGAGTGTGAGAGTGCTCCTCTCTCCTGGCTTGCTCCTGCATTCATTGCAGTCAGGGACAAACCCCCAGAGTGAAATCCTGGCCTCATGGGTGCCAAGGGGAGTTTTGCTGCTGATTTGGAGGGGGCCAGGATTTCACCCCCATCGACCGCACTGGGTGAAGGATTGGGTCCCTCTGTGAGTTCAGTGTAGGCAGCATGCATGTTCCATCCATGCATGTTTTTATCCCCCATTGCTGCAACGTCTCAGAGCCTACCCTTTCCGTTCCGGTTGGTGGTGGTGCCGAAGGCCGGGTCCTGCGGCGAAGTGCACAAACAGTGGAAAATTAGAGCCGTACTGTGAAAAGGCAATGTTAATATTCAAGTCTCAAAATCTGCTCTGAGGTCAAGTATCTGCTGCCTTTGCCAGTAAAAAGAACCCAGATGTTTTTCTATTTATTTAGGCAACCTTTCTGAATGCAGGTTAGCAAGCTAAAAACTTTACGTTTGTAACGTTCAGGATCCCTGTTTGAAAAGTCCCAGGCATAAAATACATGCTGTGAAACAGAAGGTCAGGGTGCTGAAGTGATTTAAGAGGCTTCGTTTCGTCTAAAGAATTTTGATGGGGTCTGTGCATTTGTTGGGTTTCTGGATTCTAATATCAATAAGAGAATTAAATCATTATATTAAAACATCAAAACCCTAATGCTTTGTTTTTATTGGCAAGGGCCAAAATGAGCTAATTCAAATGCCATGAAATATCAATTTTTTTTTCGCCGATGAATAATAAGACCTCTGGCCGCTCGTGATAGTAAATTTCATAATGTCAGTGATTCCAACAGTTTGAATCCTAAACATGAAGAAATGTGTTTTACCACCCCCTCTGCTCCCTTTCTTTCTGTACTACTGTCAGGAAGTTTTGTGGCAAATAAGCCAAAACACATAGATTAGAGCATATCATTCACATATGCCATACGGATGCCAAAGTATGAATACCCACAGCAAACCTCCCTCTCCCAGGTGGTCTGAATTTGCTTATAGCTGGGTCCTGTAAGAAGATTTAATATTTCATAAGCACTACTCCATCTCATGCCTACATTATTGACACCACATGGATGTCAGGAAATTGGGTCTTTCTGGGAACAGTTTGCAGAAATATGCAGCCTGTCAGCTCCTTTCTCCTGGGGTACATTAACAGAGAGGCTCACGATTACAAGTAATGAACCTTCGCCAGATGTCTGCAGCCACTCAGCTCCAACTTTATCTTCGACGTATGAGATGGATTGGACAAGATGGATTATTTGTGGATATAATATAACAACTTTGAAAAAAAAAAGTGGAATTCCCAATTATTGCAATAGAGGATAAGTATTCAGTAGTGGAGGAATGCTGTGGATTATCCTCTGTATAAACAACAACAACCAAAGAGGAAATAAGTTCTGGCATTTCCCCTTCTCGAAACGACAAATGTTCCCATGCTGTTTTAATTCTTCCTCTTTACGATACCGTTTATGTTACACACATTAAAGTTAAGTCATGTCTTTAATAAGATGGAACCTGGAAGTGAGATTTAGAAAGAAAGGAGCTGGGCTTCTTAGCTTCATTCTGCACTTGGAGAGCAAAAAAACCCAGAGAGGATGGGCTCTACCAAAGCAAACAATTTTAATTGTCATCTTCCATGGAAAACTGAATCCAATCATTCCCCGCTGAAGCGAGTGCCAACAGACTTCTCTATATATGGCTGGATGCTTATTTTAGCAAATTGGCTGCATGAAAAAGTGAAGTTTCTTGGGTAAAAATCTGCCTACAAATGATGCATAGGCTTCTTGGGTTATAAATTATGAGATGGCTATTTCAAGGCCTGCCTAAAGTAATTGGGACAAATCTCTTTCTCTTTGAATTTGATTAAGAGTGATAATTCCATACTAAGACTCTCTTAAGGCGCACTTGTCAGGCTCGGATGAATGGATGCTGCATTACCTTTCAGTTAAATCCCCAGTCTCTTGGTACCCTAGTTGTAAGACTGGGCTCTCCTTTGGGAAGTATTTGTACATCTTCAAGGGCTGCGCTGCAGCGCTGTTTGATGTGGACCGTCAAGATAAAATGACTGTGTTCCAGATGTTATGGTTTAACTCGAAATGTTTGTACATAGGGATTTCCTTGGTCGTTGAAGAGAAGAGAATCAAAACAGACTCAGTCACTCAGACGTCTATTTCTAGCACACACGTTGCTCCGATAGGCTTTAGGAGGAGGATTTTGAGAGAGGCTTTTATACACAGGCATTTCTTGTTCACAGAGGAGTTTTGTTTATTGGGCAACATGCAGAGCAGACCTTTTCAAGACTAACATCTTGTTAAAAATGGAACTGTTGATTTAAACCATCGTTGTCCCACCCCCCAGCCTTGCCCCCGCCTCTCCCCCTCAGCGCTAACCGATCTTCCAGTTTCACTAGGACCAGAGAATAGAGGGGGAAATTCTATTCAATACCCCTCAGAACAGTCAGTGGTGGGGACATGCGGGTCCCATGTAAAGGCTGACTGCTGCCCACATGTCCAGGAGCATGACTGAGCCAACATGATTTAGGCTCAGTCCGGGTCAACCACAGGAAGAGGGCTAGCATATTTACTGGCTTCCAGTAGGATGAGCAAGACAAGCAGAGAGTGTCAGAATCCCGCTACTGACACCAACCGATGCGAACCAGGAATTCCTTCTCTAGTGGAGGAAAGGCCTAAAAGTCTGTCTGTTTTCTCAGAGAAATCCTACACACGTACAGCCCCATCCTACTGCCACCAAAGTCAGTGTCAAGCCTCCTACCAACCTCAATCAGACAAGGAGCCAGCCCCTATAATTTATGGGCCCTCGTAAGTCATCCTACAGTGGGCTTATGCTGGTGCCATGTGCTTGGCAGCCCCACAAACCAATCAGAAAGTAAAGTGTGCAAAGCAAAGTAGTGTAGTTTCTACAGAGGAGTTCCAAAACTATACACGCCCCCACAAGCCTTCTCCCACACACTCCTTTAACCCTTTGCAGGCCTACAGGCAAGGACACGCCCCTGCAAGGCCTAACTCCAGTGGGACTACTTGTGTCAGTAAGGGTTTGCCCAGTGTCCATCAACAGCAATTCCAGGGAGTTCAAATGGGCCCCCTGCCTATAAAGCCCCTTGCAGCCTTGCTCTTATGCAGCCCCTTCGCTATCAATGCCTCCTTTAGTCCCACTGCCTCCCCGTCATCTCCAGATGGCCAAGGGGATGTCTCTCATCTATCTCTGCACAGCACGATTTCGCTTTGGGGCACTGTACACGTTTTTTAATAATAATGTCAGTGGGGAGTTGCACATGGCCAGCAGGGGGAGCTAGCTTCCCCCCCCCAATCGGCTCTCAGCGCTAACAAGCCCAAGCTAGTGATGGGGAACCTTGGAAGCTTTGGGGTGCAGAGGCATCTGGAGTTTGAATGGTAGCGGGTGGAGTCTCCTCCATGTGACCTGCTGACTCTGGATAACCCCATCCCTCCAAGCTTTTGATCTTTAGGGAGCCGGGAAGTCCAGTTGCTTTCTCATGATGTGTCTGGGGAGAGTAGGCAGGGCCAGTCCCAGCTCTGCAGGGGGTGTCTCCCTCTTCTGCACCTTGCGATTCTGTGTCTCCCCAACTGATCCTGCTCCTCCCCCATCCCCGTCACCCTTTCATCCTGTCTCTTTCTTTACCACACCTGCCTAGCCCGACTGCTAGCCATGGAGGCTGCTCTTGCCACCTAACACAAATGGCTTTTAAATGCAATGTAGCAGGTGCGTTGCTTCATGCCACTATCACATGGTTATTGTGGGAACGTGGGCAGAGTTACGGTGAAGTAGTACAATGCGGTCCTAGTGGCTACACTCAGTGAACCCTGCAAACCATATCCGTCTCCGACTATCAATATGAAATACAGCCAGGTCACTGAGCTCAGATGCTAAGAATTCACCCCGTCAGCAGACTATGACATGACTGAAAGTCAAATGTTTAGAATGGTGTTTGTTCCTCTCCATTCAGGAAATGCACATTAACATAAGTGTAGCAGAGAGGCACCGTTAGCATCCATCAGGAAACCAGCACCTATTCTGAGAATGAACCAAAACGCACACAGCATGGTTGAGTGCCGGAAGACAGGCTGTAAAACCACTAATAACAGGTGCCCTCTGCAATTTGGGCCTGAAAAGTGTTTCAGAGCAGCAGAGAACATGTATAAAGGCACAGGCTCCTTCAAATGTCCATATGCAAGTGTGATGAATGCAAGCACTGGTGATTAGCATGAGGGACAGCCAACTCTTTGTAAACAAGGCTAAACCACTGCAGGCCTGATTCACCAGTGCATTAATCCAGCGTGACTTTGGTTCAATGGAGTTATGTGGCTAGCTGTAGGGAATCAAAGCCTGCATTCCCCCCCTAGATCAATCAGTAGACAGCCACGTAAGGGACTGCATTGCTTGGACACAGAGTCCAAAGGAATCTGTAGCAAGTCCAACAGTAATTATTCTTAACTAGCAGAACATTTGGGCTAGACCAGCTGTCCCACCAAAGGATTTTGCCAGCACTTTGTGTGCATAGGACTTGCTTGTTTCCAGGTACCTACCATCAGAGAAGTGCCTGCTGTCTCTCCGCTCAGACCATGGGGAAGAATAAAAGCTGGGGTGGGAGGAGATAACTGAGGGGGGGTTGTGGGAGGCAGACCAACTGTAGGGAATACAGTGGTGTGGTGGAGGGAATGAAGATGATCGATCTAGTGAAAATTAGAGTTGAAAAAGTTCATCAGGTTCCTACCAGTTCTAGATGGACAACCGGGATTTGGAACACAGCAATGGGTCTACTGGCCCTCCAGATGAAACCAATAGGGACCAATTTAAGGATCCTAAGGGGATCTTCTGGAATTTGTACTAGGGATGGGGCCTGAAGCCTGCTCCGCAGGCTGAGAGGAGAGTGGCATCCCTTGTGCCTGCTCATCCCTACAGGCATTAGAGTCATGCCCATCGCCATGGGCCTGGGCTCAGAGGACCCAAAGCCGTCTGTGTGTGTGCCCATGTTGAAAGGCGGAGGAGGGGAAGGCCTGTGTGAGACACGTGGGGGATTGCAGTCCATGGCGGTAGAGGAGTGGGGGGGATCTGTGGGCAACAATGAGGGGTGAAGGGATTGATTTGTCCTGGGCTCTTGCAGGAAGGTATGGAGTTGGGGGTGCAACCTCCTGACCCCAGCTCTGCTCCTAGAGGATCCCTGCAGTTCCCTGACTGTGCGTAAAACTGTTTCTCTGCTGTCCCTGCCCCTCCTGTAGCCCTCGCCAACGGCCTCAAACTGACCTGCCTCTTTGGGATCTGTCAGCATTTATGATTTGCATCCTGGTAGCGCCTGCTAGCCCCAACAGAGATCTAGGTCCCATTGTGTTAGGAGCTGCACATGCTCATACTGGGACACAGACAGTCCTTGATTAACATGTCCAAAGCCCCAGGGTGTCTGTGGAAGAGCTGGGACTTGAACCCAGAGTCCTAGCCCAGGGTCTCGCATTTGCTGTCGATACCGGAATGACGGTGGCCGTGAACCTCCATTCCCTCATTCCTCTGAGCCCTACAGCATTTCAAGGAGGGAGAATTGTATATTCAAAGCCCAGCTTAAACGCAAAGCTTAAAACAAACACACCCTGCAGTCACCTCTTGGATCCTTCCGAGCAGCCCTGGAATCATGAGGCATGTTGATGTAAGGGCAGCTCTAAGCTGAAAACACATCCTCTCCTGGTGTTATGTTCTCCTCTTCCCTCCTCTTCCACTCAGCGTGCCAGCAACATAGCCAGCACCTGTAGCCACAGATGAGGTGTGCTTGGCAGCTGCACAGACCAGATGCCAAGCTCTAATGTATTTTTCCAGTAATAGCATCTGGAGCTCAGGCTGGCTTCCTGCTGGCACCTGGATCCACTGCTGTCTAGGGTGGTGGTCTTGGAACCGCCTGCTGCTCTGAGGTAGGACTGGCTGCCGAAGGGCTGTCTGAGAGGAAGGCACTCACTGTTATATTCGTTGTGTGGGAATGAGCCCCACTGATGTTTCCTAGGCTGTCCACGTAGAAGGCCCTTTTGTAGTACGAAAGGATGTTCCTCCAATCTCCACCCAGCCCCGTTCAGAGTAGTGTGTTCTAAGGGAGCCATGCAGACCCCCTTTCTTCTCTATCCCGCACTTGGATGTTAAGGGTTCTTTGTAAATCCAGAGTAACATGGGCTGCCTCCAACCCTTACACTGGGAATATTTTTGTCTGCAGCTCACCAGAGGCCCTTCTGCTGAGTAAGCCCTACAAGCCGTACCTTTTGGTGCTCTGTGGTGTATATAAATTCACCCTCCCACCAGCACTAACCAATGCCCCAGGCAGGTCCAGGAGAGTTTCAAATTTTGTTCTTAGTTCCTTGGCTTTCCTTCGCTTAGACAGACATAGAAGGAGATTTTAACACAACGCTGTATTTGTTCATTCTTAACAATTCCCTAAGCCCCTTTATGCTGCTCCAGGGTTTAGCGGGAGTGCCCCTGAGCTGGGATGGAGAATTGACCCCCGCATATTAAATTGGCATACACAGATTGATGCGAAATTCAGGTCTGGGGTAACTGACAACTCCCTTCAATGTCCATGAAGTGGTGCCTGCTTATGTCAGGTCTGCATTTGACTAGTCAATTAGTGCTGCATGGTATCTCCAGCCCATGTAACTGTTGTATAATTTAACACTGTCACTGTAAAACTAGATGTCAGGTACGTGTGACATACTGTAAATTGTACTGTAACTAGCTGGTTCTATCTCCCCAGCTACTTCTAGGGGCTTCATCACCATGGTTCAGAGGATAATGAGACGCTCTTTGTTCCTCGCTCCTTTGGCTTTAAAAGAACAGCCTTTCCGTGCAGTGTGCTATCAAAGCAGCAGGCTTCACATCAGTCAGGCTGAGAACACTTTGTTCTTGGATGCTGATTACAATGGGATTGCTCGGACAAAGACCTATGAGCCAGCATAAATCATGGTTTAAAGTTTTCAGTGACAACACGGGGAAACATTAGTTTAAGGATCATTTAATAAAACCCACATTGTTTCAATTTGGAAGCTTTAAAAAGATCAATATCAGGAGCCAACTGAATCCAGACCTTCAAGGCAGCAAGTGGAACTATTAATCTGAGACTCACCATTTAGACAGAAACACAGGAATCAGGACTGAAAATGGACTAATCCAACAGTAGTTTGCCTTGTGGGCCCTTCTTGCAGGGTTTGGGATTCTGTGCTATTCACTCCATTCCTTGGGAGGGAAACTATTTTATAGATCAAGGAGACCCCAGTGGAGACTCCAGCATGGGGCCCTCAGTGAGAATTGAGAAGATAATGGATTTTTTGGTTCACGGGCAATTTAGAGATAGAAATACAAAAAAATTCATTTCAGGGCAAACAATGTTCTATTCAACCCAGAATGAAACATTTAATTTCAATTTTGAGCCTTTAAACATGTTTAATGGCCTTAATACATTTGAAGAAAATATCAAAACAAAAAGTAATTTTGAACCGAAACACTGAACTTTTGTTTCAAAAATGCCAAAGCGAAATATTTTAACTTTCCTGATTTTTCTGTTTCGTTTTCTGTGATATCACAATTTGGTGACACTGACACGCGTTCACAAAACATTTCGGGTTCGCCAATTTAGCGCAGTGAAAAGTTTCAGCTGAAAAACCAAGAACCACTCTTGATATTTTTCTTTACCCCCGTCACATTTGGAAAGCTGTAGGTCTGCGCTTATATGGACCCTGGCCGTCTGTGGGCTGCCGTCAAACTGGCTGGTTTAAAATATAGTATCAGAACGAGAATCCATTATAATTAAATGGATTAAAATGAGAAAGGTAGTAGACCAAGTGCCACTGTACTTTAGAAGAGGTATTAGGGCTGAGAACAGCCTGTGGTCAGACATCCCGCAGGATAGATAGATTGGTCTAGTTTCCTGTCAAAACTCAATTTAGCAAGATCATTCAATTTTCCTGGTAGAGATGTACAAGTCAGTGCCAGGTCCCAGCCAGGGGCATTATTGGTTTTATTGTGCCAGCTGCTGTCTTGGCAGACAATATATTTCCATTTCCCATTTAGTAACGAGAGAGAAGTTTGGAAGTTTCACAGCCTGTCTTGTTTAGATTGTACAAGCCCGTTCTCCACATACACATCTGTAGTCCCCCATGTCACTCAACGAGCAATCAGAGGGATTTGTTTTTGTTTTTCCAGCTTTTTTTTTAGAATTCATAGGAACAGGAAATGATTGTTCTGAGTGAGAGTTAAAGGGTGAGAGGCGGTGTTCCCAACTGTCATGATTATATTGCAATATTTGGTGTTTTCCTTAAAGTCCCAGCTCTCGGAGCCTTGTGATTAGGTGAGAATCTCAGTTTTCATTTAGAAACAACTAAGTTTCCAGCCATGGAGCTGTGGGGAAAAGCTTGAAAATGTGACCCAAGTGTATTGTAAAGACTCAGAAGTCAGGAAGCAAAGAAAAAGAACCCAAAATGTGTGTGTGTTTTTAAAACCACTATTTGAAGCTAATTGTGATTTTGGGGGACCTGACTTGTGATTTTTTTTAACCTTTGGAGTTGCCAATATTTATACCACCCATGTACCCTGAATGTAGCATTCTTGAGGAATAACAGAGCCCCAGGCTTCAGTTTAATGTTTTAGCCCTGGACCCCTGCTGCGTCGCTGACCAGACTTTTAGCAGCCCTCTCAGCAGTGCTGTCTAGAGCCGCCAGGGTCCTTTTTCGACTGGGCATTCTGGCAAAAAAAACAGTTGCCTGGTTTACTGGCTTCCAGGATATGAAATGTTGGAACAGTCAAATCAAAGTAAAGTAGTACTAAACCCAAGTGTGATGGAGTGCCCTCCCCACACTGGGCTCTCAGGGGTTAATGTGTAGGAGGCAGCCAATCACAGAAGGGCTTATAGAGGCAGCCAATCATGGCTGGGCAGGTCCATATAAGAAGAGCTGCAGTACAGAGCACTTTCAGTCACATCCTGGAGCTTGAGGAGGGAGAACTGGCTGCCTTGCAGGGGGAGGGCAGCAAGCACCCTGGACCGACCAGTGCTGCAGGCAGAGACCCAGGGAGCTAAAGGCAGCTCCTGGCAGGCTGCAGGGATCTGCAGGATGAGGCCTTGAGGCCAGGGCAAAGAGGGTGCTGGGGCCACGGGGAAGTGGCCTACGGAGATCTACAGAGGAGACAGCAAAGATGGAGTAAGTGGCGGCCACCTACAGGGTCCCTGGGCCGGGACCCGGAGGAGTGGGCAGTCCTGGGTCTTCTCTGTCTCCACTGAGGAAGTGGCTGAACTGAGAAACTGCAATATTGTCCCCCAGAAGGCAGGGAGCAGGGAGTGTGGCATGGCTGGAGGGCACAGCTGACAACTTTCATGTGGTAAATCAGCACCCCGACTTCCACAATAAGCCAAAAATCAAGCTAATCCCATTTCAAAACAAGGCCAAAACAAGCCAGTCCCTAAGAACCCAACACTCTATGTGACTAGATCCCCACGGCCTGCAGTCTGGGAATGGGGTGGACCTGCTGGGCACCCCTGACTGTCTCCCCACCTTGCGCCTGCATGCCAGGAGCTGATCAAAAAAAAGAAGCAACAAGCTACAAGCCAAAAACTAGCCAACAAGCAACTCACAAGCCAATTAAGCCAAAAACAAGCCCAATTTCTGGTTTTTTTCCATGGGTTTGGCATGTCTGTCAAAGGGCTGTGTCACGAAGAGGACGCTGTGGTCCTGGGAGTGACGCGGGTCCCTGGAGCAGAGGTGACAGCAAGAGAGACCACCAGCAGCAGGTGCCGCAAGGGTCAGTTGCACCCCGTCACACCAAGTAAAAGTCCTTCCTGTGTTATTTGTGTACTAGCAGGGAGCAAAGTTTGTCCATAGGAGAAGACAGTTAGGGAGAGAAAGATCTAAGGCCCAGTTCTCCCCCGCTTTGTACCTTGGGTAGGCGTTTATACCTGTGGAACGAGAAGGCAGAGCGCTATTGCCATTCGCCAGTGTGACTGGAGAGTTCTTCTGGTAGCATTTTGCGCCGGTGTCAATGGCTACACAAGGCAGCCGAGAACTAGACCCACAAATATGGGTGAGCTAAGGCCTGTGGAAGCCAAATGTTAGCAAAAGTAAAGCAGCCCCCTGGGAGCTCAGTTCTCATCCAAGAAGCAGCTCTAAGATCATATCCAGGCTGGTTTGCTAGTCCTCCAATTATTACACTTGGCTGCCTTAAAACCTTGGCTCAGTAGCAGGAGGGGAACGCTCTCCTAGTCACCTACTCGAAGGACACCAGGTGGCATCCCTCTCCCAATTTCTGATGACTTGCTACCCTCTCTCATCACTTCCTCTTCTCCAGTCATGAGCAATGAGATGACTAAAGGGAGCCAGGGCCCATGCTGTATTGCCATCATAGTTCTTTCATTTTTCTTGGCAAGCCCCGTTTCTCTCCCTTTGCTGCGTCCTGATGGCGATGTACTTTCAACCCCTCCGTTCAATCTGCGTTACATGCTGGAGGTCTGCGCGAAATCAGTTCTCCAAACGTTGAACTGGCCTTTCAGCAAATCTAGCCATTCTTCCCGTGAATCCTCAGGTGGAACTACGCGGTCATTTTACCTTTCAGCAGGACCCAGCAGCTAGATTTATTTGGTTTAAACTTAGTTCTGCCTCCCTTGATTAGTTTATCTTATGTTGATAACTGCCATCTACTTTGAATTACAGACCATGCCTAGGTAGTTATTGCAGTATATATAGCAACCCTCCCAGCTCCCATGGGGCTGCTTTACTTTTGCTAACATTTGGCTTCCACACTCCCTCTTGGTAGATTTCACGATCAGATTCATTGCTTTGTCAAACTCAATCACTGATATGTACAACCCATCATGGTTCCTTTTTCTGCTGTCTGCTAGTCTAATTTCCTGGCCAATTCTAAAGCCCATGAAAATTGTTCTGAATTAATCTTTTTTTCATCTGCTGCTCTTCATGCGAGATGTAGTAGCTTGCTAAGGTTTTTTCTAACACTCTGTGTGTTTTGTTCATAGACGCATTTGCTAAATGCGACCAAAATACTTAGGTGTTTTTGTTTTGTGTTTTCAAAATTTTGCTTCTCTTGTGAATGCTGAAATCAATTATGTTTGCTTGGGAAAGCATGGGGCCATGTTTTTTGAAATCGTATAACTGGTCTTTAGATCGGTTTTCTTGCATAAATGTGCTATTCTATGAGTTAGGATACCGAAGGTTGAGAGTGAATGGCATGTAAAAGGAGATGAAATGCTTGTACAATTCAGCAACTGGGTGTTGGCAAATTAAAGGAACGTGTGTTACCAGGGCATATTGGGGTATTGCTGACAGAGGGAAGAGTTAAGGTTACCTGGCCAATTTTAATTGTGCATTTCCTTGTTTTCAGAAGCTTGAATTTTGCTCTACTCAGTGTTCTGAATGGGGACAATATACTACCAAGCAACCTTAACTCTGCACTAACAGTTTTTTGCCATTGAATTTGCTAGTTTTTTTTTTAAGAGGAAAAGACACGGTATTAGTGGGAGGTAGCAGTCATTTTGGCAGTTGTATATATCGTTTGCATATTGAGCCAAATCAGCTTGTAGTCAGCAATCCCCATGTCACGGTATGCTCCCCCAGCGGTTAAGGTACCTGAGTTGTCAGTGTCAAACTTCCGCACTGTGCGTCTTTGGAAACACCACATTAATCTGCCTTGTGATCAAGAAGTAGCCATTTGCCTCCACCTTCCCCTGGGGCTAGTAAAATACAGATTTTCCTCAAACACCAAATCCAAAGCTTGCCTACCACCCATCCTCATTGCCCAACCCCTCCGCAGCTGCAACTCCTCTCCCTGTCCCCTCTTCCCCTACCCCACAAAGTCCTCTGGCTCTGGCTCCTCCACACCCAAAATAATAAAAATGTTGGTTAGAGTGGCTGCTGAATATTCTGCTATGTTCACAGTAAGCCTTCCGTTAAAATAAAGACACTTAATATTATAACAGAGACAACTTGTCGCAAGCAACATGGCTTATTAAATCTTTCTTGCACAAGTGTACAAAGGTTTGGACTGGAAATGGCCACGGCGGGATGTTTACGAGGGACAATGGCACTTGAATTACCCAGACGAGCAGAAAGAGGCTGCATTTCTTGGCGCATGTGCCCTGTAATCCTTCCGGACCGCACAGCTGCACAAGCGAAGGCGTGAACCTGTTCATGAAGACGGTTCACAGTTTGGGGCCTTCAAAGACTTAGTGGGTGCCACACACTACGATGAGTAAAAATTGACCAATTGAGACCAGTTTCACCTGCATCGCAGCAATCTTTTGATCTCTAGCTCTGCGCTGGAAAACCTCCACCTAGAAACTTTTTTTAAAAAATGACTGTATAATAAAGAGGGAGGGAATCGCTTTGGTAACCGGGACCCAACCAGTATACAGCTATAGAGAGAACTATCGGCAGTCACAACGACTCCCAGAAGCAAACAGGAAGCTGGCATTGTTCTCAGAAAACTGGTAGATGCTGAGCACTTTTGAAAAACTGCCCCCTTAGTATGTTGCCTAAATAGGAGCTGGGATTTTTGGAAAATCTGGTCCCAGCTGTGGGGGCTGAACCTTACTGAACATTCTGGACGACAATTCAGTCCTTCAAAATTCCCGAGCATCTCCAGACGAGAGGATGTCGCACTTATGAAAACCACCAGCTGGTCCACTGAGCAGTACACCAGTACTAAGCAGGATGGCACTTTCCACCATCCCTCCACTCCATCAGCTGCTCCATTCAAGACTATTCATGTTGGCAAGGATCCTGCTCAGAGGAAGCATACCTAGGAACCAACATAACACTGGGTCTTTCCCACTATTTCAGAGGATGGATGGGAAACACGTAGGGAGTATTGCATTAGCAAAACCACCGGCAAGCCAACTTATTTATGGCGAGAACAGGGGTGTAGCCAATAAAACGTCTCCACACACTTGACGTGAGCTGTATGGCAATGACAGAATAATGGATGGGGTGAGCCCCTAGGAAATTTTGGATCTTGAATGCTTTCAGATGCTGTGTTAAATCTTTTATTAAAAGGGCATTCAGGGGAGTTTCCCCCGGAAACATTTGCTTTATATATGCTTCATTTTCTAATTAAATTCTGCAGGGTTGACCAGCAAAAAGGAAGGGCCACACAGCCTGCCAGTAAGGACATTAAGCACACTTGTTGAAATTTCCACTTTGAAATATCAAGAAAAGCCAAGTAAGCATATTGATAGCACAGCACATAAAGGGGCTTTCTAGCACAGCTATCCCACACATGATGGCAACAGGCGGTACCTACTGCACAAGACCAAATGACAAATATAGCAGCCGGTGACTAAGCTACACGGCTCACAATCACATAAGCGGGGGTCAGGATGGCGCACATGTGAAGTGATAACACGGTGGCAGTGTGCAGACTTTTACTGTAGCTCTCATGGCAGGTGAAAACACCTTCCACCATTTGTCTCGCATACACAAGAGTCAACGCTCAGACCAAGGCCCCAATCCTGCAACAAACTCTGCCCAGGTGAAGCCCATGGAGAGCGTAGCACAGAATCGGGGCCCAAGTGACAGGCGCATGAGCAGAACTTCATCGGGCTGGCCCATGGGGAAGCACAAAATTCCACTTTAAATGACATGCAAAGAATGGCTCACTAGAGTCAAGTCAACATTTCCTGGGGAATTAGTTATAAAATTCCTTAGCAACTAAGACAATTTTTTTTAACCACAGCGTCAAGAAGATCCAGCAATAGTTCTGATTAACGTCGTCTCCCCATGTTGTTACCAGCCAAAAGACAATGCCGGGAAATAAGGGGAGAGAGACATTTACCGTTCAACGTGGCGAATGTGGATTTCAGGCAGGCTGGCTGCTAGCTTTTTTGGCGACTTGCGGCATGCTCTCCCCAGGGTGATTATCAGCACCAGCCACTCCCATGTCTCAAATTACCTCCTCTTTACACGGTATGTGGAAGGCCCCTCTCAGTCCTGACTCAGGGTCTGGAATTCAGGCACAGTGCCTTCTGCCGCACAGGGCCAGATTTTCAATAGTGCCCAGAACTCATCTTACGGCCTGTGTGCTGAGATGGCTTGCAAAATTCGGGCCGCTTATTTCAGTGCCCAAATGAGAGCGCACAGCTCTTTGGAAAGTCTGGGCCCCACATGCCCAACGCCAGGTGCTTTCGAATACGATTCATATCCCAACACGACAGCATTCTGCCATCCAATGCCCTGCCCTCCACAGAGCTGTGAGATGTCAGTTGGGTCAATGCAAGGACACGCAAGTCGCAAACGTAGAAGATGTCTCCTTGCAGCACCAGAGGAATCACCCAGCAGCCAACTTGCAGCAGAAGAAAAATGCTCCCCTGCCCACCAGGGAGAGAAGGAACAAGCATGGCTGCCTATTTATTGCCTTTGCCCCCATCCGAACTATCAGACCACTCCTCTACAGGCAGCACAGAGCCTCATGCAACTTGTATGTATTGCCTAGACCCAGCGGTGGATTAGCCACTGGCCAACGGGGCCCGTGTCCAGGGATCCTGGCCAATTAGGGGCCCCTGGAGAAACCCGGAGCCCCGGAAGAAGCACCAGGTGGGGTAGGGGAAGCCCCTGCACCCTGACCCCTCTTCTTAGCAGAAGCACCAGGTGAGGAGGGTGGGGGAAGCCCCAGCGCCTGGACCCTGGTTGTGGCCCCGGGACTGGAGGAGCTCTCGGTCCCTGCCATGGCCTCAGGGCTGGGGGAGCGCTCACTCCCTGCTGTGGCCCTGGTGCTGTGGTGGGCAGGGGAGGCAGAGCTTCTCCGATCTTGGGGGGCAGAAAGGAGCAAATAGATTGTGGGCCGCAATGGGGTGGGGGGGAAGGCGGAATCATGGGTGGAACAGGGACAGGGCCGCGGGGGGAAGGGGCAGAACGGGGTGGGGCCATGGGCAGGGCTGCAGGCAGAAGAGGTGGGGAGGACCCCCCACACACTTGCTCTTGCCCAGGGCCCCACAAAACCTTAATCTACCTCTGCTTAGACCTAACATTGACTATTCTTCTAAGGGGCAGTTTTAATCCCATCCGTCTTGATGGTGCCTCTGAACAATTAGAGCAGGCTCTTTGGAATGATATCAGATGACCCCGGCAGGAGAAGGGACATTAGATGGGGTGGGCCACTGTTCTGAAGCTGTACAGAGAATGATCTCTGTCAGCTGCTTGGCTGGCTGGTTCTTGCTCACATGCCTGGGGTCTGACTGACTGTCGTTTTTGGGCTTGGGAAGGAATTTTCCCCCCTGGGTCAGATTAGCAGGGACTCTTGGGGTTTGTTTTTCCCCCACCTCCTCAGTTTGAGACGTGGGTCACTTGCTAGATTTCATCTGGGCAGATTCCACCAAATCATTTCCCTGCCATTGCAGGGGCTTCAGGCATCTTGGTCCCTTCTGTTCTCAGCCTGTGGCATACAACAGTTTAGTCTTCTGAGGGCTGTAAAACTTTAATCCAGGTTACTGGGCTCAGTACAGGGGTGACTGCATGGGGCTTAGCGGTCTGGGATGTGCAGGTGGCCAGACTAGATGGTCTGGTGGTCTCTTCTGCCCTTAAATCCTACATGCCTATTTGTTTCCTTCAGCTTTTACGTACCAGGCAGGAATGTCTGTGGTCGTGCTTGCTCTTGATTTAAAAGTGTGTGTGTGTGTGTGGGGGGAGTGAAAACCCCATCCCTGGGGTGGTGAGGGAAGAAATAACCCACCTTCCTACAAAAGGACCACATCTTCCTGCCATTATGGCAGGAATTTGCAAGGGATCAGGGCAAGGTCTGCTCTGGAGGGTAGGGGGCTTAGCAACCCTCTCCTGTCTCCTTAAAACGGGGGCAGTGGGAGATAAGGGTGTTTCTCGGCTGAGCTACCTTTCTATGGGATAAAGTAAGTCCAGCTCCATTTCCGTTTGGTATGTACCCCTGTGTAAAGGCTTTGTTTGGCTTAGCTCTGCATGCCCGGGCATCCCACAATGGCAAATCAGAGCAGCTCTGAAGTGTTGGTGGTAACTGGAGAAATAGGGTGGTAATGGATAATTAAAGGATGCAGCCTGTCTTCAGGCAGAGAAGGAATCTGGTGGCCACATGTATTTTCCTCCAACTTGATGACTATGATGAAAGATGTCATGCTAAGAAACTACGGAGATCGAAGACACACAGACCACAGACCTGCATTTCAACAGAAAACACAGCTTCCAACATATGCGGAACCTTGGAATTTGCACCTTGCAACACAGAAATGTACATCTGCAAACTAAAGAAACATCCTTATGTACACACACATTTTATACCATTACGGCTGGAAAGACCAGGAGGGGGCTTTCTTGTCCCTGACAAATTGCCAGGGGAGAGCCCCAGTCACAATTGTTCCATTTGGACTCAGAACATAAATCCTTGAGTTATAGCAATTCCCAAGATCTTCAGTAACTAGTCAGTCCTGAACCACTTGTCCCAGTTTCGCAAGGACAAACTCCAGAAGGTGGGAAGTCCTGGCCATATTTAGCTGACAGAATAGGATGCATTCAGTTCTGCCCTGAGGAAAAAATTGCTGGTCAGTTGGAAGTAATTTAGGACACAATTTTCAGAAGTGACTAGTGATTTTGGATACCTTAAGAGACCTTCAGAGCACCCTCATTTTCCAGGCTGGGTGTGTAGCATCTTCTGAAGCTCTCTGCAGAAAGTTGGGGTCTCTCAAGTTGAGGCACCCAAATCACTAGTCACTTTTTGAAAATCTTGGTTTAATTCTTTATGGAATTTCCCACTTACAGAACTGCCTGGTTGACAGACAAGAATGTCTAGCACCAGATTTTGCTCTTAACCTGATGTGAATTAGGAGCAATTCCACTGAAGTCACAGGAGTTAAACTGGTGTAAATCAGGTCACTGGCCATCTTCCTTTTCCTTTTCTCAATGAGTAGCCTGTTTCTGCTGTGATCTGCCCAGAGGGAGCATGAGTCCTGCTCCCTTTAAGTGAATATCAGAACTCCCATGGACTTCAGAAGGAGCAGGATTATGCTACATAATAATTAACAATAATAATAATAATGAGAGAAAATGGGGTTGTCTAATTATTTCCCAAGCATGTGTAACCCCCACACCTACTGGGTGCAGTGTTCTGTCCCATCTAATGGCACTGACACTGGGGCGGGGCGGGGTTGGGGGGAGGAAAGAGGGAGAGAGAGTTAAATGAGTCTGCTCTATAGCCTTAGCTAACAGCTGGTTGGCTTTTAGCTCATGCACTAAGCGCCAGAGGTCCCCGGTTCGATCCTGCCTGCTGCCAACTGGGGTCTGTCGGCATTACATATACACTGCTAACCTCTATTGGCCTGAATCTAACTTTCCACATAGTACACCACCCTGCAGCTACCTAGCCAATGGGGCAGCTTTCATTCTATTAATCACTTACAGAAATTATTTGCAGATGTGCACCTTCAAAACAGTCTTTTTGCCATGTGAGCGGAGCCTTAGAAACATGCATCTGGCAATTTGGACTTTACAGCATAAACAATTTGCAAGGTATATGGGGAAATATATCCTATTCTCATCAGTGCGGGCTGTAAACTCTAAGCACTACATATTCTCCTAAGCCACACTTACGTTGAGATCGGGTGTGGTGCTCTGCAGAAAAGCATATTAGATTAAGCAAAGTTCTCAAATCACAAGGAAAACCAAAACACAAACTGATTTGAAATGAATTATGAAAAATATATATATCACCCCAGAAATAGAATGCATAACAGGAGCTCAGGGTACTTGTTAGGATATAGATATTCAAGACTGACTGTAAAGACCTATAGTATAAGAATTTAGGCGTATGTTTATCATTTAGCTGGTTATAGAGCTGTAACCCTTCTGCCCGTCAGAGTTGGCAGCAGCAAGGGCCGGGTTCAATATCTAGGGGGTCCATTCCAATAACACAATGCAAACCTGGCTTGAGCCCCCACCCAGTGACCTGGGACAATTATATACCACCCCCACCGGGCGCCTCCAAGAGGCAATACTTCCCCTCTTGCAAGCACAGAGTCTGAGTGTAGCAAAAGCCTTTTAATAACAGAGAGAAACAATGTGGCATTATGTTGGGGAAACACCACCAACAGGATTCATAACACAACCCATGAGCAAAAAACCCACCCCAAGCAAACTGGGGCGTGTCCTTTCCCTTTGGTTCTTGAGTCCAGCAACCCCAAATCACCCAAAGTCCCAAAAGTCCAACAACCCAAAAGTCTCTGTCCCTGGTCAGGGCAGCCCCAGAGTTCAAAAGTTTATCTGCAGAGTTTTACCTCCCAAGCTGGGTGGAGATGGGGGGGAGGAGGGCTTAAGGGACACCTTACGTGGTCCAAAGCCAATTGCCCCACCTCTCCATTGGGCTCCGCTCTGCCAGCCATCCCATAGCTGCTCCAGCCATCCCACAAACTGCTCCACTCCACCAGCCGCTCTGCTCTGCCAGCCGTCCCATGAGCCACTCCAGCCATCCCACGAGCTGCTCCGCAATATATCTTCAGGCCCTGCCCCCACTAAACACAACACTCAGTGATTTCAGCTGTAACCCTTCTGCCCGTCAGAGTTGGCAGCAACAAGGGCCGGGTTCAGTATCTAGGGGATTCATTCCAATAACACAATGCAAACTGGCTCGAGCCCCCACCCAGTGACCTGGGACAAATATATACCACCCCCACTGGGCGCCTCCAAGAAGCAATACTTCCCTTCTCGCAAGCGCAGAGGCGGAGTGTAGCAAAAAGCCTTTTAATAACAGAGAGAAACAATGTGGCATTATGCTGGGGAAACACCCACCAACAGGATTCGTAACACAACCCATGAGCAAAAAAAAACCCGACCCCAAGCAAATTGGGGCATGCCCCTTTCCCTTTGGTTCTGGAGTCCAGCAACCCCAAATCACCCAAAGTCCCAAAAGTCCAATGACCCAAAAGTCTCTGTTCTTGGTCAGGGCAGCTCCAGAGTTCGAAAGTTTATCTGCAGAGCTTTACCTCCCAACCTGGCTGGAGATGGTGGGGGGGGAAGGAGAGAGGTAAGGGGCACCTTACATGATCTGAAGCTGACTGCCCCACAGCTCCATAGGCCTCTGCTCAGCCAGCCGCCCCACAAACTGCTTCGCTCAGCTCCGCTCCGCGGCCCACAAGCAGCTCCCGCCGCCCCACAAACTGCTCCGCTCCGCGCCCCACCAGCTGCTCCCGCTGTCCTATGAACTGCTCCACCAGCCTGTCCACAAGGCACTCCAGCCGTCCCGCAAACTGCTCCACAATCTATCTTCAGGCTCCCCCACTACTTAACACAACACTCAGTGATTTCAGCTCTTAGGTGAATTCAGCTTGTAGTAGGGGAGCCCCAGTGCTGGTGCACTGTCAGCCCAAAGTGAGCTCAGCAGCCTGTAACTAGACTCTTAATAGAATCAAAATTAGCTCTGATATTCCACAGTGGAGAGAGGAGGCAGTGCAATTAGCATGTAATTAGCATGCCACCAAGTATTAATACTTGTCCCCAGCCTCTCTCAATTCACAGAGTTTTGGAACCCATGACCCTTGCCTAGCGAGTGCTACTTAGTTGATGGTGAGTCCCTCCATCATAACAAACGGCCAAGTACAGTTCCAAGCACAGTTCCCATAATCAGGGTAGTAACAATTTATTCTTCCTGCCCCAATAACAGAGACACTGGGGATCCCACAGCAGCCAAAGTGACCATTTGGGCAGCTATGGCCTCATTCTAGGTGGGGTGGGTGTGCCTATGCAAATGAGATCAGCCCCTGAAGTTCTTTTCCACAACTTGCCACAACTCAGCACCAGATGTCAGGGTGGAACTCATCCTGACTCTGCTTACAGAGGTATAAAAGAAAGACACTGTCTAAGGGCCTTCTCTCACTATGACAGTCTGAGGCCCTGTTCTTAGGCTAAGGCCTTTGGCTAAGCAGCAGAGACTGCCTTAAGCTGGGAAGCGAATGTTCAGATCCTCACGTTCCAAACTAGTCACATTGAAATAAGGTGCTATTGGACTGTTAGGAATACAATCCTGTCCTGATAATGCCTATCGTCTCCAGAGAAAGGCAAGTGCCTGGAAGATGTAAAAGGAAACTTAGTTTGATAGCATCCTGTCTGGCAAGAACTCACTTATCAATAGCTAGGATGTGAAATCCTCTTTTCTTTGTTGTTCTATCACTGTAGTCCCCATTTCCCTATTGTTTGTCTGTATAATCTCAGTCTGGTTCTGTGATTCTTTCTGTCTGCTGTATAATTAATTTTGCTGGGTGTAAACTAATTAAGGTAGTGGGATATAATTGGTTAAACAATCATGTTACAATATGTTAGGATTGGTTAAATTTCAGTAAAATGTTTGGTTAAGGTATAGCTAAGAATATTACTATATAAATTAGGGGCAAACAGGAAGTAAGTTGGGATTCGAAAATAAGGAAAAAGGAACTTGGATTTAAGCTTGCTGGAAGTTCACCCCAATAAACATGGAATTGTTCGCACCTTTGGACTTTGGGTATTGTTGCTCTCTGTTCATGCGAGAAGGGCCAGGGAAGTGAGAGGATAAAGGAATAAGCCCCCTAACAGTACTTACCAGCAGAAGAAAGAGGCAGCAAGCAGCAAAGAGTTGTAAAATGGCTGCTTTAGCAGGCCTACTGCTCAGCTCTGTCAGATTTAAAGGGCTACTCCAGAAAGGCATGCTGGGAACAAAGATCCTATAAGAGAGTAACCTTGCCCTTAAGTGGGTTAGTAGGAGCAGGAAGCTAGTAAGGCAGGTCCTTCTGAGAGCTGGGTTGGTGGTGATAGTAGTTGCTCTTGCTGAATGGCATCTGATTGTATTAAATGGAAAGGAGAAGCGTGTAAAAGAGAAATCAGTTAAGATTCTGAATGCAAAATTTGGTGCTATGAATGGCTCAGTTCCAATTCCATCTCTTACACTGTGTTTTTATGTTCTTGGGCAAGTCATGAGGAGAAAACACTGAGTTCTAAAGGGCACTTTAATCAAGCAGAGAAAGGCATGACAAGAACTAGTCGCTGGAAGCTGAAGCTGGACAAATTCAGATTAAAAATGAGGCACAAATGTTTAACCACGAGGATGATTAAGCACTGGAGCAAACTACCAAGGGATGTGGTGGATTCCCTATCTCTTGATGTCTTCAGATCAAGACTGGATGCCTTCCTGAAATTATGCTTTAGCCAAACACAAATTATTGGGTGCAATACAATGGTAACTGGGTGAAATGGCCTGTGCAATACAGCAGGTCAGATGAGATGATCTAATGGTCCCTTCTGGCCTTAAACTCTCTGAATAGACTTAACCTCTGTGCTTAAATCTTTCCATCTTTAAGGAGGTGAGAAGTCTCCCATAAATATCTGACAAGAGTATGGTGAAATTAGTATAGTGAACACAGCTGAAGTGCACGTTAACTAAGACCATGACATAAATACTAAGTAGCATTAACACAATTAATAGTATTTAGAGAAGCATCCCATGAATGCTAGTTCGGTCCCTTGATATGGGGAATAAAAAATCAAGTATGGGACTCCAGGCTTACGCTACAGTGGTGGTTTTTCTTTTTAGTTGGATCTTGTTAGTGCATGGTGTAACCATAGAATATCAGGATTGGAAGAGACCTCAGGAGGTCATCTAGTCCAAACCCCTGCTCAAAGCAGGACCAACCCCAACTAAATCATCCCAGCCAGGGCTTTATCAAGCCTGACCTTAAAAACCTCTAAGGATAGATATTCCACCACTTCTCTAGGTAACCCATTCCAGAATATGGCCTAATGCAAAAGAGCTCGTGACTGTCGGGACAAATTCTGATATCTTCTAAAATGCATTTCGGCTCCATTAAATTAACTGCCTACAGCTGCAAACACTAAAGGTCCCATCTTGCTCATGCAAACACTCATTCACATGCTTCACTTTTTACACCTAAGTATGCCTTAAAGAGTTGAAATAATACCTCAGGAATCTGAAATAGCAATAATAGTTTCAACACAGATTAAGATTTGTGAATGAGTTTTTAATTGTGCTAAGTGAACGATAAACTTGAGCACAGTTCAGCTTGCACCTGTGTACATTAGATAACTAAAGTTATAGATTGTCTACCAAACACTTACCTACTTTGCTTGGCAGTAGGGCTGAGAGACTTCTAAGTAGCAAGTGTTATTTTATTACAACAAAACTAACACTTAAGCCAAGAAGCATTGCATGTGACAGGGAAATAAAGTAGGTAATTATAGAATAGCCCTTTTAGGAGAAAACAACTGAAAGGTCTAAAGAAGTTTTCTAATGCAAGTCACACAACTTTACCGTGTCTGAGCAAGTAACTAATATACTCAAGGTCAAAAAGAAGCATTCTAAGGATGTATTCTCAGTCTCACTACCTACAAAATCCATTGCCAAATAGGATACAATCCTGCAAAGTGCATATGGGCTACGAGTCGCTTTTGGTCAGTACGTTGTGAAAGGAAAATATTAACCATCCTTTTGGAAGGAAAGCAGTGGAATTAAAACTTGATCCAGTTTTTCTGCACATAGTCGTTCCAAGTACAATGGATTCCATGCAATTTAACAAATCCAGTAGCTACCCTGACATGTTTAAAACCCAGCAGTATAATATATTGTGAATGGCATGTTTAAAACCCAGCAGTATAATATATTGTGAATGGCATAATGAGTACAAAACCTAGATATTCAAGTCATATCATTATAACATACTATGAAATAATCTTGTGATATGTCTCAGATTGTCTTGGACAACCAGACTTTGCTCGGAATTTTCCTTCTTTTAAGAGTTTTGGTCGCAAGAACAGCTGGTCAAAAATGGACTTTTTCATGAAAATGTTCATTCTACTTGTTTCAAAAAGGAACAGTTTTTGTGCATTAAAATTTGTGTGAAAATTTTCAGCTTAGAAATATTCCCCATTTTGTGTCTCTTCCTCCCCCTCCCCCCCAGTTTTTCAGTTGCACAATGGAAAATTGGAGAAGGGGAAGGAAACAGCAGGAAACATTTTTGTTTTCCAGTTTAATTGGAAAAACAGAAACTTTCTTTTAAAAAAACCAAAAAGTTTTGATGCAAAATGTTTCAGAAATACCATTTTTGATTAATGATATTTGTTGGAATACTTGACCAGCTCTAGTCATAACTGCAATGTTATTTAATAGCAGGTTATTTCCATTTAATATTCTTGGACCTCACTGCCCCCCTCCTGTGGCCACCACTAGAAACTCTGAGGTTCACCTCCCAGGTTCCCTTTCTGTTCATCTTCAATAGGGATGAGTTTCTAACTGCCTTCTGCAGGAAGGTGGTGCGAGTTAAGCCCATGTTGTGTGGGGAAAAGCAGGCTGCAGTCCCATGTATCCTGGGGTTATACAGCAGACGGGAGAGCCAGCCACCCCATGGAGGTCCTCAGTTCCTCCAACCCAACAGCGCTCCTGAGCACGTCATGCTGCTATTAGCTTTGCCCTTTTGTTCTACAAGGGGTTAGAAGGCGCAGAGGGTGAATTCGTTCAGCTTGGAGCAGCGATAGCTCTTAGACGGGTTGGTGGATGTTCTGAATGGGAATGCGCTATGTGTGACTCCTTATAAATCACCTCCCAACCCATGGCGTGACTTCCATCGCCACAGCTGAGAAGGGAGCATGTACAGCACATACTGTCTACCCTGTACCTTCAGCTGTGCCCCTGCCCGGTGTGCTAGCTTTATCTTCCCTTCTCCTAAGTAAGGGCTAATTGCGCCCCTCCTTTATGTATCTACAGATATTTTCCATTGTAGCAGCATGCACAAATTCTTCACTGCAGCTTATCTGAGGCCACTGCTCTTAGATATAAACCCTACTGCCCATTTGATGCCAACTGCAGTTGCATGTATAACCAGAGGCTAAATCTGGCCTTCAATATTCACCCAGGAATCAGTTCAACTCCTACACTTCCACTTTTCAGTAAATGGCTACAACTTCTTTTGAAGTCAATGGGAATTGCAGCTATGGGTGGTGGTGGTGGCATTTGTATTACGGTAGCACCTAGGAGCCCCAACCTATCTCCTGATCCCATTGTGCTAGATGCTGTACAAACTTAGACCAATAGACTGTGCTCCTAAATTGCCAAGACAAAGAGTAGGAGAAAGGATAGACTATGCAGACTGATGGAGCAGAGTGATGGGCAGCAAACATGTTAGTACCATGATTTTTTTCCCCCAGGGGTGGGGAGTTGGTGGCTTTTTTTTAGGTGTGGAAGGGAATGAAAGGAAAAACAAAGGAATAGAGAGACCACATTGAAAGAAGGTGGGTAAGGAGAATGGGGAGCATGCAAAGAGGGGAGCAAGGATGGCAGGTGCAAGGAGGTCTTGTCTTTCTGCTAGAACCAAGAATGACTTGGCAGATTATTTTTTCCAGAAGGAAGTCCTCTCGAAGTTTTGTATGTCAAGTTTCAGTCCTGGTGAGATATTTATAACCCAGTTCTGGTCACCTGAAACAGGGAGTGAATGCCAGGGCTGCCCCCACCTATCCTGTGAAGCAACAATATCCCCTGCATTTGCTAAGTGAGCCATGAGGCAATATTTATTAAGCTCATTACCAATCCTGTTAATTTTATTTCTGATTATTTATGTTGCTCATGAGCGGCCATTAAATGTTCATTTGTTAAAGGCTTAACACATTCCATTACACCACAAAATTTATACTTGTAACAAAACCATGTCTCTGAGTGATTCAGAATTAAATTAATGTGACATGCTCTATTTATCAATATGGCAGCTTGGCTACTCAGGAACAAGGAATGATTTACTGGTGTATGTGTAAACGTATGGGTTCTGCCCTGGTATTTCTCTCATTCTGCCGAGGAACTGATAAAATAATCCTCCAAAGTACCTCGACATATGGTTTAAATCACCGAAGAGAAAAATACTTGTAAAAGCACAAAGAGGGAAACCAATAAACATGTACATCTTACCAGCTAATTCCCTTTGTAGTAAATGTAAACCAAGAAAGATGGTGATTTGAATCAAATTTTGTCATGTGTATTTTTTAATTACTCTAGCATGTTAGCTTAAATTACAATAGGCCCTTGAAATCAGTAATTTTGGGATAATTACAAAACTCAGAGCTTCAGGTGATGTAAATTTATGCTGATTTATACCAGGTGATGATCTGGCCCATAATTTTAATAAGTGGTGCCCCTTTCAGCCCTAGCACTTAGTGAAAATTTGGGGCCTTGCTGGATTGTTTCCATTAGAAGAATACATGGTTAATGAGGCAGAGTCACAATTCCAAGCCTTCCTTTCTAGACAGCTCTCTGACCCCCAGAAGCTCGCTCTCTCTCGGCTTCCCGTCAGGGCCACACTGCCAGTGTTTCTCTGGCTCCTTTCTCTTGGCTTTTTCTAGCTGCTTTCTGCTTCTGACAGCTACCCACACATGCCTGCAATCCAATCAGTGCCCCAGCCTCTGCATTTTCAAACAGTTTCCAGGGAAACCCTTCCTATTCTCCCTGAGTTACTTCTTGCTTAGGCCTTCTCAGATGGCCTAGTGCCTTGGATGGTGGCTTCTGTTGTTTCAGTTATCTTGCTCCGTAAAAGAGCAGAAGGAAGTGACAGTGGCCCATAAGTTGGGCACAAAGGAAGTGGAGAAGGTCGAAGAGACTCTATAATGATGGAAGGTAGGGAGGACAAAAGAATCCCAAAAAGATAGGGTTGAAAGATACCAGGATAAATACAGAGACTAACCCGGACACGGTGGCAGCTCAGAGGCTGAGGGAAAGGGTGCTGGGGGAGTCTATGGAGCAAGGGCGTGGGCTATCTGAGAATTTGGTAGCTGCAGAGAAAGACCTTCATGTAGCTTTTCAAGATCTAGAGTTCCAATAGCAGAAGTACCAGGACACCATGGAAGAGCAGGGCAGACTGCCCCTCTTAGTGGGTGACCTAGAGCAGGAAAGAGATGACCAGAGGGCCCAGTTATGTCAAATGCAAGGTAGGGGGCACGCATATCTCAAAGTGATACAGTCTTAATGGGGTGGGTATGTGATGGGGTGTCTACTCCACAGTTCAATTAGGTCAATTAACCTGATAGGCTGCACAGGGGGAGACCCAGGGTTTGAAAGGCTGATTGAAGATGAAGCACAGCTGAGAAGGAACAGGTGGTGCTGGTGTAAAGCCAGGAAGATGGCAGCAGAAAAGGGCTGCAGGGGAAATAGTCTGCAGTCACTCCCTGAGAGAAGAGAGGTGTTTTTGGGTCTACAGAGTTAAGAGGTCTGCAGTTATTCCCTGGCAGGAGGGAATTTGGGTTGGTAAACACAGAGATGGATGCGGGGCAGGCAGAAGTTAAGAGCAGAGAATAGGAAGGAGTCCAGGGAAACAACAACAGGTCTGGGTGCAAACAGACCATAGTAGCTGGAAACAGGTCTCTGGACTCAAACCCAGAGTAGCGGGTGGGCCGGGTTCCCCTACCAGCCACTGGGAAAGTGGCACAGGACCCGGCCTTAGATTGGAAGAGTGTCTGGAGCAGATAAGGACACCTGATCCAGTGGGCCTTTGGTACCTCAGAAAGGGAGGACTACATAGTGACCTGGCTGGAGGGCTGTCATGACCAGGACGTGGGCAGTCTGACCTAGTGGTCAAAGCAAGAGTTGAGCATCCAGGCTGGGTCGGATACCAGGAGGTCAGAGTCCAAGATAGGCCAGAGGGCAAACCAAGAGTTGAGTGTCAGGAAGCAGGCAGGGTCAAGGTACCAGGAGATCAGAAGCAGGAGACAAATTTGAGAGCAGAACCACAGATCAGTAACCAGAGTCAGGCCAGGTTGGGATACCAGAAAGTCAGGGAGAGAGCGTGAGAGCAGGAAGCACACAGTTCAGAGCAAGGGGGACCCCTCTTGCATGGATAACTTCCTGTTCCTGTGCTGGGTTTAAATAGTGGCTGTGGACCAGTCAGCGTCCCCAGAGTTCTGCTAGTTAGCTGTTGGGACTGAGTCCTCTGTCTGAATTCAGCTCCTATCCTAACAACTGTTAGGAGATCCTTGAGTGGCAGGTTGGAGCCTGTTAGCTCCAAAGAACCCTGTGGACTGAGGTTTGAGACCCATGATTCCTGACAAGTGCTGAGTCATAGAGGGGCTGTGGTGTAAGCAACCAGCAGAAGCAGGGGTGTCAGACACATGAACTAGGGGGCACCAAATGACATTAATAGGCAGCAGGTTTAAAACAAACAAAAGGAAATGTTTCTTCACACAACGCACAGTCAACCTGTGGAACTCTTTGCCAGAGGATGTTGTGAAGGCCAAGACTATAACAGGGTTAAAAAAACTTAAATAAATTTGTGGAGGGTAGGTCCATAAATGGCTATTAGCCAGGATGGGCAGGGATGGTGTCCCTAGCCTTGGTTTTGCCAGAAGCTGGGAATGCATGATAGGGAAAGGATCATTTGATGATTACCTGTTCTGTTCATTCCCTCTGAAGCACCTGGCATTGGTCCTTTGGTCTGACCCAGTATGGCCATTCTTATGTTCTGAGTGGAGCTAATCCCTAGGCCAGCCACAAGGAGGCACCTCAGCAATGAGTGACCCTTGTGTCAATTGCTATTATCTATTAGGCAATACAAAGAAGAAAAAACAAATCTCCATCAGATTTTATTAAGAAATTAGGTAATAAAAGACAACTTGAAAGCAATGCAGACAAATGGCAAAGCTCTTTGTCATTGCCACTGGGATAAAAGAAAAGGGGGACACTGAGTTATAGTTTGTCCTAACTCCTTTCGATTAGATGATTCCATTTTTAAGTAACAAGTTACTTATTAATAGTTACCCCACTGTGACAGCAGAGATCCTGCACTACTGCCTTACACGTGGGATAAGAAATAACCAACAACTGATATGCTATAGTGTGGTCACTGCCAGTAAGCTTTAATGGATGCCTCTGTACTTAACATCTTCATTTATTAAACTAGAAGAGGGAGCAAACAGCATGTTAATCAGATTCACACATCCTATTCAGAAGGACCTAGAGAGACCAGGAACACAGGGAGAAAGCAACAAACCGAGATTCAGTTGGGAAAAATCAATGTTTGTGAAGGGCGACTAAAATAATTAAATATCAATACCTTGGCTAAGCAGTGATTAAGGAGGGGACATGTGTCAAATATTTGTGGCATTTAGATATTTGTAAAGAGATGTATAACTAGGAGAACAGGATAATTTAGGAGGAATAGCATGAAAATCTTCCTGACCCTGAGATCTATTAGGCTGTGGAATAGTCTCTCAAGGAAAGTGATGAAAGATCTGTCAGTTGTGACATTTAAAATTAGGCTGGAGACAGGGAATAATGCTGCATTCACATGGAACTGGCCTAAAAGCGCTTTCCATCTCTAACCTGTGTGACTCAAACTGCATGAGCATTTCCTTTTCGTTGATTGGACAGCTGTGTATCAAGCCACTCCTCCAGGTTATTAGTTGGATGAAAAAATTCTTACAGGTAGCTGAACAGGGCCACAAATAAGATTTTCTCCTCCCCACCATGTCTATGCAAAAGGGCTACTCTTAACTTGGACCTTCCTGGACACCATTCTTCTGCTCTGGCTGCTGTGGATTTGGGAAGTACCTATGGCAGAGAGGAAAACTGGGACCTGATAAGTACACTGGTTTTTCATCTCTGAAAACTTGCCTTCAAATCCAACCTCACATCGCATCCTAGTCCTATCTGTGTGTTTATCCATGTCGATGTTGGTAACATTTCTATATAGGTTCTTATTCTGTCCTGATCACCATGGTATCTGAGCACCTTCCAGTCATGCATTAGACAAATAACTAACATCTGTCACATGTAGTTCATTTTCTTTCTTATCCTCTCCTTAGGGAGAGAATTGAGTGTTCAGTAGAGTGTTGTGTTTTGGAAGGAGTTTGGTTTTGAGGTTGTGAAGGGTTGTCACCCCCGGGGTGCAGTCTGGGAGCCAGTAGAACTGCTGAGTCCTCTAACCATACAGTTGGGCTGGCCCTTCTCACACTGCTTTGCTGGTGATTCAGCCAGCCTCTACAGGCCCTGTTATCACCCAACACAACAACAGGTGGCGCCACACACCCAACCGAGCTACCTGAGTGCTTTACCTAAGGCACTCAAGGACAAACAAGCAATTTACTAGCTCCCCAGCCTTGCACTCTTATTGGAGTATAAACCCAGAATTATACCGTACAATGTAAGTTCATTAATATAGTTTGCTTTCCTCTTGATGTAGGAAAGATATGCACAACAAGCTTGTGTTAACCAAGCTGAGATTTTCCAGATACTTCACTCAAAACACACTGGTAAGATAAAGCATAAAACAAGTTTATTAACTTCAGAAAGATAGATTTTAAGTGATTATAAGTGATAGCAAACAGATCGAAGCAGGTTACCTAGCAAATAAACAAAACCACAAACTAAGCCTAACATACTAGATAGATAGGATTTGAATTAGCAGTTTCTCACCCTGACTGATGGTACAAGCAGGCGTGCAAATTCTTAAGGCACAGACTGCAATTGCTGTACAGTCTGGGTTCCCCTCCCCTGTTCCAAGTCCTTTGTCTTTCAGAGCTTCCTTCAGGTGTTGAGTTGTGGGGGAGTGAAGACCCAATCATGATATCACTCTCCACCTTATTTAGTCTCTCCCTATGGCGGGAACCCTTTGTTTCAAGCTAAGTTCCCAGCCCAGTTTGTAGAAAAATACAGGTACCAAAACGGAGTTCAGTGTCATGTGGTTTGGTCACGTGCCCTTGCATGCCTTGCTGGGTCATAGCAGCCATTATCATAGGCTGTCTGAAGCATTCACAGGAAGGCAAAGCTGTTCCATGGTCCATTGTCTTTGTTGATGAGCTATCAGCACTGTCTAGCTTCTTCATTGTTGTACCTGAAAGGCTAGTTGTGGGTGCTAGCCAGAGTAACCACATTTGAAATACAGATACATAGTCAATATTTATAACTCCAGATACAAAAATGGTACATGAATACAAATAGGATAATAATATCCAGCAAATCATAACTTTTCCATAGACACCTTACATGATACATTTTGAACAAAATGCATCAGAATTATGTCATAACCTTATCATAATCATACCACTATGATGAATATGGGGTGCAGTATCACAGAGGTATCTTTGAAACAAAAAAACCAATGTACACACTGCTACTGTGGAAGCAATATCAAAGAAGTGAGCCTTAGGACTTGTCTTTTAGTCCACACTACAAGCGTGTAAATTGTAGTATGCATGTTGTGCAACTAAGTAGCCTGTGTGGACCACACTGGTGTGCACTAAAGGCTCCTAGGGCATGTGGCTCAGGGCTTGATCCCTCTGGGGCACTGGGACTGAGGACTCCAAGTGGCCCTGCTTGGTGGCCCCCCTGAAATGGCTAACGGCCCCCCAGTGGGCCATGGACCCCCAGTTGAGAACCACTGCCCTAGAACATGTTAATGTAATATGGGACTACATTAACTCACACTAGGGAACTTTTAGTGTGCACCAGCAGGATCCACACAGGCCAGTTAGTGTGCAACACCAGTGCGTGCTAGTCTCCATTAGTGAGGTGCAAATTCTAACACACTGTGTAGACAAGCCTTTACACTTGGAGGCAAAGGTTTGGGCTTCAAACTCTCAGTTTGATATCCTCTCACTAATTCCTCTGACAAAAGGTATCATTTTTTTAAAGAACAGCAACCCATGTAATAGAACTGAACTTACTCAAACTGATACCCAATCCCACAAACCTTACAATTCAGCAGAATTGTGGGGTCTGATCAAATATGTGGCTTAGGCTAGCAGAGGAGCTATAAGTTAGAATCAAAGTTCATTGGGAAAGGCTTATGTGGCAGTAACCCCAGCTGTCTCATTCGTGTCATGGCTATACTGTTGTTTGCTGCAATTAAAAAAAAAAAGCAATAAAAGCTAAACTATCATGAGGGAAAAGCTCCCTCCTGTTCTAAGTTTGGACAAAGAAACAACAACAGCTTCTAGCATTCTCCTACTTCTTGTCTGGCATTGCTGTTAAGAAGTTGGGTGCAAATGTCCACACCACAGAAACGCATTAGATGAATGTGCTGGGGTACCCGAGTGCCAGCACTATTTAATGTTCCCAGTGGTTGTGTGACTTCAGCATACACTCTGGAAGAGTGGGAAGATGAGACACGCAGAGCACTTCATCAGTCAAGCGCAACTTCATTTCCTTCCTGCTTCATAAATGAGTTTCCCATGGCAGATAGAGAAAATATGTCGCTTTGATAACCAAAACAGATAAGCATATGTACAACCGCTAACCCAGCTGGACAGCAAGCTTGGGTTTATAGGCAACCCACAGGGGTCACCTGCTTTTTTGCTTGCTCAAAGTGAGATTTCAGATTCCAAAAATCATCCTCAGAACACTAAAGAGAAGGGAGATCAATCTCAGTCTTCCTTGGACATTACAGATTTACTGTATTGCAAAAATGCTGGAATATTTCTCACATATCCAGTAGCTTTAAAATGAGCATAGAGAAACTGTGATGGCCATTTATTGTATTGTCCTAGCTAATGTATTTATCCCTTTGTATTTTTTGGCTGGCTAAGAATTTCATTTATCTTGGGGGAAAACAGGGAGAAAGTTCTCTTACCTTGAATAAAATTGTTCAGACAGACTATGAGGTTTCTTCTTCTGTGCCAATAAGCTGTAGAGGGCAGACAGCGCATCTATGATCACTTGGGTTATTAGGATGCAATTAATTACAGAAACCGGCAATTCTTACAGACACAGTGACAACAGCACACATGACACACGTGCTGATCTTTTGGATCCAAGCTCTCCCTCCCAGCCCCAAAGTTCAATGGTATATGAAAGATCTATGCTACTTAACATTCCACAAAATTGATCTCAAATAAGAATTACACATTAGTGGCCCAATCCAAAGCCTGTTGAAGTCAGCTGAAAGACTCCCATTGACTTCAATGGCCTTTGGGTCTGGCCCCAAATGTGACTCAAAGAATCCATGGTTCTGTATTTTCCAGTGGAACAAGTGAATCTTCACCCTCTCATTCTTTAGCTGACAACACAATGCAGAGAACAGACACATCTCACTCCATTTTCCTGGCCTTTCCTGTGCTAGGACTTTCCCCCCTCCCCCAGAATTTCCAACCATTGACACTACCATCGCTATCCACCGAGGATAGCAGTAACAGGAGTGCTATTGTAGAAAGGGTTTTAGGCAGCCCCTGACACTTGAAGCGCTTTGGCTTCAACTCTGCTCAGAACAATTCCATAAACAGGATTGGAAGGACGAGATTATTATTGGTGAATGTCGGTAAACATTGATTTCACTGTACACTCACAAACTGACAAAAACCCATTTCCATCTAAAACAACTGACACTGAGACAGGCAAAGTAAGAAAAAATGCTGCTGGAGAGTCACAATCCAGTGATTTTGACTTTTGAATTACGCTTATTACAAATGGACCCGGCAATGAATAGAGAAAACAGGGTATTTACTTTGTATAGGTTGACATGCAATGTCGACAATTTGTGTTCTAACAGTTGATAAAGCTTTAACTTTTTGAATCTCAGTGTGTATGGTCATTAAATCATTGTCGGTCCCCCATAATTTCTTGCAAATGTGAAAATTGATGATAAAAATCTAAAAAAAATCGGTGAAAAACAAACATTGGTATTATCTGTCAATTATAAAACAATAACTATTCAATTGTGCCAAGATTATGGGGTGCCTGGTCTACACAAGTGCTCCCAGCAGTTGAGGTAACAGTGGTAAAAATACATCCTACTGTAGCCCTAGCATCAGAAATATATAAAGAGATAACATCCCCTTTGGATGGCTCACAAGGGGCCCTCTCACCGTTCTTATAAAAACAGACCATTCCAGTATTTAATTTTGTCTGTTTAATGCATTGTGTTGGTCTCTCTGTGCTGTATAGTGATCAGTCTAGTTATAGGCAAATATACTTTCTTGTGGCCTCCCAGATAGGCAGACATTTCTAAGAAGGAGATTCTTCAGAGTGCAATATACTGAAGTGCAATGGACTTGTTTGGAAGGGCTTCTCTTCAGGATAAGAACAAAAAGCCATATTTTAAAGCCAATGTTGGTTATGGAATATTCAGAGCAGCAAATTATTATTGTGATAGTCCCTAAAAGTCCCAGACAACATTGGGGTTTCTTTTTGCCACTCACTTAACACACACACACACACACACACACACACACACACACAATAGGAGAGAGTCCCTGCCCCAAAGAGTTTACAATCTAAATAGACAAACACAGAGGAAGGATTATTATCCCCATTTTAGAGATACAGAAGTGATGCGCGGAGAGAGATTACATGACGTGCGTAGGGTCCCACAGGGAGTCTATAGTAGAGCCAGGAATTGAACCCAGATCCCACACCAAGCCCAGGTCTTAACCGGAAGCTCATCCTTTCCTCATGTGTTTATTAGTTAACATTTTCCATGAGAGGGCAAATGTTGGAGAAGGCCCAGTGAGTTTTTTAGGTGTACTTAATCCTGCCTCAGCCCAGGGAGATGGGCTAGAACCTGGATGCCCACAGGCTCCTAACTTCCTAAATACCTTTGTGGATCTAGGCTGAGATGACCACTTGAGGGCCCTTCTAGCCCTACACTTTTGACGCCCTTGTCTCCAGGGCTCTCTGCAGTATGAGGAGTATAGCAGTCCCGCTCAGTGTCTTTAAACTGTGTGCAGAGGTATGGTGCATTTAACCAGGTAACTCAGCTCTGAAAGTCAGTGGAGCTATTAAAAGGACAAGCCCTTCCCTGGTTTCATTAAGTGTCTAAATTGTTGACATTCCTGTCAAATGTTAAGTGGGGGCCTTTTAGAGAGTGGCAGCTGGGTCAGCTGGGTGCGCTTAATGAGTTAATACCATTGGGTAGCGAGTAAGGAAATTACTTTTCAAGAGGGAGGCCTTCATCTTGAGGAATGTGTTTGGCTGTTTCTTCTGCGGGGGGGTGGGGGTGGGGGGTGGTGGTACTGACCTGTGAGCTCAGAAGGAGTGGAGGAAGCGTGAGAGCTCCGAAAAGCATCACCATAATGTGATGAACGCTTCACATTCAGCAAAGGAGACGCTGATGTGAATTTTTTCCAGCAAAATATCTCTGAATTCCTTCAGCTGGACAACACAAGGATTTATCATGTCCTTGCACAGTGCACTGGGAAGTGTTGTTTAAAGGGGGCAAGGATTAGAAACAGGGACTATTAAGCAAACTGTGCCCCAAGGGCAGTAAAATAGTTCTTATTTTATATTTCTCGGATAGTCTTTTGCATCTGCAGGTTTTGATCTCGTATATTACTGTACAGAATACGGATGTCCAGAATGATGCCATGCAAACGAGGCTGGAGTTTGTGACAATCATGCCGTTTTCTGTTTGGGTGGTGTGAAGATTTGCTTTCGTATTTCAGTAAACGGATCTGATTTTAAAGAATAAATATCTCCTGTGGGTAAAACCTCCCCCTGTACAGTAATAAATCTAGTCAACAAAGGGGGACTAGGGGTAATAGCAGGATCAGCTTCCAGTTTAGTTTCACACAAACAAAAGTTTGAAAGTAGCCCAGGTGCTGATGGCAGAGAGCTGCTCAATTTAGCACTGGGGCTGTGGGAGTGGAGGGGGGAAGGGAGCCTGAGGCAGGAATGCAGGGGAAACTGAGAGAGAGGTATACAGCTATCATAAAAAAATTATACTGTACATCAAGACATCAATAAAACAGAAGGAAAATCATAGTTAATACCTTTTTCATTGTTAAGTTCCTGTGCGAAGAGTTTTCCATTATGGGAGGATAGGTCAAATGTCTTAGAAGCCTGGTCCAATGCCCCTGAAGGCTCCCATTGACTTTGGATTAAGCCCTAGCAGAAAAATCTTAACAGGATGGCTTGGAAAAAATGAAAGCAAAAAGAGTTACACAGCAATAGCCATAAAAGTTGCTGGGGTCAGTGTTTCAGGGGCACTAATAGGTGAAGGGGTGACTTGATCACTGTCTATAAGTATCTACATGGGGAACAAATATTTAATGATGGGCTCTTCAGTCTAGCAGAGAAAGGTCTAACACGATCCAATGGCTGGAAGTTGAATCTAGACAAATTCAGACTGGAAATAAAATGTACATTTTTAACAGTGAGCGTAACAGTGGTGGTGGATTCTCCATCACTGACCATTTTAAAATCAAGGTTAGAAGTTTTTCTAAGAGCTCTGCTCTAGGAATTATTTGGAATTATTCTCTGGTCTGCACTATACAGGAGGTCAGATTAGATTATCACAATGGTCCCTTCTGGCCTGAGAATTTATGAATCTTTGACTCTTAAATGCATTAAGGCCAATGATGTCCTGATACGCGGCATTTCTGCACCTAGAATTAAGCAATAACTTTTAGTAATACCTGCCTGTCCCAGTTCTGAGCTCACATAAGAAAGCACCAGCCCTGCGCTCCAGGATTTTGAGGATAATATAAAGCATTTGTTATAAAACTGAATCTTGTCTTCAGAGCTACCAGCCTCCATGTAAAGCTAAAAGGCACAAAACTAAATACCTTTCCTCTCCAGTTCAGCTGTATTTTCAACTGCTTTCATGTCTGCAGCACCAAGAATGTCCCCAATGCCCTTAATTTATTTCCTGTCCCTTGTCTGCCCTGCCAGAAGACTTTGCACCTGTCAGTTACAGTGGGAGAGGAACTCGGAGCCTTCTGCATGTATCACGGCCACTGCAGGCAACCTGAGAAATTACAGGCTTGGCAGCCATTTGTTCCACTTCAAATATGGTGCCACTCTGCAACTTTCCATTGGATAGAATTTCAGAGCTCACCTCAGTGGAGCAGCTCCAGAACATGAGAGACTCCTTGAGAAACTGATGGCTCTTGTGGCAAGAGAGGCATCTCAAGACCACTGGTGCTACTGCTTCTGAAAGAAGTATTTCTTCACACAACGCACAGTCAACCTGTGGAACTCCTTCCCAGAGGATGTAGCGAAGGCCAAGACCATAACAGGGATCAAAAAAGAACTACATAAATTCATGGAGGATAGGTCTATCAATGGCTATTAGCCAGGATAGGCAGGAATGGTGCCCCTAGCCTCCGTTTGCCAGAAGCTGGGAATGAGCGACAGGGAATGGATCACTTGATAATTACCTGATCTGTTCATTCCCTCTGGGGCACCTGGCACTGGCCACTGTTGGTAGACAGGATACTGGGATAGATGGACCTTTGGTCTGACCCAGTATGGCCATTCTTATGTTACGCTCTTCTGTTCTTATGGCTGTCTTACACTCCATAGCAACTCAGGTAACTTCCCCGTTGACGTTACTTGTGCTAAGTTGTCATTGTGTGCCACACAGATAGATGCTGGAAGTCAACCATTGGACGTTGGATCAGGGGCTGCGTTGCCAAGCAGCTGAGGACATTTTCCATTCATAGAAGGAAGACACGTGCCAAGTTCTTGGGGTAGGATCCTCAACTTGTGGTAGCATCAAGACACTGCTGTTCCCTGCTGTAACAAAGACAGGTGCCTTGGTGTCTGTGTCCTGACAGGACAGGCAGAGCTCTGCAAGGGCTGAGGGTGTGTATTTGAGAGCCGTCTTTATAACCAATGAATACATTCAGAAGCTAAGCAAGTATCAGTACCAATGTGTATTCCATAAACTACTGAAGTTCAGATAATGAACAGGCCCGGTGGCTATGCAATGCCCCCCATTACATCACCTCATACCAATGTCTGCTCAATATATTTTAGGAGGAAAAGGTAGATTCAGTAGCCTGTTTTCAGAACACAAAGACATGGCGGATGAAACGGGCGAATAGAAGACAGCCACCGCATACTTCCATTTAAAACTTCATTCCTTACTGGTAGTAAATACAAATAGTTTTTTCTCAGTGACTCACAGGGCACACGTTGCATGGAAAGGGGGGGAAATGTAGTCAGAGATGGAAAAAGGATAGTTGTACATTTTTTTCCATTTCCCTTTCATCTCATACACCTGTGTTTGAACTGAGCCAAGCTTACAGAACCCTTTAAACAGCTGTCTAAGTCACATATGAAATAAGCTGAAGTTGTCTCAGCCAGGCTAACATCTCTGCACTCTGGATAGTTAAACCCAAACAGGTTTCAAGAGTTTGCCAAACTCGAAGGATAATGGCCTTCCCACAGCCCTCCACTCCTTCAAATGTTAAACGGCTTTTGCCAAAACTTGCACTGTAGATGCCACTGGATGAAGCCCCCTATTTATAGGTGTGGCCTCGAGACTTGCGGGCAGAGGCAAACAATCTTTTCTAAAGTGAAGCGACTCGCTCTTGTAAAATCAAAAGTTATTGGAGACGCTACTTAAAAATCTGACCACACATTGTGACTTCCGGAAGGTTAATACCATTGCGGGTGTGTAGTGAGGGGGTGTGGCCTCCCACCCTGACGGATGGGGAGAGAGCCCCGACTGCCTCACGAGGTGTCATGTGTGCGATGTCTGCAGAGGGCAGGCTGTGTGCAGAGCCCAGGCGAAACGGGACAGGGATCGTTACAGGGAGGTGCCTCAGGTGAAAGGCACAATACCGTCCAAGTGCAAAGCACAGGTGTTAGTGTTATACGATCGCTCTCCGTAGTCACAGACATTTCAGAGCTAGGGTCCCCAAAAGCTCCCTTTCACGACGGTGCACAGGGAGTGGAGACTGGTCACGGACCACTCAAGGGGGGGGGGGGGTAGCCAGGCATGGGGGACTCTTCAGTGGGCAGAAAGCCAGCTCCTATACCATGCACCTTACAACCCCGTCTCAGGGGGCGTTTCGGAGGCAGGAGGGCAAAGAATCAGGGAGTTGTTGCTGCCAGACCCTCCTCCCAGCCTGAAATCCTTTGTTCATTTTAGAACAACAAAAGGACTCCCTTGAGGACGCAATTTGCAAAGCCCGGGAGGTGTCATCCCTCGGCTCCCAGCAGGGGCTGTTCAGTACCTTGTAGGGCTGGGCCTCTCGCTCCCCTCTTAGGATCCCAAGACCCTTCATGTGAATATATCTGAGGGCTAACACTGCAAATGCTTGCCCGTGGGACTCCCTGGAACGTACAAGGTGTTCCAAGAGCCGAGTCCTGGCAGGATAGGGGCCGGGGTGCATTCTTCCCCTGAAAGCTCTTCTAAACGCATGTGAGGGTGTGCGATCTAAAGGCTGAGACTTCAGATGCCAAAAGTTCAGGGAAGGCACCAGGTTCCCAGAGCCATAGTACACATCGAAACCTAGCTAGCAATCAAAAATACCCGTCCCTGCTGTGTTACTTCGGTTTTACACCATCGATGCCACACCGGAGCTGTGCAGTGGGAATCAGTATGGGCCTCTCTCTCCCCAGAGCCCCTTTCCTTGCTCTTCCTTCCTTTTGTTAGCTCTCCTCTTCCTTGTTGGACACCTTCCGTCTCCCTTACTTAGGGCTGTAAGCAGCATAACGACAGACTTCACTTGGCCCTGTCTCTGCGGCTAGAGCCAGAAGGAGTCCATATGGGCCTTGCATCCTAGGAGCTTTGTGGCTGCAGCAGTGACTTTGTCATGCCCCATCTTCTAACAGACACGCTCCATTCCATTGCCCAGCTGATAGTCAATGGGGAAAGGAATCATCTGCTAAATGGGCTGACCAGGATAGTTTAGGATTGAGGGAGAAAGGATCATCCCTTTGCCCTATCCAGGTCACGTGCTGCAGGGAAATCATCATGAGGGTTTTAGGCCCAGCTCTACCACTGGTTTGCTGAGGGAGCTGGGGCAAGTCCATGTTATCTGTGCCTCAGTTTCCCCATCTATAAAACGGAAATAATATTGTCCTCCTTGGCTAAATGCTTTGAGATCTGTGGATGAAGAGTGCTAGGTACGACAGCAATTGGTGTATAGTGGGTAGGGATGTCTTACGCTCTGCAAGAATGTTAGACATTTACCACTGAGGTGGGCCAAATTCTCGTTGAAGTCAATGGAGTTGTACCGGTTTATACCAGCAAAAATTTAGCCCTAAAACTCTGATTTTGTTCCATCTTAGTCAAGTGCTGCTGGCCTCCTTGAGAACTAGCCTGAGCCAAGTTTGAGATCTTTGGAGGTTTTTGATTTATTGGTGAGCAAAGAAGAAATAAAGAAACAAGCCTTAATTTTTTTTTCTCTGACCAAGAACTCAGAAAGAGCCAAAGGGATTTTGTTCAACTTCTTCAACAAAACTCCTCTCTGGGTTATGATCACAGCAAGTCAAGTAGGGCTACCTCATCTGACAAATTCAGCCCATCCATCTGTTTATGAATCAATTCTGATTTCTGCAAAAGTATTTCATATTCCCAAGGATTTCCTGGATAGTCACTGCAAACAAATCTCAGTCTCTGGGGTGTTGGTGAAATTTTCACTTTATTACTATAATTTCTGGTGTGTGATTGTTCTAAAGCATGGGATATTATCTCTACTCCCTTCTTCTAACTAGGTGCCGTGCTTATAGGGCCCACGCCACTGTGGTATCTGAGCACCCATTTATTAATTCATCCTCACAACAGCTCCATGAGATAAAGTAGTAGAATTATCTCTAGTCTACAGATTGGGAACTGGGGAAGAGAGATCAGGTGACTTGCCCACAGTCACAGAGAAGAAGTTGAGATATAAGCCATTTAGGACCAGGATCTGTTACTCTTACTAAATACCACTTTCCTCCATGAATAAGGAGAACTGAAGTTGACAGATGGGGAGGCTGATGTAGCAAGGTGCTACTTAACATGTGAAAGGGTGGCAGGACCTGGCTGTTAGTACATTATAGGATATCTCACAGCCTTTCAGTCAGCCTTTCCTTCTAGATATGTGCGGCATGAGCTTGCACATCTGGACAACAGAAACATACATTGAATGGTCACATGCATATGTGAAATATTCTAAGATAATGTAGCCAGACTCCTGTTTACCTGACATTTTCATGTAACTCAAACAATGATGATATTGTCTCCTGAAATATTATGCATTTTTCAGTCAATCTTTGGAACTCTTTGCCAGAGGATGTTGTGAAGGCCAAGACTATAACAGGGTTCAAAAAAGAACTAAATAAGTTCATGGAGGATAGGTCCATCAATAGCTATTAGCCAGGATGGGTAGGGAAGCAAAACCATGCTCTAAAGTGTCCCTAGCCTCTGTTTGCCAGAAGCTGGGAATGGCTGACAGGGGATGGATCATTTGAGGATTCCCTGTTCTGTTCATTCCCTCTGGGGCACCTGGCATTGGCCACTGTTGGAAGACAGGGTACTGGGCTAGATGAAGCATTGATCTGACCCAGTATGGCTGTTGTATGTATGTATGAAAGCTTAAGGGATGAATGAGGCACTTGGAGTATGCACATTTAAAAGATCAGAGAGAATGGAGCCCAAGGAATTGGCTCAAATGAACAATTCACACCGTCACTGCTCCCAGATTGTTCAGCAATTGTAGAGAAATTGGGAACATGCCATACGTTGAAGGAGTCCTGAGGGAGTTTGATCTCATTTCTGTCCCTCTTACCCTAGATCTCACTGGCCTTGTCGCTATCACGTAGATCACAGATTCACAAAGATGAACTTTATTATCTCTAGTGCCATATTGCAGTAGCCACCAGGGGCATGTCTACACAGCAGCTGGGAAATGTTCCAAGCCTGGGTGAACAGACTCGCCCTAGCTCAGCTCCAGCAAGGGTGCTAAAAATAGCCGTGTGGATATTGCAGCACTGGCAGTGACTGAAGCTAGTCTCGTAAGGTTACATCCAAGGGGTTAGGTGGGCTTGGACTCGGGGGCTAGCCCAACCTGCCATCAGTGCTGCATTGTCCATGCTTCTGTTTTTAGGGCATTAGCTAGAGATGAGCTAGCAGAGTCTACCATCTGTAGTGCAGCCAAACCCCAGAAGTCCCTTGTCCGGACCAGGGCCCCATCGTGTTAGGTGCTGTACAAACCCCAGGGAAGACAGTCCCTGCCCTTAAAGGTTTATAATCTATGACAATCTCTCCAACAACTAATCCATAAATGTGCTTTTTATTTGAAAAACTTCTCCCTACCTGTTTGAACATGCATTAACTACTGCGGCTAGTGGGAGGAAATGTACACTCTCCTTTCATGTTTGACTTCCTCAGTGTCTTTCCTTTCATATCCCAGGGCACTCGTGTAGCACACACTCTGGTTTCACTCCCCAGTCGTTTTTGGCACCTTCCCCAAAGATACAGGGTCATACGGCCTCTGCAGGTAGTAGTGTTTATTTTTCTTCTTCAGTAGCAGCTTGTTTGGGTGGTGGTTGGGGGAACAGATTGATTTTCCTTGGCTTGGCATGTAGAGCTCCAGAGCTGTCCTTGGTTTATCCCCTTTAGAGTTCTGCATTTAAAAGCTAAGCCGCAGTCGAGGATGTGGAGGTAGATGTTTGGCAGGCACCGACTTGGCTTATCAAAGTGGCTAGACTGTGCTGAGGCAGTTCACAAATCCAAATACTGCCCACGTGCACGGGCTGCCTTCTAGCCTGAACTCTTAAAATATGAAGTGGGTTAGCTTTGTATGGCAAACTCATCTCAGAAGTTCTGGGTGGTGGCTTTCATGGGCTGAGACGAGGAAGGAGTAATTAGAAAGAATATTCACTGCAAGCTTGGGCAATTCGCATCTCAAAGATCTGGCATTAGAAAGCACATCCTCTCCTTGTTGGCAGAGGTGTTCTGAACACCACTAACATGAAAACATAGGAAGTCGGAGTTCTGAAGGTCTGCGTGTGGGGGAAAAACTTATGGCTCTTTGTGCCAATAATCAGCAGCTGTATTACATTAAAAGGGATCAAAGACAGCTATGATTTTTTTCCCATGGCAAACAAAGAAGCTGACAACATCTTCACACTTATGCATGTTTGTCCTAATGACCACAATCATTTGCACACACACAGTCTGTGGAACTCACAGCCACGAGATATTTCTAAAGTCTAGATCTTAGCAGGGGCCAAAGAATAATTGGAAATTTATGTAAATAATACAAAAATCCTGCATATTGTGTACATTAAAAATGTGTAAGGAATATACACCCTTTTGCTTCAGGGCATAAATCAAGCACTGTCTGGGATTAGGAAAAAATTCCCAAATGGGCTGGTTGTTCCATAGGCAGCTTCTCATACCTTCCTCTGCAGCATCTGTTACTATTCATTGCTGGAGACAGGATACTAGAGCAGACATCCAGTCTGGTAATTCCTGTATAAGGATATGGGTGTGACTATAGAGGTCAAAATGGTTACCGTTGATATTGTAAGGTGTGGCGCTGGACCTGCAGGACAGCACGAGAAACAGCAGCCTCCAGCTTCTAATGGGCTCAGGTTAGTTTTCAAATGTATGAATAAAAGAATTTCATTGTTAAACACAAGCTTTCTTTGCTTTCAATAGCACATCACAATTCCTGTGTCCCTTCAGCCTTGGTGTGCCCTGTGCAACCCACCTGTTTAGAATGTCTAAGGACGGTGTTGCAGGCTTGGCTTACTAACAAATTGTTGTGTAAATGAAAGGTTATTTCAAGGAAAGAAGCCTTATGGTTAAGGCACTGGACTAGGACTCAGTTCCCAGCTCTGCCATGAACTTCATGTATGGCCTTCAGCAAGTCACTTAATCTTTCTGTGATTAAGTTCCTGTTTGCAAAATGGGAATAATACTTCCTTTGTCTAGCTTGTCTATTTAGATTGGAAGCTATGGGGGGCAGGAGCTGTCTATTACTATATGTATATGTAAGTACAGAGTCTAGCACAACAGGGCCTGGGCTTGGGCCTCTACCTTAATAGAAATAATCCTGATAGGAAGTGGAAGAAGGAATGTGAAATGGAGAAGGATGGAGTAAGTTAGTATCAGTGCTTAGGTATTATGGTGTTAGGCACTTCACATGTGCTTAAAATAGATTAAAGTTGTGAGCTGAAGATTCAGATTGGCATAATTATCCAATGTATCAGCACTTGCAAGATCTCAAGCTCATAACTAATTGCTTTGCTGCTTGGTTATCTGAGTTGCTTAAAATAGGTTATAAATGAGATGTCCCCTATGCACAAAGAAGAAATATATATTTTCACTCCGCATCAATTTCGATTAAAGAAAAACAACACTGAGAAAGACCAGCAAGGTCTTTCCAAGAGAGCACAGTGTGTGTGCCTTCTTTGCATCAGACTGCTGTAACTCTGAGAACAAAATGGCTGCCGTCTCTGCACACAGGCCGAGTTCTTAGAACTTTAAAGCTGCAGTAGCTGGAAAGTAAAGAGATCATTGGTTCCTAGCCGCATACACCACAAAAATAAAGAATTAAATGAAAATGCAGGTGGTAGCATGTGACCAGTTGGAGCAGTCAAATAGTGTGAAAACAGGGATGGGAAAAGAAAGACATGCATAGTCTCCCTGACTGTTACTGACTTGTTGAGTGACCGTGGGAGCGGTTATTCTCAATGCTGCCTTCACCCCATGTGTAAATCAGGAGAGAAATTAATTTAGACAAAGATTTTAGCCTGTTAAAGTTACATTTCAACTAATAAGTGTTATACTTCTGTCTTATGTGTAACCATTCCTATTTCCATTAATTTTGCTCGGGATCTCTTAATCTTAATTTATATTAATAAATTTATGGTTGATTTCACTAGCATTATATCTCAGTGTGGTGGTATTATAAAGAACCTGATCCAATCAAGCTGTTTGTATACAGTTCCCTTGGAACCTGCTAATCACTGTGCATGTCCAGTGACAGGGGCCGGACCCTACAGGGAGATGCTTCAGAGGATCTTGGGGACTGGGGTGTACCAAGCGTTAACTTGCACGGGAAAACTTGTACTGGCAGAGCCCTGAGAAGATTGGTGGCTGACAGGCTAGGCTCCCAGAGAAAGTGTCACACCTTAGTGTTCTGTTAAGATTCAGCAGAGGAAAAGGAACAGACTCTACTCTTGAGGGAAGACAATTAGAATGACCAAAGGCAATCCCTAATGTTGCTCTGTATTTCACCTGATAATTGACAGAGAAGTGGATGTGGCATTCTCTAATTCACATGCCCTCCCTAGAGACCAAATAGTTGCCCTTTGTTATTAGAGGGGTCTGTATGTATGGAAACAGTTACTAGACAAGGTGCCAGTAGATGGCACTCAAGAATATATTTCATAATTCCTGGGTTTTGTAGAACTTCTTGTCATGCCCTGTAAACAGCTTCCTCTGTGCAATTAACAGCCTCCATGGTATTCCCACATGAATACGTTCAACTTTGTAAAATTGACCTCTCCAATAAATGCTGCATTATATTTACCCACATGAATTATTTATAATTAAGGGTAATATTTTTCACATACAGAGAATTTGTCATCCGATTATCTCCAGATTGTACCAAAGAAAGTGAATTATGTAGGCATTTAGCCAAATTAAGTTGTTTTACCTTTAATCAGACATATGACTGTCATTTCAAAGAGTTAAGGGGCTGACCCAAAACCCATTCTTGTCAATAAGAGTCCTAAAATGGATTTAATGGACTTTGGATCAGGATCTAGATGCATTACATATGATCTGAATTACAAGAAGTTATTCCAGGCAGTTGTAAATAAGAGGGGAACTTTTTGCAACTGTCCCTTCAAGTAGTTCATCTGGCTACTGAAAACTGAACAAGTTGGTCTAGATTGTATATCAACTGACTTGAGTCAATGTGATTCACCAGTCATGATTAATTTAGAGATTGTCAGACTGAGCTTTTCCTCCCTGTTTCAGCCAGACATAGATAACTGGCTTAAGACCCATCTTATTCATGGATGGGTTTTTCTGTACTTCCACATTTCTTTCTACTACATGGCCTCTTGTATTTCTCAATTACCTGCATGGGGAAGAGATTTTCTGATAGCAGATAGATGAAATGCTCGATGGACTAGCAGCAAAAGGCATAATAAGATCCAAAAGTTGGAAACTGAAACTAGACACATTCAAACTAGAAATAAGATGCACATATTTTTCCAGGGAGGGTAATTAGCCATTGCAACAACTTGCTTACGGATGTGGTAGATTCTCTCTCTTGAAGTCTTTAAATCAAGATTGGCTATCCTTCTAAAAGCCATGCGACAGCTCAAAAACAGGCTATGGTTGATGCAGAAATTACTGGGTGAGGTTCTATGGCCTGTGTTATTCAGTAGGCCAGACTGGATGACTAGAATAGGCACATTTGAAATTTTACCCCTTGTCCAGTGGGGACTGTAGCAAGGCGATGACTCACCGGTACAGCGCCTCCCGCTGGTCATCCTGGGAATTAGCTCTCCAGCCTCCAGAGCGCCCTCTGCAGGCCAGTGTCCCACTTGCCTCAGGCCCCCCATGTCCCTCCCGCACACCGGTGCCCCCTACTTTGGGGTTCTGCCCTCTGCAGTACCCTCAGCGTCTCTAGGTCTCCCCTCCCCAGGGAACCCCCAACCCTCTATCCCCACCTTGCCTCAGTCTATGGCTACTGCCAGTCACCATCTAGCCCCCGCTCACTGGGGCGGACTGCAGTGTACAAGCCATTCATCATTGGCAAAGGGGGGTTTGGATCTGCTGCCTTTGCCTAACCCCTGGGCTGCAGCCTTTGCTTAACCCCAGTACCTGGTTTGGCCTTCAACAAGGCCTGCAGCCTGGGGATTTGCTAGGCAGGAGCTCCCCTGCTCCTCTCGCTTTTCCCCAGCCCTGCTCGGTTGCCTCCACCCTCAGCTCCCAGACAGCTAGGTCCTTCTCCCTCTGAAGTTAGAGGGAGAGTCCTACCTGAGTGCCTAGCTAGCAGCCCTTTTATAGGGCCAGCTGCAGCCTGACTGGGGAGTGGCCCCAGCTGTGCCTGCCTCCCCAATCATCCTAGCATATTGGCTCCCCGGGGCAGCCCTTTCCCAGGGCTGTTTTAACCCCTTCAGGGCCGGAGCAGGTGACCACCTCGCTGCAGGGACAAAAAACCTAACTGGCTTCAAAACTGAGCTTGATAAATTTTCTGGGGCAGGGTCGGGGGATGGTATGATGGGACTGCCTACAATGGCATCTAGCCAATCTGCAACTGCTAGCAGCAAATACCTTGAATGGCTGGTGATGGGACACTAGTTGGGGAGGGCTCCGAGTTACTACAGAGAAATCTTTCCCAGGTGCCTGCTGGATTTTGCTCACATGCTCAGGGTCTACCTGATCACCATATTTGGGGTTGGAAAGGAAATTTCCCATGGGTCAGATTGTCAGAGACCCTAGGGGTTTTTCGCCTTCATCTGCAACACAGGGCATGGGTCACTTGCAGGTTTAAACTAGTGTAAATGGTGAATTCTCTGTAACTTGAAGTCCTTAAACCATGATTTGAGAACTGCAATAATTCAACCAGAGGTTATGGGTCTATTACAGGAGTGGGTGGGTGAGGGTCTGTGGCCTGCAATGTGCAGGAGGTCAGACTAGATGATCATGATGGTCCCTTCTGACCTTAAAGTCTATGAGTCCTCAAAATCCCCCAAATAAATAAAAATAGACTTAAGATTGACTTGTCTGAGGCTACACAGGGAGTGAGGTATTACCTGACAGGAGTAAGGATGGTAGAATCTGGCCCTATAAGAAGTAGAATTTCCTTTTATTTCTTTCATTTACTTCATCGAATCAAACCGTGTTTTTGTGTTATAGGACTGAACAACATGGAGGGGGCTGATCAATTTCACTAAAGGTGACTTACAATTGGTGCCCTATAAATACCTGTTACAACTTTGGTTCAGTCACAGCAACTTGAGCTCTTCATTTTATCAGACTAAATAATCCTGATTTCCGCTCTGTCTTTTCATGTGCAAGTCCTGGCACACTAGCTGTCTTTGAATTCCGTCTCTAACGCTTTACTCTGTACCAGTAGATTTTGCAGCTCCCTTAAGAGACAAAGGCTCTAATAATTGTTCTGGAGATCTGCAGTATATTCCTATCATTTTCCCTGAGACAAGGTGGGCGAGGTAATATCTTTTATTGAACCAACTGCTGTGCGAGCTCTGCATGGCTCGAAAGCTTGGCGCTCTCGCCAACAGAAGTTGGTCCCATCAAAGATATGACCTCGCCCACCTTGTCTCTCTAATATCCTGATACCAACACGGCTACAACTACACGGCATACATATCATGTTACCTGGAATTTGTAACCAAAGAGGTTCCACTGCAAGGTGGCCTCCATCCTGGAATGATTTTTTAATGGTATCCTTTTGGGATAATTCAGCTTCTCACCTTCTCCAAGCCCGCAAACTAGCCGGAGCTTCCCGTGTTGTTTATAGCCAGGGATTGCTGTGCGCCATTATTTTACAACGTCCGACCACATCTCTGATATACTAATTATGTCATCTCTCTCTTGCCGAGCTAAATAGTACAGCTCTTACCATGTTTGACAGTAGACTCCTGCAATTAGTAGGAAGGAGTGTATACATTTAACAGCTAATGGTACACCCATTGCTATTTGTCCCACTATGTGACAGGCTGCTTCTGTTTGGATTGGTGTCTTTACCTCAGTTCTCTGTATTGTTCTTGCCCCTGGAAATTCAATACTTCCTAACAAACCCTGCTCTCACAGATCCTTCAACTACTTCTAGCCACCTATGGTGTTTGTGGTCTGAGATAAATGCACCTCTGTGCTTCTCCGCTCCCAGTTTAAATAATCTCTCAAAACCTGTAGGCTGAGATTTTCAAAGCGGCTAAGAGGATTTAGACACACATCCTATATAGACATGTACCCTCCTTCAGGGTCAAAGTCTCCATGCCTGCTTTGAAAATCTCATTGCCAGCAATATGATTCCCTTATGAGTTGTCTGGAGTTCATGCCCTCCCCATAAATCTTCCGTTTCCCCTACAAGTTCCTAAGTGCCTAATAAACTTAAAACCCACCCACTTTTCACCATCTTTCCATTCACACCGTTGAAGCTCCTTAGCATTAGAGATAGGTGGGAAATGGTTTTTCCATCCCAGGAATCTTTGAGATTTCAAACATTTTCCTGTTCCTCCTTGGGATGAAACTGAGACCAACCCACATTCAAGTACCTGCTCTCCTACATTCCAAGTGAGAGCACTAAACTATTGGCCTTTTTGGGGTCTCTCTCTCTGGTTTTGGTCAGAAATTCCACCCTGGACTGGAGAAACCTTTCTCACGTAAAATTTTGTCAGAACTGTTACATTCTCCGGAAGAGTTTCAGTTTCAATGAATCACCATTTCCCAACAAAAAAATGTTTTGTCGAAAAATTCCCAAAGAGCTCTACTTAGGATCCCCTGCCCCTCCATATAGAATTAGGAGCATGTCAGGTGCCACTTGTTGACTTTCCTCCTAATCTCACTTCTTCTACAACCTCTCTTCTCCAGCTCCTCATGTTGCTGGTGCTAATGAACACTAGAATCATGATTTATTGTCCTATACTCACTATATATCTATTTACTGTCTAGGTGAGATGCAATCTCTCGTGTTTAGTGGCCATGTCACTTCAATCTTTTGTCTTAAAACCACCTTTCGGGTGTCTAACAACAGAAGGCAGTACCACACATACACAGCTTCTCCCACCTACTCAACGTAACCAATCCCCCATCATCTGGAGAGAACTGTCTGGTTTGTCTATTTAGAGTCTGAGCTCTTCAGGGAAAAAATTGTCCCTAATTTTATGTCTGAACAGCACAGTAGGGGCCCAAACATGGCTGGATCTCTAGATGCTACTGTAATATAAATAATATTTCATCATGCTAAAACACATGGATTATTTGGGGCCCACTGTGCTAAGCACATTCCTGTCTCCCTTCCAAATCATAATAATCCCAACTTGCTGCTTTTATGCAGAAAACTATTAATGAATTTAGGGGGGTTGTTGTGATGGGTTGGATCACAGAAACCCCCTTGGGGCTGCCAACTGATGTTCCAAGACTACTTCTGCCCCTGCTTTCGCTGCCAGCTTGGGACTCCAGCACCCTGTCTCGCTGAGCCAGACACGCCTGTCTGCTCCAACACAGACCTGAGGTCTGAACCACATGTCCCAACGCTGCAGACTTAACTGAAAGTGACTTAAGAAGTGTTCCTATCTTTAACATTCAGATGCCCAACTCCCAATGGGGTCCAAAACCCAAATAAATCTGTTTTACCCTTTATAAAGCTTATTTGTTTGCCCTCTATAACTCTGATAGAGAGATATGCACAGCTGTTTGCCCCCCCTCCCAGTATTAATACATACTCTGGGTTAATTAATAAGTAAAAAGTGATTTTATTAAATACAGAAAGTAGGATTTAAGTGGTTCCAAGTAGTAACAGACAGAACAAAATGAATCACCAAGCAAAATAAAATAGAACACTGAAGTCTATGTCTAAGAAACTGAAAACAGATAAAAACCTCACCCAGTAAGCTTCCTTTTACAAATTAGTCTCCTTCTAGTCTGGGTCCAGCAATCACTCACACCTCCCTGTAGTTACTGTCCTTTGTTCCAGTTTCTTTCAGGTATCCTTGGGGGTGGAGAGGCTATCTCTTGAGCAAGCTGAAGACAAAATGGAGGGGCTTAAATAGACTTTCTCTTGTGAGTGGAGACCCCCTCCACTCTCCTCTGCAAAGTCCAGCTACAAGATGGAGTTTTGGAGTCACAGGGGCAAGTCACATGTCCATGCATGACTCAGAACTTACAGGTGACAGCCATTGCCCACATGGTACCTTAAATGTCTCCAGGAAGACTTCTTATGCGGATTGGAGCCTTCCAACATCCATTGTTTGTTAAATCCTTCTTGATTGGGTACTTAATTTGCACATTCCTTTCTCAAGAAGCTGACCAAATGCTTTACAAAGGCTACTTAAAAAATCAAGCCAGTACACAGCCAATATTCATAACTTCGAATACAAAACTGATACGTGCATACATGTAGGATGAATAGATTCAGTAGATCATAACCTTTACATAGATATGTTACATGGCATATGAAGCACCAAATCTTATATAAAGGGGGGTCAAATGAGGTGTCTAAGACAAGGTTATGGTTTGCTGATTATGATTATGCTGTCTATATGTGTGCATCATTTTTGTAGTTGAAGTTATGAATATTGGCTCCCTACTGTCTGTATTTCAAACTTATGCTATGCTTCTGGGGAACACTCCAGACAGGTTGGTGTTAGCTCTGCCTAGCCTGCTTGATGGCCCATTAAGGACCATCAGCTACACAACTGACCCATTGAGAGAAGGCAGACAGGCCTTGTGACTCAGGAAGGTATGCAGGGACATGCCTGTGGACAGAACTCTGAGGTTTTCCCAGGCCATGTGCTGGACAGCTTGTCTTTGGGACAAAGAAAGCAGAGACCACATGGCAAGAGACTATAAAAAGCTGCTGCAGCTCCTCCGTCTTGTCTTCAATCCTGCTTCTTACCTCTGGAGGGACTTTGCTACACTGAAGCTCTGAACAAAGGACTGATGACCTATCCCAGCAGTAGATGTTCTCCAGAGACTTGATCTGAACCTGCAGTTTATTCCATCACTGCTACAAGCCTGAACCAAGAACTTTGCCATTACGGTATGGAATTGATTCCATTTAACCAATTCTTGCTCTCATCTATATCTTTTTCTTTTATGAATAAGCCTTTAGATTTTAGATTCTAAGGGATTGGCAACAGCATGATTGTGGGTAAGATCTGATTTGTATATTGACCTGGGTCTGGGGCTTGGTCCTCTGGGATCAAGAGAACCTTTTTTCTTTTACTGGGGTATTGGTTTTCATAACCGTTTGTCCCCATAACGAGTGGCACTGGTGGAGATACTGGCAAACTGGAGTGTTTAAGGGAATTTCTTGTGTGACTTGTCGTTAGCCAGTGGGGTGAGACCAAAGTCTGCTCTGTCTGTCTGGTTTGGTTTGCCTTAGAGGTGGAGAAACCCCAGCCCTGGTCTCTAACTGCCGTGCTTGAAGCAATTTGTCCTGAATTGGCACTCTCAGTTGGGTCCTGCCAGAACCAGCATCGTTACAGTAACAAAAAACATATTCTAGTTATGTCATATATACATTCATAAGCATATTTCCATAAAGCCTTATGGGGGACACCATCTCGCATGTTCCCGTCTCCCCTCCAAATCATAATAATCCCAACGTGGTGCTTTTATGCAGAAAAATATTAATGAATTTGGGGGGGTTGTATTCAAAGTTCTAATTACAACGCACAAATGTAATTATATTAAGACCTTTTCTTTTTGCTAAATAAAGCTATCTTCACATCCCACTCTATGTTTGCAGCTTCCCAGGATCCAAATTTTCAGTGGCACAAAATAAGGTGGTATAAAGAAAAAGTTTATCAGAAAAGTGACTTAAAAAAAAGCATAAGAGAGTTTGGAGCCTAATCTAAGAGAGTGTGAATGTGTTACTGCAAAAAGTTTCATATAGATGGTTAAAAGTATCCTGATTCTAGAATAATCCAATAAAATGGAAAAGTGCTTCTATAGATTTTCCTAGTCTGTTAGCTCAGAAACACCATTCCTGCTTGTTTTGGCTGATTTTTATTCCTGCCTTTGAGTGTAAAGGAATGGCAAGGAAGTTTATGAATGAGGTCCCACTAACATTCCAGACTGGAACATGTACCTGGACTGATTTCTGCCTAAATCCTGGAATGAGGTCATTTGAAAACCACCTATTTTCCCCAGTGTGCGAACTCCAAGACTGACATGGACAGATTTGTGGCTAATGCAATGCAGAAACACGCACAGTAGTCTTCTCGAATGCCAACATAAGCCTACCTTCACTGGATAGGGCTCTTGGAAAAAGATTTCCACTTTCAAAGGATGTTTATAAAATCAGTTTGATCTGCATGCACTCCGGTTCAGGAATGAGCTGAGATAATGTTTTCCCATACCAATGTGAGAACAACTTCTTGGTAACAAAACACCGCCCCCCTCCTAATAAAAAATAAAACCAACCCCCCCCCCCAAACCCACTAAAGGGTTAGAACAACAGGAAATGATTCATTTACTACTAGTTGCTCACATATTTTAAAGAGCTCCCTGAACTATTCCTTTACTGTATCCAAAAAAACAATGATGGTGGGGGAAGATGTGATGCATGACATGAAAGTGAATTTCATTGTTGAAACAGTGAACACAGAGGAATGATTCTGTAACCAAAGTATGTAAAATACCTTGCAATCCAGCAGCACCAGAAATCCAAGTCTGATGGAGTTAGCTGCATTCTGGGGGAATACAAAAAGGATTATGACCAGTGTATTAGCAATGTAGAGGAGCCACTGAAAGATGGTTTTCCTTGTGCCATAAAATAAATTGGACAATTAATGTCTTTTGGAAACCTAATGGGATCTTTCTTGAATGCCATTTACATGTAAGCTGGCAAGCTGTCATTCATCAAAAAACATTTGCTTGAAAAAATATAACAGAAATATAAATGACTGTAGTTCCTAACAGTTTATTTTAAGCCAGTGATACTCAGACTGCAGTTCGCAAGCCACAAGTGGCTCTATAATGTGTCTACTGCGGCTCTTTGCATATTAAAACACTGTGTGATGGAATTATTAACCAATCTAAGTTATTAACCAATCAGGATACTTTTATTATGTTTTTAACCAATGAAGTTATCAGCTTGCATTAAGTTATAACTTATTTGCTGTGAGAATAATATTTATATATATAAAACCTTATATTTCCCCTATCATACTGTTTAAATCAGAATATATAGTACTATAGTAAATGAAACAATGAATTCATGCTACCATGATTCTTTTGACTAATGTTGATCACTAATTTGGCTCCTGAATCACTGAGGTCTGAGTATCATTGTTTTCAGCACATTTATATAGAAAGCAATTTTCTGCATAGTCATCTTATATAGCTAAGAAGCAAATGCATTTCATTAGCTAGGGCTGCCTTCATTTTTGGGATCTGTATCTGACCCAACTAACCTATCTATTTATATGGCCCCTATCTCCATAGTATCTGAGCACCTAACAACCTTTTGTATAGCTGTCCTCATAGCACGCACCCAGAGTGGTGGTGTTATTCCATTTCACAAATAGGGAACTGAGACAAGAAATCTTCAGCAAAACAAGGGATTGAACCCAGATCTGGTAAGCCTCAGATTAGTGCCCTAACCACTGGACTATCTTCCCTTTCCTCTCCAGTAACATACATTATCTAGTACTAGGGCAGATTGAGACTGGGTCCAGCTATGAATGAGCTAATTTTTCCTCTAAGAAAAAGAATTCCCACGGGCACTTTTCTGGACATAAACAAAATAAAAACCATGTTGAAACCAAATTCAGATCAGAGAGGCAAATTCTTACTCCCCGATATCAAGAGCCAGATTCTTATAGAGCTAAGGTTGACTAGCAGCACCTTCCATGAGTGGTTCCATTCATTGCAGCAGGACCACACGTAGAGTAAGGCACTGCTCATCATTCAGAACAGGAGCCAGTGTTGCCAACTCCAGGCATTTTGAAAGAAATCATGTGCCATGATTATCTCCGCTCATTCCTGAACCGGAGTGCATGCAGATCAAACTGATTTTATCATGCGATTTAAAAAAAATCCGAGTCTCTGTGTTGAGCCTTTGGGATACATGCTGAGCTAAGAGGTAAACCCAAAGTTCCCAGGCCCCAGTCTAGAGACTGCCACACCAGACTAGCCTTTCACTAATTAATTATAACAATTATTAAGCATTTATTACAGTAGCACCCAAAGGTGAAAACTGGGATCAGGGCCCCACATGTTACCTACTGTACAAGCACATGCAAAGAGACAGTCCCTGCCCCAAATTGTTTACAGGCTGAAAAGCAGAGGAAGTGAGGAGGGGATAACATACAGGTAAGGTGATGGCTGGCAGTTTTGCTAGTTACATATTCTTGTCTGGGTATGGAGGGATTTTTTTTTAATATAATTACATATTGTGATTTATTTGCCGGACTGCACCTGCGCATCTTGTCCCCTTTTTATCAGCCAATCCAGGAAAGACACCAACCCAGCACAATCTGCCTTGGTGTCATTGTTCAACACCCCGGCCCCTAAAAATCAGCTAATGAATTGAAGCTGATCCTAATTAGTAAGCTGTTTTTCCTTCCAGAGGGCTGCTGGGCATGTCAAATGAAGTGCTATTTTTAGGGCTCTTGCAGAAATTCTGTTATTAATTTATTGTGATTCGTGAACAAAAAAATTCACACAAACCTTTAAACCTGTTCAGGGCCAAGTAAAGTGTAACCATTGTCCTGTAAACCCAATTTTTGATGAGGCTGCTTACTTTCCAGAACAGCACAGAGGGTTAATAGATACCTGTCTACCGAGCACACATACTGTGTTAAGTAATGAAGGGACTTATTCAAAGCCCATTGAATTCAGTGGAAGGACTTTACATGCTAAAGCAGTGATACTCAGACTTCAGTGGTTCAGCAGCGATCAACATTATGGCCGTGAAAAAAGCTAATGCGGTCTTGGGATGCATCAGGTGAGGTATTTCCAGTAGGGATAAGGAGGTGTTAGTACCGTTATACAAGGCACTGGTGAGACCCCACCTGGAATAGTGTGTGCAGTTCTGGTCTCCCATCTTTAAGAAGGATGAATTCAAACTGGAACAGGTACAGAGAAGGGCTACTAGGATGATCCGAGGAATGGAAAACCTGTCTTATGAAGGGAGACTCAAGGAACTTGGCTTGTTTAGCCTAACCAAAAGAAGGCTGAGGGGAGATATGATTGCTCTCTATAAATATATCAGAGGGATAAATACTGGAGAGGGAGAGGAATTATTTAAGCTCAGTACCAATGTGGACACAAGAACAAATGGATATAAACTGGCCATCGGGAAGTTTAGACTTGAAAGTAGACAAAGGTTTCTAACCATCAGAGGAGTGAAGTTCTGGAATAGCCTTCCAAGGGAAGCAGTGGGGGCAAAAGACCTATCTGGCTTCAAGATTAAACTCGATAAGTTTACGGAGGAGATGGTATGATGGGATAACATGATTTTGGCAATTAATTGATCTTTAACTATTCATGGTAAATAGGCCCAATGGCCTGTGATGGGATGTTCGATGGGGTGGGATCTGAGTTACTACAGAGAATTCTTTCCTGGGTATCTGGCTGGTGAATCTTGCCCACATGCTCAGGGTTCAGCTGATCGCCACATTTGGGGTCGGGAAGGAATTTTCCTCCAGGCCAGATTGGAAGAGGCCCTGGGGGGTTTTTCACCTTCCTCTGCAGCATGGGGCACGGGTCACTTGCTGGAGGATTCTCTGCACCTTGACATCTTTAAACCAGGATTTGAGGACTTCAGTAGCTTAGACATAGGTGAGAGGTTTATTCCAGGAGAGGGTGGGTGAGATTCGGTGGCCTGCATTGTGCAGGAGGTCAGACTAGACGATCATAATGGTCCCTTCTGACCTTAATATCTATGAATCCATTACCCAGAAGAGCCACAGTCATGTGAATTCACGGTTTCATTTACTGTATTATATCTAACATTTTCACAGAAAAATAACTGACCAACTATTCTACAATTGGCTAATAACATAGTAAAAGCATCCTGACTGGTTAATAACTTTGATTGGTTAATAATTCAGTCACACAGTATTTTAATACCATGTGCTGCAAAGAGCCACAGAAGACACATTAAATAGCCACTTGTGGGTCCCAAGCCTCAGTCTGAGTATCACGGCCCTAAAGCACTATTAGACTTAAAACAAAGGTCTGATCTTTTCTTTATAAACTGGCAATCAGCCTATTTATATTAATTTTCTACATGGAGAGGGGCGGGAGAGAGGGAGACTCCAAAGATAGTCAGCTACCTGAAGGGGGGTTCCAAAGAGGATGGAGCTCGGCTGTTCTCAGTGGTGGCAGATGACAGAACGAGGAGCAATGGTCTCAAGTTGCAGTGGGGGAGGTCTAGGTTGGATATTAGGAAACACTATTTCACTAGGAAGGTGGTGAAGCACTGGAATGGGTTACCTAGGGAGGTGGTGGAATCTCCATCCTTAGAGGTTTTTAAGGCCCGGCTTGACAAAGCCCTGGCTGGGATGATTTAGTTGGGGTTGGTCCTGCTTTGAGCAGGGGTTTGAGCTAGATGTCCTCCTGAGGTCTCTTCAAACCGTAATCTTCTATGATTCTATATAAATGTGAGCGAGATATTTAAAGTGATCATTTAAAGCCTGTTCCCAAACCCATTGAAATCAATGAGAACCTTTGAATTCACAGCAGTGTATTATATTTGCAAGCTAAAGCTTCTATTTCAATTGGCTTGTTTGTTTAGTCTAACCAATAATAACCAGCTGAACAGTAAATGAGTCTCTGAAATGCACTAATGAGCACAGTAGCCACAGGCTACCCACGTTAGACCACTTGGTACTGTTTAATTCTAGACAATCAGCACCCTCTTGCCAACTAAAGTGCAAAGTCTAATTGAATAAAGCTCTTGTTTTATTCATAGGATATATAAACTGCCAACTTTATGGGGACAAATTTCCAAGAGCTCTTACAGTTATTCAAAACATTCAAGTACGTCAAAACTGGACGATGGACGGAGGCGGGGTTTTAATTTTGCAAAAACCTTACTGATCCAATACGGGGTTACTTTGGATCAGCATTCCAAAATACTTGTCCTGCATGGATGGTGGGACAGACTCTATGTAAAGTCGTCCTTAATGTGCCTTCCTTTTTAGAAACGCTTTTTTATCGTTAGAGAAGGGTATTTTTATTTCAAACCCCACCCCTCTTCTCATGTTTGCGAAAGATGCCAGTGAAAAGGTTGCGCCTCTCAATAGTAGTGTTAAAACACTCATTAACAGCAATTCTAGAGTCAGGGTCATTGCCTCAACTCACAAAACCTGTGGTAGAGGTCGTGGGGGGAGCAAATCTCCACAAGAGTCCGTTCCACAAGCCCCCCCCTCCTCCCCCAGAGATGATTATTTGTAGAGTTTCCCCCTCCACACACACAAAAGCCCCACGACCAAACAGGCCTCAGATCTGGAGGATCCTGGCAGATCTGTAAGGGTGTGTCTACACTGTATTGTAAACTTGGGTCTGTGGGCCAGTTCCAGCTCTTTAAACATTTGTTCCTTCAGTGCTTTTTGCTCCTGTTTGTCTGGTATTCTCTTTAAAAAGATATAATGGTCTTTAAAAAAAAAGATCTAAGGTGAAATCCTGGCCCCCTCTAAGTCAATAACAAGACCTCCAATGACTTCGCTGGGGCCAGGATTCAGCCGTAGTGTGTGAGAGTGTCTATCCAGTGACTAACTACACCTGTTATAAATCCCATTGAGGTCTCTGGATTGAGCTGCATCCACACTGTAAACTGATGGGGCTTGGACCTGTGTCATAGCTGGACTCAGGCTCTGACCCACCCCTGCCAGCAGGGTCCTAGGAGCTGAATCCTTGATGACCCGAATCAGGCTGATTTGTGTGTGGATGGAAGGGGGCTTGAGCTCAAACATGAGTCTTAATGCGCAGTGTAGCCATGAGAGGCCAGGGTCATCCACAAGGGGGCTCTGTGTCTCTGCCCAAGCGCTGGTCCCTGGTATGTCCCCAGCCCCCAAGCTACCTGCTGGGGACATCCCTGGCTGAGGCAGCCCCAGGTAGGGAGCTCCATGGAAGGGGCAGTACAGAGTGTCTCTGCATTATCCTTTTCCAGAGATGCTTCATGGGGTTGGAGAGAGAGCAACATACATTGCTTTTGGCCTGTCTTGTCCTCTCCTGGTCCAACCTCCTGCTCCCCCGGCACTCCCCAACCTGCTGCATAGTCACCCCCAAAGCCCAACACAGAGCAGCTTCACAGAGAGGTGTTCTGGGGAACAGAGGCAGCTGAGCCCTGCTTCTGTGGGGGAGTGGGGAGATCTGTGTATCTAAAGTTCCTTTGGATTGCAAATGTGGGGTAGTATCCTGGAATACAAACATATACCATGACAGATAATTATGTTCAGGTTGGTACCAAAACCACCAGGCCAGATTCTCATCCTACTATGGACAGTGGAGTAAATCGGTAATTTGCGTGGACTTACTCCAGCTTTACACGGGTGTAAGTGAGATCCGACTCTGGGCCCAAGATGTGTTGTTTCTTCTGAGTACCCATGAACTACAGGCTGATATCCACACCAACGGGAGGGTGGGGAAGCACTGGAATGGGCTACCTAGGGAGGTGGTGGAATCTCCTTCCTTAGAGCTTTTTAAGGCCCGACTTGACAAAGCCCTGGCAGGGATGATTTATTTGGGGATTGGTCCTGCTTTGAGCAGGGGGTCGGACTAGATGACCTACTAAGGACCCTTCCAACCCTGATAGTCTATGATTCTATGAATTGGAGTTGGAAGCTTGGGACACCAGGGACTTGTCAAGCAGTGCTTTTTGCTGAAGTGTGAACTCCAGAAAGCCCTGCTGTGACACTAGGATTCAGGACCCATGTCTCAGCGTTTTGCTGGTGCGCGATGACGTGAGGTTCTAGTTTTGTTTTCAGCGAGTGTTGCTAGGAGTGGCAGAAGGTTAGCTGTTTCCCATCCCATTAGTTTCAGAGACACTTACGAGTCTGACACAGTGCACTGCTGGCTGCACATCACCAGGCCCCTCTGTCAAAACCAGGATGGCTGATGAGCTACGAACAAGCTTACGGTTAGATAATAGATGAAAGAGTCGCAAGATAAATGAGGTGCCTATAGAAAACCTGGCCAAATGTGTTTAAAACAGGGGATCCGACACCATTAATTCTCAGCAACCAGCTTTAAAAAAGGCAACTCGGTACTTGACTTATGCTTAGAAAATGTTATCTTTCCTTTTAACAGCAGTTTTACAGTGTATTTGGAGAAGATGACAAACAATAGGGTTATTCTGAAGTCATGCCAAACACTACATTTGTTCAAGGAGAGGAGCAAAGTTTCCCCTAATGTGTCAATTGACTTCTGTAGCCATGAAAACAGCTTGACCAACAAGCAATATTAATAAAAAGTGAAACCTCTGTTCCTAAGTTACAACTAGAGCTGGTCCAGATTTCTCCAACGGAAGGTTTTATGGTTGGAAAATGTGGTTTCGTCAAAATCAAAAATCAAATCAAAACTTTCCACAGGAATGTGTTGATTTAGACAAAATTTCATTTAGGAAACAAACAAACAAACAAACATAGGAGGTAATTGTCCTGCTCTGTTTAGCGCTGGCGAAGCCTCAGCTGGAGTACTGTGTCCAATTCTAGGCACCACAATTTACGAAAGATGTGGATAAATTGGAGAGAGTCCAGAAAAGATCAACAATAATGATAAAAGATTTAGAAAATCTGACCTATGAGGAGAGGTTAAAAAGACTGGATATGTTTAGTCTTGAGAAAAAAAGATTGAGGGAAGATGTAATAACAGTCTTCAAATATGTTAAAGTCTGTTATAAAGAAGACAGTGATCTATGTCCACTGAAGGTAGCACAAGAAGTAATGGGCTTAATCTGCAGTAGGGGAGATTTAGGTTAGACATTATGAAAAACTTTCTAACTATAAAAGTAGTTATGATCTGGGACAGGCTTCCAAGTGAGGTTGTCGAATCTCCACCATTGGAAGTTTTTAAGAACAGGTTGGACAAACACCTGTCAGGGATGGTCTAGGTTTACTTGATTCTGCCTCAGTGCAGGGGGCTGGACTCAATGACCTCTCGAAGTCCTTTCCAGCCCTATATTGCTATGAGTCTGTTTCCATTTTGACATTTTCCGAATGTTCCATTTTTATTTTTTTGTTTCAATCATTTTTATTTTATTATGAAACATGAACATTTTAAAAAGCCAAAATTGAACCAAAATGTTTCAATTGATCTGAAATAACATTTTTTTGAAAATTTTGTTTTGGGGGGAAATTTCAAAATTCTTTGCTTTCATTCTGATTCGTAACAAAAGCAACTATTGAAATCGAGGAATTCTGTGTAGAATGGAAATGCTGGTTGCCACAAACCAGTAGTTCCAACTAACCTTTGCACTCCCTTTACTGAATACTGAGTACTCTGTTGAGACGGCATGCAAAACCTTGGTTTCTAACTGGGTTTGATTATCCATCTAGAACACATATATATCTGCATCTATCTACAGCTATTCCATAGTACAACTATCAAATGAACTGGAAATATAAAATATATCAAAGTAATGCTTAGAGATACTTTCTTCTGCATTTTGGTCTTAAAGGAATGCTGTTGATTTAAAATACATCACCCTTCTGCCTCAGATACATTCACTTGCTATAGTTCTGACAGACCAAAGTTTCCTGTGAATTTATGAGATTTCAGACAAAACATACTCTCTTTTCAACATTGCATGTTTCAGAGCACTTTATGTAGAGTCCATTTCATGGTTTTGCTAGAATCAGTCATTTGAGTGGGTTTTTCACAAGAGAAAACATTTTTAAAAGGAACAGGAATTTGCTATTGTAAACCCACAAGATTTGCACGGGAACCAGAGGGGAGGTATAGCCTCTACAAGCAAGTGCTTTAACCCATTTAAAAAAAAAACAGACAACAGCTAGATTTGAAACTGATGGTGTCCCTTTAACTCAATACTTCTCAACCTCTTTAACAGTATGACCCCAGTTCTAACAGGGAAAAACTGTCTCAAGGACCTGTCTCAGCTAGCCATAAACAGAGGGTGAGCATGACCCCTGACACCCATTTGTCACCCTCACCAGGTGGTGGTGGCTCTCAGATTGCTAACCCATCTTTAACTCCCCATGAGAGAAAGTTAGGGAAGTGGGAGATGGACAAACATAGGCCCCAATGCTGCAAACAGATCCACACAAGCCAACCCTGGCGTTTGTGCAGACCCCAAGGATTTCAGCAGGCTCCGCAAAGGCATAAAGGCCATTGTACGGGGTGTATGTTTAAGCCCATAGTGTTGAGGTACACTAGAAAAATAAATGCATCACCAACCATTCACCATTGTGGGACCTGTTACAATTTATGCTGCAGCAGCCCGGCACATCACTGCATTGGGCATCCTTAGCTTTGAATGTCCTTGCACTTGTTTGGGGTCTCATCGTTAAGTGACGCTAACATGTTCTTTGCAGGTTGAGTTTCCTGTGTTAATATTAGGAGGGTTGCAGGGTTTTTTTTAAGCTAGGAGAGATGTAAATGTTAATAAATACAATATTTGTTTTGATAGGTATTTGTTAACTCGTGACTCCAGCACAGGTTATTAAGCTGGGAGCCAATTACTTAAAAACAAAACAAAGAGCCCAACTTTGGCCCCCAGTTCTGCAAAGCACTTAAGCTTATGCTTAAGTCCCAGAGTTAACTTTTGGGCTTACACACATTGCTGGATCAGGGCATTAATGAGTGTTCAGAATAGCTGAATGTTCATAATTAGAACATGATTAGAGGGCATAATTAGAGATATAGGACTTTTAATACTTGTGTTGATGCATGAAAAGGAAGGGACCCTGCCTGACTCTCAGAGGCCAGGCTGAATTTGCTGGGCCTGGAGTTAGAAAAAATAAAAAGTCAGTTTGGAGGTCCCAAATCCTGCCAGTGGCTCTGGGGTGTAATGTGTTCCGGGCTGTGCCTGGTTCACGGAGGATAAGAGCCTACGACAGCGTTCCCCTGGAGAGCCTGGCTAGTTCGCTCATGCTGCAGGGGCTTATGCCTTCAGCTTTGAAGGGTACCTGTGCAGTTCTCTATGTTCCCAAGATGGCAACCATTGCATACAGGCAGAGCTACTCCTATAGCAAGTCTCACTGACTTCAGGCCCTGGTGCTCATGGATTCATTTGCAAACTCAGGGCCTTACACTGTAAACTGAGGAAAATCTGACCTGAAATCACTGACAGGCTAAAGATGGAAGGCCCTGGTTTCATTGTCAGAGGAGAAAAGCAGTGTAAATATACAAGATTAGAGGACAGATGATGGGCTTAATCCTATAAACATATTAGCAACATCCTGAGGTGAGTAGTCTGATGGAGAACAACAGGTTCAGGTGAATAAAGATATTCACATGGCTTTGGGCTAGAATGAGCCTTTGTTCCTAGCTCTGAGAATGGTGGGGCACCGTATAGTGTCACAGTCCCTTCCCTGGCCTATTTACCAGGCACACATTCCTTCCCGCACCCACAGGGGCTTGGGGGATAGTGTCAGGGCTTTGCTAATTCCCCCTGCCCCCCCAACACAGACACCTGCTCAGGGAGTAGTACCCAGGCACTCTGTCCATGCTACAGCTGAGATGCCAGGAGGCCATGCAAAGGAGGGTGCTCTTATTTCTCTGTGTAGCCGCATTAGGGCCAGGCACGGCCTGGCCCCGAGTCATTACAGGATGAGGCCCTGTACCGGTTTGTGATCAAAATGTCGGCCAGCACGATGGTATCACCAGGCCTGAGCAAAGAGAAGTGGTAATCGCTAAGTTGCTGCTATACTAATGGGACGTTTTGCAGAGGACTAGGAAGTGTAGCAGCTTTAAGCTCTTTGGAGCAGAGACCATCTTTTTTGTTGTGTTTGGACAGTGCCTAGCGCAGTGGGGTGCAGGTTCATAACTGGGGCTCCTAGGCACTACGGCAATACAAATAATAAATAAATACTAGCTTTGCACCTCTGGGAACCTGTTTTCTGAATGGTCTTAGTTCACAACTAGAGGTGAGAGCACAATGGGAGGAAAAATGGTAATACTTATTTTATTTGCAAAAAAAAAAAAATTGCAAAATTCAATCAAACACACAGACTATTTGCCCAGAACACAATGCCGGGGAAGTAATAGAAGAAACTGCTGAATATTTTACTTGAAACATATTAAGAAATTCACCATGCAATGGACATTATTCAGTGAACTCTAGTTGCAAATGGAATAAACTTGGTCTTAAGTTAGCTCCTATAAACACTAAAGCAGATGAGTAACATTGCACATACAAGGAGTTCAACTGTCTTCAAATCAATGGGACTACTTGCACATGTACTATTGGGCACTTGGGTAAGTGTTTGTAAGATTGGTAACGAACATTTATAATGATAAAGGAGTAGTAGTGACAAGGTTAGGGCTAATAATCCTTTGAACTTCTACAGCATGTTTCAGCTGAAGAGCATCAATTAGTGAAGCCTAACAGTCCCCATTACCAGAGCTCATCAGGAATTTTCCATCAATTATTTTTCGATGGAAAAATGCAGTTTCCGCAAAAGTGAAATTTTCCCAAGGAAACATTTTGATTTTTCTACACAAATTCCAATTTTCTGCGAGGAAAAAATGAAACATTTTGTTTCTAGTTGGTCTGATAATAAACGGTATCTGCCATAGTGCCCCAGTGCACTGTGGGAGTTGTAGTTTGGGTGCCCCCATTCTACCCATGCTGCATCTCTCATGATGAAGGGTATGATTACATCACAGAGGTCATAGAAATCATGGATTCCATAACTTTCAGAGACCTCTGTGACATTTCCCAGGCCCGGAATGGCAGGCTGGAGCTGTCAGCTGGTAGGGGCAGTCCCTGCAGTTCTGAGCCCTGCAGGTAGCGGGGGGACCCCGGAGCTCCCAGCCACCATAGACGGTGGGTGCTGGACCCCCTCTTCCACAGTGGGGTTTCGACTCTTATTGCCTCACTTCCAGTTGGGCTTCAGTCTCCCTCCCCCTCTCCCCAGCCCCATTTTATCATGGTTATTTTTAGTAAAAGTCAGGGAAGGTCAGAAGCTTCTGTAAATTTTTGTTTGTTGCCTGTGACCTGTCCCTGTAATAAAAGTAACCATGACAAAATCCTAACTTTACTCATGATGCACCATGTTCTCTCCTCTGAGTTGTGGAGGATCATGAGTCACATGACTGTGGTGCATTATGGGAGATGTAGTCTGGCCAGGGAGCAAGTTACATGGGGGTGGGGTGAATGGGATAAGAGGTTTTATTTTTATATGTATACTGGTACTGAAATGAGATAGTCAAACAGCAGACAAGGCAATTCTTTCGATCTGGAATCTTAACCCTGTACTGTTGCCTGCTTCCCGAGAGCAACTCTGCCTCAAGAATTGACTCTGATCAGAGCCCAAGGCAGCCAGCAAATTCCTGTTGTGCTAACCTCTCTCTTGTAAACCCCGAAACTAACACCTCAGCATGTCTTCCCAAGACTCAAAACTTGCTTGTACACTAGCAAAAAACCTTGGAAGTCTGTGTGTAACAGCGCCACCTGGTGATGCTTGCCATAACAATTACATGATTTCACTACACGAGAAGTCCAACTGCACTATGATTCTCCATTAACATTAATTTCTGGGAAACTTTCACACTTGCATATGCCAGCCTGACTGTAATCAGTTCTGGTGACCTCATTTCCCAGAGCATGAGCCAGCTCCAAATTCAAGATACACGTTAAATGTAGCACAAAAACAACCCAGTTTTGGCTCTGATCTTCCAAGATGCCCTGCACTTACGTCAATGGGGCTCTGTGGGCGCGCAGGGCTCTGCTGTGCAGAGCTCATTGCAAGATCAGGGCCTTTGCTTGGAACTCAATAACCGTTCTGCAAAATTACCTTTTATAATCCAGATGTTCAGATAAGCTTATGCCATGCAGCCAGCATATTCCATACATAGTTTTGTCAGTCGTTCTATGAGAACAAGAGAGTTACCAGTGACAAAGGACTTTAAGTGGTTAATTTTAATTTGATCCTGCTTTTTCTTAATGTAGATGAGTTTAAAGTGCATGTTTGTTTCAGTATTTGTACTGATCAGTTTACTGAGAAAGGCCCCAATCTGGCTCGCAGTTATGGGTGTTAGTTGCCCCAAGCACTTCGGTGGGCCTATGTAAAGTTAAGCACGTGCCTCACCATTTGAAGGATCAGGGCCTACATCTGCAGCTGGCCAAGTCAATCTCATTTTAATTTCTCTTATTTTTACAATAGGAAATATAGCCCCTGCCGCAAGGAACGTGCCACCTGGCAACGACAAGACAGCGCCTATGTGCGTAGAGCATTAGGCACTGGTTTGAAAATGATAAAAGCACTAAGGTGCCTATGGGAGGGAAGCACTGAACGCCAATGGAGTCTGGACACCTATCTCCCTCAGCTACCTTTGAAAATCCCAACCTAAATAAACCTCCATGGGTGAAATCTTGGGCCCGCTGACTTCAATGGCAAAACCCACACTCACGTCCCTGAGGCCAGGACTTCACCCTGGCTCTACGGCCTCTGTTTTAACAGAAGCCCTCTTTCCCTCCCCCGCAGCTAGCTACTAATTAACGCTTGTTTTTCCTCAGATAGCCGCCCCCAGTTTGCAAAATCTCTTACCCTGACATGAACTCTCATTCCGTTTCTGCTTTGGCTGAAAGTGGATTACTTCACTACCGCTCCAGAAGTGCCAGGTGAAAATCTATCTCTCTGGAGCGAACATGCCCAGGTTCCTAGGAAGAGACACATGTGGTATCGTTTTTCTATTATTTGGAACATACAGAACTAAATTAATAACAGTTCTTACAAGGCCCTGGGGCTCTGTGGAAAAGAATTTTGATCTCCTCAGGAAAGGCTCACCATTGCGCACAGGAGAGACGCACTTGACTTCTGACCTCTTTTCAAAGACACCTGTGTGAGCTTTCAAAATCCACTACCGCCAATTATCCACTTTCAACCTGAAGTGTTTAAACCTCGGACCACATTAACGGAGCTTAGCACATAGCCATGTCATTGCAGACTTCCTGATGGGAGGAGATGCCTTGCCACGGTTAAAAGAGAGTTTAGGGATGGGGGCATGAGATTAATCAGCTTCTCCTCCTGACAGCTTCAAACAAAGAAGCCTTTTAGCCACCTGGTTTGTCTCTCTCACACCTGCGTGAAGATTGTGAGACAATGCTTTGTACTGTTGCCTTGATCCTGTTATTTGCAGGTACCTGTCTACGGCCACACTGTACCACTTAATAGCCCTTCAGCAAGACCAAAGGGAAGAAGTGGCACACATACTGTTTCTTCAGGATTGTAGTTTTAGGACATGATGGAATGTATTTAAAATCCAATGGGATTTATTGGGGGGTGGACGAGTGTTGTGTGAAGGGGGAGGAGGGACGGAGGAGCTTTGATTGTATTCCCTGTAGACTTGTGGACAGCGTATGGAATTCCTTCTGTTACTGTAATTGCAGGAATTGCAAAGCAGCACGCTAATTGTTCATGGACCTACGCAGGGGGACACCCACCCTGGGTGCCATGGGCACCCTGGGCTCTGCCTGCATGGATCTGATTGCAGCACCAGAGCCATTTTTCATTTCTGAAGACTCAGTCCGGAGTTCCCGACTCAGGTAAAGATGGCCTAGCAATATTCAGATGGATTTCATTGGGGAGGGACCCCACTATACAGCTTTCAGCTGTCTTCTTCCGGCCATTCCCTGCCCCTTTTGCCACACACCCCAGACCCAGGATCTATGCTCCCATCACCTTGTCCTCCTCTGTACCCAAATCCCAAGTGGTTCTTCCCCTCTCCTCACTGGGGAGCTGGACTCATCCAAGGGACAGCAGCAACTCCTCTATGTACAAAACACTCCTAGAATTTCAGGAGCTGCTTGATCTGGTTTATCCCCACGAGGGCCAAATTTTCATTGGGTTCCATTGTATTTTGCCTGAGTAAAGAGTTTGTGATTGGGCTCTCTGGCAGTAAAAGCTGCTTTGTTTTCTCTGTCTCAGTGCAGGAAAGTAAGTCTAGTTTTTAAATTCAATTCAGTTTGTTTCCCATATTAACAGTATTAACCAGAAGGATAGAACATTATCGGCCCACCTCAGATCCCAATCCTAGTCAAAAAGATGTCTACATGATGGGGAGAGTCGAGCTCCTCAGCCAAAAGTCTGTATATATGATACAATATTTCAGCAAATGTCAGTGCCTGGATTGATCAATGTAACCGAGTAGGGTTGAAATATTAGAGACAAATTCCTAGTCAAGGCCTGGTTTAAATCAACAATGTTGTGGAAAGCTCTGGATGCATACTAAAAAAATCCAAATGTTTTTTGGTTCTAGTCCTCCCCAGCCCCCCCCCGAAAAGCAAAACCATCCTTGCACAATGATTCATATGCTGTAGGCCTAGGTCTATACCAATAATTTATCCCAGGCCAGTCCTGGCTGAGTTGAGCAATGGTCCTCTCCAATCCTGCACCTACCCAACCCATTTCCTCTTAGTGAGGATTCAAGGGGACTCTAGGAAAAATACAAAGGGCCAGACCCTGATCACATTGAAGTCGATGGCAAAACTCTCACTGACTGCAGTCGGATCAGGATTTGGCAAGGGTCCAATCCAATGCTCCTGAAGTGAATGAATAGACATTCATTGACTGCAATAGGTATTGGATCAAGCCCTGAGAGAGAGAGAAAGGGCTCAATTCACCACTGCCCTGTACCTTGTGTTGTCCTTGATACCAGTGCTAAGTGGATGTAAAGCTTCTGATTTGATCGTGTTGTACATCCACTTTACATTTGCGTCAATGAATCCTCAAAGTGCAAGGTAATGGTGAATTGGGCCAGGCATGTTTTTCTTTTTCACCCTAACTGATAAATCATTTATTTCCCTGTTGTTATTTCTCCCAAAGGGCAGTTCCTTCAAGATTTCAGTGCTCAGTATTTCAGAGTTCCTTACACAGACATTCAGTGGTACAGGATGAATGATGGTAGTGTCAGGATTCCCTGGAAGACCTACGTCCCAGCCCACAGTCATTCTGTCTCTTTGCGTTCACACAAGGTCTGTCTGTGCTGAGTAATGAAAACCCAAGCTTTAATCATGGTTCAGCTATTTCTCTGTGTGGGATTCTCAGAGATGAAGGTATATCACTATGGATTTGGTAGGTTGCTAATGAGATAAAGGTTTGTATGAGGTGGTCAGGGAATACTCAAGTTGATAAGAGTGGAACGATGAATTTGCTACCCCAACTGTATGCTCATTTGCCATAAACATCAAAACACCACTGAACAATGAAGGCTTGATCAAATGGTCAACCCTACCAGAAAGAAAGGCTAGTCTTATGGTTAAAAACCTGAACTGAGTGCTAGGAGGGATGGGTTCAATTCCTGGCTCTACCATGGGCTCTCTCTAGGAACTTAGGCAAATTGTGAATGATCTCCCTTTGTAAAGCGCTTTGAGATCTATTGATGACAGAGATATATAACAGCTAGCTATTGTTTCCCCCATCTTTAACAAGGAGATAGCATTTCCTTTCTTCCACCCTTTGTCTGTCTTGTCTATTTAGATGGCATAGGTGCTGACTCCGTGGGTGCTCTGAGGCTGGAGCACCCATGGGGAAAAATCGGTGGGTGCTCAGTACCCACCAGCAGCTCCCTGCCCCGCCCCTCCGCCCCAGCTCACCTCCGCCTCCACCTCCTCCCCTGAGCATGCCGCCTTGTCCTGCTTCTCCCCCCTCCCTCTCAGCGCTTGCGCCGTGAAACAGCTGTTTCATGTGGCAAGCGCTGGGGGGGAGGAGGAGGGGGGAGCATGCGGCGTGCTCATGGAAGAGACGGGGCTGGGGTGGGGATTTGGGGAGGGGTCGGAGGCAGGGGCAGAGAGGGGGCAGAGTCGGGGCAAGGAAAGTTGGCGCCTGTGTTGGATGGTAAGGTCTTTGGGGCACGGACTGCCTCTCACTATACGTATGTACAGCATTTAGCACAATAGGGCCCTGATCTCTGCTGGGGGCCTCTGTGTTACAGTTACACAAATACTACCTCGAGCAGTGGTTCTTAACCTGGGGTGCACGCACCCCCAGGGGGTGCGAGATGCCCTTTCTGGGGGTGCGAGACATGCCAGATTTTTTTAGAAGGTAAATCATCGAAACCAGAAATTAAGCACAGGCACGTAAGTACACCTACCTTGTTTCATCAAACCTATGTGTTTATTAACATTATCCATGTTTTCACTATTACTGTAATCCACAAACAAAAAACCTATCTAGGTTTAAAGAACTGACCTACTTCAATGATTTTTGATAAAGGGTGCAAGACCATATTTTGATTTTTGATAAGGGATGTGAGAACATATTTTGAGAACCAAAGGAGTGCAGGCTGCCGTCAAGGTGAAGAACCACTGACCTAGAGCGGCAAAGAGTCCTGTGGCACCTGACAGGCTAACAGACGTATTGGAGCATGAGCTTTCATGGGTGAATCCTCACTGCGTCGGAGTGATGTCCAATGCACAGAGTTTTCATACAGCTGCTCAGGAAATGTATTTTATTTTCCATGAAATAAATTGAAGGAAATAAAGCATTGTTAGGAAGAAACTCCCCACCCCCGCTCCCTGAAAATTGTCACTTTGATGTTGTTTGTCGGAAAACTGAAGTAACCAGAAATTCTTGCGACAATCTGTGGAATCAAAAAAAGCATTCAACATTCCACATTTATAAAGTAATGCAAAAGACCCTATCAGCTGTATAATTTCTTTCCTGACTGCAGCTCACTGGAAACCCTTTACAAAGGCAATTTCTTCCACACAATCTCAGTCAAAGGCTCTCTTCCCAAAGAAATCACTTCTGGGCACGTGTGAGAAGGAAAAACCTGTTTCCAATATGCAGCGAAGGGTCTGCTCGTTGTCTTGAAGGGTCTTCTCTCTCAGGTACATTGGCAGGGTCTCCCCAGACATTCATTTTTCATATCATAATACTCAGTGTTCTGCATGGTAGGTGTGTTCCTGGAGACAAAAACAGGCACCTCAATTGGGCCATGTTGAGATTTATGTAGTTTCTGTGGGCCAATATAACATCTCCTTATACCCCTTAGTTCAGCTGGCCATTTCTGCGCCCACTCCACTGTTCTGTGGCACTGCTTTGGAAGAAGATCGCAGCCTCCCCTGAACCTATGACATAACCATGTAGTGTTTTCTTTGCTTTTTTGCTTCCCTTGCCCTAATGACTGTGTTCATTTGCCTTTCTTCTCTCCCACCCTTCTATTTCTTTATTCTTTCTCTTGCCTCGCCTCCATTTTTTCCTTTTTCACCCTGTTTCCTCTCCATGCGTGGTTTAATGCGCTCACTCACTCTCTTTTTCTCTTCTTCCTCCAGGATCACTTCATCACACTCTTCTTTCCAGCCCAGTGGCTTTTTAGACAGTTCAACCACCTTCTTCCAGCCCTCAAAGTTAACCCTGGAGGCCTCTCCTAAAGCCCCACTCACCTCCAGGGCATGTGGGAAGGCTGCCAAATGGAGCCCATCTCCAGTCCTGTTTCCCCGCCACCCCCTGCGGCTGGGTCCTACATGTGACGGGAGAGAGGGGGGCCTCTCAGAGGGCTGGCAGAAGCTGATACATTAATGGTGCAGAGGAGTGGAGGTAGTTTGAGGAGGCTTTGGCCTCCCTGCACTGTGGTGTCCCAGATAGCAACCTCTTAGGCCTATTCCTAAATCCTCCAGGCATGTGCTGTTGGATCACTCAAAGAGTTCAAACGCAGAGATGCTCTGTAATCCTTAGCGGCATTGCTAGGGGGTTGCTGGGGGGACTCTGTGTTATTTCTTGTAGAATGCAGTTGCTTTAGAGGGTCCTTAGCTACCATACTCCCGAGTGTGGGGCCTCTGTCTCCCGGAGCAATTTGACTAAGATCCCAGGAGTGGGCTTGTTGCGGTACATACCATGCAGTGGGCACGTCAAGGAGTGTGGGTGTCTAAGAGGATCACTGTGGCCTAAGGGGTGCGAGGGAAGGGGAACAGAGGGGCCAGCACTGGGGTTCGGGGGGGACCCTGGAAGCTTATTGAGCATGAGCCTTCAAGTAAACACGTAGGGTTGGTTTAACAACCTGGACAAACAGAGCTTCACAGTTTAGTTCACCAATCCCTTATGACCGGAACCTGGTAGAGCTCCCCCTAGGGTTGCCAACTTTGTACTATTTAAAAACCAGACACTCCAGGAGGAGTGTTGGAACCTTCTCTGCCCTGCTCCTTCCCCCTGAGGACCCGCCTCTGCCCCTTCCCTTCTCCCCAGGTCTTCTCCTTGCCCTGTCTCTTCCCAGAGACCGCACTCTTGCCTTGCCCCTTCCCCCTGAGGTCCCGCCCCCTCATTTGCCACTCTTCCCCCCTCCCTCCATCACTCACTGCTTTCCCCTCTCCCTCCCTCCCTGCGTGGGTCGGGAGGGACTCACCTGCAAAGCCAGGACTGGGACCTGCAGCCGCCCGATGTAGGTAAGAGGCGGCCTTGACTGAGTAGGGGCTGGTGCCAGTGATGACTCGGTGCCTCCCCAGCCCGCAGTAACCGGATGTTGGGTGTCCGGTCAGTACAGCTGACTGGACACTGTCTGGTCCCCTTTATGACCGGACTTTTCAGTCGAAAATTGAGCAACTGGCCATCCTAGTTCTCCCTGATATGTAGGGGCCAGCCAACCTATCAGCCCCCACCCCCAACCCCATGCACACACTTGACCAGCTCTGACACAACAGCCAGTAGAGGGCAGTGGTGTGTATACACACACACCAGCCAGTGAATTGCAATTCAAAACAAAACTATTTCCCCATGTTTATTCACCACCCCCTCCACCTACTGTTCCTCAGACGTTCTTGTCAACTGCTAGAAATGGCCTACCTTGACTATCACTACAAAAGGCTTTTTCCCTCTGCTCTCCTACTGGTAATAGCTCACCTTACCAAATCACTCTCGTTACAGTGTGTATGGTAACACCCAGTGTTTCATGTTCTCTGTGTATATACATCTCCCCACTGTATTTTCCACTGAAAAATGCGTCGGTTGAAGTGAGCTGTAGCTCACGAAAGCTTATGCTCAAATAAATGTGTTAGTCTCTAAGGTGCCACGAGTCCTCCTGTTCTTTTTGTGAATTGCAGTTGTTCATTACGAAAAGCGGTTAGTTCATAGAATCATAGAATATCAGGGTTGGAAGGGACCCCAGAAGGTCATCTAGTCCAACCCCCTGCTCGAAGCAGGACCAATTCCCAGTTAAAATCATCCCAGCCAGGGCTTTGTCAAGCCTGACCTTAAAAACCTCTAAGGAAGGAGATTCTACCACCTCCCTAGGTAACGCATTCCAGTGTTTCACCACCCTCTTAGTGAAAAAGTTTTTCCTAATATCCAACCTAAACCTCCCCCACTGCAACTTGAGACCATTACTCCTCGTTCTGTCATCTGCTACCATTGAGAACAGTCTAGAGCCATCCTCTTTGGAACTCCCTTTCAGGTAGTTGAAAGCAGCTATCAAATCCCCCCTCATTCTTCTCTTCTGCAGGCTAAACAATCCCAGCTCCCTCAGCCTCTCCTCATAACTCATGTGTTCCAGACCCCTAATCATTTTTGTTGCCCTTCGCTGGACTCTCTCCAATTTATCCACATCCTTCTTGTAGTGTGGGGCCCAAAACTGGACACACTACTCCAGATGAGGCCTCACCAATGTCGAATAGAGGGGAACGATCACGTCCCTCGATTTGCTCGCTATGCCCCTACTTATACATCCCAAAATGCCATTGGCCTTCTTGGCAACAAGGGCACACTGCTGACTCCTATCCAGCTTCTCGTCCACTGTCACCCCTAGGTCCTTTTCCGCAGAACTGCTGCCTAGCCATTCGGTCCCTAGTCTGTAGCTGTGCATTGGGTTCTTCCGTCCTAAGAGCAGGACCCTTCACTTATCCTTATTGAACCTCATCAGATTTCTTTTGGCCCAATCCTCCAATTTGTCTAGGTCCTTCTGTATCCTATCCCTCCCCTCCAGCGTATCTACCACTCCTCCAAGTTTAGTATCATCCGCAAATTTGCTGAGAGTGCAATCCACACCATCCTCCAGATCATTTATGAAGATATTGAACAAAACCGGCCCCAGGACCGACCCTTGGGGTACTCCACTTGATACCGGCTGCCAACTAGACATGGAGCCACCGATCACTACCCGTTGAGCCCGACAATCTAGCCAGCTTTCTACCCACCTTATAGTGCATTCATCCAGCCCATACTTCCTTAACTTGCTGACAAGAATACTGTGGGAGACCATGTCAAAAGCTTTGCTAAAGTCAAGAAACAATACATTCACTGCTTTCCCTTCATCCACAGAACCAGTAATCTCATCATAAAAGGCGATTAGATTAGTCAGGCATGACCTTCCCTTGGTGAATCCATGCTGGCTGTTCCTGATCACTTTCCTCTCATGCAAGTGCTTCAGGATTGATTCTTTGAGGACCTGCTCCATGATTTTTCCAGGGACTGAGGTGAGGCTGACTGGCCTGTAGTTCTCAGGATCCTCCTTCTTCCCTTTTTTAAAGATTGGCACTACATTAGCCTTTTTCCAGTCATCCGGGACTTCCCCGGTTCGCCACGAGTTTTCAAAGATAATGGCCAATGGCTCTGCAATCACAGCCGCCAATTCCTTCAGCACTCTCGGATGCAACTCGTCCGGCCCCATGGACTTGTGCACGTCCAGCTTTTCTAAATAGTCCCTAACCACCTCTATCTCCACAGAGGGCTGGCCATCTCTTCCCCATTTTGTGATGCCCAGCGCAGCAGTCTGGGAGCTGACCTTGTTAGTGAAAACAGAGGCAAAAAAAGCATTGAGTACATTAGCTTTTTCCACATCCTCTGTCACTAGGTTGCCTCCGTCATTCAGTAAGGGGCCCACACTTTCCCTGGCTTTCTTCTTGTTGCCAACATACCTGAAGAAACCCTTCTTGTTTCTCTTAACATCTCTGGCTAGCTGCAGCTCCAGGTGCGATTTGGCCCTCCTGATATCATTCCTACATGCCCGAGCAATATTTTTATACTCTTCCCTGGTCATATGTCCAACCTTCCACTTCTTGTAAGCTTCTTTTTTATGTTTAAGATCCGCTAGGATTACACCATTAAGCCAAGCTGGTCGCCTGCCATATTTACTATTCTTTCGACTCATTCGGATGGTTTGTCCCTGTAACCTCAACAGGGATTCCTTGAGATACAGCCAGCTCTCCTGGACTCCTTTCCCCTTCAAGTTAGTCCCCCAGGGGATCCTGGCCATCCGTTCCCTGAGGGAGTCGAAGTCTGCTTTCCTGAAGTCCAGGGTCCGTATCCTGCTGCTTACCTTTCTTCCCTGCATCAGGATCCTGAACTCAACCAACTCATGGTCACTGCCTCCCAGATTCCCATCCACTTTTGCTTCCCCCACTAATTCTACCCGGTTTGTGAGCAGCAGGTCAAGAAAAGCGCCCCCCCTAGTTGGCTCCTCTAGCACTTGCACCAGGAAATTGTCCCCTACGCTTTCCAAAAACTTCCTGGATTGTCTATACACCGCTGTATTGCTCTCCCAGCAGATATCAGGAAAATTAAAGTCACCCATGAGAATCAGGGCATGCGATCTAGTAGCTTCCGTGAGCTGCCGGAAGAAAGCCTCATCTACCTCATCCCCCTGGTCCGGTGGTCTATAGCAGACTCCCACCACTACATCACTCTTGTTGCACACACTTCTAAACTTAATCCAGAGACACTCAGGTTTTTCTGCAGTTTCATACCGGAGCTCTGAGCAGTCATACTGCTCCCTTACATACAGTGCTACTCCCCCACCTTTTCTGCCCTGCCTGTCCTTCCTGAACAGTTTATAACCATCCATGACAGTACTCCAGTCATGTGAGTTATCCCACCAAGTCTCTGTTATTCCGATCACATCATAGTTCCTTGACATCACCAGGACCTCCAGTTCTCCCTGCTTGTTTCCAAGGCTTTTTTTTTTCTCATTTTGGTTCAGAGATCGTATGGGACTGAACGGGCAGCACAAGCATTTCTGCCCACGAGTACAGGATTGTTTGGGAGGTGCTGTCCCAGGTGCGTGGCTCTGGCGTTCTGTTGATCTCTGAAGAACCCAAAGTTTCTGTTTTTGTGAACTTTCTGATTAAAAAAAAAAATAAATCTTCCGAACCAAAAGCTCTTGGGAAAGACCAGGGTAGGAACCAGAGACAATTTGTTGGGGTTTCCCAGCTATAGAGAAGAAGGTGGCTTTATGGGAGTATTTCTTATTCACTGCCTTTTTCATAATGCCTGATAGATGCATAGAATCACTAAGAAATCCTTCCTATCTGTGTTTAGGCCCCTAGACTTTTTTCCCCCATAGCTCCTTACAGTAACTCTCCTCACCCCATGAAGCTTTCTGGCCTCTGGTTTCTAGCAGAAAGTCATATCTACCTGTGGGCTTGAGCCTACCTTCATGACCATACACAGCACAGCTTGCGTTGACTTTCACGAGAGCAGGATTGAGCCCTAAATGGAGGACTTTGGGGCTTCTGAAAGTCTTCGAAGACTTGAACGGCATTTCCTAGTGATTTAGGCCCCAATCCACTTTAAGCATTGACTTCAATGAGACAACTCGTACGCTTAAAGTTAAGGACATGCTTAGTGCTTTCCTGAATTGGGCCTCATGTCCCTCTGCCTGAGCAGCCTAATTTACCTCGACTTTCTGTCTGAGGCCCTTGGGGACAGACAGGTCCTCAGCTTTTATAAATTGGCATAGATCCACTGAGGTCAATAGAGATATAACTGTCAGAGTTTCGGAGTACCTGCACCTGTATTCCCCCTCCATGGTCCATTCCAGGGGTGCCCAGTATGATCTCAGCCCTCCAGCTGTCACCTCTCTCTGGGCAGGGACCCAGGTACCACTCCCTCTGGCTGAGGATGTATAGACTGCATAGCCCCCTACGATACACGGTGACATCCTAACCAAGCCAGTCTACCAAATAACCAGCACCTACACATCACTTTCTCTCCAAGGACTATGGACAGTATCGTCACCTGTTACAAGCTACCACTCAGCTCTTTCCCAGCAGAGTACATTTATTCTTAAGGTAAAAGCATCACAGAGGGGAAAAATATAAAAAACTCAAAGTTCCAACACACTAAAAGCTCACCCGAGGTCACCCCCAACTTCAGCATGAGGCTTTGGTAGGCATCAGTGGCTCCAACTCTTCAGCAAGGGCTGGGGTCCTTCTTGGACCCAAGGTCGTGTCAGTTTGTTGAATCAAAAGGAAGACCCTGTGTCTGTTCAGGCTCAGCTTTTTATATCACAAGTCCTTTCTTTGTTTCCTGGTCACTGGAAAACTCAGTATATGTAAACCACCTGAGGGGTGGGACCTCCTCTCTGGAGTGGTCTACAGTCTCAGTGACTTGCCTTTATCACCACCTCCTTCCCACTGTTGTTAGTTCCTGGAAGAGCTGTGGTAACCCTCCCCCCATTTAGTAGAACACAACCACACATAAACCATTCATAAATTTAGTACAATGGTTCCTCCCAAAGACACTGCATGGGGTTGCAATATCTGCCACAACAATTTACACCTGCAGAGGATCTGGCCCTCAACTTTCTCCTCTGTCTAAGGGGACTGTTGTTTGTTTCATCTCAACCAGGCTTTAGTCTCTGTTTCTCTTGTGTAGTCCTTACCCTTAGGATGCACTCTACATTTCTGCAGATCTCTCCAACTCTGCCATGCTGGCCACACAAGCAACAAGTCAGCACAAAAGCCTCCGTCCTAGCCCACACAAACTTCCTTTTGTTTAAGTAAGCGGTTTTCAATGAGCTGTAAAATTGGATTAGCTGGAATGAAGGACTCCGGTTAGTGGAAGAGTTCTTCGGGGACATGGCTGGGTCTTACTGTACTATGGGAATTTGAGGCAGTTTATATGAACATCCAGTTATCTCTCAGGGCAAAGGCCAGAATCTGGGAAGAAGCAAACTGTTGACAGTGGGGACTACTCATCGGAGATTATGGTAGTTGGACAGTGAAGATCCGAAAGGATCTGTGTGTTGATGACTCACAGAAGAGGAATGAATAAACTAGTTGCCTGATGTGCACCACTGGAATTGGGATAATCTGGGCAGGTGGGGGAAGGAATAATAGAAAGATTGCAAAGGACTGCTCCTACTACCAACCATACTGGAGCACTCTAGAAATTACCAGTATGTCCCCTCCATGATCGGTCTCTTGTGAGATTTTGTGGCTGATGCAGAGGAAGATTCACGCTAGCCATCGTGGTGACACGAAGAAGAAACAGCTTCTTTCTTTAGACGAGGCGACTCCCATTGCTCTTACTGACACACATGTCTCATGAATAAGCCTTTAGAAATGAGTTCATCAGCTACACTCTGTGTGCCCAGGCTACAAACTATGGGACGGATGGTGTGCAAATGTCGGGCAGAAATACTGACTCTCCTTACTTTTAGGCATATCTGTGGCTTTTTGATACTGTAAACAACTGACACAGCCATGGAGGAATAGTGTATCTGAAACAGTTTATACAAAAGAATTCCATCTGTCAGTCTGTTTACAGTTCACACGTGAAAAGGCAAAATCTTTAAAAGGAGAGACCAGGCGAAAAAATGTGGGCTACACTACAAATAATTGTTGAAATGGAACAAGTATCCGTGCAGACTTTTTAAAACCACAATACAATTTTTCTGTTTTTTTTGGTATAAACTAATTTTAACCTGTTTGCTTTTAAAATTATTCAAAACAATAAAAATTATAATGTAGACTAGAATTTAGGGTTTTCTTAAGTGCTTCTTAATATTGAAATTTGTCCTTGTGCTTTTCAAAATGATACACTAGATAATGACATTGCAAAGTCTTCTGTATGGAAGAAATAAAAAGATCACTTGGCAATAACCTTGAACATTAGAAGGTGTGTTATCCAAAGAGAAACTCTGAAAATTGCCGTAAAGAGCTTCAACTTCCCATTGGACAGCCACCAGGGAAAGGCAGAAATTATCTAGTTTGCATGGCTTCTCCAAAGAAGTCCTCTTACAGTGTACACCCCACAGCCACTGTAATGGATAGAACAGAGGTTCTCAAACTTTGGTCCGCGGACCACCAGTCGTCTGCAAGCTCCATTCAGGTGGTCTGGGGATAGTTCCCTCTAAGGTGTGCTTCTGGGCAGCCGCACATGAAAGAATGAAGGGCCATCCACCTAATTAGTGGAGCCGCGCAGGCATGGCTCCACTAATTAGGTGCCTGGACCCTGGAGAGGACACACATGTAAGGTGAGGTGGTGGCCTTTGGGGGAATAAGGGGTAGGTGGAAGAAGGGGGCAGTAGGATCAGAAGAGGCAGTGGGGGGGAATTTGGGATGTGCAGGGCTGCGGCAGCCAGAGAAAGAGGTGACTTTCCCCAGTTCCAGGGCTGCGGCTGCCAGGGCGAGACCCCCCCCTCCTTCCCAGCCTTAGCTCTGTGGCTGCTGTGGTGGGGGAAAGACCCCCCTCCTTCCCAGCCCCAGCTCGGGGGCTGCCATGGTGGGGGAGAGAGGGCGAGACCCCCCCTCCTTCCCAGCCCCAGCTCGGGGGCTGCCATGGTGGGGGAGAGAGGGCGAGACCCCCCCTCCTTCCCAGCCCCAGCTCGGGGGCTGCCATGGTGGAGGAGAGAGGGCGAGACCCCCCCTTCTTCCCAGCCCCAGCTCGGGGGCTGCCACGGCAGGGGAGTGAGGACACATCCATCTCATTAGACAGGTAAGACGACTGATATTGAAATATGAGTTGTGCGCTTTTATTTGTAGAACAAAAAAAGTTCATTATTATTACTTTTTTTTATATAGCGCTTTTATCCAAAGCGCTTTACCATAGTTAGCTAACGGTACAAACAACATTTGGAAAGATCATTAAGTGGTTTGCCGAGACCCTCAGAAATTTTCAAGTGGTCTGTGAAAAAAACCATTTGAGACCCACTGGGATAGAACATAATTTATGGGAATGGGCTGGTGCAGGACTCATAGACGCCAACGTCTGCTAGTGCCAGTGGGTGCTTGACCGTCCCCTCCCGCCCTACCCCCATTCCAACCCCTTCCCCAAATCCCTGCCTCCTCCCCTGAGCGTGCTGCATTTCCGCTCCTCCCACCCAGAGCTTGTTATGCCACAAAACAGCTGTTTTGCGGTGGCAAGAGAAGCTGGGATGCGGCGTGCTCAGGGGAGGAGGCGAGGTGAGCTGGGCTGTCGGTGGGTGCAGAGCACCCACCAATTTTTCCCTGTGAATGCTCCAGCCCTGGCGCACCCATGGAGTTGGCGCCTATGGTAGGACTTGAACCCAGAATGTTCATGCACAACTGAAGCAGATAGGTATATTTAGTGACACCATGCCTAGATGCTGCCCAAGTAGAAGGCATAGGGTGGAGCTACAGGGAACCAGGCACAACCCTTGTGTTCCTGTCTCTGGCCCCAATCATGCAGCATAATCCGTGCAGGCACAGTGTTCATGACTGATTGTTACTGCCTGCTACGGTATGGTCTACAGTGAGGATAAGGAACCTATTACTACCTTCTACATGAAGGGATTACCTACAGCTTAAGCGGTAGAGGCCTGCGTTTTGGAACTAAAAGACCAAGGTTCTATCCTTGCTCTTGGGGGGGAAGCCGGTCCGGCTGCATGAATTATATATAGTAATTTTGTCTTCTGGCTACAGAGTATATTGCACAGGCATATAAGGAGCAGGGGATTCTAACACAGATCAGTACTAGCCTCTGCAAAGGGAGTGGGGCCTAGGACCATTCCCACCAGCCAGCAGACTTGGGTAGGCATGGGTGCTCCATGCAGAAAGGTTAGGCAATCAGGACACCGCACCTGCTTTAGTCAATCCTTCTCACCTCTGCCCCAACACTGGCAGTGGCTCAAAGGCACAATCTTGGCCAAAAACAATCAATACTTAATAATGAGCTTGATGCTGCAAAGGGTTAAATGCACAAGCCTGTTACATCCAAATACCTTGGTTTTAGATCACACTCCAAACTTGCATGACAATGAATGTTGTGGTCCTGCCCCTAGGGTGAATTTGTCCCCATTACAAAACTGCCACAGAGAGTTTTTCCACAGTTGGCACTGGACTGGAATAGCAGAATTTCACAAGCATCACACTGAATCCAAATGAGAACTGTGAAAATCCCATTGCAGCCTGTTTCCTTACTCCAAATCCTCATGTAGCATTTATTCTGAATGCTTTTTTAAACCACCCCCAGCAAATCCATACTGCAGTATATTGTAACCCTCGTCTAATGGTGGTTGGAGGTATACTAGGAGCCTTGCAGATGAAGTGAGATTACTGACATCAGACCTCTTACCCAGACTGATTCTGAGCCATTAACTTGGAATATTGGATAATAATGCAAATATTTTCATAAGGCAACAGCTTGTTTTAATCGCCCAGGTTTAAATCAGGCTTTTAGTATCCCCACAGGAATCGGAAGCAGTGCTGGGGGTTTTCTGAGCATACCAAAGTGTGTCCAGTCTCAAAAATTAAGAAACATTCTTCCCACTGGTTTGACCAAACATATGCTCCTCGTATTCCTTCACCACAAAGCATCCCTTCTTTGTTGGCATTGCTCAACACACACAGTGACATTAATACCAACCTAAAACCTTTCGTGAAAGTCCACTGGGCCAGATTCTTCCTCCTTGGTGTCAAGTATCAGGGGGTAGCCGTGTTAGTCTGTAGCCACAAAAACAACAAGGAGTCTGGTGGCACCTTAAAGACTAACAGATTTATTTGAGCATAAGCTTTTGTGGGTAAAAACCCCACTTCTTCAGATGCATGGAGTGAAAATTACAGATGCAGACATAAATATACTGACACATGAAGAGAAGGGAGTTACCTTACAAGTAGGGAACCAGTGTTGACAGGGCCAATTTGATCAGGGTGGATGTAGTCCACTCTCAATAATAGATGAGGAGGTGTCCATTCCAGAAGAGGCAAAGCTGTTTCTGTAATGAGCCAGCCACTCCCCGTCCCTATTCGAGCCCAAATTAATGGTGGTAAATTTGCAAATGAATTTTAGTTCTGCTGTTTCTCTTCGAAGTCTGTTTCTGAAGTTTTTTTGTTCAAGTATGGCTACTTTCAAATCTGTTATAGAATGTCCAGGAAGACTCAAGTGTTCTCCCATCTGCTTTTATATGTTACCATTCCTGATGACCGATTTGTGTCCATTTATTCTTTTGCGTAGAGACTGTCCAGTTTGGCCAATGTACATGGCAGAGGGGCATTGCTGGAACATGATGGCATATATAACATTAGTAGACGTGCAAGTGATGAGCCTCTGATGGTGTGGTTGATGTGGTTGGGTCCTATCTTTAGAAATCTCACATTGGTACCTTCTTTGCAATTTGTCAAATCTGCAGTGAAAGTGTTCTTAAAATGTGCTGGGTCATCATCCGAGACTGCTCTAATATGAAATACATGGCAGAATACGGGTAAAAGAGCAGGAAACATACTATCCCAAGGAGTTCAGTCAAAATTTAATTAATGCATTATTTTTTTAACGAGCATCATCATCATGGATGCATGTCGTCTGGAATGGTAGCTGAAGCATGAAGGGGCATATGAATGTTTAGCATATCTGGCATGTAAATACCTTGCCATGCCGGCTACAAAAATGCCATGTGAACGCCTGTTCTCACTTTCAGGTGACATTATAAACAAGAAGCAGGAGCATTATGTCTTGCAAATGTAAACAAACTTGTTTGTCTTAGCGCAGGGGTTCTCAAACTTCATTGTACCATGAGCCCCTTCTGACAACAAAAATTACTACAGACCCCAGCAGAGGGGGACCAAAGCCTAAGCCTGCCCAAGGCCTGCCATCCCAGGGGCAGGGAGAAACCAGAGACCCACCTCCCCGGCCTGGGGGGCCAAAAGCTGAAGCCCAAGGCCTTCAGGCTCAGGCACGGGGGCCTGTAACCTGAGCCCTGCTGCTCGGGGCTGAAGCCGTCGGGCTTGGGCTTTGGACCCGGACCCCAGCAAATCTCAACCAGCCCTGGGGACCCCATTAAAACAAGGTCGCGACCCACTTTGGGGTCCCAACCGACAGTTTGAGAACTGCTGTCTGAGCGATTGGCTGAACAGGAAGTAGGACTGAGTGGACTTGCAGGATCTAAAGTTTTACATGGTGTATTTTTGAGTGCAGTTATGTAGCAAAAAAAAATCTACATTTGTAAGTTGCACTTTCACGATAAAGAGATTGCATTACGGTACTTGTATGAGGTGAACTGAAAAATACTATTTCTTTTGTTTATCATTTTTACAGTGTGAATATTTGTAATAAAAAATAACAATATAAAATGAGCACAGTGCAGTTTGTATTCTGTGTTGTAATTTAAATCAATATATTTGAAAATGTAGAAGAACATCCAAAAATAGCTGTTAACTTTCAATTGGTATTCTATTGTTTAACAGCACAATTAAAACTGCGATTAATTTTTTAAATTATGGTTACTTTCTTTGAGTTAATCGTTGTGAGTTAATTGCGATTAGCCAACAGCCCTACTTAGCAGACATTAAACTGAGGCTAGACTCCATCTAGAAAAGGTTGCCTGGCATAGCTGTACCAGCAAACCCTCAGAATATAGACACAGTTTGCCCCAGCAAAACAGGGTTCTTTGACCAGTATAGCTTATATCAATGCCTCAAATTAAATATGCCATACCAGCAAAAGCATGGGTGTGCTGATATAACTGCCTACACTACGGCTTACTGCTAGCAAAAGAAATCACATCCCTAAGCGATATTACTCTACCGGCAAAATTTTCTTGCCTAGACTTGGCTTGATGCTGTGCTGCATTTGTAGGTGTGGACACTGAATACATGTACTGCTCCAAATCATGTGTCTCTCCACTTATTTTAGCGTAACAGCCTCTAGCTGCTACCATGGTAGCAACACCACTCTAGAAATTCTCTATTTAAAACTCATGTATTTCTGTTCTAAAAGATCTTTTTGGTCCTTTTTTGCATGAAACGGGAATTTTACAAGTCAGCCAGGCCTTGGTTGGGGAGAATCACTGGGACTCGGGGTTATAACTCTGCTTAGAAACTCTTTTTATTTTGTTTGGTTTTTGAGCAGATGACGCCTGAATTCTCTCCCTCCTGCTCTCTGCTTCCCCTCTCGTTTGGGACCCCTGTGTTTAATTATCCAGTCTGGGATTCTTGTTCTCTTCTATTACATTGTTGGGAGCCTTGATTTATGACTCACTTATTTATTTTACTTTTGTAGTTTTGCTACTTTTTAGCGCTATCAATCTTGGCTCTGGGTTTTGTCTTGTGGGGCATGGGAGGGGCCAGTAGGCTGTATCCCACACACATGGCGACCCAGGCATTCTTACCAGGGGAAGGGTTTCTCCTGGTCTTAATCACTCAGGGGCAAATCATCTCCCCAGAGCCAAGAGAGAGCCGCTGGGCTAGGCACAAAAGCAGGCCAGCATCCTCCCAAGCCACAGAGCATCAGGTCCGCAGTAACATTCCCCACACTTGCAAATGCCCCTTACATCGATGGGAATGGCTAGGGGATCCATTGGCCCCTGCCTCCATCCCCATCATTACTCACAGATAACCCTCACCGAGCCATGGATCCTTCAGTCCTGTACTTGCCTTCACTGGCCCCTCTGCCAGGGCCCTCCAGGCACATACCAGTAGACAGGATTTGCCAATTATTACTGTTAAATGACCCTTCTCCTATGTGTTCTTCTATTTACAATGGAAACACGTTGTAGAGTCTAATGCCCAGGGGATTTGTGTGGGTGGCTCTTGTTAATGGTCTTCGGGAGCTATGCCCAGCAACTCTGAACTTGAGATACGTGGGCTTCTTCCAGTCCATCCCTCCAAGAATAGCTGGTCCAGGTTTCCTTCCTCTTCATTCCTCTGCCACTCAGGAGCCTCACCAAGAAACTCCCTCCATGCCATCTTCATGGCTCTTCTACTCAGATCAGCACCTCTTGGGCCATTTTGTCACACCTCTTTCAGCAACTAATCTTCTTGGGTATATTTTCCTGTTTGTCCCATCGATGGCTGGCTTCCCTGGGCACCAAGTTCAGTTTGGTTTCATCTTTGTGTCTCTAACATCCTCATATAGCATGATGGTCATGATGGTCCCTTCTGGCCTTTAAGTCTATGAGCAGATCAGAGAGTGGATAATCATAAAACTGTGGTCATGAACTTGAGAGGTCACGTAGTCCAATGGCCCTCAACCTTTCCAGACTACTGTACCCCTTTCAGGAGTCTGTTTGTCTTGCATACCCCCTAGTTTCACCTGACTCAAAAACTACTTGCTCACAAAATCAGACATAAAGATACATAAGTGTCGCAGCACACTATTCCTGAAAAATTCCTTACTTTCTCATTTTTACCATACAATTATAAAACAAATCACTTGGAATATAAATATTGAACTTACATATAAATATTGTACTTACCTAGAACAGTATAAACAAGTCATCGTCTGTATGAAATTTTAGTTTGTACTGACTTTGCTAGTGCTTTTTATGTAGTTTGTTGTAATACTAGGCAAATATCTAGATGAGTTGATGTACCTCCTGGAAGACCTCTGCGTACCCCGAGGGGTACACGTACACCTGGCTGAGAACCACTGACCTAGTTCATCCCCCACAGTGCTGAGGCTGAGTTAGATATACCTAGACTATCCCTGACAGGTGTTTCTCTTACCTGTTCTTAAAAGTCTCCAGTGACAGGGAATCCACAACCTCCCTAGATAACCAGTGCCAGTGTTTAACTATCCCGATAGAAAGATTTCCCTAATACCTAACCTGAGTAACGCCCCCTTCCATCCAGCAGGTGGAGACAGGAAAACACAGAACTTTGGGCAATGTCATTAACCACATATAAAGGGCTCCAGCTGTGCTTATCTCCAGCAGGTGGGAGGGTATGCAGCTGGCTGGTTTGAGGTACAGAGCATTGCATTCCAGATGGGTGCTTTAAATTTATGCATACACTCCTTGTCCATTGATGGAAGAAGGAATGTTTCCCTTGGTCAGACTGGTATGGACCTTGGAGTTTTTTCACCTTCCTCTGTAGCATGGGGTGTGGCTCATTTGCAGGGATCATCGGGGCAAATCTCACCTAATCAATTCCCTGCCACTGCAGGGGTCTCAGGCATTTGTGGCACCTTGGTCCCTCATGTTCTCTGTCTGTGGTACACAATTTAGTCTCCCAAGGAGTGAAATGGATTGGTGTAACTAAAGTCTTTGGCCTTAACACAGGGGTATCTGCATGCAATTCAACGGCCAGTAATATACAGAAGGTCAGACTAAATGATCTAATGGTGCCTTCTGGCCTTAAACTCGAACTATAAAATAGGAAGAGCATGAACCAGCAATAGCAGAACTCATCTGTAGGGGACTTCATTGTATTTTGTTTGCCACAAAGTTGCAATCAACACAGCATGCAGAGAGGGACAAATGCTGCACTGATTTACACACCTAGGCAACTAGCCCATGTAGAATTTGACCCATAATATTTTTCTTTGTTACCTTCCCCACCTGTGACTAATTAACACCTGTTGAAAAATCAGCCAGAAAGAGACAATAGCAATGGACAGACTTTGGTATTTTAATAGCCCAAGTCCAAAACATCACAAGTAAGGAGGGGGCAAAAGGATTGGAAGGGGGGACATGGAAGACTCTTGGCATGCACATGATGTGATCCCACACAATAAAATATTACCATAGCAAATCAGCTGACGCAACAGGCCTGCCAGGAGCGTAGCAGATAAGAGGAGTAATTTTTCCTTGCAAATTAAAAATTTACAGCTTGAAGTGGCCTTGGCAGAAAGCCATCAGACCAGTGCTGAGAGAGGGGGAAAAAGAGGGAATTTATAACATGCCTTGGGATAGCTGGATATCTGCACTCACTGCACACAGGGCTGGCTCTAGGATTTTTGCCGCCCCAAGCAAAAAAAATTTTTGGCTGCCCCCACTTTTTTTTTTGGCTTTTACACATGTTTGCACTCTGCAATGGGTTTTTTTTTAGTTTTTGTTCTGTTTTGACTGTTTAAAAAAAATGAAAACAGAGAATTTGTAGTTAGTGAAATAAAACAATTTCCTACTAGTGTACTCATTTAATTTTAACAAAATCACACTTACAAACAATTTTGAGTTCAACTAGACACTGTAATGAAAAACATGAGTGTCTTCTGGTGCGCCCAGCTTCTCATAAATTAAAAGAATGTATATGAACTGAATGTTTCTGTTTTTTCTACTTGCATAGTCTTTTAACAATTCAGTGAAATCTAAATTTTTTGCATTGGTACTTTCAACTGAAATTAATGCGAATCCTGACAAATGATTTTGAGACATGGTGGACGATAAATAATTTTTTAGTAATTTCAGTTTTGAGAAACTGCGCTCACCAGAAGCCACTGATACTGGTAATGTTAAAAGAATGCATCATACTATAGCAGTGTTTGGAGTGAGGTGCTCGGGGCTGTACATCCCTCCTGTGGGCCCCCAGCCCAACCTCAGACCCGGCCCCACCCCCGCAGAAGGGACAGTAACCGACAGAGTGGCTGCGGGGTGGGTCAGCCGTGGGGAGGGGGGTGGACCAGGGGCACCCGCCCAGCGCCAAGCCACCCAGGGCAGTGGGTCCCTTACCGGCCATGGGTCCTGCCCCGATCCTGGGCTCCGCTCCGCTCAGCTCCGGCTCCTCCGCCACTTGTGACACGTGCAGCAAGGGTGGGTGGGCAGGGGGGAGGAGCCCCATCACCCCGCTCCCCCGACGGCGGGGGGCCATGGCAGGGACCGCCCCCGGGCCGGGACCCCCCGCGCAGACCTAGCTGCCCTGCCCCATGCAGGGGCTTATTGGTTGACTGTGCAGGGCCGGGGGGAAAAAAAGGGATGGCCGGAAAGCCGCCCTTGGAAATGTGCCACCCCAAGCACGTGCTCGCTTTGCTGGTGCCTAGAGCCGGTCCTGACTGCACAGCTAAGGTTTCTCACTCGTGGGGCCATGGCTGCTTGCAGATGCTAGGGGCTTTTCAGGATGCCAGCAGCTCACATGGTGGGGCAACCTGGTCAGTTACGATTCTCGGTGGTTACCATGGCATCAATTAGAAGCCCTGCATTCCCTTGGCATGGCAACGCGAGATTGCACAGGTTCTTTGGCCAGGCCGCACTAATCATTACCAGTGCTATCCTCTGTCTGTTATAGGACCTTTTATTCAAAGGCCTCACAATACTGTACATAGGTGGGTAAGTATTGTCGTCCCCGCCCTATGGATGGGGAAACCAAGGTACACTGAGGCCATGCCCCTCCTCCCCACACCCACACAGCTTCTGCCTCCTCTTGCTGGGCCGCAACCACCAATCCGAGTGAAAGCGTCCTGTCATCGGAGCACGGCTTGGGCTGGTGCCCAGCAGGATGGCCTCCCAACGCCTCTCCTAAGCCGCCATTGTACTCCCCAGAATCTCAGCATTCAGATCTAGAAAAGTACGTCTCTAGCTGCGATGGTAGGAAAGAAAGCCTTGAACATATGAACAAAGGCCGGGCCTACCACTAAAACGTGGGTCAACCCAGCTGTGTCGCTCAGAGCGGTGAAAAGTGTCACGCCCTGTGTGACGGAGCTGGGTCGACCTAACTCCCGCTGTACATGCAGCTAGGTGGACAGAAGAATTCTTCTGTCGATCTTGCTACTGCTTCTCGAAAAAACTACTTTAATGAAACCCGCCCGCCTTTCTGTCCCTGCAGCAAGTGTTTACACCAGCAGTTCTCAAACTTTAGCAACCCGAGGACCCCCGTTTTTATTTGAAATTTTTCGCAGACCCCCAAGCTGGCTTCTAATTTTCCCCAGAGGTCCTCAACCCTGGCCCCAAGCCTTGTCCCTCCCCACTCCATCCCTGCCCCTCTTCTTCCCCACCTCTTTCTGCCCCCTCCCCCGGGCACACTCTGGTCCCGCTCTTCCCCCTCCCTCCCAGCGCCTCCTGCACGTCGCTGAACAGCTGTTCCGTGGCGTGCAGGAGGTGCTGGGAGGGAGGGGAAGGAGTTGATCATCGGGGCCAGCAGCCGTGGACATGATTCGCAGACCCCCTGGCGGGCCGCGGACCCCAGTTTGAGAACCGCTGGTCTACGCCACAGTGTCACATCTCAGCCCCTGTAGCTTTTGTAGCGTAGACGAACCCTAAATGTAAGGGATGCTGCAGCCTCTTTGAGTCTGGAACAATAGCTTGGAGCTATTCCAGGGAGGTCGCAACCCCAGTGCCCAGGGACGATCATTTAAATGTCATTCCTCATGGAAGCGTGTAAGAAAGGAGAGGGAGGGTCACAGATGTACAGAATTCAGTGTAAGCGACGTCTCATTTTGGCACCATCCGTGGATGGTGTTTGGGAGATATCAACACATACTTTTCCCCCTAATCAAGAAGGTGCCAAGCAGGATAGGTGCGCTCCATCAAGGTGTAGCTAAGCCCCGGAGGTCTGCAGAGTCCGGCAAGGCATCTGAGCCCTGTGGAGGCGGGGGAGCTAAGCTCAAAGGGTGCATTGGACTTCAGAGGGCTGCGAGATTGTATTTTGACCAACTGTGTGACGGAGTGGCACCTCATTTTGGAGGTGGGTGGAGTTTATGTTGTGGGCGGAGCTTGGAAGAGCATCACCACCTTTATTCTTCTGCTTCAGGGCCTGCAGCATGCGACCGGTTTTCCCCTCCTGCTGCCGCCGTGGCTGAAGGGAGAGCAGCGCGCAACGCAGGGAGCGGAGATGGAGAGACAAGACGGGGAGGGGCGTGGGATGGAGGCCTTGCAGTCTGTTTCACTCAAGTAGACAACAGAGGTGAGGTCTGGTCTGAGTTAGCAGGAAAATGGCAGGCTCCAATAATTGTATAGTATCCAGGGCAGGAATTTAAACCTGGCACTGGGAGCAGAGGCAGACCAACGCTGAGAGCTTTCAAAGGTCCCATCCTTTGTAGCAAGACAGAACAGCAAAACATGTTGCATCTCCATCGAGCCATGATTTAGTGCAGACGTGGAGAGCTTGGCCACCGAGTTCTAGTCTCCAGCCAGATGGGAAAGCTGAGATGTCCCTGGGGCCTGCCCTGCTCTCAGCCCAGAGAGAAGGGGAGATGGGAAATCTTGTTGGTTCATCTTTGTGACGGGCTTGCACGTGGCGTCACCCCTCCTTCCTTTTATTCCTGCACGGCACCCTTCTCCTGGGCTCTTTGAGCGACAGCGGAAGACGTGGTGGAAGGGGGGAGGAGAGTATTTGAAAATGTTTTTTAAAAGCATGAAAAGTGTTGGGGGCGGGGGAGCATGGCAAGATGAGACAGTCAGAATAAAAATGGGAGCTTAGTTTGCAAGAGTGGGAAGAACCCCCAGTGTTGTCCCACTCACTCCACTCACCTATTTGGGAGTCTAAACAAGACACCTTTTATATGCAAAAGGAGAAGCGTCAACCAGAAACGAAACCATGTCTGTTCCCTTTGTCGGTGCACAAAAGGGGGCCACAGCCTTGTACCTTCATAGTCAGGGGTTGATGCAATTGCAGTTTCCGCACTCTCCCAGGGAAGTGCTGTCCCCCCAAAAGGCTTCTGTTGCAAAGAGGCTCTGCCCTAGTAGAACAGGAATGAAGGAACTAAACAGCACCATCCTCAGACATGGGACAGCATGTGCATGGCCCTAGGAGTTTAGGGGACACAGTTTCTCCTGCAGCATCTCCTAGAGTGGCCTGGCTCTGCAGTGCCCCCTAGAGCAAGGCTGGGAACATGTGACCTGAACTAGCCCGTTCAGCGGAAATCCCATTTCTCACCAGGAACGATCAAATCCCCGTTTGTCTGTTGCTGAGTGTTTCCAGCACTCCCAGCCTTCAAATTTCCCTGCATCTTTGCTGTCCCCTCCCTCCCCCTCAGAGAGCAGCTTTCCCTGCCAGGCTCAGGAGGGACACACATTTGCATGGTGCAGGAATCTCGACAAACACTGCCGGCTGGGGTGCATTACATCAGCACCGGGTGGGGCAGGCAGGGACAGAATCGCCTCCAGACAGCACAGAAGGAGAACCGCTTCCCTCCATTCAGGACTTTGAATCATAGTGCAGTCCTCGCGTGGAAATCATTTTTTTAACCTCTTGTTTCTAAAGAGTTTTCTAAAATAAACCCCGTTAGCAGCCGCATTGAAAGCTGTTTGCTCTCAGAGCTGGCCCCCGTGCAGATGCCCTGCATATTACATGGGCTTGTTTTGCATTTTAACCCTAAACATTTGGCCCAGCCCACCTCTAACCCCCATTTTTGGTTCAACTCTTAATTTTTAATAGTCCTTGTCATGACGGAAAGTGCCAGACTCCAGCTGTTTTCCCCAAACCTCTGGGAGAGGCCTGGTTACATCTAATTCTCATAAATCTTGACTCCAGTTCTAGTAAGTCTTTAAGCCTGACCACGACACTGCACAGGCCATGCATGATTGAAAACAGGAGTCGAGGAGAGGAGAAAAAAAGAGAGAGAGCGAGAGCAAGAGAGAGAGAGCCTAAACCTGTGATCCACTTTGGGAAAACCTCCGATGAGCACGTGTCATGGACCAGCTAGTGTTATCTCTGCAGAGACAATCGTGGTATTGCCCTATCAATGGCATGTGCAATTGAGCCAAGCAAGAGAGAGAAGGGTCTAGCCAAGAAGACAGATAATCTGTTAAACATATCTGGGCACCCCTTGTTTGCCTATAAAAGGACTGTGAGAACATCCTCATGCAGGAGAAGTCCAGGCCCGTATTCTCCAAGATATAGAAATTCTATATATACTAGTACTGTCCACTAAGGATTACTGGGCCAGATCTTCAGCTGGGGTAAATGGGGATAGCTCCATTGGCTATAGCTGTGCTGATTTACCCCAGCAGTAGATTTGGCTCCCAGTGTGGCAAAGGAACCAGTGTGTAAGAGGACAGTGATTCAGAAAGACTCCACGGTGGGGAAGGCCCAAGCCTGAGTCAAGCCGGGACCCGCGGTTCAAGCCCTATTGCTTTGCAGTGTAGACACAGCCCCACTGGAGTCATGCTCTGAGAGTCCATCAAAAGTATCCCACAATCTCATGGGCTGAATGTCTGTGTCCTCTGGACAGTCCGGTTTTCCCACTCTGCACCATGAGCAAAGGGCTAAAGCAGCTACATTTGGGGAGGGCGCTAGGAAGTCTGGGATATGGGTGGTTGGACTCGGGCCAGCATAATGCAGTGTGGATGCTGGAGCCCAAGAATTCAACCATTCCTATCCTAGTATTACAAATGAGTGTAAACACTCAAGCCCTAGGTTAACAAACCCAGCATCTACTAACTCAGGTTCTACCAACCCTTGGCTTACATTGCAGTGTAGACAGACCCTTAGAGCCATCTTTGCCACCCTCACCGCCACAGGTGCAATGAGCTGCCCTCTGGTACAGCTGAGGATTAGCCTGCCATCTTTTTTCATATCTCAACTCAATACGTATGTCTTGTCCCTGGCCTATGCCTCTCCCTTTGCTGTTACTCCTTAATCCTGTCACTGAACGATTCAACTGTGCAAAGCTGTGGAGAGCAGGCTGACATGAAACACACGACATAGTGTCCACAGAAACATGGTGGGGTGTGCTGCCAGCATGCTAGCAGGTTAGTCTAGGGGCCCTTTGGAGGCACACAACTGAAATCCATCTCCTTGACAATGGGATTATTCGTTTTTATAAGCACCCCAGGGCCAAAGACCAGTTCTTCCGGCAAAGCCTGGATAAGCATGGACCTCGGGTCTCGTGGAAAGGGTCTCCATGCACAACCCTGTGGTATGGAACAAAGCACCAATATCCGCATTCTCTGTGCCCCCCCACCTACCATGTAGGGGATTGAGCCAGTTGCTCTTGATACTTGCTTCTCCACTTCTCTGGCCTACTCCAGACCAAACCTCCACCATTTATAAACCCTCCCCTCCCTCAGTCCCCTGTCTGCAGCGATAGCACATATCGCTGTAGAGCAACTCTCTGTTGTGTACAGAGAGCGTGGAGTGCCCATGCACAGCCTCTCAGAGTACACCTACACAGCAATTAAACACCCACGGCTGGCCCGGGTCAGCTGACTTGGGCTTGCAGAGCTGGGGCTACTGGACTGTAAAACTGCTGTATAGACGTTCAGGCTCAATCTGCAACTTGAGCTATGGGACACCGTGAGCGGGGAGGATCCCAGAGCCCAGGCTCCAGCCTGAGCCCGAACATCTACACAGCGATTTTTAGCCCCGCAGCCTGAACCAGCTGACCTGGGCCAGCTGCGGGATGCGCTGCGAGTCTTTCATTCCAGCACAGACGTATCCTCAGCAGACTGGTCCATCGCGCGTAGTGTTTCTGCTGCTTTTTTTGGTGTTGCACACCTGTGCCACGGGAGGAGCTTGGTGGATAGGGTTTGACCCAGGCATGGGAGTTAGTGTAGGGTTGCTCATGAGTGCTGGACGGCTGTCATTTTTTCTAAATCCCAGAACCATGCTCCCAAAACACTTCAATCCATTGGTGAAGCATCTGTTGTTCATTTTAAATCCACACTCAGGGAAGAATTTGCCCCTGTGCAAAGGACTAGCATGAAGGACACACCCCACTTAAGTGCTCAAAATACAGCTTACGTGGTTCATAAGGCCGGTGCTCATCCTCTGCAGAGCAGTGGGGTGGAAGAACATGCTGGCCTCCAGTGTGTGAGCAAGATGGAAGGCTGTGTCAGAAATCTTACTAGCTAGTTCCTGTGCTCTCCCTAAGTGGGAGGGCACAGAAAGGGCAACTAACTGTCCTTATCACCTGAATATACAGCTATAGTTCCAAGGCTACAAATCCAGTACTTCGAACCAGATGCATAGCTCTGTCTGTGGTCTCTAGCTGGGGCACCGTCTCTGGGCCAAACGTGCTTTCTTACTGCAGATGTGGAGGCTGGTAATCTTTCTTCCGTATCAAGGGAGGCATATTAGGAAAAAAGTAATATTGAGGGAAAGAGTTAAGTCTGTGTCTGTGAGCCTTGAGTGTGACCTCTTTCCAGTGCACCTGGCTTTCAGACCTGTTTCTTTTGCCAATTATGTCAGAAATATTCTCTTTACGATTAAGAAATATGCACACTTAATAACAGTTACAGTCAATACCAAGAAGTGTTAGTAACGTGCCAAACATGTGTCTTAGGGCAGGGATTCTCAACCTATTCCTTCCTGAGCCCCCCCCCACCCCCATATAAAAACCCCATGGCCCAGCCACCACAATTAATTTTTCTGCATATAAAAGCCAGGGCCGGCGTTAGGGGGTCGCAAGCAGGGCTGTGGCCCAGGGCCCCACGCCACAGGGGGCCCCATGAAGCTAAGTTCCTCAGGCTTTCGCTTCAGCCCCGGGTGGTGGGGCTCGGTGCCCCAGGCTGCAGTCCCATGCAGCAGGACTTCAGCTTTCTGCCCTGGGCCCCAGCGAGTCTAATGCCGGCCCTGCTTAGCAGACCCCCTGAAACCTGCTCATGGCCCCCTAGGGGGCCCCGGAGTCCTGACTGAGAACCACTGTTTTAGGGTATGTCTACATGGCAACCAGACACGTGGCTGCAGCACTTATAGCTCTAGCTAGCGCATAAAGCAATCGCTGGAGCCCCATCAGCGTGGGCTGTCCAGCCCTGCATGAAACCCTGGATATGCGCTGTCACAGCTTCACTGGGATTATTAGAGCAAGAGGGGGCACCACCCCAGAGCCGCAGACACACCCCACGGAGCTGCAACTCCTCCTTGGCTTCTTCCTTGCTCCAGGGCTGAGAGGTAGGGTAGTCATTTGCTATTGACCTCTCCCAGCAGTGACTCGCCATCCCAGCCTACCTGTGTTGGCCACCAAGTAGGGTGGATGGTCCAAGACTCTGGCCATTCCTCGCTCCCCTGTTGCAGGGAGGCAGCAACCAGGCCTTTAGTCCTACTTAGTCCTATATGCTGGCCCAGGGCCCATTATAAGTGTCAGGTGGTCCTTAAGGTTAAGGGCTGGAATCTGGAACCCATTTGCAAGACAAAAGGACAACTTTAGTGAACCTACAGACGTAAGAATGACTCTGTATGTTATCGGCCAGTAGATGGCACTCTGCGTAGCTCTATCTCTTTTGCATAGCACTCCCCTAGCACTTACTCCCTCTCTGTGTGGGCATATAGTCTTAAATCATAGAATCATAGAATATCAGGGTTGGAAGGGACCCCAGAAGGTCATCTAGTCCAACCCCCTGCTCGAAGCAGGACCAATTCCCAGTTAAATCATCCCAGCCAGGGCTTTGTCAAGCCTGACCTTAAAAACCTCTAAGGAAGGAGATTCTACCACCTCCCTAGGTAACGCATTCCAGTGTTTCACCACCCTCTTAGTGAAAAAGTTTTTCCTAATATCCAACCTAAACCTCCCCCACTGCAACTTGCGATCAGAATCTAGCCTCCTGTTCCTTCTAACTTACCTGCATTTCTATCATCTCTGTAATGGCTGATGACTGCACATACACATCTTCAGCCTTTTGAGGAATATATCGCAATCTGTGTCCAGACCCACAAGTCGGCTCATGTCTTTGCAAGCAGTTAACCTATGGCATGGACAAACTTGAATGGGCTTCTACCTGTGTGACCACATGGTCTGGGGGAGAAGTCCTGAACACTGGGGCTCATAATTCAAGGGACGACATGTTTATATACAGATGAGAAATCCATCCACAGTGAACGTCTCATGGCAGGCTTGCCCATTAGGAAGTGAAAGTGTATCTCGCAAGAGGAAAGGGAAAGCCACAGCTTTGCATCCAAAATTGGCAGCTTCAGCTGAAATACATAAAAGTCTTGGATGGGCTTCATGATTGCATGTGCACATGAATATTGAATAAGCTCATCTTTGTGCAAAAGCAATCGCTTACAGCCTTATCCTGCAGACCTTCTGAGAGCAGCACCATTAAAGCCAATGGGAGGATTCATGTAAAGGTTGCTGGTTCAGGGTCCTAGAGCTCTTGAAGTAAGGAAGTTCTTTAAGAGAGCAATCCTGCTTCTATTTAAGTAAGTGGCAAAAGTCCCACGGGAGGCAATGAACTGAGGAATCCTACTCACTATTCCTTTAAGGAAATCTTTAAGACAGATGAACCACGAGGAAAGAGAGAAACCAAGAAGTTTCTTTTTATTTTTTTTTATTGTTCCTTGGAGTAACAACTTGTGAATTGAGAGTAATGTAGAAAATAGTTAAGCGGCCAGTCCAGTGGAAAAAGCAATTGGGGTTGGATTGGACTTTCTGTATTATCTATATCTAAAGGGGAAAAAATTAGATACATAACCAAATTCTTTTGTTATGTGCGCACAGTTCCCATTCACTTTAGCGTGGATTGCAGATCTGAATCAAAGAGCAAAGCATCATCTTTAATGTAGAATGGGGACCAGGAGTAGGAGGCTGGGGGCGAGGGGGTGGGGGGAGAGGGGACAGGGAAACAAGTACAAAAAACCAGAAAATAAACCATAATGTCCATCAGTCACTAAAAGAGTAATTATTAACAATTTCTAGCAAGTGACAACTAAAATTAACCACTTAATCTACTCTTTTAAATACGACATTGTTTAAAGTATGGAAACCACAAACTATGGAAAATATGGAGGTGTTGGCTTGTGTCGTGGATGGGCAAACCATGGCCGTCTTAAGTAAGTGCATTTCAAGGAAACAGAAATGGCTTTTTCCTCAGTCAAAACATATGCTTGATCCAAAGCCTATAAATATTCATGGGATTTTCCACTGACTTCAGTGAATATTGGATCAAGCCTACAGACGAGAAGCATAAGTTTTAGTGGATAAGACATCTACCTACATAGCTGCAATACTTATAATGACTCTCATCTCTGGCTTTTCCCAGTATCTGGGTTTCCTCTCCTTGAAACAAATTCTCCTCTTGGAACTATGTGCTCATATTCCACTGAAAACAATGAGTGCATCCAATTGCAGAATTCCTCCCGTAAGACAGCATTCAGTCTAATGATGCTTGAGAGCTACAGCTCAAGAGTCTCTGTGAGAGGCAAGTACTGTCAAAACTACATTATCAATGCAATTGCTAGCCTTGCCTTTGCAAAATAATTAACATTGCCCCATTCGTTGGGGCCCTCCTTATTGAGCATAGGAATAACGGGAATACAGCAGGAATGTAAGAGAGGGGGAACCATCTGGTCTGATTCACTGCTATTCTTCCACCCCCAGCCCCGTCCTGTTACCAACTTCTTTTGTCTTCTTTCCATCTTGCCCTCTTGCTCTTTGGAGGTGAAGGGGACATGGCCTGCCGGTGCAGCCTGTCAGACTTCTCGGCCCGTCACAGGCCAAACAGCTTGGCCAGCTTTGCTCCATGTGTCTCCTTTGTTACGACAGAGATTTTTTTCAGTGCTGTTATAAAGCTTATCTCCTCCTGTTATTTCTCAATATCAAATCACAGTACGAAAACAGATTTCCCTGTGCTTAACACAGGTAGTATTACTCTTGGGAGTGTTAATGGCTTAAGCAAAGATTTTCCACCTACAGGCAAGTGACTGATAGCTTATCCATCTGCTACATAAAACCAACGTTTAAATCCAGGTTTCAATGGGTCACATCACCTGTGGTTTCAAAACAACCCCAGATTTTTCCCAAATGCAAGACACAAAACAATGAAAATTAGTACTTGAAAATCAAGCAGATTTTCTCCAGTTCAACAAACAACTGGGAGCCCATCACTTTGTAAGTTAATTGCCCTGAGTGGTTCTGTCATGGGTCAGGAGGAGGTCATACGGTTTAGACCAGCACAATCTACTCTCACAGCTGGAGAAGGAAGTCTACCCCAGCAGGTGTCATAAACACCAATTTCCCAAAATTTCATAATCATTTAGATCCAATTACAAGACCCACATGGTTTTTGACTTTCCTGAGGAAGAGTTGCAAGATATTCCATTACTAAACAAAATCAAAGGAGTTTGCATTGACTTTGTGTCTTGCAGGCATTTTGATTTTGGATTTTAATACAGAGAATTCAGTTTCATTCCAGGACTTTATCTGAATAAGCTGCAGTCTAAATTATTGGTAAATATACATATTATAGCCACTAAGGGGCACGGTCTCCCAAAATAGGGAGAAAAATGTAAGTTGCATGCAATTTATTTCAATATATGTCTAGTAGAAACTAGAGAGCAATAAACTTATGTTGATTTTGTGACAACCAACATCCCGACATCAGCCTCTGATTATAATAAAGAACTATTGCTACACCATTCCTAATGTTTTGATTCAAAGATTAAAACCAAAAAAGAGAACAGCAAATATGAGCTATGTTCAAGTTTTAATCCTGTAAGGTATGTGTCTGCAAGTAACGGAAAGGGGTCTCATTTTCTGCGTAGTTCACTGAAAAGGGCATGAACTATGACTGATGTTTTCAAAGCAAGGTACCTAATGTTAAACGTGGATTTAAACATTGCCTAGTTACCTTAGTAATGTACCTGGTTTTCAGGGATGCTGACAATCAGGTAACTTACTTAGCAACCTAATCTTAGATACAAATTGCTTTGAATATGTTGAACATAAGAATGGCCCTACTGGGTCAGACCAAAAGTCCATCTAGCCCAGAGTATCCTGTCTTCCGACAGTGGCCAGTGCCAGGTGCCCCAGAGGGAATGAACAGAACAGGGAATCATCAAGTGATCCATCCCCTGTTGCCCATTCCCAGTTTCTGGCAAACAGAGCTAGGGGCACCATCCCCCCATCCTGGCTAATAGCCATTGACAGACCTATCCTCCATGAATTTATCTAGTTCTTTTTTGAACTCTGTTATGGACTTGGCCTTCACAACATCCTCTGGCAAGGAGTTCCACAGATTGGCTGTGTGTTGTGTGAAGAAATGCTTCCTTTTATTTGTTTTAAACCTGCTGAGTATTAATTTCATTTGGTGACCACTAGTTCTTGTGTTATGAGAAGTAGTAAACAACACTTCCTTATCTACTTTCTCTACACCAGTCATGATTTTATCGACCTCAATCAGATCTCCCTTTAGCTGTCTCTTTTCCAAACTGAAAAGTCTCAGTCTTATTAATCTCTCCTCACACAGAAGCCATTCCATACCCATAATCATTTTTGTTGCCCTTTTCTGAACCTTGTCCAATTCCAATATATCTTTTTAGAGATGGGGTGACCACATCTGCACACAGGATTCAAGATGTGGGCATACCATGGATTTATAGAGCGGCAACATGCTATTTTCTGTCCTTATTATCTATCTCTTTCTTAATGATTCCCAACATTCTGTTCGCTTTTTTCACTGCTGCTGCACATTGAGCGGATGTTTTCAGAGAACTATCCACAATGCCCCCAAGATCTCTTTCTTGAGTGGTAACAGCTAATTTAGATCCCATCATTTTATATGTATAGTTGGGATTATGCTTTCCAATGTGCATTGCTTTGCATTTATCAACATTAAATTTCATCTGCCATTTTGTTGCCCAGTCCCCCAGTTTTGAGAGATCCTTTTGTAACTCCTCACAGTCTGCCTGGGTGTTAACTATCTTTAGTAATTTTGTATAGTCTGCAAATTTTGCCACCTCACTGTTTACCCCTTTTTCCATATCATTTATTAATATGTTGAATAGGACTGGTCCCAGAACAGACTCCTGGGGGACACCACTATTTACCTCTCTCTATTCTGAAAACTGACCATTTATACCTACCCTTTGTTTCCTATCTTTTAACCAGTTACCAATCCATGGAAGCACCTTCCCTCTTATTCCATGGCAGCTTACTTTGCTTAAGAGCCTTTGGTGAGGGACCTTGTCAAAAGCTTTCTGAAAATCTAAGTACACTATATCCACTGGGTTCCCTTGGTCCACATGCTTGTTGACCCCCTCAAAGAATTCTAGTAGATTGGTGAGGCATGATTTCCCTTTACTAAAACCATGTTGACACTTCCTCAACAAATTATGTTAATCTATATGTCTGACAATATTGTTCTTTATTATAGTTTCAACCAGTTTGCCCGGTACTGAAGTTAGGCTTACAGGCCTATAATTGCCAGGATCACCTCTGGAGATCCTGGCAATTTTTTTAAAAATTGGCATCACATTAGCTATCCTCCAGTCATCTAGTACAGAAGATGATTTAAATGATAGGTTACAGATTACAGTTAGTAGTTCTGCAATTTCATATTTGAGTTCCTTCAGAACTCTTGGGTGAATACCATCTGGTCCTTGTGACTTATTGATGTTTAATTTATCAATTTGTTCAAAAACCTCCTCTAATGATACCTCAATTTGGGACAGTTCCTCAGATCTGTCACCTAAAAAGAATGGCTCAGGTTTGGGAATCTCCCTCACATCTTCAGCCGTGAAGACTGATGCAAAGAATTCATTTAGTTTCTCCGCATTGGCCTTATCATCCTTGAGTGCTCCTTTAGCACCTCGATCGTCCAGTGGCCCCACTGGTTGTTTAGCAGGCTTCCTGCTTCTGACGTACTTAAAAAAAAATTGTTATTACTTTTTGAGTCTTTGGCTAACTCTTCCTCAAATTCTTTTTTGGCCTGACTAATTGTATTTTTACATTTCATTTGCCAGCGTTTATGCTCGTTTCTATTTTCCTCACTAGGATTTAACTTCCACTTTTTAAAGGATGCCTTTTTGCCTCTCACTGCTTCTTTTACTTTGTTGTTTAGCCACGGTGGCTCTTTTTTGGTTCTCTTACTATGTTTTTTAATTTGGGGTTTACATTGAAGTTGAGCCTCTCTTTGTCCTACTGTTTTTCTTAGTGTTAGTGAAGGGGACCAAAACCAACAGCCGTGGAGTTCTCTATTTATCCACAGAAAAGATACCAACTGAACATCCTTCCACTAAGAATTGGAATGAAGCCAGCTCTGTCTCTTGTATAAGCCACCAGAAAGCCAAAGGGTGGTAAATAATTTTTCTGCTTTACTGGATCTCTATAGAAGGTCAGGATCTAGGCCTCAACGCAGGAAAGCAATTAAGCATGTGCTTAAATCCAGTCGCTACCAAGCACAGCACTTAAGCACATGCTGAACTGTTAATAATTTAAAGGAGCATTAACAGTCTGCAGGGTAGATAAAGGCCCCACAAAGAAACCAAGCTGTACCTTCTAGCCCTATAGAGTCTATGAAACCCAATGCAAGCAGTTAAACTGCAATGCTAATCAGTTCCATACACGTCTTGATGCGGTTCTTGCCATGCTTATTGCCTTATGTTGAGGTGGCCTTATCCTAGTCTTACCTACACTAGTGTAACTCATTGACTTCAGTGCAATTATTCGTGATTTATACTGATGCCAGTGAATCCAGGGGCTTTCCAGTAGGGGCCACTGTTGCAAGGTCAATAGCCTTGTACATTTTTAGACTCCTAAATAGCAAGGAGACCTGGGTTCTGTTCCTGCCTGTGACCTTCGGGAAATGATTTCACGTCTCTATGCCTCAGTTTCCCCATGTGTTTAATAAGTATGTTGATGCTGACCTCCTTTGTAAAGCACTTTGTAGATCTACTGAGGGAAAGCACTGGAAAAGAGCTACCTATTATTACCACTCGCCCTTTTCCTTCTTTGTATTGTGACTGATTGAGTTCCTTGGATCTATTTAGCTTAACAAAGAGAAGATTAAGCAGTGACTTGATCACAGTCTGTGCGTACTTCCGTGGGGAACAAATATTTAATAATGGGAAAAAGAAATAACGTCAGGGAAAGGTCTAACACCATCCAAGGGTTGGACGTTGAAGCTAGACAAATTCAGATTGGAAACAAGGCATACTTTTTTTTAACAATGTGAGTAATTAATCGTTGAAACAACTTCCCAAGGAATTGTGGAGGATTCTCCATCCGTGACAATTTTAAAATCAAGACTGGAGGTTTTTCTAAGAGCTCTGCTCTAGGAATTAATTAGGGGAAGATCTATGGCCTGTGTTATACAGGAGGTCAGACTAGATGATCCCTTCTGGCCCGGGAATCTATGAATCTGTGAATTATCAGCCGCTGAGTCCCTCACCTCAAAAGAGCATCACAGCTAAAGGAACTGAGACTTCTTGTTTGTCTTTCAACCCCAAATGCAAACAAAAGAGCTCCCAGCTGAATCACAGAGGCTATTTCACTGGTTCACCACGTACTTGTCATTGCAGGATTTTGTAAAAGGGATTTCCCCTCTCCAAGAAACAAGTCAGAGGTCCCTCTCTCTGTCTGTTAGGACAGAACGCTGCTGTCACATAGGTGGGTATAATGCAGCCAGGAGAAAGGTGTCACAAGGGGGGGGGGAATTTGCCCCTTGACCGTGGTATCCCCCTACAGTGAAACACACACACTTCATCCAAACAGAGCAGGTGTGCTGGTGGCAATAGCTCAGCCTGTGAGAGGCTGTACAAATAGAGACTGGGAGCGGTTGAGTCATTATACTAAGTAAAACTATTTCCCCTTGTTTATTCCTGGAAACCCCCTCCCCCCCACTGTTCCTCAGATGTTCTTGTTAACTCCTGGAAATGTGCTGGAAATGGCCCACCTTGATTATCACTTCAAAAGGTTTTCTCTCCCCCCACCCCACTCTCCTGCTGGTAATAGCTCATCTTAAGGGATCACTCTCCTTACCAGGTGTATTTTTTCATGGTCTGTGTGTATATAAAGCTCCTCACTGTATTTTTCACTTTATGCATCCGATGAAGTGAGCTGTAGCTCACGAAAGCTTAGGCTCAAATAAATTGGTTAGTCTCTAAGGTGCCACAAGTCCTCCTTTTCTTTTTGTGGATACAGACTAACACGGCTGCTGCTCTGAAACCTGTCACAGGACAATGTGACTATATGCCAGTCCAATAATACTTTGCTCCTGTAGATCCCAAGTGCTTTAAGAAGGTAGGTATTCTTATCGCCATTAAACATGTGGGGAAACCGAGGGACAGAGAGGTGAAATGATTTGCGCAAGGTCTCAGGCGGGAATGATTTGCCCAAGTTCTCCTGAGTCGTAGCCCAGCGTCCTGTCCGTGGCACCATACTGCTGTTAAAGGACTAGAATAGCATTTCAGATTCACTAACTACAGTATTGCATTTTTTTCACCACACCAAATATTTGTTGCAGAGGCCTTTGCAATTTATAGAGTCTACTGTAGCAGGAGCTCAGTAGGTATCATATCTAAAACCCACTATTACTCTCCATGTATCAATTTTATTGAACTTATAATATACATTTAGTACATATAACCAGCTTTGCAATCTAATTTGATCAAGATCTAGTTTCTGCCCTCCTTTCTGGGAGCATGCAAGAAAGAAACTTAATAAATTCAAGGTCCTTTTTATAGCAGAATGTGCACCATGTGAAGTAAACCCTTGAACAAATGAGCAAGATCCATTGTCAAGTTGTCCCAGGAAACTTTAAGCAGAATGTGTTTTTGACAGCTTTGTTAATGTGGCTTGTTTCTGCCAGAAGTTCAAGCATAATTGAGACACAGTGTTGAGCTTTAAATATGTTCCCGAGACTTGAATAGGAAACTTGATGAGGCATGTAATATAGCATAACCTCTCAATTATTCACACATTTAGATAACTCTAATCACCCAGCTTCTATGATAGCAAGAACCAGTAGACACTAAGAACACTATCATCACCAGACACTGGCACAAGCTGACGGATAGCATATTGCAACAGCAGAGAAAAGGTTTGAAGGAAACATCCATCAGAATTTAGCAGTAAAGTAATCAATCACAGCTAATGATCGCTCATTCCTACAATCCCAGGACCCAGTATCAAGTCACAGTTCAACTCAACAACCACCAAGAACTGGGCATACAAAAGAAGAAATGTGATGAGCTACTTGGAAATCTTTCTAACAACCAGCATTCCATCTGCTTGTCTACCTTTCAGAGGGCCAGTCGGCGGGATTCTTAGTTTATCTGATGAATTGGGGCTTTTTACCCTCAAATAATTTACTTGCAAACAGCATTTTTTTGTTATTTGATCAACAGTTATTGAGTCTGAGAAAGGGAACAATGCTCTGTCTATAGAAAATATAAGTCTGGAGTTTTTCTATCTGAAGTCTGAGACACAGTGCAAACTTGGAACAGAAATACTATAACAAATCTTAGGAGTATGACCAGCATATCCTCTTAGTCACTTTCTAATATAATGGAGGCATGATTCTGACATCCTTATAGTGAATAGTATCTTATTCTTGGGACAACTTATAGAGTAAGTTGCTACTCAGTGTGAGTAAAGATGGCAGGATCAGATTCTACATATCATCTATGAGCCAGATTCTGCCACCATTACCTACACTGAGTAGTTGCTTATTTCTTACATAGTCCCACAGAAACCAATGGAGCTACTTGAGGAATACGGTTATCAGAATTGGACTCCTTATTGGGAGCTTCCTGTGAGCTAGTTTTCTGCTAGGATTACGTACTCATGCAGTGGAATGGGGGTGTCAGAACATACCTCTTCCATTCCTATGAGCACTACTGGTCTTTCACAGATCCATAGATTATAAGGCCAGAAGGGACCATTGTGATCATCTAGTCTGACCTTCTGTATAACACAGGCCAGAGAACTCCCCCCAGATAATCCCTAGAGCAGGTCTTTTAGAGAAATATCCAACCTTGATTTTAAAATGGCCATTGTTCCAATGGTGAATTACTCTATTAACAATTTATGTTAATAAATTTCCCCTCTGAATTGGTCTCACTTCAACTTCCAGGCATTGGATCATGTTAGACCTCTGCTAGATTGAAGAGCCTATTATTAAATATTTGTGGCCCTGGTAGGTACTTATAGACTGTAATCAAGTCATCCCTTAACTTTCTCTCTAAATAGATTGAGCCTTTTGAGTCTATTACCATAAGGCACGTTTTCTAATCTTTTAATCATGCTCATGGCTCTTCTCTGAACCTCCTCCCATTTATCAAGATTCTTCTTGAATGGTGGGCAGCCGAACTGGACACCCTATTCCAGCAGCAGTTGCATAAGTGCCAAATAGAGAGGTAAAGTAACCTGTCTACTCTTTCTTCAGATTCCTCTGTTCATGCCTCCCAGGATTGCCTGAGCTCTTTTGGCCACAGCATCATGCGGGGAGCTCATGTTCAACTGATTATCCACCATGACCCCCAAATCAGTTGCAGGTTTCAGAGTAGCAGCTGTGTTAGTCTGTATCTATAAAAAGAAAAGGAGGACTTGTGGCACCGTAGAGACTAACAAATTTATTAGAGCATAAGCTTTTGTGAGCTACAGCTCACTTCATCGGATGCATACAGTGGAAAATATAGTGGGGAGATTTTATATACACGGAGAACATGAATCAATGGGTGTTGCCATACAGACTGTAACAAGAGTGATCAGGAAAGGTGAGCTATTACCAGCAGGAGAGCGGGAGGGGGCGGGGGGAGAGAACCTTTTGTAGTGGTAATCAAGGTGGGCCATTTCCAGCAGTTTACAAGGACAGTAGGAGGGGAAATAAACAAGGGGAAATAGTTTTACTTTGTGTAATGACACATCCACTCCCAGTCTCTATTCAAGCCTAAGTTAATTGTATCCAGTTTGCAAATTAATTCCAATTCAGCAGTCTCTTGTTGGAGTCTGTTTTTGAAGTTTTTTTGTTGAAGAATTGCCACTTTTAGGTCTGGTTTCAGAGTAGCAGCCGTGTTAGTCTGTATTTGCAAAAAGAAAAGGAGTACTTGTGGCACCTTAGAGTCTAACCAATTTATTTGAGCATAAGTTTTCGTGAGCTACAGCTCACTTCATTGGATGCATTCAGTGGAAATTGAGCGACCAAAGAGATTGAAGTGTTCTCCGACTGGTTTTTGAATGTTATAATTCTATATTATAATGTTATAAATCTGTTTCGGAGTCCTTGCTTCCAAGCATAGGGTCCCCCATCCTCTAAGTATGGCCTACTTTGGCTCTGGGAATGCAGGAATAAGTGGGGCTACATAACTGCTTATTCTCTCCCTAGAGCAGGTGAGGGTGGAATGGAATGAGGTGGGGAAAAGGTGAAATCTGAGCTTCAGGTCCAACTTGCCAGTGTAGCTAAGCTGGTGTGGGGATTGCCAGAATGTGCTGTTGGTACAGGCCAGGGACAAATTACCATCTGCCCTGCCACCACAAAACCAAGGAGGAAGCAGGGGAGAAATAGGAGTCAGGGGGGTATTTCAAACACAGTGCCTCCTGAGATGACTTCTGGGTTGGTGCAGCCTACGGACTGCCCTTGCTCAAGGATCTGCTCATAGCCACAAACTAGCTCTATGGCAACAAAGGTAAGAATTTTCTTGGGATGAGCCATTTTCAGAGTCAAGTGCATGGAACTGCACATACATCTTTGTGTAAATGGACCTGACATGCAAAGTTATGCAATGTGCATGAGCTAAATTAGGTATTTGTATGTGCTCAGCTTGGAAAATTTGGCCCTAAATTTGGAATCCAGCATAACCAAAAAAGCTGATCGAAAAAGGACTTTTGGCTGATGCTTCTAATGATCTTTTTATGCTCTAAGTACAGCTTGTTATGTAGCATTACAACGGGACCAACATTAATCAAGGAGCGAAGCTTCATTACTGAGAGGTACCCCTAAATCTCTGTGGTGGATTCAGAGGCATGGACTATGTAAAATCCTACTTCCATCTAAAGAGAAAAATATCCTCTCTTATGGCTATAACTATTTCTCTAGAGCAAATTTGACTCTTCAGATCAATTTCCCTGGCCTATTGGGTTGGCAATGCACAACCAAATTGAAGGCGATTGGCTAACTAACCTCTGATGTCACCACTCTATTTAAGAACTGTTCCTAGCTCTCTTGAAATCAAACTGCAAGTGCTAAGCGTCACCTTTCCTTTTCCTTTATTGTTTTTCTTCAAACAAACGAAATCTCACAGAAACTTTCAGCGGTGTAGACGGTTATTTTGGATGTGATTTTAATAAGAAGTGTGGATTTTTGTTCATATCCTGTGTTAGCAAGTTCGACAGAGTGCAGCTCATGATAGTGAATATGTTATATGCTCATCGTGGGATTCTGATGACCCATCAAACAACTTACCATGAAGCCATCACAATTCCTTAAAATGTACACAGGGAAAACCTGCTCTGTTTCTGTGTATCATATGCAGGGAAGAAAATTACCCATAATCGACATTGGAGTTGTGCGGTAGCAGAGGTGGTCTTTTGTGGGCCCTCTAAGCTTTGCAAGAGGGACAGAAGAGGAAGCAAGGTAGAGAGATCTGACAGCACCCTAGAATCAGAGGAGCAAATGAAAATGAAAACCAGTAAGTTTACATGGGAAAACACCATGCACTGCGCACACAGGTTTCCATCAATGTTAATAACTTTATGAACTGGCCTCAGATGTTTTCAGCAGCTCCCACCAATTTATGTGGAAATCTTTCTGTGCCCAATGCATGACGTTTCCAACACTGAAAACTTCATAGACTGGGCGAAGAAAGTTTTCCATATAAATTGGTGGGAGCCTGGCGCAGTTGAGAAATGCAGGCAAGCCAGTTCACAGGGCTTCCAGCGCTGCAAAGTGCTTTTTAATCAGGGCACAGAGAGTTTCTGTATGTATTAAATGTATTTTTAGTGGCTTCCCTGCTTCTTGGGCACTCAGCTCGTTTCTCCCCAATCTGCTCTGGCTCCAAGCCCCCTTATTTGGTCATGGGCCTCTATAGCTGCAAGCTATCTACAGAGAGCAGAAGGGAAGAAGATCTGTACTACTCAGCGGTTCTGCCTTGGAGAAGGTGTCCACTCAGAAGAGATTATAAGTGCACTGGAAGAGGGCTTTAGCATGCCCAAAGGTAGCTGCTCCATTGCTGCTAAGGTCCACAGGAGAGATACTCCTCCAGAAGAACACCTTATAAGATCCACTAAGCAGGGCACTCCTGTGGTGTCGAGCCAAATAGCTCTAGATGATGGGATTTCTTTTTGCTAATTTGCATCTCTCTCCCCATCCCAGTGCCTGCCAGGCCAGCCCCAGACTGGAACATGAAAAACCAGTACCGGGAGGAAGTCTGGAGCTGCACTGCCTCGCCTCCCAAAACCATAAGGAAACCTGCTTCCTTACCTGATGCTTTTCTGCACACTGGCAAGGGAAGGCCACTGGTGGTTAGTGGTCAAGAACCAAAAAGGAGTCCTACTCACCAACCAACCCTCGGCCTACCACCAGAGGAGACATTGATGACCTACCTCTCCGCAACCAACAGGATAGTGGATACGCCTCCACTACTGTGTCTCTGAGGGAACAGATGCCAGATAAGGGAGCCAACTACAGAAATCTCCATGAGGAGTCGAGGAGAGAATGGTGGGTCAAAGATTAGCGGGGCTAGGGGAGGAATGTGGATGGTTGGTTGGTTGAGGAGAGAAGGTATGGCAGCTCTGGATCATGGGTGCGGGGGTGTATATTAAAGTATGGAATGGATGTTTTTTTGAGTAGGGTAGGGGAGACCATAGGGGACTGACAGAAATTTTTGAGCAGACTGTGGAAGTGATGGATTTGGGGAGTTGGGGGAAGAGTATGTTACCTAGGAATGTCCTGGGTCCCTGACTGACTAAGGCAGAGCATTTCTGAGGAAGGGCGTAGTTAACATTTTGGCAGTACCTCCCCAGTGAACAGCCACAGGAGTATATGAGAGTCTGTCACTTTCCATAAAAAACAAACAAACAAATCAATTATTTACATGAATGTTTATGGGAAACAAATACAAAAGGTCCAAATGCTGTGGCTTATGTTTGTGGGTTTTTTAAAAAACAAATAATTGTGTGTATATATATATATATATATTCATATATTCCAGTGGTTCCCAAACTGGGGTTTGTGAACCCCTGGGGTTTCTCAAAATGTTACAGATGGTTCTCGGGGGGAAATTCCCTAATGGCAGACAGAGCTGTTCCTAGAGACCCCGGGCAGCATGGGGCCAGCAGCCCAGAGCCCCTGGACTTCCAAGAGCTAAGCAGATCAAAGCAAGCATATTTATCACACTGAGGAGATTTAAACTTCAAGACTTCTTATAAGAAATGGAAAGGGAGGTGGATATTTTTTGCTGTTTTTAAAATTAAATAGGCAGCTAGTCTTGTTTTAAAAATTATTATGAAGAATAAGTTTAAGCTTTGTTGTACCGTGCGTCGTTTGCCTGGACTGCTCAAGACCTGAATGCTTGTGTAGGAGGAATGATTTGAGTTGGCTTCTTAAATACCTTCCTGCTGTTTCACATCTGATACTCCTTGATGAACCATAGGAGCCTTGTCTTATAACAGGCTTATTCCAAGTGATACAGGCTACGAAAGTGAGATCTTGGAAGAGTGTGCTGTTTTCAGAATGTAATAAAAATACTGTAATGATAAATAATAATTAATAAATAGTGTGTAATAAGCATGGCATAAAAACAAATTTTATATTTCCAAGATCACTGCTTTTATCATTTATACTCAGGTAAAGGAGAAAATCCCTGGAAATATTCATTTTTAGGAGGGGGTTTGCGAGACTTGACATTTTAGTGAAAGGGGTTCACAGGTTGTTAAAGTTTGGGAACCACTGATATATTCTAAGGTCAGAAGGTACCACTGTGATTATCTAGACTGGCCTGTATAGCACATGCCATTGAACAGGGGTAGTTAACAGACATACTGGGGTCCAAATCCAGACCACCAGATGCTTTTGAAAGCACCCTGAAATCTTTTTTTTTTTGCATATTATTATTATCATCATTATTATTGGTTTTTAAAATTTTCTCTGGAGTCTGCATCTTGACTATACCTTGACTAAGAAATTTGGACCTTGACAAAAAATTATTCACTACCCCTGCTACAGAACTTCCCAAAATAATTCCTAGAGCAGACATTGTAGAAAAACATCTAATCTTGATTTTAAAATTGTCAGTGATGGAGAATCCACCTCGAGCAGTGTTCCCTCTAAATTTTACATCCATGTGCGGAGTGAATTTTGTTATGTGCACCAATATGGAGGTGATGTGTGGTAGGGGTGGGGCTGAGGGGTTCGGCATGTGTGGGGGGGCTCAGGGCTGAGGTGCAGGGAGGTGCAGGCTCTGGGGTGGAGCTGGCAATGAGGGGTTTGGGGTGCAGGCTGCCTCGCTGCAGCAGCTCGGGGCTGGGGGAGAAGTGCCTCACCCCGGCCGCGGTAGTTTCAACAGGGCTGGGCTGGGCTGAGGGAGGGGCTGTGGTGGGCCTGGGCCGGGCTGGGCCAGGGGAGGGGTTCCTCTCCACCCAGTTGCGGCAAATCCGTGCTGGGGCCAGCAGGAAGGGACGCCTCTCCCCTCTCTCCCACAGCTGGTCCACGCTGGGACCAGTGGGGAGAGGCATCTCTCCCTGCCATAGGCCAGAGCCCCTGTGTGGGGATTAATAAGCATTTGCGTGGCCGCACAGCTTAGAAGGAATTTAGACCATGACCCTTCCTTGATAAATTGTTCCAATGGTTAATTACTCTCACCATTAAACATGTACACCTTATTTCCAGTCTGAATTGGTCTAACTTCAACTTCTAGCTATTGGATCATGTTAGACCTTTCTCTGCTAGATTGAAGAGCCCATTAGTAAATACTTGTTCCCTGTGTAGATACTTATAGACTGTGATCAAGTCACCCCTTAACCTTCTCTTTGTTAAGCTAATTAGATTGAGCTCTTTGAGTTTATCACTATAAGGCATATTCTTTCATCCTTTAATCATTCTTGTGGCTCTTCTTTGAACCCTCTCCAGTTTATCACCATCCTTCTTGAAATGTGGGCACCACAGCTGGACACAGTATTCCAGCAGCGGTCACACTAGTGCCAAATATAGAGGTAAAACAACCTCTCTGCTCCTACTCAAGATTCCCTGTTCATGCATCCCACGATCGCATTAGCTCTTTTGGCAGCAGTGTCACACTGGGAACTCATGTTCAGCTGATTATTTATCATGATCCCCAAATCTTTTTCAGAGTCCCTGCTTCCTAGGATAGAGTCTCTTATCCTGTAAATATGGCCTACCTTCTTTGTTTCCAGTTGTATACTGTAGCTGACTGTAGCTGTATTAAAACATATTGTTTGTTTGCACCCAGTTTACCAAATGATCTAGATTGTTCTGAATCAGTGACTTGTCCTCTTCATTATTTACCATTCCCGCAATTATTGTGTCGTGTTGAGACTTTATCAGTGATGATTTTATGTTTTCTTCCAGGTTATTGACAAAAATGTTAAATAGCGTATGACCAAGAACCAATCCCAGCGAGGCCCTGTTGGAAACAGTCCAGCTCAGTGACAATTCCCCATTTACAGTTACTTTTTGAGATCTATCAGTTCGCCAGTTTTTAATCCATTTAATGTGTGACATGTTAATTTTATATCAGTCTAGTTTTTTAATCAAAATATCGTGGGGCACGAAGTGAAACATCTTACAGAATTTTAAGTCTATTATATGAGCACTATTGCCTTTTTCAGCCAAACTTGTAATCTCCTCAAAAAAGGTATCAATTTAGTTTGACAGGAACTGTTTTCCATAAACCCATGTTGATTTGCATTAATTACATTACCTTCCTTTAGTACATTATTAATTGAGTCCTTTATCAGCTGCTCCATTTTCTTACCCCAGATCGACATCAGGCTGATGGTTCTATAATTACCCAGGTCATCCCATTTACCCTTTTTAAAAACTGGAACAACATTAGCTTTCTTCCAGTCTTCTGGAACTTCCCCAGTGCCCCAACACTTACTGAAAATCAACATTAATGGTCCAGTGAGCTCCTCAGCTGCTCTTTTAAAATTCTTGCAGATTTAAAAATGGCTAACTTTAATAGCGTCTGTTTAATGTCCTTCAGCGATACTGGTGGAATGGAAAGAGTGTTATCATCACCATATGGTGAGCCTGCATCATCTCCTTTCCCCCCAAATACAGAACAGAAATATTTATTGGACACCTTTGCCTTCTTTGCAATATTATTGATCATTCTACCATCTCCACCAACCAACAGATCAATACCATTGTCAGGATTCTTTTCATTTCTAATATATTAAAAAAATACATTCTTCTTGTCCTTAACTCTTCCAGCCAGAGATTTTGCCTTATGTCTCTTGGCTTCCCTTATCAATTTTCTACATCTCCTAACTTCTGATTTATATTCATGACTATCAACTTCCCCCTTCTTCTATTTATTTTTTGCAGCTGCCTTCACTTCCCATCTACACCAGTTGTTATTTTTTTAAACTTATATGGCCTTCTTCCTTGATTGTGGGAATGTGACTTTTCGGGCATCTAGTAAGGTGACCTTGAATAATTCCCAATTATCAGTCAATTTTTTTTTATTAAATTCTTCCTCCCAGATGATTTATTTCCTAAATACATAAAGTATTATAGACCCACATAATAGTGGATTGGTTCACTTAAGGTTGCTCTATACATAGCATATACCTAACACAAAACCGAAAAACAAAGACAATGAAAAGTGAAGGCTACCAGCCCAGACCTCTTCCCAAACCCAGACACCTCACCACTGGGACATCTAGCATCCATCATAGACAATGCACCAGCTGTTCCACTGCCCCAGTAGGCATGCCAGTCTTCCAGCAACTTCTTCCTCCACCTCCACCCATTGACCTCAACCACAAACAAATTGGGCATCCCCGTCCCTGTACTGACCCTTCTGCACATTTCTGTAAAACTACACACATAGGTTTGCTATTGTAAAAGACTGTATGCAGGCTACATTTCCTTAGCACAATGTTTGCACTATACCCATATCTCTGTCTCTGCTTGTGTGATGGCCACCATCTGACCCAACACCCTAGATTGAACCAGGGACTTCCAGTGCTAATGCTGCAACAGGCTTACATCCTCTATGGCTTAGGCCTTGAGGGAGGGCATGTAATGGTCTGTCCTGTGGGTTACATCTGCAGTAAATGTAGATGTACATATGTAAATGTTATCATGGCGCTTTGAAGTTATGCCGTAGCAGATCTCACCACAGTCTGAGCAGGTCTTCTTCTCCTGCTTGACCTAAAATATTATTCACCTCCTGTTGCACACTGTTCCATAAAATTGTTTCATGAGGCATTCTTCTTTTTGTTAAGAAGGGGAAGGAGAGAATGAAGCATGTGGACTCTGCTTTCCAGAGGGGAGAAGGTTGGGGTTTCTTCCAGAGGAAACTGCCCGATATAACATAAGTTCTCAAAGGGGTGGGAGGTTGGCCTGATCAAAACTGCTGAGTGGAAAATCTTGACGGAAAATGTCAAGTGCCATTTATCAGCACAACCGTGCACCCTAATGGAAGGCATAAGAATAACCGGGTGATTGGTCCCATGAAGCTCCGCACACTTCAGCTGTTCTTGCAGTGCTCCTTTGCAGTGAGGGTGCCAGAGTGGGGGGTGGAACAAATATGAGTTCTGATAATGCAAAAAAACTGAAGGAAAACTGCCTCCATTTTACTCAGCCCAACACTATGTAAGTTCCAGGGAAAGGAAGCAATTCCCACAAGGAATACACAGGGAACAGCACATTTGGGGTGGGGGGGGGTGGAGTTTTAAATTACAGTTAAGATTTGTAAAGTGTGGTTCTGAAAGTGACTGTGTGACAATGGCTGGCTCTTACTCAGCAGACCTGCTCCCTGTGTGAATTCAGAGTGAACTCATGCAACATTTCACTATGGCCATGTCTTCACTAGCAAAGAAGATGGGTTTTTACTGCAAAATCACTAACATGCATTAGCTCTCCTGCTGCAAAAACCTAGCGGAGACAAGGCACTTTAGTTTTACCATGAGGTAAACTAGGCCAGGTCCACCCCAAGCAGCAGGGATAGTGCTGACCTTGCCTAGTCACCTCACGTAAACACTACAGTGCCTTATCTCCACTTAGTGTCAGGGTCTGGATTCTAGGGGCGTCAGGCCTGGTGGTTATGGTCGAAGCAGGATGTCGGGTTGGGATCGGGCCGAGGACCGCACTGAAATCGGGGTTCAGAGACAGGCTGTGGTTCAGAACCAGAGTCAGAGTCCATAGACAACCCAAATCAGGATCAGAGTCAGAATCCGGAAGCAGGCCGAAGCATAGCTGCTGGAACTCAGGGTGCTGGGGGTGCTGCTGCATCCCCTGGCTTGAAGTGGTTTCCTTCATATTCAGGGTTTACAGGTTCAATGGCTCTCAGCACCCCCACTATGAACATTGTTCCAGCCCCCCTGGACCGAAGATCAAAGCCAGATTGGAGTCAGTCCAAGGGCCTGGGGTTCAGGAGGAGAGTTCAGGGCTGTAGCGGGTCAGGAACAGGGCTGGAGCCAGGTCAGAATAGGGCACATGTAAGGCTGAAGCCAGCTGGAACAAGGCTGGGGCAGGAACATAGACATGACCGAGGGCAGGCTGAAAGCCTAGCGCATCCGTAACATCACGAGGCAGCAGGAGGGTTCTAGCCAAGTGGTGTCATTGCATAGACTAACTTGCAGTGCCAGCAGTGAGGGTGAAATACGTGTGCTTTGGGGTCGCCTGACCCAGGTCCTGCCCAGGGCTATGCTGCTGCAGCATGCCTGAGAATTGAGTCATTGCAGGAGGGGCAGGTCATCACAGCTGAGTGAGCAACCCTGGTCTGGCTATGGGTTTGCCTCACACTTAGGGTTTTACAGCAAGATAATGCCGGGGCATTGGTTACCTCCCTGTAAAAAATACCCACCTTTGTTTCAGTGAAGAGAAAACTCATATTTTGTTCCTGTTCGCCAGCAGAGCCAAGAATGTGGTGGAGAGAGATCTAGATTCTACTCTAGCTCATGCATCAGCAGTAAAATTGATAACTAAGGCCCGGATCCTCAAAGGTACTTAAGCACCTAACTCCAATGGGATTTAGGTACCTAGATACCGTTGAGGACCTGGGCCTAAGTTCTAGCAGCAGAGTCTTTATATCCTTGGTGATGAATAAGCCAAAAAGAACTGAGTTTGCTGTTCAGATTGCAAGTTCAGATTGAGATTCAGAAATAGGGGGTGGGGAATCATAATTTTACTTATTAGCTGATCTGGAATTCCCTGAGAAACAATCAACATGGAACCCCCACCCACCCCGATTTACTTTTTCAGAGGTGGCCGTCTTGCTGAAAATGATGTGAATTGGGAGAGTAGCTGCACTGTATGTCAGAGGACAAAACCCAGATTCCAATCTGCTTTGACAATTTCGCAATGAGAAAAGGACGCTGAGCACCGTTCCATTTGTGTGCCTACAGCTACATGCATAATACTAAATGTTCCATACCATACAGAGCTCTCGGTTCATGGCACTTCAAACTCACAGTGACTAGGACTTTTTTCATCGCCTACAACCTGCGAGAAATGAGCCATGGCCGCCGCCTCTCACTACAGCTAGTGAACCAAAAAATCTTCCCGGTGGAAACAAACCAAATCTGTGCAGGAGGCCAGCTTGCAAGCTTGACAGGCCAAATGGTGCCAGCGATGAAGGTCCATTTAGTTGAGGTCCATTTGTGTCCTCAGAAACAAACATCTGACCAGGCGAAGAGCCATTCCAAGTCTTGTACTTTGGGGTTTTAAACTGTCATCAAGTGCACGTCACCTTAGAACTCCCATATGGCCAACATTTTTTGATTCGTTACCTCAGATTCTCGGCTTTGCTCTTACTGCTACAGGTGCTGGGTCTGGCAAGCTGCATTCGTCATATTATGGCAGACAAATAACACCTTGCAGTCAGACCCAAGCCTGGGCTACACCACCGTTCCCAGCTAGTTCTGTTTGTTTATATTTCAATAAGGAGTCATGTGACTGGTTACCACACTGTTATTGTTATAGGGTTCATGATGGAGTATAACATTACATGAGAATCAGTCGTGTTTATTTAAACAGAGAGGGTCTCATCAAGGTCAAAACCTGACATCTCATTACCCAATTGTGTGATGGTCCCATATGGAAGACCAGAGCTAAAGGGCTTGTGTTTGAGCTGCCTTTGTATCTACCAGAGTGGATGTGGAGGGAAAACTAATTTGGAGGTGCTTTTAGAGAGAACAAAACCATGCAAAAGGCTTCTGGCAACAGGGCCATCTGGGGCAAATTATTTTTGACAGGATATAAGTGTAGATAGCTCATAACATTAAGTAAAAATCAACAGTGTTCTTACAATCCATTTGAAAGCTGTTTTACAGAGATTGGTCAAGGCCCTCCGTTGGTGTAAATTTTTGAATCCAATGGAGCAATGCTGGTTTACACAAACTGAAGATCTGGCCCTCCACCGTCATTTAATTATTTGTTATTAATAAAATGCCACTGGGGCTCTTAAAATCTCTCTCGGACACCAGCAGAACAGTTGAGACATACACAGTGCACCAGAAGGCAGACGGGATGTTTGTCTTTGGAGAAAGTCTGGGTGAAAGGCTGCTCAGAAGGACCAAGTTGTTAGGAGAGGTCTGAAAGATAATTAGGGTGTCACTGTGCAAAAATTTTTTTAAAAAGAACAAGCGTGAGAAGCAGTGTGGTCTAGTGGATAAAGCATTGACTGAGGAGTCTGGAGATCTGGATTCTGCTCCTGGCTCTGCCACTGAACGGCTGTGTCACCCTGGGTGAGTCATTTCACCCCTCCGTATCTACATTTCCCTTCTCCCCCTTTCTATGGCTCTCAAGCTTTTTGGGGCCATCACTGTCTATTACCATGTGTTTGTACAGTGCCTAGCAGGATGGGATGCCGATCTCAGAGTGTGTGTGTGTGTGGGGGGGTGTCTTTAGGTACTACTATGATGCAAATAATTAAATGCAGGGAGGGTGGCATCGGAGAAAGTCAGAAACTGGGAGTGTGAAAGTCATGGCTAGGAGAGGTGTAGGGAGCGGGTGGAAACCAAGAGCCACTTTTCATAGAATCATAGAATCATAGAATATCAGGGTTGGAAGGGACCCCAGAAGGTCATCTAGTCCAACCCCCTGCTTGAAGCAGGACCAATTCCCAGTTAAATCATCCCAGCCAGGGCTTTGTCAAGCCTGACCTTAAAAACCTCTAAGGAAGGAGATTCAGCTAACGAAGTTTTTTTAAAATTTGATTTAAGTAGTGGAGAGTCAAAGCACTGTGGCCTGTAACCAGAGAGAGTGTTATACTAGACAGCCATGTACCCAGGGCAGAATACACTGCTTGTGTGTGTATGTGTGTGTTTAACAAGCAAATAAGGCAAAAGGTATTTTTTGAAGATACAAAACCCAAGAACACCACAGCTGGGAAGCAAATATGAGCAATAGCTTTCACATGCTAACAAATCAAAGATCCTTGCAAAACAGATGCTGAGGTTTCTGGGGCTGGCACAGCCTCTCCATTGGCAGGGAGTTAACTCACAGCAAGCTGAAAGGTTCAGAGATGGAAGAGTATCTAGAGACCGTTTGTTCATAAACACATCTGAGGGCCAGCAACCTGCTTTATGCCCGGCCTGAGCTGCACTGACGGATTCATTCCATACAGTGTTTCTACAAGAAAGAAGGCAGACATGCAATGCTTCTTCAGCCCACGCTCTAGAGAAATAATTAAACAGTTTTTCTTAACCTTTTGAACTTTTCATTTATTATTGCCATCCATTATGTCTACCTTCTCAAATAGCAGAATCCTGAAACTGAGCTGCGGGGTCAAGGGTTTATTGTTTAATGGAGATAGAACATTTTGTAAATTGCACAAAGTCACAATGTTTATAATAGAAGCGTCTGGTATACTGAATCTTTTCCATTTAACAAACAGTGAGCTTTGACATGTGTTCTTCCTCCATAGCAGGAAATCTGGGATAAGTGCAGTACTGGCATGGACATGTTACCAAATCCTTCCTGTAAACCAAATGACATCTGCATTCAAATAAAAACATTCCTTCCACCAAATACCAGGAAATACTAAAAGTATCACTCTTCTTCTAAGGTCAGGCTAAAATGAAATCTTTGGCTTTCAGAACACAAAGTAAGTTTGCGGAGGGCCAAGATTCTTTTGTTCAACACACATTTGCTGTTACAAATCCTGGGGGATCTCCTTCTGGGTCAAATATGTGCATGCGTCAGTAGAATTTTGCAAACATTTAATCTTCTTCATAGGGAAAAAGTATAAATATTTTGGGAGAATGGACTTACATTAACAAATATTCCTGTTGCCTTTGCTTTTATTAGTGCTCTGACTTTCAAGTCAGAAAAGGATTTGCTTAAAACAAAGCAAACATCCTCAAAATGTGCTGTGCCAAAATAATCAATGGGATAAATACCTGAGATTTACAAAATATGAATAGTCTTCAGTAAATAAACTGAAGCAAGGACAGTCCAAGAAGAAGCCCTGCCTAAGTGGCAGGCAAGGGGATGTCTGTTCTAAGTACTTTCATCTACTAGGCTGCAACTCAAATGCAGAACATTTAAAGAAAATAAATGTATGTAGAGCAGATTCTTCCTCCTCATGTTGCTTTTGCGGATTTTATTAACTAGAGTTAATGCCACATAAAACCTTTGGATTATTTTCCTAGCAAATGAATACTACAATGGCAGAGATGGCTTTCCATGGCTAATCAGCATAAATATCCGCTTAAAGCTGAGTAATTTGTTCACTGCACAGAATGTACTTCAGCGCTTTTATGAGCTAAAAAGCTCAGAGAATGTTTTGAATGACTTACATTTGAAACACTGCAGACAGACATCAGACACATTTCAACTGGTTCCTCACCAAAAATCTTTCACTGAACGACAGACTATTTTTAGTGCGTTCCATGCCAAATTTCACTGTTGGGTTCCTCAAAAGCAGCTACCTGTAGCTTTAATGAAGAATTCTCTCCTCTGCACAATCTGCTCACTAACCACAAGTCAATAGGTAAAGGAGTACTTGTGGCACCTTAGAGACTAACAAATTTATTTGAGCATAAGCTTTTGCAAGCTACAGCTCACTTCATCGGATGCATACAGTGGAAAATACAGTGGGAAGATTTTATATACACAGAGAACATGAAACAATGGGTGTTACCATACATACTGTAATGAGAGTGATCAGGTAAGGTGAGTTATTACCAGCAGGAGACGAAAAACCAAAAAAAACCCAAAAACCTTTTGTAGTGATAATCAAGGTGGGTTATTTCCATCAGTTGACAAGAACATGTGAGGAACAGTAAGGGGCGGGGGGGGAATAAACATGGGGAAATAGTTTTACTTTGTGTAATGACACATCCACTCCCAGACTTTATTCAAGCCTAATGTAATGGTGTCCAGTTTGTAAATTAATTCCAATTCAGCAGTCTCTCGTTGGAGTCTGTTTTTGAAGCTTTTTGTTGAAGAATTGCCACTTTTAGTTCTGTAATCGAGTGACCAGAGAGACTGAAGTGTTCTCCGACTGGTTTTTGAATGTTATAATTCTTGACGTCTGATTTGTGTCCATTTATTCTTTTACATAGAGACTGTCCGGTTTGGTCAATGTACATGGCAGAGGGGCATTGCTGGCACATGATGGCATATATCACATTGGTAGATGTGCAGGTGAATGAGCCTCTGATAGTGTGGCTGATGTGATTAGGCCCTATGATGGTGTCCCATGAATAGATATGTGGACACAGTTGGCAACGGGCTTTGTTGCAAGGATAGGTTCCTGGATTAGTGGTTTTGTTGTGTGGTGTGTGGTTGATGGTGAGTATTTGCTTCAGGCTGGGGGGATGTGTGTAAGCAAGGACTGGCCTGTCTCTCAAGATCTCTGAGAATGATGGGTTGTCCTTCAGGATAGGTTGTAGATCCTTGATGATGCGCTGGAGAGGTTGTAGTTGGGGCTGAAGGTGATGGCTAGTGGCGTTCTGTTATTTTCTTTGTTGGGCCTGTCCTGGAGTAGGTGACTTCTGGGTACTCGTCTGGCTCTGTCAATCTGTTTCTTCACTTCAGCAGGTGGGTACTGTAGTTGTAAGAATGCTTGATGAAGATCTTGTAGGTGTTTGTCTCTGTCTGAGGGGTTGGAGCAAATGCGGTTGTATCATAGAGCTTGGCTGTAGACAATGGATCGTGTGGTGTTGTCTTGATGAAAGCTGGAGGCATGTAGGTAAGTATAGCGGTCAGTAGGTTTCCTGTATAGGGTGGTGTTTATGTGACCATCACTTATTAGTCAATAGGTGTCACAATTACTTAGGAGTGGCAAACAAATGGAACACAAAGTGGAATCTGGGAAAAAGAATTTGCAAAATGCTAAAGAGCTGGTTGAAAAATTAAAAGAAAAGAAAATTAATGTTTTGAAAATTTCAAAAGTGTTTTCATTTCAGTTTTCAAAAAAAAAAGGCTTTGAATAGTTTTGTGATTTTTCTTATGGACAGTTTTTTATTTTAGCAATTGTGACAGGGTTGGGCCAGATGGCTACAGGAGAGTAATAGAAGGCAGATATATTAGCCCCAGGCTCAGTAGGTCCCTTTTCCTGGGGTAAGGTAACAGGGAAGGTTCCAGAACAATCCGGAACCTTCTGGAGACAATTAAGACAGGCTGATTAGAACACCTGCAGCCAATCAAGAAGCTGCTAGAATCAATTAAGGCAGGCTAATCAGGGCACCTGGGTTTTAAAAAGGAGCTCACTTCAGTTTGTGGTGTGCGTGTGAGGAGCTGGGAGCAAGAGGCGCTAGGAGCTGAGAGTGAGAACGCGGACTGTTGGCAGACTGAGGTGTACAAGCATTATCAGACACCAGGAGGAAGTTCCTATGGGGAGGATAAAGAAGGTGTTGGGAGGAGGCCATGGGGAAGTAGCCCAGGGAGTTGTAGCTGTCGTACAGCTGTTCCAGGGGGCACTCTAGACAGCTGCGTTCCACAGGGCCCTGGGCTGGAACCCGGAGTACAGGGCGGGCCTGGTTTCCCCCCAGATCCTCCCAACTCCTGGTCAGACACAGGAGGAGTCGACCTGGACTGTGGGTTCACGAAAACGGACAAACTGAGGGCTGCCGTGAAGCTCCAAGGCGAGCAAATCCGCCAATAAGCGCCAGACTCACCAAGGTAGAGGAGGAACTTTGTCACACAATGTATGCTTCTTCCTCTTTTTCCACTTTGCTATGGAGAAAAGGGAGGAAAAGGGGGGGGGCAGCAGAATTGAAAACCTAAAAAAACAAATTGGAAATTTTTCATTGGAACAACACTGAACATTTTGAAAACTAAACTTTTTGCAAAAAAAAAAAAAAAAAAGCAGCTCCCCCCCCCCCCAGCGCAAAAGGCCACTTCTTTAACAAAAACATTTTAAAAAATATTCAACCATCTCTACAAATATGTGAGGGGCACACTCCACATTGGAGAGGCCAGCTAGGCAGGTCTAGGATTATAGTCATCCATAGTCCTAGGGTCCCCTTTCCCCCCGCTTTGTTGTGTCCCTCACATCCCCTGTTGAGGTGGTAGCATGTTTTAGAGGTAAAATAACAATGGCAGTTCACCCCTCTTGGAGCTATTGGCTCAGGCTGTCCGGCAGACATCACTACAGTGGTTACGCTTGGGTCAAGCTTTTCAGGGCAGCTCTGAGGGTTGGGGACAATTCTTTCTTTAAATGAAAGCTGAGATCCTGACCCATCATGTGACTCCAGAATCTGGGGTTCTTGGCACAGGCCTGTAGTGCCTTTGTCTTAATCTAGTCCTGCGGGGCAGGGGCCTGTCCCGCCTGACAGGTCCCATGTTACTGGCCAGTCTGGGTAAGAAAGCTTTCTCCTGGGTCCAAAAAAAGCAGGTATTGGAGAAGGGCTGTTTTCCAGAGGGGGAGCCCAAGGAGGGACAGTCAGAGCAGAGATTCCCCAGAAACAAGAGCCCAGGGGAACCCAAGGAGCAGACTGTTTCTTATCTACTTAAAGACTGCTTTCTGCCTGAGGAGGCCTGCAGTGAAGAGGACTGATGGAGGAAATGTGGCCGGATACCGTGGTGCTCCAGCTAACCTTGGCAGCAGAATGTCGCTGGCGGCTGTTGCAGTGAGTGAAAGCAGCCCTGAGGTGACTTAAACCTTGTGAGCAATGGAAAATCTGGTCCCCTGTGTCAGAGTCTAACACAGCCCTGAGAAAGCCAGTCAGTCTTTGGCCCTCAGAGAACAGGGCTTCCGCGCAGTCGGGACCAGTGCTTTGTCCTGATCCTGCGTTCCTTCCACACCCAAAACGCCCACGTTCGCTTCAGGAAGCGTTCTGGGCGTGCCAGGAATGCAGGACTGGGCTGAGTATCTCCAGAAGGGGTGACTTTCCCTTACTGTGTTGCAAGGCTAATGTAGCGCAGCATCAGCCTCGGCTCCAGCTGCAGAAGGATAACGACAAAATGGCTGCGGGTCAACGCGAAAGAGGGAAAGGAGAGGAGGGGAGATTATACCACAATGGAATTTCATCTGGCTAAGAGCTCGTGTGTGACGGGGCTCAGTAGGGACCTGGAATAGACGCATATTAAATAAAACACGAATCGCTTCAGGCCCCAGGAGAGGTATAGGACCACTGGGCAAATGTTAAGCCACAGAAATTAACCTTGCTAGAAAAGATCTCAGCCAATTTAGAGGAATGCAAATACATATGCTCATTAATATCCCTGCCTTGGCCTGGGAGGGTGGCCGGCCCTGCACACCTGCACAGTCACTTGTCATTATTACGGTGGGTTTAGCATTGTCTAGGGTATCGTTCTTCACAGTGCTACTGCCTGGAATGGCATCAGACTGTCAGACAGTACTGATTAGTACTTGTATTACAGGGATTGCGTGGTGTCCCCAGCCCAGTGCTGCCTTGTGCTCGGCAGTGTGCAGAGACCAGAGGGAGCCAGACCTTGCCCCAAAGAGCTTGCCATGAGAGCCGGGTGGAAATGGGTTCTGCTAAACTATTTGCAGGAACAAATCATTTTGATTTCATTGACAGTTTTCTTCCAAAGTTGCGGGGGGTTAATATGATGTTGTTTTTTTTTCCCCAGTTTGTGTTGTTTTGGTTTTTGGCAACCACAAATCGAAAAGTTTGGTCAAAACCAAATATTTCCTATGTAAATTTCTGTTTGGACAAAAAAGCCATGTTTTTATTTGCCTTTTGGGCAAAGAAACACAAACATTTTGACTGGTAAATTTTGACCAGCTCTACTTACAATCTGAACAGACAAGACAGAAAAAGGGTGTGAGGGTAAATGGAGGCCCAGGGATTTGCCTAAAATCACACAACAGATCAGTGGCAGATCCAGGACTAGCACCTACATCTCTTTAATTCAGTGCCTTATCCACTAGACCACACTGTCAGCTAGACTAGGGCTATACTAGGAAGATGTTGCTGGTATAGCTACACTTGTATATTACACCAGCAAAGCACTCTGAAGTGCTGATGCAGCTTATACCAACTTAAACTGTGCTTTTGCAGATATAGTTTATTCTAGCCAATTCCCCTCCCGCAACCGAAATAAGCCATGCTAGCAATGGTGCAGTTTTGCCAATATAACTTGAGTCTACACTATGTACTTTTGCTGGGTAGCTGTGTCAGTCACAAAGCACTGCTCATCACACCCCTGACCAACACAGCAACGCTGGTAAAAGTTTGTAGTGTAGGCCTGGCCTGAGTTGGGAATCGCTGGGCGCGACTATAATAAACAATTTCCTCTGTGGGTTAAATTTTCAGTTCAAAGTTACATCTCATTCCTTTTCTGGTGATACCTTTGAGATGCTATTCAGACCTTATATTTAAAAAATGTGAGAAAATAACTAGATACATTTCAGAGTTTGTATTTTTGTTGGCCTGATATTTGCTATCCTTATGGAAAACAAACCAAGTTAAAAGATACATTTTGTTGCCAGAAGCATATATTATATATATAAGAAGTGGGACATGATGGAGGAAATTGTGGGTGACAAGTTTGAAACAGATGCAAAATTTATTTCCTGATCACATCCGTAGTGTTTGCAGACACATCACCCTTTACAGATCCTACAGAGATGCAGCATAAATCAGGGTAACTATAAATACTGCTATGCCAGACTGTATTGGGGCGGGGGGGACGACAGTGTGTGGGATGTGGATATAATGGATTGTTTTCTTAGTGATCTGACCTTTATTAAGCTTTCACAAGATCAGAGGATATCCCTGGACATAAAATATTTTCTCAGGACAGAACACTGGCAAGCTATCCAAGATATGTCCTCTGGCATATCTCTAGTGGTGGACTACTTCCCAGTAGATATTTCGAAGGCTTTCAAGACATTTGCTCTGCAGGAAGCCTTTCCAAGGACCTTTCAAACAGGCCACCTGCTGAGAATACACGAATCACAGTTCTTTTCAAGACAGTTGCGCTCCCACTTTCCAGGTCCATATTGCCACTCGCTTAGTATGAACCACAAGCTCATTGCCAAAATTCTGGTGGCTAAGTGCCATGCCTCTAGGCTCTGTGAAAAGGCAGCTGGCCTCTGACAACAGCCAAAAAGTCATATGTTGTCCACCAACCTGTCAAGGAAGGGACTTGTCCTGTTATCTCTCAGTCCTCGAAAGGGTCAATGACTATATTTGCTTATCTTTCTAAGGCACTTTAGTTTGGTTGATTGGCACCCCTTGGTGACAGGTAGGATTAATGATCTATCCATGCCCTTTCCTGGGGAGCTGAGGAACAAAGAAAATCTGTCCCCTTATCCTCAGTAAACCATCTTTTGAAGCAGTTTCCCTGCAAATTACAGCACACCTGAAGATATAAGGCCTGACTCTCTTGCCACTTACACTGGGCTAAATCAGAAGAAGCTCCATCAAAGTCAAAGGAGCCAAACCGGTGTGAAGATAATGAGTGAGGAGAATCAGGCTCAGTGTTTATGTTCATTGGTAATGTCCTGCTCTTGGCAGTTAACCCATGTTTGAATCCTCAGACTCCTCTATAACCTGTGGCAAGTTTTGTGGGTAGAAAATGAATGGGGGAAAATCCAAGATTATGTCTAACAGAGACTGCCCAAACTACACTTATCAGTCACCCCACTTCAAAGTGACCCAGAGTTCATTTGCTTGAGGGCAGGGAGTTCTTTACACCAGGGTTCTCTGAAGCCACTGTACACACCTTTAAAAACCTCTCATTGAGTTTGTAGATGAGGGAAGGTCTCCGTGTCTGTCTTAGAGGGAGTTTCAGTTCTTATAAATCTTGAGTTGTCCCTCCAGTGTGATTCTGCTGAAGGTCCCAGAGAAATTAGGCTCAACCATTCCCTGCACTTCTCCATTCAGTTTGGCAACGGAAAGCCCTACAGATTCGAAGGACATTCTGAAGGTTTCCTGGCAAAACAACAGACATCAGGCTTTTCTTCTTGAATTGCTATTATTTGGCATGTCGTAGGAGAGTTGTCTCTGGATAGTTTGCTTCTCCAAAGGAAGCTTCACCTTTCTCCTGGTGATTACTGAGAAGGACCAGATGTTCCCTTTTAGCTCCCTCTTGGATCTAATCTCCTTTATTCTTTGATCCCAACCCCACTTAAAAGAAACCCCATATTTAGCTCTTCTTGGGTGGTCCTCAGGGAAGGCTTAGCTATTCCTACCCCCTTATTTCAGCTTTCCCAATGCTTATACCCTATGGCATACGCCTACCTTCTTGAGTAATAGAAGGAAGGATCTTAACCCTTCCAATTCTGGGCCCATGACACTATTTTCCGCAGGGGGGATTTTAGAAGTGCCTGCTTGGAGCCAGGTAAGGCAATTCAAATAGACCCAAGTGTTTCTCTCTCTCTCTTTCCAGCGATCCCAACTGGGATATATACCATTAAACTCATACCCATTTATTGGTTTTAAAAGACTTCTTGGTCCAGCACAGCTCAGGAAAAGGAGACAGCACAAAGGAAATTTTAAGTCACAGTTGCACTCCCTCAGTCCTGGGCCAGTTGTGGCCAGGGTTGGTCCCCCCTGCCCCTGTGTAACTTCGAGGAACAAAAGCGCTGCTGTAACTCATGCCACCTCAACCCCAAGAAGTTGGTATAGCAGCTGAAAACTGCCAGGGCATAGAGAAATCTTGTGCTGCATGGACAATTTTGGTGCATTATCCCTTGCACACAGAAAAAACATTTCAGGCCCCAAACACTTTTGATCTTATCTTGCCTACACAAATGTGGTTTGTGAGTGCATGTTCCGTCATTTGTGTGTACAAAATGTTGCAAATGTGTGTCATTGCATGTTCAAAGTTAAGTTGCATAGAAATAGAGACAGACCAGAGGCAATGCATGGGGGTGGGGGGCATGTAGGGTCACATCCCCCCCCCCGATTTCTGCCTTCCATTTAGCACAGAGGTTTTCAAACTGTGGGGCACGCCTTCCCCACCCCACCGCACCAGTGTGAAAACCATCACCTGTCTCTTGCCCAGGAGCCAGCAGATCGGAAGCTGTGGGGAGCTGCCTGGTTCGCTCAAGCCCTGGTTCTCGGTGCTGTGGAAGCTAGGAAACTGGCCAGCTGCTTGGCAGCCCTTCCTGCCCTGCTGCCTGCATGGCCGGTGTTCCCCAGGCAGGGTGGGCAGCCCAGCTCTGAGCTGTGCCCCCCCCACCCCCAGCCAACGTACTCTTGCCTCTCCCCTGAAGGAGCCCAGTGCTGGCTGGTGACGTCCCCTGGAGCCGGACCCTGCCCACGGATCCTGGCTGCCATACCATGTTTCCCGAGGTGCCCGGGTAACCCACACCTCCTGGGTGTAGTGCTCGGTCCCCTCTAGTGGCACCGTGACCACTTAGAGATTAATGAGTCTGCTACCACCTTAGCCCAGAGGCATGTGGCTGTTCGCTCATGCAGTAGAGGCATATGCGTTTAGCTCCAGAGGTCCCAGGTTCAATCCTGCCTGCTGATGACCAGGATCTGGCGGTGTTACATCTGCTTTCTGCTGCTGCTCCTCAGCCCAGAGGTGACACATGGGGCAGTCATGTGCGCCCCCCTCATCATCAAGACTTACTCATCGTCTCTGAAAGAGACCAGACAAATTCTGTTCTCACTTACACCAGTATAAATCCAGAGATGCATCAATGACACCCGTGGAACTACTCAGGTCTTACCTTGCTTTAAGCAAGAGCAGAATGCAGCCTCATGCTTTTAAAATGGGGTCCCTTACTCAGATGTCTTGAGACTGTAGCGGTATTAGCCTATGGAATTTATTGATTTACTACGAATCCTGCGCCCTGACTCTTTAACGTTAGAAACAACTTAGTTTTTAATTTCCACCACTAATTCTTAACGTTTTTCATTTTCTTTTATCTGTCTCTTATAGACTAAAGAATACATGTGAAATTTCAATGTACATAGATAGCCCAAAGATGAGTGTAAACACAAAGCTTTTCAAAGCCGTTTCAAGATCATTTATCCTGTACATGGCAAGTGACCACAAATCCACTGGTGGGTCAGGGGACTGCTTTTGATTTATCAGATGTTTAGGAGTGAATGAAGAGTAGAGATATATGATTAATCATTTGAAGCAGGGAGATGGTATTATTTTGAGTCATACTTGACAAGTTTTCTAGGAATGCTGAGCTCTAGTATAAATACATGGACTACCCAGCTGTTCAAACAGTGTGATTAATTAAACTGATTCTATGTGAAAAACAACACCAACTCTCACTCTCAAATTGCAAATCATTCCCAATATATAGGGGAATGGTCAGCAGAGCTTTATTAATTGCTGTGGAGGTGATGAATCTATGCATTCCAGAGCACATATGTGATGATGGACTAGTTTCACTGCTGCTGAAGTGCAGGAGAGATCCATGAATATTTCTTTATGGGAAATCGTCCCATGTACACATGTGGGAGAAGGAAATCCCTGTGTGAACTCGCTGAAACTGTGCGCCCCGAAATTTGCAACACTGAGCACTGCAATATTTCAAAGTTATGGCCAAAATAAAAGGGGAAATGTGTTGCCCTTTCTCAACCAGCTCTAATATTAAAACATCATTTCTTCACCCCACCCTGCAAACATATGCGACTCATCACCTGTCCCAGACACGTCCCCATGGCCCTCTCAAGATCTCTACAAAGAGTGGGCTTTGCAGCCTGGGACTTGCCCAAGATCATACAGGAGATCTGTGGCAGGGAAGGGAATTAAACCCAGGTCCCCCAAAGTCCTTGGTTGTAACCACTGGACCATCTTTTCTCACAAAGAAACCCCATTCCACTGGGCACTCTACAAACATGGAACAAGAGACAGGCCCTGCTTTGAAGAGCTTACAGCCTAAGTCAACAAGGCAGACATAGGGTGGGGGATAGGGACAGAACTTACAAAGCAGAGGGACCTGAATGATGGTTTGCAAAAGGCATATGAGTTCCACCATTGTTTTTCAGAGGCATGGGTTGCTCGTTTTCAGCTCTTTGGGAGGGGTTTTGGTAGGAGGCAATTAACTAAACAAAGGACAAAGGAAGGGAGGAAGCCATAGAAGGGAGGGAGGAAAGGGGGAAGCAGGTGTAGGGCTGAAAAGAGGGGAGGGTGGAGAGCAGGTGTAGCGATACTGTTACCTCATTCTGTACGAATCACCAAAGCCTCCAGTGGGGGTGAGGACCCAGTTTGGTGGAAGCACCTCCCCACCTGTTTATACTTAACTTTAAATACATGATCATGTCCATCCCCATTCAGCACAGTGCTAAGCAGGTGTTCACTGAAGTCAACGGGACTTAAGCACGTGCTTTGCCGAATTGTGGTCTAAATGACTCGGTGTGGGTTGTCCTCTTCTGAATTTGACCTCAAGCAGAGCCCAGCCACTCAGACAAAGGCCCAGCGAACTCCTGCCTGGAGCCGAGAGCTCGCATTTACATTGCCTCCGCGAACTTGTCTGTTTTCCTCACCCTGCTGTCAAGGAGGGGGATATTTGATATATGCCGAGGGACAGATGGGGAACACGGCAGAGTAACGCTTGCAGAAGGCAAAGTGGCTCCTCAGGTGTAAACTGTCTGATGATCGTTAAAAAAATGATGAATTTGCTTTGTGATTGCAGATGTGGAAAAACATGCTGGAAAGGGCCTGACTGGATATTTTACCACAGCCGCCAGTGTAGGGGAATGACAGCTTAACAGCAAGAGTACAACTGCCTTTCAACTAGGCCTAACCTCAGGGGGGCACCTAACAATATCAAGCAGTGACCCTGTGCTAAATGGTTTCCAATGTAACAGTTCCCTGGATACGTGCATGCGAGCCAACATTTCCAAACCAGGACTGTAAATTTTGTCTCCAAAATCCGTATTTAGGCACCTGCCTGATTTGCAGACATGTGGAGCCCCTCAGAGCTCCAGCTGAGGTCAATGGGAAGTGCTCCATGAGCTAGCTTTAGTCTCCTGTTTTTGTAAACTGGAGCCAAGATTTTCCAAATTTGCCCCATTCAAACCAAAGAGGGCCTGATTCGGATCGCTCACATGGCTTCAGTGGAGTTAATGCTGACTTATCCCACTGTGAGAAGATAACTGTGCCTCCAGATTTCAGTCTTAAACCATCTCCTGGAGATGGACTGTAACTTATTTTCACACAGCCTTAACAGCCAAGTGCCTTTGACTGGTACCCTAGCATGCCTCTCCTCTGGCTTCAAGAACATATTGCCCCATATATTGTTTTCAGCCTCTCTGAAGAAGAGCTCTGTGTAAGCTCGAAAGCTTGTCTTTCTCACCAACAGAAGTTGGTCCAATAAAAGATATCACCTCACCCACTTTATCTCTCCAATATCCTGGGACCAACACAACTACAACACACAGCTAATGATTTTCAGCCTTTGGAAGCTGCTGTTTCCCAAAAGCAGCAGAGTGATATTTAAGAAATGCTTGTACTGTTCCCTCTTGCTCTGAAAGTAGTAGGAATCCCTATAGACTAATTTATATACCTGGGGTAGAATCCTGGCCCCATTGAAATCAAAGGAAAAACTCCCCTTGGTTTCAGTGAGGCCAGGATTTCAGCTCTGGTTATAAGCAAGGCCATCTAATGGCCCTGAGAACATAGAAGCAGCTCCTCTTGGTCACCCTGAGCACCCCAATAATGGAGGATGCCATCTTTATGTCCTTCTGCGTAGGATTTGACTTCATACCATCGCTGATCTATTCCAAACAACACATTTTCTTAGCACACAGTGTTTGTCTGAAAATACACCTGGAGGGCTGCCCAATTTGGAGAATGACTTGAATTACAAAAAAAGCACAGCTGTCTTTAACAACTCTCGAAGTTCATGCAACTCGTCTGCAATTTATTGACTAGGATTAGATGCTTATTGTCTATGACACGTTAAATACCATTACATTGAAGTTTATACAAGAAAGTCCAAGTTTTCAGACTGGAATCTTAGCAATAACAGCTGGACCATTTGTTTATGTGATAGACAGGAAAGAATGACTTCTGTAATCTGTGTGTTTGGCTTCAGGATTTTCTACAACACAGAGAGAGAAAAAAATTCTCTGCTCCCCTCTTCCTATCCCCGCATCCCTAATTTCAAATGGTCAGGCAGAGCTGAACACCACCGGCTCATTTGTCCCTCGTGTTAAGACCTCTGCCAAGGTTAGCCTTGAATCCTTTCCTCGCACTCTCACACCTGACAAACTAGCACTTGAAGTAGTGTAGCCCACCTCTCTGACAATAAGGGTCCAAGTCTCCAGCTTACAGCTCTCTCCCCCAGGCTGGTCACATTCCGCATTTTGTTTCTAGCATGAAAGACTTTGTTTTAAATCATAATAGTAACCAGGCTGTAATCACATTATAGCACACATGGAGAACTTGCAAAAACGCATGTGCTTTGGATTTGACATTCTGATTTATGGTTGTGTGCTCCAGTTACACAGCTGCAATCTCATTTTCCGACAAAGATGTTTTCTATTTTTCTATTACTTTGCTTCGCCCTATCTTTATGTAGAAGCAAATGAAAGCCACCAGGTGAAGTCGGAGCAGAAGGACAAATGTTTGTGTGTTCTTTTGAAGAGCACAATAAAGTATTTTAGGCTGTACTTTCAGAAACAGCTTCTTACGGACAAGTATAGGTGGTGTAAATGACTTGTTTCATGCCATTTGAAATTAAAGAGATTTGCAAAACTTTACTTTTAGAAATTGGATCGTCCTACAAAGTTTGCATCTCAGTCACTTGAGCTCAGATTCCTAGACAGGGAAAATCATAGCAAAATTACATTAGACATTTGGATAAACTGCCTACTACAGCTAGCTAGTATGGAGCCAAAGTCCACTACCATTACGGTAAGGGGACCCTTACTCTGTGAGTAGCCCCACTGATTTCAGTTGGAGAACTCACAAAGTAAGACTCTACTCAGTGTGAGTAAGGGTGGCTGAATCTAGCCCATCATATTTTGCTTAGTTAGGGACAGGTTCAACCACTTGTATTTGCAAGGAGAAGCCCCATTCTTTGTGCAGAATGAAGTAGGACTCCTTGCCAGTGAGGGTGGCAGCACGCGGTCCTTGATTAAAGAGATGAGCGCTTTTGCTGTAAATTGCATTTTATGTCAGAATTGGCTGCGGTGTTTGTTTTGCACAAGCCCCTATTGTTTCCAGCACAGTACAGTAAAGAAAACGTCATCAACATTGTTTATAAAGCCTTAACTATTTAAACTGTGATGAAATATCCTTGTAGGGCCAGTTTTGGTTCACCGCTGCATATGGCCCAACACTACACATTGTCTCACATCAGGAGTAAATGATGTGCTGTAAATGTATCAGATTTGCAGGGGAAGGGTATGCCTACGGTGAAATGTTAGGGGTAGTAGAACACGACTTAGCAGACCCTGGGTTTGTTAACCTAGGGCTTGAGTGTCTATACTCATTTGCAAGCCCAGCTTAGGAACTGTTGAATTCCAGAATTTACACTGCATTATGTTGGCCCAAGTCCAGCCACCCATGTCCCAGACTTCCTAATGCCCTCCCAAAATGTGGCCACTCTAGCCTTTTGTCCATGGTGTGTGCGGGAAAACTTGACTGTACAGAAGACAAAGAAAGTCAGCCCATAGGATTGTGGGATACTATTGGCAGACTCCCAGGGCACAAGCCCAGTGCGGCTTCATCTACACTGCAAAGCAATAGGCCTTAAACCCTAGGTCCCGGCTCAACGCAGGCTCAGATCCTCCATCCCATGGGGTCCTGAGACCCTGTGTCAGAGCCCTGGGTTAGCACAATTTGTGCATAGACAGAAGGGGGTTTAGGCTTGAGCCTGAGTTCAAACCCTGGATTTACACTGCAGTGTAGACATATCCTAAGATGTTAGTACATTGTAGTTTCTGTTATGGGTTTGGAAGATCCTAGATGGGAAATACATTTATAGCAGCTCAGTGACAATTCGCTAAGGGATTAAAAACATTTGTTCACAACTGCAAATGTTTGTGAACGTGGACTGTATGTGTTAGGCCCCAATTGAGCAATCAGATCCATGCACATGAGCTCTTAATTTCAATGGGACTTTGATCATCAACTCTTTGGGCCAGGACCAAGTGTTGCATGTTGATTTCAGTGTGTGCCAGCGAGTGGTAAGCATTTTTGAAAATCAGGTCACTTAGGTGCCTCAAATTCCATTTCCTGAGGTTGGCCAGATTTTGACAGTACTCAGCACCTAAATGAAGTGCCCACATTTTCAAAAATGCTCAGCTCCCAGCAGTTCCTGCTACACTCAACGGGAAATCCTGGGAGCTGAGCCCTCCTGAAAAATCTAGCCTCAATCAAATCTGGCCATTCCACTTTAGGCGCCATTTTTAATTCATTTTCCTGGATTATGGCCAGTATGATTTTGGCCTTGTAAATACAGGTTAGGCTTTTCAAAGAGGCCTAACAGAGTTGGGGAGGGCACCTGTAATAGAATTTTTGACATTCACTGCCACAAGCACTAAGCGTTATGATTGTCATCCACTTTGACTGTACGTAAGAAACTCTCCCTTCAGAGGTTAGAATACAACTAGGAAGGTGACAGCAACTCCAGTAATGGCATATACGTTACACAAACTAAACTAATAGGCTGGAACAGCCACAACGGACACATCTAGCTCCTAGACTGAACTGCTCCCTCTATCTGGGCAGATTCCTAAGGTTACAGTCTGAGTGAGTCAAAAATGGGGGAGGGGAATATTTCAGTAGAGAAAATTGACTTTTTACCAAAAGGTCCAAAAAAAAAAAAAAAGGGTGCCAAAAAATTCCATTTTTCATTAAAAAATTTGAGGAAAACAGACTTTCCATGAAAACGTTTGTTTCACTGAAACCCCAATTTTCCGCCCAAAAAAATTGATGGAGATTTTTGAACCATCCAAAGTTACGGTATTAGCACTGAGGCTATCAGTCCTAAATGTCTCCTCTGGGGACATGCTTTCAGAGGATCCCTTATTGGCTGTTTACTCAGGAGAGAACTAGTCCCTTAGCAAAGCAGACTATAGAGCATTTGAAAACTGGTCACATGGTAGCAAGACCATTGTCAGAATTTAAGACAAGCAAGAGAATCTTGCCCATATGCTCAGGGTTTAGCTGATCGCCATATTTGGGGTCAGGAAGGAATTTTCCTTCAGGGCAGATTGGAAGAGGCCCTGGAGGTTTTACACCTTCCTCTGTAGCATGGGGCATGGGTCACTTGCTGGAGGATTCTCTGCTCCTTAAGTCTTTAAACTACGATTTGAGGACTTCAATAGTTCAGACATAGGTGAGAGGTTTTTCGCAGGAGTGGGTGGGTGAGATTCTGTGGCCTGCGTTGTGTAGGAGGTCAGACTAGATGATCATAATGGTCCCTTCTGACCTTAATATCTATGAATCTAAAATTGCACCACTCATGGGCAACCCTGGGTGTGTTGCAAAGAGTGCCAGTCTCCATTATACTGGAGAGCACTGAGCACTTAGTATATTGGGGCATGTGGGAGAGGAGTCGTAACGTACTTTCTTTCTGCAGTCCACCTGTACTGTCATCCTCCTCCGACTCATCAGAACAGCTGGTCAAAAGTTTTTCAGGGGAACAGTTTTCCATTGAATGCACTTTCATCAAAAGCCAAATTCTGTGGGAATGTGGCAACTCTGATGACATTTTTTGATGGAAAATGATTCCTTTCTATAGTGTTTTGATTTTATTTTGGCTTTTATATTATATTAAAATATTAATTTGATTATATTATATTTTATATATTAACTAGTATGCATATAATATATGCACAATAGGTTGTATTAAATTATAATAAAAAAGTTGAAACTAAAAGAAACATTTTGAGCATCCCAAATCAATTGGGGGTGAGATTTTTGTTTCATGAGAAATGTTAGCTTTTTGTTCCGAATCAGAAACAATTCCCCCCTCCGCCCCCCAAATGTCAGAATTTCCCATGGAATAGAAATTCCGGTTCCCAATCAGCTCTGTTCACATGCTCATTGTTTTGCACTCCAGGACTGTGGTCACCTTTACAAACTTTTCAGTTGCAAGAGGTAATTAAATAAGTTACCTCTGCTCCTCTAGTGTTCCTTTTACAAGTAATTGGGAAGGGCAGGTCTTCACTACCCACCAGATCGGCGGGTACTCCAGCTCACGAGAGGCAGAAAAGGAGTCAACGGGGGAGCGGTAGCTGTCAATTTGCCGCCATCCTCACGGCCAGGTAAGTCTACCTAAGATACACCAACTTCAGCTATGCTATTTGCATAGCTGAAGTTGTGTATCTTAGGTCGACCCCTGCCCCCAAGTGTAAACCAGGGCTATGACTATCACAGCATCATTATCCAACAGAGAGGAAAGATGATCCTATGGCTAGGGCACTAGGGAGTTAGGAGTTTATTATTAGTTATTTCTCTTATGGTGGAACCTAGACACCCTGATCCAGGAGCAAGGGCCCATTGTGCCTGGTGCTGTACATATATACATCCGGGATCAAGTCCCAGCTCTGCCACAGATTTCCTTCATGATCTTGGGCAAGTCATGTAATCTGTCAGTGCCTCAGTTCCCATCTATAAACTGTCCTGTCTATGCAGACTGTAAGCCCTTTGGGGCTGGGTATGATTCTCACTGTGTGTCTGAACAGTGCCCAGCACAACTGGGGCCTGATGGAGGTTGGGGCCTCTAGGTGCTACTGAAATGCAACTAAGCAATAATGGCAAAGACAAAAATTGGAAGCCTTTTCAGAGAAACCCCTGCATATTGTTTTTGTGAGTGCTAGACCTTGGCTGTCCCCTGTGATGTTGCACTCCACAGTATTTTATGGAAATATGTTTGTGAGTATAAATATGATGTAACTGGAATATGCTTCATGCAAAAGGTCTCTTATAAGGTCTTCTTACAAAGCTTATGATCTCTGAGCATGTTCATTTGTTCACGGACCATTTGTTTGCATGTGTTATTTCTATGACCGGAGTTAGAGGAATTAGCTATAAACTTGTATCACTGATATAAACATGTTAAGTGGAAGCCATTAAGGGTGTTTCAGAATCAGTGACCTGTGAATGGGTTTGTTTAGCTGTCAGCCTGCCCGGGTACCTGTCTTGCCAGCTCCTAGGTAATGAAGAAGGTCTTATAGTGACATGAGATCATGTCACTTGAACTGGAATCCATCTTAAACCTGGTGCTTTTTCATTGAGAAGGAGGGGTGGGAACCCAGAGAGAGACAAAGGATTCCCGCCTTGTGCCAAAGATATAAAAGGGGGTGGAACAGAACAAAGAGGGCTGCCAGTCATGAGAAATCCCCATCTTACAGCCTGAGCTGGAACTAACAAGGTTTGTACCAGGGGAAAGGATTGGGCCCACACTAGGAAGGAGTCTAGTCTATGAAAGAAGCTTATTGGAACATCTCTGAGGGTGAGATTTACCTGTATTCAGTTTCTTAATGTATTAGGCTTAGACTTGCGTGTTTTGTTTTATTTTGCTTGGTAACTTTCTTTGTTCTGTCTGTTATTACTTGAAACCACTTAAATCCTACTTTTTATACTTAATAAACTCACTTTTGTTTATTAATTATCCCAGAGTAAGTGATTAATACCTGAGAGAGCAAACAGCTGTGCATATTTCTCTATCAGTGTTATAGAGGGTGGACAATTTATGAGTTTACCCTGTATAAGCTTTATATAGAGTAAAACTGATTTATTTGGGGTTTGGATCCCATTGGGAGCTACGTGTCTGGGTGCTGGAGACAAGAGTACTTGCTGAGCTGTTTTCAGTTTAGTTTGCAGCTTTGGGAGTGTGGTTCAGACCCTGGGTCTGTGTTGCAGTAGGCTAGCATGTCTGGCTCAACAAGGCAGGGTTCTGGAGGCCCAAACTGGTAGAGAAAATGGGCTCAGAGGTAAATTCAGCACATCAGGTGACAGTCCCAAGGGGGTCTCTGTGACTGAACCTGTCACACCCCCAAGTTGTTATATATAATTATTTGTATTATAGGAATTCATGGAGGCCCTAACACAGCTCGGGGCCCATTGTGCTAGCCCCTGGACATGTAGATAGTAAGATACAGTCCCTGCCCCAAAGGGCTTATAAACTAAATAGACAAGCCAGAGAAGGTGGGGGGGGGGACGGGACGGGACATGGAGACACAGAGAGGGGAAGGAATTTGTCCAGAATCACACATGAAATCAGTGCCATAGCCAGGAATAGCACCAGGTCTCCTGAGTTCCAGTCCAGTGCTCCAGTCATAGATTCATAGATATTTAGGTCAGAAGGGACCATTATGATCATCTAGTCTGACCTCCTGCATAACGCAGGCCACAGAATTTCACCCACCACTCCTACAAAAAAAAAAAAACCTCACACTTATATCTGTGCTATTGAAGTCCTCAAATAGTAGTTTAAAGACTTCAGGGGGAGCAGAGAATCCTCCAGCAAGTGACCTGTGCCCCATGCTACAGAGGAAGGCGAAAAACTTCCAGGGCCTCTTCCAATGTGCCCTGGAGGAAAATTCCTTCCCGACCCCAAATATGGCGATCAGCTAAACCCTGAGCATATGGGCAAGATTCATCAGCCAGATACTACAGAAAATTGTTTCCTGGGTAACTCGGATCTCACCCCATCTAATAGCCCATCACAGGCCATTGGGCCTATTTATGAATATTTAATTATCAAAACCATGTTATCCCATCATACCATCTCCTCCATAAACTTATCGAGTTTAATCTTAAAGCCACATAGATCTTTTGCCCCCACTGCTTCCCTTGGAAGGCTATTCCAAAACTTCACTCCTCTGATGGTTAAAAACCTTCGTCTAATTTCTAGTCTAAATTTCCTAGTGGCCAGTTTATATCCATTTGTTCTTGTGTCCACATTGGTACTGAGCTTAAATAATTCCTCTCCCTCTCTGGTATTTATCCCTCTGATATATTTATAGAGAGCAATCATATCTCCCCTCAACCTTCTTTTAGTTAGGCTAAACAAGCCAAGCTCCCTGAGTCTCCTTTCATAAGACAAGTTTTCCATTCCTCAGATCATCCTAGTAGCCCTTCTCTGTACCTGTTCCAGTTTGAATTCATCCTTCTTAAACATGGGAGACCAGAACTGCACACAGTATTCCAAATAAGGTCTCACCAGTGCCTTGTATAACGGTACTAAAACCTCCTTATCCCTACTAGAAATACCTCTCCTGATGCATCCCAAGACCGCATTAGCTTTTTTCACAGCCATATCACATTGGCGGCTGATAGTAATCCTATGATCAACCAATACTCCAAGGTCCTTTTCCTCCTCTGTTACTTCTAATTGATGCGTCCCTAGCTTATAACTAAAATTCTTGTTATTAATCCCTAAATGCATGACCTTACACTTCTCACTATTAAATTTCATCCTATTACTATTACTCCAGTTTACAAGGTCATCCAGATCCTCCTGTAGGGTATCCCTGTCCTTCTCTAAATTGGCAATACCTCCCAGCTTTGTATCATCCACAAACTTTATTAGCACACTCCCACTTTTTGTGCCAAGGTCAGTAATAAAAAGATTAAATAAGATTGGTCCCAAAACCGATCCTTGAGGAACTCCACTGGTAACCTCCCTCCAGCCTGACAGTTCACCTTTCAGTAGGACCCGTTGTAGTCTCCCCTTTAACCAATTCCTTATCCACCTTTCAATTTTCTTATTGATCCCCATCTTATCCAATTTAACTAATAATTCCCCATGTGGCACGGTATCAAATGCCTTACTAAAATCCAGGTAAATTAGATCCACTGCGTTTCCTTTGTCTAAAAAATCTGTTACTTTCTCAAAGAAGGAGATCAGGTTGGTTTGGCACAATCTACCTTTTGTAAAACCGTGTTGTATTTTGTCCCATTTACTATTGACTTCAATGTCCTTAACTACCTTCTCCTTCAAAATTTTTTCCAAGACCTTGCATACTACAGATGTCAAACTAACAGGCCTATTATTACCCGGATCACTTTTTTTCCCCTTTCTTAAAAATAGGAACTATGTTAGCAATTCTCCAATCGTACGGTACAACCCCTGAGTTTACAGATTCATTAAAAATTTTTGCTAATGGGCTTGCAATTTCATGTGCCAATTCCTTTAATATTCTTGGATGATGATTATCTGGGCCCCCCGATTTAGTCCCATTAAGCTGTTTGAGTTTCGCTTCTACCTCAAATATGGTGATGTCTACCTCCATATCCTCATTCCTATTTGTCATGCTACCATTATCCCTAAGATCCTCTTTAGTCTTATTAAAGACTGAGGCAAAGTATTTGTTTAGATATTGGGCCATGTCTAGATTATCCTTGACCTCCACTCCATCCTCAGTGTTTAGCGGTCCCACTTCTTCTTTCTTTGTTTTCTTCTTATTTATATGACCATAGAACCTTTCACTATTGGTTTTAATTCCCTTTGCAAGGTCCAACTCTACTTGACTTTTAGCCTGTCTCACTTTATCCCTACATGTTCTGACCTCAATAAGGTAGCTTTCCTTGCTGATTCCTCCCTTCTTCCACTCCCTGTATGCTTTCTGCTTTTTCTTAATCACCTCTCTGAGATGCTTGCTCATCCAGCTTGGTCTACAACTCCTGCCTATGATTTTTTCCCCCTTACTTGGGATGCAGGCTTCCAATAGCTTCTGTAGCTTTGATTTAAAATAATCCCAGGCCTCCTCTACCTTTAGATCCATAAATTTTTCAGTCCAATCCACTTCCCTAACTAATTTCCTTAATTTTTGAAAGTCAGCCCTTTTGAAATCAAAAACCCTATCTGCAGATTTATTTTTATTAATCCTTCCGTTCAGTTTGAACTGAATTAGCTCATGATCACTTGAACCAAGATTATCCCCTACAACCATTTCTTCTATGAGGTCCTCGCTATTCACCAAAACCAAATCTAAAATGGCATCCCCTCTAGACGGTTCAGCAACTACTTGATGAAGGAATCCATCAGCTATCGCATCTAGGAAAATCTGAGCCCTATTATTATTACTAGCACTCGTCCTCCAGTCTATATCTGGGAAGTTAAAGTCTCCCATGATCACACAGTTTCCATTAGTATTTACTTTATTAAAAACATTAACAAGGGCTCTATCCATATCCAGATTAGATCCCGGCGGTCTCTAGCACACCCCGAACACGATCCCAGGGGAGGCTCTAATAGTTTTCTTCCTCAATTTAATTTTTGCCCAGACGGACTCAGTCATATCCATTCCATCGCTTCTTATTTCTTTACATTCTACCTCCTCACTGATATACAGTGCTACTCCACCACCTTTACCTTTATTTCGGTCTTTCCTAAACAGCACAGACCCTTCAATACCCGAAGTCCTGTCATGACGACTATTCCACCCTGTTTCCGTTCTCCCTAGAATATCCGGTTTCATTTCCTGCACCAGTAGCTCTAGTTCCTCCATTTTGTTACCCAGGCTCCTCGCACTGGGGTACAAACATCTTCATTTTTGCTGTTTGGCCTCGCTCACGTTCTGTACCCTACTAGGCACGGTCATTCTACAGCCCGTAGAACCTATTAGACTGGTATCCACACTGCCCTTCCTCCTACCCACGGCTGCATCCTTTCTTACTTCGTTTTCTTTCCTCTCAAGGCTAAATTCTGGCATGGAGATTACCGGGACATCTTCCAACCATCTCCCCCAGATTCCTAGTTTAAAGCTCTCTTAATCAGTTGTGCCAGCCTCCATCCTAGAAGTCTATTTCCTTCCCTACTCAGATGAAGTCCATCCCGAGAGAACTGTCCTCTGTCCATGAATGCCTCCCAGTGGCCATACATCCCAAAGCCCTCCTTATAGCACCACTGCCTGAGCCATCTGTTGATAGTCATAATCTTGTCACACCTTTGTTGCCCTTCTCTAGGAACAGGCAGAATCCCACTAAAGATCACCTGAGCCTCGATTTCCTTAAGCGTCTTTCCCAGCCTAGCACAGTCTCCCTTAATACTTTCCAGTGAGAATCTAGCCATATCATTTGTTCCCACATGAAGGATAATTAGGGGATTCTTTCCTGCTCCCTTTAGAATCCTTTTCAACCTCAGGTCTACATCCCGTATCTTAGCACCTGACAGACAGCACACCCTCCTATTCTCCGGATCAGCTCTCCTTACAGGCCTATCTATTCTTCTCAGTAAAGAGTCCCCAATCACATAGACCTGCCTTTTCCTAGTGACGGTGCTATTCTCCAGTCTATCCCCTGTTCCATCTGGCTGCAAGTTCTGTCCATTCCTATTCTCCCTTGTAATCCTCTTTAACCCATCCTGTATCCTCCTGGGGCTCATATTTCGTGTAATCTCCATTAACTCTTCCCCTTTTCCTATAGGACTAGCCGCTCTTCTCTTCTTCCTTGCCCTTCCACCTTCAGTGACTACCTGCTGAGCCCCTTCTTCATTTTCCAACTCTGCAAACCTATTCTTAAGCTCTATTTCTCCTTCACTAGCCCATCTTTTCCTCTGCCTGGTTCTTTTAGTCACATGACCACTGACCACTTTCCTCACCCAGTCTCCCCTCAGAATTCCCCAGTCCTGCTTCCATCTGCAAGTCTGAGCTTTTCCCTTCAGATACCTCATGTCTTCGCTCCATAATCTGCTCAAACCCCTTCCTAAACTCTACCAGACTTTCCACCTGCATCTCCAAACCTCGGATCTTTTCCTCCATCAGCTCTATCAGACGGCACTTCATACAGACAAAACTCTTACCAGGTGCCCCCTCCAGGATCATGTACATACCGCAGCTTCCACATCCAGTCATCTTCATTGTGTCTTCCGCTACACGGGTCACTCCCACTGCTACCTCTGTATCTGTCATAGCCTTCCCACCTAAATCCTGTTAATCTGAGTGTAAGCAGTGTCAGTATGAGCTCCACCCTGACATCTGGTGGTGAGGTGTGGCAAGTTGTGGAAAAGAACTTCAGGGGCCGATCTCATTTGCATAGGCACACCCACCACGCCTAGAATGAGACCATAGCTGCCCAAATGGTCACTTTGGCTGCTGTGGGATCCACAGTGTCTCTGTTATTGGGGCAGGAAGAATAAATTGTTATTACCCTGATTATGGGAACTGTGCTTGGAACTGTACGTGGCCTTTTGTTATGATGGAGGGATTCACCATCAACTGAAGTAGCACTCGCTAGGCAAGGGTCATGGGTTCCAAAACTGTGTGAAGGGAGAGAGGCTGGGGACAAGTATTAATACTTGGTGGCATGGGCCCCTTGGTGAGGGCCTTACATGCTGATTGCACTTCCTCCTCTCTCCACTGTGGAATATCAGAGCTAATTTTGATTTCATTAGAAGTCTAGTTATAGGCTGCTGAGCTCACTTTGGGCTGACAGTGCACCAGCACTGGGGCTCCCCAACTATAAGCTGAATTCACCTAAGAGCTGAAATCACTGAGTGTTGTGTTAAGTAGTGGGGGAGCCTGAAGATATATTGTGGAGCAGTTTGCGGGACGGCTGGTGAAGCAGTTCGACGCGGAGCAGTGTGTGGATGGCAGGAGCTGCTTGTGGGCCGTGGAGCTGAGTGAAGGAGTTCGTGGGGCGGCTGGCGGAGCGCAGCTAAGCGAAGGAGTTCGTGGGGCGGCTGGCGGAGCGGAGCGCAGCTGAGCGAAGGAGTTCGTGGGGCGGCTGGCGGAGCGGAGCGCAGCTGAGCGAAGGAGTTCGTGGGGCGGCTGGCGGAGCGGAGCGCAGCTGAGCGAAGGAGTTCGTGGGGTGGCTGGCGGAGCGGAGCGCAGCTGAGCGAAGGAGTTTGTGGGGCGGCTGGCGGAGCGGAGCGCAGCTGAGCGAAGGAGTTTGTGGGGCGGCTGGCGGAGCGGAGCGCCGCTATGGAGCTATGGGGCGGTCAGCTTCAGATCACGTAAGGTGCCTCTTACCCCCGTCCCATTTCCACCCAGGTTGGGAGGTAAAGCTCCGCAGATAAACTTTCGAACTCTGGGGCTGCCCTGACCAGGGACAGCGACTTTTGGGGCATTGGACTTTTGGGACTTTGGGTGAATTGGGGTTGCTGGACTCAAGAACCAAAGGGAAAAGGGCATGCCCCAATTTGCCTGGGGTGGGGTTGTTTTTGCTCATGGGTTGTGTTATGAATCCTGTTGGTGGGTGTTTCCCCAACATGCCACATTGTTTCTCTCTGTTATTAAAAGACTTTTGCTACACTCAGACTATGTGCTTGCGAGAGGGGAAGTATTGCCTCTTGGAGGCGCCCAGCGGGGGTGGTATATAATTGTCCCAGGTCACTGGGTTGGGGCTCGAGCCGGTTTGCATTGTGTTATTGGAATGGAACCCCTAGATATTGAACCCGGCCCTTGTTGCTGCCAACTCTGACGGGCAGAAGGGTTACATGAGAAACACAAACCACACCAAAACACCACCCCCCACAGCAAAAAACAAGCCCCACAAGACAAACTCCCCTTACAAACTTCCACTCAAACTCCCCTGTTTACAGCTCTGTTTGCTGGCTCCTGTGCCGCTGCCTGACTGGCTGCTACCTTTTAGGACCCCTAGTCAGAGAAGAGCTGCCCCCTAATCAGGGCTCAGCTTCTGTCCCAGCACAAAGCCCCTACAAGCCTCTCCAGATATAAATACTACCAGTACAAAACCAAACACAAATACCTTCTCCTCCAACAGAGCTCCCACTCACACTCCCCTGTTTACAGCTCTGTTTGCTAGCTCCTGTGCCCTTACACAGTAAAAGCTGTGCTACCCGGCTTTTTATCAACAAGAAAGCTCTATTAACTGGCATTTCTGATATCTCACAGTGCAAATCTTCAATCTAGTAACCAGGACTAATACACTGCCCAGCAAGGAGACCAAAGCCCTGAGGTCAGTGGGATACCGGGACGAAGCACGAGCAGGAGCATGCGAGAGGGCAGGGGTCCTGCCTCATATTGAGAAAGAGGGACAATCAGCGAGTTATCTCAAGTGCCTATACACAAATGCAAGAAGCCTGGGAAACAAGCAGGGAGAACTGGAAGTCCTGGCACAGTCAAGGAATTATGATGTGATTGGAATAACAGAGACTTGGTGGGATAACTCACATGACTGGAGTACTGTCATGGATGGGTATAAACTGTTCAGGAAGGACAGGGAGGCCAGAAAAGGTGGGGGAGTTGCACTGTATGTAAGAGAGCAGTATGACTGCTCAGAGCTCAAGTATGAAACTGCAGAAAAACCTGAGTGTCTCTGGATTAAGTTTAGAAGTGTGAGCAACAAGGGTGATGTCGCGGTGAGAGTCTGCTATAGACCACCGGACCAGGGGGATGAGGTGGATGAGGCTTTCTTCCAGCAACTCACGGAAGTTACTAGATTGCAGGCCCTGGTTCTCATGGGAGACTTCAATCACCCTGATATCTGTGGGAGAGCAATACAGCAGTGCACAGACAATCCAGGAAGTTTTTGGGAAGTGTAGGGGACAATTTCCTGGTGCAAGTGCTGGAGGAACCAACTAGGGGCAGAGCTCTTCTTGACCTGCTGCTCACAAACTGGGAAGAATTAGTAGGGGAAGCAAAAGTGGATGGGAACCTGGGAGGCAGTGACCATGAGATGGTCGAGTTCAGGATCCTGACACAGGGAAGAAAGGAGAGCAGCAGAATACGGACCCTGGACTTCAGAAAAACAGACTTTGTCTCCATCAGGGAACTGATGGGCAGGATCCCCTGGGAGAATAACATGAGGGGGAAAAAGAAAAGGAGTACTTGTGGCACCTTAGAGACTAACCAATTTATTTGAGCATAAGCTTTCGTGAGCTACAGCTCACTTCATCGGATGCATGAAGTGAGCTGTAGCGCATGAAAGCTTATGCTCAAATAAATTGGTTAGTCTCTAAGGTGCCACAAGTACTCCTTTTCTTTTTGCGAATACAGACTAACACGGCTGTTACTCTGAAACCTGTCATGAGGGGGAAAGGAGTCCAGGAGAGCTGGCTGTATTTTAAAGAATCCTTATTGAGGTTACAGGGATAAACCATCCCAATGTGTAGAAAGAATAGTAAATATGGCAGGCGTCCAGCTTGGCTTAACAGTGAAATCCTTGCTGATCTTGAACACAAAAAAAAAGCTTACAAGAAGTGGAAGATTGGACAAATGACCAGGGAAGAGTATAAAAATATTGCTCGGGGATGCAGGAGTGAAATCAGGAAGACCAAATCACACCTGGAGTTGCAGCTAGCAAGAGATGTTAAGAGTAACAAGAAGGGTTTCTTCAGGTATGTTAGCAACAAGAAGAAAGTCAAGGAAAGTGTGGGCCCCTTACTGAATGAGGGAGGCAACCTAATGACAGAGGATGTGGAAAAAGCTAATGTACTCAATGCTTTTTTTGCCTCTGTCTTCACGAACAAGGTCAGCTCCCAGACTGCTGCACTGGGCAGCACAGCATGGGGAGGAGGTGACCAGCCCTCTGTGGAGAAAGAAGTGGTTCGGGACTATTTAGAAAAGCTGGACAAGCACAAGAACATGGGGCCGGATGCGCTGCATCTGAGAGTACTAAAGGAGTCGGCGGATGTGATTGCAGAGCCATTGGGCATAATCTTTGAAAACTCGTGGCGATCGGGGGAGGTCACGGACGACTGAAAAAGGCTAACGTAGTGCCCATCTTTAAAAAAGGGAAGAAGGAGGATCCTGGGAACTACAGGCCAGTCAGCCTCACCTCAGTCCCTGGAAAAATCATGGAGCAGGTCCTCAAGGAATCAATTCTGAAGCACTTAGATGAGAGGAAAGTGATCAGGAACAGTCAGCATGGATTCACCAAGGGAAAGTCATGCCTGACTAATCTAATTGCCTTCTATGACGAGATAACTGGCTCTGTGGATGAGGGGAAAGCGGTGGACGTGTTGCTCCTTGACTTTAGCAAAGCTTTTGACACCGTCTCCCACAGTATTCTTGCCAGCAAGTTAAAGAAGTATGGGCTGGATGAATGGACTGTAAGGTGAATAGAAAGTTGGTTAGATTGTCGGGCTCAACGGGTAGTGATCAATGGCTCCATGTCTAGCTGGCAGCTGGTATCAAGTGGAGTGCCCCAAGGGTCGGTCCTCGGGCCGGTTTTGTTCAATATCTTCATAAATGATCTGGAGGATGGTGTGGATTACACCCTCAGCAAGTTTGCAGATGACACTAAACTGGGAGGAGAGGTAGATACGCTGGAGGGTAGGGATAGGATACAGAGGGACCTAGACAAAGTAGAGGATTGGGCCAAAAGAAATCTGATGAGGTTCAACAAGGACAAGTGCAGAGTCCTGCACTTAGGACGGAAGAATCCCATGCACCGCTACAGACTAGGGACCAAATGGCTAGGCAGCAGTTCTGCAGAAAAGGACCTAGGGGTTACAGTGGACCAGAAGCTGGATATGAGTCAACAGTGTGCCCTTGTTGCCAAGAAGGCCAAAGGCATTTTGGGATGTATACGTAGGGGCATTGCCAGCAGATCGAGGGACGTAATCATTCCCCTCTATTCGACATTGGTGAGGCCTCATCTGGAGTACTGTGTCCAGTTTTGGGCCCCACACTACAAGAAGGAAGTGGAAAAATTGGAAAGACTCCAGCGGAGGGCAACAAAAATGATTAGGGGGCTGGAACACATGACTTATGAGGAGAGGCTGAGGGGAACTGGGATTGTTTCGTCTGTGGAAGAGAAGAAGGAGGGGGGTTTGATAGCTGCTTTCAACTACTTGAGAGGTGGTTCCAAAGAGGATGGATCTAGACTGTTCTCAGTGGTAGCAGATGACAGAACGGGGAGTAATGGTCTCAAGTTGCAGTGGGGGAGGTTTAGGTTGGATATTAGGAAAAACTTTTTCACTAGGAGGGTGGTGAAACACTGGAATGGGTTACCTAGGGAGGTGGTGGAATCTCCTTCCTTAGAGATTTTTACGGTCAGGCTTGACAAAGCCCTGGCTGGGATAATTTAGTCAGGGATCGGTCCTGCTTTGAGCAGGGGGTTGGACTAGATGACCTCCTGAAGTCCCTTCCAACCGTGATATTCTATGATTCTATGATTCATGTTATGCAATTGCACATTCTGCACTCTACTTTTATGCAAAAGAGGCAGAAGACAAGGCAGCAAGCTGATATCAGGGATTTATTCAAAAAAGCAGCTCCCAGGGTGTGTCAGGGGTCATGACAGATTCAGCCCAATCTCCTAGGCCTTCTACGTTTGCAATGATAATTGATGTAGATAATGACGACCCTGAAGCACTGCAAGCTCCTGAAGTGCCTTCTGAATCATCAAAGCTTAAATTATGTTCAGTATAGTTTAATGTTGTGTATTTTAAGTCATCGGGATGTACGCCATACGCTGCCCGTAGTGATATGTAGTGTCATAAGATAACCTACTGTAGAGAAAACTTTACCTGTATACACCTAAGTGCTTCAGGAAACCAACCACTCTGCAGGGCAGTACTACCACTGGATTGGTGAGTTCTGTGTAGTATTTTATAGTTTATTCATTTTATTGTATTCTATTTCTTTGACAATTGGTATTCCATTGGTAAGTATAACTCTTCGTTAACCTGAATTTTTGACTATCCGCCACCACCCATTCCCCCAACATGCTGGATAACAAAGATTTTACTGTACCTCTATTTCTTTACATAGTGATGGGCATGGCTCTTGTCTTCCTGGGCCCTTATTCTCATTCATGCCAGGTGCTTACTCCAACTGATCCCCACTCCGACCCAATTTTTCTTTTTCCCAGTACCATTTTAGAGGCCAAACAATATGTCTCTAGTTTCACCCAGATCTTTCCAAGTTCCTTGGTTAAATAAATGTACTTTATCAGCTTTTCTTCCGTCTACCAACACCTCCCCTCTGCTCACAGTTTCAAGCATCTTTTCAGGCTTTTCCCATCTATCTAGTTGCTTCTTTCAGATTTCTCGGTCAGCTCCTGGTACTTTAGCAGTCTAATTCCTTGATTGTCTGTGTCACGCTGTCTGGAGCGGCTCACGACTCTGAGTGCCAATCTCAGGGCAGAGTGTCAAGATGCAGGGCAGAGACCCCAAACTGGTGGTATGTTCTATAATTAGATCTCCCCAACCCAGTAACAAATGTGAAGTCCTGAAGTACTAGAACTGTCCTCCCATGGAGTCACAGACAGACCCCTTGGGCACTACAGGCCTATCTTGCCACCCAGGCAAGCTGGACTTAGTGATAAATGGTCACTTGCACCAAAGGTCACAACATATTCAGGTTGCTCCCAGCTCCAAGAGACCAGTTACTTACTCCAGGTCAATCTGTACCTTAGGCCTGGTCTACACTGGGTGTGTGTGTGTGGGGGAAATCGATCTAAGTTATGCAACTTCAGCTACGTGAATAATGTAGATGAAGTCGACATACTTAGATCTATCATGGTGTCTTCACTGCGGTAAGTCGATGGCTGACACTCTCCCATCAACTCCGCCTGCACCTCTTGCCCTGGTGGAGTACTGTAGTCGACGGGAGAGTGCTCGGCGGTTGATTTATCACATCTAGACTAGATGCGCTCAATTGACCCCCTGCTGGATTGATTGCTGCCCATCGGTCCAGTGGGTAATGTAGACAAGCCCTTAGATCTCACACCAAAGACAACGCTTGGCCAATCCTATAGTAAACTGACTAAGGATTTACTAACTAGAAAAAAGAAATGAGAGAGTTATTTCAGGTTAAAGTAGGCAGCACGTATACACGAATGAGTTACAGCCTATGATTCTGAAAAGTAACAGCGATGTAGTAATCTGTCAGCACTGAATGTCTTTTAGGGCTAACCCAGGTTGGCTCTGAGGATCTCTCTTTTCCTAGCTCCAGCCCTGTGAAAGTTCAACCAGCGAAAAGATGAAAAAAATTCATGCCAGCTATATTTATTTCCCTCGTGCAGAATTCAAACTGATGGGATGAGCTTCCTTGCATATAGTATCTTCATGGGTGTGAGAGAGCAATTAGCCCAGTCTTTATATTGTGATGCTTCACAATGGCCCACTTAGTTTTGATAGTTCTTGGTGGGCGGGGGAATCCTCCTCCTGCTTAGGTTCACAAGTTCAGAGCAGGCATTTTTCCAGTGATAAAGCAAAATTTACATATTACCGTATAGCACGGGATACAGGCATTACAAGTAAGATTAATGCATGCACCAACTTACAAGCATTTTATAGAGTCTAATAAACACATCTTTGCAAACCTAACCCCTATGTTGACCAATGCTAACATGCAGGAGAGCTAGTCTGGTTTCAAGGTATGAATTTGTCAGTGCTCAGCTGACACCTACAGCCATGGCAAGAGCTGGCACTTGGTCTACCAGCATCACAGTCTGTGCTGTAGGGATCCAAATTTTCTTCTATATTTCTCCTTTTTCCAATGGGAAATGTCTCTCTTTCTTTCTGGCCTTCTCCTTTTGGAGACAAATTTATGTAGCATATTTACTAGGGTCTGCTTCAGTCAAGAAATTACTCCCTGCTGTGCCCTCATCTTCATGGATTCGGAGTGCAGTTTCACTGAGAGATCGTGAGAGATAACAGGGTACATATATAGGGAACACTGCTGAAAAGTCCCATCCAACTCCCAATCTCCCCTATGACTGGTCTGCACAACCCCAAAGTACCAGCTCTATTCTTTGACCCACCTCAGGGCTCCGCAAGCCCTTCCTTGTTTCTTCTGGAGGCTTATCAGCTTCTTATCACTGGGGCGGGTAGGAATTTTTCACACAAAAAGATTTTCTTTGCGGGGTGGGGGTGGGGGATGTCCTCTTTTCAAAAAAATAAAACGTTTTGAGGAAAATTGGCTACATGACTGAAATTTTTCCATTTTCTACAAAATAGTTAAACACATTTAACTGGAATCAGTTTCAAAATTTTTCATTTACAGAAAACTATTTTCTTAAAAAACAAAAAAACAAAAACAAACAAACAGCTTCACCCAGGACCATTCCAGCAGGTCACTGTGGTGTAGACATACCTCAGCAATGAACCCTACATTGTGGACTGGAAGGAGAGGGATGTAGATCCTCATAGGAGGGGTGGTGGGGGAGGAGCAGGAACTGGAATGTGATCCCTGTGGGGGGTGAAGGGAGACTGGAATTTGACACCCTCCCCCCTCAAAGAAATATCACAACTGATTCCACTGGCTGCCTTATGCTACCAGGTGGTTCCCCTATGGAAAAGAAAAAAGCAGCTGCCATGCAGCCGAGAGGTGGGCCCAGATTGATACGAGCGGTCTTGGGAAAAAAATGATCGGAGAAGCTGCCGTGAAAAGGGCAAGACTTCTGGAAGAAGAAACCGAGTCAGACACTCCTCTCCCCCAGCAGGCGTGCAAATCCAGGTTCTTGGTTGGGACCCATCTTTACTTGCACTTAAGATTATTGGATTGATCCTCTCTCAACTTCGAGCCAGTAAAATTTGGCAGAAAAGCCTGTAGCGTAGATTCAGCATCACAAACACAGGTTTCATCATGGGCAGACTCAGGGCGAGGCACAAAACCAGAGACCAGGTTGCATAGCTCTGCTGAATAATGATTTCTGCCTGCAATGGGGGACGGGTTTGTTGAGTTGGCAAACCCCGTACCTTGCAAAGAGCTCCGTGGAGGAGAGATGACGGTTTTGCATTGTTCTCCAAATTATTTTAAATGGCAGCTTAAAAGGCTTTTAAGGTTTTTATTCCAAGCGGAAGTATTAACTGGAACTGCCAGGGGCAGTTAGCTTGAGAAAAGCAATACCGTACATCTTAAATTGAGTAGGAACTTTTTATGACCCAAATTCTTCATTTATTATACCCAGATGGTGGAAGCGCACTGCTGTCTCAAGTGCCCAGAAAGGAGAGATAGGACAGGCCCTGCTGGCTTGAAGACAAATGAGGCTAGGCCAGAGTTTTCTAACAGGGAAAGTTACTTACCATGTCATTCTTCAGGTTTCTCCCTCTCGGGTCTCAGCGCCTTAGTGGAAGACTGGAAGAACTCCCCTGGCTCTGATGGAATTTGGACCCTGGAGGGCAGCAGTAGCGGGGCTGAGCGTGAACCGTGTCCCCTGTGGCCATTTCACACCACCCCCTGCTAACTGCAAATGCTGCCATTTGAATGGCCCAGTAGGCTTCCTTTTCATTGCAGTTGGCAAGTGAACGAGCACATGACAGCAAATTGTGCTTCACCAGGCGTTGCTTCAGCATTCCAGTGACATCCACCAGGCCTCCTTTACCCTGCCTGGTAGGACTAGATTGAAACCTATCTGCTCCCATGAGCTCAAAGACACGCAGAGTTGGCGGTCAATGGCGTGGATGCAATTCCTGGCTGAAAATCAAGCTCACTCTATCTTTAACTCTTATTTCTGAGACCGTTATCATTTGCACATTGCACAACCTCGACTCTCATTCAATAATCAGCTTGCAAAGCTGATTCCAAACGCCTGCTTACTGGGCACTTGTGTTTAGCAATTAAGTGGGAGTGGAGGGGTTAACAACTAACTGCAAAAACCATCGAAAGCAAAGAACCAAGTAGGAGGCAGCATGGTCTATAAGGCACTAACCTAGAAAACAAGAGACCCGAGTCACTCTGCCACTAATCTGCTGTATGATCTTTGGCAAATCTCTGTCTCATCTATAAATACTGTAAACTGTTTACAATGACTGTCTCTCATTATGTGTTTGTACAGAACCTAGCACAACAGGGCCCTGATCTCAGTTAATCTCTAGGCACTGCGGTAACACAAACAATCCATGGAAGTAGCATCAGTAAAAGGGAGCAGTCCATGGAAAAGTGTTCCCAGAGCACGGAGATCAATATATTGGGCCCAATTCATCTCATAATTGAGATACATTGGAGAGGAGTCTGGCCTGTTGTGTCCTAGATGTTGTGGAGCAGTGTTAGGGGGTACTCTACTCACTGCTAGGATGGTGCCTCCCCCTGGCGGTTCTGGGGATTAGCTCTGCGAGGCTGATGCCCCTTCCTGCGGTTACACTCCATCTCTCTGTCTCAGTCTCACAGTCTTCAGCCCCTTTTTCGCTCCAGGAGCTGTTTTGGCCCTCTGGCCAGGTCACTGCACTCGTTTTCCCCTTCCAGGGTATCAAAGTCTTTCTTCAGCAGTCTGAGGTAGGCTTCCCATTCACAGCCTCATTGCTACTTCCCCAGTGCCTGGCAGGCGAACCCGGGCCGACCCTCTACTATGGATTCCAGCTCAGGGACTCTCTAGACAGCAGCCAAAGTCTGTGTCCTTCTATACCTTACCGCTTTTCCCTACCATCTGGCACTACCCTCTCCCTCTCGGTTTGCCAGCTTCACCACTCCCCCTCCCAGGGAGTGACTGCAGGTTTTCCTAGCCACCCCCTCTGCTGCCAATTTCCTGTCTTTATAGACCCAGCCCAGCTCCTTTCTCCTCAGCTGGACTCCCTCACCCTGTCAGGGGATTACTTAGCCCCCGATTCCCCTCAGATGTGGTCAATCTGGCTAATTAGCCCCCTTCTTAATCGACATTAACTCTTCCAGGGCAAATATGGGGTGAACACCACCCTCATCAGCACTTAAAACAAAGTGGCTGAAAAATCCTTTCAATCTGGGGACTATAGCAATCAAAGCCAAGCACTTGAGCTGGAAAAGGAGTAATTCTGAGGCGATCATCATTTTTCTAGGCACTTTATCATGCTCCCAGTGAAATCAACAGCAAAGCGCCTATTGACTTCGGCTGCAGCAAAACAATGTCCGACATTTAAACACTGTTATAGGGCATTCAGGTTACTGAACGTGAAAGCAGTTTAATCTCAACATATGCCTAGCGGTGTGGAGATGCTCATGTGATGAGTGAAATAGCAATTAACAAATTAAAAGAGCAAAAGTAGCAATAATTTGATTTACAGGTAAATGGTCATTTTAACAACTTGGGTAATGGGGGTTTCATGGATGCTTCTGTAGCACGACCTAGTAGGGAGAATGGAATATCAGAGGAGATGTAAATGGAGCTGAACTGTCAGGAGGTGAGTTTGCACAGAACCAATGGCTGGAAGCGGAAGCCGGACGAATTCAAATTGGGAATGAGGCACAGTTTAACAGTGATGTCTTGATGTCTTCAAGTCGCGACTGGATGCCTTTCTGGACAATACACTTTAGCTAAACATAATTTATTGGGCTCAACACAGGAGCAACAGAGCTAAATTAGTTGGCCTGTGATATACAGGTCAGATGAGATCATCTAATGCAGAGGTAGCCAATTATTTTTTGACAAGGTCCACATTTCTTGGGTCAAGATATAGTCAAGGTCCAGACTCCAGAGAAGAAGAAAAGAAGAAGAAGAAGAAGACGAATGATAATAAATAAATACAAAGATTTTGGTGTCCATTCAAAAGTGTCTGGCTGGACTGGATTTGGCCCGTGGTCTGCCTATTGACTACCCCTGGTCTAATGGTTCCTTCCAGGCATAAAGTCTATGAACATTAAAAGTATGAATGTTGAAAACCTTAAGATGCTTGGCACCGTCCCCTCTTGAGCTATGATCTTATCAGATCTCACAAGCCAAGCAGCGCTGGAATTGACTGTTTACCTAACACGGATGGGGGCCCCCAGAAATACTACAGGGAGTAGGGCTGATGATTCAATAGTTTGGCAGCCTTCCTTCTCAGTCAGTGCCGAACCAAGGCAGTGTGTAGGGAAGGGAAGCACACTGCTCTTTGAAATGCCCTCTGTGAGATGAGATGTAAAATCACAGACTTCTCAACCACTTGGTCATTAAAGATCCTTGGGCATATGTCACCTAGCAAGAGGCTTTATTCACTCACAGCAGCATCAATCCAAAGCGGTTCCCCTGAAGCCGACGGATTTCAACCGTCCAGAGGCAATCTTAGAGACAGGAGAATCCAGCTGCTTGTTGGGTAACTCTGTTGTTCTGACCAGTAGAACTAGCCAGAGAAAGGTATTTTTCATGAAAAATTTTTCAAGAAATGAAAGTTTTCTGGGGGGAGGAGTTTGAACATTTCTGCAGATTTTTTTAACAGAAAACAATTTTTTAACAAAAAAACCCCACATTTAAAATATTCAGTTTAAAACACAGCAGCAAATTTTGAAGAAAAAAGATCCATGAAAAATTTTGTTCCTGAGTGGGGGCGAGGGGGGGCTCTTGAACCAAAAAATAGTCTTGCATGAACATTTTTGACCAATTCTACTGATCATATTCCAGGCTGGCTAATTATACACTATCTAAATTGCCCCTGCAGTTTCAACTGGATATAAAACATTTCTCCTTTTCTATCTTAACTCTTGTGTAGTGATGAACAGGTGATGCATTCCACCCCAGAAAGCACTGCATTTCCATGCTACACTGTCCCCTGTATTGAAAAACTTTCACAAGGCCATAGAATTCCCTCAGAGAAGAAAGATCTATATAAATATATTTATTATTAAGTTAGTAAATTAAAAAAGCCAGTGAAGTGTTCAGCCATCCTCTCCCAGGAATACATTTATTATACAATAAGCACAATAACTCCCTGTGTTGCGCGAAGAAGGTTCCCTTTAATCATTGGCCATGGGCCAAGTTCTGAACTCCTGATCACTTCTCACTCTGGCAAATTTGCATGGAATCAGTGGATCAAACCTGACCTCCTCATTCAAATTTAACTCAGTCCTTACTTAGGCAAATTTCCATTGACTGAAAACTAGCTAAGGGCTTCTGGATTTGGCCTCATAATTGCAAAATAGATTCTATAGCAGCAGCATGATATTGCTGTAATGGTCAATTTTGATGTTGAATACGTTTGCAAATAGTTTTTAAAAGGGTACTAAGTGATGAAGAGATGTTTTAAGTGGACCTGATTGAAAACAAGAAAGGGTAGGTAGGTTTATGAAACATTTCAGAATTGACATTTTTCATTTTGTTTGGAATTTTCCCTGGAATTTTTTGTATTGGAAAAAGCTTGGAAGAAGGGGGAAAAGGCGAATTAAACAAGTCAGAGAGTTTCCCACCACCCCACCACCAAAATAATAATAATAATAATAATAATTAATAATAATTAATAATTAATGAGGTATTTCTCTCTCTTTATATATATGAAGAGAGAGAAATATCTCATTCATTATGTCTATGTATATCTGTAACATACATAACGATGCATGTCTGTAACATGCTTATAACTAGAGCCAAATGAAAGCTTTTTTCGGATGGAAAATGCCTTTTTGCACAAAACAAATCTTTGCAAAAAATTATATATATTTGCAAAAAGGCATTTTCCATCCGAAAAAAGCTTTCAATTGGCTCTAGTTATAAGCATGTTACAGACATGCATCGTATATGAGAGAGACAAGGTGGGTGAGGTAATAGCTTTTATTGGACCAACTTCTGTTGGTGAAAGAGACAAGCTTCGAAAGCTGGTCTCTTTCACCAACAGAAGTTGGTCCAATAAAAGCTGTTACCTCACCTACCTTGTCTCGCTACTATCCTGGGACAAACACGGCTACAGCGACACTGCAGACATGAGTAGTATATATCATAGATGGCTATAAGTATAATGGTATTGGATTTAAGCAAGTCTATAATGAGCAACCATTTTTAAAACATCTGTTAATCATTTATTGAAACTTTATGAGCTTTTTATAAATGTACCCTTAATATAAAATGTGACCCAAGTAACTATACCCGGCCCTTCCCTTTCGTGTTCCTCACTGGTGTCTTGCGGGTTACTGTTCCGTGCTCCTGCTCGTTCTACTGGGAAATAAAACTCCCTGGGGTTAAAGTAAATTAACAGTGTCTAGGATGGTCTTTATTGTCGTTTCTCTGAGTCCTCTAAAAGCACCACAGATATTATCCATAGATTTGGTTTGCAGTTTAAAGCTTTCCTAAGTCAGGATGAAATGTTTCAGCGTCTGTTGGTGGGATATACTAAGGGGATCTGGGATCATTAGCACTTAGTAGTAAGTGAGTGCAGTGGAAATCCCTCGCAGCTACCGAAAGTGAGGCCCGAAGAAAGAGCTTTTTAGCACCGCCTTTTCTTTCTCTCCACCGTTAGCAGCACCTGGTGGTAACAACCAGGGTTTTACAGCAAATGGCCCCCCTGGTGCTTACTCTGGTTCGAACGGCGTGATTTGAACTTTGTTCTGCTGGAGATTTTTTTTTTTTCTTTGCAGAATTTTAAAAAAGAGGCTTCGGTTGTACATGTGGTCTATGTCATGGGCCAGATCCTCAGCAGGTAAAAATCAGCATAGCGCCACTGAAATCAACTCAGCTTTGCTGAATTACTGCCGATGTGCATCTGGACCTACATCTCTCACATCAACAAACCCAATATATTACAATGTACCATTAGAAATCACAGCATGACTGATTCATTGGGCAAGCAGCTGCCAACCACTAGACTATCCGAATCAGGATGAATATATGGATGAAAAACCCTCCCTATTTTAATCAGATTTTGCTGTGATCGTTCATGGGTTTGGTTTCCCTGATGTTTTCCTTTACCCATCTCTTTTCCCTTAAAGTCTGTATTTTGCAGGGAGTGCAGGCTACATGGAACAATGACAACGCCTCTGCCCCGCCCCAAAAGCGGATGGTGCTGGCCTCCTTTGAGAGAAGCTCATTGCAAAATGATTGGCCACATTTTCCTTTCGCTTACACCACTGCAAGCCCATTGAGAAAAGCATCTGGCCTTGTGTTATTAATGGTCTCAAATTGCAGTGGGGGAGGTCTAGGTTGGATATTAGGAAACACTATTTCACTAGAAATTGTAGTGATGATTTAGTTGGTGTTGGTCCTGCTTTGAGCAGGGGATTAGACTAGATGACCTCTTGGACCTCTCTTCCAACCCTAATATTCTATGATTCTATGGACATGTGAAGACAGGTGGGACTAAGACAGAAGTAGCACCTATGCAGCAGGACAAGAAAAGACAAGGGAAGTTATGGTCTTCTGCTGATTTTACTCCTTGCACCATAGTCACATCCTCTGGCTCAGCAAACTCAGTGGACACTAATAGGGTTTCCAGTCTGGATTTCTAGCCAGCTACAGGAGTATCACCATAAACTGACAGTGACTTCTTAGGTTGAGAGGAATCAGCCTTCCTCATATGCTGAGGATCCAGATGTTTTTCATTAACTGGTGCACACATGGATACAAATGTCCCCTTGACCTCCACTTGATACAGAAGGGATTTCCTTACAGTTTGCCTTGTCCGTAATGGCTTTGGTGATGACCAATGTGGCCAGACTCACTTTGCTGTATCCGTCTTGTGAGTCACTACCAGGGATACTTTGCATAAGCACAGGTCACCTCTCGGAGAAGGTATATGTGCTCTGTGCTTAGTTGAGTACAACTGCTAGTGGACTTCATGATTCCCCTGATTAGAGAACAAAAGGAACTTTCCACATTGACTTCACTGGTAAAAATTGCCTTGCAGGATAGCAGCGCGACCCACAAAGGCGGTATTTTGTTTAACACAGAGACTAAAGTACTAAAACAGGATTTACACCATTCTAGAATAAAAGCTGACCTTCTGGGGAATTATCACTTATTTTTTCTCACATTGTCTCCTCCTATGATCTACTCATCTGTGCTCTCTGCTTTCATCTATGTGACCTGCTTGCACTGAATATGTCCCCCTTAGGCAACTGAATCCATCTCTATTCAAATTTGCAGGATTGGAACCGCATTACACTATCTAGGTCTATTAATATATAATTTCTATTCCACCACCATGTTGCCTATCCCTGTTTTTGTGCCATTTCAGATCATATTAAGAGAACAGGTTTTCTTTATAGAGTGGAAGACTCAGAGTATTAACAAGGTACAAAATACAGTAGTTCTTCCTCACGAAGGAAGACTTCTTTTCACACAAGAGGAGAATTTTAAAACTACTGATTTACGAAGAATAACAATTGCTTTTCTTATGCACAAGGGGCCAGCTGGTGAGAATTGGCATATTTCCACCGAAGTCACTTACACCAGCTAGGATCTGGCCCATGAGGTTACTTATATTGGGCCCAATTCTGCTCTTATTTGCACAAGAGTAAATCTGGAGTAACTTTGGTTGAGTCTACATCTGGATTTACACCAATGTAAGTTAGGGCAGTGTAGCATATAGCAGTGGTTTTCAAAGTTCGGATCCTGGGTCGTGGAATGCAAGGCACTGGGTTGCCTTGCTCAGCATCCAGGGACCCTGCCAGCCAGCCAGTAAAAACTCGCAGTCCCTACCTGTTTTGACACCGTGCTGCACCCCGGAAGCGGCCAGCATCAGGTCCGGCTTATAGGCAGGTGGGCCGTAGGGCTCCATGCACTGCCCCCGCCCCAAGCCCCAGCTCCGCACTCCCATTGGCCGGGAATTGGCCAATGAGAGTGGGGGGTGGGGGCGGTGCCTGTGGGTGAGAGCTGCACAGAGCCGCATGTGCTCCTCCATCCAGGAGCCGGACCTGCTGGCCACTTCCAAGGCGCAGCACGGCCTGCGGTGCCAGGACAGGTGGGAAGCCTGCCTCTGCACCCCAGCTGCACCGCTGACCAGGAGCCACCAGAAGTAAGCCTGCACCACAACCCCCTCATCCCCGGCCTCATCCCAGAGCCTGCACCCCCAGGCCAGAGCCCTGACCTCCTCCCGCATCCCAACCCTGTGCCCTAGCCCTGAGCCCCCTCAAACCCAGATCCCCTTCCTGCACCTCAAATCCCTCATCCCAGCCCCACCCCAGAGCCTGCACTCCCAGTCTAGAGCCCTGATCCCCTCCCACACCCTGAACCCCTCATTCTCGGCCCCCACCCCAGAGCCCTCATCTCAACCCTCTGCCCCAGCCCCCTCCTGCACCACAAACCCCTCATCCCCAGCTCCACTGGGTCGCAGGCATCAACAATTTTCTTCAAGTGGGTCGCCAGGAAAAAAAATTGAAAACCACTGGCATATAGGACTTGGGTAGTGTCCTTTTAAATAGTATGGGAGCCTCTGTCTTCTAATGCAGAAGCCACCAGAAGTCTGACAGAGCAGAAGCATACATATTAATATCCGAATGATGTATAGATAGCAAAGACACAACCAGCAGGATCTGGCCAACTGCATGTACTGTATTTATGGTGTGTTTGTATAGGGTGGGAGAGAAAGAGACTCCTCTTGTGGCATGTGAGACACAGGGAGAGCGAGGCGATGGAATAATTCACTTCTCAGGCCATTTACCGAGAGTCATCCTTTTTCCTGCAATTCAAGAAGAGAAATTTCGTAGCAGAGACCAGCCCTCCTGGAATCTCTAGATAACACAGGTGATATGTTGTTTATTTCTTTTCTCTGAAGTCCCTGCTCTACATTGTAAATAGTCATTTGTTCCTCTCCCAGAGGCTGATACATGGTCTCACCAGTAGGAAATGTATCATCCTCCAATAAAACCAAATCCTTGGTGGTGATGATGATGATTTATTGATCTTGGCTCTCTCGCTTGCACAGATGGAAATAGAAGCTGGCAGTTAGCTCATGTCTTGCAGCCCAGCCTAGGCAAGTGTGTTTACTGCTGGCTGCTTTCTACAGAGGGGATCTGCTGTTCAGGGGAATTTTTCAAGCACTGCTGCCATATTAATCTAAACTTGAATCAATGTTGATTAAATTCAAATGCATTTGTAGGGGCCCTGCTTCCTAGTGCCATGCTACCTACGGGATAGCAACATGCAGGCAGAGACTAATCATATAGTAAACACATATATTAAGAATCTCTCCAGCCAACTTAAACAAACAATAAAACGCAGCGTGCATGGCAGTGACCCATGGAAACTTCCTGGGTCCAAGGGGCTCTGCAGCTGGAGAGGCTGTCATTGCTAGCAGATGCCTATGGCTACTCCCTGCCCACTTTCCACCCACTCTGATCACCATATAAAGCAATCAGACACTGGGGGACGCAGCAGGCATCCCTCAAAGGACCTAATGCGGGGAGGGGAGAGTTAAACCAGTTTTCTGACAGGGTTAAGAGAACCACCTGGAGTCCAGGTAACCTGGCAGTGACCACACAGCAGACTTTGATCTATTTTACACAATGTAAAACAGGTGTCACTCCACTTAAATCACAGTCCAATTGAGATTAGAACCTGGCCCAGTAAATCTGTGTGTCTGATTAAATTAGGACCCAAGGCCTAGATTTTCAAAAGTGATACTTTGCATGCCAAACTCGAGGCACCTGAAAGTGGCCTGGTTCTCAGAGGGTGGGTGGCTCAACACATTCTGAAAATCAGGCCTTTTTACAGGGTCTCAAGTTTGGCCCCCAAACTCACAAGTCACTTATGAAAACATAGGCCCAAGATTCTCCTGGATCTACATTGGAATGGGGAGAATGAGTTAGATAAAATAAGAACTGGCTTGAACCTTTGCCTTGTCCGCATATTGCTCCTTGGCTCAATCTCTTAGCTGGTTTGGAAAAGTTTAGTTCATTTTAATGACAGGTTTCAGAGTAACAGCCATGTTAGTTTGTATTTGCAAAAAGAAAAGGAGTACTTGTGGCACCTTAGAGACTAACCAATTTATTTGAGCATAAGCTTTCGTGAGCTACAGCTCACTTCATCGGATGCATACTGTGGAAAGTACAGAAGACGTTTTTATACACACAAACCATGAAAAAATGGGTGTTTACCACTACAAAAGATTTTCTCTCCCCCCACCCCACTCTCCTGCTGGTAATAGCTTATCTAAAGTGATCACTCTCCTTACAATGTGTATGATAATCAAGGTGGGCCATTTCCAGCACAAATCCAGGGTTTAACAAGAACGTCGGGGGCGGGGGGGAACAAGAGGAAATAGGTTACCTTGCATAATGACTTAGCCACTCCCAGTCTCTATTCAAGCCTAAGTTAATTGTATCCAATTTGCAAATGAATCCCAATTCAACAGTCTCTCGCTGGAGTCTGGATTTGAAGTTTTTCTGTTGTAATATTGCAACTTTCATGTCTGTAATTGCGTGACCAGAGAGATTGAAGTGTTCTCCTACTGGTTTATGAATGTTACAATTCTTGACATCTGATTTGTGTCCATTTATTCTTTTACGTAGAGACTGCCCAGTTTGACCAATGTACATGGCAGAGGGGCATTGCTGGCACATGATGGCATATATCACATTGGTGGATGTGCAGGTGAACGAGCCTCTGATAGTGTGGCTGATGTTATTAGGCCCTGTGATGGTGCCCTTGAATAGATATGTGGGCACAGTTGGCAACGGGCTTTGTTGCAAGGATAGGTTCCTGGGTTAGTGGTTCTGTTGTGTGGTATGTGGTTGCTGGTGAGTATTCGCTTCAGGTTGGGAGGCTGTCTGTAGGCAAGGACTGGCCTGTCTCCCAGGATTTGTGAGAGTGTTGGGTCGTCCTTCAGAATAGGTTGTAGATCCTTGATAATGCGTTGGAGGGGTTTTAGTTGGGGGCTGAAGGTGACGGCTAGTGGCGTTCTGTTATTTTCTTTGTTAGGCCTGTTCTGTAGTAGGTGACTTCTGGGAATCTTCTGGCTCTATCAATCTGTTTCTTCACTTCCGCAGCTGGGTATTGTAGTTGTAAGAATGCTTGGTAGAGATATTGTAGGTGTTTGTCTCTGTCTGAGGGGTTGGAGCAAATGCGGTTGTATCGCAGAGCTTGGCTGTAGACAATGGATCGTGTGGTGTGGTCAGGGTGAAAGCTGGAGGCATGTAGGTAGGAATAGCGGTCAGTAGGTTTCCGGTATAGGGTGGTGGTGGTGGTTGATGTGACCATCGTTTATTAGCACAGTAGTGTCCAGGAAGTGGATCTCTTGTGTGGACTGGACCAGGCTGAGGTTGATGGTGGGATGGAAATTGTTGAAATCATGGTGAATTCCTCAAGGGCTTCTTTTCCATGGGTCCAGATGATGAACATGTCATCAATGTAGCGCAAGTAGAGTAGGGGCGTTAGGGGACGAGAGCTGAGGAAGCATTGTTCTAAGTCAGCCATAAAAATGTTGGCATACTGTGGGGCCATGCGGGTACCCATAGCAGTGCCGCTGATTTGAAGGTATACATTGTCCCCAAATGTAAACCTTTTGTAGTGGTAAACACCCATTTTTTCATGGTTTGTGTGTATAAAAAGATCTTCTGTACTTTCCACAGTATGCGTCCGATGAAGTGAGCTGTAGCTCACGAAAGCTTATGCTCAAATAAATTGGTTAGTCTCTAAGGTGCCACAAGTACTCCTTTCCTTTATGTGAATACAGACTAACACGGCTGTTATTCTGAAACTTGTTTGTCTTAGCGATTGGCTGAACAAGAAGTAGGTAAATAGTGGTGTCCTCCAGGGATCTGTACTGAGCCCAGTCCTATTTAACATATTCATAAACGATCTGGAAAAAGGGGTAAGCAGTGAAGTGGCAAAATTTGCAGATGATACAAAACTACTCAAGATAGTTAAGTCCCAGGCAGACTGCGAAAAGCTACAAAAGGATCTCACAAAACTGGGTGACTGGGCAACAAAATGGCAGATGAAATTTAATGTTGATAAATGCAAAGTAATGCACATTGGAAAACATAATCCCAGCTATACATATTGTGACGGGGCAAGGCCAGATGGCTATAGAAAACTAGTGGGAGACAGATATATTAGCTCCAGGCTAAACAAATCCCTAGTACCAGGATAAGTTAAATGGCAGCTGTTCCAGGTCAATTAAGACACCTGGGGCCAATTAAGAACTTTCCAGAAGGCAGGGAGAACGCGAGGTTGATTGGGACACCTGAAGCCAATCGGGGACTGGCTGAAACTAGTTAAAAGCCTCCCATTTAGTCAGGTGGGTGTGGATGTCAGGAGCTGTGGGAGGAAGTTGTGCTGTTGGAGATACTGAGCAGTACACACCATGTCAGGCAGAAGGAAGGAGGCCCTGAGGTAAGGGTGAAGTGGAGCTTGAGGAAGTGGGGGCTGCTGTGCAGAAGTAGCCCAGGGAATTGTACGTGTCATGTGTCTAAAAGGTCAGCTACCACAGTTGATACTATTAGGGTCCCTGGGCTGGAGCCCGGAGTAGAGGGTGGGCCCGGGCTCCCTTTTTTGCCCCCCCCCTCCAATTAATCACTGAGAATGGGAGACAACAGAGACTGTGCAAGGGAGGATAGCTTCTCCTCACCTCCCTCACTGGCTTATGATGAAAATGGCTCAGTAGACTGTGACCCTTGACTCTAGAGAGAGAAGGGTTACATGAAGGGTGACAGTGAGCCTCTGAGGCTAGTGAAATCTGCTAGGAAACACAGGACCCATGGGGGCAAGGACAGAGCTTTGTCACAATATACAATGATGGAGTCTAAATTAGCTGTTGACACTCAAGAAAGGGATCTTGGAGTCATTGTGGATAATTCTCAGAAAACATTCACTCAATGTGCAGCAGCAGTAAAAAAAGAGAACAGAATGTTGGGAATCATCAAGAAAAGGATCGATAATAAGACAGAAAATATTATATTGCCTCTATATAAATCCATGGTACGCCCACACCTTGAATACTGCGTACACATGTGGTCACCCCATCTCAAAAAAGATATACTGGAATTGGAAAAGGTTCAGAAAAGGGCAACAAAAATTATTAGTGGTATAGAACGGCTTCCATATGAGGAGAAATTAATAAGACTGGGACTTTTCAGCTTGAAAAAGAGGTGTCTAACGGGGGTTATGATAGAGATCTATAAAATCATGAGTCGTATAGAGAAAGTAAATAAGGAAGTGTTAGTACTCCTCCTCATAATACAAGAACAAGGAGCCACCAAATGAAATGAATAGGTGGCAGGTTTAAAACAAACACAAGAAAGTATTTTTTCACTCAACGCACTGTCAACCTCTGGAACTCCTTGCCAGAGGGCATTGTGAAGGCCAATACTATAACGGGGTTCAAAAGGGAGCTAGATAGATTCATGGAAGATAGGTCCATCAATGGCTATTAGCCAGGATGGGCAGGGATGGTGTCCCTAGCCTCTGTTTGCCAGAAGCTGGGATTGGGTGACAGGGCATGGATCACTTGATGATAACCTGTCTGTTCATTCTCTTTGGGGTACCTGGCACTGGCCACTGTCGGAAGACAGGATACTGGGCTTGATGGACCTTTGGTCTGACCCAGTATGGCCGTTCTTATGTTCTTATGACTGAGTGGGCTTGTAGGATCTGAAGTTTTTCATTGTTTTGTTTTTGAGTGCAGTTATGTAACAAAAAAAAATTCTACATTTGTAATTTGCACTCTCACGACAAAGAGAGTGCACTTGTATGAGGTGAATTGAAAAATAATTCATATTTATATTAGAATAAAAAATAATATACACTTTGATTTCAATTACAACACAGAATACAATATATACGAAAATGTAGAAAAACATCCAAAATATTTAATACATTTCAATTGGTATTCTATTGTTTAACAGTGCGATTAAAACTGCGATTAACTGTGAATAATTTTTGTAATGGCGATTAATCTTTTTGAGTTAATTGCGAGTTAACTGCAATTAATCGACAGCCCTAATCCTAATCTAATGTAATCATAGTCAGAACATTTCAATTTTATTGCAACAAAATGTTTAGACTGTTCCAAAACAAAATATTTTGAAATATTTCATTTTACAGGAAATTCCAGATTTTAATGTTTTGTTCTGATTTGGAAGGAAAGCAAATTTCAAAATCTTGGACTTTCCCATGGGATGGAAATTCCAAGCCCTTACATCCGGTCAGCAGTGTTCTTCTCTTACGACCGTAGCTATTTGAATACCACAGGCACTGACTTTCATTTCTCTGGGAGGGTGCTCCATGCCCGCTCCATCCCAAGGCCCCAACCCCACTCTGCCCCTTCCTCTGAGGCCTCACCCTTGTTCTGCCTCTTCCTGACCCCACTCTGCCTCCTCCCCTCCAGTGCCACACACTCACTCTGCCTCTTCCCACCCCTGCTCCACTCCCTCCGCCCTGCGTCCGCCTGCCATTGAACAGCTGATCAGTGGGGGCCGCCAAACAGCTGATCGGCGGGTGGCTGGTGGGTGCTGAGCACCCACTATTTTTTTCCTGTAGGTTTCCCAGCCCCGGAGCACCCACGGAGTTGGCGCCCCTGCTCTGTGGTATCCCAGCACCGATCCTCCTTTCAGCGCTCCGGGCTGTGGTTCTTTCTCTCCCTGACCCCCGACTATTGGGAAGCCTTTCCCATTGGCGTGCACTTTCTTGATTGGCCCACACGTCCTGTGACCGCTCTTGTCTTTTCCTGAGCCCCTTGAGTCCTTGGTTCTTTCCTGATGACCAATGAGGGAAAGGCAGGTGCTACACATACCAATGCAAACCACTGTTGGTTAGTCTTCCCTGCATCTCAGATCAGTCCAGCTTCACTTCCTGCCACGCCTGATTCTGGCCATTTGGTCTTGGCCTTATAAACTGGCTTTCATCACCCAATTAGAAACAAAGCAACCCCCTGCTACTTGTTATATTTGGCAGCGTGAGCACACACAAACCCTCATCTCTGGAGCTCCCATTGGGTAAGCACGTGCTCCGGATGGGAGGTTTGGCAGGCCAGTCCTTCAACAGTGTTTCCTTTCTGCTTTTAACTGCCTCCAGTGGTCACTGCTGATCAGTAACTCAGTGACTCATTAAAAACACGAACAATGGCTGCATTTGTTCTATCAGCGTGGCCACCTGTTGATCCCAGACATTTATAGCTGAACTGGTTTAATCCTACAGAACAGCTAACATCAGTCAAGTCCCTTTGTGTCTGATAGCGCGTGTTCTAAGAGGAGGAGCGGGCTGTGGGATTTCGTTGGTGCTTTCGTCCTGGTTCGTTCAGCGGGCAAGGCTGCAGAACACGGGCTTGACAACTATGCGCACTTCGACACGTCTTTCTCTAATGGATGGGAAACTGCTCAGGAGCTGCGTGACCAGAGCCGTTCGAGATTTGCAAAAATAAACAGTGTGAGGGCATTTTTCTGAATTTTGGTCGATCTGAGCAAGCCGGAGCTAGCTCTCTCTTGGGGTATGGGGATAGGGGTATGGGGGAAGGGAATTCACTCGGTGCAGAGAGACAGCTCAAAGGCTTTGCAGCCCTTAAATCCTATTTTGAGAACTTCAGTAGTGATAGGCCTTTTTCTGGCCCTGTGCAACGAAGTGGATTTTACCTGCTGTAAACAAAAAAACTGTAGGTGGATACTGATGTCAGAGAAACGTCTTCTTGCCGCTCTACAAGGCCACTGCTCTGCCTATTGATGCTCCAGGACTTCATGGGCTGTTCTGTATACAAGTAACTATTGTCTCCATAGCAATGCTATTAAAAGCTTCCACGGATCTCACCATCTAATGCAGGAGACGTTGATAAGCCTGGCTTCAAAAAGGTGATAAGCCCCACTCCAGTGTGTGTGACAGCAGATTCAGGCTTGACTTTTTACTATTAAACCCAAGAAATGATTGTCTTTTCCACTCTCCTCCCATGACAGGAGTGAAGCTGTTTCTAGTAAAGAGGAGTACTTTTAGTCTCCTGGATTCTCTTTGTGCTCACCTCTCATAGAGCCTGATGTTCCATGAGCCTTGCCGGGTTCAGAGAGCATGAAAAAGCAGTTTGAGTTTGTGAGCTTTTTCTTTCCCTGGAATTTAAACCCTTCCCCCCTCCCGCCCGCCCCCACAGGCTGATTCAGGCTGAAGAAATGGGGTTGGTTTTTTTCTTTTAAAAAAGTTCAAGCAAGTATGTGCTCTGGAGAAGAGAGAGAAAAGAGCCCCACCCCCAGTCCTGCAAAAGGCAGCGAGGGGGTACCTTGTCTATGGCCCGTGTACAGGGCCTGTGTCTCCTCCCTCTTCCACTGCAGTTACACTGGTGCAACCAATGCCACGGACTTCAGCTGAGTGACTCCTGCCTTACATCAGTGCAGGGCAGAGGAGGCCCAGGCCACAGCAAGCATGTGTTCGTTCAGCTCTTTGGCCCTGAATGCTCCCCCCATGCCCATGTGAACTGGAAGTGAATCTTCCCCTTATCCCCCATGCCAATATGACCCAGGAAAAAAATCTCTGCCCTCCCCCACCCATCCCTGGAGCCTGTGTGACTCAGGGGTCAGCCTCCTCCACCCTTGCCATTTCTCCTGCTAACCCTGGCTCCACTCCTGCGTTCAGTCTCCAAATATCAGCCCCAGCCACGCGGAGTGTGAGTGGAATCATTGTGAACACAGGGAGGCTGATCAGCACAGCTCCGCTGAGGTCAACCGGGCGATGCCGGGCGGCCGAGGACCTGGCGCATGGGGTTTAAGGAATCCTGGGCTCGGCGAAAGGAATTCCGAGAGCTGTCTTCCCAAAGGTACGTGGGACAGTATGGAAGCAAAGTCATTTGCCCGCTTTCCTTGGAGGAGACTCAGGTAGCTTCTGCCTGCTGTCTAATCGTTAGACCAGCTTGGTCCTTCTAGATGCTGAAGACAGCAGGGTTTAAATACCTATGTATCAGTCTTTCCCATCCTCCACAGCCGGACCTGATTCTGATCCCACTCCCCCTACTGTGAATCAGGTCTTCTTCAATGGAGTTATGCCTGCATTAACCTTTAGGCCTTTGATTTGATCTCTCCCAAAGCAGCTAAGGAGGTGAAGAAGGAAAAATGACTAAGGAATGTGTGATAATGCAGCCCTCCAGTCCTACTTTATTACATCCTCCTGTTCGGCAGCCCTTCCTGCCAAGCCTTAGTTGTACCAAGAGTGGCAGAAGCACCCTAAAAGTGTGGGGGGGGGATGCCTGAAATCTGGCCCTGCTCCCTGCACCGCCCCTTCCCCTCAGTCCCTACCCCATGCCACACCTTCTCCCTGAACCCTTGGCCTCGCACCGCCCCTTTCCCCAAGGCCCCACCCTCGCACCGCCTCTTCCCCACAAGACCCCCACCCCTTGCTCACTCTCTCCAACCCCTCCCTTCATCATCCGGCCCCCTCCCACTTTTCAAAGTGATGGGACCATGGCCCCTTGCCCCCACCCCTGTTCCGGCATCCCTGATGCCCTCCTTCAGCATGTAAGTTACACTTGTTTTTCATACCGGCTGAATGCCAAATGGGTGCAAGTCATACTGCGCGCTCCCACTTGCATCTGTTTGGCTGCAAACATTTCTAAGGTGACGAGCAAGCACTGCTCCCCGGGGGGGAGCCATGATGGATTAGAAAATAGGCGGCCAGGGAGTTCCACAAGGAGAGCATTGGCCCTTTGTGTTTAATTACAGCTGAGATTGTGGGGACAGTGTCGACTGGCCCTTCAGCTGCAAAGTCACAGAATAGAGACTGGGAGTGGATGGGTCATTGCAGATATTGAATCTAGTTCCTTAAGTTAAGTATCCCCACACCTTCTTGTCAACTGTCTAAATGGGCCATCTTGATTATCACTACACAAGTTTTTTTTCTCCTGCTGATTATAGCTCATCTTAACTAATTAGCCTCTCACAGTTTGTATGGTAACTTCCAACTTAACTGTATGTGTGTATATGTATCTTACTATATGTTCCATTCCATGCATCTGATGAAGTGAGCTGTAGCTGACGAAAGCTTATGCTTTAATACATTTGTTAGTCTCTAAGGTGCCACAAGTCCTCCTGTTCTTTTAGCAGGAGCTCTGTATGCTGTACTCTACCGCCATGTTTTCGATCCTTTTTGAGACCCGGGACCGGCTTGCTGACTTCCTAAACTGTGTCAGAGAGATCTCTGGGACCGGTGCCGGGCCACAGACCGGTCGTTAAGAAACACTGCTCTATGGGATGATGGTTTCCACCTCCTCTTTTAATCTTGGTCTGATTACTAAAATCAGAAAAGTAATTTTAATGGTGGCTATTTAAAGGCATATACTGTGTTTTAACATTAGACATTAGTTAGGGTTGCCAGGTGTCCAGTTTTGGATGTGCACGTTCGGTCAAAAAGGGAACCTGGCCACGTCCAGTCAGCACAGCTGACCGGATGCTAAAAGTCCTGTTAGCTGCAATAACCGGCCTCTGCCACTGGAGGGGGACGGGGGGAAAACAGCAGCAGTGGCTGGCTTCTAGACCAGGCTCCAAGAGGTAGGAGCCACCGCCCAGGGGGAGGGGATACTCTCCGCCCCTCTTCTACCCCACTGTGTCCCAATTGCCCCGACTCTGGCCCCTCGCTAAGAGGACTGACCCTTCCCCGCCCCCTTGCTCCGGGGACCGGAGTGCAATGTCCCACTATGCCCTGCCCCCCCACCCCGCCCTGCTGTGTCCCAATTGGGCAGGGTCTGCATCAGCTCCTCCCAGCCTGGCTCTGCAGGCAGTTGAGTCCCAGGAGAAGGGCAGTGAGCAGGGGTGTGTGTGTGGAGAATGAGCAACGGAAGAGGGGGGGAGAAGAGTGAGCAGGGGGTGGGGCCTCAGGGGAAGATGCGGGGCAGGGGGTGGGGCACGAATGTTCGTTTTTCAGACATTAGAAAGTTGGCAACCCTAAGAAGAGTTCTTAATACAGTTCTGTGTATAATACTAGTATTTAGAGGCCTCTATTGAGATTGGAGGCCCCACTGTGCTAGGCGCTGTACGGACACACAGTAAGAGACAATCTTGGCCCTGAACAGCTTACAACCTAAGTAGGCAAGACAGACAATAGGTGAAAGATAAATAATGCCCATCATTTTACAGATTGGGAACTAAGATGCAGAGAAATTAAAGGCTTGTCTACAGGGTGCCCACGTTAATGGGAGCTAGGTACCTTTTGAAGCGTGCCAGCGGGGTCTACTGGGGGCAATTACAGTGCAGCCCATTCAGCACTTTACAAACCTCACCCCACCAGGGGTCCTTTTTGCCATGCCATGTAGACAAGTGCTAAGGGACTTGCCCAAGATCCCACAGGGAGGACTTGAACCCAGAACTTCTGGTTATCTTAACTAGGTGGCCATCAATCTTGATTCTAACAGTTCACTCTGACCTATTGGGGCCTGACAGTGCCTGCCTGCATTGCTAGGCCTTGTCAGGCACAGTCCATAACACCATAACATACCCATGTGAACCTGGAGTGAATGGCAGGCCTCTACCCCATTCGTAGCCAAGCATGTGGGAGCTGGCCTCACTGCATGGGAAGAACCTGGGAGCTCACCTACAGTTTGTCAGCTGCAAAGGTGACACAAACTAGATCAATAGCATTGATTTACATTTACGTGGGAATGCTCAGTGGCTCGATTTCCCATTTCCCCCCTGCTCAAGCCACTCAACTACAGACCCGATAGTAACTATAATGAGGGGAAAGAGAACGTTTTAGAGCATATCGAAACTGCATGTTAATGAGGCTTTACGTGATGTAATATTTGAGGGTGCTATAATGCTTTGCATCTAAGGATCTTAATCCATGCAATAAAGATCCGTTCACTGAGCCTCACAGCCTCTCTGTGAGATCGGGGATGGCTCACTCAACGCACCAATAAATGCAGCCACCTCTGTGGTAGAAGGTGGTAGCTGATAAGTTGTACACCCCAGGTTGGTACAGGAGGCAGTTGAAATGGCTGCTGAACTGTTCCAGATGGGAATCAAAGAGGGGTTCTAAGATATTCCATTAGGCGTACGGGATTCAGGCAAACCCGGGGAACCATGTGCTGCACAAGGGAGCTCCTGGCCTAGACAATAAAAGTAGATTAACTTTCCTTCCAACTTACTTTGTGGTCCCTCCTAGATATCCAGTCTTGCTGCCCTTCCTCCTGGAAAAACTCCTATTGACTTCAGGGGGAGTTTTCCTTGCAATAAAAACTGATTGAACAATCAGCAAAGAGTCCTGTGGCACCTTACAGACTAACAGACGTATTGGAGCATGAGCTTTCGTGCGTGAATACCCACTTTGTCGGATGCATGTAGTGGAAATTTCCAGGGGCAGGTATAAATATGCAAGCAACAACCAGGCTAGGGATAACGAGGTTAGTTCAATCAGGGAGGATGAGGCCCTCTTCTAGCAGCTGAGGTGTGAACACCAAGGGAGGAGAAACTGCTTTTGGAGTTGACGAGCCAGTCACCGTCTTTGTTTAATCCTGAGCTGAGGGGGGTCAAATTTCCAAATGAACTGAAGCTCAGCAGTTTCCCTTTGAAGTCTGGTCCTGAAGTTTTTTTGCTGCAGGATGGCCGCCTTTAAATCTGCTATTGTGTGTCCAGGGAGGTTGAAGTGTTCTCCTATAGGTTTTTGTGTATTGCCGTTCCTATTATCGGATCTGTGTCCATTTATCCTGTTACAATGGAACCCTGGAACAGGCTGGCAGCGTTGGCCTGAAACACCACACACTGTAAGAAGGACATAGACACCGACTCCATGGGCGCTCCAGGGCTGGAGTACCCATGGAAAAAATATAGCGGGTGATTAGCACCCACTGGCAGCCAGCGCCCCCCTCCCCGCCATGCTTCCCGCCCACCGGTGGCCCTGCCAATCAACTCCTCCCCCGCTCTCCCAGCCCTCCCCCCCGCCGGTGGCCCTGCCAATTAACTCCTCCCCCGCTCTCCCAGCACCTCCCGCCCACCGGTGGCCCTGCCAATCAACTCCTCCCCCGCTCTCCTAGCCCTCCCCCCCGCCGGTGGCCCTGCCAATTAACTCCTCCCCCGCTCTCCCAGCACCTCCCGCCCACCGGTGGCCCGCCGGTGGCCCTGCCAATCAACTCCTCCCCCGCCCTTCCAGTGCCTCCCACCCGCCAGTGGCCCCATTAATCAACTCCTCCCCCTCCCTCCCAGCCCTCCTGCCCGCCGCGATCAGCTGCTCCGAAGCATGCAGGAGGCACTGTGGGGAAGGGGGAGGAGCGGGGATGGGGCGTGTTTGGGGGAGGGGGCGGAACTGGGTGGGAGTGGGGTCGTGGGGGAAGAGGTGGAGTGGGGGCTGGGGCGGGAAGGGGTAGGAAGGGGTGGGGCTGGGTGGGGGGTTGGGGAAGGGCTGGAGTGGGGGCGGGGCCTGGGGCTGAGTGCAGGGTGAGCACCCCCGGGGAATGGAGAAAGCCAGCACCTGTGAAGCAGGGGTTCATTATGGTAGGAAAGGGCTAAATGGGTTCTCCTGGCTCACTGTGGCAGATGCAGAGACAACCCGTGGCTGCCAATAGAGGGGCAGCAGAGTGAGGGCAGCCAGCTTCAGCCGTGTCATTGAGCGTGTTCACATGGACTGAGCATGCTCAGTACAAGCCAAGCAGCAAATCTGGGGGGGGGGAGCACGTGACTGCAAATACCCACCACAAGCATTGCCCCTGGGAAGACGGCTGGTTACTCCAACTGGATATAATGAAGTGCAAGTTGTTCTCTGAAGGAAAGGGGATGTAGGGTGTGGGCTGAGCATTCCTGAGGGAGGAGCAGTTAAATACGGGGAGAAGATCTGAGCTGAATGTCGTTATTTTATTGTTTTCATTGTTAATAAAGCCACAAAGCAGAAAGGTGCAAGTTCGGACTATACATTACAGGTGGACTGTGTGTGTAAGGGAGGGATAGGCACCTGCTCACAAGCCCTGTGATCCACATGTTCAGTTACAGATCATTCTGGATCACTCATCCTGGATCACAGATCATCTTGGATCACTCACTTTTATTATTTAACATTTATACTGCAGTAGGTATAAAGACCACAGGTAGTCAGGTAGCTAGATGATGTACAATATATAAAGGACAGGTTTCAGAGTAACAGCCGTGTTAGTCTGTATTCGCAAAAAGAAAAGGAGTACTTGTGGCACCTTAGAGACTAACCAATTTATTTGAGCATAAGCTTTCGTGAGCTACAGCTCACTTCATCGGATGACAGTCCCTGTCTCAAAGATGTAATGGGAGATGAGACAAACAAGTGAACAGAATGAGGTGAAGGAGACAAGGTAAGAAAAATAGATAATAGAAGGAGCCCAATTCTTAGTGGGTCAGTCACAGAGATCACACCTTTCCACCATTATCATATTGCTGCAGTGTTCTGTACGGATCACAGATGATGTTACTAATTTAAGCTCTGGAAGTTTGTGGGCAAGAGACTTAAAAAAATTAAAAGAATAAATTAGATTTTCAGACAGCAAATGTATTTGATTGATTAGTAGGAGCTGGCTGTTTCGTGTCTTTTTTCATATGATTCAATAAAATATTTGTGAAACAGCATAACCGTACTTTACAGCAAGTACCATTGTATGGAACAGGAGGGAGCGTGAAACCAACCTACTTCCTCCACAAGTCTTGCTTCCTAAGAACTACGCTTCCCAGCATGCAACGCTCAAGGCTCACTGTTAACCACTTTCTCACTGCAGTGTTGTAAACTATCTAACAACAAATATTGAACAATAGCATTGGAAATTATGACTCAGACAAAACACTCATTGAAGTATCAGGGAGGCATTCAATGCCAGTTCTCCTGAATAAGTGTCATGATGCCCAGCATGGGACCTTCAACACAGACCTCTACCATTTGAGATAAAAAAAGTAACTCCATTAGCTCTTACTAGTAGTAGGCAATTATCCTCTAGAGACCAGCCACCAGAGGGAGATGGGGCACACACTGTCAGTGTATTACATAAGGGATAAAGTAAAAACAGAATAAGGTCTTCAGGATTTCTGCCAGTGTAAATACCTATGTTGTTGAATTTTTCTTTATGCTGATGAATTCTAATCCATAACACAACATTCCCTTTTAATCCAAGAAGGTCCCCTTGGATTAAGACAGAGCATTACATACTGGAACTGGTAATCTTTACGGGCAAAACTCTGTATTTAAGATATCAACAGCTACATCCTGTTCTGTGCTATGCGAGCTCCTGGCAAATATTCAATTCAGTCCTTATCACTGACCACAAAAGGCCAAATTCTGCTGTCAGTTGACCTCATTCCAAAAGATGCTGAATACCCCCAACTGCAGCAAGAGTCAATGGGAGGTGAGAGTGCTCAGCACCGGGCAGGATCCAGTCTAGTTACACTGGCATAAATCTGCAGTGACTCCAGAGAAGCCATTGGAGTTACTCTGGATGCACACTTAGGTAGAGGACAGCAGAATCTGGCCCACAGGAACCTGTACAGTGTTATCAGTCATCACTGCTCGGGTTATTGTGTGTTTACTTTACGGTGCAGTAGGTGAGCTGGTGAGCTCTCTTAGCCTTAGTCTCCTAGCAGTTCTGCATCTCCAGCGGGCAGTTTCTGATCTGACTTTAAACCCTGTGCAACCAACACCAGGAGGTAAATGAGGCAGAATTTGGCCCCCTCGAGAGATTACTGCAGGCCTCGAAAGATCTCCAGTGGTATCCAAAAAAGAATAATACAGCTTTTCTGCAGACAACTCTATCTTTACTACATACCAATCCGATGACAAACCAATTGGCATGAGATTGCGAGCACAAAAGCAATTTGGCTTCCTGCCTCCTCCTGTTGACAGCTTTAAAGCCGCTGTCTTTAAACCCACCTCCCGTAGGTGGCTAGGCAGCAGAGCCAAAGGCAGAGATCACACTTCCAGAATGTTTGTTAGCTGTAGGTCCCCAGGCACCGAGTTCTGGAAAATATTTTCCAAGCCGTGTCCTGAGGGTCAGAGGCAGGTTCTCTGGCTCGTTCCTTGCTGATTTCACGCTGGGGTTTGCATGCGGCAGATGTGTTTTCAGGACTCATAGGAGGCCAGGCAGATTTGATAGTCTCTCTGGGTTCATAGTCCTCTTAGATCCCATTCCGCCCTGCACTTTTGTGATTTGCTCCCTTACACGGTGATGCTGAAGTATGTGCTCCCTGAGACATGTCTGAGGATAGAGTCATTTGCAAACTTCCCCATGCTGTTCCGACCACACGGACACATCTTTCTGAATTTCAAACCAAGATGGGCCCGGGTCGGCCTCAGTCAGATGGAGACTGCCTCACGGCACAGAGAGGAACTGGCTTAGCTTGAGAAAAGCCAGCCGATGAGCAAGATTTCTTCATTTTAAATAGCTCCCCCCAGGCATCAGGCTTGGGAGCTGAGGGTCTAGACATATAACTGAAGTCAAGAGAGAACCTCACTATGAGGAGAAAAAATGATGGACAAAGACGTATTTTTATGCATAAGCATAGGTCACATCCTAATGCTTCTCTTGTTTCCTTCCCTAGCTGGCCTCCATCAGTCCTTTCAAAACAGTATTAAATTCATTGGATGCCACCAGCTAGCCCACCAGCACAAAGCTACCATTTTTACCCTAATCTTGCAACTTGATCTGCATGGGAGGACCTCTGCACTGGTGCTGAGCCCCCCTGGAAGTCAGCAGGGCTCCATGTGGATGCAGGAGTCTGCTCAAGCTGTCACAGGATTGGGGCCCTTGTTCTTGCAGTGGTTTAAGTCCACCTTGTTACCAACTGACTGAGCAGAGCTCCCTCCACATATGACACCACAACTCATACCTGAATGTGCTGCTCTGCACAGAGCAGTGTGGGAATTAAAAAACAAGAATCACTGCAGAAGGAGCCAGAGTAGGTCAGCTAAGATTATCCTCCTGCTTTAATTAGGTGTCTAAATATCTTTAGGGCTTTGCTATGTAAATGTAAAGCCTTGACTTGTCATGAGGTTAAATCTGCAGTTTTGGCCTGAAAGGTGTCATACATACAAAGAGAGATTGAAAAGATTGGGATTCTTTTCCTTAAAAACAAGATTAATAAAAGGGAACATGATAGAAGTATATAGAGTGATGAATGGTCCAGAGAAGCTAACTCAGGAGTTCCTAGGTTATGAGAACAGAAGCAAGGGGACATTCAACAAAATTAAAAGGTGGCAAACTTAAAACCAATAAAAGAAAATACTTTTTCACCCAGCTAAACTGTGGAATTCATTGCCTTGGTTTTGCTGAAACAAAACAACATCCCAGTTTACATACACCACACTAGATAATGTAGAGATCTATCAAAAGTCTTTAGTGATATCACTGGCTGCACTGCTGGACTGAACGACAAAAAGGAAACGGGCTGAAATGTCTTTCCAAGCTGCTAAAAACCCCTACATCGCTCTTCAAGGTGGCTTTAGCTAAAAATCAGGTAAAAAAATCTGCCAGCAAAATGCCATTTTTTCCACACTCCCACATCACAGCACCTGCTCCCTCGTTAGAGGTGTTACTCCAAAGCCATGTCCACTCTTTTTGAATCAGCATGATTCAAAAGTTTGTTAGGGCAGGAGCTTTTCAGAAGTAGCTAGTAGGTAGCTTTAAAAGGCCCTAACATGGCCTTCCCATGGGATAGGGTTAGGTTCGTGAAGTTACAAATTTATGGGTCCAGAATATATATATATATATATATATATATATATATATATATATATATATATATATATATATATATATATATCAATAGCTGTGAAACAGAAACCTTATTGAGACTCTAATTAGAATGCCCAAAGCTGAAGGCAGAGGCAACATGTGACAGTGGAAGTAATTTTTCTCTCCTATGGGCACCCTGATCCTAACCCCAGAACTCAAATGCTGTTCGCTCAGCACCTCTGATTACCCAATAGTTTGGGGGAATCTCTCAAGACCCTCAGATAACTGGGGCTGAGTTCTGTATGTGCATGCATACATCATCTGTATGACTGGTGTATACATATACACTGCAAAATTTATAAGCAACACATGATTATATGAGAAAGGTGGGTTTCAGGGACATACTGTACCCTCTTTATTCCTTCATCACTTACATTCCACTTGCATGTTTATTAATTTGAGTACTCCCCTAAGTGCTGGAGCTTTTATCTTCTGTGTCAGGGGAGCTAACAATCTAGTAGCTTCTATCAGCCTGGAATCCATCATCTTCCTCATTCATCCCACCAGCACATGATGAAAAATACATTCAGACCATCCAGATTGCCAGAGTCACGTGAGTGCTTCGCACTGACTGTAGTTTACATTCAGAAGTTTTCATTCACAGACTTTCCTCCAGCGTCTCTTTCACAAAGTGGGTTGTTTGTAACATTCCCTACGTTTCTTCACAGCATCTCTAACAACGATTCAAGAGGTCATAATAAGAACCTAGTGATTTTCCAGCCATGATTACTCCTCTGTTTTATTTACTTGTCAGAGAACTGTTCTAGGGGGTTATGTTTGTTCTGCTGAAGGAAAGCTTGAGGGTATGTTTCAGGGCTGACATTATGACACTTGTAGGCAGGACAATCTGTAGTTAGAAAGAATTGCTGTAAGTCCCCAACGTGTTCCTTTATACCTCTGCTGTGATCGAAAAAGCAGCATCTGCACTGCAAAGCAGGTCAGATTTTTATTTTCCCAATAAAGAGAAGGATGAGCCTGTGGTTAAGGCACTGGACTGGAACTTGGGAGGTTGGGGTTCAAATCTCAGGTCAGCCACAAACTCCCTATGTGATTCTGGGCAAATTGCCCAACTGAGGCTGTGCGCCTTCCCCATTTGTGAAATGATAGGAATACGAAGTTCCTTTTGTTGTCTTGTCCATTTAGATTGTAAGATCAGGGCAGGTGTTGTCTCTTACTCTCTGTGTGTGTAACAGCCTGGCCCAATGGGCCTCTGGGTGCAAGTGTGATGCAAATAATTATTAATAATAATTGTGGGAGAACTGGTGCTAACAGGAGATGGATTATTCTCCAATGCCTTCATTAGCTGGATTTTCTCTTTGAAATGGTCCCTTAAACTGTGATTCAGCATTTCCCAGTGCTGCCCCACAAAAACGTTTATGCCAGTTAGATGCAGAAAATACTCGTCTTTGAGACCGACATGAGGTTTCAATGGAAGCTCCAGTTTTAACTTAAGTCTCTTAGGCCTGGTCTACACTACGAGTTTATGTCGGATTTAGCAGCATTAAATCCGAATTAACCCTGCACCCGTCCATACAACGAAGCCATTTTTTCGACATACAACAAGGGGATTAATGCTGAAATCGACATTGCCGTTTCGAATTAGGGTTAGTGTGGACACAATTCAAAGGTATTGGCCTCCGGGAGCTATCCCACAGTGCACCATTGTGACTGCTCTGGACAGCACTCTGAACTCTGATGCACTGGCCAGGTGTACAGGAAAAGCCCTGGGAACTTTTGAATCTCATTTCCTGTTTGGCCAGGCGAGCTCATCAGCACAGGTGACCATGCAGTCCCAGAATCAAAAAAGAGCTCCAGCATGGACCAAATGGGAGGAACTGGATCTGATCACTGCATGGGGAGAGGAATCCATGCTATCAGAACTACGTTCCAAAAGATGAAATGCCAAAACATTTCAAAAAATCTCCGAGGCCATGAGGGACAGAGGCTACATCAGGGATGCAACACAGTGCTGCGTGAAACTTAAGGAGCTCAGACAAGCGTACCAGAAAACAAAAGAATCAAACGGACACTCCGGGACAGAGCCCCAGACATGCCGCTTCTACGCTGAGCTGCATGCAATTCTAGGGGGGGCCGCCACCACTACCCCACCCCTGTCCGTGGACTCTGAGGATGGGATACTTTCCGCCATGGCTGAGTATTTTGCAGATGGGGAAGATGAGGAGGAGGACGAGCTTGGGGAGAGCACACAGCACGCCATTCTCCCTGACAGCCAGGATCTTTTTTTCACCCTGACTGAAATACCCTCCCAACCCAATGAAGCCGGAGAAGGGACCTCTGGTGAGTGTACCTTTTAAAATATAATACATGTTATAAAAGCAAGCATTTTTTAATGATTAAGTAGCCCTGAGGACTTGGGATGCATTTGTGGCCAGTACTGCTACTGGAAAAGTCTGTTAATGTGTCTGGGGATGTAGCGGAAATCTTCCAGGGACATCTCCATGAAGCTCTCCTGGAGGTACTCTAAAAGCCTTTGCAGAAGGTTTCTGGGGAGAGCAGCCTTATTCCGTCCTCCATGGTAGGACACTTTACCACGCCATGCTAGTTGCAAATAATCTGGTATCATTGCATGACAAAGCCTGGCAGCCTATGGTCCCGGTGTTTGCTGGCATTCAAGCAACATCCGTTCTTTATCTCTCTGTCTTATCCTCAGGAGAGTGATATCGTTCATGGTAACCTGGTTGAAATAGGGGAATTTGATTAAGGGGACATTCAGAGGTGGCCGTTCCTACTGGGCTGTTTGCCTGTGGCTGAAAAGAAATCCTCCCAGCAGTTAGCCACATGGTGGGAGGGGGGGCCATTGGCGCTGAGCTGTTCGCGTTTGGCTAGCAGGGATCTTCCCTGATACAAGCCAGGCGGTGTGGGGGAGGGGAAAAGTGATCATCCCAGAAAACTGGATGTGGGGAGGGGATTAGTTTGGTTTCTGCTGCTGCATGTTAACAGGAAAACTGCACTAGTAAATGGCCAACTCAACAGGCTTTGCTTGGTATGGAAAAGGAGGGGGCTGCTGTTATGAAGGTTGCAGAAGCTGAAAGACTATGGCTTACCATGGCCACCTGCAAGCCAAATTCTGTTGCCCAGCCCTGAATGTGTGATCTCAAACACCAAAGCCACAGACACTCAATATAAGATGCAAAATGCGACCTTGTACCAAAATCACATGTGCTATGTAATGTGAATAGTGTTGTTCACTGTGAAAGAGTATAGCCATTGTTCTGTAAAATGTATCTTTTTAAATACTTCACTCCCTTTTTTGACTCCAGCAGCTGCAAATGTTTCAAGCCTCCCTCCTCCATCCCAGAGGCTATCTCAGATAAGGCGACGAAAAAAACGCACGTGCGATGACATGTTCTCTGAGCTCATGCAGTCGCCCGGCACTGACAGAGCTGTGTGGAGAGGCACAATAGCAGAATACAGGATGGTGGCCGATGAACATGAGGAGAGGTGGCGGCAGGAAGATCAGAGGAGGCATGAGGAAACGCTGGGGATACTGCGGGATCAAACAGACATGCTCCAGCGTCTGGTGGAGGTTCATGAATGGCAGCAAGATCACAGACTGCTGCTGCAGCCCCTGCTTAGCCGCCCTCCCTCCTCCCCAAGTTCCATAGCCTCCTCACCCAGACGCCCAAGAACGTGGGGTGGGAGGCTCTGGGCACCCAATCACTCCACCCCAGTGGACAGCCCAAGCAACAGAAGGCTGGCATTCAACAAGTTTTAAAGTGGCCTTTTCCTTCCCTCCTCCCCTCCTCCCATACCCCACCTGGGCTATCTTGTGAGTTATTTTTAGAATCAATTAATAAAGAATACATGTTTTTTAAACGATAGTGACTTTATTTCCTTTGCAAGCAAGCTGTGATCAAAGGCGGGAGGGCGGGTGGCTTACAGGGAATTTAGAGGCAACCAAGGGGGTGGGTTTTCATCAAGGAGAAACAAACAGCAGTGTCACACAGTACCCTGGACAGTCATGAAACTGGTTTTCAAAGCTTCTCTGATGCACACCGCTTCCTGCTGTGCTCTTCTAACTGTCCTGGTGTCTGGCTGCGCATATTCAGCAACAGGCGATTTGCATCAACCTCCCACCCCGCCATAAATGTCTCCCCCTTACTCTCACAGAGATTGTGGAGCACACAACAAGCAACAATAACAATGGGAATATTGCTTTCGCTGAGGTCTGAGCGAATCAGTAAACTGTGCCAGCGACCCTTTAAACATTCAAATGCACACTCTACCACCATTCTGCACTTGCTCAGCCTATAGCTGAACAGCTCCTGACTACAGTCCAGGGTGCCTGTGTACGGCTTCATGAGCCAGGACATTAAGGGGTAGGCTGGGTCCCCAAGGATAACTATTGGCATTTCAACATCCCCAACAGTTATTTTCTGGTCTGGGAAGTAAATCCCTTCCTGCAGCCGTTTAAACAGACAAGAGTTCCTGAAGACACGAGCGTCATGAACCTTTCTTGGCCATCCCACGTTGATGTTGGTGAAATGTCCCTTGTGATCCACCAGTGCTTGCAGCACCATTGAAAAGTACCCCTTGAGGTTTATGTACTGGCTGCCCTGGTGGTCTGGTCCCAAAATAGGGATATGGGTTCCGTCTATAGCCCCACCACAGTTAGGGAATCCCATTGTAGCAAAGCCATCTAGTATGACCTGTACATTTCCCAGGGTCACAACCTTTGATAGCAGCAGCTCAGTGATTGCATTGGCTACTTGCATCACAGCAACCCCCACAGTAGATTTGCCCACTCCAAATTGATTCCCGACTGACCAGTAGCTGTCTGGCGTTGCAAGCTTCCACAGGGCTATTGCCACTCACTTTTGAACTCTGAGGGCTGCTCTCATCTTGGTATTCTTGCGCATCAGGGCAGGGGAAAGCAAGTCACAAAGTTCCATGAAAGTGCCCTTACGCATGCAAAAGTTTCGGAGCCACTGAGAATCATCCCAGACCTGCAACACTGTGCAGTCCCACCACTCTGTGCTTGTTTCTTGGGCCCAGAATTGGTGTTCCACGGCATGAGCCTGCCCCATTAACACCATGATCTCCAAATTGCGGGGAAACGCGGTTTTAGAGAAAAGTGTGTTCATGTCCTCATCACCACACTGCCGTTGCCTCCTCACCTGGTTTTTCAGGTGCTGGTTCTGCATACACTGCACGATAATGCACGAGATGTTTACAGTGGTCATAACTGCTGTGGTGAGCTGAATGGGCTCCATGCTTGCTGTACTATGGTGTCCGCTCCTGCTCGGGCAATCCAGGGAGAAGGGCGTGAAACGATTGTTTGCCATTGTTCTGGCGGAGGGAGGGGCGACTGACAACATGGCTTACAGGGTTGGCTTACAGGGAAGTAAAATCAACAAAGGGGGTGGCTTTGCGAGAAACAGAATGGCCCCCTCAAGGATAGAACTCAAAACCTCAAGGATAGAACTCAAAACTGGGTTTAGCAGGCCGTTGATTTCTCGGAGGGGGAGAGGAGAAAATGAATACACAACAAATCTGGTCTATTTCTTGTTTTGATCCACTTCATCTATCTTTATACATCTTGCTGGCAGCAGACTGTGCAGTACGACCGCTAGCCATCGTCATCTCCTGAGTGCTCGGCAGAAGACGGTGCAGCATGACTGCTGGCCATCGTCTTCTGCTGGCTGCAGATTAAAATTCACTGCCGGTAGGACTGAATCGCCATGAGACGAAACTTAAAAGGGAAATGACCTGGCTGAGTCACTCCCATGTTTGTCCAGGCGCCCCTGACCTCATCGAGGTAGGTTAAAAGAGCACCCAGGACTACGTCGACAACAGCTACCAGTCATACTGCACTGTCTGCTGCCAAAAGGCAATGAGCTGCTGCTGTGTAGCAATGCACTGCCAGCACCCAGGAGACATACGGTGACGGTGAGCTGAGCGGGCTCCATGCTTGCCGTGATATGGCGTCTGCACAGGTAACTCAAGAAAAAAGGTGCAAAACGATTGTCTGCCCTTGCTTTCATGGAGGGAGGGAGGGAACGGGGGCCTGATGATATGTACCCAGAACCACCCGCAACAACGTTTTAGCCCCATCAGGCACTGGGATTTCTACCCAGAATTCAAATGGGCGGTGGAGACTGCAGGAACTGTGGGATAGCTACCCACAGTGCAACGCTCCCGAAGTCGACATTTGCCTCGGTACTGTGGACACACTCCGCCGACTACATGCACTTAGAGCATTTGTGTGGGGACACACACAATCGACTGGATAAAAACTCTTTCTACAAACCCGACTTCTATAAATTCAACTTAATTTCGTAGTGTAGACAAGGCCTTATAATATTACATTAACAAAAAAGAATTTACCAACAGCTGCACTTCTAAGAGACCAAGGGACTGATTAAACCTGTCATGTAGATTACATATAGCCCTTTCAATGAGAGGTGTGTACCCTAGCATGCAACATGTTTCTGACCAACAAGCAAACTTCAAAGATGATCGGGGGGGCGAGGGGGGTGGCTAAAGTGTGGGGAGGGGAGGGTTGGATAAGCTGTAACTCAAGTGTTTTTAATAAATCTCATGTATTTCACACAAGGATACTTTAGAGCACTTTGACAACTTTAGCACATTGACACCTATTTTCAGTTATGCAATAGTCCCTATCTATAAACAGGTTAAGTAAATAATACAAGTGAATTGCATTTATAGTTTAAACAGAAAGAACAGCACTTCAAATGCAAATAGGAGACAGCCTGTCTACAAGGACATTTAGCCAATTGCTTGATGCATGTGGTTTCAAAGATGGTTGACTTTTATCCAAAAGACACAGATGGGAGGATTTAGACATAAACAGCTTTTAATTTACTACTGATGTTTTGCCTTGACTATACCTATTACTATCAGAGCAATAAGTGAGCAAAAAGATACCTAGAAAATGCTTTCCCAGCTGAAGTCTGCAGTGGTGATGTGAAGAAATATTACCTGAAATGAACAATCGTTCTGTGCAGAAACTCTCCACTTTAGAATGTAAACAAGCCTGGACACTAAATGGATTCAAACAGCATCCATGTACATTTCTCATCTAATTTAAAACGCAGTTCAAAGGTTTGATTTTTTTTTTCTTTTAACATCGAGGGACATAGCTGTAGTGGAAATACACTGTTTATGAGCAAAAAGAAAAGGAGGACTTGTGGCACCTTAGAGACTAACCAATTTATTTGAGCATGAGCTTTCGTGAGCTACAGCTCACTTCATCGGATGCCCACTGTTTATGAGGTGTTTCTCCCCTTTGCTTCCTCCCCTCCCCCAATTTATTCCCTGGAAATACAAGTCCAAATGCCTTGCAAAATATGCTAATAAATAAAATAAAGATTCACAGTGGATAAGTAATAAGGCAGATGGGTAATTCATAATCAAGATTTCCAGATACTTTGTGGCTCTGATCCAGAGTCAAACATGTTTAAGTAAGTGAAAAGACTTCCATCAACTTCAATTGGTTTTGGATCTGGCTCCAAAGCCATCTGCCTGAAAAAAGCCCAATATTGGTTTAACCGATAAGCTAAAACAGACAAGATATGTAAGAATGAACATACAGTATGTGCACTCAATTCATGTGACCCACAATGGACATACGTTTCTGCATATCTCTCTGTGTCTCAAGGATATGAAATAATTGCCATTTTCATTTGCCAAAAGGCTCTATCTAAATATTGTGATTGTTAAAACAACAAAACCAAACTAAAGGGCAGCTGGGACCAAATCAGATGGGACAAAATGAAAAGAATACCACAAGGAAGTAAACATGCAAAGTGCACATTTTCTAAGGGACTCTAAATAATGCACTAAGTGAATATTTTGGAGCTTGGTTACATGCAGGTGCTAGGATGCTTTATACTTAGAATGCCTGGAATACTTTCGCTGCTAAGGGAAATTAATAAGTACTAGTTTGCTTAAGCATTTTGTGCCAATACTAACCATTAGCTTTTGGCTCATGGCCACAACTGTCTACTCTGCACTGGATTCTGCCACCAAGGGAAAGGTCATTAAGGCCCATACTTTATTCTTCTTAGTATGTTCCAACATAATTAACAGAAGTTGTTCACCAGCTGGTTTCCTTTCTGTCAGCAAGTACCTACAGTTTAATGGGCTATGCGGGATTCTTTACTTTAAGTGGGTGAGGCTGGAAGGAAAATTAAAATGTATAATCTTTGATCCACCCACTTCTAATTAGTTCTTAGGATTTTACATAATAGAAACTATAAAGGAAGTGGAGAAGGGGGAAATGAAATCATTACAAACCAAGTGATCCCAGGCAGCCAAATTCATTTTTGATTCTGCTTTCAAAAGACAAACTGTGGTTATAAAGACAAAGTTATAACTTGTTGGAGTGGGGATTTTTGCTGAAGATTTACCAGTTGTACATACCGCTGTTGTCTCAAGCTACATAACAATTTGCAGTCGATAAGATCATGCATCTTTGGATATGTCCATGCTACCTGCCGAATCGGCGGGCAGCGATCGATCCAGCAGGGGTCAATTTATCGCGTCTAGTCTAGACGTGATAAATCAACTGGCGGCACCGGCAGAGTCGACGGGGGAGCAGCAGCACTCGACTCACCATAGTGAAGACATCGCGGTGAGTAGATCTAAGTACGTTGACTTCAGCTACGTTATTCATGTAGCTGAAGTTGCATAACTTAGATCGATCCCCCCCAGAGTGTAGACCAGGCCTCAGATTCTTTGGTTGCTTTGTGATGTATCTTTATTCCAGTAATGCCTAGAGGTCCCAGCTAAGATCAGGGCCCCATTGTGCTAGGTGCTGTACAAACACAGAGCATGAAACAGTCCCTGCCCCAAAGAGTTTACAACATGAATAGACCAAGAGTAGGAGAAAGGAAGAATTATTATCTTCATTTTACAGTTGGGGGACTGAGGCACAGAGAGAGTAAAGGGTACCATTTTCTAAAGGACCTAACTCCTATTGAAAGTATGTGGGATTTAAATGCTTTTGGAAATTGTACCCTAAGTGACTTCTCCAAGGGGGCAGAGGGAGCTTGTGGGACAGCTGAGAAACGACCCAAGATTAGCAGGGTCCTAGGCCAGTGACTGCATCTCAAGACCTTTCTTCCTCCTCCAGCCAGCATTCTTCTTCTTCTAAGTCAAGGGTGAATGCTGGCCCAGAAAAGAGCAAGGTGAAATTCTATTTAATGTAGAAATTAGCATGACACGACAGAGTGCTGGGTTGACTTTCAGTGGGATTGAGTGCCTCATTCCCTTAGGCACCTTTGAAAATCCAAGTCCTACACTAAAAAAAATTAAAGCAATTTGTACCGACTTTACTGTACAATTAGAAATGTATTCCCTAGGCCAGTGGTCACCAACCGGTCAATCGTGGAGGATCTCCTGGGCAATCGTGGAGGATCTCCCAATCGATCGTGATCTCTGGTTGCACAGTGGGGCTGCTGCTAAAACAGGCTCCCTGCCTGCCCCAGCCCCACACCACTCCCGGAAGTGGCCAGCATGGCCCCGTGGCCCCAGGGGCAGGGGTCTCCCTCCGCACACTGCTTCTGCCTGTAAGCATCACCCCCACAGCTCCCATTGGCCGGGAATGGGGAGCTGTGACCAATGGGAGCTGCAGGGGGGGGGCGGTGCTTGCAGAGAGGGGCAGCGTGCAGAGCCACATGCCGCCCCCCCCCCAGGCTGCAGGGGTGCACTGGCCCCTCCCAGGAGCGCCGTGGGGCCGAGGTAGGCAGGGAGCCTGTCTTAGTGGCAGCCATGCTGAGCCACCAACTGGGAGCTGCTGGAGGTAAATGCTGCCCAGCAGGACACTGCACCCCAACCCCCAGCCCTGAGCCCCCACCCAGAGCCAGCACCCCAAACCAGCTCTGTGCCCCCTCCTGAAGCCAGTACCCCATACCCCTACTTGCACCCCTTGCCCCAGCCCTGACCCCCCTCCCAGAGTCAGCACCCTGTACCCCCTCTTGCACCCCAACACTCTGCCCCAGTCCGGAGCCCCCTCCTGCACCCAAACTCCCTCCCAGAGCTTGCACCCCTCACCACCTCCTGCACCCCAACCTCTGGTCCACGCTCAGCCCAGAGCCCCCTCCCATACTGTGAACCCCTCGGCCCCAGCCCAGAGCCTGCACGCACTCCCGACCCCCAACCCCCTACCCCAGCCCGGTGAAAGTGAGAGAGAGTGGGGGGAGTGAGTGACGGGGGGGGTGGAGTGAGTGGGGCAGAGCTTTGGGGAAGGGGCGGGACTCCCAGGAAGGGGCGGGGTAGATCCTGGGTTGCCCTTAAATTCAAAAAGTGATCTTGAGCATAAAAAGATTGGAGACCATTTGCCCTAGGCTATTTGGTAGGATGAAGGAATTGATAAACGGGACGCAAACCATTTACCTTGGTTATAAATTAGCCCAGGCTGCTAGTGACCAGGTGGCCTCATGCCACGTGTATTCAATGGTATAGGTGAATTCAGTGGCTTGCGGAACCCTGATTGGACTACATCTTCCCATGATACACCAGTCTTCCCTCTTGGTGAGAAGAGGTGGTACATCCTGGGAATCCCATGGCCATGGTGCATCATGGGAGCTGTAGTAAGGGTGGGGAGCCTGGCCCATGGAGAAGAAGGAGGCTATAAAGACATTAGAGAATGAACAGAACAGGTCAATTATTGAGTGATCCGTCCCCTGGTGTCCAGTCCCAGCTTCTAGCAGACAAAGGTTTAAGGACACCCAGAGCATGGGCTTGTGTCCCTGACTGTCTTGGCTAATAACCACTGATGGATCTATCCTCCATGAACTTATCTACTCCTTTTTTTAACCCAGTTATACTTTTGGCCTTCACAAGAGCCCCTGGCAATGAGGTCATGAGGCAACTAAACTTCAGCTCCCATGAGGCACTGCAGTGGTCTTTCCGCAATGAAATATTTTGGGGTTGCTCCAAAGTGGTTAGGTTTTCAGCCAACAAAACTAAAAAATGTTAGGTGGGGTTGTTTTTGTTTTGTTTTCAGAGGTTTTTTGTTTGTTTGTTTTGTTTTGGGGGGGAATCTAAATTTTCTGTGGCAAGCAAACACTTTTGATGAAAAAATTCATTGAGTCACAGAGCCAAGTTTCCATCAAAAAACAGAATTTTGGACTGGCCCTAGTTCAAAATGTTGAATGGGCACCGAACTACCTTCATTCTTAATTCTACAGCTGCCCGCACCAGGCCAGAGCCCATACATTGGTGTGGTATTATACCGCTTCTCTCCTGGTATTTGACTGGCTCAGTGGCCAAATCCAGGATTTTGATTTCCAGTAAAGCCCAACTAATATGCCTTTCATGGGCACTAAGTAATGAATTTAAAATGCTTATTTAAAAGAAAACGACAGCAGAAATCAGGATGATTTTGGTATGCATTTGTAGAAACTTGTCCCCTTCCTAGACACAGATCCTATTAAGGATCCTGCATGGGTAGCTCCTTATGTTTGTGCAGAATCACGTTGAATGCAATGGGTCTCTATATGGCCATAAGGACTTACAAGCTTCATTTATCCAAGAGAATAGCCTAATGAGCTAATATGTGCTTTGTTTGCATGATCCTTTATAGATACAAATCTCTTCTTTCCTTCACAGAGGAAAACTTTCCTTAAGGAGTTGTGGGACTGGCAAAAACATTTTATTTGGCAATTCAAGACTCTAGTTAATTCTCCGATTAATATATCTAGAAGAGGGGATAATGAGAAGACAAATATTATGTTGGGGGTTAGGTAAAACCGCATGAAAGCTGGTAGGTGTCATACCCCTCCCCCCGACCCTTCATTCAGGATAAATGACAAAAACAAGCAAGCTCCTTTATGGAACCAAATAGGATCACCCACCCAAAACACAGGCACATGGCAAGACTTGAGTAGAAGCTGTGGCTCAGGGGTTCCCTTGGAGACTGACATAGCAACCACAGGGGCTGGGGCATTGTTCGGCAGAGTTGTATGTGTGGGAGAGAAGCAACCGAAAGAGACAGAAGGAGACAGAGAAGGAGCACAGAAGCCCCAGACACAGCTACCCTGGTAGCACGGCCCTGCGAAAAAGTCTAGAGACAGCTGCTTGGTTAAAGTGCTGGCTGAAAGAGACTTGGAACCGTGAGCAAAGAACCCATCTCCTATTGGATTGCTACTGTGTTCAGGGAAGCAGGACTTTGTACATTCTTTGTAAATACACAGTATTGCATCAAAGAAATATCTGACTCCATCATTGGTTTCTCCACCTAACCGACCCAACCAGCAATGCCACCCAAATTAGCTAACCGCTCAGGTCAAAAAGGGTAACAACCCCACAGACTGTTGTGATGATGTCCCTGGATGGACTATCCATGGCGACTGGACCCAGAATATCCGGATATAAAAGCATAAGCCTCTGTTCCTTGCAGTAAAGGACTGGGCCCATTAGCAGACTCATAAATCTCTTTATGTGGTCAAGCCACTAGAAGGAGACAACGTGTTTATATTGTTTACATATACACATTTATATTCATCTTTTGAGTGTCCCCATTTGGGGATATAAAATGCAAGCGACTGGAAGAAGTACAGAGAGGGAAAAAAATGGAGGGGGGGGAGGGAAGATATTTAATGGATTGGCCCAGATCAGATGCCTGCCTCCCACTGAAATCCAATTGCGTGAAATTCCATAGCGGCAGCAAACCCCCTGACCTCCATATTTCAAGTCAGTGCAATGGCTCCTGATCTAGGGCTACTCGAGGCAGAGAGGATCGACATACGTCTTGAAGCCCCCACTGAGAATGAAGGGGAAAATGCAAGTCCAAACGGACCCTGAAGGTTAGAGTATTGAGGGTCTGTGTGGAGAAGGCATGTCTGGAGTGACGCAAACCACAGGCAGTTTGAAACTGGGAGGAGGTGCACGCTGAGTTATTGAAAGGAGGGAGCGGAGGATATTAAGTTACCCTTGATTCCAACTGCAATGTCCTCTCTTCAGTGTCCTCTCTTCAGTGTTTGCCTCCTTTGGGATCATAGATGAACACTGGGATTTTCAAAGAAACCTAAGGGTCTTAGCCACCTCAATCCCACTGAAGCCAACTGGAGTTGGCCACTCCACTCCTTCGGGCGCCCACCCTGCAGAACTGTAGCTATCTATAAGAGAAGCACAGCCTGGACAATGGCAGTGCGGGTTGGCCTTCCAGGGTGCCTCAGCCCTTCTCTGGAGAGACCACACTTCCATGGGTGAGGAGGAAGCTCAGTCCCTATACCTGTTCCGTCAGCAGCCCCCTTGCTGAGGCAGCCAACCAAGTGCCAACTGTGCCTTCCTGGCTGGGAGGGGAATTTTCCTGTGTGTCTGTGTGATTGCTGCCATCTTGGCCAACACAGTAGGGGCTAACCCAGGCACCTCCAGCACTGAAGCTTGGGCTGCTACAGCTTGAGCTAAAGAGCCTAGACTCTGCAGCTGGGGCTGTAGCAGACTCAGACCAGATCGGGCACAGAGAGAAACCTGTAACTCACACACTCATCCGTGGGTTACATTGGTCTAGGACCAGCACAATGGAGTCCTGATCCCTGACTGGAGCCTTTGGGCAATACCTCAATGCCAATAGGAAGTGATAAGATGATCTGTAATAATCCTTTCCACTGGACTGTGTTTACCATTAAGAGCCATCAGATGGTGGTAAATTTCGGTTCTTACTCAGCAGAGCTGGATTTGAACTGAGGGCCTGGCCATAGAGACGTCATATACCAAGTGGGGAACTATATTTTTAGGGGGTCGACAATAGAATTCTGAGCTCTCCAGGGTTAGGTGACAAGTGACTTATGAGGAGAGGCTGAGGGAGCTGGGATTGTTTAGCCTGCAGAAGAGAAGAATAAGGGGGGATTTGATAGCTGCTTTCAACTACCTGAAAGGGGGTTCCAAAGAGGATGGCTCTAGACTGTTCTCAATGGTAGCAGATGACAGAATGAGGAGTAATGGTCTCAAGTTGCAGTGGGGGAGGTTTAGGTTGGATATTAGGAAAAACTTTTTCACTAAGAGGGTGGTGAAACACTGGAATGCGTTACCTAGGGAGGTGGTAGAATCTCCTTCCTTAGAGGTTTTTAAGGTCAGGCTTGACAAAGCCCTGGCTGGGATGATTTAACTGGGAATTGGTCCTGCTTCGAGCGGGGGGTTGGACTAGATGACCTTCTGGGGTCCCTTCCAACCCTGATATTCTATGATTCTATGATTCTAAGTGCGGGCCTGCTCAGCCACTGAACATTGATACCATCTGATTCCGTAATCAGCAGATACTCTGCTGGAATCGCGAATGGCAGTCGGTGTCAGGAACCGGGGCCTGCAGCAGAGCTAGTCTCCAGGCAGCCTCGCGGCTGGCCTGCAGCAGCTGCCTGATTTAGCCACACAACTTGATTGGCTGCCAAAGCCAACAGACTGGCTCTGAGGCCAGGAACAGCAGCAGCTCACCGGCTTCTCAACGCTCAGGCCCACCGCTGTGCCTGCTCCTGTCTTACCTTGTTCCTGCTGCTCCTGCCTTGCACCGAGTCTGGCCTCGCTCCCTTCACTGCCTTGAATCCTTCTTTGCCTAATACCCTGCTTGCTCCATTTCCTGTCCTCCGGTTCTGACCCCTGGCTCTGGTTCCTGATTACGGACTCTGGCTTGACTCCCCTGGCTCTGGTACCCAGTTCCTGACCTCCAGTTCTGCCCCCTGGCTCTGGTGACTGACACTGGCCACTAGGCATGCTGCCTGCTCCAGCCACCAGGCCTCCTGCCTGGTCCTGCCACTAGGCTAGACCGCCCTCATCCCGGCTGGCTGACAGTCGGTCCCCTTGTCTGTAACGCTACAGCTCATACGGAGAAGACAGGAGAATCAGCCCCCAGAAATTAGCCTCTTTTGTAATGAATAATTTTTGTATTATCCTTTCAGCAGGTGTCAACATACCCCTATGCAGCAGTGGCCAGATTCTATAATGCGTTAAGCTCCTCTTGCCCATTGACTTCATTTCACCCTCCCATGGCAGGAGGTGCTTAGCAGCTGGCAAAAACTTCAGTACCAGGCAAATTGGTTGAAACTAGACTAAAAAACAGAATTATCAGACACATAGATGAACACGATATGTTGGGGAAGAGGCAACATGACTTTTGTAAAGGGAAATCCATGCCTCGCCAATCTGTTAGAATTCTTTGAGGGGATTGACAAGCATGTGGATAAAGGTGATCCAATTGATAAAGTGTATTTGGACTTTCAAAAGCCTTTGACAAGCCTTCAAAACCGAAGGCACTTAAGCAAAGTAAGCAGTCTTGGAATAAGGGGGAAGGTCTTCTCATGGATCAGAAAACAGTTAAAAGATAGGAAACAAAGGGTAGGAATACATGGTCAGGGTCACAACCCTTGCTCTGACTGCCAAAGACAGATACTGGACAGCAGGGGATGGATCACTTGATAAATTGCCCTGTTCTATTCATTCCGTCTGAAGCATCTGATACTGGCCACTGCCGGAAGACAGGATGCTGGGCAAGATGGACCATTTGTCTGACCCAATATGGCCATTGTTATTATTATTATTATTCTAAAATCAGGCCTAAATTCCCCTGGAAGCCTAGAGAATGCAACATAAGTTGTTTTAGAAAGATGCAAAGGCCCCCAAAACACCACCATCACCTCCCCTGTGACCCAGGGATTGCTTGGTGCCATCTGGCAGAGAACAGAGGGGATGCATAGGATTTTACAGGGATCCTCTGTGTCCGATATATGCATAATTGACTAAAGGATGGTATGTAAGGTCTCTATTGAGAGCCAGTAGCCCACAGGTTGTCATAATCATTGCAAACATTTGTGTATGGATGACATGTAAGGAGTTGTGTTGGTACTGAAAACATGTTCTTAAGGCAGGTCCCCAGGAAGTGACATGTCTTGGAGAGGTTCCTTTCAGGCAGTAGGTAACAGAGGCTTATCTCCCTGTCTGGTCATTGTGTGTTGTGTGCCTCACAATGGAGGCCTATTTTCATACTGAGCCAGACGCTGAATAAGAGATTGTGAAATATACAAGAAAGAAATATTCAGGAAAAAACAACCAGTGGGGGAGACAGCCTGCTTATAAATAAGGACAATGGATTGTTCTGATTTATTTGGGGGTGCAAACAGATACCCTGTATCTTTCACCTAGGAGGCATGCTGACAGCATGACATGTCTCGTGATCAGAAGATCACGCCAAGCCTGGCTGTGAGTTACTGGGAAGATGTCAGATGAGCATTGCTCCATAAGACAGGAAAGTATCTAGTTAAGTTAGACTTGGCTATAGAAGGCGTGTTATGATTTTATTTTACATGTAATCATTTAGTTCCAATACTTCTACGTGCTATCACATGAATCTCAACACTTCATTAAATAACCTTTATTTGATTTCAGCATAAATTATGCTGTGAGTCTGTCACAGAAATCACAGATCCCGTGACTTTCTGGGACCTCTGAGACTTCTGCAGCTGCAGCGGCCTGTGCAGCTGACCTCAGGGCTGCCCGAGCAGCCGGCCCCAAGAGCCAACTGAGCAGTGGCCAGTGTGGCTGGCCCTGGGGGCCACCGGAGCAGCAGTGGTTTTGGGGGCCACCCTGGAGAAGCAGTCCTGGGGGTGGCCCCAGGGGCCTTGGAGCAGCAGGTGGCCAGGGTCAGTCAATCCCCACTGCTGGAGCAGGGGCCAGCCATCAGCCCCCAGAGCCCTCCAGAGAAGCAGCACCCTAGGGCCCCAGGAGCAGTTAAGATTTAGTCAGGGATATTTATAGTAAAAGTCATGGACAGGTCACTGGCTGTGAATTTTTGCTTTTTTGCCTGTGACCTGGCCATGACTTTTACTAAAAATACCCGTGACTAAATCTTAGCCTTAATCATAAACATATCTAAGTGCTGTGTGTTAAGTGGAACGGTGATGCGAGCTGTACTGCTTGTTTGAAAGCAGCGAATCTGTGAGTGACCAGTGGATCAGGGACTGGACACTTCAGGCAGATGCTCGGAGGTCTCCGGGGTTGGAGAGTGACTGTTACTAACTTGTAAAGAGACAGCAGGGCCTGTGTAGGCCTAGAAGAGTGCATGTGTTGACTTTGGCCAATGGAGTCAGGGAACTGACTCATGGCAAGCACAGACAAGGCTTCTTCAGCCGAAGGGCAGGTGGTAGCGAGGTGCCTCACAACCTGGGTACCGCAGGAAGTCACACCCCCTGAGCCGTCCCTTGGGTATGGCGAATCGGGGCGATTGCCCTGGGCACCACACTTTGGGGGTCCCCATGCTCCAGAACTGGAGCATCCACCAGCAGCTACTGGCAGCCCCCCTACCAGAACCTCCCCCTCCGCACAGCACCTCCTGCCCATCAGCAGGCCCCACTGATCCATACCTCTGCCTCCCTCTCAGTGCCTACCACCTGCCGTGGATCAGATGTTTCGCAGCACCAGGAGGCGCTGGGGGGAGGGGAGAGGAGCGAGGGTGCAGTGCACTCGTGAAGAGGGTGGAACTGGGTGGGGAAGAGGCGGGGTGAGGTGGGAATCAGGGAGGGGGTGGGGCCTTGGGGGAAGGGCTGGAGTGGGGGTGGGGTGTAGGTGGAGCCAGGGGGAACACCCCACAGTAGATTAGAAACTCAGCATCTATGTCCTGGGCCCCACACCTCCCTAGGGATGGCCCTGCACATCCCCTCCCTGAAAACCAAAAACCAAAATCTTAGAAGCTGAGGTGGTCCAAAAGCCAAGGAAGAAATTGCCATTTAAAAAAAAAACTAATAAATGTGTTAGTCTCTAAGGTGCCGCAAGTACTCCTGTTCTTTTTGCGGATACAGACTAACACGGCTGCTACTCTGAAACCTGTTTTTTCATTGAAATGATCAAAATGTCTGAATTTGGCTATTTCAAGCATCTCTACAATTGCATAAAAAAGAAGGGGACATTTTGTCCAAAATGTTCCTTTCATTTTTTTTTTCATAAAAATTCAACCAAATTTCTCATTACTCCTCAAAACATTTCCGCCAGCTGCACTCCCACGACATTTCAGAAAGTGAAATCCCCGCAGCTGTGAGAAATCACATAGCTCAGAAATGGCTCAGCCTCACTTCCAGTTTTGCCAAAAGAATGATCCTGTATCAGGCGACCAGCTCTCTCTGGAACATCGCTGGTGACATGACCTTTCCTTGTCAGTGAGCAGCTGGATTCGGGGGTGATTGTTCTCCCATTTTCACTATGGAATCAGCGCTGTAGTTCCATGATCTATAGATGTTTTTGCATTGATAAGTGTTGATGGTTGGGCTTAGATAATGAATTGGATTCATGTCTGAAAGCTGGTTAGTCTGGTTATGAACGCAACGGTTGGGCAACTGGTACACTGAGATCCCTGGCTATCATGTTGGCTAATACCTTGTTTCCTGGGACTCCCTTGTCTGTCTGCATGACCTTAGAATCATAGAATCATAGAATCATAGAATATCAGGGTTGGAAGGGACCCCAGAAGGTCATCTAGTCCAACCCCCTGCTCAAAGCAGGACCAATTCCCAGTTAAATCATCCCAGCCAGGGCTTTGTCAAGCCTGACCTTAAAAACCTCTAAGGAAGGAGATTCTACCACCTCCCTAGGTAACGCATTCCAGTGTTTCACCACCCTCTTAGTGAAAAAGTTTTTCCTAATATCCAATCTAAACCTCCCCCACTGCAACTTGACAACAACCTTGTTGTCTTGTACTTGGCCTGTAAGTTCTTTGGGGCAGGGACTGCCTTTTTGTTGTGTGGTTGTACAGTGCCTAACACAACAGGGTCCTGGGTCCATGATTAGGGCCTGTTGTGATCTGAATAAATAATAAAAGTAAGCTAACTCATCTTCCTAACTCAGCCCCAGTTCCCTTTGTTTTCCATTCATGCAGTGAGGTTTCTTTTAGGAAGTCCCTCTAGCACTCCTTCCGCCCCCCCGAAAAGCTTTATTTGGCCTGGACACTGTGATTGGCCTGGACACTGCGATATAGCAACTTGATATGAGTTACCCATCTAAGTACTGACAAGTTTACAGTCTGCAATAATATTTTCCTACCTGTGTGAGACGTATTGGTTCAATTCTTCTGTACCCAAGGCCCTTTCCCATTGATAAAAACAACAGTTCTGGTGATAATTTATGTTTTGGTCAAGGCTTACATGACTAATTGGGACGTAGCAACCTGACGTGTGGTCGCCAAGTTTTGCTGGTCTACTGCTGTACACTGACTATATCTAAGAACTGATTTTCAAATAGTGGGGAAAGTGTTTTGTTACCATACAAATTTTGCTGTTCCTTAATAGGATCTTCCACTGTTTCTGGGATTCCTTAATCATTTCCTTACCAACCATGCATGACAAACCTGACCTGCTAATGAAAAATGATGCTAGATATATAAACATGTTATTAAGAATAAATGAAGCTTTTAGTGGACGGGGTTAGTTGGCGGCCTTCTGCTGGGCAATTAGCCCCTGGAAGCTTGAATATAAATAGAAAATAATTAAAAATGGAGCCCAAAGTATGCTGTGCTGAGTTAGGGAGTCTATAATTAGGGTTCCTTTGCCATTAACCTCTTCCCCAAGTGAATGATCATAAATTACAAAATGTGTTCAGAATCTTCCCAGAGCCCAAACTACAAAGTCCTGTCCTTTGAATTGCTTTTAGAAAGCTTGTTTAAACAACAAGAAAAGTCATAGATATGTTCTCCTTCCCTCCCAGCTTTTTAAAATTTATTAACAAGGCTTCGAAATTAATGGGGGAAGCAGTGAAAATAAACTAAACTCTGCTGTTACCTTTATCTCCGTCTTGTTTTTTTTTTTTGATTGGACGGAGAAAATTGGATCCCCAAACAGCAGATTAATTTCATTAGCTACTGGTGCTTTTTTGGAATCCATTTATAGCACATGAAGATAAACAGTCTCTGAGTGATAAGGGTGTGTTTATAAACCTGTGTTTGGGACGAAAGAAAGCCAGAGCTGGTGTGTTTTTACAGGAGGGTTAATGGTGCTTTACTAATCCCTAGCCGGTGACCAAGAAACACAGACATTTTGATTTGACTGTGAGACTCTCATACATTTACATTCTTTTGTTGGTTCATACACAGGAGTACAATGCTACACTCCCCCTAGAAATGACCTGCATAGCAAAAGCATCACATTCCAGTTACTTTACCAATAGACTCTCAATGTCCCCTGCCAGCAAAGTTAATTCAACACATTGTTGGTTTATTTGATTTTTATGAGTACCGCAGAAAACATCTTGACTGTGGCCAGCTCGTTCCAGTGCCATTACAAATGCCACAACACTCAACATGTCTATTTGGTGCCCCACTGGAGCAGAGGACTAGTCCGTAGGGGAGGTCAGGCAAAAGTCCCATTCTGTGCAGTCGTTAGTTAATCTTATATAGCACGTTGTGATCCTTGCACAAAAGACGCTATGGTGAAATCCTGGCCCTGTTGAAGACAATGGCAAAATTCCCACTGATGTCAATGGAAACAGGATTTCACCCTTTGTGTAAGTCCAAGTCCTCAGCAAAATGTCATTGGCAAAAATACCTGTTATATCACCACGGTGCTGTGCCAGAAATGTAAAAGGGAACTGGAATGTAACAGGACAGCAGTGTATGACGACCTTGTTAGCTGGGGCCTCACCCTGCTGGGAGAGGAGAAAGTGAGTTCTGCTGTCTCACTAAATCAGGTGACTTGTTTCCCTGCCTAGGTATGAGAGCGGAGGAAGTGTTGCTTTCAGGAAAGAAGATCTAGTATGTGAGCAGAGCGGCCTACAAGGAGGAACCCTTGGAGCACCACAGGTCAGGGAGAAGATTGGAGCTGCTGTATGGGCTATCTTCATGTTGTGCAGGGGTGTCTGGATTTTAAATAGGGCATGCCTAGACAAGGATAGTAGGTTGTTTTAAACCATATTAGCTAATGCATGTTAATTAACATGGTTTTAAACATCATTTAGCAGCTAATAGCGGCAGGGTTTAGCATCTTTAAAACACGTTAACTGGTCATGCACCTGCACTTCCCACCCATGTGGTACCCAGCCCTCAAGCAGGTGTAAGGAGAGAGCTTCTTGTCAGGGGTGAATTAAAGTAGGATCCATGGCTGGGCTACGTGAGGTCCCATGGATGTGCACAACATCCGTGCAGTGGGGATCTTCTGCCAAAGTGTCTTGGGAGCAGCAAGTAGCATAGAAGGCCAAGGGACCAGGAGTGCCAGGGACCCCGGTACATGCAGTGTGAAGCCTTATGGTTGGACTGGACTCAGGCTCGACTGAGTGTTAATTCATCACTGCACCGAGGTCCCTCTCCTACTATTCGTCTCCTTGTGTTGCACACAAGTGATTGCATGAGACATCTCTGGTGGAGCAGGGAATTGAACCTGGAACTCACCACTCACAGCTGTCTGCTTTCACTACAGCATCAGCCTTTCAGCAAATCCGCTTTGCAAAGTCACTGAATTTAAGGCTTTTCCCTCTAGATCATGTAAAATATTTTACTCAGTCCTTCTGAAGGTCAGGGCTTATTGTCTATCCAACCTTCTGGTTTAAATTTAAAAACAATAGCTCATGGTTATCTGAGTGGGGTAATACACTGACATGCTGACTCATGGAAGACAAGGCTGAGTTTCCGATTAACACTGGAACACAGTCCAAATTACGATATTGTACAAAATGACTGTCTGGCCAAAGAACACTACAGCACTGAGACAAGTGTGGTGCACTTCTATCCACCTTCCCTGAGCATGCAGAAACAAGGGGACACGCCAGGAAATGAACACAGAGAAAACACAATACTGCTTCATACAAAGCACCATTGGCCAGTGGAACTCATTGCCACAGAGTTACACTAGGAAGGATTAAAACAAAATCTAACATTTTGGAAGGGATATAAACTCTCAAACTTCAGGGCACTAAGCCAACCTAACGGCGATTAGGAAGATACTTTCTCTGGGGGCTGGTTATTTCATACTTGCCTAATGCGGGATTTCCTGCACCTCCTTCAGAAACCTCTAATTCTAACCATTGGCAGAGCTAGAGTTTACATGGCCTGTTGGACTGATCTTCGATTCCTGTGTGTCACGGTTATTAAAGATGGCTAGAAGTAAAGATGGGGGAAACGGTCTGGAAAGTATAAAGAGCCTTACTCCAAATTGCAAACAAACCCCAAGTCTGTTTTCTGATTCAGATAATATTGTTACCTTCTTATCTCTTTTAGGAGTTATGTATCAGTGCACAGGCAGGCCTGCTGCAGCACACAAAGCCCCTGGCAGGCCTATACCAATCAGGGCTGTGCATCTGCATCAGGGGATCTGTGAGCTTCAATCAGGAGCATGGCGAAGGCTCTCCCTGGAGATGACCAGGCCCAGCTCAGGGCTAATGCAGCTGGTGAATGAAATTGAGTGAGAAACAAAACCTTGGGAAGGGGCGGGGGAAGCAATAAAACAAAGTATTCTCCGTTCTCCTGCTAACCTAGAAAAGTGCCCAAGCCTCAGAATCAGGCCAGGAGCTGTATCTGGATTGTGACAACACGCTCTCTAGGTACGGATGTGGCGGGACTTTTCCGCCCAGTGAAGTGGTTGGCTGAGCCAGCCTCCGCTGATGATGCTTCTGTGTTTGCCTGCGGCATGTTCATTTGCTGTCGTTTATCTTCCAAAAGTCACTTTATCCCTTATGCTAGACTCCCTAGGACCCATCAGTGGCAAGGGGAAACCATATTTCTAGTGAGGTGCAACAGAAGTCTTGGAAGCTAAGATCAAATGAGGAGAGAGGTCCCTGCAGCAGCTCAGCAGAGTAACCCAGGGGTAGCTTCTGAATCTTCTCTCAAACAAGCAGTTTAAAGATTTCAGCCTCGCTTTTCTTTTTTGTCTTTTTTTTAGTAGCACGTGGAATATGATGCATGGTAGCAACTGATCACACTGCAAATACTTCAGCTCTCCCATGTGCAGACCAAGACTGGCTATGATTCGAAACTCTTCTATGTGCCATTTGTTGCAATCAAGCATAGCTTCTCTCTCTCAACAAAGCTGCCTCATCCGTCTTCAGATCCCACCTCAAAACTCTCCTTGGCTGTGATGTTACAAAAAACTTTTCGCAGCTAACTGCTGGTGTGCTGAGACCACTGCTGATCACGCTGACTAGTGTTGTCTCATTTCCTTACAATCCCCATCAGTCTGTTGTCTCTTGTCTTATACTTAGATCAGAAGGGGACAAGGTCCATCTTTTGGTCCATGACTAGGGCTCCTTGGTGCTCAGTCATACAAATAATAACTAATAAGAGATGTTTCCTCTCTCTTGGAAATGCAGTGAGGAAGGGACAACACTGAATTCTGTCCTCATGCGAGTCCTCTTTCTTTTTTGGTCATTCACACCTCAGCCTTTTAAGCAAAACACTAGTTATTTCTCTCTGGGTTTAATTAACTCTTTACTTTAAAAAAATCTGAACAAGTCCTTTTGGGTGTCTCTAACTGGAATTTTTAACATTAGCCCCCAAATTAACAGACTGCATTCTGTTTTTTACTTATACCACTTTCACACTGGAGTAACTCCACTGTATTTACTCTTGGCAACAATACCACCTACCTCTTAGTTCTCAAAGTGCTTTAGAAAGGAGGGCAGTATCATTATCCCAATTTTACAGATGGGGAAACTGAGGCACAGAGACACCCAGAGTCCCCCAACAGGCCAGGGACAGGAAAAGAACCCATATCTCCTGAGTCCTAGTCCAGGGGTCCTATCACTAGGCCACACAACCTCATCATAGGCCTTAATTCAGGGCAGCACTTATGCATGTGCTTAAATACTGCTCTGAATAAGGAAAACTTGCCTGAAGGAAGACCGTACACAGGTGTAAATGACAGCAGGATCCGGTTCTAGGTGAGTGTTTGGAGATACACGTGACATGAACACAGATATTTAATTTCCTGGTGATGTACAGAAAATCTGAACCTGCTATTCCAACTTCTCTCACACCATTCACTAGTCAGTCTCATCTTCTCTCCTCAAAAGTGTGGCTCCGTGGGCAGGGGCACAGGCTTTAATTTTGTTGGTGGCATTTGCTCATGTAGTCTATTCTATAGCCATCTTTTCTGGAGTGAAATTCTGGCTGGCTGGCTTGCTTTCCTCATAGGCCCAGCATCAGTTCAAAGATTTTAAAAAATGCCCCCAACCTTGCACCCCAAACTCGAATGATGCTTTTGGAGGTTCAAAAATATTTCTGTACTCCACAATGGGCGCATGGGAGGCCCCGTCAGAGGGTAGGAGTCTACTACCGCTGCCAACTAATGGAGTTAACCTTCTGCAACTTGCAAGTCAGATCATTGACATGACTTGGATTTCTGCAGCTTAATTTATTTTCTGCTCCTGCTGTAGAGAAAGGAACGAGGCCCTGATCCTGCAACTAAACAACATGCTGTTAGTTCCCAGATTGGGTCTAAATTGATTACAGGAACTCGTGAGATCTGATGCAGTAGATTAGTCTATCCTGTATTGAGTTATTGCACATACTGTAAAGTGCCTATTTGCCTGACAGACCATAATTACACCACAGGAGGGAGTCTGTAGGGCTTAGCCTGCAAATATGCTCCTAACAAGTTTTACGTGTCCAAAATGCATCCAATGTGTATTAATTTCACCACAGACACCAGCCGAATCTGAACCTTTCTGGTGATTCTGATTGACGGAGTCTGAAGCACTGCGTGCATCTTCAGTGTATACGTTTTCCACGTAATAAGGATCAATGCTAATAAACATGTTACAAGGAACCTTATGGCTCCGTACTTCATAAAGGACACTGATGCAGCTTCCTTGGAGTCAGCTGGTGTTGTATTATGTCACCCGCTGAAAGCTCGCACAGCATTCTAGGGACGTGTATTAAAATATTGGATCTTGAAGTAGGATCTTCACTCTTCTCCCGTCACTCATTTCTCCCTTCCTTTCTCCCACCCCTCTCTTCTTTCACTCTCATTCTCACCCAGCCACAGAGCCTGGGGGCTGAGACACAGAGAGGGAGATGGTTGGCGACCTGCATTTTTTACTTTCCGGAGGGCCCTACAAAACCTAACACTGGCCCCACCTGTCCTCCTCCCTGGTAAACTCATAACCCACCCCCTGTACTCCCTTCACTCTGCTCAGAGGTGTTTTTCAGGTCCAGCCATCACTGTCCATGCCCTTTTATTTTGAAACAAATGGATCTTTAGACAGCTGTTTGGAACCGTTCCATTTCTTTCCTTCCACGGTCTTGTGAGATTCCCCACTTGAGCTCTTCACCTGACTCAATTCTCTCCAAACCCACCCCTGGTTGGGCAGCCCCCATGAATCCATGACTTCTTTAGAAGCCCTCTTAGACAATAGGCAAGACAAGTCGGACTGAGCCTTTACACCAGGGGTTGCTCTCTGTTGACTCAGACTCAAATGTAAAACTATTTGTTGTGACATTTCGCTCAGCTGGCACCCAACCTCACACTCTGGACAACGTTTGTGTTCAAAGTCAAGTGCCGCAATAAGAACATCTCCATACTTAGCCCAACACACCACAGTCCTAAATGCCCTCTAACCACACCCACCTCAAAGGCTCCTACACTCCCCTCGCATCCACTCAATTACAAACCACAGCATGACGTTGTTGTAGTCAATGGCAAACGGTAGTACATGGAAGCCACCCACCTTCAAAGCTCTTTTGTTTGTTTGTTTGTTTGTTTGTCTTAGTCTGGCTTGCTTTTCCCCTGGGTTTTCTTTTCTGGTGTTAGAGTGGTCATCTGTCATCATGTACATGCTTTTAATTTAGTGTATTTTTACTGCAGCTGCCATGTCTGCCTCATGTCTTGGGTTGGAGGCTAGGAAGTGGGTGTTTGGGCTTGGGAGAATTTACCTTTTCTCCATTCTGTATTAATTTGGGGGAGGGAAACTTGTAACTGGAAACTTTTTTTTTTTTTAGAAACTTTTTCCACTGGAAACCTTATGGACCCAATTCCTCTCAACTCCCCGAGGTCACTGGGTTTACAACACAGACGAGTGTGGTCCAATGTCTGCAAGGTTCACCATTCCCTGTGCTAATGTACCTGTCTGCCTTCTCCATTGCTCCTCCTTTTATAGTCACCCCCGCCCATCGTAAATAACAACTTTTCCCTTTCAGAGGTAGACCTGGAACCCTTTTGCCTGTTAGCAAACATGTCTACGTAGGCTTCACATTGGAGATGGGATCCAGCCAATAACCTGCAGCTCCGAATGTCCCAGCTCTATAACCTACTCACAGCCCAACTCCAAATGCTCAGGCACTTGGCAGCCAGATCCAAATCCAAGCCTTCCCAAGTCACACCTCGTAGATGAGCTGAAATCCATGGGGAGCAGAAAGGTAAGCACCGTCAGAGATGCCGTAGCTTGTGCTCCTGCTATGCTCCTCTGCACAGGATAACAGCATAGCTGGGAGGAGTGGATTGAAATCCCTCCTCTGAAGCAGGCAGAGAGAATATTTGAATCCACATCTCGCACCTCCAGGAAAGCGCTTTCATCACCAGGCTATAGAGCTGCTCTTGTCTCTCTCTTTGGCCCAATGAATATTTAAATGTTAATACAAAGCAGAATAACTTCAACAGGAGATATTGAGAGTGCAGCCCACCACAGGATAGCCTACAATATGGTGGCTGGGCTGCTCACCAGGAGAGCTGAGTTCTATACTCTAAGATAAGGATTCAAACCTGGCTCGCCCACATCCCAGGCAAGCGTCCTAACCCCTGGGCTAAAGGGGAGCTGGTAAATCAAAGCATACCCACTGTTTGCTGGCCCCGACAAACTTTTCCCCAGCCAAAACTGTCAGGTCAAACTCCCAAATAGTTCTATGCCGACTGAAACTACATTTTTCAACTAATAAATTATTTGTCTGAAAAATTTCACACAGAGATCTTCTGCTCAGCTGTCCTCCTGGGTATATGGGGGTACGGACACCAAGTCTAGGCTCCCAGGCCACTGTCTATTCATCCCATGCAGGGAACCATGCCAGGCCTGCTACGTACTGTGCCCTAGGGCTGGTTGACATTTTTTTCCCCAATGGAAAATTGGGGTTTTGACCTTTTTGACAGCAGAAAGTGTGTCTGCTTTCCTCTAAAATTTGTGAGTTTTCATTCGTAAAACCAAAAAAGCCAGAAAAATGAAATTTTGCACATTTCAGCAGAAAGCTTTTTGGTTGCCAAATTTTGTTCTGTTTCGGGTTTTTGGCATCACGTCAGAACATTTTTGGCTGAGAATTTGATGAAAGTGAAAAAATGTTGACTTTCATCAAAATTTTTCTGCTGAATTTAAAAAAGAAAGGAAACATTTTTCAGCCAGCTTCTCTTGGCATCTCCACGGGTGAAGGAATAGGATTTGCCAAAGAATGACCGGCCAAGAAACTCCCTGTTTGAAAATACCTTAACAAGCTAACAAGGTGGGTGAGGTAATATCTTTTATTGGACTGTCTTCTGTTGGTAAGAGAGACAAGCTTTCAAGCTCCACAGACCTGAAGAAGAGACCAGAAGTTGGTCCAATAAAAAATATTACCTCACCCACCTTGTCTTTCTCATATCTCCTGGGATCAGCATGGCTGCAACAACACTGCAAATTACAAGCTAACAGTGAAAAGTCGTGGGTTCAAGACAAGGACAGGGAGGTCTACATACCTCCATACCTGTCACAGAGAGCTAGTCTACTCTAGGAAGAACCAATGCAGCTGCGCTGTTGTAGCTCAGCTGACGAAGATGCTCTATGCCGACTCCACCTCTGTGAGAGGCAGTAGCTATGTCTGCAGGAGACCATCTCCCACCAACATAGCACTGTCCACACCAGTGCTTAGGTCAGTGTAACCTGAGTCGCTCAGGGGGTGGCTTTTTCACACCCCTGAGCGACGTAATTTATAGCGACAAAAGCGGTAGTGTAGGCCTGCCCTAAGAATTCCTTAACTCTGAGTTAAAATGGGGGGTAGGTTTCCAAAGTCACCTGTCTGTTCAAAAATGAGATTTTCCGTTTATTCACTCTAGTGTCCTGAGAATGAACTACAAACAATGTGTGGCACAGTTGTATTGTCTAGAACTCGGTATAAATCCTATTAGCAACATTTTAAAAGCTACAAGTGATCATTGGTAAAATTCGCCAAAGTGACTACACGATTTAGACGCATAAGCCCCACACGACCGGCCATACTGGGTCCGAACAATGGTCCCTTTAGCCCAGAATCCTGTCTTCCGACAATGGCCAATGCCAGGTGCTTCAGAGGGAATGAACAGAACAGGTGATCACCAAGTGAGCCATGCCCTGTTGTCCACTCCCAGCTTCTGACAAACAGAGGCTAGGAACTCTAAGAGCATAGGGTTGCATCCCTGCACATCCTGAATAATAGCCACTGACGGACCTATCTTCCAGGAACTTATCTAGTTCTTTTATGAACCCTGTCAATTTTCACTTCAATAGGAGCTAGGCACCTAACCTGTTTAAATGGTTATGAAAATCCCAATGGGTGTCTATCTGCATCTTTAGGAGCCTAAGTACCTTTGAAAATCTGGCCATAATTCCCGTTTGAAAATGGGATTTAGGTGTTTTTGAAAATGTTCCCCCATGACATGCTATGCTAGTCATCCCGGAAATTTGCTGATGCCCGTAGGTATTTTAGACAAAATAGAAGAAGCCAATGTAAATCATGTTCTCAGTTAGCTATGCAACGCCTGGAAGCCTTCAGTTTTGACAGACAATGCTAATTATTTTTCTCTCTGTTCATCAACAAAAATAATCACATACGTCTAAAGAGGCCTTTGAACTCGCACTTCATATAAACTTTTGGCTTTCTATAGTCTGTGGTTTTTAAGTGAGAGGCATCTAAAAAATTAGGAGACTCAATATATGGTCTTTCTTAAAGGTCAATTTTCAGTCAATTAGGACTGAAATAAACTAGTTTATTTGAAAATCCTCAGAAAATGTAAGCTTTACTGAGTCCTGAAAATCTTTGGCAGATACACTGTTTTCCCCACAAAAATTGAGGATTGAACCCCCAGCTTTAAGAGCAAAATAGAACCAGACCTTAACTATGGATTCATTATTGCGTCTCCATAATTTAGCAATAAACAGGCAAATTTAAAATGCTGTTGGTAGCTACTTTGAGGAGGCCACGTTTTTCATTATAAGTTTATTACATTTAGTATGTAATTTATAGTTGGCAGGACAGAAATAACCCTCTGGAGCAAATACTCTGCAAGACCATAGCAATTACCCCAGTGTTGTGGTGATAGGGTTGTGGAACTGACACGGCTTCTTTATTATAGAAATGATAAGATTCAAATCCAACCCTGAATTTCCTGCTGGCAGCTTGGTAACTCTAAATTTAGCTGCCTGCTGGCTTCTTTGTCCCCAGAATTTCTTGCCATGAACCTGAAGGTGAGGGGAGATTTGCCTGAGTAAGGAATGCAGGATGAAAGCCCACATGCGCTGATGATTTAGCCTGTCAGAGAAACGGCAGAAAGTTATGGGACTTGTAAATTTCACCTCTTCAGTTGCAGTTTTTATGTGGGAAAATAGCCAACTACAGGGACAAGGCTACAGCATCTTAAAGCCAATGCAATATTATATTGGATTGTTCCCACCCTCAGCCCCATGCAAATCATTCTTGCTTAGATGTTACAGTTCACTATGACATTGGAAGCCCATGGGACATTTCCTGTCTTCTCCTCCCCACCAACATAAAGAGATCTGTGTTAACTGATAGCTACCCTGGGGAACTCAGCGTGAAAGATAACAAACTCAGGTTTACTTTTGTGTGGAAGAGAGAGAGAGGAGGACACATAACTAGGAGAGTTTAACAAGAATTCAATATATTGAATTGGAAACAAACTGAGTTATGTTGATATTATTATTACTCATTTTTTGCATTGTGGTAGAGATCGGAGCTCTCAACCAAAACTGGGGCCCCCTTGTGCTGGGGGCTGCAAGAGGCCTCATCTGGAGTACTGTGTCCAGTTTTGGGCCCCACACTACAAGAAGGATGTGGATAAATTGGAGAGAGTCCAGCAAAAGGCAACAAAAATGATTAGGGGTCTAGAACACATGACTTATGAGAAGAGGCTGAGGGAGCTGGGATTGTTTAGCCTGCAGAAGAGAAGAATGAGGGGGGATTTGATAGCTGCTTTCAACTACCTGAAAGGGGGTTCCAAAGAGGATGGCTATAGACTGTTCTCAATGGTAGCAGATGACAGAACGAGGAGTAATGGTCTCAAGTTGCAGTGGGGGAGGTCTAGGTTGGATATTAGGAAAAACTTTTTCACTAAGAGGGTGGTGAAACACTGGAATGCGTTACCTAGGGAGGTGGTAGAATCTCCTTCCTTAGAGGTTTTTAAGGTCAGGCTTGACAAAGCCCTGGCTGGGATGATTTAACTGGGAATTGGTCCTGCTTCGAGCAGGGGGTTGGACTAGATGACCTTCTGGGGTCCCTTCCAACCCTGATATTCTATGATTCTATGATTCTATGAAGGGCCTAGAAACCCCAGTTATGGGCCTGGACCCCACAGTGCTAGGGGCAGTAGAAAGAGGGGAAAAAAGATGGTCCCTGCCCCCAGAGAACTTAACAGTGTCTGTATCATGCCCCTGATACAGTGTCCAGGTTGAGCAGGAATTTATGAGGGAAATGCCCCAAGAGCGTTGTGATGGGGCGTGTACCCTACACCAGCAACAATAATGTTAAGGAGGGCCTGATTGGCCAGTTAGGTTACCTGAGAGAGGTAGAGCCAGGGTTAATTGAGAGTGAAGCCCAACCGGGGCTGGGCTGGGCCAGCACTAGAAAGCCAAGAGGCTGAAAGGAGAAGGGAGCTGGAGGGGAAGGGGTCTGCAGTCACTCCCTGGAAGGAGGGAGGTCGTCAGGAGCGAGAAGGAAGCCCGGGGGAGACTAAGAACTAGGATGCTGCCCCTGGAGTAAGGAGTCTAATAAGAAGGTGGGGGTTGAAGTAGCCACGGGGAGTAGAGTAGACTCCCATGTAAACCCAGAAGCAGGCCACAGAAGATTGAGAGGTTGGGCAGGAAGGAGCCCAGGGAAACAGCAACAGGGCCTTGGAGTGAGCAGAGCTGGATTGCTGGTTGTAGAGGTCCTGGGCTGGAACCCAGTATAACAGCCAGCCCCAGGTTCCTCGGCCAGCCACTGGTGTTGCAGCACAGAGCCCCATCTGGCTGAACACCATCTGGCAGCAGCATTTGGACAATGATCTTGTTGAACTTTGTGCCCCCCCGAAGGAGTGGACTGTGTAGTGATCTGGCCGGAGGGCCAAGTGACCGGAAGAAAGACTATTACAGAGCGAGCAATGAGCAGCAAGGGGGCACCTGACTCAGCGAGAGCTACATTCCCCAACAGAGACTCAAGGAAGCACGCAAGTGGTGCATGGAACCCCCATTGCAAGCTTGCACTCTAAAGAGGCAAGATAGACTCAGGTTCATTTTCAAAACGGGGACCAGAAGTTCAGCTGGATGAAGTGACCTTCCTCAAGATCACCTGGGGAGTCTGTAGCAGAGCTGGGAATTGAGCCAGATCTCCTGAGTTCCAGTCAAGTGCCTTAACTACAAGTCCAACCTCTCTCTCTCACGGTCTGATCCTGGGTTACTGAAGCAAAGCTAGGTTTGCAATTGACTTCAATGGGCATAGTGTCAGGACAGGAAAGCTTAGGAGCTGAAGATTATACTAAACATCTGGCTGGCATAAAACTGAAGATCTCCTTATTGTCTTTGCAGGGGAGGGAATCTTATTGCTTTAAATTTAATTTCTACCGTATTATTCTAAACTCATCGAATCTAAAGGATTTGATATTGGTGACAGATTGGCATCATCCAATCCATGAGAAAATTGCTTTGTGATCAATGATAGTTGACTTGTGTGACTTTTTAGGACATAGGAAAAATCCTAAAATGATTCAATACCAAAAATAGCTTTAGGAAAGCACACATTTTGGGGCCCGTTTTTATAATTACAATGTGACATTTAGAGAGCTATGAAAAAGTGGCTCTTACCTTAGGAAGAAACTTGATCTAACCTGGATCCTGTTGACTTGCTAATAGTATTACTTGAGTACAGTGTGGCATGGGTCAGCCAATATCCGCTAATAACTGCTCTCTGTCGGCTTTAACAAATTTAATTTTGAATATTGTGTCCAAACAAGTGTCTTTGCATTTTGTCTTAAAATCATTTGTTCTTCTAAATGCAGCAAAGAAGCTCAAAAAAGAATGTGAAAGAATTGCCAGAAAGCTTTATATATATATATAATTGCAGCTGTGGTTATTGTGGTTTCTTTTGGGTGGATCAGAAAAAAATCAAGTCTTCCTTCCTCAGGGCTATAAGAAAATAAAAAGGAAAAACTCATTGCCATCATGTCAGTTTCTTTTTATCAGTAAGGGACTGAAGTGTCGAGCTTTGTGGGTTGTCTAGTCTAAAGACATTGACACTGGTGTAGCTCCTTTCATGTAGTTATGTCGGTGCAAACCCCTTCTGAGCATTGGGTTAATTGGTGCTGACGCAAGCCCATTCTTACTCTGGTGCTGCACATCTAACTGGAGGGTCTGCATTGCCTGCAAAAGAAATCCCAGTTTAGTCCCCACTCCAGCACAGCAGTTAAGCACGTGCTTAACTTTAAGCACGTAAGCAGTCCATCGGGACAATGCACATGTTTAGGATTAATGCAAGCTAAGTGCTTTATGGCTCCCAATTCTCACCTGCAGACCAGGAATACGGAAGGGGGAATATTTATAATCCAGTGCTCTGGCTGTACCCGAAGACAAAGAGCCAGATTCTGCTCCCAGCAACGCTGGTATAAATCCAGCACAACACCCCTAGCTTCAATGGAGCAAGTCCCGATTTACACTGGTGTAACTGAGGACCTGATAGGACTGGAGGATCAGTGAGAGTGGAGGGTCCAGCGAGCTCACTGCACCCTCCAGCATCAGGCTGTGACAGCAGAATTTAACCTTAAGTTCCTTTGCCAAGTCAGTTTTAGACGTAATAACACTGCTGGGGCCTCAGTGATCTGAGTCCAAAGTGTTTGGGCTGAGCCAGGTGTGAGCCAGGGCAGAATCTGGCCATCAGTTAGGTCCAGATTTTGCCACCTTGAGTAGCAAGGAGTAACGCACTGTTGAAATCAGTGGAGTAAGACCCTGCTCCCTGAAAGCAGAGATGGCCTAATCTGGCCCTTGGGAAATATCTAGCCATCCTACACAGTGCTGGAAAGGCTAATATTTGAGTCATATTCACAAGCTTTTCAACTTAAGATCCTTACACGAGAAAAGCCTAAAAATATTTGATGTAGACATTTTGTGAAAGAAGACATACCGCACATAGTTACAGCAATGAGTAGGGCTCGTAAGCCCAACAAAAACTTTTCACTGAAGCTTTTTTTGGATTGGGTCATGTGATTATCTGGTTTTTTAGTCTCTATTAATAGACATTTTTCTGGTTCATCCTTACCCCTGTTCCAAAAACTGCACACTTCATAAACTATTTTGGTTTACCACACGCCTTGGCACTTGGTATTTTTCCTATGATGTGAAAACAAAACTCCAGCTTGGCTGTTGGTGGCCATTATTCAAGACACAGATCTTCTCAATCAATTCTCAAGGCTGCGAAGTGTTGCTAATTACCCCTCGTTGCTATCAGGCTGCTCTGGTATCTAGACAACTTGGAAAAAAAAAAAGAAATACAGCATTAATTTAAAGGAACAGTTCTCACCTGCCACTCACAGAGAACTGGAGACGCTGATGGGTCAACTGGCTCCAAAGTCAAGCTGGTTGTTGGATACTCTCCTGTCACCACTGGGGCTTGAATGGGCAGATGGGGCTGAAAGAAGCTGGTGTTTGTGTAACCTGGGTATTTAGGGCCAGCTTTTTAGAAGGCCAGTCTCTGTCTTGATGGGTGCAATTTCTGCCCATGTTTTTGCCTCCACAATCTAACTGTGGGCACTGATTTGGGTTCTTGAGCCTCTAACTGCCCGCCGGACGGCACGGATCAGGGACGGAAGGGAGAGAGGCACAAGCCCCCAGAGGTGGGGTGGAGAAGTGTGGGCACAATGGTTGTTCTGCAAACTGTGCCTGCAGAAAGAGAAGCCAAACCTGAGCCGGCCTGGAGGTGAAGTGCCGCAGCAGCAGCTCCAGGCACAGGGGACAGTCTGGGTGGCGTAAAGCTAGGCTAGCCGGCTCTACACCTCCTATTTCCTGCCCTGACATGGCCTAGGGGGTGGGCTGGTGGTCAGACCTCCTTTCATTCCAGTGATCCCTGGGGACCCTTCCTGCTAGTGTAACCAGGAGAAGTGCTTGGAGCTACTCGAAGCTGCCCTAGTGGAGCTAAGACCGGGGGGGGGGGGGCGTGTCAGAAATGGGGCTCAGTGACCCCTGACTCACTTGCCTCTTCCCACCCCCCATCCTGTGCAGGGCATAGCTCAGATGGATGCAGACATCCGGACCATTGTCAAGGCTCTCAAACTGGGGGCTCGTATCCTCTGTGGATCGGCGCAGAGGGGAGACGTGTCACACACACAGGCCCATGGGTTACACAGGCACAACATGGGTCCGCGGGATGTCCGCCATGCCCTGTGAAAGGGCGCAGCATACACTTCACCAGGCACGGGGCCGGTGTGGAGGAGGAGCAAGGGGAATGGTGCGCGGCTACAGCTCTCCCATCACCTCACCCCCCACTCCGTGGCAGCCCGTGGTCACTTAGCACCAGAGCCAGCACTGGATGTGTGGAGCACAAGGCATCGGAGAGGGCCCAGCCCTGTTTCCCTTTGAGCACCCACCCAGGCCTGCCGCTGATCTGGCCCCAAACGCTTTTATAGATCATGAATAAACTGATAATAACTAGCAACGCCCAGACTCACTCACGCCATCGGAAAACGAGTCCACTCAGCCACATGGGTGACATCACCGTAAATTTAAGGAACAGGAAAATAAAACCAGGATTACCTGTGTTTTTTAGCAGTAGCAAAAGCCCTGGGCTCCTCATTAAAAAAGAAACCAGCCACTTTAAACCCTTTCATTTCTGACCTTACTTCATGTTTGTTTACAATTAGACAAGCTAGCTCAAGGTGAGAGGAAACTTTGAAATGAGAACAGAAAGCCCTTTCAGATCCGGGCACATTAAATTGGGCCTCTTAAAGCTGTTACTGACAAGCAGCGTGTGGTTTTCTAGTGTGTGCTGACGTAAATGAAGAACTTGGCAAAACTTCCGCTTCTCTGTGACCTTTAACGGCTAGCTTGAAAGATAGGTATAGAGTACACACAGTGAGGAGCGGAGGGAACTCCCCGGGATTCCTTGCCTGGCTTTGGTTTCTCTTCTGGCCCTTGGGTAAGACCCTTTATTGATCAAAATGACCAATTTGCCTTCCCTTTCCCTTACGGCCAATCTATAGGGAGATCGTGAATGATTTCCCCTAATATTGACCTTTAATTGCTCCGGGAAATAGCTGGCACAAGGCACTGTGTCGAGCTAGGTCTGATGGCCTCTATCCTGTTATACAAACATTTACAAACCGGAGTGGCAATTTTATCAAAGAATGAGGCATCCCCCTTACGTGTGGAACGCCTGCCTGGGCTGGTCCAAATTCACTCCTCAATCAAACCCCTCCAGGTGACATATTTCTATGTATTGCCTAGGAGTTGCTAGTCACTTATGGGGCAGGTTGTTATGGGGAGTAGAAAGGTGATGTAATGCTACCTCAGCCCCTCTCCACAGGTCCTGTGTCAAACATAACTAGTCTAGGCCCTGAGGATCTGGTCCAATATGCTGCAAAAGTGTAACCAGCCATTGGCTCGCCATTCCATTACAAATCAATGACCAAGACCAAACGGTGCCCTCCATGGACCTGCACAGGGATAACAGGGCAGAATTCAGACCCCATTGTTTAGAAAGACCTGAATGTGCAGTTCTTAGTTTTTTAAAGTAGCCTACAGTGAGAGAAGGTTCTCTTTTAAATGATAGCTTTGTTAAGCTTTTCAGACCCATCAAATCATTAGTACAGGATAAGTTTAGCCTTTTTAAAATGTTTGCCTAAAAGCCAGAGACTAAAACCCCAGCCAGCTGAGTAATACCGGCTTGGCTGTCTAACCAGATATAAAACACCCAAATATACAACAAATAAATAGACATGGTTTGTACTCTTCCAGCTGGGCTTAACACCTTTACAAATAGATTTCTTTGATACTTAAGAAATAATAGAGTGGCTTTCATTTTGCTAAGACCTTACTTATATCAACATATCTGTTCAAGTACTACACTTCCTTTTATGAAACTCTGGAATTCTTTCATGTCGAAAAAGCTTTTTTCAGCCAAGTCCTAAGTTGCGCTGGCATTCTAATGTCTTGAGCGCAAAACTGGCTAACCACAGCCTCAGAATTCCCAAAGGAAATAATGAAAATTCCTGAAGTCTTTGGCAAGGAAACAGTTGAAATTTTAAATTGAGTTAATCACTTTAGCTAAAATGTTTGCAATAAAATAAATATTGGGTGGAGGGGAAGAGGGAAAATCCCCGTCAGTGATTAGTGTAAAAGAAGAAGACAAAAGATCTTCAGAAGTAAAGTTCGCTATTCTTTATTACAATAGTCCTTTCTGGTGTAACTGCAAATTGACACGAGTGGAAGTGCTCCATTGAGCTGTCTGGTACATCGCAGCAAAAGCATAATGCCTGACCTCGCACTCAACACTTCCTATGATCTGAAAACCAGTCTTGAGTTCTGCACACACAACTTCCATTGACTTCAGTGGGAGAACCTGGTAGACATCTGAAAGCAGAAACTGGTACTAAAATTCTGAAGGTCAAGATGACTTCATTGACCTTATTTTATAAAAATAATAAATATGACTCACCATAGAGCTAGTCAAACACATTCGTTGTGTCAAAAACACAAGGAATTTGGACTTCTTTTAGTGAGCAAACCAACATAGCCAAGTGTCTGAAAGCTTCCTCAGTTGACAAATCGTTTAGACAAATAATTTCCAGACTATGCATTGACTCTTCACTATTTGCCACTCACAAAACTGAGGCAGGATTAAGTATGCCTAGACCATCCCTGACAGGTGTTTGTCTAACCTGTTCTTTAAAACCACCAAGGATGGGAATTCCTCAATCTCCTAAAGTAATCTGCTCCAGTGTTTAGCGATCCATACACTTAGAAAGGATTTCCTGATACCCAACCTTAAACAGATTCCTTCTTGTCATTATGGTGGATGATTAGCCACAATATAAACGTTATCAGCCACTGAGAAAAGGGAATTGTAATGGAAAGGCTGACAAACCCTACCTTTGTGTGGATTGATGCCATCATCATCATCATCATAATCTATGCAAACTATCTGACAGATGATCAATTTGTCAAGAATTCATTCTCTCCTGACCCCACCCCATTCAATGGGAAACCTTCTCTGTTGAACCCTGATATTTCCTCTATTGTTCTGGGAGATACAAATTTGTTTATTGCAATCAGCTACTTGAAAGCCAACCATTTAAAGTGAAACAAGTTTGTGCCCCAGTCTCTGCCTTTCCCCTGCAGGAATCATAAACAGTATTTGAAAAGTGAGAAGATTTTCCATTCATATACAAGTGCAGAAACACAGCTCTGTATCTCTTTAAGGAAGCCAAGTGCCACTTCCTGTCCAAAAATGTTTTGTGATGAGCATTCATTTTACATCTCTCCATCTCTTTCCTTAAACCTTTACACTTGACACTCTCAGGATATGGGCAGCCATAAATAATATTCAGCTGCAGCTGTAAGTTCTTGCATCAACACATGTATGCAAATTATATCTTTACCAACATAGATGCAAATGAGGACAGACAACTTATCCCATAAAATAAGGTGTTGGGGGTAATGATTGCTAAAACCAACACCTCAGTCTCTCGATTCTCATCTGCTCCCCAATGCCTTTCCACAGGACACTGTTAGCCTGTGAAACTCATTGCCACAGGATAAGCGCACAGTATGGTTGAGTTACAATAATAAATGTTAAAAGACCAAGTGTTTTGAAAGGGACATAAATCCTCCTGTTTCAGGGCACAAGCCAACCTCTGACTATTGGGCAGGGGTGGCCAACCTGAGCCTGAGAAGGAACCAGAATTTACCAATGGATATTGCCAAAGAGCCACGGTAATATGTCAGCAGCCCCGCATCGGCAGCCCTGCCGATCAGCACCTCCCCCTCCCTCCCCGCACCTCCCAATCAGCTGTTTCGTGGCATGCAGGAGGCTCTGCGGGGTAGTGGGGAGGAGCGAGGGCACGGCAGGCTCAGGGGAGGGGGCGGGAAGGGGTGGAGTGGGGGCAGGGCCGGTGGCAGAGCCAGGGCTTGAGCTGCGAGCACCCCCCGGCACATTGGAAAGTTGGGGCCTGTAGCTTCAGCCCCGGAGTCGGTACCTAGACAAGAAGCCGCATGTTAACTTCTGAAGGGCAGCATGCGGCTCCGGAGACACAGGCTGGCCACCCCTTCTATTGGGGGTTAGGAGAAAACATTCCCTGGAGACAGGCTATCCCATAATTACCTTCTGCAGGGTTCTTACACCTTTCTCTAAAGTACCGGGTGCCAGGCACTGTCAGAGACAGGGTACTGGGCGAGGTGGACTATGCCTGGCAACTCCTATTTCCCTTGCTGTCACTCCTTTAATAAAAAATCTGTGATGTACAGGGAGAGAGTTTAATCAGATCGCATGCCAGTATGCTTCATGGCCTGATGAGTCATAGTTTGGGCTTTCATATATGCCCCCATCCCTCTCTTGACAGGCCCTGGATGAGGTTGTTCAAGATCGAGGGAGCCTGCCTTGCGACTTTTTACACAGCAGCTTTTTACAAAACTGGGCCTGCGGCTCCTTTGCGTGCTCTGCGTTGTATGTCAGTGTGTGTTCACCTCAGACCAGGCCCACTCAGACACACCACCAGGAACAAGGCTTTATTCTGTAAAGAACGGGATTATAGCCCAGCCGCCGCCTCTCTGCTTGCCTGCTATGTGCTGAGACCTCCTGCTGCGGGGGGGCCCAGGCAATAGTTCTTCCAACATGCCGCAGCTTGTAGTCCACAACTTGCAGTTCCCAGGGCTGCTGTTGAAGCGCACTGGACTTTGGGCTACACCTACATCCAAAAATATATTTCACACACTGTAAGAATAACTAAGGTAATGCATAGAGCCGGGTGGATAATGCCAGAGGTGATTTGCCAATATTTTCTTGGAGAAATTTGGTGAGTTTGCTCCACTGTTCACTGAGGGGTCATGTTATTCATTGTTCATGAGTCTCCAGGTGGCTGCTGGTTTATTGGTGAACAGGGCTGTAAAGCTTACAAGGTTTGACCATAAACGATTATTTATCTGAAAGCTGGCTGAGGAGGTGTGACACTCACTGCTTATTATTTGCTCGTTTGTATGGATTATTGATTGTTTTCCTGATCAAAGAGTTCCAGACATTCTGTCAGAGAGCAGGAAAAACAACATGTGGCACGTGACAAAATGCGCCACAGATAAAATGCTCGGTTCACAACCAACTCAGAGACTGAAATTTGCTCACCGGGTTTTGACACATGCTTATGAAAACGGCTTTAACAGAAATCAGGGACTAGTTTGTTAGCAATTCCTGGTCAAGAAAAAAGGGCTAAATTAGTTGGATAATTTATTTGCAGTTAATACTTTGACCATCTCTAAGTAATCTCAGTGAAACAGACAAGAAATACAGAAGATACCCTTATTTTGTAAATTTCTTCCTTACCTACTTTCCAACAGATGCAAAGGAAATTCCAATCTTCAGCTTAGACACACAAATCACATGCAACACATTGCAGTTGAGGGTTAGCAACACACTGAGCTTCAGAACAACAGAACCCAATTCTGCAACGGTTATTCATGCACAGCGGGAACAACTGGGCTATATGTATGAGTAAGGACGATATGCATAAGTACAGGTTGCAGAGTCCCCTGGGCCTGAAAGGCTAGAGACAAGCAAATGGGATGCACTTCAGATTAACTCATTTTGCCTAATTTTGAACAGCATGAAAGTTCAGTTCAAATTCCGTATTGTTAGGTTTCATTCTACTTGGGAGAGACTTAAAAAAAGGAAGCCAAGAGAAGGAAGGGGGGAAAACAGAGCAGAAAATTGACAAAGTGAAAAACAAATACAATGGGACTGGAGAAAGGAACAGAGCAATTCTAATGAGAATATAAATGGGGAATACACTATACTCCCAGTATACGGCATGGGTATACAGCTCTTTCTGAATCTATTGACCCCTAAGATATATAAATGGCTTCCGATTAGCGAGAGAACTTTTCAAATGGAATCTCTTTGTAAGGAGAATGGGAATAAAAGGTGCACAAACACAAACTGCATTTGCAAATCCTGCTAGCCCAGAAGCATGGTTTGGAGAGATTCACAAATCTCAGGCTCAGGCTCTAAGAGGTTCGCCATCTCTGCTTCATAAATACACAAAGGGCGAGGTCACCACTTGTCCTATGCATCTGCACAAGGGGAGTAAGGGGGCATAAGATGCCAGATGCCAAAATTCTTTCTAGGTGTCTTCTTTAGCCACTAGAAACAGAAGCCTTGTAGATCTGAAACAGTAGATCCTACCAGCACTCACCTTTTCAGCCACTCCAGCAAATAATAGTAATATCTAAGGGCCAGATTCTGCACTTGTGTATGAACAGCTGAAGCATCATGGAAAGCTACACTACTCTATCCCACCAATGTAGGTCCACCATGGTTTGGAGGGACCATCTCGTGAGAAGAGATGATGGTGAAAATAATAAATTGAGACCACAAAAACAATTTATTTTTTATTCAGTCCATCTCAGCAGTGGATCACGAGGCATTTTACAAAGGAAGGTCACTATCTTTCTAATGAGACTGGAAATTGTGATTGTACCATTTATGATACAGACACCTATCTACTAGTAATTGGACTGAGATTTTCAACCAACACCAGATAGGTCTATAAGATGGTAATACGTTTTGGTCCCTACTGATGTGGACTGGATTTGAACTTGCATTTTAGAGAGGAAAGTCTCCATAATCCAGAGGAAATGTTGTCCAGTGGTCAGGGCACTGACCTGGGATTCCGGGAGCTATTCCCCACTCTGCCAGGAATTTTCTGTGTGACGATGGGGCAAGACACTTCATCTTGCATCTTTGGGCCTGTTTTCCTTCCCACCCTTTGCCTTTCTTAGGTTGCAAGCTCTTAGGGGCAGGGGCAGTCTCTCTTTGCAGCCTGACTCAATGAGGCACCAATCTCAGTTAGGTGCTGCCATCATGCAAATAATAATCAGATCCTTGATCCATCAAGAGTCCCACTTAATTTGTATGATTTTATAAGGGAGATTTCTGAGGTTTTAAGCCATATAGTACTGGAGTTTTTGTGGTCTGAATTTGCATATGTCCTTAGGTAACCTCTCACTGTTTTTTCTTTCTAGGAATTCTCCTTTTGTCACAAAAACATGACCAGTTTGGATATATTTTTAGAGAACATCCCGTACAGCACGTCCAGCCTATATGTAGTATAGTGTAAGTGGATACAGGCAGAGAGGCTCATTTTCCAGCTATCATGATGAATGACTGGCCGCTGGTTTGCGATTGCCTTTTACTTCACCCCACATGCACGGGGAGACAAGTTTTCAAGACTGGTGAAGATTCTGGAGAAACAATGCAATTCAGCCCAGGCTTCACTATTTATTTTCCAAGTCGAAACTGCACATTGCTACCAAGGCAACATGGAGGAGGTGCAGTACTGAGCTTACCGTCAATCCCTGTCTGCCCAAGATATTGACCTCAGGTTTTTAGGGGAGTTCGGTTTCCAAAGTCGTGGTTCTGAACGGTGCTGGACTGATTGGTCTGATGAGTGAAGCTAACCCTGGAACAGGTGCTGGTGGGCAGACTTCCCCTTGATGTGGGACTAGTTGCTCCAGGGAGGTTTGAGTCAGGTTGGAGAGCAGATCACTTTCCACCCTATTTAATACTTGGCCTCTCTGCTATGCTCCGCCAAAAAGAGAAGCAACGGGTGTCAGATATGGTGATGGTTATTCATAGATTTTAAGGTCACTATAATCTGAGCCCCAGGACAAACAATGCCACCCAGTAACTCCTGTAGAGGAAGGAACTATTCCTCCCTGCTACCTAAGTGTCAGTACTGAGAATCATCAGCACAGAGGAGATGAGCTGATATTTCTTCACATACCAATGATGCTCGGTTGCTACCAGCCTCAGGGCTGATCCTGCAAGAAGAGCCACCACAAATGTGTCCCACCGCTGAAGAGAGGTACCTGGGGCACCCAGCAGTGACCCGACTGGGAAGCAGGGCTGCCTTCTGTCCAAGTTCATTTGTTCCCTACCTGTACCCCTGCCTGTCCCACCAATTCAGGATCAGCCCCCAGCTGCCATCCAAACTGCTTGTGATTAACCTGCTGACTACTGCAGGAGGGCCACAGGTCAGTGGACAGGTAACAGAGATGCTATAACAGATCGAGAGCAGCCTGTCAAGAGGCGTCTCAGGGCCCTAGGAGGAATGGGGCATTTGGAGGCAGTTGGGTGGCAAGAGCTGTCCCATGGGGAACTGGGACAGCTGCCTTGGAGCTAACGTCACCGTGGGACACCCAACCCAGCAGAGATGGAGGAGCCTGCTGGCAGCAGCCGCAGGGGAACTGCTGAGTAATTGCAAGAGGATAACACAGAGCGGTCCCCAGCTAGTCAAACTGTGGGGCTGGCTCCTGGCTAGGGAGCCTGCAGGATAACTAATTGTTTTAACAGAGAAATGGACAGAAAGGGGCAGCCCAGGTGGTAGGTTGGAAGACGGGCGCACACCCAGGGACATGCTCTATGGGGAGCTATCAGAGGGAACAAGAACAACAGGACGCCCCGAGCTTGGCTATAACGACACATGCAAGCGAGATATGAAGGAATTTGGAATTGATCCTGACCAACGGGAAATCTTGACACGTGATCGTAACAAGTGGCGCCTTCGTCTCCATCAGGGTATCAAAGTCCATGACAGGAGCTGGCTCCTACAGCTTGACGAGAAAAGAGCCCGTAGGAAGCAAGCAGCTCCCAGCCAAGATCCACACATTTGCACGAACTGCCAAAGATCATGTAAATCTCGGATTTGGCCTATTCAGTCACATGAGACATCGCAAACCATCTACATCATAGGCTGCGATTCCCACCATCTCTCGCAGACGAAAGGAGGCCAACAACAAGGTGCCAGACCTGTGGAGCCCAAGCAGCTCCATTTGACACCACTTAGAGGCAGAGACGACCCATGCCTGCCGATACTAGGGGGACAAAGTGAGGGCAGCCAGCTTCAGCAGTGTTATTGAGCATGCTCAGTCCATGGGAGCACGCTCAGGACAACCCAAACCGCAAATCTGGGGCAGCACATGACCCCGCATGCCCCCATCCCCATGCGTCGCCCCTGCCTAGGGGCCAAGCTAGAGACTACCCTTTGCTTAAGCTAGTAAGCCTAGGGTATTGGCGCCCTTTTCTGCCAGCCCCAGTAAGTCATCCTTTCATTTTAGCCGTGTGTCTGAGCCTTTGGGGACACACTTCTTGCTACAGCCTATAGGGTGTAGCCGCTAAAGCCCCACGAATGCCTGCCTGAGTTGCGGTGCACATACTCCTAGCCACCCTGAATTGGCCTTAGTGGTTGCATTTCCATACCGATCGGAGGATCTCTGTTACCATGGTGCATTTGGAGAGCATTGATAGGCTATTATTATAAGGAAATATATTATGGGGAAATACCTCAAAGAGGGCAGTAACCCACGGTTCAGAAGAAAAAAGCGGGAAATGGCCTGGATACTGTGTTAATTTCAAAAGTAAACATCTTTGTTAACAAACCAAAAGGACACCCACCTCCGCACCCCCAGTTCTACAGTATCTGCACTTGTGACATGTCAGGAAAGTGGGACCAGCCAGGCTAACGATTCAGATAAGATCACGCCAGCAGGGAAAGTAGCCGCAAAAGGAAATGTATATTGTTCTAAACCTCAATTAATTTAATCTAGTGCATCACCCAAAACAAATGATCATAGCAAATAAAACAAAAGTCTAGTCAAGCAAAGAACAAAGCTAATGCAGTCGTAATCAAAGGTATTTTGTTTACTTGCCCTATTCAGAGAGATCCATTTCCCCTACACACTACATGAATAATTTAACATTGTTTCCTATGATGCTTTTCAGACTACTTGGTGTTGCCAACCAGAGGGCTGATATGGGAACAATACTGAGATCTCAATCTTGCTGGTTGCCTGTTGCCTTCTGTAAATAAACCACAGGAATAAATGACTTCCCGGCAGTGAAAGTATTCATGCTGCTTTGTTTAAGTCAAGAATCTACATGATGTGCATAGGGGCTGCACTGTGAGGAGTAGGCTAGCATTGTACTTGAAGAATTTACAGGGAGGGTCGAACTGGCAAAGGGCACCTGCTGGTTTGGGGGGCACAGTGCTTCAATCCACACACGCAAAGGCTAGGCAGAGTCCTGAGAAGGCAGCGGTGCAGAGATGCGCTGCCCGAAGCAGAAGCACCATAACGCCTCCCAGAATTCCCCAACAGGCAGGACATGCTCACCTGCTGTGTTACCCCTTAAGACAGCTCAGTGTGTGTTTCCCCACATGGCTCCCTTGGCCAGCAAGTGAGGACAGACTGAAGGAAGGCATGGATCCACCTTCCATCCATGCCCTAGGGGGCACTAAGAATCATAGAATCATAGAATATCAGGGTTGGAAGGGACCTCAGGAGGTCATCTAGAGGGAGCAGTCCTGGTCTTCAGAACACAGGAGCTGCTGTTATGGCTGACCCCGAGCGTAAGAGGGGAGAGGGAGGGTGAGACAAGCAAGCAGGGTGCACAAGCCCAGATACGGTAGCTCAGGAGGAAAATTGGGTTGGGTTGCTGCCTGGGCTGGAATTTGGCCTTAGATGTGTATTTGCCGAGTCCTGTAGATACCTAGGGATACGGGAAGAAAAGCTTATGATGTGCAATGCTGGTTGCCTCCCAGAAAACATGGTCAAAGTCCCTTCCCCAAAGAACTCCCCAGCTAGAATCTGGACATGGTCAAACAGACAAGAAGGTGGGCGGATGCTGATGGTGCAGAAGAGACACTGCCTGGGCGTGAGAGGTGGGATGATGGCAGCCCTCTGGGGTAGGGACTGTCTGTATTCTTGGGCTGCACGGTGCCTCGTGCAATGGGGCCATGATCCCAGAGTGAGGACCCTGGGGACAATAACAATAGAAACAAGAATAATGGAAGCTCAGGTTTGAACACAAATCAACCTCTGGGAAAGGTTTGATCCCAGTGCTTCTGGTTTCACCCAAACTGACACCAACTTGGCAAGAGCCTTCCAGCTGCACATTCCTTCCATGCGGTTTTATGAGCTGTAAACTCAAAAACACAAAACAAAGTCATCCAAACCACACAGGATCATTCACTCCTATGTTTCCCCAGAGCTCCCTGCCCTGGCTTCTGGTCACCATAACCCCTTGTCTCAGTAATACCCTTCCTTTGAAGAGATTGAACCTAATTGGGCTGAGCTGCATCAAATTAGCTTCTAGCTCAGAATGCCAACCTGACCTATCTCTGAATCCTTCCTGGAAATTAATCCTCCAACCCCCAGACCATTGTTTGTTTGGCGGAGCCTCTTCCAAGGGACCCCATGCCAGGCAATGTGCAGCAGGGATTTGGGGTCCCCAAAGATCCCTGTGTAATCCAGACACCTCCTGGGTGTGGTGTTCTGTCCCATCTGGTGGCACTGAGATCACTTAGAGAGAGAGAGAAAATGAATATGCTCTACAGCCTTTGCTAAAAGCCAACTGCTAGGGCTAGCAGTTGCCTAGCAGTTGCCACTAAAAACCTGCAAACTAAACAAACAATGAACACTGGGATCTTCATGATCAATGAAGTCACTTGCCAGTTTTACAGCCAAAGCTGCTGAAATTCAATCTGTGCAGCTCGTCATCTGTTTATAAAACATCCCTCATTGTGTAGACATAAGGCTATGTGCCTTGGAAGTCTATTCACCACATGGGCTATTAAATCAGACCTTTAACTCCACCCATTGTCAGGGTAGCAAACTGAGAGAGGACGCCGTCCCAGGACATGCATGGTACCTTTGCCTAGGAATCAGCTGTGATCTCGTAGAACTATATAACTGAATGATCGAGAACAAGAAAAAAAACCCCTTCAAATATTTAACAATCACAAAAGCCTTTGTAAAGATAAAAATACCAAGATTTCGTATCTGGTTTTCCATGTGCAGCAGCTGGAAATATGATTTTTAAACTTGTTCAGTGAAATGAAAACTTCAGGGACTTACATGATGTTTCTTTTGGTCAAAGAAAGGCAAGATATATTTACACTGGTGTCATTGGAAAAACACCTCTTGGATGCTTTAAGCATTTATGATCAGGATGTACTCTTAGCCAGTAACACAGCTCTCAGCTTTGAACATTAACACTGGAACGGACTTTACTATCGTGCAAATTCTGTTGATGAAGCAGGGTTGATTAAGTCCACTGTACTTTCTTATTATTATTTAACAATATAATTTTCTCTGTGAGAAACCGATATAAATATAATAAGAGTTTCCAGATATAAACATCTCCATTTTTCCTGGGAGATACTGGGGCTAATCCATTTCCCATTGAAATCAATGGATGTTTTGCCATTCACTTTCATGGGACTTGGATCAGACTCCTTTTCCTTGTCAACTTCCCTAGAGTTATTATACCAACATTTTGATCATGTTCACACTTCCTCCAATTCATGGGCTTTCATTCTCACTGCTTGAACCTCTCCTGGGAGTCCACACAAGAACTCCAAGGGTACTCAAACACCCTTGAAAATGAGGCTACTGCCAAGCCTGAGAAAATGAGGTTTTTTTAATTGAATTGGGACAGTATTAGTTACTACAGCAAATAAGGTTCCACTTCCCATGCCTGAATTCTGAGAAATAATCAATTTTGACATTACCCTGACGATTTATTATGGCTCCTAAAGTGTGCAAAAGAGCCCAAACATTCAGAGGGAGGTCCTAGTCTGTCCACGCACTATACTGCAACGTATGTTGCCAGCAATAGGGTCTTTCCTCATGAACAGGACTTAGGCCAGTCGTCCCCAAACTTTTCAGCATCACACCCCCCTTTACCTCTGTAAAGAGCCGGGGCCAAGCGTGGGGCCATGGCTCTCCAGGGAAGGAGGGAAACGTGGACGGGGTATCGGGGCCAAGGCTGAGGCCGCAGCTGGGGGTGAGTCTGGGGCCAGGGCCAGGGCTGGATACTGAGCTGTGGTTGAGCCGTGGTCAGGGGCTGAGGCTGGAGGCGGGACTGGGAGTTGGGGCCACAGCTGGGGGTGGGGCTGGAGCAAAGCTGGGAGTGGAGCAGGGCTGAGTGGCCCCGCCACACGCCCCTGAACTGTCCTCCATACCCCCCCGGGGGGGTGACCTCTGCCTTAGACAGAAAATTATCCCCCCGCAAAAACTGTAAAGAAGGCATTGCCAGGTTAAAAATCAATGTGTTCACTTGTGAATTTACCTCTCTATTAGATGCCTCAGTCATCCACCAATTTTACAGCTTGTTACTAGAGGCTAACTTGTTTTATTGGCATTTGAGTTGGGGGGCTGCCAAATCCTGGTTCTTCCTATTCACCAAACTGGGGATAAATTCACACTCAGGCCCTGCTCCGAAAGTCCCCTTTGTGATCCCTTTTCCATCCACGAGAGGGCTGCTGCTGCCTATAGGAATCTCTATGCCGGTAGATGTCATTTCATAGAATATATCAGGTTTGGGATTACTAATTAATTTTTTTTTAAGTCATTGCATCAGTGGCTGCACTGACGCTGAAGGTGTTTCATGGGGATCGGATCGGCTCAGTGTATTTCCTGCCCTTTGTTAACACACTCGATGTTCGGTGTCGTGAATGGCTTGGCAGCCTGTGTGAATTGGGAATTGGCGGCTGTGATTGCAGAGCCATTGGCCATTATCTTTGAAAACTCGTGGCGAAAGGGAGAAGTCCCGGATGACTGGAAAAAGGCTAATGTAGTGCCAATCTTTAAAAAAGGGAAGAAGGAGGATCCTGGGAACTACAGGCCAGTCAGCCTCACCTCAGTCCCTGGAAAAATCATGGAGCAGGTCCTCAAAGAATCAATCCTGAAGCACTTACATGAGAGGAAAGTGATCAGGAACAGTCAGCATGGATTCACCAAGGGAAGGTCATGCCTGACTAATCTAATCGCCTTCTATGATGAGATTACGGGTTCTGTGGATGAAGGGAAAGCAGTGGATGTATTGTTTCTTGATTTTAGCAAAGCTTTTGACACGGTCTCCCACAGTATTCTTGTCAGCAAGTTAAAGAAGTATGGGCTGGATGAATGCACTATAAGGTGGGTAGAAAGCTGGCTAGATTGTCGGGCTCAACGGGTAGTGATCAATGGCTCCATGTCTAGTTGGCAGCCAGTGTCAAGTGGAGTGCCCCAGGGGTCAGTCCTGGGGCCGGTTTTGTTCAATATCTTCATAAATGATCTGGAGGATGGTGTGGATTGCACTCTCAGCAAATTTGCGGATGATACTAAACTGGGAGGAGTGGTAGATACGCTGGAGGGCAGGGATAGGATACAGAGGGACCTAGACAAATTGGAGGATTGGGCCAAAAGAAATCTGATGAGGTTCAATAAGGATAAGTGCAGGGTCCTGCACTTAGGATGGAAGAACCCAATGCATAGCTACAGACTAGGGACTGAATGGCTAGGCAGCAGTTCTGCGGAAAAGGACCTAGGGGTGACAGTGGACGAGAAGCTGGATATGAGCCAGCAGTGTGCCCTTGTTGCCAAGAAGGCCAATGGCATTTTGGGATGTATAAGTAGGGGCATAGCGAGCAGATCGAGGGACGTGATCGTCCCCCTCTATTCGACATTGGTGAGGCCTCATCTGGAGTACTGTGTCCAGTTTTGGGCCCCACACTACAAGAAGGATGTGGATAAATTGGAGAGAATCCAGCGAAGGGCAACAAAAATTATTAGGGGTCTGGAACACATGACTTATGAGGAGAGGCTGAGGGAACTGGGATTGTTTAGTCTGCAGAAGAGAAGAATGAGGGGGGATTTGATAGCTGCTTTCAACTACCTGAGAGGTGGTTCCAGAGAGGATGGTTCTAGACTATTCTCAGTGGTAGAAGAGGACAGGACAAGGAGTAATGGTCTCAAGTTGCAGTGGGGGAGGTTTAGGTTGGATATTAGGAAAAACTTTTTCACTAGGAGGGTGGTGAAACACTGGAATGCGTTACCTAGGGAGGTGGTAGAATCTCCTTCCTTAGAAGTTTTTAAGGTCAGGCTTGACAAAGCCCTGGCTGGGATGATTTAATTGGGGATTGGTCCTGCTTTGAGCAGGGGGTTGGACTAGATGACCTCCTGAGGTCCCTTCCAACCCTGATATTCTATGATACTATGATTCTATGAAGTCCCCAGAGCACATGTACACACACAGTCTCAGAGGCCATTTGGGTGCTGAAAAGCTCACAGCCTTGACAGACACAAAGAGCAGGAGGGGAAACAGAGGCACGCAACAGAGACACAAAGGGATGGTGTGATTTGACCAATGTCACACGCGGGTGAGTAGCCGAGCCAAGAACAGAACCTAGCCCCACTTCCCTGTGCTCCGTCCATTAGGCCCTGTTGCCTTTTGAGTGCATGGCATAGACTTCAGCGTCCACTAACCCAGCTGCAGCCCATGAAGAGATGGCCACGTAACGCTAAGCGGACGGTGCATCTGTACTCAGTTAACATGTGCTAAACATAAATGAAAAAAGAAAAAGACCGGGGCTCAATCCACCCTTCCCCCTGCTCCCGAACGTGGTATTACTCAGTATACAAATGTTACTTTTTCTTCAAAGTAAAAACTTCTGCATTTTATTTATTTAAAAAAAAAAACATTTTATAAGTGCAATAATGACATCCTTTGGCTTGGTGCCTCAAATGCCTGGGGCACGTATATGCCTCATTACAGCAACAGTACACGCCCAGCCATGTATTATTTCGTACATTGGCAGCTCGCTCTACGCTCATTAAAATTTTGTAGGTACCAAACAATCTAAACAAAATCTAAAGGGCACTGCACCAGTAATTCTCCTGTCATTAGTGCGGAGCAGAGCAAATGAGTGCATGACAGATGCAGAGGCTCAGTAGCATGGCTCTGCAGCCCGTACATCTGAAACTCTTTTGTGGTTCTAGTCCTATACATTTATAACCGCGGGCCATTTCTGTACACAGTAGGTGGTGATACTACCAAAAAAGCACACGGAGAGGCAGTCATTTCACATGCATCCCAGAAGATTTGGACTTTGTCTAAGGTAATAAATAACATGAAACTGAATACACCAGAAAACCTCTGTCCAATAAAAGGCAGGGTGCTTGGAAAGTCTGGTGTCTTAAATGCTAATGGGCGGGGGGGGGGGGAGTTCCTCAAAAGGGCCAAGTGAAATATGGAGAATGATCTTGCATTGCGTAAAGAGCAATTCCAAGCAAACAGGACTTCCATTTGGATCCATATTAAGATTTATCGACCCTTATTGTCAATATTCTCTTCATCGGAGCCATAGTTAACACTGACTATGAGACCATTAAGAAGGTTGTATCTAGCAGAGGGAAGGTGATGCTTACAAAATGATCTGATCCTTTTTTAAGTTAGTACCCCATCTCCCATTAAATGCCAAAAGGCACCTTAACCCGTTAGGCTCTTTTGAAAACCCCAGCCATAAGGACCATTGTGCTGCTCTGACAAACGCTTCTTAAAATAAAAGGGAGGCATACTTGTGGCACCTTAGAGACTAACACATTTATTTGGGCATAAGCTTTCGTGGGCTAAAACCCACTTCATCAGATGCTTCTTAAAATGTGTACCTTATCATTCTTCTTTAATATTTGTGTTTTGGTAACAGCCAGATGCACCAATCAGTATCACGGTCCCATTCTGCTAGCCCCTCTCCAAACATTTAGGAAAGGAAGACATGATCCCTTATCATTTGTAAGTCGCATGGATAAAGCCAAGTGTTAACGAACCTCAGACAATTGAAAATTGTCAGGTAATATCCTTTTATAAGATTTAATAGAGATAGGGCCACCGTGGTTTTAAAGAAGAAAATAATACAACACAGTATCATGAGACATTGTCCTGTTTTATTTACTACCTACTTACCGCCTCCTTTAAAATGCTAGTGAATGTAGAGTTATGGGAGAGGTGGTTAAATAAAAAATAAAGACAAAGAGCTAGATTCTGCTTTCAGTTATACCACTGTACATCCAGAGTCAATGGTATTCCCCTGTCTGCAGAATCCAGGCTTCCCAGCAATATGACAAAAGACAAAAACACCCTATCACCACTGTGGGTGAATGCTTTTCGCAAAGCGATCACTCTATGTCTGACCTCTCAGGGTATATCTCCACTGCACTTAAAAACCTGCTTCTGACCCATGTCAACTGACACAGGCTCAGGCTCAGGGGCTGGATAATTGCAGTGTAGAAGTTCAGGTTCAGGTTGGAGCCTGGGCTCTGGGACTCTGCAAGGGGGAGAGCGGGTGCGGGGGAGATCCCAGAGCTCGGACTCCAGCCCAAGCCGAAACATCTACCCCAGAATTAAACATACCCTTAGCCCAAGCCCTGCAAGTCTGAGTCAGCTGGCACAGGTCAGCTGTGCGTTTTTAATCACAGGTGGAGATCTACCCTCAGCCCTCATCCTCAAAGGAAACTTGCACCAAGACCTTCAAAGAGATGAGCCTGGGAGCTTAAATTCACAACTTTGCTAGACATTAAAAACCATGGACTGAACAGAGACACTGATTTATGGCTTATTCCAACAATCTGTAACACACCAACTCACCATCCCACAGCTTTTTTTCCCTTTCTCCCCTACTACTGGTGACGTGTCAGTAGGCCCCTTCACATTGAACGGTCCCTAGAAATATGTGTTAACTACTTAAGTTAAACAATCTGTTCCCCTTGTAGGTAGCTGTGAACCTCTGAGTACATTTCCCAGACCTGAAGAACAGCTCTGTGTAAGCTAGAAAGTTTGCCTCTCTGACCAACAGAAGTTGGTCCAATAAGAGATATTACCTCACCCACCTTGTCTCACTAATATCCTGGGACCAACAAGACCGACCACTGCACAGATGCTTGTTTTACCTTTGAAAATATTTTGAGAAAAGTTGTGATTTTCTTCTCTGGATTTTGTTGTTGTAGATTTTATTCCTCTGTGACAAAACGCCCAGGCTCCTAACCCTTTCCAGTGAGCTCTCAAAGACCTTTGGCTTTGCTCCAGGTGCTATGTAAAAGAGACACAACGATATATAACTAAGCAGATTATTAAAATAAAGAGTGCCATCTAAGTAGAATGTACGAATGTGTGGCATTGTTCAGAAGCTAGTAGGTTCAATAAAGTTATTGTTGTCCATCACAAATGGCTTCCTGGGTCCAACTCTTCATGGATTTCTCATCACAACGTCATTAATCCATGATTCATTTTCATTTCCCCAAGAAGCTCTCACTTGGGGCCAGATCCTGTAAGCTCCTGAGTGCCCTCTGCTCCCATTGAGTAGGGTTGAGGTTGCTCAGCATTTCATTGGAGGCACTCAGCAGCTTGAAGAATTGGGTCCTTAGTGACTTCTCTTGGCACTTCGTTAGGGAATGGCCCTCACATGCTGATTGAACGCCTCCCACCAAACCACTGGAGGGATTGTTTTACTCTGTGACATGCCCTCTCTCTTTCGGAGCACAAAACAGGAGGCCCATTAAAGACAAAATAATTCTAATATCCAATTAGGAGTCAGCTGGGGCTCACAATCCTTGAGGGCATAGTCACGGCCTTTCAGCTATAAGACACTGGAAGCTTGACAAGACTCATGTGTGGCATGTTTACATACTGGCGAGTCTGACACCTCCTCAGTTATATAACAGCTTTGTGCAATACACTTCTCTAGCCAGGACGGGCAAATAAGGCACATTTTAAAGGCAATGAGTGGTATTATCAGAAGCACTCAGAATTGGCCTAACTGCTCCCCTTGTAATTCAAGGTAAAACTCCAATTGATGTCAGTGGAGCAGAGATAGACCAACTCTGAACACTTTTGAAAATCCCATCCAACATCCCCAAAAGCAAACTCTCAATTTGCATGTGAAATTTTAGGTTTCCAAGGCTTCTACACCCAGAAGTCCCTGATTTACATGCACAAATATGCTGACCATGCATCATGGTACTAGGCCCAGCCCAAGAAGGTTCCCCACTGGAGAGCCAAGAAATGTCTACTCTATTCTATACAAGTCCTTATATGGCCCTCAGCACTGTAGTGCATTAACCAATGTGACTAACATCTCTTTCTACTATCCATCTGTGGGATAAGAATTCTACTGTCCATTATGGGTTTGGGGAGAGAGCAGGGAGGGCGGCACTGAAGTGTTTTCCCAAGTGTTTTGCTCTCTCAGTCACCCCTTTTTCAGTTTCTGTATAGGCAGAAGAGGTATCCTAAATTTTGCCATATTGATTTTGAAATGATTTCCTCCCCTTCCTGTTAATATCCTGTCAGGGGGACAGCGAGAAAGGTCTTATACATGGTACTCAGCAACAAAATGCACTTGAAGACTCAAATTCCAATCATTACTCAAGATACAAGTGGAAATGTGTAGGCCTCATCCTGCTCTTCATTTATCCCTTTCTCATAGACATCTCATAACTTGCGGGGTCCTGCCAAGGGCTGGAATAGCAGGACTGCTGAAGGAGAAGACAGAAGTGCATTAGGAACACTATCTCACCTTACTTTGTTAAGGAATACAGTTGCTCTGAAAAATGTTAAAAGAAAAATAAGTGCCACCATACACAAACTCTGAAAAGCATTGGCTGAACATTAGATTATATTCTAATATCGGAAGGGGAGTTGGGGGCGGGAGGGGCGGGTTAACAATGGGATAGAGCCCTGGCCCAGTGGTTCAAACAAAATCCATGCTGGCACTGGCTGAAAATAGTTATTCTGCTAGCTGTCAGGTGGGGAATTTAGCTCTGAACAACACAAAACTAACTGCCAATATTTTGTTATTTCATCAATATGTTAGTGACCTAAGCAGTACAGGAGATTCTGGGCCAGCTCCTCAGCTGGTGTCAATGAGTGTAGCTTCATTGGAGCTAATGGGGTTATACTGCTGGTGTAAATTCACAGTGCGTGAGAGGAGAACCGGGCCTTTTAATTTGGCCTGGGAGTTTATTTCTTTAAGTGACAAAAATCTTAAACCTCCAGATGACACTATTTAAACTAGGTCAACTTTTCTGCTGTATTGAAGGGACTCAGGGCCGGTGTGATCTCACACCATGGTTTTGGTGAGGAGTCTCCTGATTTATGCCAGTATAACTGAGACCGGAGTCAGTTCCTTTGTCTGGGGAACATCTTTATTCTCAGGAATTGTGCTTGTAACAAGGCTTTTCAGGAACATGGCAATTGCACACGTGAACGCATCACTTCCTGCATTACTATGCTAGAGAGAGCAGCCAAGCATCTCTTGCTACAGCTGAGAACTAATTAAGACTGCTCTTTTCCAAATATTACATGGCTCAGTCCATTCTTCCCTGATTAAGAACAAAGGAAGAAAGGAGTCATTTATTGCCATGAGTCACTTGAGATACAATGGAAGGAATTCCATGAGATGACCGCAACCAAACAAAAGCTGACATTATGAAAACCATGTCTAAATACTAATTTAAACTGTCAACTTGAGGAAGGTGCATGACAGAGAGAGAATTAAAACTTTAAAGAGCCCATAAATCATAGCAGAGATTGGCTGAGTGCGAAGGAGCTAAAATACATTTAATTTTAAACTCTTAGAATATTGGAAAATTTCCTCCTAATCTGGGGGTGAATTAATTGCTTCTCTCTCCAAAAATTGCATAGAAAAACAAATAAAACAGGCCAAAAGTTCAGCTGGTGGAAGTGAGCCTAGCTCCATTGAAGTCACCAGCTGAGGATCTGAGCCTAGTACTTCTCCATCAGTATGTGAACACTGGATAAAAACCATCCCATTTGATTTGCTTGCTTTACAAAAGAGGAAAAATAATTTGGGCCACAGCCTCAGATAAGGTAAATTGGTGTAACTGACTTCAAGGGGGCTATTTCAATTTATACTAGTTGGGGATCTGGCCCGACATTTTTGTATACTGCTGTTTATACCCAGGGCCAGATTCTGTCCTCATTTACACTGGGTATATCCAGAGTAACTCCACTTAATTCAGTCAAGACCCACTTTCCATCAATGTAACTGAACAGAACTAACCTAGCTAATAATAGCTAAAAAATATAGAACCAGAGAATCATAGGACTGGACGGGACCTTGAAAGGTCATCTAGTCCCACCCCCTGCACTCATGGCAGGACTAAGTATTAGCTAGACCATCCCTGACAGGTGTTTGCTCAAGTTCAAACAGGAATTAAATTCTGGAAAGTCCTATGTTGTAGGACTGACTACATGCTGACTACATACAAGGTCTGACTAGATGCTCACAATGGTCCCTTCTAACTTTTATGCCATTTTGTACATCCCGCACAAGATTTGGGTCACTGGTTTGTTCTGTTCTGCTCTGTAAAAGCCTGTCTTGTAGAGATCTTTTAGTTGTTCCTAAAGGACGTTTTCTGCTATTTCTCACATTCCTTAGACCTCTTCCCAGTTCTTTAGCCCTCGCCCCAATAATTTTTTTCTGGGAGTTGACTCCAGATAAGGAAATCAAAGCTGTCCTCCTTCCATTGCAGCATCCATCCAGCAGGGGGGAGGGTTAAGAATGATTGACTGGACTGGCTGATTCACATCCCAGACTTGGAAGAGGGTTCCAGTGGTCCATATGGGAAGCCTGGTTCTCCAGCACCTTGGGTGGCCATTGGGACCCGATTTGCATTTTACACCTAAGCATGCCCAGGCGATAGCAACCGCATGAGGAGCAGGGCCATAGCAAATCAGGCTCCCAGGATGGTTTTTTTCCTAGCAGACCACACTGCGACTGCTGCCTTTCTGTCTCATGTAGCGTGCGTACGGGACCCTGTGTCAGCGTGGGACTTCCACGTCTTTATTCCTTCATTCCTGTTGGTGCCATACCCTCAGAACCAAGACACTGTCCATTTCTTATGGGCAAATCCCTATGTACAGTTTTATGACCCTTTTAAAGATTGCTATTAATTAATTGATGATGATGATGATTATTCAATCAAAGAAATCCTGAAATCCATGACAGCAAATGAAAAAATCATGAGTTAAACAAACAGACTGATTCCTCCGTGGTCCAGAAAGCAGCTGCTGAGGTCTCCTCTCCCCACAGGGTCTTTGCTTTCCCCTTATGTCCTAGTCAGAAGTCAAAGACCTAGAAACATGGTTTATTAGTTATTCAATAAATAATATCCATTGTCTACATGTCTCTTCTCAGGATTTTATACTGCTACCTGCATCCCTGTAGTATCTGAGCACGAGGCCAGCAACCAAAGTGTTCTGAAAACTAGCAATGGTGCAGAAGTTGGACCACCCAGAGATGCGGACATTCCCCAGGGAACTGCTTTGATTCCTGCTTAGCTGCCGTTCAAGGGATGCACCTGCGTTAAGGCAAAGGTACTGTTTCAGCTTTGTCCAGAGGATATGCAGAGATGCTGTGCGCGGGGCGTCTGACGTGAGCATCTCACAGGGGTTACTGGAGTCAAGTCATCCCCAATGTTTGTGTAAATTCAGCCTGAAGTTTAGAAAGTAGGGGCTTTTTAAAAAGGGGAAATATAAACGAGGTGCAGAGCCTTTCACAAATAGACCATAAGTTTTTTGGAGCTTTGCTATTAATGTTGATGGGACCAAGGTTTTAGTGACAGCTCTAGGTTTGGCTACGATTGTTAGCAGTCAGCAGTCCTTCCCCTTTGCGATAGCCGACACAGAAGCCTGGGTGACCTCAGAGCCGTTCTCAGGAGACAGGAGGCAGAGCTTAATATCGTACATACAACCACCTCCCCCACCTCCTTCCCCTCAGAACTGGCGCCCTTGCTGGTACCCTCAGAAGAGAGGCTAAGTACTGAATGGAGACTGACCCAGACCCTCCCTCTGAGATGCAGGCCCCTAAATCACTCTCAGCCTGCTTCTCAGAGTGAGCATCCAGTTCAGTCTCCATTTAGTATTTAGCCTCTCTAGTGCCTAAGGTCCCAAGGCCAGCTCTGATAAAATAATCCCTCCCACCGCTCCTATACATCGGGGCTGAGGCACAGTGAAGTTTGCCTTTGGTGGGTGGCTGTAGGCCTTCACACGCTCCAGTGGGAACATTCAACCCTGACTTAACTCCAGTGAGGTACATGCTGGGCCTGGTTCACCACTGAATTGCGCCAAGCTTTCCACTGGTACAAGCCCATTGAACCTCCGGGCATAGAACTGAGGTAGTGGAACGGTGAGTCAGGTGTTTGATGTCAGTGGAGTTCCACCCAGGGTGGATTTGGCCCGAGGGCAGTTGTCCCAACACTTAAATAGCTCTTCGCTAACCCCACTTCTGTGCATCAGGAGTCATTTGCATAGGAAGGGGAGAGAAAACCCAGACTACCCCCTGAGAGTTGATAATAAGGCCAGCAACATACTGGGCTCATAAAGAGATCAGGCTGCAAGGATCTACTGCTGAGTGTTGCCTTATGCGTTAGCAGCTTCGTTGGCTCCCAGACCTGGGACCCTGTGAACTTCCCACCAACTCAGTGCAGACATTGCCACATATTTTAGCCGCCAAATTCATCGTAAGCACTCTTGATGAAGAGTGAGTCTATCCAGTGAAAGACAGACTCACTGCCAAGTTTGGAGGGGCTTCTTTGCCAGCATTTGAAACGTGGGTGAACAGTTTGATTCAGTTGGGTAATTTAAGGACCTACCAGTACGCCCAGGAAGACCGTATGAAGCCAACCTAAATACCCTGTGTGTCAAATGAATATGCCTTTAGAGATCCATACATATATTTGCAGTTGGCCATATTTTTGTGCAGTTTCCTTCCATGTTTGTAAACACTGGTGAAATAGGCCCAAATCTGCGTGCACCTCCAAGCAGTTACAGAACGTACTGTAATTCTGTAATGCAAAACAGAACGGCTTGCTAACTGTGCAGCTCTGGGTAGGATTCCTGACATAATCCTTTTCCGTATTTTATGTTAATCACTTCCATCTCGGGAACGCACGCAAACAATACCCCATTAGAGGCTATGTTTGGCACTTAGCCAGAAGTGCAATCTGCAGCAAGCACTCGGGTGGCGGATGGGAGGCTAGAACTGACTGTATCTGAATGGGAGACAATAGGTGGATGCTGGAAGTTGGAAGGAACCAAAAGATAATGTGCAAAGGTCAGAGTGACAGGGAGTTATTTGTCAGGAGGTTTTTTTTCTATTATTGGCTCTTCAAGTAGAAGATGTTTCTACCAGCCACCCACCATTATGCATGAAAAGGAAAATGCTTTGCTATTACATCATGTCATGTATTCACTGAGGCCCAACACCTAGGTGTGCAGGGTCTGAAATGGAGAGGAGCCAGCATTGCTTTTGCTGCATGGGAACAGGAAGCCAGTTGGCTGTGGGCAGCTGGTGCATGGATCTGCACCAGTATGCTCCTGTGCTCTGTGAGGGCTTCATCTAGGGTAGCATGGAGGAGTGGGGCAGAGAGGCATTACAGAGACAGGGATGAATGGGACCATGATCAAATGGCTGCAGAGTGGTACTGGAGAATACTGCAGTCCATGGGAAAACATGTCTTCACTGATTTAAATGCAGTTCACTCAGAAAATACTTTCTCAATCTGTTTCTTTTTGAGCCAGCAGAGACTTGGTCCTTCGCGAGCAACGGGGACCTGACTCTGCTAGAATGGGGACTTTGCTGCTGACTGTGAAATCAGAAACTAAACAACGAGGAGCTACTTTATGGGTGGGAGGGAGGACGTCAGCTGAGGCTTGGACGAGGAAACATAGGGCACTCGTTAACGCTGGTATGAATAGGTGACTCTGTGGGAACCTGGGAGGTCAGCACCAGGCCCACAGAATTTTTAGTAATTCTTTAAGAGAGCTCCTGGAGCACAAGGATTAGAAGAGAGGGAACACAAGGTGGCATGTTACTGCAGGAGCAAGCATTTAAAAAGTAAAAATCAAATTAGCCAGTTGCCAAAGCACAAATCAAATAACGGTTGTTGCTGTTGAAACTCAGCAAGTGTGGCTCATCCTCTGTTTGGGTAAACCATAAGGCTGTGCACCTCGGCAAGCCTACTCACCACATGGGCTTTAAATAAGACTCTTCCCTCCACCCACTGATGGGGTAGCAAATTGAAAGAGCCCATCTCCTCGGGAGGTGCATGCTACACTTGCACAGACCAGGAATCAGCTGTGATCATCCTGAGCTGAGCAAATGGACAACCAGCAAAAATCCAAAATCCGCCAGATATATGGTCATTACAAAAGTTTTTGCCTGGGTACAAAAAACGTAGGATTCTGTGTGATATTTTCCTATTACGGCAGCTGGAAATAAGACTTTCTTCATTACTCAGGGAAACTAAAACTTCAGGGACTTACATCATGTTTCTTTTGGTCAAAAGACTGGTCCCACTGGAAGAGCACCGCTTGAATGTTTTAGGCATTTATGTCCAGGATGTACACTTAATAAAATTAAAGGGTAGCAATGAAGCTCTTAACGTGCAACATTAACACTTACTGAGAAAATTCTGTTGTTGAAATATTTCCACTGATATCATGTGCTTTTCTTATTGTTATTTAATAATAAATCTGGCCCCCAGAGAAAGGACTACAAATATGAATTTAACAGTTCCCAGCTATAGAGCATCTCCAACTTTTGCTGGGAGATAAATAGCTTAGAGAGCTCCGTACAAAAATTTGTTATTCTTGATTTTAGTCCAATAATGCTGTAAGCAGCTTCTGTAGAAAAGAGCAAGTACCCAGACCCTTCAAGAACAAAGTGAGATGAAGAAATGTCATACCAGCTGTTAGTTATGTTCTTTTATTCCAGTACTAAAGGGTTAAATATCTCACATTATGTGCGCACATTAACTAGCCTGAAGTCCATGTGAATTGTTTTGTTCCTATTGGCTAGATGTGCCTGGGAATAGTAGTTTCACCACTTTTTGCAACAAGCCTGTTGCAACTATTGTTCTAGCTTACACCTCCAGCATAGGAGGCATGTCAGAGTAAAGGGGAGGAAGGCTGCATGCCTTCAAACCCTGGCCAATGGAACAGTTCCTATCAGGCCATTACCATCATCATGAGAGCAGTCCTAAGGCGCCTCTAAATTACACTGCAGCCCAAACAGGCCTCCCAGGATCAGGGGAGCAGAACACTGACCTAGAGACTTCCTGGTTTTGGGTCCTGCACTGAGCACTGTTAGGATATAGATATTCAGGCCTGTCTGTAAAGGCCTATACTCTAAGAATTTAGGTGTATTCTTATCACTTGGCTAGTTATAGAGGTATACAAGAAAGAATCAAGTTAGCCAGACCTGAGGATCTGGCCCACTAATGCTTGCAAGTTGCTCCGATAATATTGTGATGGTGGCCACACAGATAACTAGAGAGATGCCTTCCAGATACTGGAACAATTCTGTCCTCAGTTACACCCAAATGTGACAAAGGGCAGCATTTAGGCCATCTTGTTTATGATTTATTCTTGGTAGTAAAATATTTTTAAAGAAACCGTAAAGAGAGATTTATCAAGCCTGTAAAGTGGACTGGGAAGGAGAACGTAGGTTTTCAGCAAGTTGAAATACACTCACATCTACAGGAATTAGTGAGTGTCGTGAGACAGTTCTGTATATGGTACAGTGTACTGGAACGTCCACTGTGAGGGAAGAAGGTTGATGTGTGTTACAAAAGAAGGTAGACAACAATACTTGTGAGCACTGTACATTTTGACTAAATAGCTCCTCAGGCATTGAACAAAATGTTACAAGAAATCCAGCTAAAACTTTACCTGGGAAACAGTGGGTGGGAAAGTTAGGAGCAGAGGCAACCAAGTGATTGACAGAGCAAAATATTTACTTAAAGCGTGCATAAGGTAGTTATAACAAAAGCAAGAACTTCAATAATTAGAGCCACCCTTTTCAGTTTCAGGTGGAAGCACCTGTCTTTATTCTCAGCTCACCTCTCATAGAATCATAGAATATCAGGGTTGGAAGGGACCTCAGGAGGTCATCTAGTCCAACCCCCCGCTCAAAGCAGGACCAATCCACAATTAAATCATCCCAGCCAGGGCTTTGTCAAGCCTGACCTTAAAAACTTCTAAGGAAGGAGATTCCACCATGTCCCTAGGTAATGCATTCCAGTGTTTCACCACCCTCCTAGTGAAGAAGTTTTTCCTAATATCCAACCTAAGCCTCCCCCACTGCAACTTGAGACCATTACTCCTTGTCCTGTCCTCTTCTACCACTGAGAATAGTCTAGAACCATTCTCTCTGGAACCACCTCTCAGGTAGTTGAAAGCAGCTATCAAATCCCCCCTCATTCTTCTCTTCTGCAGACTAAACAATCCCAGTTCCCTCAGCCTCTCCTCATAACTCATGTGTTCCAGTCCCCTAATCATTTTTGTTGCCCTTCGCTGGACTCTCTCCAATTTATCCACATCAGTCTCTTGTCACCCAGATGTTTCAACAGGCTTCTTGTTACGATCCTAAGACCTTAATGATCTATTGGAGGCATTCCATTTTTCGCCTTGCATCCACAAACCACTCATTTGTCCTCTACCTTTCTCCAGCTGAACACTTGTTTCTCCAGCTCTAGTTTTAACTGAAGTTCTTCAATGATGTATTGAGTTCTTCAATACAAGTAGTTCAGGATTGTAGGATTTTCAAAGCTGTTGAGCTATACAGAGCACTCTAGCTAGCCGTACTTGTGGTCTGGCCGATGAAACACTACCCCCCCCCACCCCAAAAAAAGCAGCAGCTAGAAATACCACTAAATCACTATTGTTTCCTATGCTTTAATTTGATGCCACTGCTCAACAGCTACATCTGTTTACAGCAATCCGCAGTTAAGTGATCATGGTTTACACTAGATATTTTTGAACTTGCAGTTATTTTATACGGAGCAAGATCATCCCAGAAATCAGCCTCTCTCATTACATCAGGGGTGTAGATAGATTGTGTTTACTTAATGCACTAGAAGTTCAAATATTTAGCTTGCGGTTTAGATGGCTGAACAATCTGTACTGTAGTTAAGGGCTACGTATGCATCTTGAGGTTGAGAAGAGGGAACAGGTCTGGGTCTGAACAAAGCCCAGAATATGCACATGTGTTTGTCAATATGACTGATCCCCACCCCCCTAAAAGAGTGGATGTGCAAGAAGGCATGAATCAGTCCAAACAGCCTGCTGATGGTCATTTGACAGAATATGTGGGAAATTGAGTTTACCTGGAATTTATGAACTGGGAAGGCTGTTTCTCAGAAGGATTAACAGTGAGTCACAAAATAAACCCTGGGTCATTCACAAGCCTAGGCACTATATGTCTGGTGTCATGAGAGTGAGAACAGTTGGAGAGCAAAGAAAGGTCTCATGACAGCCTGTTAACTAATTTTCGTTCTCAGAGTGAAGACATGTCCTGGAATCTTTAAAAAACTGTCTTTCGTGATCCCAAATGTCTCCAAAGGGAGCTTTGTGAGAAGCAAGAGCAGGAACAAAAATACACATGGGTATAAATGCACTCTAAGAAAGTAATAACGTATACAACTTTCTGGAAATATCAGATACTATGTTTACTACCAGCCAGGGACTGGGATGAAAATGCAGAAGGCTGACAAAGAGCAGGAACAGCTGGTTACTTAAACTTGAGCCTCGGTACAGATGCAAAAAATAATACTTCTCTCTTCTGTGGCACTTTTCACCAATTGGTGAACCCCAAAGCACCTTACAAATGAAGGTGAGGATCCTTAGACACGTTTTACACTTGGAGTTTTCGCTTGAGAAGCATTTCATAAACACCCTTATTCTCAACGTGAGAAATGTTAGCAGAGTTTAAAAGCAATCCAGATGCATGGGTCGATTTGATTTTTGGATTCCCCTGTGAGGAAGCTAACACCAAAGTCACAGGGAAGAGAGGAAAATCAGGAGTTTCTAAGGTCAGTTGCGTGGATTCCAATATATGGACGAGGGCAGGGAAAGGAATGAAATCAGAGTGCTGTCTGAGAAGCTACCGGCAGAATTGTTATTTTCCATTCATCACTAGGGACCTGATCCAATGTCCACTGGGGTCAATGGAAAGATTCTGATTGACTGGCTATTGGAGCAGGTTCTATGAACCACCAGGGAGCCATTGATGATTGTAAAGCAATTTCTTTCAAATCCAGTGTCACAATGAGGGAGAAATCACATCAGCTGCTACCAGGGCCATGGACGGCCAATAAGCAGCAACACTAATGTGGCTCTGCATGGTAGGGGGCCTGCCGGAGAGGGGCCATGCCAGCAGGATTCAAGCCTCACACACAATGTGGGGAGCAGCGTTGCTGTGTGGCACCAACCTGGAGGCTGTGGAAGCATGGGAGGAGTCTCAGGGGCCAGGAATTGCTCAGCTCCACTGGCTCATAATCCCACACCCAATCTCTCAACTATGCCCACGTCTGCTGCGGTGCCTACAGGACACCAGCCAGTTAACAGTGGCTTGACGGGCAGATGGGAATAGGTGGCCCCGTACTGTAGATATTTACAGTTATCAGCGGGGCAAGTGACCCACATTTATATGTAAATAAAAATGTTCCCTTCACATGCCACTTGTCTTCTCCGATTGTAAGCTCTTTGGCGCAGGGAGCCACGTTTTCATGTGTTGATACAATGACCAGCATCATAAAGCCCCACTCCAGATCGGGGCTGTCACACTGTCTGGAGAGGCTCATGGCCAGCAGTGCCAACCTCACAGCCGACTGTCAAGAAGCAGGGTAGACACCCCAAGCGGATGGTATGTTCTAGAATTAGATTTCACCAAATCAGTAACAAATGTTGAACTCCTGATGCACAGTCTCATCATGGAGTCACAGACAGTCCCCGTGGGCACTCTGGTCTTTCTTGCCACACTGGCAAACTGGACTTAGTGATAGCTGGTTGCCATACCCCAAAGATCACAAAAGATTCAGGTCGCTTCCGGTCCCAAGAGACCAGTCACTTTTCTCAAGTCAATTTGTACCTCAGATCTCACACCAAAGGCAGCGCTTGTAGCCAATCCTTTAGTAAAATAACTCAGGATTTATTAACTAGGAAAAAGAAATGAGAGAGTTATTGACCGGTTAAAGCAGGCAAACATATATCTGCACATGAGTTACTCTCTATGATTTTAAAAGGTGACAGAGCTGTAGCAATCTGTCAGCACTGAATGTCTCTTAAGGCTAACCCAGGCTGACCCTGGGGAACTCTGCTTCTGTTCCTAGCTCCAGCCCTATGAGAGTCCAAACAGCAAAGACAGAGAGAAAATTTTCTTGTGTCCCTGTTTTATTCCCCTTCTTCCAGCAACCAAACTGATGGGACAGGCTTTCTTTCAGGTTCCACCTTCATAGGCGAGAGAGAGCCATTAACCAAGTCTTTTTACTGCGATGTTCCACAATGACCCATTTAGTTTTGATAGTCCATCTTGATGGGCGGTGGACCATTCCTCCTAACTGAGGTGGGATAGCTCAGTGGTTTGAGCATTGGCCTGCTAAACTCAGGGTTGTCAATTCAATCCTTGAGGGGGCCATTTAGGGATCTGGGGCAAAAATTGGGGATTGGTCCTGCTTTGAGCAGGGGGTTGGACTAGATGACCTCCTGAGGTCCCTTCCAACCCTGATATTCTATGAGCAGGCATTTTTACAGCTATAAAGCAAAACTTACATATTATCTTATAGCACAGGATACAGACATTCCAAGTGAAATTAATGCATGCAGTAATGTACACTCATTCTAGAGTCTAAACACCTATCTGATAAGTCAAACCCCTATCTTGAACATACAGGAGAGCTGGTCTGGTGTCCAGCTATGAATTTGTCAGTGCTCAGCTGAGGCCTCAGCTGTCGCAACAGCTGGCACCTGGTTTGCCAGCATCACAGGGGCCTTTGGCGAGCCTGTGCATTATTTGTTAATCACTAATAATAATGATGAGGGGGAGGTGTTATTTTTCTCAGTAGCCAGCCATATTCAGCAGGGATGGGATTTCTTCTGTCTTTCATGCTTTGGGCATGCAATGACTCTTTGCTAGGGCTTGGCAAAGGGAATGGGACTTTCACTCTGAATGACCATTTGAAATATTGTAGTAGGTTCTATTTCAAAAATGCTACATCAAAAAACTGACATTGCTAGGCACATGTATTACCAAATCTCTTCGGAGCAAGACCACCACGCATTAACCTACTGGACAAACACAGGCTCCTTTCACAGATCAAAAGGGAGAATGCTGCAGAACCTACCCTGATAGCAAACAGAATATATCTGGGGTCAACAATTTCCTCCATGTTCCGTGTATACCACAAAATACAGCACAGCAGAGAAGGACCAAAGAACATGCTGTCCCAGCGTAAAGGCTGCCAGCATCCTGACAGAATTAGGAAGTCCTCTCTCAGAATTGCCCTCTGGACATGAAATTACACAAAGAAAGACTTCATTAGGATCCATAACTAAATTGAGTCCAGCGGCGGGAGAGTGGAACATTCCATTTTTGTTTTGGCACGTTGCAACACTTTGCAACCTTTAGGATATTGTTCTAAGTAAGACCTGGAATCCTGCACAACTGCAACTCTGACAATTCAGTACTGTGTAGCAGAAATTATGAGAAGAGAAGACTTTACTTGAAAAAAAACCCTGAAAAACACACATGGGTCTAGGGCAGTGATCACTCTAATTTTTCCCACCCATGAGCAGAATGATTTTTGTTACGTGCACCACTATGGAGGTGATGTGGCGGGGGTGGGGCTGTGGGGTTTGGAATGTGGGAGGCGGCTCAGGGCTGGGGCAGAGGGTTGGGGTGCAGGGGTGTGAGGGCTCTGGCTGGGGGTGTGGCTCTGGGGTGGGGCTGAGGATCAGGGGCTCAGGGCTGGGCCAGAGGGTTGGGTGCAGGAGGTGAGGGCTTTGGGGTGGGGCCAGCAATGAGGGGTTTGGGGTGCAGGAAGGTGCTCTGGGGCTACAGCGGGGAGAGAGGACTCCCCCCAGCTCTCCCTGCAGCAACACCTGGGCTGTGGGGGGGGCGAGGTGATAGGTCTGGGGCTGAGGCAGCAGGATAGGCGCCCCACCCCCAGCCCCAGCAGGTTCCAGCCAGGGGAAGGCTGCCCCTGCCACCCCTGGGGCCGGGCACCCTGGCCGGTCCCTGGGCGGGTTCCCTGGGCGCCCGTGGGGCGGTACATGGAACTTAGGTCCAGGGGGGCTGGAACAATTTTTATAGTGGGGTGCTGAGAGCCATTGAACCAAATTGTAAACCATGGATCCCTCGTCCCAGCACCTATCAATGGGTCCGATTGTGAAGCCCTTTCCCAGCAAAACTCCCATTCCAGCCGGGAAGGGAAGACTTGAAGCCACTGGCTTCAAATGGGAGTTTTGCCTGAGAAAGGACTGTAGGAGTTGGGCCAAACACATATCAGGTCACAGACATTCACAAGTCTCAGAAAATTGGGGGTTAAGATAGGCAAAACCAGAGATAAGTCCCTAATAACCGTTATCGAATGACTGAGATTTGTACTTAAATGGTAACAGTGGTTATTGAAGACTCCATTACAAAACTATGCAGCTGAAGGGATTGTGACACTATTGTCACTGCAGCACTTTCTATTTTCATGCCACCCATGAGGAAGTGATCCCTGGTTTAACTACTTCACCCCATCTGCTCTGGTACTTATATGGGCCCTATCGTATCTGATACACAATCTGTCGTGTGTATGGACCCTCATGGGCCACTGTGAGGTAAAGTAATGCTGTTACGCCCATGCTGGGGATGGGACACACAGAGACTGAGTGATTTGCCTGTGATCACGGAGAAAGTCTGTGGCAGTACAAGGAATTGAACCCAGAACTCTCAAATCCTAAGCTAGGGCACTACCCACTGGACCAGCCATGCATCTATGAGGTGATGAATTTGACCCATTGAGTCTGCTTCCTGTCTCCACGTGACTGAATCTTTCTACTCATTGCTGAAACTCTAAGAGAAATTTTTTACGAGAAAGTCAGAGTCATATTTTTGCTCAGAATAACTGTTCTTAAACAATTTCTCCAATGCACTCAGCACAAATTGCTTATTTGACTTTAGCATGCAGGTCTTTTCTCTGCCCCTATATTTTCTGTAACAAACATTTTAGTGCAAATAATGAAAGGCATATCACACGCTTCAATCATGCCTGAATCCCCTGTGTCCCTCTTAAAGCATCTCTCTGCAAAAACAAGACACCGGAAGCTGGTCCACAGGAGTCGAAGGAATGTTTTAAATAGTTAACTTTGAACGACCTCATTGAGATGACTAATGAGTCGATCACCTTCTAGTTGGCTATTGAATGTCTTAGAGAGACTAGAATTGTCTCATTTTCTCCACAACTGTAAGAGCTGAAGTCAAGACTGGAATGGAGTACAAAGAGCAATACTTGGCAAACTTTAAGACTATGACCTACTCTAGCTCTGTGGGAAGGAACCTTGGTGTTGTCGATTTTCATGCAACATCATCCGTTCCTCAAAACCTGCAAAATGACCTAAAAGCTCAGCCCCTTCACAATTCAGAGGTGAGGTGTGTTTATCTAAAGGAAGGAATTCCCAAAGCAACTGAATATTTAGGACAAAGCATCTTCCACCAAGTTCTGTGGCTCCATACCACATGAGAATTCCCACAGGCCAGGGGGATTCTCCTAGGACCACTTAAGCAGCGGTGATGGCTGCTTTGCAACAGTGGAATACCCCAAAGCAGTAGGTGGGCACTGGAAAATCAAGCTCTTAGTCCTCCTCCCCTTCTCTGCTTGCATTGGCTCCCAGATAACACATACCCAGATCAACCAACCTTCAGATGAAGGGTCAGAAATCTCATGTTCCTTTTCACGTTGACAATACCACTTATTACTGAGTACAATGGTGGAGAAGCTTCCAGCTATAAAATCAAAGTAGCAACACACTTTATGACTGAAATGCTACCCAGACCACCCCAAAAATGGAAAGGGCATACAAAGGGATATGGAAATAATACATCCAGCATTTCTGTTTCCCCATGGATACCTCAATATGGTTTAGTCCTTTGCTGGAGAAAACTTTCTGTGGGAACAATGGGAGATGCCAGGCATTCACTACTAAAAAGCTATTGTCCTCCCAACATATATATCTTCTCTGTAGCAAGAGAGATTGGGGCCCTTGAATTTTTGGTTTTTGAAGACAGATCCAATTGGGTATTGTCTTAAAGAGGTATTCAGAAGACACAGAGAATGGCCATCCAGAATTGAACTGAATGAGCTTCTGAGCACATGGGAATACACTTCATCCTGCGTCTTTGTCTCAGTTGATCAGAGGAGGCAAAGGAAAGTTAGTGGCTCAGCAGATGGTATGGGGGAAAGGATCCAGGATCTCTGGGCACAGAAGAGAATTTTCTGGGGGAGGATCAAATTAGTGGGTAAATTATAGAATCAGGAAAAAGAAAAGGAGTACTTGTGGCACCTTAGAGACTAACAAATTTTGATTCATTCATAGCCTCCGAAATGTTTGTGCACAGGACCGGCACAGTCAGGAAGCTCTTGGAAGGGCATGCGTGCAGGTGAACTGTACAGCACTTAACATGCGCCAAGATCATCCCGTGATAGAATTTGGAAGGGGAAGTTGTTAGGAAGGCGACAAAGCTTAAGTTTCTGTATCTACAGATCTGATGAAACTGAGGAGGTGACCAGCCCTCTGTGGAGAAAGAAGTGGTTCGGGACTATTTAGAAAAACTGGATGAGCACAAGTCCATGGGGCCGGATGCATTGCATCCGAGAGTGCTAAAGGATTTGGCAGATGTGATTGCAGAGCCATTGGCCATTATCTTTGAAAACTCATGGCGATCCGGGGAAGTCCCGGACGACTGGAAAAAGGATAATGTAGTGCCCATCTTTAAAAAAGAGAAGAAGGAGGATCCTGGGAACTACAGGCCAGTCAGCCTCACCTCAGTCCCTGGAAAAATCATGGAGCAGATCCTCAAGGAATCAATTCTGAAGCACTTAGATGAGAGGAAAGTGATCAGGAACAATCAGCTTGGATTCACCAAGGGCAAGTCATGCCTGACTAATCTAATTGCCTTCTATGACGAGATAACTGGCTCTGTGGATGAGGGGACAGCGGTGACGTGTTGTTCCTTGACTTTAGCAAAGCTTTTGACACGGTCTCCCACAGTATTCTTGCCAGCAAGTTAAAGAAGTATGGGCTGGATGAATGGACTATAAGGTGAATAGAAAGTTGGCTAGATTGTCAGGCTCAACGGGTAGTGATCAATGGCTCCATGTCTAGTTGGCAGCCTGTATCAAGTGGAGTGCCCCAAGGGTTGGTCCTGGGGCCGGTTTTGTTCAATATCTTCATAAATGATCTGGAGGATGGTGTGGATTGCACCCTCAGCAAGTTTGCGGATGACACTAAACTGGGAGGAGAGGTAGATACGCTGGAGGGTAGGGACAGGTTACAGAGGAACCTAGACAAATCAGAGGATTGGGCCAAAAGAAATCTGATGAGGTTCAACAAGGACAAGTGCAGAGTCCTGCACTTAGGACGGAAGAATCCTATGCACCGCTACAGACTAGGGACGAATGGCTCGGCAGCAGTTCTGCAGAAAAGGACCTAGGGGTTACAGTGGACAAGAAGCTGGATATGAGTCAACAGTGTGCCCTTGTTGCCAAGAAGGCCAATGGCATTTTGGGATGTATACGTAGGGGCATTGCCAGCAGATCATTCCCCTCTATTCGACATTGGTGAGGCCTCATCTGGAGTACTGTGTCCAGTTTTGGGCCCCACACTATATAAAAAGGATGCGGAAAAATTGGAAAGAGTCCAGCAGAGGGCAACAAAAATGATTAGGGGACTGGAACATATGAGTTATGAGAAGCGGCTGAGGGAACTGGGGATGTTTAGTCTTCCTTAGATATTTTTAAGGTCAGGCTTGATAAAGCCCTGGCTGGTATGATTTAGTTGGAGATTGGTCCTGCTTTGAGCAGGGGGTTGGACTAGATGACCTCCTGAGGTCCCTTCCAACCCTGATATTCTATGATTCTATGATTCTATGAAACATTGGGGAAAGCTGTCTTGACTTATCCCTTGAATCCTAATGCAGAATGAGCTGGAAATCCCAAATTTAATGGCTATCACTGAGAAATAAAAATACTTCCCAGCTGCAGGACAGAGTATGCCCAGCCTCCTGCCAGGCCAGCCATCACAGGATGCAAACATGGCATGAAGCCACCTTTGCTGTTCACCAGCCTGGGCTGTCCTGTCAAGATGTGGCCGTGCAAACTCACCAACGTTCCTGCTTACAGCAGCAGCTCAGAAGCTGTAGAGCTAGCCATAGGCTGACACAGAAAGCAAAGAACAGAAGCTCCATATACAATGGTTTGTTTAGTGAAGTAAGCATGCGGTGTGCTTCGCCCCAGGAAAATGGAACTGATGTGGGGGGGGAGTCAAGAGAATCTCTTTGGCGGGGGGAAACCGCACAGAAAGAAGGAAGGTGACAGAAGGAACAGAATTCCACTCAGCGCAATCAAGAAGAAGACGAACCAAAGCACAGAGTACACAGAAGGGCGGCTTTGTGGCCTCAGATGCAGCTGTCATAGGTTTAATTCCTACTCCTGACTTAGGATCTGTCTACACTGGAATTGGAGATGTAATTTCCAGGGTGTGTACACAAACCCACGCTAGCTCTGATCAACCTAGTGTCGTGTGCTAAGAATAGTGGTGTAGCCACGGGTGGCAGCTTGGACCAGTTGCCCTGAGTTCATACCTACAGTTTCAGGGGGGGCAGCTGCAATCACACTGCTATTTTTAGAATGCTAGCTCTATCAGACCTAGTGTGGGTAGGTCTACCCAAGCTAGGAATCACATCACCGGCTCCAGTGTAGATGTACCCACAGACCCTCTCTGTGTCCCTGGACAAGTCTCCCGATGCCTCAAGTCTCCATCTTCCTTCTCTGTTTAGACTGTAAGGTCTTCTTGGACAGAGACTGTCTCTCACTGTGTGTGCGTATATACTGTCTAGCACAATGCGGCCAGTATCTTAGTTGGAGTCTCTAGGCATTACCCAAATACAAATAACAATAGTGCTAACATAAAGGAGAGCAAAATGCCATCTAGCCACAATGCATTCTCTTTTGCCACGTCAGCCAGCAATCTGAGGGCAGCATTACCACCCTTTCCCTTTTCAAAACACAACACAGACCACTCCCCCCAACATCCTGCTCCTCATTGATAGAAGCCCATCATCAGACCTTACCAGCCCAGCCCTCTGGATTGAAGACACTGAAAGATCCAAAACAAACAAGACCGACACTACACTGAAAACAAGCTCTGTCACTCTGTCTGAAGGTGTGGGAGTGTATAATATCATAGATACTGTATATACAGAAAGAAAAGGAGTACTTGTGGCACCTTAGAGACTAACAAATTTATTTGAGCATAAGCTTTCGTGAGCTACAGCTCACTTCATCAGATGCATTCAGTGGAAAATACAGTGGGGAGATTTATATACACAGAGAACATGAAACAATGGGTGTTACCATACACACTGTAACGAGAGTGATCAGGTAAGGTGAGCTATTACCAGCAGGAGAGCGGGGGGGGCGGGGCGGAGGGGAACCTTTTGTAGTGATAATCAAGGTGGGCCATTTCCAGCAGTTCACAAGAACGTCTGAGGAACAGTGGCGGGGGTGGGGATAAACATGGGGAAATAGTTTTACTTTGTGTAATGACCCATCCACTCCCAGTCTCTATTCAAGCCTAAGTTAATTGTATCCAGTTTGCAAATTAATTCCAATTCAGCAGTCTCTCGTTGGAGTCTGTTTTTGAAGTTTTTTTGTTGAAGAATTGCCACTTCTAGGTCTGTAATCGAGTGACCAAAGAGATTGAAGTGTTCTCCGACTGGTTTTTCAATGTTATAATTCTTGACGTCTGATTTGTGTCCATTTATTCTTTTACATAGAGACTGTCCAGTTTGTATGGTAACACCCATTGTTTCATGTTCTCTATGTATATAAATCTCCCCACTGTATTTTCCACTGAATGCATCCAATGAAGTGAGCTGTAGCTCACGAAAGCTTATGCTCAAATAAATTGGTTAGTCTCTAAGGTGCCACAAGTCCCCCTTTTCTTTTTGTGGATACTGACTAACACGGCTGCTACTCTGAAACCTGTATATACAGAGAAGAATATACCCTTCCTGGTAAAGCATTTGATATGCTAACCATCATGGATATGCTAAACCAATGGATGCTGGCATTTTACAGAAATATATGACAATACAGTGGGCTGTGTAATAAAAATCTGAAGCAAAAAATGTGGAAGCAATTCAAGAAAACAGATTTCACATTTTTGTCTTTGTTAGAGTCAGATTCTGACATGCTCCAACTAAAAGTCAACATCTGTATGCATTTACAATTAAAATATATAGGTATTCACGATGGCTGCCTCCTTCCACGATGTTTTACTGCTGCCTTTTTCTTCTGAAATATTCAAACCATTACATTATTTTATTTCAATATATTACACATCACCCTTTCACCTCGGCGCTTTGGTTCAGATCCAGCCCTTGGTCGAGGAAATAGAAAACATCTGAAAACATTTAGTAGCCTCATCTCAATGCCTAATGGACTACAGTCTGCCCTGACATGACAAAACACAACAAATAAACTGGCTTGCCACAGATTAAATATGTTTTCACAAAAACACACCGGGGTGTAGGGCTTCATAAAGGCATTGCTAATTGCACTCAAGCCCACGGTGTTAAGCATCAGAATAGTTTGCAGACCATCTGGGCTGCACCTGTCCCCCTGGAAGAAACAGGTGACTGAAGGTGTTTGCAGCCTAAAGGAGCCGCCTCGCCGCGTTCTTCTGTTATTCTAAAGCCGAGAGATGTGTCAAGCTACAGTTAAAACACAATCCAAGGACACCGTGTTCTGGACAGTCTCCATGTCTTGTAGTTTATAAAAGAATCAGGTCCATGAAGAAAACTTTATTACTGACAAACCCTGCAGCTTTTTTTTTTTTTACACATGAATTTTAAGGTGGACAAAAGTCACTAAAGCCCCTGTCTTTGCTGGGGCCCTCAGCCATCGGTGGCTGGCGACCAGCGCGGCTGCATCGGTGATAGGGTTGCCAAGTGTCCGGTTTTCAACCGGAAAGTCCAGGCAAAAACGGCCCCTGACCTGCAGGAGCAGGGGTGACACGTAGCGGGGACATGCGGGGGCAAGTGCCCCCCCCACAAGATTGGCCTGCCGGAGCAGGGAGAGGGACTCTGTCTTTCTCCCACAGCTGCCGCCGCCTCCCACAGCCAGGCTCTCTCTTGCTCTCTCGCAGGCAGCCGCCGCCAACTGAGAGGGGAGCGGCCAGCAGGAGAAGTAGGTGGTCCCACCCTTTCCACTCCCTGCCGGGGCCTAGTGGCCAGGGTCAGAGGCTGAGTGAGCTGGAAACGTGCCAGGGAGTGGAAAGGGCAGGACCACCCACTTCTCCCGCCGACCGCTCCGCTCTGGGTCGGTGTGAGAGCCCAGCTGCCCACCGCGGCTCCTGGGCTGTCTGAGAGCGAGCCTGGCTGTGGGAGGCGGCAGGCTGCCCCCTGCCCATGCCCGGCTGCTGGGGACAGGGGCCGAATGTGCCGGGGCAGGTGCAGTGGGAGGAGAGAGCCTCCCCCGCAGGTAACTGATGGGGTGGGAAGAGTGCGGCGGTCCAAAGGCTGGATGAAGGGTTGCGGGGGGAGAGGAGTGAGCAAAGGGCAGGGGTGGAGCAGGGGGTGGATCCTCAAGGGGTGGGGGAGGTGCAGGGGGTAGAACAGGGGGCAGGGTCTTAGTGGGAGGGGAAGGATCAGGGATGTCCAGTTTCCAGAAATTGGAAAGTTGGCACCCCTAACCAGTGATCACTGTGCGAGGCTCTGTTCATGCACAGAGTACGACGCAGTCTGTCCCTGCCCCCAAAAGTTGACAATTTAAATGGGCAAGACCAAGGGTGGGAGAGGAAACACACAGAGAAAGGTGAAGTGCTTTAATCCAAAGTCACGCAGCTGACTAGCAACAGAGCCAGGATTAGAAGCCCAGTCTGCTCATCCCCAGTCCAGCACTCTAACCACTAGACTCTACTGACAGACTATTTGCTGAATTCTGCTTGACAGCTGGACAAGCCACGCCACTGCGAGTCACGGCTTATCGTGGCTTTTCCCGCCAATTCATGGGTTTTGCATTGGTGCCTCTACACTGCTGGCTGATATGGGGACAAAACCCAATTTAAATGAGTCCTTGGACAGAGCCGCCATGGACTGAATCACATCAAAATGTTCACAAGAGAAGCTAAAGTCTGACCCTGGAAGGTGCTGAGAACTCTCACCTGCCATTAAAGTTGGCTGGAGGTGGGAGCGTTCAGCATCTTAGCAGGATAGGTCGCCAAAGCTCTACTCTGAAAAGTGACCGGGTGGAGATGGCACCTTCTCACTCAGCAAGTGTTTGACATCTACTAATATCAATCAAAAGGCTCCCATTGACTTCAAGGGGTGTTGGATCAGGCTTATCATAGCTCATCAGGAGCACGGTGCCTCGTACAGGGAGCCCCTTGCTAGTCCTCTAGCCATTAATTGACATTCAGCTCAGCAATGGCTGCCTGGACTTTCAAACGCCAAGACAAAAGTAAACAGTTTGCTTCATGCTTTAACGGTGGGTCAGTCGGATTGTTAGGCCTTGACTTGAGCCTGAGTGTTTTGGGTTAGGACCAGGGAAATCCTCTCCTGTATCCGCTTCACCAAAGCACTGCCCTTCGAAGAAGCCTTCTTATCTCACCTGGTTGGCTACCACCTCCTCCTGGTCCTTCTAGCCATTGGAGGATCAAGCCTTGTTGGTTTGGTTGCTACCAGAGCCTGAGTGGATTTTCTAGCCATTACTCAGAGGTCTAAATTCACTTGCGCAGGTGATTCTTTTCCTTTGGGAGAGTGTGTCAGGGTGGCAACCCCTCCAGTTGGAGGAAGAGAAGGGCTGGTACCCCTCGTCACAGCTCCCTTGTGTGTATTTAGTCAGATCTGAAAGTAGAACTCCCTAAGTTCTGAGACATTATCCTGGACTGTACACACACTCTGTTTTTTAAACACGGAAGCATGTTACAGTGTTCATATTTCATTTTGCTATCGCAAATAAATGTGAAAAGGGGACATGACAATAGCTTCCCGATAGGGCAGGGGTGGCCAACCTGACCCTGAGAAGGAGCCAGAATTTACCATTATACATCGCCAAAGAGCCACAGTAATATGTCAACAGCCCCCCATCAGCTCCCCCACACCTGGCTCCCCACGCCTCCTGCCCACCGGCAGCCCCACCGATCAGTACCTCCCCCTCCCTCCCTCCTTCCCTCCCCACACCTCCCTATTAGCTGTTTTGTGGGGTGCAGGAGGCTCTGGGAGGGAGGAGGGAGGAGCGAAGGCACGGCAGGCTCAGGGGAGGGGGTGTGAAGGGGTGGTGTGGGGGCAGGGCCTGCGACAGAGCCAGGGGTTGAGCCGTGAGCACCCTGGAAAGTTGGCACCTGCAGCTCCAGCCCTGGAGTTGGTGCCTTTACAAGGAGCTGCATATTAACTTCTGAAGAGCCGTATGTGGCTCCGGAGCTACAGGTTGGCCACGCCTACGATAGGGGGTCTTATAATACGATAGCATGCTTTTGCGATAGTATAGGGCAATGTCTAGGAACTTAGGGAATTCTCGTGTCAGGAAGAGCTTGATGAAAGAGGACAACACATGTGCAGGAAGGAATAAAGCCTTAATGTTATACTGTCTTGGCTCTCTCTCTCTTTTCTAATGCTTTGAACACTGAACAGATACAAAGGAAGGTGGAATTTGGTCCTGTGGCTGGAATCTAGCTCACAAATCTGCTGCTGAGTGAGCCAAAAGAGAATCAATTTCATTCTCGTAGTTGTGTTGACTCTGCTAAGAGGCGTTAAACTATGAGTGCTAAAGAAAGCAGGTCCGACTGAATACACACCAGGGAGTGTGTTGGGGGGGTTTTGGCTCACAATTGGTGAGTCAGTAATTTAGCACCTCAACGTTCATCGTTAAGCCTCTTCATTGCCTTGACATGATGCTTCAAATGCCAGTGTAATTTACAAACGTGGGCTGCTTAATCCACCTGATTTCCCTAGAAACCACCAAGCTGTTTCAATAGCAAAGCTGTAGATCTAGGAGTAGTTAAAAAAAAAACCCGAACTTCTATGGTGTCATATGTGGCTGTCAAGAAATCAAGGGGAAGTAATTTCAGTCGAAACTGAATAACTTGGACACAGTCATCTCTGCTCCGACTGATTCCAGCATCCGCTTGCCAATCTAAAAATCACCTGTTTCAGCAGCAGTTAATAACCCGGGAGCCATGCTGAATTTCTGACAGTAGTGTCCATTCTTTTAATGGACCAACTTCTGTTGGTGAGAGAGACAAGCTTTCAAGCCTCACAGAGCTGGTCTCTCTCACCAGCAGAAGTTGGTCCAATAAAAGATATTTCCTCACCCACTTTGTCTTTCTAATATCCTGGGACCGCCATGGCTACCACCATACTGCATACAATTAGGGTGGCCAGGTGTCCGGGTTTTAACCAGAACGCCCGATCGAAAAGGGACCCTGGCGGCTCTGGTCAGCACCACTGACCAGGCCATTAAAAGTCTGGTCTCCCTACCTGGCTCCATGTGACTCCCGGGAAGCTGTTGGCATCTCCCTCTGGCTCCTAGGTGGAGGGACGACCACAGGGGTCTGCGCACTGCCTCCGCCCCCAGTGCCAGCTCTTCAGCCCCCATTGGCCAGGAACCGCAGCCAATGGGGGCTGAGAGGACGGTGCCTGTAGGCGCGGGCAGCACACATGGTTGCGCCTCCACTTAGGAGCCAGAGAGAGATGTTGCTGCTTCCCGGGAGCTGCTTGAGGTAAGCGCTGCCTGGAGCCTTCACCCCAAAACCCCTCCTGTACCCCAACTCCCAGAGCCCACACCCCCAGCCAAAGCCTGCACCCCCTCCCCATCCCAACCCCCTGCCCCAGCCCGGATCCCCCTCCTGCACCTTGAACCCCTCATTTCTGGCCCCACCCCAGAGCCCACACCCCCAGCCCAGATTCTGCACCCCCCTCCAGTACCCCAACCCCCTCATCTTTTGCCCCACCTGAGAGCCTGCACCCGCAGCTGGAGCCCTCACCCCCATCATGTCCCAACCCACTGCAGCAGCCCAGTGAAAATGAGCAAGTGAGTGAGGATGGGGGAGAGCGAGTGATAGAGGGAGGGGGGAATGGAGTGAGTGGGGGGGCCTGACCTTCTAGAAGGGGCGGGACATGGGGCGGGGCAGATTTTCTGAAAATACAAAGTTGGCAACCCTACATACAATAATTATGACAGATTCATTTTTAAGATAGTATTTTCCTAAATTAAATTATGCCCACAGCATATTCCAGCAGAACCATGACCAGCCTAGTGGCATCTTGATGGCTGTGCCAGGACTGGGGTGGGGGAGGCGAATTAGGAGCACTGAGACCACCTGGGCGATACCTTGGCTGATCCCAGGCCTGCTGGGATGCAGGGAGTGAGGATACAGCTGAAGCGCCCAGGGTATACAAAGGTTGGTCTCATGGACAGAGCACTGGACTGGGACATGAGAGAGCTGCAGGCCCCGCCTGGCTCAGCTCTAGACTTCCAGCATGACTGTGGGCAGGTTGCGTCATCTACTGGGTGCCTCAGTTCCCCCACCTGTAAAATGGGGATCACAGTTTTTCCCAATCTCACAGGACGTCGTAAGGATCAAAGCCCATTCATGACCATGCAGTGCTTGGAGATGTTGATGATAAAGGCCAGACGAGCAAAGTACTTAGACTAGCAGCAGACAGCAAGCAGGGTTGCTGTAGCCATGTTACTCTTAGGACATCAGAGAGACAAGGTGGGTGAGGTAATATCTTTTACTGGACCCACTGCTGTTGGGGAGCGAGACAAGCTTTCGAGTCACACAGAGCGCGGAGGGTGAAATCTACTCCAGCTACACAAGGCTCAATGAGGGTAGAGCCTGAAGGAGCTGGGGAGATCACAGCCCAGAGCCAGTGAGCAGGACAGGGCCGTCCCTAGCTGTTCTGGGGGGTCCTACGCAGCACCCCCGCTGGTGAGTGCAGGCCCGGCCCTGCTGCAGTCCTCAGGGGCAGCAAGGGGCAGGGTGGGGGCAGAGCGAGGCGGGGGCTTTGGGGAAAGGGGAGAGTGGGGGCGGGGCTGGGGTGGAGCAGGGGCGGGATGGGGCGGAGCAGGGTGGGGCTTTGGGGAAGGGGTGGAGTGGGGGCGGGGCTGGGGCAGAGCAGAGGTGGGAAGAGGCAGGCCTGGGGCGGGGGCCACGGGGAAGAGGTGGCGCAGGGGCTGGAGCAGCATGCAGCTGTGCAGGTCACCAGGAAATGTGGTGCCCCAAATTTCCTGGTGCCCTATGCAGCTGCATACTTTGCGTATGGGAAGGGATGGCCCTGGAGCAGGAATAGCCCTGGAGCAGCCCTCACCCCAGGCCTCTGGCCTGCCCCCATCACAGCCTGCCACGTTGGCCCAGACCCTTTCTGCAATGTGAAAGGGGACACAGGCGCCCTTGTGGGGCCACCCTGTCTGTCGTGCTCCCAGGCAGTAGGAGGGACATACTACTGCTAAATTTCACCCTGAACCCTTTCAGAGTGCGCACCGCCATGTAGCTGTCCTTTGTCATGTGTTCGTACAGCTCCTAGCACGATGGGGCTCCAAACCACACAGGGCCCTGCAGGTGCTACTGTGATACATGCTATAAAAATGTCTCCACTGTGTGTATTTTTGTTGTGCGTGTGTTTTTTATAAATATATAAAGCAATAAAACAGTTTGAACTAAAATAAAGCCTGGGAAAATGTAACCTATTAAAGCCAGGCAGAAACATTTTTCTATCAGTTCTTTTTTGGTTTGTTTAAATAGACCTCCAGGCCTTTCCTCTTGGTTTAAGACTATTCTTTCATGGAGAGGTTTCAGTGTATATTAAAATCGCTAGCTGTTGCCAGCTCAGACTTCTGCACTGGGCGTCTAGGCTTTCTGTTCCATGAAGACAAATAAGTGGGCGCACGGCTGCTCCCTGTCCATACATTGTTCATGGTACTGAGCAGTGATTTTCCATATCGAACTGTCTTTGCATTCACCCCAGGAGGAAGGGTGAGCCTGGTTTATTAAGTTCCCATTTCTCAAAAAGCAGCAACATCTGGAGTGCTGAGCCGTTTGTTGGCACAGCTCAGTGGAAAGGAATTCTGCAATGGGCGAGATTTGCCCTGCTCACTAGGCATCACTACAATCAGTTCTGGTGACAGAGAAAATATTTAAGGCAGCCAATCAAATAAATAACGTCAGAAGGATGTGGTAAGACAATCTGTGCTGTCAAGTTTTGGTTTTTTTAACGGACAAACTAGATATTGAAGCACTTTCTCTCTATTTTCTTCATTGTAAACTACAATTTACCCTACTTTTCCATTACACAAGATTCTTCCATTAGATGGATACCAGGGCAAAACTTCATTTCGCGTGGCGCTTGACTGTGTGGGTTAGCTAAATCAAGCCAGGTGAAATAGATTAACTCGAGCACTTTATTTCAATGCAGCTTTTATAATCATGCTGACTAGCACTTCCTCAGTTTGACTTCCCCCACAACTAGTCATATGGTACCCAGGATCTGCCGAGGAACTGTAGTGCGTCGTTTATTAAGAATGCTTATGTTAGACACAATGCTCCTGATGGGCCAGGGAGCGCCTTCAAAGGCTGGTTCATGGGCTGAACATCAGGTGTGTTTGAGACCAGCTGTATCACTTCTGCAACACCAAATGGTCATATGTTCCCTAAGATCGGTGCGTGCAACTCCTTTGGCACCGGCGGGACTGAGAGTGTGACATGCCCTGTTCTCCACGTCTCAAGTAGAGAAAAGTCCATGGTTGTTCCCAACCCCAGAAGCTGCCACCATCTCCTCTTTAAACCAACCTGTCTAGCCCTATCAGTAGAAGCACCTATAATAAATCATAGAATTACAGTGGCTTGGAACCGTGACTATCACATCTCTCCCACTTCACTGCATATGTGATACCACATGTCAGACTTAGATCCTACCTAACAGCAGGGTGTTTTGCAAGTCCTCAGCTCTAGAATTTGATTCTCCCGTGGTCTGACAGAGTCCAAAGTTTTTGAACGGCAGGGCACTGCTGCAAGGCATCACTGTTGTCCCCAAGTTTCTCATAAGTGGGTGGGTTTAGTGGACCTTGAATTCGGGGGAGAGGAGAAGAGCTGAGGTTTGGAAGAGTTGGGTGCATTGTAACTAAAACGTTCCTGGCTAATGGGAAGCATATCGTCTGTATTGCTCATGCATCTGCACCAAGGGAAAGCACACTGAATACAATCAGACTATATTCTGTGAAGTCAGAATGGAGGATGGTGACCTCCTGTACTGTAGGTGGCCAATCTTTTCCTAGCTTGTTCACTGTGGCTTGGACAAGTGCATAAGCCAATGTTTGCGAGGCAGTATCATGTAGTAGACAAAGCATTAGACTGGGAGTGAGTGAATGTGGGTTCCTAATCACAGATGCACCAGTGGCCTGATGTGTGACCTTAAACAAGTAATTTCACCTCTTGTTTCCCTACTCTTTGTCTTGTTCATTTAGACAGGAAGCACTTCTGGGCAGAGACTGTCTCTCACTTGTGTCCAGCACAATGGAGCCCTGATCTTGCTTGGGGTTTCTAGGCATTACTGGAAGACAAATAATAATAGTTTAAAGTCTTATAAGCAAATATTATTTTACCTTTATGCAACAATAGGCTTTTATGCACCCCAGCTTTTATTTAAGAAAAACACCATTTGTCTCTCCTCATTACTGAACAATGAGGATGGACCAGATAACTAACAAGAGGGGCTCTTCCTAAATGATTCCGTGATCGCTGATCATTGACTGTCGGGGACTGAAACGTTTTATGCTTCAGGTTTACACAGCTTGCTCTCGGGCAGAGATTTGGAAAGCCAACCCACCACCATGAATGGAGCTAAACATTTGTCACCACATCGCTTCCATACGTTGCCTTTGGCTACCAAAGGAGAATTTTGGGAGGGTCGCTAATTAGAAATTTTGCCTATGCAACAACACAAGGCGACAATAATAAAGGTGGAATTTGTCTGTGGCATATCCCCACCCCTCCCCCGGCTATGGCGACTTAAGTCAAAAATCTTAAACTCATTCTGCAACCAGCAGACATATTCCAGCACGTTAAATATTTAAGTGATACATTTGCCTGACTATGGATCATTGATAAGACTTTGCATGTTGACAAGTGCTAATGATATTCATAATCATTTGGACGTAGAACTAGATAAAGAGATTTCGAATGCATTCATCTCCACCTTTAAGTATTATTTTGATGACAACTAAAACAAAGAGAAGAGTATTTAGTTAATGTCTATCATCCTTCTTGGCAAGACAAGTAAAGTATTTTATCCAGACAATCCTAACTCCTGGAGAATATCCAATAAAGGTAATCCTCATCTACTACAACAGAGTAGCTATTTAGAGCTGGCTTGTTCAGGGGCCTGTATTCTTAACAAAACATTTACAGAATCGGTGTATCAAAGTAAAACATTTCTGGTCAAATAAATCACTCTGTCTGATTTTATTTGTAAAGCTTTAGACTTCCGTATAATATGCACAAAATACATGACAGGGTGGTCGGAAGGGTTTGCCCACATAAGTTCAAAGCTTTCAACCACATCGCCCCATCATGTATTCAATATACACCACATCGCTTACACCAAAGATCATTTTAAAATGCTTCACAGAAATGGAAAGCTCGTATTGCTCCTATTTTTCATAACACCTGAAAAGCCAGGCTTCCTTAACACCCACAGTCCAGCTATTGGAGCAAGAGAGGGGAAGGAAAATTGTAACCAACGGATTCTAGAAAGCTCTCAAACTTAACCTAAAACCAACTTTTCCATACATAAATTGTGCTTCTGAGGCCCGACATTCTCAGGGCCTACAAGATCTAGAAGCAAGCACTCCTCCACGTTGGAAATGGGGGTCTCCAGTTTGTCGGCTGAGGGCGCAGGCCCAGTCTGCTGAGGTCTGAGGCTATCGTTTTCATTCTCCGTGCCAGTGCTTTTCAGGGTACCCCAGCCTCCTGCCATAGTACATTGCTAAATACTAAGCCGAAAGAAAGGACTGCCCATTGTCAAGAGTGACGGAAGCTCCTTAAAAGTAGGGGGGGGGCCACTGGCACCCGAACTATGGCCCCACCCCTGTGCCGCCCTTTCCCCCGATGCCCCACCCCCATGCTGCCCCTTCCCCTGGAGCCGCCGGCCTCACACCGCTCCTTCCTTCCGACGCCCCACCCTTGCACCGCCTCTTCTCCCCAAGACCCTGCCCCCTCTCGCTCCTCTCCACTCCCTCCCCCCGTCGCTTGCCCTTACAGAGGATAAAAAGTGATGGGGACAGAGCCCCCTGCCCCCCCCATTCCGGTGCCCCTGCCCATTGTGTTCAACCAGAGTCCCACATGCAGGAGGAGAACGGGAGGGAGGGATAGCTCAGTGGTTTGAGCATTGGCCTGCTAAACCCAGGGTTGTGAGCTCAATCCTTGAGGGGGCCATTTAGGGATCTGGGGCAAAAATTGGGGATTGAGCCTGCTTTGAGCAGGGGGTTGGACTAGATGAAGTCCCTTCCATCTCTGATATCCTATGACAGGAAACAGTTCTCAGATTCACTTACAACCTTGATTCTCCACCAATAAGAACAGGTCTGATTAGTTACCTCAGAAAAAGAGCATCAATGTTTGTTCCTATTTAAGGGCATGTCCTTTATTTCAATGTTAGATGTTAAAGCTTATTACTGCCCGGAAACCACAATAGAGATCAGGGCCCCTTGAGTTAGGTGCTTTATGTGCACACAGAAGGATTCAGTATCTTCCACCGTTGTTTGCAAGGTGTTGTAGCTGTGTTCATCCCAGGATATAAGGGAGACAAACCAGCAGAAGATATTACCTCATCCACCTTGTCTTTCTTAAACAGTAAGAGACAGTTTCTACCCCAAGGAGCCTGCAACTGAAGTAGGCAAGGCAGGGTGAAGGATTATTAACTCTGTGTTATAGGTCAGGAACTAAGGTACAGAGAGGCCAAGTGATTTGCCAAAGGTCACACAGAGTGTGTGTGGAAGAGCTGAGAACTGAACCTCAGACTCCTGGATCCCCGTTCAGTGCCCTAACTAGGAAAACCATTCTTCCTGCCCCTGGCGTACTGTCCTCAGTTATGCAGATTAAGGGCCTGATCCCACAAACCTTTACTCACAATTCCAGTGAAGAAGAATTGGTGTTTAACACACAAAAGCATTTAGTGACTCGGGCTGTGTCTTCACTAGGCAATAAGGTGGGTCCTTAACTCATGTTAGCTAACATGAGTTAAAATTCGACTGAAGACAAGGCAGTTAGGTGTTTTCACACATGTGATCAGGTCAAGTTAAAGCCTATGGGGGAGCCTAGGGTCTACCTGGACCTGCTAACTCATGTGAATACTACAGACTGCTTTGTCTACACTAGGATTTTCCCCCATTCTACTTAACACAAGCTAAGAGCACACCCTTTTCCCTTAATGAAGACGAAGCCTCTATGGGTATGTCTACACTACTTTTGAAAACGTGCAGCAGGAAGTCTCAGAGCCCAGGTCTACAGCACAAAAAACAACTGCATAGACATTCAGGCTCAGGCTGGCGTTCGAGCTTTGAAGCCCACAGGGGGATGTGGGTTTCAGCAACATACTCTAAGACCAGGAAAGCAAAACAGGCTTATCATCGACAACTTCCTAATCAAGCGAAGTTAGTGGGACTGCCCGAGCGAGTCTAGGTTTGCAGGATTGGAGCTTTAATTAATTTGGGTTATTAAATTTGTACAGAATAATACTCTGAATACAACACGTGTTCTTTTGACCATGTCAGATGGTTGCTCCAGATTTTTTTAATGACGTTTTGATCAAATGCAAAGTATTACTGCTTCAGAAAAGAGACTATTAAAGCCACCTGATGCTTGAAAGCTGCCATTATTAATTATTATTTGTATTCCAGTAGCACCTAGAATCCTCAGCCATCAGCCAGGACCCCACTGTGTGAGGTGCTCTACAAAGACCGAATGAAAAGACTGTGTCCACCTCAAAAAACTTATAATATATTATATATCATGCCCCTGATACAATGCCCATCTTGAGCAGGAATTTACCTTGTTACAGATTCATTTCTGCTAGATTTTGAGCCATATTCCTCTCTCGGTGACATCGGCGCACACTCGTTGGCTCCTGTGTGTAACTTGGTGTATGGCTACACTTAAAATGCCACAGCGCCACAACTCAAGCACGGCCATAAGGGCGAGCGACAGGGAGGGGAAACGGAGGGGGAGGAGCAAGCGGGGGCATGATCTTTGGGGGGATAGGCAGTGCAGGAGCGGGGCCTTGGGTGAAGAGGCACTATGGAAGCTGGGCTTTGAGGGGAGGGATGGTGTGAGGGACGGGGTTAGGGGAGAGGGGGCAGCATGGGGGCGGGGCCTCGGGGAGAAGGGGGCGGCATGGTGGGGTGGAGCCACGGTTCAGGTACCAGTGGTCCCCCACTTTAAAGGTGCTTCCACCACTTCTGCTTCAGTGTAGACACTACCTCCACTGAAGGGAGGGGTTCTGAACCTGCCTAGGAGGCAGTAGCTAGGTCAACCGAAGAATTCTTCCGTGGACCGAGTGTTATCTACACTGGAAGTTAGGTTGGTATAGCTATGTCGCTCAGGGCTGTGGATTCTTCACACCTGTGACGAGATGACCGATGTTAGTATGGTGGGTCCTGCGCTTTCCTTGGCAGGGGGGCTAAGACGCCACACCTTGCCCCTGCTCTTGGGCCGCCGAGGTTCCCGCTAGTGGCCCGGGAAGGTGGTAGAGGAGGGAAGCGGGGGAGGGGTCTGGGTTTGCTCCTCACACTGAGTCCCAGCCCCTCTCAATCCTTTGGGTTCTTACCCTCTTCCCCCTTGGGTGGGGCACCTTTGGTCCTTAGACACTGGGGGAGGAAGTCTCCCTCCCCTGCTGGGGCAGGGTCTCCCTTACTTCCGTTCTCTGGTCTTTCAAGTCTCGCAGCACACCTCCAGGCTCCAGTCCTCTCTCCTTCCTCCTTCTCCCTGACTGGCTGAAACAGGGGGGTTTATTAGGCTCCTGACAGGGCCTTAATTGACTGCAGGTGCTCCAATTAACCTGTAGCCACCCTCCCTAGTCTACAGAGAACCACCCCTTAATTAGCCTTGGGCTTATATATTTCTCCTCAACCACTCTACCACTGCTCCCTGGCCCTTCTGTATCACACACCCCTAAGAGACATAGCAATGCCAATGTAAGTTCCCAGTGTAGAACAGCCCTTGACTGGGTATTTGACCCATTGTATTCAACACTGGGAGAAAGAAGTCAATTTGTGGAGAGGAGCAACAAAAAAAAAATAGACAAAATGTGGACATATGGTACCCATATTCCAAACATGCAACTCCAGCATGTTCCTAACTATTGAACGCTTCCCTGAGATACAAATTTCATGTGAATATTCACCCGATGACCAAATGGCGATGCAAATGCCGCAAGGAACCAATACTTCAAGCAGCATTATTGATTCCCAAGTATCACTGGAAAGACCCCAGATCAAAAGCAATTAAAAAATAAAGTTCCAATGAATTCACTTAAATATTAAAGTTACACATAGATCAAGGACATGCTCTATGGGGAGCTATCAGAAGGAACAAGAACAACAGGACATCCCAAGCTTGGCTATAAAGACACATGCAAGCGAGATATGAAGGAATTTGGAATTGATCCTGACCAACGAGAAATCTTGGCAAGTGATTGTAACAAGTGGCGCCTTCATCTCCATCAGGGTATCAAAGTCCATGACAGAAGCTGGCTCCTACAGCTTGATGAGAAAAGAGCCCGAAGGAAGCAAGCAGCTCCCAGCCAAGATCCATACACTTGCAATAACTGCCAAAGATCATGCAAATCTGAGATTGGCCTATTCAGTCACATGAGACATTGCAAACCATCTACATCATAGGCTGCGATACCCACCGTCTCTCGCAGACAAAAGGAGGCCAACAACAAGGTGCCAGACCTGTGGAGCCCAAGCAGCTCCATTTGACACCACCTAGAGGCAGAGACGACCCATGCCTGCCGATACTGGGGGAACAAAGTGAGGGCAGCCAGCTTCAGCAGTGTTACTGAGCATGCTCAGTCCATGGGAGCAAATCTTCAATTGGACTATTCAATCACATGAGACATTGCAAACCATCTACATTATAGGCTGTGATTCCCACCATCTCTCGCAGATGAAAAGTTGCTAACAATAAATCAACGGTCGACACCTGGCAATATGGTGCTTACGTTCCTTTCATGCTTTAAGATAGTCAAATTCCAAGGACAAAAGGAAGGCAAGAGGGAAATCACTCATTTTTAGAATAGAATCATACACTAACCATGCCTCCACTACTGAAAGCATTTCTGCCTGTGAGTAACTTCACTCATGGGAGCAGTCTCAATGAATTTGCCTGCATAAAGTTATTCCTAAGTGCATATGTGATTTTAGGATCAGGGTACGTGTTACTTCAAAAACACCATATTTTTAGATATTGAAGGCATAAAGTATTTGTCTTCATAAAAAAATTATGATGATCTTTCTGATGGGATTATTTTTTCATCTTATTCCCTGATCCTGTAAGCATCTACCGTACCTTTACAGTGCTTTCATACCAACATGCTGCTTGCTGTTTTTGTTTCTTTACATTTAGTGGAAGCCCTGTTGCATTTTTATAGCTTAACTCTCTGCTCATAATTGTCAGACTATCTCCTAACATATGGAAACAATTCATTTTCTTTGCCATCGTTTGGATCTGAAACTAGGATACCCTAAAATGTAACTACACATGTATTTCCCTTAACTAATTACATAATATTTATCCTATTTTCTTTAAAGTAATACTTGCTAGCTAAGAAATGAAGAACTGCATTGCTTATAATAAACTCTGCATGCTACATTGTAATCTAAACTGTAGAGTTATATATGGCAAAGGACTAAAAGTTTTGAGTTACTCCCCTTGGCAAACATTTTTTTAAGGATTGCTTAAATAAGCAGTACAGAAACCAGATGTCATTTGGTAAGAGTATCTGAATGACCAAAAACTTGCTGTCTGGGTATTTTTTTACTTTATAAAAACATGAGAAATTCTTTGGATTTATATCATATTTAGCAGCTGTGAAACAGTGCAAACATCTGTTTGTACCTATAGGGACTTGACCTAAAAGGTCCTCATCTCTTAATCACCAAGCAACAAGCTAGTCTCATATACATAGTTTATTGTTTTCTTTTCAGCTGCCTGCTGCACTTCAAAGTTTTTATACTCTCATGTTCTATTATCACTGCAAGAACAATCCATTCATTACAAAACCAGATCATTAGATCTGCTGGTCGAATAGCCATAAAACACTATCGACTCTGAAATAGATTCATAATGGCCCTTAAATTATGTCATCAAAGCTAGCCATTTGTCTTTTGTTAAGGACTTTTTGGGTTTAAAAAGACTGAAAAACATGGAAAAGGAAGAGTCTCTTGTCATTGCTAGTTACTAGAGAGACAAGGTGGGTGAGGTAATATGTTTTATTGGGCCGACTTCTGTTGGTGAGAGAGACAAGCTTTGAAGCCACGCAGAGTCTTTCTAATATCCTGGGCCTGACACAGCTCTAACTACACTGCATACAACCTTGCTAGTTACTGTAAGAAAAGATTATTATTGTTCATGTACACACAGCATTCTAGTGACTCGAAAACCAGAAAAGTAACGAAGCTTTATCAGACCTACTGTTCTTTAGGAATTGCCAAATTTGAAATGATAAGCTTAGAAATTGATCCACTGTCTTAATTCAACTAGTGTGTAACCCTTACAGACATGGTCTTCTGAACCAGGCCTCAGTTTCTGAACTGTTATAAGGGACTAATAATACTTCCTCTCACACAGTCTTTGTTGTCTGGTCTCTTTAGTTTGTGAACTCCAGGGCAGGGTCTGTCTCTCACCACGTGTAAGTACAATAGCTTGCACAATGAGATCTCAGCATTGGCTGGGGCCTCTGGGTGCTACTGGAATGCAAATAATAAAGAAGAGTCTTCTCAATATGTTGTTTATAGTATTTCACATATGTGCACACTCACCACTGTTTAGCCAGGAGCAAAATTTGCAGCTTCCGTGATAATCTCTTCTCTTTTTTCCCCTAATGTAACATTGACTTTGTGACCTCCATTTTTATGCAATGAGAGAGCGGTGCGAAGAGTGCAGAAGAAAAGATTTGTGGTGCTTGGATGTGATAGTGAAATCAGCGCTCTCAAACCTACTACGTGAACTTAAACTATGCTCTGAACTCAGTTCAAATGGGATACACTGTATGGCTCCATCCCATTACAGGACAAATAAATCATTTCTGGAAAGCTAAAACAAATGGCCCAAGGTGAGATCTACAGACGGTCCAAATGGAAAGAGAGCTGCTTACTCTAAACGGCAGATGCAAGTAACCAATTAAATAAGAAGAAAAATAAAGTGTGTAACTTGTTTAGCAGGAATACATTGAGTGCCTCAAAAGCAAGTCTTCCAATCACCTTTTTTTGGTGTTCTTAAGCAAACATTCTTCTTTGCTTACATTAATATGAAATGTAGTATGACAAAGTTCTTATGGATGGCTATGCCTTTTGTCCATCAGTGCTTGCAGATACATTCAAAACAGCTGGCAAATACTTTTAAAATTATGTAAAAGGCCCACTTTGAAAAGAATATTAATATCCCTTTTAAACAGCAGTGTATTATATTAAATTAAGGGTAGGAATTTCAAAAACCAAAAAGGTGCTTCTAGCGTTAACATTTTAGGTACTTTTAAATGCATTCATCTCAGGTACATCTTGGAATTTATTTTGGCTAAATTTGAGAGCATTATGGTGGTTACACATTTAAAAAACGATACAGATAATCACACATATAGATCAGTTATTTCCCTTACTACTACTTCCTCAGACTGGTTATCCCTGGCAAATATAAGAATGCTGTCGAAACTACATCATCTTGTCACTTAACAGGAGAGAGCCTCCTTACCTGTTCAGCATGGAGAGGATATAGCTGTATATTGCAATTGCAGATCAAGGGTGAGATTTTCAATCACACCTAAGGCAGTTAGGCTTCTAAATCCCATCGACTTGCAATGGCACTTAAGTGTCTAACTGACACAGTCATGGGGTGGGATTTTCAGAAGTGTCCATCAGGGATTCTATTGGGCTCTTTCATGGACCCTATCAACCATCCTTTCTCAATAGCCTGTTCTCCTCAACCACAATGAAATTGGTCACTGCACATGGAAGCCAGGAGCAAGGGGGAGTTTTTTGTGTCCTCCCTCCAATACAGCTGAAGAATTCAAAGGTATCAAGAGGGAGCAGTGTAACTGCCGCACTGATTCCTAAAATGAGAACAAGGACATTAGAACAGGAGCATTCCAAAACACCCCACCAAAGTACTGATGGGACAGTCCACAAAGTACGTCACTCCCGGGCACTAGCTGTCCCCAAGAGTAAGCAAGGTCTCTTTTAGATAACCAGTCATCAGTAGGCAATGAGCCAGGTCCTGGAGAAGACTTAGAATCCAACTACCACCAGTTCTTATGGACTGCTTCTGCTGATTTAGAAGTACTAGTGTCTTGATTTTTATGAATGAAATGCATGGCAGTGACTTACTTGACTTGGTATTGCTACCCAGTGGGTGCAGAAGGATTCAAATGCTGCTCCTGGGCAGGGCAGGAGACATGAGGCTTTCGTGTCATGCAACTGTCCAGGGTGGTGTGAATAGGTCATTGAAGGCTGGCTAGACCCAGTCCATATCAATGGAGGATTCAGAAAGACAATGGAAACCCCAACAACTGAGCAATAGGCACCTAACAATGTGAAGTTCCAGCAGGCAGAACATGTGAATTCAGTAGGAGGATGACCAAGAGGTGACAGGAAGCGAAGACAAGAACTGGCCTCTCAGATACACAGCAGTTCTCATCTGGGACCGAGAGACAGAGCCAAGGTGGATTCTACAAGCTGCTTGGCTGAGCGAACTCTAGTGTTGCCCAGTGTGAACAGTACCTTAACCTTTGCTTCTCTACGTTAACCTAAGGACGTTCAGCTTCTGCACGGCAGGTAATTAATAAAGGGATTTCCCTACACCCCTTCTAGGGTGAGGGTGTACACTCCCCCTGACCTCCCCCATTCCCTCACCAGTGGTCAACTAGTTACAGGCGGTGTTACTGACTTAGTCATTTTCCAACACCCGACTCCCATAAATTCAAACACAACCTCCAATTTCAATTCCTGGAGAAAACACTAGCATGGTTACCAGTTTAGCAGCCTCCGCCATGAAGGACCTGCACAGGATTTGGAGCCAGAAGAAGGTGAAATCCTATACAAAAGTACAGATTTATCAAACCTGTGTATTTCCGATCCTCTGATACGGATCTGAAACGTGGACGGTGCTTGAACAAGACATTAGCGCTTGGAGGCATTTCAGAGGCATTGCCAGTGGTGACCACTGGGCATACGGTGGCTTGATTTTTATCAGTAACAGGGATTGTATGATGGGGTATACAAATCCTGCGCTGGCATAGAAGGGGTTAAAGGACAGTGCTGGGATCAGGTAGCCCTGCCCCTCCAGCCCTGCAGAGCATGGAGACAGGGTTGAAAAGGGAGCAACCCAGCTCAGAATGGGGGGAGCTGGGGGAGGAGCACAGACCTACCCTGAAGGCTCCTGAAGGAACAGGATTGTAAGTGGAGCCCAGCCGGAGGCAGCAGTTTTAGTTTTCATTTTCTTTTCCCATTGTCTGGAACCAGAAGCAGAGGGAAGGAAGCAGTGGTAGGAAGTCATGGTAGGAATCACGGAGCAGGTCCTCAAGGAATCAATTCTGAAGCACTTAGATGAGAGGAAAGTGATCAGAAACAGTCAGCATGGATTCTCCAAGGGCAAGTCATGCCTGACTAATCTAATTGCCTTCTATGATGAGATAACTGGCTCTGTGGATGAGGGGAAAGCAGTGGACGTGTTGTTCCTTGACTTCAGCAAAGCTTTTGACACGGTCTCCCACAGTATTCTTGCCAGCAAGTTAAAGAAGTATGGGCTGGATGAATGGACTATAAGGTGGATAGAAAGTTGGCTAGATTGTTGGGCTCAACGGGTAATGATCAATGGCTCCATGTCCAGTTGGCAGCCGGTATCAAGTGGAGTGTCCCAAGGGTCGGTCCTGGGGCCGGTTTTGTTCAATATCTTCATAAATGATCTGGAGGATGGTGTGGATTGCACCCTCAGCAAGTTTGCAGATGACACTAAACTGGGAGGAGAGGTAGATACGCTGGAGGGTAGGGATAGGATGCAGAGGGACCTAGACAAATTAGAGGACTGGGCCAAAAGAAATCTGATGAGGTTCAACAAGGACAAGTGCAGAGTCCTGCACTTAGGACGGAAGAATCCCGTGCACCGCTACAGACTAGGGACCGAATGGCTCGGCAGCAGTTCTGCAGAAAAGGACCTAGGGGTTACAGTGGACAAGAAGCTGGATATGAGTCAACAGTGTGCCCTTGTTGCCAAGAAGGCCAATGGCATTTTGGGATGTATATGTAGGGGCATTGCCAGCAGATCGAGGGACGTGATTGTTCCCCTGTATTCAACATTGGTGAGGCCTCATCTGGAGTACTGTGTCCAGTTTTGGGCCCCACACTACAAGAAGGATGTGGAAAAATTGGAAAGAGTCCGGCGGAGGGCAACAAAAATGATTAGGGGACTGGAACACATGACTTATGAGGAGAGGCTGAGGGAACTGGGATTGTTTTGTCTGCGGAAGAGAAGAATGAGGGGGATTTGATAGCTGCTTTCAACTACCTGAAAGGGGGTTCCAAAGAGGATGGCTCTAGACTGTTCTCAGTGGTAGCAGATGACAGAACGAGGAGTAATGGTCTCAAGTTGCAGTGGGGGAGGTTTAGGTTGGATATTAGGAAAAACTTTTTCACTAGGAGGGGGTGAAACACTGGAATGCGTTACCTAGGGAGGTGGTGGAATCTCCTTCCTTAGAAGTTTTTAAGGTCAGGCTTGACAAAGCCCTGGCTGGGATGATTTAATTGGGGATCGGTCCTGCTTTGAGCAGGGGGTTGGACTAGATGACCTCCTGAGGTCCCTTCCAACCCTGATATTCTATGATTCTATGATTCTATGAAATGACCCAGGGAAGGTAGCTCAGAGCGCCCCTCCCAGGGGCCAAACACTGCTGACCTTCCCAGGGCCCTGGGTCGGAGCCAGGGCACAAAGTACATCACTCCCGGGCATTAGTTGTCCCCAAGAGTAGGCAAGATCTCTTTGGACCTCAGGAGTGGGTGAGTCCGGGCTCCCCTACCACTGCCCCACGACCGAATGGACGCTAACCGCTAGGCTCCTCAGCTCACTCCATTACAGATGTATTATCGAGACATGACCTCAAGAGGACTGAAGTCACCATCGGTCACTGCCGGTGAGCGATTTTGGCCATATAGCCTGTGTCGGAGATAAAGTCCCTGCACCTTGAGCCCTGAAGATTGGACTTGAGGTCAGGAGGGGACATTGCTCGGTCACTGACTGGATGTGGCCACATGGTTGTCCTCGATTAACCGAGCGGCACCAGACCAATAATAACCCCATAGAGCTTTCAGGTGCCTGGAATAAAGCCGCACACTGTGGCCATGAATGCTCAGTGCTACAGACCCCTGCTGTGTAAGTGTACCGTCGTTGTTTTGAAAAGTCTGGCCTGCTGTCACGGCAAAGGCTTTCTGAGAGCATTGTGCCCTGAAGGAGGAGGGAACAAACCTCCTGCAGAAATCGGGCACGGCTGAACTCGCGACAGGCATAGAGAGAGGCAGAGGCCCAGTTTCAGAGCCATGGAGGCTTTCAGCCGGCCCATAGGCGCCAACTGCTGCTCCCACCGGTGGGTGCTCAACCCCGCCTCTGTCCCTGGCCCCGCCCCAACTCCACCCCTCCATGAAGCCCCGCCCCTGCCCTGCCCCATTCCAACCCCTTCCCCAAAGTTCCTGCCCCAACTCCGCCCCCTCTGTGCCCCTATTCCGACTCCTTCCCCAAATCCCCACCCCAGCCCCACCTCTTCCCTGCCTCCTCCCCATAGCATGCCACATTTCTGCTCCTCCCCCTCCCCCCCGGAGCAGCCAAACAGCTGTTTGGTGGCGGCCGGGCAGGAAGCTCTGGGAGGTAGGCAGAGGAGCTGGGACGCGGTGTGCTCAGGGGAGGAGGAGGAGGTGGGGGGGAGGGGAGCTTGGGTGCCGGTGGATGCAGAGCACCCACTAATTTTTCCCTGTGGGTGCTCCAGCCCCGGAGCACCCACGGAGTTGGCGCCTATGGGCCTGCCCCTGTGGAACTGTGTGGACCATTGGGGTCTGGCACACTAAAAGCATCACTCCCAAGGAACTGGTTACAGGCTGGGGCATAGACCAGATCCCGTGAATCCATGACACAGCCTCTAGAAGAGAAGTGAAAAGAACTATGTTTAAGAATCCTGAAACACATCGAGAAATAAGTAAAGCTACTGTACCAAACTCTCACCTCCGAAATAGTAAAATAAAAAAATTTAAATACTCAAAAATTGCTGCAAATTTAAGCAAAACTTCCTAGTTTATAGATAAACAATTTTTTATTACTACAAGGAACATGCTGCATCTGAGACAGATTAGCTGCTTTTCATGTTCTCTAGCAGAGTATACATTGCACATGCTAATTCTTTCCTTCTTTTTCATTGGAAGTTTCTTTTGTTATGGATTGCATAATAGGTTATTTTGTTCCAGTTATAGACTCTCACCTGTGCTGGCCACTGATGCAAACATGTTAAATTCTTTGCTGGGAAACTGGATCATCAGCTGCAATTAACCGCTGCCTGGATTCTGCAGCAAATAAATACAGATTTAGGGTACTGTACCATATTCCATGACAGTGTTTTTGGCAATTTTCTGAAAGCTAGAACAATAATCAATAATTAATACATGAGACTTTCCAGTACAATGAAATAAGCCTGAGTTTACTTTTCCCATAGGTATGAAAGCACTTTTCCTGCCACCATTGGCTCCTTTAGTTGATTGTAGTGATATTTAATTTCCAGAAGCACCTACGTCCTATTTTCAAAAGAGATTTAGACGTTTATCAGCCATAAACTGTCACTTTTGAAAATGGGACTTACACTCCTAAGTAATTAAGCTGCTTTGGAAAATGTTATCCTTAGACTAATTTCCATCAGCTGTTGAAGGTCTACTACTGATTGGTCAGTATGGGTATTGCACACTAAGCCTGGGGTCTGACTCAGGTTTAAACCCAATCCCTCCTTCTATCCACACACAAATGAGTTTTACTCAGGTCAACAAGCATGCAGGAGCCATGCCCTAGGACCCTGCTGGTGGGGGGCAGGGGTCAGAACCCAGGTCCCAGTGTGACTGGGATCCAAGCCCTGTCATTTTGCAATATGGACACAAATCAAGACACAGAGCTGAATCACAAGGTCCACGTGGTGCAGTGTGGACAGTTTAGCACAGCTATGAGACCCAGATCCAGCAATTATAAGATCAGGTTTACAGTGAAGCGTGGACACTCAAGCATGGGATTGGAAACACTCAATCCCCAAAGCCGGGTCCCATAGGCACGGGCTTAGTGTGCAGTGTAGACATATCCTAAATGGTTTCATAAGGCAGCTGGAGATTGTCCTCTCTGGTGAATGCTCTTAAGATTTCATTTTACAGATGCAAGAATTTCATAATCTTTCAGTGATATTTCTTCTAGCAGTAGTAGCTCCTCTTGAAATAGGTGACATTGTTTGGCCTGGGCCATTGGGTCACTCATGCTTTGGGTTTGAAGTCGCTTTCAACAGGGCTGCTTCTGGCCAGGTTCTTTCAAGCTGCGTTGTTGGAATAGAAAGTGGTGCCTAAAGGAGGTTCACGTAAAGGATGTAATACTGTCTTTAATATTAGCTTCAGCACTTACTGAGGGTTAGAGATTATATGTTACCCTCTATTAAACAATACTCACTTCTATGCTAACAGAGCATTGCAATATTGTCCCCTTAGCTTAATACATCCAGGTATTATTATTAGACATGTTCAAAAAATCTGGGCCCAGATCTAATTATGTCTCCACCTATCAAGTACTTCCCTGTTTGTCAGTCAATAATCCCACATCTCGCAAGGTCATTGTGATTCCTTTAAAGCACGGAGCAGCATTCGGGTATTACCTGACATCAGCAGCAGCTGGCAATCTCTAAAGTTTCTCATAACTATAGGTCAGCACTAAATACCCCAAAACAGTCCAAAATTTCACAGTTAAGTGTGCCTTTGCTTTCCTGAATTAAGAGTTCTGGAAAGCCATCCTTAAATGCATCAGTAGGCTAACCTGATTATTTTGTTTAAATCAAAGATCTATTGTCACACATATTCTGCTCTCCATGACTGTTGGATTTAGTCTTGTAGCATTATCCAAATGCAGTGGAAACTGTAGGTGCTCAGCATTTCTCTGAGATGAGGTCATTTATTTACCTACCTAACTATGGATTTAGCTGCCTAATTTTCAGCACCCCCATTTGAAACTGTTGGCTAAAAAGCACCATTTTTCTGTCTCAAACACATTATATGAACCCATGGAGTCAGAACACTTCATCAAGTTCCTTCCTTAAGTTTCCATGATGTGTTAGGTTTATCAGTGATTTTGCATTGTCTTTTTGTTTGCTTCCGGAGATGGCAGGGTGTCCATAGATTGCACGATCGTGCAATGGAAGTCTTTTTTATAGTTAATTTTCTGCAATCATTTCAAATGCTTCACCACCATTTCTTTGGGAGTTTTTTGTCCAACTTCAAACATCGTTTTGTGGCGCTTACCAAATTTGCTTTTGCATATGTATCTAATTGAAAGGTTACAGTGGGTTAACCCCTACGCCTACCACCCAAGATGAGGTGTAGGAATTCTACTATTGTGGTATTTGGAACTCTGAATAATTGCAGGGGAAAATATTATTTGTAAAGCAAGGACAAGAACCAGCAAATGGTGTTGGTAATTGTTTATATACCTCATCGGAGACACAGCACTTTTTCTTGCTGAGAGCACAAACTTCTGTCCTTTGCTCCCCACCAGCTATCCCCCACTTGGCGTGCAAAAAACCAGACCATTAAAACCAGTACCTCCAGCTTCATCCTACAACCTCCTAGACTGGACTTGCAGAGAACCTTCTCGGCCCGTTGCCAACACTCTGGGCCTGATTTGTAAAGGTCCTTCCTTATGTTTGCATTCTCCCTTGCTCTTCTCTGCGCGTGTAGTTAATGTTCCTCTTATCCTGAGCCTACCCATGCTCTACCCTCTCCCACCCGCTGCATGCTGCTGCTCAGGGGCCCCCTACAATTGCGGGAGGGATAGCTCAGTGGCTTGAGCATTGGCCTGCTAAACCCAGGGTTGTGAGTTCAATCCTTGAGGGGGCCATTTAGGGATCTGGGGATTTAGTTGGGGATTGGTCCTGCTTTGAGCAGGGGTAGATGACCTCCTGAAGTCTCTTCCAACCCTGATATTCTATGATACAGCGTGTAGGGCCCCCTACAATTGCACTGCACTGCATTGGTCCCTCTGCATCCATCCTCCTGGAGCAGCAGAATTGCACGGTAGAGGAGAGCTCGACATGCCCCTTCCCGCATTTACCGGTGCAGACAGATCTGCTGGGGCCGCAGACAGCTGCCTGCTTTGCACGTGGCACTGCCAGTCGAGAGCTTGCACGTTCTGATTCAGTTACTGGCGAGGCTAAGAATTCTCACAGTCTCTCTGGGTCACATGGTTGCTGCACACCTGCAGTCGCTCTGCCTCGTCTACAAAACTTGCAATGAAATGAAATAATTTTACAACGCTCCAGCTCATCGTTTCGTAGTTTATTTCCAGAAATAGGTGATTAATAAGCACTGGTGATTAACTAATCACCTGGACCCTTTTGCTTTAAAAAACAACAACCAAGAATGGCTCTGAGTTACAGGTGCACATAAAACTTGCTTAAATCAAAAGTTTGAGGAATGCCAGAAAAACAAAGGACACTTTGGCCAAATGTTCTCCAAATATTTGAAAATATAACTGAACAAAAACCATCTTTTTGGACTCAACTATGTGGATCTTAGCAGATGTGTCCAGGCTAAACAGAATACCAGGCACCTGGATCTTTTTGTATCTGATGAGAAAAAATGAACAGGGCTGCACAGGCTGGATGAACAAACTGGTCTTTTCCATCACTGACTTCTCTGATAGCTGGGAATGATTCTCAGACATTGGGAAGACAAGGCCGAACGAGTGGTGAAATTATTTATTACAAATATGGGCCCCAATCCTGCAAAGTCTTCCATGCATAGTGAACTGGGAGTCTCACTGAACTTAATAGGACCATTCCTATGCTTAGGGGTCAGCATGTGCATTTGTCTTTGCAGGATTGGTGCCAAGGCAAATGCAGCTATAAATAGGAAAGAGACATCTTTGGAATAGAGGACGGGGAGAAGGCTTTGAGGAAATTAGAGGAGTAATTTCTAAGACTGTTTCGATGTCAAACGACACCAAGTCCTCTGAAATTGTTAGGCAAATATAAAGACAAATGAAGGAATCACATTCCACAGTTCCGTATGGAAGTGGGGATGGGGGTAGAGCCAGGTTCTTAATCAGTATATATCACTGGCCTGATAACAGTCTTCAGTTATGTTAAGGCTGTTATAAAGAGGACAGTGATCGATTGTTCTTCATGCCCGCTGAAGGCAGGACAAGAAATAATCAGCTTAATCTGCAGCAAGAGTGGTTTAGGTCAGAGATTAGGAAAAAATTCCTAACGATTAGGGTAGTTAAGCTCTGGGATAAGCTTCCAAGGGAGGTTGTGGAATCCCCATCACTGGAGGTTTTTAAGAGCATGTTGGACAAACACCTGTCAGGGACGGTCTAGGTTTACTTGGCCCTGTCTTAGCACAAGAGGATGGACTAATTGACATCTCGAGATTTCTTCCAGCCCAACATTTCTACGAGTCTATTATTTGCAAGGGAGGTGGGGGCAGGGGTAAAGACTACTTACAGGGCTTTCGCTATATTGGTATATATTTAAATTCTTTGCATTACAGGGCTCAATTCCACTCCAATGGAATCAGTGGCAAACTCTCCCCTTGACTCGAGTGGGAGTGGGAGCAGGCCCCCAATTTGTAAATATTAACCTTTTGTTGTTGTCAGATTATTTACGCTTCACCCTTATAACTCTCGCAGGCCAAATGCACACATTCCAGTTCTGGGCTCTTGGCTAGGAGTTGGTGCTGCACAGATTTACTCCTGTTTGCCTTCCTCAAGTGGGCAGCACCACTGGCTTTAGTGGGAGTAACTGCTTGGGGAGTGGGAGCAGGTTTAGGCCACAGGACTATAAGTTCTTTGGGACAGAGAGGGTCATTACCTAGATCAATAGTTTTCAATGTTTTCCATACCACCACCTGTCTCCCATTTAGCAGTATGGGACAGGCAGGGTGATCATAAGCCACTAGGTTTTGACCCTCTCACCCTTCCTAGACATTTTCACAATGGGACTGGGACTTGCCAGAGGCCCTCGGGCATTATTACTATATCAATGACTCAGCTTGACCTCTGAACTCCTGAAAACAAGTGTTTATGATAGGCAAGAGTGTCATTTGCCCAGCATATCGTTGCAGAGAAGTACAGAGCCGCTTGCCCCACACATGGGGCTACCCATACCAAAGGGAGCAAAGCATTCTGTTGTGTTCCCAGCACACACACAGAGAAGTTAGATAAAAACATGAAATGCTTTTGCTGGAAGGTTGCAATGTAGAATTCAGAATGATAACACACAAGAATCCCAGAACAGAGAGAGAAAAAGCAGGCTGCTCCCTAACACAGAGAGGCACTATTCACCCATCTTACTGTAGGCTGGCTCTTTTCAGTCTGATTCTGATGGCATGCTTCTCTGCAGAGCCCCCTAGCTACCAAGCAGGATCAGGAAGGAACCCACACACACATATCACCCCCACCATTCTGATGTGATAGCTTGCAATTTCAACCCAGTCTCAATACACTACACCTCCATGGGGCCATTAGTCTCCCACGCACACACGAGCAAGGAGTGAGTGACAGTAGCTACAGCATTGACACCATCCCTCCTCAGCCAGCAAGGAGGGGGAAACCACCTGTCCCAGGAACAGGCTGATACAGATGAGTTCCCCGCAAAGCAGCGGAATGAACCTGGGGATGAATTGTTACTCTGAATCACAATCTGGGCCCGGGCCAGCTCCTGCAGCAGTTCAGTTACACGCTGCCCCTTACTCACAGCAAGTGGTAAACTCACAGTGGAATCTGCTGAAAGTCAGGCCCCCATTCCTGGCTTAAAGAGCATGGCTGGGCTGATGCTACTGTAACAAAGCACGCTGCTCCATAATACCCGCAGGGCATCTTGTTCCACTTTACCCCCTGCAAACAATTTAAAGGAAAGCAAAACAGAACACAGTGCAGCATTTGCTGTCCAGTCCAAGAGCGCTCACTTCCAGAAACCTCCCTCTGCTCATTAGAAAGCTTGACGGAGAGCCAGGGACAGACCAATGCTCTCCTTCGTCAGTGCATTAGCCAGCTCCACAACTGGGACCACAGCGCTCTTTGGACATGTAGGTCGGTCATGGGAAGGTCAGAGTTGTGCTTTGAACTGGTCTGCCAATAAGGCAAGTGGGGTTTTCGTTTTTTATTTTGTTTTAGGCGTTTTTTCACGGGGGAGGGTAGGCGGTGGAGTGAACTGCACAGCAAGGCAGATACATTGAACCTGAGCTCCGGACACTGCTGAAAATGTATTCTGCCTACACCATTTGCCACTTAACTGCAACTATAGAGGAGAAATGGTCTGAAAGATATTTATTTGTATTGCCCCGTCACCTAGGAGCACCCGTCATGAACTAGAACCCCATTGTGCTAGGGGCTGTACAAACACAGAACACAGTCCCTGCCCCCAAGAGCTTACAGTTTAAGTAAGCTTAAAAATAAATAAATATAGACCCATAGCCACACCTAAGATTGATTACAAATGTACAGTATGGGCTAGATTCTGCCACCCTTAATCACATTAAGTAGGCCCATATTTCCAAACAGTCCCATTGAAGTCAATGGGGTTCATTGTGGAATCACATGCTATGCAATATGAGTAAAAGGTTAGGGGGTCTATTAGAGGAGTGGCTGGGTGAGGTTCTTTGGTCTACAATGTGCAGATGCATGAATTGACTCTGAAATTAGATCCATCAACTGCCTGAGCAGCAAGACTAACAACACATAGACTAAAGCACAACTGGATGTGGTTAGCATTTCTCGAGAACCTTTAGAGCTAAATAGATCAGAATTTCAGATACGCTGAACAGGGTGGCAGAAGTATAGAGTGAAAGAGCCTGACCAGGACGTCAGTTGCATTGGTGTAGGATCATTTTAACTCTGATGACTTCAGCAGAGTTACACTGGTGTGAGATCAGACTAAAGTCCCGACGATCTCCAAAGGAAAAAGAGCTATTAGGTCATTTAGCTGATCTCCCTGCCACAGTAGGCCTGATCCCTGGTATACATTTGGTACTGTTTGGTCCAGCCCCAATGAACTGTGCTGGGTTTGTTTGGGGGGTTTTTTAGGTAATTTCATTTTTATTGAATTTATATTAATGGTACATAAGGAGGGGGTAGCAAGTCTACAGATCATTAGAAACCCACACAGATAATCCAAAACAAAGACAAGTTCAGAAGACTATTGTTCATTTGTACCAATGACTGGAATTACATGTTCTGGTGTTTTGTGAATGGGAACAGGTTCATTAAAGACTTCAAAGGCAGTGCGTCACACATGTGCCCCCATATCCTTTGTGCAAGTCCTCTATAAGCAACGTACATGCTACTTTCCTTCGTCAGCGGCTGGTTTGATCATTTGCACCATTCCAGAGCTGGCTAGGCCACAATTTTCAAAAGTGGCTAGTGACTCTAGGAGCCCAGCTTGAAACACCTGACTGGGGCCTGCTTTTCAGAGAGTGGGTGCTCAGCACTTTCTGGAAGAAGTAAGCTGTTCTGGAAACATGTCGGCTGCCTGAACCAACCCGAGTGATACAGACCCCAAGCATCTCCTATTAGATCGGCTTGAAGGCCTCTTGCACAATAGCTAAATATGCACTATGAGAATGTACCAGGTCTTGGGGGCAAGGGTGGGGAATATAACAGGAGTTACAAGTACTTACATCTGGGAAAGAAGAAAATACAGCAAACACCGGACAGTTACAAAATGGCTGGAGCTTGTTAGTGTCTGTCAAATTTAAAGGGCCAGTTCCAGGTCAAGCGTGTGTGTTGGGTGTGCCTATACAATAGAGAAGTCCAACAGGGCTCAGACTGCTACAAAGAATGGAGCTCTTGGTGTAGAGGGCGTTTTCTGCATCCCAGGGCTATCCCCACACAGACCACCATTGGCTTAGGGCTGTACACATTACTTATTAACAATGGGTACCATTTCAAAGTCCTTACTTAGCCAGAACTCCCCTGGGCGTTATGTGATTCAGTTAACTCCCACTGACTACAGTAGAGTCTTCTCCGAGTAAAAACTGGGTTTTGGAAATTCAGGCTTTAGCCCAGTAACGCTGCTTAGTTTTTGTATAACCTGCTGTAGCAGGGTGGTTACCCTGCTCCTGATATAAGAGGAGAGAGAACAGCTGGGGGAAGCTGAAGGCTGAGTGTAGCCAGCTCAGCTAGGGCCCAGCTGGCCCTGATAAGAGGGCTATGGTCCAAGAGCTGAAGGAGTCTCACTCTAGCCCTGGAGTGAGAAGGACCTGGCTGCCTGAAGGAGCAAGGGTACCTGAGGCTGAGCAGTGCTGGGGAAGGGCAAAGGAGCTGGGGAGCTCCAGCCTGGCAGAGTGAGGCCTTGGGTAATGCCTAAGAAGGTACTGGGGCTGCAGAGGGGCAGCCCAGGGTGAGGCAGAGGCAGCTGGTCCGACCCCCTTGCCAATGATGAGCAGCCATTACAGACGGCAGTTTGCCCCAGTGAGAGGAGGCTAGATGATGACTGGCAGTAGTCACTGAGGCAAGGTGGGGATAGAGGGTTTGGGGTTCCCCTGGGAGGGGAGACCCAGAGTAAGGGGGTACTGCTGGGGGCAGAACCCTGAGGTAAAGGGTCACCGGAGTCCAGGAGGGACATGGGGCTAGCGGCAGGCGAGACACCAGCCTCCAGAGGGCGCTCCATCTGCTGGTGAAGAGTTAATTCCCAGACGACCAGCAGGAGGTGCCGCGGCGGTGAGTCTCGCAGCGCTACACCCCCACAGTCACAAAGAGGTGCACAATCATTAACTAGCAGCTATTTCACACACACACACCGAGTCAGGCTGCAATGTAGCAGGAGGCAGCATGGTCTGGTGGAAGAGCGCCACTGATTTGGGAGTCCGGAGAAGTGGGTGCAATTCCTCCCTCTGCTACTCACCTGCTGTGTGGCAACAATGATCACTACTCCACACAGGCAGCCTGCTTCCCCATCCTTCATGTCTCATCTGTTTAGACCATAAGATCTTAAGGGCTAGGTCTGTCTCTCACTCTATTTATGTCCAGCACTTAGCGCAATATGGTCCTGATCTCAGCCAGTGCCTGTAGGTGCTCCTGCAACAGAAATAAAAAGCAGTTAAGTAGTATTGTGCTCATTTTACAGACTAGAAACGGACACAGAGATGGCCACACTAGGAAGCCAGGATCAAACCAAGGATTACAACTCAGATATTCCCCTTTTTGTCCAAAACTATTTTCACTTGATCTACTTTTTATGGCCATTGGATGGACTGTCTGCATGAAGAAAGGAGGCTGAGGAGGGCTGCTCTTCTGTGAATTATCTGGGGGAAGTTCTACACCCCGTGTTATGTAGGAGACCAGACGAGATAATCACAATCGTCCCTACTGGCCTTGGACTCTATGAACCAGAAATTCCCAGACTGGGACAACTGGTGACCTGCAGAGCAATTTCCGGTGGCCCATGGAGAATTGATTGGTCACATGTTGCTGGCTCCTTCTCCTTCTTTCCAGCAGAGAGAAACAGAGCCAGTGGGTGGGAAGAGGAAATGAAGAGCAAAAGCAAGACTGTGATTAATTGTCTTCTCAAAGGTCAACACACTGACTGCCCTAAAGACAGCTAAAAAGCCACCACCACTTTCCTAGGGTTTTCTTCCATGTAAACAATAGCTATAGTCCCCAGGGGAAGTTATGGGATAGCAAACGGGAGGAATGGTGGACTATGAAACCGCCCTGGGGGAGGAGGTGTCCATGAGACAAGCTGCATATTAAGATGTGCTCCGCACACAGCAAAAGCTTGAGAACCGCTCTATTAAACGATTGCTACGTTTTCCATTCTAATTCCCCACTGCCTCCTGGTTTTCAGCCTTACACTAAACATAACTGTATTGCCACTAAAACAACTGTGCCATGTTTAGAGGCTGCTGCAGGACTATCTCTGCTCCCCGGCTCGAGGCTGGTAGCTTCTAAGAAGTCCCTATCCTTAGGGTGAGGCACCAGGGCAGTTTTCCGCAGTATGCTGTTCCCTCTGTAACTCTTGGTATCCAGAGTTGAATACGTTACGCAGGGTAGTTCTGACTCTAAACGCGTTTTAGGTAAGGCTGCCTGCAATGAAATCCTATTTATTGACATTACACTTAGAGGTGTGCAATAAATTGAGTCCACTGTGTTCTTCCGTTTTCCAAGGCCACAGATACTTAAGCGTGGTTGCCGCTCCTAGACGCAGCAGAGAAAAAAAAAACATACGTGTGTGAATGGGCACTCTGTGTTTGACTCTCCCATTCAAAACACTCCAAGGAGTAAGTAATAACAACACACAACTCAGACAAATGGGAAAGGGAGTTTTCGGAGCTTCCACACGGCTAGCGTTATAAAGGAACCACTTCCTTGCGGTGCATCTGCACAGCTGCTTCCTTCTCGCAATGGCTAGGTTCTGATGTGGCATTAGGAAAACAAAACCACACAGCATAACGGTGATAAATGCAGACCCCCATCCAAGGCCTTGCACCGCATCAGTGTTTGGCCTGCGACGATGGATGCCATGATTGTCTGGCTGCCGACACTATATTCCTTTTCCTCTCCTCCCCCACTTCCACAGGAGGCTCTGATACTTCCAGGGCAGATCTCCCCGGTGACCAGGTTAGCAAATGCCATCTGAGCCCCGCTCCCTACCAACTAATGTCAACAAAGAGCTGTGGTGCTCAGGGCCTTTTGAGCAAAGCCAGCTGTACAGGTCAGGTGAGCTCCTCTCTTGCTCCTTCTCTCCTCCTGCCTGCAATCCCAGCTTCTTCTCATTGGCCAGCTCACTGTCTCTTCATCTGCCCAGACCCAGACCCGCCCCACTCACAATCGTCACCCCTCTCGGGAGTCCAAACCCTGAAATCCTTCCTGGCCAAATATTCCAATTTAATGTAACCCTTCTGCCAGGTGAAGCCAGGAGTAGCCAGGGCCAGGTTCAATATCTAGGGGTTCCTTTCCATCAATACAACACAGAACTGGCTCAAGCCCCCACCCAGTAACCTGGGAAATTTACACACCACCCCTGGATGCCTGTGAGAGGCCGTACTTCCCCACTCGCAAGCACAGAGTCTGAGTGTAGAAAAGAAACTTTTAGTAGAAGGAGGGAAGTAACTCGGTGTTAAGAAAACAGCGCAAACAGGGCTCATAAACATAAACCAGGAGGAGAAGACCCATCCCCAAGTAGGCTGGACAGTGTCCTTTTCCCCTCAGCAATCCAAAAGCCCCCTTCACGTGCCTGACCCTTCTCTGTACCCATTCACAGTTGATCTCCTTGGTCAGTGCAGACCCAGAGTTCAGAGGTGCAGAGTTCACCTCCCACCCGGGTGGAGGTGAGGGGTAAAGAGGCACCTTATTCACTTCACTGGTCAGGCACTCGCTCGCTGTCTCTCTTTGCCAGCCATCCTGCTGTCCACTTGCCAGTTGCTCTTGCTGACCACCTACTCCCCGCTCTCTCTGCGCCTCTCCGCCACTGTCCTGCTGCTCACCACTTTCGTCACGCCTCTCCATTAGCCGCCCTGCTGGCCACTCATCATACTTTGCCACCGCCGCCCTGCTGGCTGCGTGTTGTACTTCTCCGCCTCACCAGCCACTCATTCACCAGCTGACTGTCAGTCACCATCTGCTGTGACCTCTACACATCAGTCTCTCAGTGATTTCCAGCTCTGGGCAGGCAGGGCAGAAACACTGCCCCCTCTCAAGTGATTTCAGCTCTGGGCAGGCAGGGCAGAAACACAGTCTTACCACAACTGGTTTCAGTTCTGACTGAGCAATTTAACATAACAAAAAAGGCTCCTAATGAAGCCTGTTTAGCTCAATTCTTTGAACAGTGAGGAAGAACAGGTTGAACCAATCTTAGAAAGAACCCTTGTTGAGGGTATCCAACTTCATAGCTGAGGTCCAATTTTCACAGGGCTCTGACATTCGAGCCCTTGGCTTACCGAGGTTCTTTCAACTAAGGGTGACCCCCTCATTTGGGACCCGTTAAGCACAGTCCTGTTTTTCTGTATTCCCACAATAATTACAACATTGATAATCATATTTCACTACCCCTGCATTTAGTACTAAGGTGATTTGTACCAAACCCCAGCCAAGTTGATCACTTTGACACCGTAGTATCTGCTAAATATGTAAGCAGAGTAGGTGCAAACTGTATTTACATAAACACACCCAAGTCTCTCCCGCTCCCAGTTAGCTGGCAGGAAAGCATTCATTCAGACCCTGCTTACATTAGAAATATCAGCCAACCCTTTGGGTTAATTCCTGGTGGTGCTTGTACTTTCCCGTGACCGTCTCTCAGGTTGGCTCACTCTCCCTACAGTACCTCAACAGGCTGCTATGCACAAGGGCCCTTGCTCGCGTCAGAAGAGCATGAACCATTAAAACGCATGCAGGAAATTGCACTACGAGAGCCGTGTGCAATACGCAAGTGACCGTCTCCTGCAGCGACACCCACTGGTAGGCCGCTGACTGATAGCACAGGAGAGAGGTTTGCAAGAAGGGGAGCCCCTCACCCAGCGCGTCCACCTGGCCCCAGCCATGAGAACAGTCACGAAAACAAACTTCTGGGATATTCTGATGACATAATGTGTGGGCAGGGGGACCGGCCGGGAGGTAAAACAACAGTCACTTTGTTTACTCGTCTTCCAAGAATTGTGCTGCTCTCTCTCCAGTGTGCTCCATCAGGGTAGTTCCCACACACACACTGTTTTTCAGTGACCCCGCAAGGTTGGTACTGGCTGGATCATGTGCTGGGCCCTGACCTCTGTGGCTTCTCCATTGCCGATGTGCTGCCTGAGGCAGCTTGCTGGCCTCTTTGCTGCCCACACGCAGTTGGGCGGCGTGTAGAGCAGAGTGGCTTGGCTTCCAGCCATGCCCCTCTTCCTCTGTGGTCATGCCTATTTTTTGATGCTGCGCGCTGCCAGAGCACAGCCGCCCCGCAGTGCCAAGCATATGCCTCTGTGCTCAGGGACAGCAGAGCAGCACCCTGGGTTTTGGTGTAGCTTGCACGTGTTTCACCACTGTGTGGTGCACCTTGCACGAGTGTCTCGTTGCACAGCCATCTGAATGCTACAGCCCTCAGTGTTGCCTATTGAAGAGCTACGGGCCCATTCTCTGGTCTGTCAGGGGCTATGTTGACAAGAAGCTGGCCTAGAGCCAGCTGATCCGGCCGGGAGAGTGTCCTGTCAGCTGTTTTGAAGCGTCTGTGCTGCCTTCCTGATACCCACCTCTGGCCTATACAGCATGCCATTGGCCCCATGACCCTGTCTGACCATTTCACCCCTCTCTCTGAGTCCCACAGCTAGCTCTGCAATGACTTCCACATCCAATTCAAGTTCTTTCCCCTCACCTTCAAGGCTCTAAACAGCTCTGCCTTGCCTACACCTTCTCTCATTTCCTGTCATTCCACTGGTACTTGTTGCCTTTATCAGGGACTTGTTCCAAAGGGTGTTTGTGTTTTGCAGCAGGCACTGCTAATATTGTTAGGGCAGAATTCACCAGGTGGCATTGTTACATCTAGTCTTCCATAGTTTTTTGTTTTGTTTAGTGTTCAAGCAAGTTTTTAGTCTTCGAAGAAATGCTTGTGTTGATTTGAGTTTGAGTTATACAAAGTTCTAGGTAGAAGGAGATGTGCAAGTGGCACCAGAGGTTTTTCTCTCTGCCTTGGGCTCTGATTAGAGTCAATTCTTGAAGCAGAGTTGCTCCCTGGGAAGTGGGCAGCGGTATTTAGCTGGATTCCTGGAACAAGGCATTACGCTGCATGCTGTTTGATCATCTCTGTTCTAGCACTGGTGGGTGGTGGGTGTGTAAATAAAGCAAGTTACACTTGGAATATACCCAGACTCTGCACCACAGATATCTCCTTCCCTGGAAAGCCGACCAGCAAAGCCCCAGACTTCTGCTATCACTCTGCAAAGGGGTGACACTGGTGTGTTTATATTTTAGTTATCAACATCTGAATTGTTCTGTACCGTCTAACCGTGTGCATTGCAAGGTTTTATGACCACATACATCAATCATGGTTACCCTCACTCTCCCACTCTCATTCCCTCTGTTTGTTACATACATCTGTTCCACCTTGTCTTACATTTGATTATAAACTCTTCAGGGCAAGAACTATTCCTTATTGCGTGTTCATACAACACCTGGTACAATGGGACACTGATCCTCGAGGGGCCTCTACCTACTTGTGTAATACCAATAAAAAAGAAGAAATAAAATGCAAGGTAAATTTCAGCCAGTATTTGAGTATTTAGGCCATGTGGTCCAGGGGATAAGGCACAGTAGATCTGGATTCTATTCATAGCTGTGCCATGGGGACTGGACAAGTCATTTCTACTCTCTGTGACTTTGTTGCTCCAGCTGTACAACGGAGATAATAATACCCTCCTTTGTAAAACATTTTGAAATGTATGGGTGAAAGAATTCTATAAATGCTCATGGTTATTGTACCATCAGATACCAAGCTACATAAAATGACACAACGATTAAATAGCTAAGGCCTGGTCTACACTGGGAGGGGGGGGGATAACGTGAATAACGTAGCTGAAGTCGATGTACTTAGATCTACTCACTGTGGTGTCTTCACTACGGTGAGTCAACTGCTGATGCTCCCCCGTCAATGCTGCCTGCGACTCTCGCTCCGCTGGAGTACCGAAGTCGACGTAGTGCTCAGCGGTTGATTTATCGTGTCTAGACTAGACGCAATAAATCAACCCCCGCTGGATTGATCGCTGTCCATCAATCCAGTGGGTAATGTAGACAAGCTCTTAGATTTTGGTTGTATCCATCAGATGCCTTGTGCCTGTTATGTTTTCCCAGTAGCCTCAGTGCCACATAAGAATTTTAAGTATCTATTCTAATATAATATTAACAGTAAATCTGTCAGATAATGATCATTATGTGAATGTTTTTGCATTATATGTTCCTGCTGGCTCATCTTTTCTTCTCTGCTACTCCATTTTTTTATCTTCTTTTTTCACATGTTATGGATGGTACCTTTAAGAGAGAGCCAAATGGAATAATTTGGGCTTTTTTAGATTCATATTAGATCTACAGTGTGTCAGTGAATAACACTAACTCTTCAGCCTGCTTGCTGATAGGGGGGGAAAAAGATATAAAACGCTGGCATTTCCGCAGAAACCTTTTCAACGTTGCAATAACTCAAGCAAGTGGTTAGGCGTTTACAAGACCTTGGAAAAAATTACTTCTTTTTAGTAAGTGTTAATTATATGACTAATTATATAGAAAGAAGGTTGAAACACTCTTCTACTCATAACCTGTGTGCTTACATGATGGTCCTTGCGTGACAGAGAAAACAGAGAATAAATCCTGTTTGGCCTTAGCGTCAGGAAGTGGATGCTAAACCAACCCTAACTTCAAATTTATTTATGTGGACAGCTGTAAGGGACTGTTTTCAAACTGACCAACATTTCTGCTACTTAAAAAAAAAAAAAGCACCAGCCATTCAGTAAAACACACGTTTGGAACAGTCCAGGTTTTAGGAAAAAGATATAAAAGGCTACTGTGTTTATGTTCTTCATCAATGGTATGTTGGCTTTAAAAAAAATCCCAAATAAGAAAAAAATCCATTATGTTAAACCTCTTATCTTCTCTCAGAATGGTTATGGTTATCGTAAAACACACACATTGGGCCATTTCAAAACACAGACAGGCTTAGTGTCAAACAGTCTCCAGATTACCCTTTTTTTTTTTAACAATTTTGTAGACATTAATAAAGTTTAGCATATTAAAGTGAGCTGCTTTGTTCCTCCAGTCAGGTTCTAATCACATCCTTCCGGGGCAATGTAAACACACAAAAACCGGTCATATCCTGCACCTTCTACTCACGCAAAACTTGCATTGACAGCCATAGAGCTTCTTTGATTTGAGTAACACCTGAAGGCCCAGTTCTCTACTCCATCACACTGGGTTTGTACCATTATCACGCCACTGGCTTCAGTGGCGTTACACTGATGTAAAACCAGAGTCATTGAGTTAAGGGCAGCTGGTCCCATGGTTAAGGCACTGTACTAGTATGCAGGAGATCTGGATTCAGTTTCTAAGTTTGACACGAATTTCCTCTGTGACCTTGGGTAAGTCACTTGATCTTTCCATGCCTCAGTTTCTCATCTATAAAATGGGATACGATGTACTTCTGCTGGAGCTTTTTGCTGTCCTATCTACCTATACTGTAAACCCTTCAGGCCAGGGAATGCCCAGTTCTCCAGGACAGAAAGGACTTTGTACAACACTGGGATTATCTGGGATAGTTTGGCTGTAGCCGGGTGAGTTCACAAGGATGTAACACACTTCCCTTCCCCTCTCCCTCAATCCCCACTGCCAAGAGCCTAGATGGCAGGGCTGGCTTTTTTCCAGCCACCTGGGACAGGCCTGCCATTTGAGGGCAAGGCACAGGAACGGAGCCAGTTGCAATTACAGAGCATTAGGCAGGCATGACACTGAAGAAGCACGGCCAAAAATTAGCTGTAAGCGTAACAAGCCTATGAAAAAAACAAAGTCGATTTTAAGGTGTGCCATTGCTAGGTGGGATACTTTGAAGAGGTAGCAACGCTGCCACGGGCTGATCCATCACCTATTCCCCAATCAGACTAAGGTTACCTGGGCAGCGTACATAGGAACTTTTACCTGGGAGCTCTGGTTATCTGTTAATGGCTTCTGCCAGGCACGACTCGGGTACTGTTGGATATCTATCAGGCTAGAAAAATGGGAGCCGTACAATTTCCTTAGAGCATCTTGTGTTCTTAAATTGGAACCAGAGAGGCAGAAAAAGTGGGTTATGGTGGAAAGAGTGTAATCATCCCATGGTAAATTCACCACCAAGCCACAAGGTAGACAATGTCGGGCTCTGAGCAGCACTGCAGTCTCACAGCAAATTTACCTTGGAAAGATTAGACGCTCTGGTGGCATCCGCGAAAGCTGGTGCTGCTCTAATGTAGCTGGAGTCCTGTTGGACTCAGAGGCTTCTCTAGGTCACCAGAAATCTCTTCTTGCTTCCATTGCATCTTGTATTCCCGATGGCTTTTATTCTCGCCCTCAGGTCTTTTCTCCATGTAGTGTCTGTCAATACGGTCCAGGTGAGTCATGTGACCGGGGTTCTACGAGCAATACTGAAGTGTTGATCCAAAAGCACAACCAAAAGGCAAAGATTTAGGTGTCCCCCTCCCAGGGCTAAAAGCTGCAGGAGGAGACTTTTTGCTAGAAAATCTGCACAGATTCCACACATTATTCCATTCCTCCCAACCCAGGGAACAGCTCCCCACAATCCTGGAGGATCCCAGGAGAACTGCAGCAAGCCAGGGCAGTGCCCTTACTCTGGCTGTGACCCACCTTTCCCTGGGAACACAGCTCCAGTGAAGTCATGCTTCTGCGGAATACTCCTTCCAATGGTGAGAGCTGAGGACCCCAACAAGGGCCTATAAAACCTGCATTACAGCATGAAGGTCCTTTAACTTTTCTGATTAACTACCGGGCTGAAGTAGGGGAAATGTGCATCAGCCCCAGCCCTGGCCCCCACACTTTCACTTGAGTCAACAGTGTGCCCTTATTGCCAAGAAGGCCAATGGCATTTTGGGGTGTATAAGTAGGGGCATTGCCAGCAGATCGAGGGACGTGATCGTTCCCCTCTATTCGACACTGGTGAGGCCTCATCTGGAGTACTGCGTCCAGTTTTGGGCCCCACTACAAGAAGGCTATGGAAAAATTGGAAAGAGTCCAGCGGAGGGCAACAAAATTGATTAGGGGACTGGAACACATAAGTTATGAGGAGAGGCTGAGGGAACTGGGGATGTTTAGACTGTGGAAGAGAAGAATGAAGGGAAAGCAGTGGATGTATTGTTTCTTGACTTTAGCAAAGCTTTTGACACGGTCTCCCACAGTATTCTTGTCAGCAAGTTAAGGAAGTATGGACTGGATGAATGCACTACAAGGTGGGTAGAAAGCTGGCTAGATTGTCGGGCTCAACGGGTAGTGATCAATGGCTCCATATCTAGTTGGCAGCCGGTATCAAGTGGAGTACCCCAAGAGTCGGTCCTGGGGCCGGTTTTGTTCAATATCTTCATAAATGATCTGGAGGACGGTGTGGATTGCACTCTCAGCAAATTTGCGGATGATACTAAACTGGGAGGAGTGGTAGATACGCTGGAGGGGAGGGATAGGATACAGAAAGACCTAGACAAATTGGAGGATTGGGCCAAAAGAAATCTGATGAAGTTCAATAAGGATAAGTGCAGGGTCCTGCACTTAGGACGGAAGAACCCAATGCACAGCTACAGACTAGGGACCGAATGGCTAGGCAGCAGTTCTGCGGAAAAGGACCTAGGGGTGACAGTGGACGAGAAGCTGGATATGAGTCAGCAGTGTGCCCTTGTTGCCAAGAAGGCCAATGGCATTTTGGGATGTATAAGTAGGGGCATAGCAAGCAGATCGAGGGACGTGATCGTTCCCCTCTATTCGACATTGGTGAGGCCTCATCTGGAGTACTGTGTCCAGTTTTGGGCCCCACACTTCAAGAAGGATGTGGATAAATTGGAGAGAGTCCAGCGAAGGGCAACAAAAATGATTAGGGGACTGGAACACATGAGTTATGAGGAGAGGCTGAGGGAGCTGGGATTGTTTAACCTGCAGAAGAGAAGAATGAGGGGGGATTTGATAGCTGCTTTCAACTACCTGAAAGGGGGTTCCAAAGAGGATGGCTCTAGACTGTTCTCAATGGTAGCAGATGACAGAACGAGAAGTAATGGTCTCAAGTTGCAGTGGGGAAGGTTTAGATTGGATATTAGGAAAAACTTTTTCACTAAGAGGGTGGTGAAACACTGGAATGCGTTACCTAGGGAGGTGGTAGAATCTCCTTCCTTAGAGGTTTTTAAGGTCAGGCTTGACAAAGCCCTGGCTGGGATGATTTAACTGGGAATTGGTCCTGCTTTGAGCAGGGGGTTGGACTAGATGACCTTCTGGGGTCCCTTCCAACCCTGATATTCTATGATTCTATGATTCTATGAATGAGGGGGGATTTGATAGCTGCTTTCAACTACCTGAAAGGGGGTTCCAAAGAGGATGGATCTAGACTGTTCTCAGTGGTAGCAGATGACAGAACAAGGAATAATGGTCTCAAGTTGCAGTGGGGGAGATTTAGGTTGGATATTAGGAAAAACTTTTTCACTAGGAGGGTGGTGAAACACTGGAATGCGTTACCTAGGGAGGTGGTGGAATTCCTTCCTTAGAAGTTTTTAAGGTCAGGCTTGACAAACCCCTGGCTGGGATGATTTAATTGGGGATCGGTCCTGCTTTGAGCAGGGGGTTGGACTAGATGACCTCCTGCGGTCCCTTCCAACCCTGATATTCTATGATTCTGTGATTCCCCCAACACAGACCCTGCACTCCCATAGCCCAATCTGCTCCTGCAATTAAGCACTCGGGGCATGGAAATATGGGTTTCTGTGCACTAATTAATGGGTTGATGGGGTGGTACATGTGGATTATTTTTAATGCAGATTGTGGATTGTATTAAAGATTGCTCACCTGGTCAACTTCTGATTAATTATGTGTGAACCTCTAATTAGCACGGGGCAGAAGATACAAATACTTGGATCCTAGATTTGGAACACCCTAAAGTCCAGGGTTACCTGGATCAAGGTTTTGGGTCAATCCATGACAGCAATAGAAGCCAGAGGAGAAATTCAGCTCCTGGTGTGAGTTCCAGATCCCCTCCTTGAAAGTTTGGGATGCAGGGGAGGAGCTCTGCTCTGGTGTGTTGCTATGGCCCATTCTCCACTCAAAAGCTGCAGAGTTAGGGTTAAGTATCCCCCAGTGCCGATCCTTTTTTAAATTCTCTGAACCTCTGAGGTGGATATATCCCAACAGGCCCTCTTATTTTGGGAGGCCAGGGGAATTGGCGAGGTCATCAGTGCCTCCCCTCCGCCATCTGGAAAACTGTCTTCTGACCACTCCACTCGGTGGGCATCTGCTGGGAGCCCCGTTCTGCCCATTCTCCTGCACCCAGCTGCTCTGCCTCTTAGAAATGTTAAAAGGCATTGGGGCCTGTGAGCCCCAGTGCCCACGGCAGGGTGAAGAAATCCTCCCCCTCCCTGCGTTGGGTGAGAGCCCTCCCGTCCATACCCAGAAGGGCGACAGATGTCCCTTTACTTGGGCACAACGGTTCGAAGGACAGGTGACAGTGCAGTAGTGAGGGGAGTTCACATTTTAAACCGCAGCCATAGTTTTCTATCACTAATTAAATCTCAGTCTTGCTCGTTTTTACAGCTACTGCCCCTAAACCATAGGGACGGACAGACAGACACAGCCTCACAAACTTCAGGCTATCCAAGGACTGCATGCTAGCATGGGATGCCATAGCCTGGAGTAACAGAACATGGTGTTACACTTAGTGGATTTTTCAAACTTGAAGGTCTCTTTCTGGCACCTGCACGGCCCAAAAATCTCTTCAAAGGAGCCTGAGGGACAGAGGTAGAGAAGACGAATGAATTAAAATACAATGAGGGGGCAGAACATGCTTCATCGGCACAGTGCTGGGCCAGGGGACTTCAGCATGTGCTTAAGAGCTGTGCTGATCCTGGATGGATTTAGGCATTTGCTTAGGGTTAGGCACACGCTGATGTGCTTTTCTGAACTGGGGCCTGCGTACCTTCGGCAGCCCTTGACTTCAACAGGAGTTGAGAACACTCTGTACTCAAGGGGGGAAATTTACCCCATCCAGCAGGCCAGTCCAAGACATATGCAGCACTTCAGTCCCATGTAAACCCTATTTTTGGACTCCTGTGGTGTCTAGGCCTCACTCAGGGGTAAATTCCACCCCAGAGCAGGCCCCAAGGTGATATCAATGTGTTATCTTTACCATGTTTCTGCATAGGTATGTGATTATTATAAGTAATAAACTCTATCCAAGTAATCCATAGCCAAACTGTATCCATATACACCATTGATACCCAACTTATCCATAAGATAAGGTTATAATTTGATCTTGGGACTCTGGTAACTTGTGATGGTTGGAAAGTGGGTAGGAAGGGCTGCAAAAAAGTTTCTAAGAAATGTTTTTAAATAGTTCTGTTGAAATTTCATGGAAAATTTCAACTTTCCATGGACAACCCAAAACCTAGAATGTTTAGCTTCTTGACAAAAAGTCAACATTTTCCAAGAAAATCAGACCCTTTTGTGAAAAATGTCATTTAGTTGAAAATCCAATTTTCCGTCAAAAAACAGTTTTGATGGAAAATTTTCATCCAGCCCTAACTGTAATATATACTGCACAAACCACTCAAGGTTGGTTTTCATGGTTTGCCAGTAGCCTTTGGAACAAAACAAAACAAAAAAATCACCACACACTTTTATATTATACTGTACCGCTGGGTATAATTTATGTTCAATGGAACAAATCCCTAGACCAGTTTAGGTGGCAGTCAGGCAAATTAGCCTCCAACAGGCACATAAACTGATTGCAAAAGAGGCCAACTGACCCCAACGAAAAAACGTCTTTAGAAATCTAAATCTGCTAGCATGGTGTCAGGATTTCCCATACTGTATAATTAGACGGTTACACAGAAGGTGTGAAAAACCTTCCCTGGTATAAAAAAAATAGAAGAAATGTAAATAGAGCCACTAAAATTAGCGTCTTGAACTTTTGAGCTGAACGGGAGGAAAAGAATTCAAATTAAAAAATGGAAGGAGCAAATTTTATTTTAAAACAGAGGAGACTAGGTCTTTCAGTGCTACCACAATATAAATAATAATAAAAGAAAGGGTGGGGGGAGAATTTGTGTAAAACCAAAAATAACTTTTACACACCAGCAGAGTTCACAGGTAATTTTGATGGTGGGTAAAATTTCCAAAAGGACTTAGGAGCTATGCCACATTTCTAGAAGTGACTTAGGGACCTAACTGAGGGATTTCCAACAGCACAAATGGGTGCTGGGTGCCTAACTCCCACTGGAATACAAGGGGAGTTAGGTGCCAAACTGCCATTCGTGCGTTTGGAAGCTTCCCCACAAGTCTCATGGAGAGTCAATGGGACGTCGTTGCCTAAGTGGCTTAGTCCCTTTTGAAAGGGGGGTTTAAGTTCCTAAATCACTTTGTCCCTTCTGAAAATGTTAGCCTAGGCCACAATCCTGCAAACTAGAGCACTGCAACATGACCCGAACCTGATGGCACCCGGTTGTCAGGTGGGTCAGATCAGAAAACAACCCGACCTTCTTGGGCTCGGGGCAGGTCGGCTCACCTCTGATGGCCTTCTCCTGCTCATGGGGTCTGCATGGCCCTGCTCCTGCCGACCGCAGCCATCTTGCTGTGCTGTATGTGTTGCGGTGGGAGCGTGCTGACAAGTTGCACTGCCCAGCCCACACAGTGTAGCAGGGGTAGCAGCCAGTAGGAATGGGTCACGCAGCCACCGCTACTTGTAGTCACCACGATGACCCCGTGGGCAAGAGGCAGCGGTGGTAACTCAGGCTTGGGGGGAGGGGGGAAGGGTCAGGGTGGGGGTCAGAAAATGACTTGGACCACACAACTTGTTAGAGTTAAAATTGAGACTGAGGAATCCGTTATGTACTTGGTACAGAAATTGTATTTCTTGCCGTTCCCCCCCACCCCGGTATTTATATGAATTCCAACAACACGCATCTCTGCTGAACCCAAGGATCTGATTCTGCCAGTTGCTTTCCATTGCTTACTGCTGGTGTTCCCAGAACCTCTGCAACAAGAATCCTCCATGAGCAGGGCAGGGCAGGGACCAGAGGCCATGAGCTCTGGTCAACCCACTTATGTGTGTATGCCTGTTAATCCTGCAATGGTCTCTATGCAATTCACCAAGCAGACTGGTCATGCTTGCAGAAGGGCGGAGGAGCCGTGCCTGCCATAGCTGCCAGCCAGGACACAGGAGGACCCTGACTTTGCTTTTGCGTTGGGACGCACCCACCTGTTTGGGACGCACCCACCTGACATTTGCCTCTCCTTGGTTTAAACATCACTTGAATGCACTTTAAGCAGAAGACAATAAACGGTGTTAACAATACAGACTATAGGAAAACATCCCAGCCAACGTATATGGCATGATAGCTACCCAGGAGGAGTGATCTGAAAGGTAGGGCAGTAGACTGGCCTCTAGAGACCTAGGTTCTATCCCTAGGTCTGCCACTGACCTGCCGTGTGATTTTGAACACAGCATGTTCCCTCTCAGTGCCTCAGTTTCTCCTCCCACTCTTGGTCTGCACTGGCTACTTTGACTGTAGGCTCTTTAGGCCAGTGACAGTCTCTCATCATGTGCATGTACAGTACCTAACACAACGGGGCCCTGATCTCTGAGGCCTTTGGCTGAGACTGTAATACAAACAAACAACAATATGCATTACATGTGTGCCCACTGAGAATTGAGCTATAAAGTCTTAAAGGTATGCTCCTTAAAATGAATTAATTTGAGAGGATTTTATTTGAACATCAAAACACTTTATTGTAACAATGAATGCACAGCTGCAGTGAAATTGCGAAAGACATTCCTTACTGCTGGCCCCAAAAAAGCTATGGCTTGATCTACCTTGTCCACTAAGTCATGTACACACAACCTTTGCATTCATAGAATTGCCCATGTCATCTGTTCTGCAACTACTGCAGGGCACCAGTCTGCATCTCAAAAGCCCGGTGTTGTATTCTAGCTAGGTTAAAACAAAAACAAAACACAAACTCATACAAGGCAAAAACTATAACTAATCTATTTCCACTGTTACGCTGTATTACATTAGCTACAAACTGCAAATGTTTACTGTTAATTAACATTTGTTCACATGCAAAATTTGGACCTCAACGCCAGCCGGACATACCTAGACGTAGCCTAATATTATATTTCACAAAAACATTCATCCTGTCAAAATAAACATCCTCCATACAATATTAGCCTTAAAATCCCTGCGCTGTCTACACCAACAGATGTTAGTTCTCCTAGGCACTGCTCTTAAGATGTTTCCCAGGACTCAACAAAGTGAACATTTTGACTGTCACAAACTTACCCATACACTATCCCCACTAACCTACTGACTGTAAGGATCTATGGGGAAAATATACTAAAAGAATTTAGTGTACTTTGGATGAGACTTGTTAATGGATTTTAAATAAACCAACTATTATTTGTCTCTATCATAGATTTAATATTATTAATCTTATTTCACCCCTACTGTAGTGTAAAGCCACCCACATTATGTCACAGTAAAAGATAAAGTCCTGTATTTAACAACTGTGAGAAACTTGTTGGCAAATGATATATGATGTTGATTAACCAATGATGCAGTTTCAGTCTGGTTGAACATGCAGGCAGCTGAGATGGGAAAGCAAGTTTTTTTTAAAGAATTTGTTATACACAGTAGCAAGAAAAACAGGAAGTAGGTGTTTATTAGCAGTTTCCAAATACACCAGCCAAAATAAGACTCCCCATGCAGTCTGAGTTATTCAAAATACAGCAACGAGCAGAATTCCTAAGATTATAAAAGGGTAATTAATCACACACACTGTTCACAGACCAGTGATTTGGAAATTTCCTTTTTATTGAAGATCTGGATCAAGAGCAAACTTCAAAGCAAAACTAATTGATCTGAGATTCATTGCATCTGGTCAATAAACCAAAAATAAAATATTATTTTGCTGAAGCCAATTGTGCAGTTTATATTCATTGCGCTATGACAGAGCGCACAAAGAACATTAAAAAAGCCATTTTTCAAATAATGGCTTCCTCAACATAAAAACTATTCATACTCTGTAGACTGCTGTTTGCTGATAACCTGTAAATTGCACCTGAAAGCCAGCAATGTTATTCCAGGCTTGTTTCTTAGGAATGCCAGCATACTTTGGAGCCTCATTCATAAAAAGTGAGCATCCCACTTATAGGGAAGGCTTACATTCTTTATTTGGAAACAAAATTTCTGAAAGCTTTTGATTCAGTGAACCCACTAACTCCATTAGAGCAGGTGAACAATTTGCAAAGAACAATTCATTCAGTGAATGAGCCCTTTCTTCTTTGCAAATTGTCTGCAAACAGACAGTGATTTCACCTATTTGTTCGCTACTCAAAGTTGTTTGACAAATGTTGTGTGCAAACAAATTTCAGTCAATGGATTGCCAGCAAGCTGCTTGCTACCAGCATTCTTTTGTGCATTTGATATTGAAGCTGCACGATTGGTCACCGGAGTCACATGGTGAGGTTTTTTCTGTCCCCTGATTGCATGACCTCCCTTTAATAAACTGTTTCCACTTCACCTGAAAAGAATTTCATTTCCTGACCAAGCACAGTAACCTCTGGTTAAATTGATTATTATTCAGTTTAACAACACTATTGTCAAGATTTACCATCCAGGCCTCCTCATGAATGCAGTCTTCGGACATAGATTCAAGAGACTGGCATCATTCACCCTTTCCTGGGCTCAGCCTCTCTCCCTGATTCCTTTGCTTCAATAGGTGTGTCCTCCCGTGGTCCCTTTTTCCTACATTTTATGCACATGCTTCCTCTTGCTGAGCACACCTGCGCTCTCTTGCTACACCTGGCCCACTTCTGTGCAGGGAACTCAATGCTCTTGACGTGCTGCCATGGGGCACCCCACAGTGTTCCCCTTAGCTTGTTAAAAACTGTGTGAGCTCAATCCTGAGCCCCACTTGTTGCCTTCAGACTGGGAAAGTGGCCTAAAGGGAACGGAAAGCATTTGGCTCTTCCCTGCTGGGGAGTCTCATCACGGGAGAAAGGTCTATGTGTACTCACCCACGCACACATTGCATCTGTGATGTATAGTGGGGCGTGCCTGGATCACAGAAACAGAATCCCAAGCTAAGGGTTCCCAATTCATCTCTTGGCCTCCTGTCAAAGCTGATGCAACCATGTTTAAAAAATAATTTTTACAAGCTTTAATTTCTGTATACTTTCCCCTGGAATCAAAGGCTTGAGTCTATAGACGGCCAAATTTCCCGAAATCCTGATATCGATTTGACCGTAAACATCCGATACAATTTTGGGCCCTTCTTTGCTAAAGTCCTTGCCTGTGCCATCCGAATTCTACAAGGAAGACAGTTGCTGTGAAGAGGAAAGAACGCTGTGAATAAAACCTTTTACAAGGTATTAAATTTCATCTAAAAGCATGTAATTCTACATAGCCAGAAGCGCTTTCTAATCTTCATATATAGGAACTTACAAGGCAAGGAATTCAAAGCCATCGGATTAAAGGAAAAATGTGAATGACCAGCTACATGCTGTTACTCAGCGGACAGACAAGTCACTGTACATTCTTCAAAAGCTTCAACTGCTGCTCATGGAACCTGTCGGAAACAAGCGGAATGTGTCTTTCTACATCATTTAAAAAAAAAAAACACACACACAAATAAAAACAACCCTCCAAAACAATGAATGGACATTTGCAGAGTAACCCAGGATGCATGCCAACACTTTGGCCTCACTTTGCTCTTACTGTACAGATCAGCAGGTACCACCTCATCAGATTAAGACCAGCTGTTCTTTTCTCATGAAAGAATTTCCCAAAAAGGTACCATATAATTCAGGCTTAGAAACCTAGATACTTTGGAAGAATGCAGACTCTGCCTGTGATTGTCAAAAGGAGAGAGAATGACATTATAAAGCATTTAAGAGCTTTGGTTTCAATTATTTTATATTAAGGGATAGGTAAGCTTAAATTGCTCAGACTCTTTAAAAAAATAAAAAGGACTGTAAATAAAATTGGAAACAGATATATAACAATCAAGTTCCCACAGGTGCATTTCCTTAATGTGGAAATACCCGTGTGAATTTCCATTTTCCCATAATGTAACGGGAGACAATAAATTCTGAAGTTACCCTGCGTTTAGACTTAGCCATAGAAGAAGTAACCTCTTGTCTGTTTAGATTATCTGAGTATCCCCATGTCCCTCTGTGTGTCTCACACCAAACCAAGGTTTGTGTTGCCCGCTGGGCTTATTGCAAGATCAAAGCTTCGGGCCACTCACAGTAAAACAAGGGGAATAGCCCAAAGAATCAAAGAAACAAAGGACAGGTTTAAGAGATAAGGATCAGCCTCAGATATGACATTTCATCCAGACCAGATTCGACGCACAAGTTCAATTCAAAGTTCATAAGACAAAAATACAAAGAAATCAGCTCCAAGTCTGTGTTGTGCTCTACGTCCCTGAAGTTACCTCCATCTCCCAGTTCAACAAAGGTTTTCCCTTTAGGTGATACCATATAATTTAGCTCATCTTTTCCCGAAGGCTATCTACCCACTCAGATATGTATTTCAAGCATTTCTAATAACTTTGCACAACCATAAACACCTACCAATGCAGTCCCACAAACAAGGTGCGAGTTTGTGCTGTGACCGGTGAAACAGAAATTACCCAACATTAATTAAACAAAACATTTCTTAAACATGCTCGTGCTCGTTAAGGACAAAGTAAGATTAAAGCCAAAAAAACACAAATGTGCTGAAATATGCATAGTTCAATCATTCTAAAGATGAGGAAAAAAACGAAGGGAAAAATTCCCTCACCTTTTGTACACCCTGGGTATGTCTATGCAGCAAAGTCAAAACCTGCAGTCTCAAATCTCAGAGCCCGGGTCGGGGCTCATGCTGCGGGGCTAAGAATAAGAATGTAGACGTTCCCACCCAGGCTGGAGCGTGGGCTCTGAAACCTGGGGAGGGAGTGCCAGGGTCTCGGAGCCCAGGCTCCAGTCAGACTGGTAATGTCTACACTGTTGCTACTTTTAGCCCTGCAGTCCAAGCCCCGCGAGCCTGACCCAGGCTCCGAGATTTGGCGCTGTGGGCTTTTCTTTGCAGGGTAGGCAGGACCACATTGCCAAAAGAGCTCCAAGCTAAACTTCCAAATGCCCAAGTTAGCACCAGGTTTTCAAAAGTGCTCAGTAACCGATATAGTGAGTGTACAGCCACTTATTTGGGTGCGGAGCCCTGGTGCATTGTTTAGAGCATGCATGTATCTTGCAGTCGTAACTGGCTTGGCTTCTAGCAGGGTTCTCGACAGCTATTTGTGTGTACTATTGAATTCAGATTCCCTTTCTGCCTGGCAAAGATGAACATTTGATACTTCCCCCATTCCCCCACTTTAAACCACCGAATTGTAAATGTAATAATATAGGAATTGTATTTTATACAAAAGGATAGCATGTTCCAGCAGATACATAATCCCTGCATGTGAAATGCCACTCACTTCAGCGGACAGGACGCAGGATGCGAATGGGATTCTTTCCCTTGACTCAACAGGAGCTAGCCTGGCCCCCATAATAATAGTCAGACTTAGCTCTTTTTATTAACGAATTTCAAAGCGCTTTACAAGGAAAGATAATGCAAATGATCCCTGTGTCACAGATGGGGAAACTGAGGCAGACAAGTGAAGGGGCTTGCCCAAGGTCTGTGGCAGAACAAAGACAAGACCCTACATCTCGTAAGCCTGGGCCTGAACCCCTGGACTGCACTGCTTCCATATTATGGATCTTTAAATAGTTTGAAAGGGATGGGAGTGATTACTTATTGAGACTTTACGTACCATACGTTGCCTTGAACTATCTAATATATATTTAGCAACATATATGGAGACCGAGACAGCGTGATCTAGTGGATAGGGCTTTGGACGGGGACTCAGGAGACTAGACTCGTAGCTGAAAGCAACAGAGCTACTCATAGTATGTAAGTCTTTGCAGGACCAGGGCCTTAGGGCTCCATTTTGTCACCCCTACTCGTGTTCAGCACTGCCTTGCTTTACAAATATTCCCACTGAAAGCTAGGGGACTTCATACAATAATACCTAGCTCTCCTCTAGTGCTTTCCATCAGCAGATCTCAACGCTCTTCACAATCTCTAACGCATTTAGCCTCACACACCCCCAGAGAAGTAGGGCAGGGCTCCCATCCCTGGCTGGATTGAGGTGCAGCGAGACGGACTTTTCCAGGGTCACACAGGAAGTCTGTGGCAGATCAGGGAATTCAATCCGGGTGGGTCTCCGGTGGCAGGGTAGAGTGGGGGTTTGGATAATGAACAGAAATAAGTGGAACAGGAAAGTCCCATCCGTCTCAGCCCAATGTTGAAGGAAAGCCTCCCCTGGTCGACTGCAGTCTGGGGCTGATCCTGCTCTCACTGAAGTCAATAAAGGAGCCTTTCATTCTGCAGCAGACAGTCCTAGTATTTCAGTGAGAAGAGAGCAAACTGAGCTGGGCCCCGCCCTTGCTATCCCTAATCGTGGGTGCAGCTGTAACAGTGTTACACTACTTCCATTGTCAGAAACAATGTAGATGGGGCACAGGTATCTCATTTGCTAAGAAGACTCTTCCCTTAAGATCTTTAGTGGGATTTCAGTGGCTCATGGACTTTGCACGGGATGAATTTCACCCCAGACGAATATTTGGGGGGTGGTGGGGGATCTGTCATATGCTGCCTCTCCACACACATCCCCTCTCTAGCGGCAGCACAGAAAGCCATCAGATGGCTCCGGTGCTCTTCGGGATGCCAGAGTCCTGCTAAGCAGAACTGATCCATGGGCTCCGGGGTGTGTCTACACTGCAGTCTGAGGTGTGATTGCAGCTCAGATAGGTATATCCCTGCTGGATTTATTCTAGCTAGTACAGCTAAAATAGCAGTGAAGACACAGAAGCTGGCATGGGCAAGGAGCACGAGTACACACCCATGGTCCCTGGCATGCTTGTAAAGCCTGTTCTGCAGCCCACGCCACCATGTCTTCACTGCTATTTTTATCCATGCTAGCTAGATTAAAACTAATGTGGGTACACCCACCTGATGGCAAAGCAGATATACCGTTAGTGGAGATCCATGGTGTCTCCTAGTGTCATAAAGATAGGAAGCCAGGGAGGGTCAAGAGCTACACTGTTACAAAGAACGTGCAAGCAGATCTTCAAATAAATGTTTTTATGTTCAGTAGTAAATGTCTCAAACTGGTGGCCAGGCAAACTGTCTTATAGGGGCTGTGAAAGGCTTTACAATTTCTTTCCCCCTGTTCCAAGGTTGGGCACTCACCTTCATTTCATAGATGTTCACAACTGGCCTGTCTCCCAAGATCTGTAAGAGTGAGGGATCGTCCTTCAGGATAGGTTGTAGATCCTATCCTGATGTGCTGGAGAGGTTTTAGTTGGGGGCTGAAAGTGACAGCTAGTGGCGTTCTGTTACTTTCTTTGTTGGGCCTGTCCTGTAGTAGGTGACTTCTGGATACTCTTCTGGCTCTGTCAATCTGTTTCTTCACTTCAGCAGGTGGGTATTGTAGCTGTAAGAACACCTGAGAGAGATCTTGTAGGTGTTTGTCTCTGACTGAGGGGTTGGAGCAAATGTGGTTGTATCGTAGAGCTTGGCTGTAGACAATGGATCATGTGGTGTAGTCTGGATGAAAGCTGGAGGTATGTAGGTAGGCATGGCGGTCAGTAGGTTTCCGGTATAGGGTGGTGTTTATGTGACCATTGCTTATTAGCACTGTAGTGTCCAGGAAGTGGATCTCTTGTGTGGACTGGTCTAGGCTGAGATTGATGGTGGGATGGAAATTGTTGAAATCATGGTGGAATTCCTCAAGGGCTTCTTTTCCATGGGTCCAGATGATGAAGATGTCATCAATGTAGCGCAAGTAGAGTAGGGGCGTTAGGGGACGAGAGCTGAGGAAGCGTTGTTCTAAGTCAGCCATAAAAATGTTGGCATACTGTGGGGCCATGTGGGTACCCATAGCAGTGCCGCTGATTTAAAGGTATACATTGTCCCCAAATGTGAAATAGTTATGGGTGAGGACAAAGTCACAAAGTTCAGCCACCAGGTTTGCCGTGACATTATCAGGGATAGTGTTCCTGACGGCTTGTAGTCCATCTTCGTGTGGAATGTTGGTGTAGGGGGCTTCTACATCCATAGTGGCCAGGAGGGTGTTTTCTGGAAGATCATCAATGGATTGTAGTTTCCTCAAGAAATCAGTGGTGTCTTGAAGATAGCTAGGAGTGCTGGTAGCGTAGGGCCTGAGGAGGGAGTCTACACAGCCAGACAATCCTGCTGTCAGGGTGCCAATGCCTGAGATGATGGGATGCAGGATTTCCAAGTTTATGGATCTTGGGTAGCAGATAGAATACCCCTGCTCGGGGTTCTACGGGTGTGTCTGTGCAGATTTGCTCTTCTGCTTTTTCAGGGAGTTTCTTGAGCAGATGGTGTAGTTTCTTTTTGGTAACCCTCAGCGGGATCAGAGAGTAATGGCTTGTAGAAAGTGGTGTTGGAGAGCTGCCTAGCAGCCTCTTGTTCATATTCCGAGCTATTCATGATGACGACAGCACCTCCTTTGTCAGCCTTTTTGATTATGATGTCAGAGTAGTTCCTGAGGCTGTGGATGGCATTGTGTTCTGCATGGCTGAGGTTATGGGGCAAGTGATGCTGCTTTTCCACAATTTCAGCCCGTGCACATCGGCAGAAGCACTCTATGTAGAAGTCCAGTCTGTTGTTTCAACCTTCAGGAGAATCCTTCTTTTTGTAGTGTTGGTAGGAAGGTTTCTGTGGGTTATTATGCTGTTCAGAGGTGTGTTGCTCCAATTACTTCCATGGATGGTAGGTCTTCACAGTCTAAGGTAGACCAGAGACTCAAGGATGGTGTAAATGGGAACTGCTCCACTGACTTCAACAGAGCTGTGTCAGTTTATACCAGCTGAGGATCTAGCCCTCCCAGTAACTCTTCAGGCAGCCATGGGGGACACACAGAGCCGGTGCTAGGGGAAGTCACCTTAATAATACAGACACCATTGTGGAAACAGAGCAGTGAAGGAGGCTCCAGAAAAAGAAGCCAGAATGTGGAACAGGAGCTTTAGTGGCACTGGCCACTGTCAGAAGACAGGATACTGGGCTAGATGGACCTTTGGTCTGACCCAGTATGGCCGCTCTTATATAGTTTCTTTCCTGTTCCCGGACAGGTGCAGGAACTGAAGTACAAGTGAAGAGGTCTCTGCACTCTGGTCAAGAAGAACACGAGAGAAAAATCACCCCTCCATTCTTATACTGTGCTCTGGAGAAGATGCCCCAGTAACCCTACTCCTCCTCACCCCAGCAGAACAAATGGTAGTGGGAATACATAAGCAATGGTCGTATTGATCCTTTGTATTACCGGAGCACCTAGAAGTCCCAGTCGAGGATCAGGGCCCCATTATGCTAGACCCTATATAGACATATAATGAAAAGATACTCCCTGACCTAGTCACCTGATAACTGAAGTATAATCTGAGAGGCAATGGGCGGATGCAACAGATGCACAAGGTGTCAGGAAGACAGTTATGATTAGCCTAACAGCTGTCAAGTAGGCATCCCTGCTTTGGTGGGCTGTAAGGAGGGGTTACAGAGCTTATTGATGCTGTGCCAGGCCTCTGAGAAGCTGAGGAGAAAGGCAAAGGGGTTGCAAAAAAGTGAAACGGTAACAAAAAAGAAACAATTCCTAAATCTGATTAATACCATAGGCCAAATAGATTAAATACAAGATACGCTAGGGTAAATGTGTCAAGACGTAAAATAACATCCATTCAGCTTACCGGGATGCTTTGGTCATCAAAAGGAATAAGTACGTCGGAAGGGCTTGATTTGGTGTGGTAAATACGTCAAATCATAATACGATTACTGCTAAGCCATTGGCTTAATCCAAAGCGGTCTGCAGTCTTGCAAAAAAGGTTGACACAAACTAATGAATGTCACAAAGACGGCCTAACAAAAAAATGACCCAAATTCTGGTCTCACCTACACCAGTGTAGACTTGGAGTGACTCCACCGATTTCAGCAGAATTATTCTGGATTTACACCAGCCAAGACTTTGGCATGACAACTTTCGTTCCTTCCGAAGAAGCCCGGATCAAGAGCTTGTGTTGAATGAAAATCATGTGGATTTTCAGATATTTCCTTTTTTAAAGGTGACTGATGATTAAATCAAATATGATCCCTTGGCATGCGAAAGCCCGAGAGAGAATTAAAGACAAATTGAAACATGAACACACTAACCCTGCCGCTGTTTATCTGATGCAACACAAATGTGTCAGCAAAAGAGATTTTCTTTTGGCCATAGGGAACAGAAGATTCCTGTCAGCACCATGTACGAATCAAGCGAGAGTGGTTTTTCTTTCTGTCTCCGGAGATTATACGCCTTCTGAGGTTTCTATACATGTTGTCTCATAAGGTGCTTTCACAACATCCACACCACAGATACATTAGCCAGCACCAGTCATGTATAATTCCAGTCACATAAATCTTTCTGCAATTACTAGGCCTAGTTCAACCTCCCTGTGAGATAAAACGGCTCATTGCATCATGGCATCATTATGAATTTTTCCTTCCAATAAACCTCCCTCCGGATGCCTGCTCCATGACAAACATGGATGTGTAAGGTTGCCTCTGCCTGTGGCGGACAGCCATCGTTAAGGTGTTCCAACGACTTAAAATCTTACTAATGGCGAGATAAATATCAAAGGAGAAAACAAACAAAGATTCATGCCTCCAAGGGAAAACTAAACGCCAGGCACATGCAGGCTGCAGTTACTCTAATTCATACAGTAACAGCCTGATCCAAAGCCTAAAGAAGTCAGTGGAAAGACTCCTATTGATGTCAGTGGGCTTTGGATCAGGCCCTAAATAGCTGGCAAAAATCTCACCGTGGCTATTGTCATATTTATGGTTGAAGGTTGGTGTCAAGGGGTGCTCTACTCACCACTGTAGCACCTCCCTGTGACCACGGCTGGGGATTAGCTCTGCCGGGCTGATGCCCCTTCCTGGGGGTGCTCACTCAGACTCTCTCTCAGGACTCGACTGCTCCCTCTCATGGTTTGTCCTTCCAGCCAGGTCACTGTCATTTTGCTCTTCCAGGTTTGTGTACCAAGCATGAGCAGTTGGTATTGTAAGTTCCACCTGCGGGACTCTGGGCTGGGGCTGAGGCTGCTCTGGCCCCGGGCTGGCCGGCGCAGATGGGGCTGCTCTGGCCCCAGGTCCGTGGCAGTGGTTAGGCTGCTCAGGCTCAGGTTGCTTGGCCAGCTGAAACCAGCCCAGGGCTTCTCTGGCTGCAAGGTGGAGGGCGGCTCAGGGCTCTGGCTGTGAGGGGCATGGCCTTGTGCGGAAGGGGCAGGGCCGTGGGGCTAGCCTCCCCGAAGGGGGGATGTCCACCCACCACCCATGGCACCAAGTTCTCTTTGTACCATCCATCACAGGCAGTCTTCCAGTTCATTGCCCCTTAGTGGTGCCACTTCCCTGCTGCCCCACTTTCTTCTGCAGGTTCCAGCCCAGGGACCCTACCACCAGCAGCTGACGTCTGCATGTTGCCACACCTTGCTACTGTTTCCCTGGACTGCTTCCTACACTGCCTCTATCAGGTTCCCTCTCCACCCTCCTCTGGGTATGCCCTTCCCTGCAGGCCAAGCTCTTTGCTATCCCTAGCCTCAGGGAGAATAACTGCAAACTTCCTCCCTGCAGCCCCTTTCTGGCCTCGGCTACCTGGCTTTATACCAGCAGGCCCCCCCGCCCCGTTCCTGTCCAGCTGAGCTTCATCTTTTAATTAATCCTCATTGCTCCATGGCCCCTCCTCCAGGTGCAGCCTAGCTGGTTAATTGGCCCACCTAATCACCCTACCCTTTGAGGCAGGTGTGGGGTGAATACCCCATCAGAGTCCATTTTAACTGCTTCCCCTTTGTGCATCTGCAAATTGCAGGAGAATGTAATTATGATTTTAAAAAATTCACTGGATTGTTTACATGCACAATTTCTGTCATTGGGTTGTCTAAGTGCGTGCCTGTGCTCCCAAATCAGGTATTTAGAAGGGCTAAATGTCATAAACAGCATCCGCAAAGAACGGCAGGTGTCAAAAGAAAGGCTGAGTTAAGATCAGGTGTAAAATCAGGTCCTAATATAATTATTTTACCATTATTTTGGATGATAAAAACAAAAGTAAAATTTAATCCAGCTAACAAAGAATCGATGCTGAAATCCTAGATAACTGATCAATCACATCGAATTGTTTGTTATAAAAAGACAATTCTTATGTGGCAGATAAATTTTAAGGTGAAGGAGTGGAAAGGAGATGAAAGAAGGTCAACTGCCCAGATGTGGTGATGTACATGAGTCATCATGTGGCTTTGATAAGAGTAAAGTTATTGTTGAAAAGTCGGTGAATTGAAACGTGGCTTTTTCCAATCCATCTAAGGAAACTGACAGGTTTCAGAGTAACTGCCGTTTTAGTCTGTATTCGCAAAAAGAAAAGGAGTACTTGTGGCACCTTAGAGACTAACCAATTTATTTGAGCATAAGCTTTCGTGAGCTACAGCTCACTTCATCTGATGAAGTAGCTCACGAAAGCTTATGCTCAAATAAATTGGTTAGTCTCTAAGGTGCCACAAGTCCTCCTTTTCTTTTTAAGGAAAACTGAGTATCCATATCTCCCAGGAGGCTTTCAGAATCCCACCTAAAATGTCTGTTTATAACTTGTCTGATGTGTTGTTGTAGCCATGTTGGTCCCAGGATATTGGAGAAACACTTTGAGAGTGGTAATATGTTTTATTGGACCAAATTCTGTTGGTGAGAACAGAGTACTTCATCAGCTAAGAAGAGCTTTGTGTTGCTTGAAAGCTTGTCTCTTTCACCAAAGTATTTGATCCAATAAAATATATTACCTAGTCCACCTTGTCAGTTTATAATGAGTTTCTTTTCCTATCAATATCCCACGTGCCTCTGGATTTTTAAAAATTTTCAGTGCATAAAGTAATAGAGTTGGTTGGAAAATGGAATTTCAGTCATGCATGAAATGCCAATATTTCTGACATTTGTTTGCATCCCAAATTGGGCCAAAAAGTTGAAATATCAAAAGATTTTTGTGGAATGAAAAGTTCTAAAAAAGGGGATTTAGAAATGTCAAGACAAAATAATTTGACATTGTCCATCTAAATGTTTCCTTTTCAAATGTCAGTATTTTCAAAATTGCGAAACAAAAATGTTTTGGTTAGAATTTTCCCACTGAAAAAATTGGAAATATTGTTTTCAAGGAAATTTTCCTCAAGAAATTTTCGTGACAAAACCCCCATATTTTGCCCGGAAAAAAATTTAGGCCAGAAACATCAACCTACCGTATTTAATAGTGACTTGGGCCCCCATTCTGTAAACAACTTGTGCGACTTGATTCACGTGAGTAGTCCAACTAAACTCAGTGGGACTACTCATGTGTAAAGTAACACATATGTTTGAAGGGTCAGAGCCCAAGGGATCTGGCTGTTTCACAACTTAATGTGAATCAATTTGTGTGTTCACTAAACTTTCTTTTAAAGAAAACATTTTTAGTATCACTGTATGCTGGAAAGAACCAATAACATTCATTCCCATAAATCTGCTACTCTTCTGAGAGAAAAGGAGAAATTATTTGGGTCGTGAGATAGTAAAGAAATTCCTTACATTCAGAATACAACTACTACTGTATACAAGGGTCATATCCAGGTATGAGCAGCCAAATTGCAATCCTTCTTGTAAGTCATCTTTGTGCAAACGCATTTTAACTCACTGAAAATTCCCTGTGCTTAGTTGCCCCATAACTGTGGAATGCACGGAAGAGCCAAATAACCAGATTTCACTGGCTTATGTGTTTTTCCTTGCCAAGCATTATAAAATGAAGTAATGGGTACCCTGTATTAATTCTGCAAAGCTCTCAGACTTTCCTTTCTCCCCATCAGGAATGGAAAGTTGTTTGAATTAGATGGGAAAACAGCTTCTTTTTAAAAGTTCTTCCTTCTCCAAACACATTACTGTGCTACTGGAAACCATTCAATTTAACTAAGTCATTAAGTTAAATCATCTGAGCACATTTTCTCAGTAAGAGGAGGCTGCATGGTGGGCTGATTTCAGAGAACGGTTGTGTATAAACATCTCCAGGAAAAACAGATGCTGATGACATGTCAGTATCTATTTAGTTTTATAAAGAGCCTCGTGCTATGTGGGCCAGATCTTGAGCTACTTTAGGGCAATTTTGCACTGCTCTCCCAGAGCAAAACTGTTTTAAGTGGTCTTTCCGGCCCCACGACGGTCTTCCATTCAGAGGGAGGACATGTAGTGTAAAGCTAGCATAGCAGATCTACTTCACACCTCTCCTGGGGCCTGCTCCAGGGATATGGCCAGAGGAGAAGGGCCAGGGTGCCCTGTACCCCAGTATTCCCTATCTGCCACAGTGGTCTCTTGGGGTTGTTGGCAGCTGGCACACCTCAGAGCAGCTCCTAGGCTGCTCTAACTGGCAACTGGCCTGCCGCTGATCAGCCTAGGATTGGGAGAGTGTGAGGGTGGTTTCATGTGGCTCCTTCCAAGCGGTGATGACTGTTCCTCAGCCCCCCAGCAAGAGCTGGCCCTGTTTCTAGAGACTGCACCTGACCCTGATGTCCTTTAGGTTGATGTAAATCAGGAATGATACCAGGCAGGTGCTCCAGCGGCTTAGGGGGAGGAAGGATTTCTCTGTGGGTGCTAGACTGTTCATTGCAGAAAAGCTACAAAACCTTCTAGGCCAGGTGTCTACAACTGCACTTATATGCTTACATAAACCTACTCTATGCATGCAGAACACCTAGTCACCCAGACACTGATTTCACTGCCCTCTGCATGTCAATTCCAGCAATTGCACCTATCGATAACCTGCCCCTGCTACAGCTTTTGTAGAGGTACAATAATGGTCATTCCATAAAGAAAAGTGTGATACTAAATACTTAGCATTGATTGGCTTGCTTTAGACCATGCACAAGTCATATCCCACTCTCCCCTCGCATGAGGCCGGCTTCCTAAATACGCTTCCCACACGACCTTTGGGAGACCATTGTTTGTGTCAGTTTCTTCCATTATTGCTTCTTCCACAGGGCTGATTCTGCTGGTGAACTCCCAGGGGTTCAATATAAGGGACTCAGCTGTATTACTTGCAGGGGGTCGGTTATTTAGATCTTTCGGTCTGGAGCAAATCCAAGGCCTGTTTTGTAAATCTCAGTAGAAGCTTGTCTTTGGAAGTGCACGATGTGTTTTCAGCTCTTGGAATGATTTAAGTCTGTTTCCTGTAATGAAGCCTCCTTGTATATTAATCCGACCTCTTCTTTTCATTTATATCGCTGTACGGTGAAATTCAGCTTCATGCAGAGGCCCCAGCACTGGGCCTGGGCACCATTAAAATCCTTAAAATAGGACATAAATGGCACAGAGACCCTGGGCTGTGTCCCTCTGCACAGGGATGAATTTCACCCGCAAAGTAGAGGGATTTGGGATTATCTCCTAAAGAGGCTGCAGGGAACTATTTGAGTTCTTTCTAACGTCCCTCTGACCTTTATGGAAGTGTTTTTTATAGAGGGGGCCTTCCTTCTTTTTGTTCAATCTTTTATGCCTATTTGTCTTTGCCCATCATTTCCTGAATTCCTTCTGCACCCATGTGGCACTGTTCAGTATCTTCTCAGTGATTCAATCAGCGGCCGGCTAGCAATCATCTTTGCTTTGCATACACTGATCTTCGCTTCTTTTGGAAGAGCCTGGCTTGTGTGCAACTCAGTAAAAACGAATGGTGGCAAAGTATTGTTGTTGTTGCTATTAGAAAAATGTTCAAAACTATCTCTAACTTTAAGTGGAGGGATTTCCCCCCCCCCCTTTCCACAGGAGCATGACTGGTAACGATTTGCGTGGCCATTGTCACCGAAATATGGAAACTTTAGAGATCATGTAAAATTTTGCATGCTGTGATGCATGAAGCCAGGAAATGATAGTGCCTTTTGTTTCCTGTGTATTGCACACCTTTAAATTTCAAAGCAAATCTGTGCAGAGTTCAGCCATTTATGTTTTCCAAGCTCTGTGCAGACTGCCAAAGATGACACACACACACCATGCTCTCTCCTGGAGATTTTACTTTTGTTCCCTCACTTTGGCACTATCTTAACATTACATAAAGGTCATTCTGAATCAAGCTATCTCTTTGCACTTGGAAAAAACATAACTCTTGGAAACTCATTTTCACCAAATTACAGTGTGGCCAGTCCCAAGCTTTCAAAAGTCACGAATCCCCCTACCACACCCCAAAATCATGAGATTAGCTTTAAAAGTCATGAGGGTTGTATTTTTTTTTAAAAAAAGTAATACATTTGACATTCTTGTTGTTTGCCTTCTGTTTGTGAATTTTTAAGGTGAATTTGCTTCACATTCTCAAGATTTCCTCCCCAGTAGATTTCCTCCCCAACTTTTATTTAAATGAAACCTGACACCCTCACACATAATCACTTGACTCCAAGAGCTGGAGCTTTAAGAAGAACATCAAAATATCCCGAGACACATGATAAAATCACATGAGTCAAGATTCTCAAATATTCATCTGATTCCAGGAGCTGGAGCTTTAAGAAGAACACGAAAATATCCCGAGACGCACAATAAAATCACATGAGCTGAGATTCTCAAATATTCACCTGATTCCAGGAGCTGGGGCTTTAAGAAAAAGCACTAAATATAATGAGAGTTGGCACCTCTGGGGACACAGACCCTCTTAAATATAACATGGTTGGCTAGGAAAGCTTGAAAACATGACCCCCAAAGCCCCCCAACTCAGAAGGTCAATGAAAAGTACTACAAACATATAAGAGCACTCCCCAGCCCTGTACGGCTCTGATCTTCCTTTAGCTCGTATACCTCAAGCCGGTCTCATGTCCCATCCATGTCCTCCCCTCCCCTCCCCTGTGGCTCAATCCCTTACACCTCCCCTTCCCCTTCCTCTAGCGTTGCCCACCAGGCTGAGTGCCCACCAGCTCCCCACCCCCATACCTGATCCTCCTGTGGGGGGGAAGAGGAGGAGTTGCTGGGAGGGCAGCTAGGGGTCAATCTCTCCTCTGGAGCTGACTTAGCCCCCTGTCAGCCTGGCCAGGCCCCGCTGCTCTGCCCTCAGCAGCCTCTGACCGGTCCAGCACATGGAAGGAGCAGCCCCTGAGGCGAGAGGCTGTAGCTGCCGTTGCCTCCTCCCTTCCCAGCTGCTCAGCTCAGCAGAGGGCTCTGCGGGGAGGCAGGGAGAGAGGGCTGAATGCTGGTGCGCTAAGGTTGAGCCTCAGCGTGCTCTCTCTCCTTCTCCTCCCTCCCCTCCAAGTGGGGGCTGAAATTCTGGGAAGACGGGAGACCCACCCAGATGTCCTCACCAAGATGAAAAAACCAGAGGGGGAGCAGTCACCTCCAACAGTTGCACCCGTGTTTCTCACTGTGTCGATCCTAGCACAAGGGGCCCTGCTCTCAGAACGCAAATCATCGCAGTGTGGCCACCTCTCAAGATGTTATGGCGAGTCTCCATTGTTTGGTGTTTTGTCTTAAAGCCCCAGCTCCTGGAGCCATGGGATTGCGTGAAACCCTCACGCTTCCCTTCCTAAATAATGGACGCTTCTAGACCTCATGGGATTGCTTGAAACTGTGGACCCTAAAGGCTCAGAAACCAGAAGGCAAATAAAAAGAACCCAAAATGTAGCAGTTTCTTTTTTTATAAAAAAAATCATGATTTTTAAGCCAAGCTCATGATTTGCGGGGCAGGAGAGGCAGACTCAGAATTTTTAAATTCTTTGGCTTTGGCAATACGGAGTACTTTCATTTTCATCTTGTATTACTGTTCATTATTACTGTAACGCCTAGCAGCCCAAGTCATGAACCAGGACCCCATTGCTCTAGGTAGTGTAGCTGAGCAAAAGGACAGTCCTGTGTCAACAGGCTTACAATCATGTTTCATTTTACCATGTGGACAAAGTCAGTGCTCAGACAGCACAGGGATAGCACAATCTAAATGGACTAGATAAATGAAGGCACATATGGGCCCAAATCCTGCACCATGTTGCTCCAATTGCAGGATCAGGACCACGAATTATTTCTGCGCTTCCACTCTCTGGAGGGAGGTTCCTGAGCGTTTACATTTTAGACAAGCTGGCATTTGTTCAGTATTCTGAAACCATCACCCTTTAAACTCTCCCCGTTGACAAAAGCCGTCACTCTGAACTTAGAAAGCGATGACCACAGGCAGGGGAAAGAAAATGGTTCTGAACTGCCTTTGGAGACTTCCAGCAGGGCTTTGTCAGTAAACACAGTGAGCTGTATATGCTACAACTAAACTTTGCTGGCAAGTGTAGGCATTAATAATAACATGCTGTGAAAACTGGCAGGGAGGAGATTTTTTTTAAAGCTGACCACAGGATTTAGACACACAATTCAGTAGGAGTGTGCACAAACCCCCTAGTCTACCTTAAAAAGCACAGCTGTCATTTGTTAAAGTGTGCTAATGAAATGTACAACCAAACCTCACACAACATCTAGCAGACTTGTCGGAACAAAGAGAAAGAAGGGCTGGGAAAGATTCTGGTAGTAGGGCTCTGTTTATTTGGATTTAGGGTCCTGAAGTTTGGGTGATACATGAACCCCTAAATCCTGATCGATCCCTGCCCCAAACTCCTTTCTTTGGCTCCCTCCTTCTGGATCTGTTGTAGCAGTAAACCTTATTAATGACAGGCAATTATGGGACTTCTTAATAGAGCTGATTAAACATTTTCCATCAAAATGTATTTTCCCTACAGAAAATGGCTTTTTTGATCAAATGGAAATTTTCACCTCTCCAAAAATCTGGTTTTTCCAAAAGGACATTTATTTTGTCAACAACTCTTCCCCTAATTCCAAATTCCAAAAAAAAAAAAAAAAAAAGTGTAGATTCGAACAAGGAGAGGGAAATCCTTTTTACAGAAAACAAACCCTCATTTCCCAATCCGCTCTTCGTCTTCACCACTTTACTCCCTGGGTCGATTCACGCCCACCGCCTTCTGCATAACACAAGGGGAAGCACCAGCATCCGATGAAGTGAGCTGTAGCTCACGAAAGCTTATGCTCAAATAAATTGGTTAGTCTCTAAGGTGCCACAAGTCCTCCTGTTCTTTTTAGATTAATTTGGGTTAGTTTTGCTAGTTACCGTAGCATCCACAGTCTCCAAACACGCCAAGTGTCCCGAGAAGCCCTGGACCCACCTCACATACGGACTAACTCTAGATCTCTTCGGGGGTGAGGGAGTTGTTCCCCCTATTTCTTGGTCTGGTCTGAAATTAGGTGGCCCACTCTTCTTCAGAGGACACCTCGTGCCACCACTGTCCCTGTCCATCGTCCTTGCCAGGGGCCTCAGGGGAGCAGCAGACGGAACTGGAAGATGCTCTTTTGCATTCTTCGGGTCTTGGGGCCCACAGCTGCCTCGCTGTAGCTCGAACTGAGCCTCTGGGCCTAGCTGGGCCTAGCTACATCCACAACCCTTCTGGGGCATCTCTGGACCCGCCGCCTAGTACAGTAGAGGTGGCAGCACAAACAAAACGGTTGCCTGGCCAGCTGCTGCCGGCCGGGTGGAGGGCAAACTCCAGCAACCCACCCCACCCCCCCGGTGGAAAGTCCTACACGACACTGGGGGGGGTAGAGGCCTCAGCAGGTAGCTCCTCTGAACCTGATGGAGGAGCAGCCTGAGACCTCCACGGGAGGGAAATGGGATGCTGGATGGGAACAGGAACAGGGGGTGCCGACTACAGAGTACATACCCCCAAAGAGGAGCCCCAGAGCCTATGGGGGTGAAGGGCAAAAACCCCACGGAGAAGCTGAACATCCCACGTACTTGTGAGCCAAAGAAATGTTTCTGGTTACAACGCAGAGTGATTCAGCTGTCCCCAGTACCACCAGGACTGTCTGTCCTGCCGTCCTTTAGGAGCAATGATTTTAGAAATAACCCAGACCATCAAACTGCATCCACATCTCCCAGTCAAGGCACTTCACCGTGTCCCTGCAGCCTGCTGATGAGCAGCAGAGCTCTGATTAAAGATCCGCGTCTTGTCTCCGCCTGTGTGTGCCACACCCCGGGCGACATGCAGGAAATGTTATTACAGCATAATTGATCCACACGCAAAACAGATTAAATCACGTGTTGGCAAAGGTAGATACTCACTTACATCATAGGGCCCTGATGTGAGTAACCCTATTGATTTCAAGGGCAAACTGGAATAGCTCCATTGATCTTGAGGATGCAACACCAGTTCACACCATCTGAGGTCCCCCACATCTAAAACCACCATGTTTTCCGTGCAGTCAGTTGAAATCAGTTTGACTGCTTGCAGAAGCCGTGGTTGAAGGATCAGGCTCATGGCTTGAAAACACTAATAGTTCATGACTAATCATCTGTAAACATATACACACACATCCATTCAAGGGTATAAATGTACATTATTGCACCCAGGCCATAGAACGGAGCGGAATTTGGAAAAATCTGGGTGTAACAGGTTCTGCAAATTCCCAGACCCAACTCATTTACAGTTCCTAGACACAAGCTCTTTCTGTCCTCAGATCCCATCCTGATCACAGCCTCCCACTTACCCTTCACTGTAAATAAACTCTGCCTTGCATGGATTTCTGCCACCAGCACAAATAAAAGCTCCAAGGTGGATGGAGGGAATCATAGGACTGGAAGGGACCTCGAGAGGTCATCTAGACCAGTGCCCTGCACTCACGGCACAACCTGCAGCATGACCTGGGTCTAAAAGAAGGAGGAACAAAAATACAAATAGAATAGAGAGACGCTAAAGTGCAGAATGTGGGTCTGGATCCAGATTTCAAATATCCCAGATTCTGGAGATTCTGGCTCAGGGCCATTTGCAAAGTTAAAAGCCAGATCTCATAATATCTTATCTGCTTCTGTGTTAAATAGATGGGCAGGAGCAATATCTCTGGTGGGCTTCATGGCACACCTGGCTCCTCTCCTTTTCACGGCTATAGGGAGTTCTGCTTGGGGTAGGTTTTCTGCTGTTGTTTATTCCCTCGGGGTATATTACATTATGATGCAGAGGGTCTGAGAAGGCCCTACTTAAGGAGCCCATTGGGAAAAGGAAAAGGATATTAAATCTGAGGAGAACTGGCATGAAATACGTAATTGTTTGATTGCTAACATCCTGATCCAAACGCAGTACATAGGCCAGGTTCTCAGCTAGTGTAAGTCACAGGAACTCCATTGACTTTGGCTGTGTTATTCCAGATTACACCAGATGACAATCTGGCTCCTTGGTTTTCAAAAAAATTGTTTAGGAAGGCTCCAAAGCTGTATTCAGATCTTCCTGGGCAGAGAGCTCAGTCTAACGTACCACTCTTAAGTTGCATCCGATGAAGCGAGCTGTAGCTCACGAAAGCTTATGCTCAAATAAATCGGTTAGTCTCTAAGGTGCCACAAGTCCTCCTTTTCTTTTCACTCTTAAGTGCTTACCAGAGATCCTAACTGTGACGTTCTACACCTTGGGGGGGGGCACGCGTCCTGTAACCCTCATATTCCTCATTTAAATATAATTGTGATATTGTATATAAAGCAGGTCATGTGAGGTATCATGGGAAAGGTTATGATCCCCTGAAAGCCATTGTTCTATCTAAATATGTGTATCATTAATGCATATAAACTTATAAGAATTGTATTGTATGGTTTTCACTAAAATATACTGTGGGTTTAAGAAATGCCCAGATACTAGCTCTCCAGAGACAATGACAAGAGAATAAATAGTAACGGGGTGGGTGCTGAACAGACATAACTAGCCATTGTCCAGAAGAGGAGTTACAATTCCTTGCCTCACTCACAGGAGACACGCTGGGGGTATTGCTTCACCTTGTGACTCAGCAATGCCCACCAGACATGCCCGGACTTGTGCTCTCCAAGCACACAGACTAAGGGTATAAAACAGAACACAGGGGCCCCATGATTGGCCTTTTCTCCTCCCCTCACCTATGCTGCAAGCAACGAGAATGCTCAGAAAACTGAAGACTCCAACAGAGGAGACTGGCCCAGGTTTAAGAGACAAACTTATATATTAAGGACTGTAAGATCCAGTGGGTGAGAACATTGCTTGATCTAAATCAGGGGTCTCAAACTCAAATCACCAGGAGGGCCACATGAGCACTCATACATTGGCCCAAGGGCCTCATCACATACCCCCCGCTGCCCCCGCCCCTGCCCGCAGGGTGCAGCAGGGGGCTCAGGGCAGGGGGCTGGGGTGCAGGAGGGGTGTGGCAGGGGGCTCAGGGCAGGGGGTTGGCAAGGGGCTCAGGGCAGGAGGGAGTGTGGGGTGTGACAGGGGGTTGGGATGCAGGCAGGGGGCTCAGGGCAGGGAGTTGGGGTGCGGGGTGTAGGAGGGTTTCGGGTTCCAGCCCGGCACTGCTTACCTTGAGCAGCTCCGGGGTGGTAGGGGTGTGCACCAGGGCCAGGGTAGGCTCCCTGCCTGCCCCAGCCCCGGCCCGTGCCATTCCATTTCGGCAAGCGGTGGGCACCACTTCCCTGCAGCCCTGGCGGAAGAAGGAGCAGAGAACTCCGTGAGCTGTTCTTGCCTGTGGGTACCTCCTCTGAAGCTCCCACTGGCCGCGCTTCCCCATTCCTGGCCAATGGGAGCTTTTATTTTATTTTATTTTATTTTATTTTGGTAACCACTCTGACTTTTTGACTATCACTTAAAATCTATCTTTTGTAAACAATAAACTTGTTTTACTATTTATCTTCATCAGTGAGTTTGCCCAAAGTGTTTGGTAAATCAGCTCAGGTTACAAAGGCTGGTGTATGTTCACTTTCCATTGATGAAGTGGTGAACTAATTAATAAACTTACATTGCTCAAGAAAGGGTCTTGAGCAGTGCAGGATGGTTTATTCCTGAAGTACAAGACTCGGAGCTGGGGGGATTTGGCTGGTGCCTTTTTCTGTAATTCATGAGTGGCTCTGGGAGCATTCATGCAATTGAGCTGGGTGTGGGTCTCCACCTGTGGTTGTGCTGAGTGATCACAGCGCCTGGAGGGGTTTGCTGCTTGTCACTAGCAAAGCATTGTGAGAGACAGCCCAGGCTGGAGAGGGGCCCAGCAGGGGCACAGCAGTCCCAGGCTGCACCCCAGGGATCCTGTCACACTAACACTGGCCTTCTCCTGGGTCTGTGAAACCTTATGACCATTTTGGATGCAGATACACACAGGGCAGTTTCTGAGGCATATCCCATACGGAAATTTCTCCAGACACAGGACTTATGTCTCTTAGGGAAACAGAAGAAATGAGACTGTAAAAGCAAGATCTGTCTAGTCGCTTTGGTCCTCCTGCAACTGGTCTGTAAATGCATCTGCCTTCTACAGATGACTGACTCAAGACCAACTTTGCCCAGCTGGCCAAACCTAACAAGTGATTTTCTACCATTGGAACAGCTAGTGTTCCATGGCAGGCATTAGCTGAGAGACTTCCAGGAGAGGAGACAACATTTGGGAGGTGACTCTTCTCTGGAGTAACTCTGCTGAAGTCGATGGAATTACACCAGTGTAGGTGAGAGGAGGATCAGACCAATAGCCCCTTTTGAACAAATAAATGAGCGCAGTAAATTGTGGGCTACGCAGACACACCCGAATACCCCCTATCGGTTTGTGACACCTGTGCCCTGTTTTGTGTTTTGCTTGAGAGTAACGGTTCCTTTTCATTTTCGGTCGCTTGCTGGAATAATAGGTTTGGGGTAAATTTTTTTTTTTAAATTGTGTTCTTACTGCACGGTTTGTCAAATAATCGTTTAATAATTACATTCTGGTTTTGACTCATTTTGAGCAAGAAAGCACTAAATGGTCTTATAATGTCCCGAAACTGTCAACTTGATATATAGGGTTCTATTCAGCAGAAATTATATGCAGTTTCCATGCCACAAAAGCCGCACAAGGTCCTGGATCCAGCCAAAATATTCAGCAGAATATTCTGCCAGGCCGCAGGGCCAATTATGCCAAGATGTGCAGGTGTATTTTGCAGAGAGCAGCTCAGGCTGGAGACTTCATTAGATTACTCGTCTTCTCCCACCATGTTACACTAAAGCTCGGTCACCTGAGCCAAAACTCTACATGGTCCCAGAAGCTATTTATAGATTTTCAAAGTTAATCCGTCTCAGAGATGCCATGTCCTTTCATCTGCAGGTGCATGAAGCCCCTTTCCAACATTCTGGGAAAGATATTCGTGCCCGGAACACTAATCTGACCTACAACTGGTGTACCTTGGCATAGCTTCACTGAAGTCTGTGGATCCACTTCCAGACACACCAGCTGAGGATCAGGCCTTTTGTGTCTTTCGCATGCATGCCTGCACTCATGGCCGTTTGCTGAGCACCACTAGATCTGCTAAGAGGGCAGCATGCCATTGGTCTGGGTAGCCCATAGCTAAAGCTGGATTTTGCAGGACTGCAGTCACACAAAGTGACAGCTTTACCACAAGAAATTCCTCCCTGTGGCAAGTAATGGCAGACCAGAGCATTGCTGAGCTCCATTCTGCAGGATCCCTGGGTAATACCCACTGGATATTATGCAGTCAGCAAACAGCTCCATTCTGCAGCATTCTCCATTTTTCATTCAACAGCTGGAATTTTTGCATGTGTGAAGGGGAAGGCATGTATATCTGTGACTGCCAGGGGGTTGAAGAGGGACTTCCAGATCTGAAAGTATGAGTTGCTACAGACTGATTTAGAGACCCAAGGCTCCCTAGGTAGAGCCATAAGGAATTCATATGCTCTGCAGATCTGCACAGAGGAGCTCCTGTAAAAACACCCTCCCACTGGGTTATGTAGCCTGTTAATAAAGCACAATGAAAATGGGTTCAAAAACCATTTTCTCTTCCAAGGTCTTATTCATCTCCATTCACAGAGCCTCTGTCGCCCTGCAAGTACATTTCATCCTTTGGAAAGACACCAGGGGGAGTGGGGCTGAACATCAGAGGATGCTGTTATCCCTACAAAATCGCCCTCTCCATGGATAACCAATTCCTGAGAGATCAGCTAGACAAATCTGCTATTCAAGGACTCTTGATGCTTTGGCTAGTAGGGGAAAGGGAAGGTTTCCCATGCAATCCCATGGTCTGTCAAAGCAATTTCTGCTCTCAGATTCTTTGTCACAAATTCATTTTATGGGCGTTGCCAGAGAAAGAAGCCAAACAAGCATCCATCGCATATTGCTCAATCCGTGAACACATTGCTTTCAAGCCACATTAGCTTCACCCAACACATTGCTGCAGATGGAGTCAATCACATCAGTATGTGACCTTTCCACCTTACGGGAGGTTGTGCATGTCAATCCTGACTCCTGATGGAGATGAAAAGTCACACAGGACTTACCAAGGGGTGCTATGGCTTGAGTAGGTAGATGACCTGTGACCACAGTCAGGTTATAAGGTAAGTGACTGCCCAGTTTCATGGTGCACAAGCTGGCATAGTTTATCCTTGGTGTAACTATGCTGAGGTCAATGAAGTTTTACCAAAGATGACATTGGCCCCTTGGAATCCCCCAGCTGAAGTCTGGCCAGGAGCCTCAGGCTAACATCCCTGCAAGAACGGTGCTGGATTTCTTAAAAGCCACAAGTGGCCAAGATCACAGGAGGCCGTGTTACCTCAGAGATCCCAAAGGTCGAAGGGAACCGCCAGCAGGAGCAAAGCTCCCCCAGCACGTCTCTGTTACTGTGGCACAGGTGAGGGCAGGCAGGAGGACCATCACAGGAGTCAGACGCAGGAGCTACAATGCCTGGGTTTCCTCCTGTGGGAGCAGCCAGGGAACTCATGGACCCCGGGGCGGCTTCTCCCTGCGGGGAGGGTGACACTGCAGCTGCCTCCCACAGCTGTTTCGCTAGAGAAGGGAGCTTTAAAATAATATCAGCCCAGGGTTCCACAGGAGAGTGGGGGCTGCCCAAGGAAGGCACTGAATCAACGCAGCTCCTGACAGGCCTGGCCACACCCTCTCCTGGGCTGGCTCTGCCCACTTTGGATACATCTGCCCACTCTGGATACTTTGGATACATTGCGAACTTGGGTCTTGGGGACCCAGGCTTGTGGGACTCCATGTCTCCAAGCCGCCACTTGAGCGTCCACACTACATTATAAACCTGGGTTTACAATTGCTGGACCCTGGTCCGCACTGCGCAGACCTTCTGACCAGTGGTGTAGTCCGGAATGGGCATTTACCGGAATGCCCCTGCCAGCACGACCTCGCACGTTCTAAAATGGCATCCTCCGTGCAGTGCGACCTCAAAATGGCGTGCGCCATGAGGCAATAGTCCCAGTACATGGTTCCACAGAGAGCCAGCCCCACTACACCATTGTTTCGGACTCAGGTCTGCAGCTTGCTCTGCATCCACACTGCAGAATGACAGAGGTTGGACCCAAGACTCGGCGGGACTCAGGCTCTGACCCACTCCCTTAGCAGGGTCCTTGGTCCTGAGCATCTGCTGACCTGAGTCAGACTGATTTGTGTGAAGGGGAATTTGGGCTCAAACCTGAGTCAGAGCCTGGGCTTAGTGTGCAGTGTAGACGTACCCATTGGGGCTGCTCCAGCTTGCTCCAGTCCCCTGGCACAGTGGGGGGTTGCAGAAGCGTACTCCACCACATCCTTACTGTTGGCAAACTTTCTGCCCCTGGAGGTCTGGAGAGTGTGTTCTGCCAGAGGAATGTAAGGGATGAATGGAGCCCATTGGCTTCCAAACTCATCTGCCCGACCGGAAGAGGGGAATGCACAAGCGGTCCAAAGTGAGGAACTGCAAAGAACAGAGAGAGCCTGAATAGCCATCAGTGTGCCTTGAATTGGGGGAATTCGTCACCCTAGGGCAGAGTGTGAATTCATTTTGGAATAAGAACCTTGCTTTACAAATCAGAGCCAGCCCAGCCCAGTCCCCCTATGTGCTAACTTTGGAAACATCCCGTCCCAGCTACTCAAAAAAGGGAGAACGTGGAGGGCTGTGTGAGTAAAATGGACCTGGAAGCTGTGACTCTTCACACAAAGCAATGGCTTTAGTGAAAACATTTCCTGTAAACAGAGAAGATCCAGCCTGTTTCAGCTCAAAGTCATGTTTTCAGTAAGGGCTTAAGCTGATTCAAAAAGCATATCAGGGGTTGGATCTCAAAACTCATTGACGGGTCTTTGGACTGGTTCATATCGGGGGGGGGTCTTCCTTAGACTCTAATATGCGTTGGACTGGGCAATATCAGGAGTTTTTCCATACACTCCAATGGGCTTTGGGCTGGGCCCTCTGTTGGTCCCATCTGCGTTCAAAACAACTTTCAGTTGCGTTTTATTTCATTTTACAGGCACATTAATACATTTCAGTCACGTAAAAATCTTCCGCTTAAAAAAAAAAAAACCCTCAGCCAAATAAAGTTGCTGTACCAAAGCTGTCCAGTACCGGTTACATGCTGAGTAATACAGAACACGGAGGGACAGATTGTGCGACGTGAGCCGTGAAATCACTGCTCGTGGAGCTAGGCACCACTCACCGTAAGGAAGTGGTGCAGAATATGGGCTAGGATCAATATTTGATTAGACTACCGCCTACATATCTCCGCTTACTTGGATCTGTTTTTTTATGATTGTTCTTCTATAGAAAGCCACACCACAAAGGCAATTCACATCGCAGCAAGCGCATAGCTGCACATGGGCAGTATGAACCCATCCTCCAGCTTGCAGGAGACACTCTCCTAATCAAAACCAGACTGGATTCCCGAATAGCTCCAACCTCATTTAAATCTCATGAAAACTACACACCTGTGTTTGCACATTCCTGCTGCGAAGCCCTGCCCAGGGGATGATGGAGTTTGTTCCACTGCTTGGGAGCGAGGTTCTGCGTGCTATTCATGATGGGTTTCCCAGGTGGCCCCATTGGAGCTGCAGTCCGCGGAGCACATATCTGGCTAATGACAACAGGGTACTGAATTTGACTGATGTCGTTAACAATCACCTGAGCCAAGTTTGCTTAACTGGAATCGATAAAATAACATTAAACACCCTTATAGCATCGCTGGTCCTTTTCATCTGCAGATCTCAAAGCACTTTGAAAAGCACAATTTATTACTATACCCATTATTGCCCGTCGTTTAACATGGAGCTGAGCATTACTGGCCCACTTTTGCAAGTGGGAAAACTGTGGAATACAGACATTAAGTGACTTGGCCGCTTGTCTTTGATAGTCCTGTCGGAAACTCATCTTGTTACTTCAGCATTCTTTCACCGAGATGGTATCTTTTGCTGAGTATATTGCTAAACATTTTTCACAGGCAAATATTACGCCCCAAACATTTTTTTATGTCTTTTGGCCAATAACAACAGCGAATCAAATGAAAAATACTAATTTTGCAAACTATCCTTTGGGACTGTCTATGCCTGGGGCAGCGTCCAGCTGTATTAATTGTCTTTCCAGGAGCACTGCTGGGCCTGTTCATTGATGCCTTTAAATAGCGGAGTAAATCGTAGCTACATAAGATTTATCTATATAAAGGCTCTCAAAAGAGTACCTAGAAATACCTGTTACCGCTTCAACAGCTACAGAAATGGGAAGGGTTAGCATATGTCTCGCAGCCCGTTCTCAGTAAGGACCTGATCCTGGGTTGATTTAAGTCAATAGAAAGACTCCCACTGACTCCAATGGCCTTTGAATCAGGCCCTCAGTCATATGGGACTTAAGTGGGGCATATAACAGCCTGGGGTTGGCCACCCACTGAGGCGCCGCAGATGGAGATCCAGCCTGGTGATAGGAACTAAGAGCAACGAAATTCAGCTCAGTATTAGGATGCATGGAATGCGCAGTAACTGTTCCAAGGCAAATTCTAAGGGCTGAACTCTTCGCTCAGCTACTGAGGTAAACAGACCACAACCCCATGGGAACCCAAGAGCCGAATGTGGGGCTAGATGTTTGGTTTGGCTGTGGACTAGCTCGGTCCCTGGCCAGGACGCGCTGGTACCAGCACTGGGCAAAGCACGGCTCCTCCCAGTGCAGGCCCAATGCTCTCAGGGCACTACCACCGTAATTCCTCAAACCAGCCTAGTGAGAGCGTTTAGTCTTCTCCTTTAAAAACCACACACAGAGGAACATAAAGAGGCATATCCTCTTTCCCCCATGCACAGCAGGAAGAGCACTGGCCTGGGGGCAGCTACCGCCCCAGGATGTCCGGAGCCCATGTAGCTGTTTGTGAATGCCACTTCACCCACCTACCAGGTGCATAACTGGGCACTGTGTGGGCCGGGCGCAGGGGGAGATAAAATCCCCCAACCCAGGGCTCTGGATCCTGTCATGTGGGAACCCTTCAGAGCAGATCCTTTGCCCACTTTCATTTGTGGGGAGGGATAGCTCAGTGGTTTGAGCATTGGCCTGCTAAACCCAAGGTTGTGAATTCAATCCTTGAGGGGGCCATTTAGGGATCTGGGGATTTAGTCCTGCTTTGAGCAGGGGGTTGGACTAGATGACCTCCTGAGGTCCCTTCCAACCCTGATATTCTATGATTCACTCCCACTCCACGCTGTGCACCAGCATACGCTTGGCTTGCGTGGAGACCCATTCCGAAACATCGAGGGGTCCATGCCAGCTCTGACTGGCAGCCCCCAATACATCCCCAGTGCAGTGCTTCCCTAGTGCAGGGGGCCTCACAATGGCCCCACCAGTTCCTGCTAGGCTTGCAAAACACTGTCCCACCAATTCACCCCATGCCCTCCCCAAATATTACAGGATCTGTCCCACCTTTCCAAAACCAGAAATCAACAGTCTCATCCCCCCATGCTCACACCCTAGGTCAAGTTCACAACTGGAGTAGGCAGTGATGGTCAGACTGACAGGCCAAGGGCAAAGCCCCTTCCAGCTGGTTTACCTCTGACTTTACAGGTCATCTGCTAAGCAGACAGCATGACCTCTGGCCACAAGAAGGGGCAGCTGAATAGTATGAGAGGCAGCACAGTGTGGTAGACAAAGCAAGAGACTCGCGCCAGGTCTGACACTGACTCCCTGTGTCATGTGACCTTCATCAATGGCATGGTATATGAAATCACAGTCCATTTGAAACCAGAGGCATTTATGAAAGAGAACAGCTACAAACAAACAGGCTTCCACACTCAGATCGAGTTCCAGCTTTGTCCCCCTTGTTAACCAGGGGCCGAACCAGATCTGCAACTCTATGCATCACACAGAAATTTCTAATGGCTGAATCATATATTACAAATAAATATCAGTTGAGAAAAAAGGCTATGCTGTTTAAAAAATTGACCTGGTTTAGAGGGAAAGTGAAGGCACCAGTAAAAAATAAAATATAACAAATGGAAGAAAGGGGAAGCTGATAGTAATGAATATAAATCAGAAGTTATGAATTGTAGAAAGTTGATAAGGGAAGCCAAGGGACACAAGGATAAATCTGTGGCCAGAAGAATTAAGGACAATAAGAAGGAATGTTTTAAATATATTAGGATCAAAAAGAATACTCACAATGGTATTGGTCCCGATAACTTACATCCAAGAATTTTAAAAGAGTTGGCTGAAGATCTCATTGGACCGTTAATGTTGAATTTCAGTAAGTCTTGGAGCACTGAGGAAGTTCCAGAAGACAGCTAATGTTGTGCCAATTTTTAAAAAGGGTAAACAGGATAGCAGGATAATTACAGGCCTGTCAGTCTGACATCAATCCCAGGCAAGCTAATGAAGTGACTGGTATGGGACTTGATTAATAGAGAACTAAACCAGGGTAATATAATTAATACACATCAACGGGGGTGTATAGAAATAAATCCTGTCAAACTACTTGATTTTTTTTTATGAGATTACAAGTCTGGTTGATAAAGGTAATAGCGCTGATATAATATACTTAGACTTCTGTAAGGCGTTTGACTTGTTACCACACAACGTTTTGATTAAAAAACTAGAACGATATAAACTTAACATGGCACATATTAAATGGATTAAAAACTAGCCAACTGATAAGTCTCAAAATATAACTGTAAATGGGGAATCGTCATCAAGCAAGTGTGTTTCCAGTGGGGTACCATGTGGATCAGTTCTTGATCTTATGCTATTTAACATCTTTATCAATCACCTAGAAGAAGATATAAAATCATCGTTGATTAAGTTTGCAATTGACACAAAAATTGAGGGAATGGTAAATAATGAAAAAGACATGGTCACTGATTCAGAGAGATCTAGATCGCATGGGAAACTGGGCACAATCAATCAATATGCATTTTAATACAGCTAAATGTAAATGTGTACATCTAGAAACAAAGAATATAGGCCACACTTACAGGATGGGAGACTCGATCCTGGGAAGCAGGGACTCTGAAAACGATTTGTGGATCATGGTGGATAATCAGCTGAACATGAGCTCCCAGTGTGATGCTGTGGCCAAAAGAGCTAATACTATCCTGGGACGCATAAACAAGAGAATCTTGAGTAGGAGCAGAGAGGTTATGTTACCTCTGTATTTGGCACTAGTGCGACAGCTGCTGGAATCCTGTGTCCAGTTCTGGTGTCCCCAATTCAAGAAGGATGTTGATAAATTGGAGAGGTTTCAGAGAAGAGCAATGTGAATGATTAATGGATTAGAAGCTCATCTTAATTAATTAGCCTTTCTCCATTTTTTCTCCTGCGGATAATAGCTCATCTTAATTAATCAGCTTCTTACTCCACCTTTTCATGTTCTCTGTATGTATGTGTATATATATAGCTTCTTACTATATATTCCATTCTATGCATCTGATGAAGTGGGCTGTAGCCCACGAAAGCTTATGCTCAAATAAATTTGTTAGTCTCTAAGGTGCCACAAGTACTCCTCGTTCTTTATGCCATATAGGTATAGACTTAAGGAACTCAATATATTCATCTTAACAAACAGAAGGTTAAGGGGTGACTTGATTACAGTCTGTAAGTCCCTACATGGGGAACAAATATTTAATAATGGGCTCTTCAATCTAGCAGTGAAAGGTATAACATGATCCAATGACTGGAAGTTGAAACTAGATAAATTCAGATGGGAAATAAGGCATACATTTTTAACAGCGAGGGTAATTAACCATTGGGACGATTTACCAAGGATTATGGTGGATTCTCCATCACTGCCAATTTTTAAATCAAGATTGGAGCTTTTTCTAAAAGCCCTGCCCTAGGGATTATTTGGGGGAAGTTCTATGGCCTGGGCTATAGACGAGGTCAGACTAGATGACACAATGATCCCTTCTGGCCTTAGTATCTATGGATCCATAAGGTCCTACCATCTATTCCATGGGGGACAAACTGTGGAAATGACAGGAGAAAAAAATACTGATGAAAGGACAGGAGAGAAAAATACGTGATTGGCTGTGAGATTTTCTGAGCTCTCTCCCCTGGGTTTTACCACTGAGAGAGGCAGTCAGGCCCATTGCTGGCTTTTATTAAGTTAATATTATACAGGACGTCATGCACCCCCGCATCTCCTGCATCTGTGCATGCCGCTTTACTCTTCACACCCCTTTGTGGGAGTGAAAAATGAGAGCTGTGCCCCTAGTCTGTTCAGCAAACCCTCAAAGATTTTCAGGTTCTATCCATTAGTAGACTGTGTTCATACAGGCCCTTCCTCCCTCCCCTCCCCCGAAAACAAGGTCTATAATCAATTTAGCATGCCTTAGCTAATCTCGGCATGAAGGATTTTACTTATTTTAGTATTAAATAACAGGTGTTCATTACAGTTTAGACAAAACGAACAAAGCCAATAAAAGCAACGTCAAGTGCCTACTGTCCTCCATATAATTTAATATGTAAAACAGTGCAGACTGTTTCAAGTTATTACTTCATAACATATAATCTCATGTTACTGGAGGGAGAGGTGAGGGACAAGTGGATTAGTTGAAAAAGCACTTGCTTTTTGCCTGTGGGACTCTGGGCTGAGCCTAGACTTACGTTGTAACTGACAAGGGGTTTGTGGTTGCATTTCAACCAGGAGAAGAGTAATTCGTGCTCCAGAACTAAATCACTTCAGAGTGAGATTATCTAATGAGGAAAGTCCAGAGCTAAAACAAGTATAAGTTAATGCCTTTCTTCCCTTTGTCCTGTGAAAACGGTATTACAACAGCTGTAGGAATGGTTCAGTGAGAACTCAAAATCAAAAGTCCTAATGCACAGTGAGAACTGCAGAGAATTCCTCAGCTCCTGCATTCAAGCTGATAGAATAGTATTGCTCCCCTGGCTTCATTGTAGCTCCTGGCTGACAACAGAGGTGGACGGTTACCTTGTGTCGGCTTCCTGACCCTCCTGAAGCCTGAAAGGACTGGAAGAACCATGGGTCTGCCTGGCAGCTCACCCCGGGGAGAGAAGATCATAGAATCATAGAATATCAGGGTTGGAAGGGGCCTCAGGAGGTCATTTTGTCCAACCCCCTGCTCAAAGCAGGACCATTCCCCAACTAAATCATCCCAGCCAGGGCTTTGTCAAGCCTGACCTTAAAAACTTCTAAGGAAGGAGATTCCACTACCTCCCTAGGTAACGCATTCCAGTGTTTCACCACCCTCCTAGTGAAAAAGTTTTTCCTAATATTCAACCTAAACCTCCCCCACTGCAACTTGAGACCATTACTCCTCGTTCTGTCATCTGCTACCACTGAGAACAGTCTAGAGCCATCCTCTTTGGAACCCCCTTTCAGGTAGTTGAAAGCAGCTATCAAATCCCCCCTCATTCTTCTCTTCCGCAGACTAAACAATCCCAGTTCCCTCAGCCTCTCCGCATAAGTCATGTGTTCCAATCCCCTAATCATATTTGTTGCCCTCCGCTGGACGTTTTCCAATTTTTCCACATCCTTCTTGTAGCATGGGGCCCAAAACTGGTCACAGTACTCCACATGGTGGGGTAGCCCTTGGATATCCCTGAAAAGGCCACACAGACACACGGATGTGTGTGTTGTACAGAAACTGGAGCTGACCAGGCCACTGGGAATCCAAATTGAAGATACAAAGTACTGTGTTTAGGCATACACATCAAATGTTTAATTTTCCAGCTGCTGCTTTTCTCAGCAGCATAAGTTAACCTTGGTAAGAACTCCATTGTAACCTCAGACCTGCCCCGTTCATCTCCTGAATTTGGAATAGCATCAGCATTTGAGAGACTTAGCTGCATTTTCCATCCATTTCCTGTATCTGCTACATTGTTGATCACTTTTGTCCATCTGCAGGGTGTGCGAGACTGGATCTGCACGACTTCTGCTTATGGGATGGTGGAGCCCCAGAAAGAGGTGTGGTTTGAACAAAAAAGGCAGGAGAAGCCAAATTCATAAATGTGGCCTATGCCACCATCTGAAAGGAGGAGGATCTGGAGGCAGTGCATGAAGTATATATTATAGCCAACCCGCTGTGCATGTGAGCTTATATAAATATGGCCCTTCTCCTGTTCACGTGGTAAGTGTATCAATGGATTTGTATGGGTAGTTAGAACCAGCTTTCCTCACCTCTCTGAGACATTACTGGGAAAGCCATCAGGTCAGGGTGCCTTTCCATTGCAAAATCCTACGGGTGTTGACTTTCAAAGTTGTTCAAAACTTTCCTTCGGCCATCAGCGTCTCATACACAAGTGTATTTTGTTAGCTGTAGGCTGATGCCTCAACTAGATATATACACAAGAAGGGAATACCTCCCAGGCTATAATCAAACTGTGGCGATGGTTCTCCTGAAATAGTGGGTGTTAGAACGAGTATGGATGAACCTCCAAGAATGCAAGACACAGTCCATTTTCTTGCCCATGATATGTAATGAAAAGATTATTGAAAATCCTGTTTGATCCTCAGAATCCAGAACATGGCATACTTCAAGGGAAAAGAAACATGGAAGGATACATCAACTTACGGGCCCAATTTGAAGACCCCTCCCACGACCACATCTGCACATGAAAATGAAAGAGCAAAATGTGACGCAATTTCCCCTGCCTCTGTTTTACATGGAAATCCACAGTTATTTTGAAGTTAAGTTTGTGAATCATCAAAAGGGGAGATTCAAGAACCAAGCATGACCTTGCAGCTAAGCCACTGCACTGGGGCTTGAGAGATCCGGATTCAGTTCCCGACTCCGCCAAAATCTCCCAGTGTGACTCTGGCAAAGTCACTTCATCTCTCTATGCTTCAGTTTCCCAGCTGTAAGATGGAGTGATAACACTCCCTTTTGCCCACACTTTGTCTTATTGATTAGCATGTAAGCTCTTTGGAGACAGGGTCTATGTCTTATTATGTATTTGTACAGCACCTAAAATAAAGGGGTCCCAATTTCGGCTGGGGACTCCAGGCATTACCGAAACACAATTAATAGCATAAAATAAAGAGTACAACACGATTGTTACTTGCAGAAGTCGATTTTTCAAGCCATCACAGCCGGAGCGTGCTAATAAATACCAGGAAAAAACAAAATTGGTTGTTTCAGTGTTTCAGAGAAAATGAAAAGAGCCCAAACCAGCACCTGCTAGTTCTGTTGGACAGCCTGAGCGTCCCTCCCTGTATAGTAATGTGCAAACCTCTGCATTTCTCTTCAAACAAATTTACATTGGTGAAACTAATTTACAAAGCCTCATTCCCTTTCGCTAGGAGACTCAAGCGAAGCCCAGCTGTGTGACGGGTTCTCCTCAGTTGCGACATAGCAATTGCCGTATCTTTTCCTAAAACTATGCCGGGAAATTGGACTTTGCAGGCAAATTTTTGCATGCAAAAAACAATCTGCCTAAAACTTCTCCGGGGCCTGAAAACCAGGAGAACTTGATCTGTGAAGGCTCTACAGTGGCAATATGGTCGGAGCAAGAGTAGGGTTGCCAATGTTGGTTGGACGTATTCCTAGAGGTTTCGTCGCATGACGTAACCTATAATTAAAGATTAGCCTTTAATTCCTGGAGACTCCAGGATGATCCTGGAGGGTGGCACCCCGAAGCAAGAGGCTGAGAGCTGAAAGGGGTTGAGCATTAACACAATGGAGGAGCCACAAGAAGGAAGAGATCCATCTCATGGCAGTCAGGTTTGAAGTCTTATTTCCCTATGGCAGCTCAGACCCTGGCAGTTGGGGGCTGAGCCCCATAACCTCTCAGATCCCTCCCCTTCGAATAAGCATGAGTTAAGGGCAGCCAGACGGACCACAAAGAGTTTCCTGACCACTCCCTCCCTCACCCCATAAACTGTTCTGCAAGAGGAGAGCACTGAGAATAACATTATTACCTCAAGCCAGGCAGAGCTCCCTGTGGACAGGCCTTAAAATCACTATTGACAGCTCAGTTGAAATCATGCAGGATTATTAGCCTCTGTGAGTTCTGTCCTCCCCTCATTATCCCCACTTGCTATAAAGAGGAGAACAGTGCACGCAATGGAGAGACCGTCCATCTCGTTGCTGTCATGATTATATTTCAATAGTGCTTACAGGCCCCGTCAAAAATCAAGGCCCTGCTGTGTTAGGCCCAAACACAGAGTAAGGGGAGAGCCTCGGCCGTTTGTAGCAGAGGTTCTCTCTTTGTCCTATTCAATGCCACACATTTCAGCTATCAGGAGTAGACAAAAACGATCCCCTGACTACTGCTCATGCCTGTTTGAATCAATAATCAGCCTCCACTTCCTTCTCTTTTTTTTCAAACTTCAGTTTGAATCATGCACATGGGGGGGGGGGGTGAGGAGGATTAAATTTGCTATAAATTCTCTTGGAGCCTCATGCTATTCCAATCCCTGAATTAAATCCACTCAAAGTCGAGGCATTGGTCTGCTAGCCATCATAAAGAAAGCATTCAATCGCTATGAAGTCAGTCAGATCTGCAGAAAACACACCCCAGATCGGTGGGCTTTATGACAGGCGCACAACAGATACCTAAGAAAACCGTTACACTTGCAAAGCAAGCTAACACTGAGTAAGTGCTTAAGGCCCATACAGTGCTCCAGCATCTCGCAACCGATGTGAGCAAGGTTAGTGTCTATTGTTAATTAGCCAAGACAAAGCTAAAGCAGCATGTCTATGGCAGGCAGCACTCAGCACAAGCCTCTGCACTAACTTCAAGGAGAGCAGGATCGAAACCCATTTGTGTTGTGCAAAACATGCACCTAAAATAATCTTCCATTTAAATTCCTCTTAAAAACCTGGGCCTCCCTGCAGCCGAGTGTAATTCACAACCCCCCAGTGTCCTTTAGCCAGCTAACGTTGTTCTGATCACCAGCAAGGGCACCCGTACCGCACTTGACATGAATGACATTTCCACTGGGGTCAGTGGTACAAGGCGGGTCTGAAATATCTTACGCTGACATAGGCCCTCGGCCTGCAGTCTTTTTTCAGGATCCCCGCTATCTTTGGACGCAATTTTGGATTGCTGGATTGCTTTCCGGTGTCTATCCACACATGTCGTGCTATTGTAGCCCTGGTGGTCCCAGGATATGAGAGAGACAAGGCGGGTGAAGTGATATCTCTTATTGGACCAACTTCTGTTGGTGAGCGGGACAAGCTTTCAAGCCCCACAGAGCTCCTGCCAGACCGAAAGAGCACTTGCGGAAGCTGGAAAGCTTGTCTCGCTCTCTCTCGCCAACAGAAGTCGGTCCAATGAAAGAAATTACCTCACCCGCCTTGTCAGACAGATAGATAGATACTGGCATTCCCCCACATATTATGCATTAAAATCCGCTAAGTGTTTATAACACAGTCAAAGCAGTTGTGCAGTAAGTGTAAAAACGCTTCTTGGCTATTTGACCATTGCTTATTATAACCGTGCGTGGGTCAAACGTGGCCTTGAAGGTTTTGCAGCCCAACCATTGCAGGGCTGGGCTAGGGCCGGAGAGAGGCCAAGGGAAACCCACCCGAAATAGGGGGCTGCAAAAGGCATAACAAGCTGGGTGCTTAATTGTGCGCTTTACTACAGCAGCGTCCCTGGGAGGGCTGGCCACCTGTGGGCCACCTGTGTGCACCATTCTGTGCAGCCCCTAAGCCCTACTTTGTGCCAGTCCAATGCAAAACAGCAACAGGCAGGCGGGGGCAGACTGGTTTTTATAACCCTGACCAGGTTCCTCACCTCAGTCCCCTCCCCATGCTGCAAACACAGGGCTCTGCTTAGCTGTACTAGGGGGAGCATTCCCCTCGCTGGCCATCCTCCCAGGACAACTGGCCCCAGCGAGCTTAAGCAGGTGGATAGGTGTGGGCCTAAAAAGGCATTAAAAAAAAAAACACCCCACCTCTGGCAGGGAATTTTTAAACCAGCGCAACACCCACCTCCCCTCCCCCTCCGAAGCTCTTTCTTGCCAAGCTGGGTTTGCCGCTGCTCCTGGGCCGGGGACCGGAGAAACTCCGCCGGCTCCGGAGGCCGTTGCCCCGGGGGGGGGCCCGCCCCAGCCGGGGTTTTCTCCCTCCAGCCCAGCGGCACAGATCGGGGGGGCTGGAACTGCCCTGTCGCCCCGCTGCGAGGCGCTTCCCCCCCGGAGCTCCGGCCACTTGCAGATGAAATTCTTTCTTGGGCAGGGCCCTGCCTGCTCCGCCGCAGCCATCAAAGGGCAGGCAGCAGGTCGCCGCCGCCCCGGGCCAGAGATCTCCCGGCTCAGGACAGGAATGAGGGAGGGGGCGACCCAAGAGAGCCTCCTGGAGCCCAGCGCCGCGCCCTGGCTCGCAGCCACACAGCCCCGGGGAGCTCCCCTGCGGGAGTCAGTCCAGCCACTGCAGCAAATCGGGCTGCTGGGCTCCGTGTCTCCCTGTTGGGGCTGCAGGGGGCCGGGCCAGGCTGGCTAGCGGGGAAAGACGCTGCAGGACCCGGGGGGGCGGGTTGAACCTGCCCGGGGCTGTTGGCCGGTAACAAGGAGCGACGGGTGCGGGCTGGGGGCAGAGGCAATCGGGCTGCCTGGGGGTCAGGGGTCGGTGTGAGCAACCCAGCGGGCCCACCGCCCCAGCTCCCCGCGATCGCGGCAGCGGTGCCTCTGCACGCTGGCAGCGGATGACTTGGTGGGGGAGAGAAGGTGCAAAGCATCTGGATGAGCTAGTCCCGGGCCTCCCGCTGCGAGCCCTGGGGGCTCTCAGATCCCGGGGTGTGAGTCCGGGGCGGTGCTGAACCTCTCACACGCAAACAGAATAAACCCCCGTGCCCCCCCCTCTCCCCCTTCCTCCCGGGGCTGGCCCGAGGGGCGAGCAGGCTTGCAAGGGTTAAGGGAGGCGCTGGCCTTTGTTTTCCACGCAGCCCAAAGGGCTGGGCCGTTAACGAGGTAAATGCAATTCGCAGGATTTCACGGTAAATTCCCCAGCCCCCAGAGCTGGCTGCACAAACAAGCCGCGTTATCCGGTCCTGACAAGCCGCCAGCGAGGCTTGGGGGAGCGGGAGCAGCTGAGTGAGCAGCGAGTGGGACCCGCGCCTGGCCGGGGCTGGGGGGATTAGTTCAAGTCCCAGGCGCTGGTGGGAAGCGGGCACCGCCGGCAGGCGGGGGGGGGGGCAGAGCCCGATCGCTCCGGATCGGCCCCTGCTAGACCCAGACGATGAAAGCAAAAGGGGGCCCCGGGGGGGTAAAGTCCCTCTTCGCGGGGCGTTTTCCAGCGCGATCGCCCTGGCCTGCTCGCGGCTCTGATCTGGCCTCTCCACCTGCCCTCTCCGGGGAGCGGAGGGCTTGGCAGCCTGGCTACGGCTGGGCTGGTCGCTTTCCACCCCGCTGCCCGCTTCGGCGGGCTGGAGAACAAAAGCGCCCCGTGCCTCCCCCGGTCCCTTTCCCTGGGGATACGGCCCCAGCTCGCGCCGCCCGCCCCGCCCCGCACCCAGCGCTCAGCCGGCTGCAGACTGAACCCAGCTTGCCAAGAAAACCCCGCCGGAGCCAGGTGACGGCGGGGGCGGGGAGGGGGAAATCCCCGGGAGTCAAAGCGAGAGCCGCCCTAGAAACACCTCCCCTCCAGCCCAGCGCCTGCACTCCGGCGACGGGGCCTCGCTGGGCTCTTGAAAGCGAGAGGGTGCTTGAGTTTTACGCGCATCCCCTCCCCTTCCCTGCTGCAGGAACAGCCGCAGGTGGGGATCAGCAGAGCCCAGGGGGAACCGCGTCCGAGGTTTTGGAGGGCCGGGGCAGCGCAAGCGGGTCTTCAAAGGCTCATTCAGACCTTCCAAGAAAGCAGTCTCCAGCACCGCCTCCCCTCCCCCTTTTCCTTCCGCCCCCCCCCCCCAAACAAAACCTCGAATCGCTTTGAACGCGGGGGCAACGAAGGGATCACAATCCCCGCCGGTTTAGCATAACCCCCCGGGTAACTCGGCCCCGCTTTTCACATGCATTTTTTTTTGCAAACGCTTCCAACAGGTTAGCAAGGCAAGTGTCACTCCCCGGGGCTGGGCCTGCCTGACAAGCCCGAGTTCCCAGGCTTTCCCCGCACCCCCACGCTGCCAATCACCAGAGAGAGACTATATCTATCTCTATATACTTAAATAAAGATCATTTTCAATGGGAAGGAGCCAGGCTCCTGCTCCGAGCCCCGCCCCAGCCTGTCCCCCCTAAGGCGCCAGGCCCACGGTGCCTTTACCTTTCAAATAATGACTCGCTGTCGTTTTTTCTTTTAATATGTCGTTATAAATATATTTTGTCAAAATATAGGATCATTATTGTCAAACCATTTGCACATAAAGTCATAAATAAGGTCAAGGTGAACGTTTAGTTTAAGATCAGGGTCCAGCGGGAACACGCAGTCCTGGGGAGGGGAAAGGGGGGGTTAACGGCACCCGCACCCCTCCACCACCATCTCCTGGTAGTTTTTCAGGACCACTTTGTCGTACTCGTCCAGGTACAGCATGGAGATGGCGCTGAGCTCCGTGGGCACGCAGCAGGCCTTGGGGATGCTGGCGTTCACGGAGTTCACCAGGGTTTGCACGATGGCGTGGTTGGTGGAGTTGAGGTGGTCGGCCAAGGGGAAGGGGCAGTCCCCGTGGCAGTAAAAGGCCTGGTAGCCCGGGGGGGCCACGATCCAGTCGTTCCAGCCCACGTCGCTGAAATCCACGTAGAGCGCATGGCGGCGGCAGTTTTTTTTGTTCTTGCGGGGCCGCGGGTGCTTGGCGCTGCGGCGGGCCCGGCGGGTCAGTGCGTGGCCCCTGCCGTCGTGGCTGAAAGTGACCAGCAGCGGCCTCAGCTGGGCCCAGTCCCCGTCTCCTTGAGGTAAAGATCGGCTAATCCTGACGTGGCTCCCCGGCCGGGCCGGCTGCAGCGCGGTCACCTCCACCGCCAGCCCGTGGTTGGGCTGCTTGTCCTGGGTCCAGCGGAGGACGGCGGGGCTCACGTCGAAGCTCTCCCACCGGGACACGTTGTGATGCACCAGCCGCGTGTCCAGCAGCCGGGTGATCACCTGCCCGCGGGCCGGCAGCGGCTTCATCACTTCGTAGATGTTGATCCGGTGCGAGCCCCGTTCCCACGCGGGGCTCTGCGCTTCCGGCTGCTCCCGGTACAGCCGCAGCTCGGCCGAGGTGATCACCTCGTTCTCCGGCACGCTGCTGAGGTTGAAGAGGAAGCGAAAGCGGGGGGTGTCGCTGGGCCCGGGGAGGGTCTCCAGATGTTCTGCAAGGAGCGGGGTGGGGAGGGGGGTAAAAACAGAGCGTGTGAACGTTTGGGGGAGCCGAGACACAAGGCCAGGTGAGTCAGGGCACACGGCTCCTCCCTCCCGGCCACGCTGCTTCACCTGTCCCTAGCCCCGCACGGAGAGAGCTCAGCCCTCCAAAATGCAAAGTAGCAACATTCCCCCCTCCTCCCCCCTGCTCGCCAACGCATCATTTCCACGCCTAACCAGCTCCTGCCCCGGAATCCCGCTTCCCCACCGCCGGGCCCTATTCATACGGATTTACAGACGGGGGTGTTTTAAAACCAAGTTTCTTTAAAACACTTGTCCTTCCCCCTCCCCCCCGCCTCCCCCCGAAGGATCTTGCTCACAAACTGTGCCCAGCGATTGGGAAACACAGAGCCGTGCCTTGTTGATCCCATAACCGGGGGGGGGGGGGAATAAATTCCGACACAGCAATGATGCCGGTGGATTAATAGCTCCGCTTGACTTTGGAAAAGAAACATCCGCTACGAAACATTTGGATCAGATTACAAGGCCCTATTGAACGAACCTCACAAACACGCTGTTGTCGGTATTAAATTCAAGGAGGTTTTTTATTTTCTTTCTTTTTTTAAAAAAAAAAAGAGCCCAAGCAGGCAGCGATCGCTTTGATATCTCAAAACAAACACACACGGGACGCGATGGGGGGGATCTCGGTTACTCCGGAGTTGAATCCGGAGTGAATTCCGTGGGAGCTCGGAGGGGGTGACACGAGTCGAAACCCAGAGTGACGGGAGGAAGCAAAACAGCCCTTCACACCAACGGGTCAATTTCAATCTCCGCGCAGGATGCTGGAAAACGCAGCCGCGGGACTAGCCCAGACCAGCGGGCCGGGGGGAGTCCGCCTTCAGCCGATCCAAATCCCGACCGCTTCCCGACGCCCCCACCCCAGGGCTGCAGCACTGACCTTCATGGTGGAAACTCCTCACGGTGTTGGCCCGGCTAGTCGATCTCTCGGGGTACCGCAGGCTGATGTCCTGCAGGCTTTCCTCCTCTTCCCCGGACTGCAGCCGGTAGAGGTCCAGCATGTACGCGGGGACGACGGCTGCTTTGCTGGGCTGGGGCCGCCTTCGGAGCCCGAACATCTGCAGCAAACTCGCCTCGAAACCCCGCAAGAGTTCATGGCTTTGCCCAGAGCGGCGTCCAGATCCTGCTTGCGCCTGGAGTTCTGCAACTTTCTTCCTCCCCGTCTCGGGTATCAAACTGGCATGGTTAGTACCTCCTAGCAGAACTTGGCATAACAGAATGACCATCAGCATTCGGTTACCAGGAATCATGGTGTCTCTGGGGTTTCCAAAAAAAACGCAACAACAAACAAGGAGGGTCAAGATTAAAAACAGCCACCCCACCCCACCCCCCCAAAACCCGAGCCAGCAGCGGCTGCGAGCGGCAAACGCGTCTCAAAGGCGAAGGAATCGCCTGTAATGGACTCGCTCGAACTTGTTTACAGCCGAAGAGCCCCCACAATCAGATAGCCGCTACCCGGCTCATCTGCTCGGTCCCTGCTATCTTCGCAGGGATCTCCGCCTAACTTCTTTCAAGAATAAACAGTGAACATTGGGCTTAGATGGAATTTCTCCTCTCGCCTCCTCCCCGACCCGACGGATCGCTGGAGTGCAGCTGATCGGGGGGCCGGGGGGGGGGTCTCCACGAGCCTGGATCACAGGGCAGAGGGAAACAAAAAGTGACTTGGCCCCTTTTATTATTTTGCTGGCGCTGTCCCTTTGAAGTGAGGCTGCAGCTTCGCCGCGGCCTTCAAGGGGTTTTGAGAAACGAGACATGCCGCGGGGGGGGGGGGGAAGTGACTTGAATCTAGGGTCACTGCAAAGGTAAGACAGAGAGAAGGAGAGTTTGAAAAGTCCCCGATCTGTTAGCAGACGCGCCTGGGAGGGGGCTTGCGCGTTACAGTCCGCGAGGGGTCAACCCCGGGAGCGAGGGGAGAGCAGCGAGAGACGTTTACACCACTTCCAAGCCCAGGAGCAGGAGGAGAAGGAGAAGGGGCTACTCACTGACAGCAAACAAGGCATGTAAAAACAGTCCATGATTCTTGCCAGCCAATCTGGAACAAACGGGTGGAAAAGCTCAGGGGCTCGGAGGCGCTTGGCTGCCGGGGCTGGGACTGCGGAGCGGCTCCGAAAATGAATATTTGAATCCAATGAGCCTCCAAAGCGGACTGGCTCTGTTTTTCTTCCAGCCCATGAGAGTCACGTGGCCCCCAGTCACTCCTCGCCCCGCTTGTCCGTCACAGCCAGGCACCGCCCACTGGGCTCCAAAAGGGATGTCCCGCCCCTCCGCCCCTGTCAATCTCCTGGCAAGAGAAACCTCCTCTTGCCAAGGGGCAGTGGCTGCCCTGATCCTGGCACTAGTGAAATCCCATGGGTGGGGGTTGAGGGTGACTTCAGTTTAAAGCCCGATCCTGCTCCCACTGGAGACCCCCCTTTCCCTTGCACCGACCTTGTGCGTCTAGAACCGCAGTGCTCCAGCAACTGCCCTCCCAGCCCCACCCTGACCCCACAACATCCCCACTCCCCCCAGGCCAGCCCAGCCCCTCCTCCCCTGCAGGCCTGCTGCCACCCTTTGCATCCTTTGCAGAAGGCTGCGCTTGTGTCATGCAGCCTGTGAGTGACACCCAGGCGCCATCGGTTTTTCCCAGCAGGTCTCCCCCTATAGAAAAGTAACCCCCATCCACTGAGCGCACATTTCCCCAAGCCTTACAAAATAACCCTAGCAAGAGGACCAAACGCATGGAGGGGCTCAACCCTTCCCTAGCCTGCAAGAAATCTTGCCAGCATTAGGTTAGATGGAGGGGTGGGGGTCAGTCAAATCCCGATGTTCTTAACAAACCAAGGGAAGGATTTGCCAATAGGGCAGAGGCCTGTTTTGCTGGGATTAGAGCTCCCATCTGAGTTTAAAAACACAACTAATAAAACCCAAGGCATGGTCAATTTCATCAGCGCCATAAAACAGAAGAAAACTCACTAAGCTTTCCCTAACATGGAGCTTCCCATGAGGGGGGCACTGGGAAAGTCGTCTTAGCTTCTAGGAGCAAGTCAAATATGAAATAGCCTTTGGGATCAGGTCCTCCCCCACCCCTGGGTTTGCAGGAGGGTGTTAAGTTAATTCTTACCGCTACATGCGGGCTTCGGCAAGTTCCTTCCAAGAACCTTACATCTCAACAGCTCAAATAATTTACAGGCGTGTAGGGACGCTGGAAGCATGAGTCTGTCATCGGAAAGGGCCTATTCAAAAACATTACACAGTGTCAAGGCAAAAACAGGCCAACACCTTTCCCAGCGCTCTCAGACCCAACGCCTGTGAAGCAGGGCCAAGCTCAGCCATTAGTTCATCAAAGAGAGCCACAGATCCCAGCTAGTCCACGCCAAGGCAGAGAGAGGTCCCCACCCATCTGAGCCTGGGACCAAACCCATCCTAGCTGCTGATTCTGTCCTCTCTCGCCCACCGCCCCACTTCACCTTGGATATTTCACTTGCCCCCTTGGATAGCTTTTGTGAACTCGCTAAAGGAGCAATACAAAAAAAAAAATCTTTTTGGACAGGCAATAGAGCCGATTCACCCAGCAATCCCGGCTCAGCGCTGCCCTGAAAAGATAAAGGGCTATTTAAAGGAGCGATCTCCCTGGGGACTGCAGGTGCAAGAGCGTTATAGGTGCCCTCGTTCAGGGCTTGATGGGTTTTAAAAATGAAACTCTGACATTTTAAAATGCAGGAGTGAGGGGGTTTATTCCGAAGTAACTCCGCGATTGAAGGAAAGCAGGTAAATCCTCCGCTTCCTCCAAGTCTGGAAGGCAGGCTCCTCAGTGACATGCGATTGAAAACAAAGAGTTTAGAGGAGACTCTAAGAAGTGTGAATAATGAGATTTCAGATGGTCCAGATGGGGGACGGCTGGGTCTGGCCCGTCCCTTGAAGCCCAGGATTGTACTTGTAGAAATTGTTACCTGCGGGGAGGGAAAAATGCCCCCCCCCCCCCAGCCGCCGCGATCTCAGGCAGCGGAGCCAGGCGGCACTCCGAATCCTCTTCGAACCACGCTCCTCTGTGTCAGAACTGGGCAGGTGTCTAAGATCAAACCAAAGCGGATTGGAACAGAATCACCCGAAATCAAGACGCACAAAGAGAGATTTTTCCACTCCCCTTTCTCGCCGCACGTGCTTTTTACTCTCTCTGCCCGTCCGTCTCCTCCCCGCACCGGGAGCATCACATCTGAAAGCCTCGGAAATCCTGCCGGGTGTAGCCAAGCGCACAGCACCCTCGGCGAACACCTGGAACCAGGTGTAACCTGCGCTCGCCGGGCGAGAACCAAAGAACGGGCCTGGGGGAGGGGGGGGTGATCACCCCAAGGAATATGCGGGCTGGGGGGCGCACAAAGATGAGTCTAACTATGCTGATATTGGACACCCCCAAGGATCACTCATGACACTGCCTTTGAAAGGGAACCTGGGGAACCGCCTCCCCCGCCCTAGAGGCGGCAGAGTTTGGGAATGAAAAGCGGCCGCAACTGGGATGGTTCAAGATCTGGTCTCTCTCCCTGCTCCCCACCAGATGGGGAAAGTGGCCTGGTTACCCCCAGCCCAGAGTCAGGTGTGCGGGGGAGCAGTGCCCTTGGGTGTGACAGGACAGGGATGGTGCCGCCCCAATCTCTCACCACAGGTCCATGCACTAGTCTGATCCTTGGCACGCTCTGCTGGAGGGTGCGGGAACCAGGGGGGCACACCAGCAATCTGGGGAGGTACTAAATCGGAGGTGGGCAAACTACAGCCCGGGGACCATATCTGGCCCTTCAGACATTTTAATCCGTCCCTCAAGCTCCAGCTGGGGAGCGGGGTTGGGGGCTTGCCCCACTCTGCGCATGCCAGGGCTCTGCAGGGCTCCCAGAAGCAGGGGCACACAACCCCCTCCACCTATGTGTAGGGACAACCAGGGAGCTCCGCACACTGCCCCCGCAGCTCCCATTGGCCAAAAGCCAGGGCCAATGGGAGCTGCAGGGGCAGTGCCTGCAGATGGGGCAGAGCCGCCTGCCCCCACCTCCACATAGGAACTAGAGGAAGGACGTGCCGCTGCTTCTGGGAACTGCTTGAGATAAGCACAGTCTGGAGCCTGCACCCCAACCCCCTCCCGTACCCCAAGCCCCTGATTCTCCTCCCACCCTCTGAACCCCTCAGTCCCAGACTGGAGCACCCTCCTGCATCCCCAAACTCTCCTTGCCAGCCCCACCCCAGAACCCACACCCCCTGCCGAAGCCCTCACCCCATCCCGTGCCCCAACCCCCCATTTTGTGAGCATTCATGGCTCGCCATACAATTTCCATACCCAGATGTGGTCCTCAGCTCAAAAAGTCTGCCCACCCTTGTACTAAATGCTAATCCCAGCACTGAGGGGACACCCCAGTCACCTGCCAGTGGCACCCTCGGGCCTTGCTAAAGCCACTTTGCCTGGGTATGCACCAGAGCCAGCTTCAGAAGTCAGTGTCCTCTCTCCCCTCCTTCTCTTCCTTTCCCCCTCCCTCTCCCACATCCCTTCCTCCCACTTTGCCTTCCCCTCCATGGACCAGGCTAACCCACACCAGCCAGGTCACTGGGCTACTGCACGCAAGTCCTGGGAGCTCCCATCAGCCAGCTGTGAGGGTGTCACTCACTCCCCCCACGGCCAGGCTGGACTAGCGGCCCACATGCCGTGGCAATCCAAAGGATGCACCCACGACCTGCCGCTGATTGGTGTGCACTTCAGACACCCGTACATAGAGACTACCCTGATCACAGTAACCACTCCAGCTGACTGCTCCAAGGAGGGATGGACCCACCCCTCAGAGTTCAACCCCAGATCCAAACTGTCCTGAAGAGTGGGTGGCTGGGATCTGGGACAGACACGCCAAACCCACAGAAAAAACACAGACGTTGGGCTTGTTTCTGGCTTAATTGGCTTGTGAGTTGCTTGTTGGCTAGTTTTTGGCTTGTAGCCCACAGGCAGCGAGTTATATCTCCAGGTGGTGCCTTAGCACCAGCAATATTCAGAGCCCAGGAGCCCAGCTCCACCAATCCTTGGGACCCGGCCCCACCTGCCACCCCCCCATGCCTCCCCCGAGTGTCCCCCGGCCCCCTCTTGCTGCCCCGCCCCGCGCCTCCTGGAGCCCCAGAGCAGAGCATCCCACTTCTGCCTCTTCCCTGCTGCTCCATGCTGCCTCCCTGCAGCAACTGCTGCCACAGGGTCCTAGCCCCCCCCCTTCTGTCTCGACTGCCAGGGCAGAGTGCCAGGGCCTGCCCTTCCACCTCTGACTCTTCCCTTTTCCGGCGGGACCCTCCACCATCACAGGGGGCCCCCCTGCCCACAGTCACCGCTCCTGCCCCACGCTGGACAAGGGGCAGCCCCATCCCTCACCCCCAGTGAGGCTACAGTCAGGGGCAACAGAAGGGGAGGAGGCGCACGCAGCACCCCCCGGCACCCACCCCGTGGGAGGCGAGGGAGATTCCTGGACCTGAGAGGGGCCCTCGGACACATGCAGTGACAGTGGTGGGGGTGAGTGTGCTGCTGGGGGGCGGGAAAGGGGGGCTCCTCCCCCAGAGCTCGCTGCTGCCGGCAGGGAAAGGGCTGGGGGGAGTCCTCCTCTCTGGCCCCTTGTCCTGGAGCAGCCTGCCTGCCCCCCAAACTCATCCCCAGCCCTGCCCCACCTCAGATCCCACACCCCCAGCCAGAGCTTTCACCCCCCCACCGCACCCTCAACCCTCTGCCTTAGCCCTGAGCCCCCTCCAACACCCCAAACACCTTATCCCCAGTCCCAGCCAGAGCCCTCACCCCCCTGCACTCCAACCCTCTGCCTTAGCCCTGAGCCTCTCCCACACCACAAACCCCTCATCTCCAGCCCCAGCCAGAGCCCTCATCCCCCCACACCCAAACCCTCTGCCCTAGCCCTGAGCCCCCTCCAACACCCCAAACACCTTATCCCCAGTCCCAGCCAGAGCCCTCACCCCCCTGCACTCCAACCCTCTGCCTTAGCCCTGAGCCCCTCCCACACCACAAACCCCTCATCTCCAGCCCCAGCCAGAGCCCTCATCCCCCCACACCCAAACCCTCTGCCCTAGCCCTGAGCCCCCTCCAACACCCCAAACACCTTATCCCCAGTCCCAGCCAGAGCCCTCATCCCCCGGCACTCCAACCCTCTGCCCCAGCCCTGAGCCCCTCCCACACCACAAACCCCTCATCTCCAGCCCCAGCCAGAGCCCTCATCCCCCCACACCCAAACCCTCTGCCTTAGCCCTGAGCCCCTCCCACACCACAAACCCCTCATCTCCAGCCCCAGCCAGAGCCCTCACCCCCCCACACCCAAACCCTCTGCCTTAGCTCTGAGCCCCCTCCAACACCACAAACCCCTCATCTCCAGCCCCAGCCAGAGCCCTCATCCCCCCACACCCAAACCCTCTGCCTTAGCCCTGAGCCCCTCCCACACCACAAACCCCTCATCTCCAGCCCCAGCCAGAGCCCTCACCCCCCCACACCCAAACCCTCTGCCTTAGCTCTGAGCCCCCTCCAACACCACAAACCCCTCATCTCCAGCCCCAGCCAGAGCCCTCATCCCCCCACACCCAAACCCTCTGCCCTAGCCCTGAGCCCCCTCCAACACCCCAAACACCTTATCCCCAGTCCCAGCCAGAGCCCTCATCCCCCGGCACTCCAACCCTCTGCCCCAGCCCTGAGCCCCCTCCAACACCCCAAACACCTTATCCCCAGTCCCAGCCAGAGCCCTCATCCCCCTGCACTCCAACCCTCTGCCTTAGCCCTGAGCCCCTCCCACACCACAAACCCCTCATCTCCAGCCCCAGCCAGAGCCCTCACCCCCCCACACCCAAACCCTCTGCCTTAGCCCTGAGCCTCTCCCACACCACAAACCCCTCATCTCCAGCCCCAGCCAGAGCCCTCATCCCCCCACACCCAAACCCTCTGCCTTAGCCCTGAGCCTCTCCCACACCACAAACACCTCATCTCCAGCCCCAGCCAGAGCCCTCATCCCCCTGCACTCCAACCCTCTGCCCCAGCCCTGAGCCCCCTCCAACACCCCAAACACCTTATCCCCAGTCCCAGCCAGAGCCCTCACCCCCCTGCACTCCAACCCTCTGCCTTAGCCCTGAGCCCCTCCCACACCACAAACCCCTCATCTCCAGCCCCAGCCAGAGCCCTCACCCCCCCACACCCAAACCCTCTGCCTTAGCCCTGAGCCTCTCCCACACCACAAACCCCTCATCTCCAGCCCCAGCCAGAGCCCTCATCCCCCCACACCCAAACCCTCTGCCTTAGCCCTGAGCCTCTCCCACACCACAAACACCTCATCTCCAGCCCCAGCCAGAGCCCTCATCCCCCTGCACTCCAACCCTCTGCCCCAGCCCTGAGCCCCCTCCAACACCCCAAACACCTTATCCCCAGTCCCAGCCAGAGCCCTCACCCCCCTGCACTCCAACCCTCTGCCCCAGCCCTGAGCCCCTCCCACACCCCAAACCCCTCATCTCCAGCCCCAGCCAGAGCCCTCATCCCCCCTGCACTCCAACCCTCTGCCCCAGCCCTGAGCCCCTCCCACACCACAAACCCCTCATCTCCAGCCCCAGCCAGAGCCCTCATCCCCCCACACCCAAACCCTCTGCCCCAGCCCTGAGCCCCCTCCAACACCCCAAACACCTTATCCCCAGTCCCAGCCAGAGCCCTCATCCCCCTGCACTCCAACCCTCTGCCTTAGCCCTGAGCCCCTCCCACACCACAAACCCCTCATCTCCAGCCCCAGCCAGAGCCCTCACCCCCCCACACCCAAACCCTCTGCCTTAGCCCTGAGCCCCTCCCACACCACAAACCCCTCATCTCCAGCCCCAGCCAGAGCCCTCACCCCCCTGCACTCCAACCCTCTGCCCCAGCCCTGAGCCCCTCCCACACCCCAAACACCTTATCCCCAGTCCCAGCCAGAGCCCTCACCCCCCCTGCACTCCAACCCTCTGCCTTAGCTCTGAGCCCCTCCCACACCACAAACCCCTCATCTCCAGCCCCAGCCAGAGCCCTCACCCCCCTGCACTCCAACCCTCTGCCTTAGCCCTGAGCCCCTTCCAACACCACAAACCCCTCATCTCCAGCCCCAGCCAGAGCCCTCATCCCCCCACACCCAAACCCTCTGCCTTAGCCCTGAGCCCCTCCCACACCACAAACCCCTCATCTCCAGCCCCAGCCAGAGCCCTCACCCCCCTGCACTCCAACCCTCTGCCTTAGCCCTGAGCCCCTCCCACACCACAAACCCCTCATCTCCAGCCCCAGCCAGAGCCCTCACCCCCCCACACCCAAACCCTCTGCCTTAGCCCTGAGCCCCCTCCCACACCACAAACCCCTCATCTCCAGCCCCAGCCAGAGCCCTCATCCCCCCACACCCAAACCCTCTGCCTTAGCCCTGAGCCTCTCCCACACCACAAACCCCTCATCTCCAGCCCCAGCCAGAGCCCTCACCCCCCCTGCACTCCAACCCTCTGCCCTAGCCCTGAGCCCCTTCCAACACCACAAACCCCTCATCTCCAGCCCCAGCCAGAGCCCTCACCCCCCTGCACTCCAACCCTCTTCCCCAGCCCTGAGCCCCTCCCACACCCCAAATCCCCCAGCCCCTGACAGAGCCCTCACCCCGCACACTCCTATTCTCACCATGAGCCCCTCCCACACCCCAAACCCCTCATTCCCAGCCCCAGACAGAACCCTCACCCCCTACACCCGTACTCTTGCCCTGAGCCACTCCCATACCCCAAACCCCTCATCTGCAGCCACATCCCACAGCCCTTACCCCTGCATCCCCTCCCTCTGCACACCCTCCCAGAGCCTGCACCCCACACCCCAATCCCCTGCCCCAGTCTAGGGCCTGCACCCCAGACCTCCTCCCCTACTCAAACTCCCTTGCAGAGCCTTGGGCAGGTGGGGTGGGAGTTTGGGGGGGGGCAGAGTTTGGGCGGGGGCGGATTCTGGGCACCACCAAAATTTCTACAAACCTGCCACCCCTGGTTGTAGCTTGTTACTTCTTTTTTTTTTATCAGCTCCCGGCAAGCAGGGGCAAGGTGAGGAGAGAGTCGGGGTGCTCAGCGGGCCCTCCTCAGTCCCAGACTGCAGGCTGGGGGGATCTAGTCACATTGAGAATTGGGTTCTTAGGGATTGGTTTGTTTTGGCCTTGTTTTGAAATAGGATTAGCTTGACTTTTGGCTTATTGTGAAAGCCGGGGTGCTTATTTACCGCACAAAAGTTGGGGCAACTGTGATCAGGCCGGGGGCGTGTTGGCTCACCACAGACATAGGCCAGCTGCACCATTCAGATCCGGACTTCAAGGCAGTTCACATATGAGATTTTGGGTCAGACCTGGCTGTACTTGTAACAGGGCTTCCCCTCCAGTCATCTTGGAGGTAGTGAACCCCCTGGTAAGAGCAGGTGATGGACGATGTAGCTTTCGAATGGCAGGTCTACACTGATGGGGGTGTGTAGAGTACAGACACGCACCCCCAGACAGCGCGGGTCTGAAGAGCAGTGTAGACACTGAGGCGCGCCTTAGGCTAGCAGAGTGCCCCATACCCTAGGGTCTGTACCCTACCCAGCTCCCTACTCACCCAAGCAGTGCGTCCCATGTCCACGTGGCTAGTTTTAGCAGCGTAGCGTCCTGCGGCTGGCGCCTTTCGTTGCAGCATGAGTACTGCCTGCTCTCCATAGGAAGCCATAAGTGTCAACCAGGCACAAGTCTCCCTTAGCGAAGGGACTTCCACCTACCGAGAGAAAAAGCAGACTGGACCGCCACATCAGAAACAACGGACACACCACCAGCTCCGATCTTTCAGACATTGTCCCATGATCATAATTCAGCGATACCATCAAGCCCTGGCTTTGTGTCGAGAAACATGTGCTAATAGGGTGACCAGACAGCAAGTGTGAAAAATCGGGAAGGGGGTGGAGGGGTAATAGGCGCCTATATAAGACAAAGCCCCAAATATTGGGACTGTCCTTATAAAATCAGGACTTCTGGTCACCCTGTGCGCTATCCAGTTCTATCCAAAGGTCTAAAGCTGAAAGAGACAGAGCTATAGCCAGAGAAGTGGCCATGGATGATTTCATCTCAAGGTTCTTTCATCCTGTTACTTGCAGTTAGCCCGGAAACTGACTCTAGTGTTGTCGTACTGATCTCTTGCATTGCAGATGTTGCTTGGCACAGTTTCAGTCAGCCTTTTCACACATCAATACCTAGCATTGACGGCAGTGGGAAATTTGCTGCCTAGAGGTCCAGGACCTGAACCTACGGTTTCAGCCACCTAGGAGGACTTTGGCCTTCCGTGCTACAGGACCACCTACGTTTAATAAGATAACACAACCTGAAACAAACACAGAAATGGCGACCGTAAGTCAACACATCCAAGAAACCCCCACGTCATTGTGCCCCAAGTATTTATGGAGTCGGAGCTGAGGATGTGATGTTACATACCATAGCTGCAGTAACACTAAAGGACTAGGATAACGTTGCTTTTTTATTTTATTTTTTATTATTATTTATTCCATTTTCTGGAGCTCATTCATGGCCCATGCATTACAAATGTCTACTGACACCACTGAAAGTACGTGTGTGGACAAAGGGCAGTGCTTACATTGAAATACCCCTGCTTTATTCCTAAGCCACTATATACTTAAAAGAAACATCTTTTTGGCAGAGTATTTGATCTTGGAACCCATCAAAGCTGGTAAAATATCACCCTAACCCTTTGAAATGTGTTATACTGCACATTACTCGTAGCAGGGGGAAACCATTTGAAAAGTAGCTACTGTGCATCTCATTAAAGTTAAATAACATTTTCATTGAAAATGTTCCAGTCTATAAACAAAGGCTAGTCGAGTGCCTATATAATTCTGCTTTTAAACCGGGCCTCTGGATTTGTAAAATAAACTGACTCTCAGCTTCTGTGGTACAAGCAAACAAATCTACAATGAACGAATTTTATCCTGCTTGTCCAAATAGCCAACTCAGATTTTAAATAACTAACACACAAGATCCATGTTTAGTGAAAACATTTGTCAGCCTAAGCAGTTTAATCTCTTTACATAGCTCCTAGTATCTTTTGCAAGTGAACTGGCCTTTTAAAGCGAAATCAAAGCATTTCGCTTATGCCCCTCAGATAAACCATGCCTCTGTAAGGGGACAGTCGGGGACAGAAATCCAGTAGAGGATGGTGTGGTTTAGATTCTTGTCTCTAAAACTTGTGAAAGTCAGGGGGTGTTTCAGTGGCTTATTGGTTATTAAAAAGAGTTAGTCATAGAGGAAACCTGTGCTGTTTAACTTAGCATTTATTCCCTAAGATGTAAATACATAAGTCCCAAACCACAACAGAAATAACCATTGATGGAAATAGTGTACCATTTACTTACGGGACTGAAATATATTCCTACAGAGATTGTATTTCCTTACACCTCTGGAGGCAAAATTCATCCCTGCTGTAGCACCCCCTGAAGGCAATGGAGTTACACAAGGGATGACTCTGGCCCACGCTTCCTAAGGAGCAAAGTGTGATATACAGTCAACCTGAAACAGAGAATGTCAAAATGCAGCTAAAAATAAAAGTTAGGAAGGTCAGGAAAGCAAACATTGCTTAATTCAGAGTCACAGCTACCTTGTGTACTTTAATGATCCACCAAATCTAAAACAGGAGCTGCTTCATCTAAGCCATACAAATTGCACACAAACTTCAGAGGGGTTCAAGTCTCGCATATTTGAATGAGGTTCCTGTCTGGAATTTCAGCCTTAATTGTGCTGGAGATTCTGCAGACAGTATTTTCCTCTCTGACCTCAATGAACTGCCTTCTGAGGGGCACCTGCACATGGACGCACTGCATAGCAAGACTGATGGCCTTGTTTGGAGCGGAGCACGTACAGACTGAGATCTTTAGGGTTGCAGTCTGCAAACAATGCCAAAGGGAAAAGAGATGAAATCCCACCAATACACACCCCGACCCTGGACAAATGCACTGCCTGACAACACTGAGAGCTGACTATGGACTTAGATTCGGTGTGATGCTGCATGCTACCAACGATTTCATTGCTGCCTGCAGAGGCCACCAGTTGAGGACCTTTGTCTCCTTTCTTTTTTCAATCTGTAGAAGAATCCAAAAGACAAAAATGATCCTTTGCCCTCATGATCATGGATTCGCTCAGGACTCCTTTCTGATAAAATCCCAGCCCTTAATACTTGTGTGGTTTTTAGGCATAAGTGGCCTGATTTGACATCTGTTGGAGTTGTGGATGCCCAGTCCCTCTGGAAATCAAGCCAGCTCAGCTCTAAGGCAATGCTTTCCCCTAATGACAGCAGTTCAGAAGATGCCTCTGGACTCAGGCAGAAAGACCTTCCCAAACCAGTTCTGGCATCCCAAGTTATTTTTAGAGCAGCTGCACCTTTTGGGCTCTGAAGTTTGCAAACAATCTACCTTGTGCAAAACTTGTCCCACCAGATTTGTGCCTGAGCAGAAACAAGCTTAAAAATAAAATAAAATGAAGTCACATGTCACAGATGTTTTAATGGCCTATGTTAGGAGCAAAGGCGCTGACTTTTGTTTTTGCCGGTGGGTGCTCCTCCCCGCCCCCTCTCCTTGTGCAAGCGGCGGGTGGGGCCTTGGGGCAGAGCCTCCAGGGGAAGAAGCCAAGTGGGGCGGGGCCTCACGATGGAGGGGCAGGCCGGACGTCAGGGGGAAGGCCGAGCAGGGGCGGGGCCTTGGCGGCAGAGCACAGGCAAAACAGAGAGCATGGCCACAGTCCGGGCACTGGGGCCCACAAAAGATTAATCTGGCCCTGCAGATGCTGAGCACCCCCTATTTTTTTTTCAGGGGGTGCTTGAGCCCCGCAGCACCCATGGAGTCGGTGTCCATGGTCAGAGGAACAGATGCCCAGAGTGTACTGAGTTGGAATCTTCATCTTTTTCTTTGTAACTGGCTAAGCTTGTCAAGTAAAACAAAAGGAACTGAAAGAACAACTCCCATGAGCCGCATACTTTCCTTCCAAAGTAGCTCATAATTAGAGACTATACTACAATAAGCAAGAGCAAGTGTACATGCTTGAACGGCAAGTGGGATATATTGAACAACTCACTGATTTATTCAGTATTCTTCTGAACTTTCTAAAGCTGGCATATCTCACAAGTACGGGGCGTTACAAATACAAAAAGAAACTCGGGCTTTTCCTGATATACCCAAGGGACCTGATTCTGAGCCTACTTTGGTTTTATAGTACAATAACTCTTTTGGCTTTACCAGCTGGACAATGGGGTGGGAGGAGGTATTTTTTCATATTCTCTGTGTATATATAAAGTCTGCTGCAGTTTCCACGGCATGCATCCGATGAAGTGAGCTGTAGCTCACGAAAGCTCATGCTCAAATAAATCGGTTAGTCTCTAAGGTGCCGCAAGTCCTCCTTTGCTTTTTGCGAATACAGACTCACACGGCTGCTACTCTGAAACCTGTCTTTTGGCTTCAGTGGAGTAACTGGTGCTTTACACCAGTGCGACTGAGAGCAGAATCAGGCCCAAGGTTGCTATATTATTGCAAACCATTTTTTACAGATACGATTTGTATACAAAAACATCATGCTGGTACTGCAAACAGTAGAACTATGCACAAAAATAGCACTTTTGGTAGTCAGACACATTGTCATTGACACAGCAGGTTTGTTCGTTTTCTTGGATTTTGTTCCCTTTTTCTTTTTTTTTTTAAATACCTGTCCAGACGTTGGATTGTAAAACGTCTGCCCCTAAATATGCTTCCCTAAATTGTCTGAATACATTTAGCAGTTTTTCATGCTGGAGGAGCTACGTTTTCCCTAAAAATAGCTGTCTCGATAGCACTTTGAAGTTGCAGTTGTTTCCCCCCCACTTCCCAGGCTTCAGAGCCCGAGCTCCAGCCTGAGCCACGTCATCTACATTTTTAGCGTGGTCGCACAAGTCGAATTGGCCTGGGAGGCTCTCTCCTGGGTGCTGTGTAGACGTACCCATAGTGCTACTGTCAGACAAGTAATAAATAAAGCTAAAGTCATTTCTCAAGGCCTGATATTAAAATTCCCCTGAACTCTGTTACAAACATCTTTTTAAATCATCCGTCATAACATCATCTACACCTTGCTTGGTTGCCTTGATCAGTGTTACAGGGGGACCACGCATTGCTCCCATGCAGTTTCTTAAGTGAAATGGCACTTTTAGACACACATCCCCACTCTATTAATCCCCACTCAATCAAACCACAACTCTGACAGCTAAAAAGTAGCTCCAGAAGATGAAGACCCCAGTCCTCGTGTTCTGAAATAGTAGCTGGCACTAATAAAGAATGTCATTCTTCTAACATACACCACAAGACTGTATGGCTATCTAAGATAAGCACATTCATGTTGGATCCATTGAGTCATGGGTCCTTTTTAAGACTACCACAAGCTTTTGGCAGCATCTTTAAAATCCCATTTTACTATGCCTCTCGCACTGATATGTGGCTTTGTCTGAATTCTGCTATGACACAGATATTTATATGCTTTACTTTTCCTTACTGTCTGGGCACTGATGCCAAATTTACCATGTCATACTACCATGGAGCACCAGTAGAGTGCTGACATCTGTCTTTGTCCTTTAATTGTGTCTTGAGATCTGTTATCACCAAAAGCGTTAATGATTTCAAACATTAGAGCAAAACTGAAATAAGTTCAACTGGGTGGTTACTGGAAAAATAGTTCTAGGAACAGCTCTTTGACTTTTTAAAACAAGTTTGCTCTGACTGTGTTCACACCCCTTTGGTTTGCTTTCCATTAATCATCTAGTGAACAGCTTACAAGCAGAAATGTTTGCAGCTCTTGGGAAATAGTTGCAAAAATGGAATTTTGAATTCATTAACGTGAATATTCACATTGATTACCACGTTCCAATCAGGGAACAGAAACAGCCCATGTGGCCTCCGTGTCCAATCAAAACTAATCATCCTGCTTTGTTTAAATCATAGAATCATAGAATATCAGGGTTGGAAGGGACCTCAGAAGGTCATCTAGTCCAACCCCCTGCTCAAAGCAGGACCGATCCCCGACTAAATCATCCCAGCCAGAGCTTTGTCAAGCCTGACCTTAAAAACTTCTAGGGAAGGAGATTCCACCACCTCCCTAGGTAACGCATTCCAGTGTTTCACCACCCTCCTAGTGAAAAAGTTTTTCCTAATATCTAACCTAAATCTCCCCCACTGCAACTTGAGACCATTACTCCTTGTTCTGTCATCTGCTACCACTGAGAACAGTCTAGAGCCATCCTCTTTGGAACCCCCTTTCAGGTAGTTGAAAGCAGCTATCAAATCCCCCCTCATTCTTCTCTTCCATAGACTAAACATCCCCAGTTCCCTCAGCCTCTCCTCATAACTCATGTGTTCCAGTCCCCTAATCATTTTTGTTGCCCTCCGCTGGACTCTTTCCAATTTTTCCACATCCTTCTTGTAGTGTGGGGCCCAAAACTGGACACAGTACTCCAGATGAGGCCTCACCAATGTCGAATACAGGGGAACAATCACGTCCCTCGATCTGCTGGCAATGCCCCTACTTATACATCCCAAAATGCCATTGGCCTTCTTGGCAACAAGGGCACACTGTTGACTCATATCCAACTTCTCATCCACTGTAACCTCTAGGTCCTTTTCTGCAGTACTGCTGCTGAGCCATTCGGTCCCTAGTCTGTAGCGGTGGATTGGATTCTTCCGTCCTAAGTGCAGGACTCTGCACTTGTCCTTGTTGAACCTCATCAGATTTCTTTTGGCCCAATCCTCCAATTTGTCTAGGTCCCTCTGTATCCTATCCCTACCCTCCAGCGTATCTACCACTCCTCCCAGTTTAGTGTCATCTGCAAACTTGCTGAGGGTGCAATCCACACCGTCCTCCAGATCATTTATGAAGATATTGAACAAAACCAGCCCAGGACCAACCCCTGGGGCACTCCACTTGATACTGGCTGCCAACCAGACATGGAGCCATTGATCACTACCCGTTGAGCCCAACAATCTAGCCAGCTTTCTATCCACCTTATAGTCCATTCATCCAGCCCATACTTCTTTAACTTGCTGGCAAGAATACTGTGGGAGACCGTGTCAAAATCAGATATTTGCAATGAACTGCTTGGTTAAGAACACCCCATAGACTGAGAATTATTCACAGAAATTATTCACTGAATAATTCTGAAGGATGAAAAACCACAATCTTCCCACAAACAATTCACAAAAAGAAAAAGAGATGACATGAATCAAATATATTGTTACAAATTATTCACCTGCCTCTGTGGACAAGTGATATACATGAAGCGGCTAGTGCTCCAATTCAAAGCACAGTAAGAGCGGACATAGTGGTATGCATTTGTCCAGGCAAGCAGTCCTCTGTGTCTGCGCAAAGCCCCCTGGAAATCAGCTTTGCTGGGCAAATGTACGGCTGTAAATTGTATAAATAAATGGTAGTGCTCACCTACTGGGGTAAAGGCAAACTGACTGGTATGGGTTGTGGGTTTACCAGCGTGCCTGCGGAAAGAAAAAGGACCCCTAGGACGTATTATTTGTTTGTTTTCTGATTTTCTGTAAATTGAAATGTTGTATTCATAGGTGAAAGGGCCAATCTGCGTTAAGGACAAAGATGTAAAGGTATCTAGGCACCGATAGTTTGCAGAAAGGCCCCTAGTAAAAACTCCACTGGGGGCCAGTGATGGGGCTTAACCCCCATCACCTGCAAGGCAAAGGAAAGAACCCCAGTAAGTCATGCTCCACATCTGGGGAGTGATTGACTAATTGCCTCCTGGCCTGAGTGGGCAGGGCTGGGCCTTATAACTAGACTGAGGGGGCTCAGTTGTGAGGACACTGCAGAGGACACAAGTCTCTCTGGTGGTGAGGAGCCCTGGGAGAGGGTTTAATAGACCAGTAACAATGGAGGCAGAACACTACAGGAGCAGGTTAGGCTCCTGCAGGGGAAGCCCTGTGGTACAGCCAACAAGGGAACTATGGGGTTGAAGGGCTCTTAGTTTGGACATTTGTTTGGACGTGGTTGTGCTACCCTGGAAAAGTTTAGACTTTTATGTGACTTATCCAGAGGGCCAAGCCACAGAACACCCAGATGGGGAATTGGGAGAAGACACAGCTTGACAAAGGTCATTGCAAGGCTGAGGGGGAGCCCAGAAGTGGGTCCCTGTAGAGTGCTGTGACCAGACATGAGGAGGTTCCCATGAGGTGAGGATGGGCTAATCCATGGTCTTTCTGCATCTTTTGGTGCCTAAGTACCTGGTCAAAGTCCTGAAAGCCATACCGATGGGTTATATGTGCTGTTGGGATTAGTCACATTGGAGTCCCAGGGGCTACTTGCATGAGCAATGAGTCCATGGGGCTACTCACACCAGTAAGGGATGTAGTGCTTGGCCCAGTCATTCTGCAGGATCCAAAAAAGTTAATTTGCCCAAAAAAGACTTGGGAATAAGGGTACATTTGACGGAGTGTAGCTGTGAGACATGCTGTAAGAGAAGAGTTGGTTTGCTCTGTATGTAGGTATGTAAAGAGGCTTCTGTAGGGAAGGCTAGTTAGTGGATAAGGTACTAGAATGGACCCCAGTAGATGTGACTTCCTGGCTTCACCACAGGCTTTTTGTGTGACCTTAATCAGTCATTTAATCTCTCCGGTCTCAATTCCCCAGCTGTAACATGGGCATAATAATCCTTCCTTTGTCTGTTTAGGTGATAAATTCTTTTGGAAAGGGACTGTCTCTTACCATGTATGTACCTCCCCGAGCACAAGGAAGCCCTGATCTAGGTTAGGACCTGTAGGAGCTACTGTAATACAAAGTAATACATAATAAAGGAGGAGCTTCCTCAAGACAACTCACTTAATTGCAAACCCAGTACTGCTCTTGTTGAAGTCAGTGGGCAAACCTCCCACTGACTTCAATGAAAGTAGGGTTGGACCCTACATGTGTATTTCCCTGCTGTAGGGGCTACAAGACAGCACCGCCCTGTTGCCCTGTCCTCCTGCCCTGAGGAAGCAGCTGAAAGAACTCAGTCTTTTCTACTGTGCCTTTGAGCAGGACCAAATTTATTGTCTCTTTCTATATGTGGTGAACCTTTCTGCTCTACATAATAAAAATGCAAGCTAAAAGGTCAAATGTTCTCTAGATGCTAGTTCTCACCCCTATACTAAGTTATCTTCACTGTAGGGGATATTGAACTCCCAGAAGTAGGACCACAAACACCTGCATCTTGTCCTAGCAAGCAATCCAAATGTGTGTGCCATTTTTGCAATATTGGACACAGATGTCTTCACCAATTAGTCACCTAAAAATCTAGGTAGACACATGACTCCACTTTCTGTTCATAGCGGGGATCCTTGCTACCATCTTTTCTCTACTTTGAATATAATTACCCATTTAGCTGCTGTCAGGTACAGAATATGGTATCAATATTTTGAAATATTTCTTTAGCTATAATCTGGGGAGTTAACAAGTGATGGTTTTCAGTGATGTGTTAAAAGTGATGGGATCCCTAAAGAGGAAGGATGGCCTTACAGTTAAAGGAACCGGACTGACTTTCAGGAGACCTAAATTCATCTCATCCTGGTTTTGCCACAGGCTCCCTGGGTGATCTTGGGTGAGTCACCAGAGACCTGATTCAGCAACGTGTTAAGCACATGCTTAACAATCATCGAAAAATAATCATAGAAAACTATGGAAGAATGCTGGAGTAGATTTAAGGGTTGAGCAAGCTGTTCGGAGGCAGGGGGAGAGGTCTTCACTTTTGATCATATAGGAAGATCTTGACAATCTTTAAAAACTTTGTTTTGAAAACTCACTCAAAATGAACATGCTGACTCTGTCCCCGTGAGGTCCCTAAACAAATGTAATGTTTTCAAACCTGTGCTCCCGCCCCCTACAACTCACCAGGGAGCACTGTGATATATACACGTGCGATCCGATCCCCTTCTTACGTCACATAAAGCCAAGAGTAACCACAAGGTTTACCACTGCCTCTTCTAACTCCTTGATGCATGGGGCATGCTACCCAATATTTCTGGTTCATTGCCATAGAAACAAGATCATTGAATTTATGGTTCAATAATACATGAAGCAACGAGACTGATTTTTTTAAGGAGTGACTCACTGGTTTGCCTTGAAGGGCAAAGGGAAATATTTTGCCTGGGATATCTTGTAAATGGTGGAAATCAAATCTCCTGCATGAGAAAGATGAGAGAGTTCCTGTGTTTGAAAACAAGGATCTTGTGCATAGCCAGAGGTGGATTTCCAAAAGTTTCCGGAAATAGTAATCAGAGTTTTTGATTCCTGGCTGACAGCCATAAGGCTCATGAATTTAAGGGAAGCCCACTGTACTAGCATGCAGGCTTCCATGTGAGGACACTGTGTACTCGCTGATGGTTATCCAAGTGATGCAAGGGGACTGGCATTGTATACATGTACGGTACGTGTGTGCACCCTGCAGGAAAGCTGGCCTTGCTATTAATAGTTCATTTTGCAATATCTGCTTATTTCATTTCTAAATGACTGATCCTGGAGCAGCCTTCATAGGAGACAAGAAAACCAAGAGGGTGACTCATAGAAGAGGGTGGGAAAAGAAGAAAGATTTGAGAGAAGGAGAGACATAAAACGTGGTACAAACAGGAAAGCAAGATGAGAGAAAAGAAACCACTAAGAGAGGATGGTGTGGGCGGGAGGGGGGGAAGGAGAGAAGTGACACAGCCAAGACCCAAACCCTGCCAACACGTACACACAAGCAGTCCCATGGAAGTCAAGCTGAATGCGCATAAGTGTTACAGGGACCCAGGCTGAAGGAACAGCAGGAACATGGAGTAGGAGGAAGGAAACTTGAGATGGGAGAGAAATGGAGACCAAGAGGGAAATCGTCTCCTGTGCAGAGGGCCAGTGCAAGGCCTCACATCACTGGAGTCCAGAAAACGGTTTAATTCACCGGGACTTAGGCACGTGGGCTCTGTGCCAGCTCTCTGCACGGGCAGGAATTGTATCCAGCGGCACTCGATCAGAGGCGGCACACTACTGTCCAGGCACAAAAAGAAATGAACCTATAACCTGGATATTTAAAATGAAAGGTACCAGCAAAGAATCTGATCCAGCAAGTTCTGTGAATGTGACGAGATCTGTTTATTTATCCATATTTAAGGGCTGAATGCTGGCAATATCTGAGTCACAAAAACCAAGACATCGTGCCTTCCCCAAGGAGCTCATTCATCCCCTCTCCCTCCCTCCACCCCTGCCTGTTCTAGCTCCGTAATGCAGACGTTGCTGCTTTCTTCCACGCTCAGAGATGTACACCTGATAAACCCGGGAGTCCGGAAACGAGGTATTGTATGCAAATGGGCCAGTTGGCCTGTTTAATGAACACGCACCACCATTTACATAAACAGCACCAAGCCGGGTGTTGGCAACACAATAGCACTGCACCGTACACCCCCAGAGTTAGCTCATCCCCACCCCCCACCCCCGGGGAATTAACCGTCATTCCTGCAGGCCCAGATTCACTGCACCTCAAGAAGCCACTTCAGCCACTAAGCTATTCCCATGTATAAAATTCAGACAGGGAGGTGGAATAGGGGAAAAGATGCTGATGAACTTGAAAGCAGGCTAGGAGCACGGGGTGGGGCCTGGGGTGGGAAGGAGGACGGGTAGGGTTGGGACTTCAGGGGGCTGTATGAGGGAGAATGAAGTGGGTAGGGCTGAGCCTCGGGGAACATTATGATGTGGCTGGGCTGGCCAGGGCAACAGAGTGGAGGGGCGGGGGGGCAGTTGGGTCTGGGGGAATGTTGGCTGGAGGTGGGGATGCAGCATTGGTCTCAGGTGCATTCAAGGCGCAGGGATGTGAGGGGACTGCCCTCACTGACCTTCCTTCCCCCATGGAGCCTGGATCCAGCCTGCCACTCTGGCCTCCAGAGCGCGCCCCCACCATGGGGACCTCGGCCTGCCAGGCCGCAGCCTGGGGCTGACCGCTGCTGAGCTGACATGCGGCTCCCACTGGCGGCCATGACCAGCAGGTCCCATGATGTACAGAAGTCATGCCTGCTGCCTTATAAAGTGGTCTCACAGAACTGAGAGATACGGTCTCCAGCAGTCTAGTTAAGACACTGCTCAGGCAACAGCATAAAGTGACCGCTTTTGAGAACTGGTTTTCTGTCATGGTATTCCGGGCTGGGCAGGGGCTGAATATCCCTGGTATCTACAGGAGTGTGCAGGCTGCTGTAGGAGAAGCTGAGATCTCTGTGACCTAGGAGATTCTGGTAGCCACTCAGAGCCTAGGAGAGAGTGCCTGAAAGCAGGAAGCATAACAGGTCTGCACATCCTTATAATGGGGGCTCAGGTCTCTCCTCTCTCACCTCTTGCAAAGCCCCCTTCCGAACATGCACTCTTCCAGAAAGCCTGCCTACCTCGCACCATCTGCAGTCCCTTCCCTGTGGCATCACCATCCCCCTGTCCTTCCCATGTCGCTACGTGAGAGGGGGGATCCTAGCTAGATCCAATGCTGCCAAACCGAACCGGGCAAAAGCCATGAGCCAGGCCTCCAAAACTCAGGAGACCGGCTGCAAAATCAGGAGATTTGAAAAATAACGAATGTCATATTTGTTTGTAGGGCGTTTAGGTTGTTTTCAGGCTTATCCTGGCACACGTGAGGGGTAGAAACTTCCATTTTTTTTAAAGCAAGAGCTGAGATTCGCACATAATCACATGATTCCAAGAGCTTGAAGAGAAACATCAAATATCATGACATTATCTCATGTGTTAGCAACACTGTGGAATGGAGTCTGGGGGGAATAGGGTCAGGACTCAACATATAGAAAATTTGAAGAATTGTTCTTCCCCTGAAGAGTCCTATGCCTTAATTTGCCTTTGTCTTGTTTCTCTTTAACTGTAAATTCTTCAGGTTTCGGCTGTGTACAAGGGTGGCACTTTATTATGATGAATTATTTGTATTACATTAGCACCTATAGGACTCAATCGAAACATGGACCCTGCTGTGCGAGGCACTGGACCCAAACATCATAAGCGACAGTCTCTGCAGCGAAGAATTTACAATCTAAATAGACCAGGGTGGAGGAAGGAGTATTATTCCTGTGTTACAGACAGGGAAGGGAACTGAGGCACAGAAATTATATAATTTGCTGAAGGTCACACAGTAACTCTGACTCAACTCAGACACTCTGAGTTCCAGTTCACTGCCTTAGCCACAAAACCATCCTTCCTCTAATCAGTGATAAGAAGTATAAAGAGGACACTGATTCCAAATTAATGAACCAAAGTAGCATTTAAACTCAACTTGCAATGACTTCACTTTAGGGCTGGAACTGACGGACTTTCCTTGGCGAGTGCTGGATGCATAGCATTCTAGGGAGCAGGCTGGGGAGTTGTTGTGGAACAGTCTGCAATCACTTTCCATTTAGCCTTTGCACCCCTTTCGTCTGTCAGTATAAACAGAGAGAGAGAAATAAAACATACAAAACTATTTGCTAACCTGAGTATTCGTTATGTTTTTTCCCCCTTTTCATTATCATCGTTTTCTAAACAGGGCAAGCCCTATGGCCCAGTTCCTCGCAGAAAATCAGTGGGAGTCAGGATCTAAATCTCCTGGGGAACTGAGCCCAGATCCTTTCCTTTTCCTTTCTGAAAATACTCATGCTTATTTCAAGCACCAAGGCTTCATTCCTGCAAAGACTTACGTCCATGCTTAACTTTACACTCTGACAGTCCCATTGATATTACCTATCGTGCATGAAGTTATGCTTTGCACAACTCAGGCCTAAGTACAGGGGTATCTTTATGCTGTTCGTTTTTTAGCCCAATTACATTTATCATAGCCAGTTGTTTTGCAAAACCATTAACTTTACTGCCTAATGAAAAGTGAACAGACACAACACCAATCCTATAGCCTTGATTCTCAGGAAATGCAGATTTGTTACCTTTCATTCCTTTGTGTGCTCTTAGTAGGCTTGGCAGAAGTCAGTGTTTATTTTTTATAGCTTTGACAGATAACACCAATGTTTATTCAGCTTTTTTCTATTTTGATTAATTGAAATTTTCACAGTTGTGGGATACAGACAATAATTATTTAATGACAGTAGAAACTGAGATTCAAAAAGCTAAAGGTTCATAACCATTAAAACACACATTGCGAACCTCATATGTCAAAATATACAAAATAAATATACTTACATCAAACTCGGGGAAGTTCTCAAGCAGCGTTTTTCTTACTTTGCCTATCTATAAACTTCAACTATTATCAATGAAAATGTTTTTCAACAGTTTGTGAGTGTACAGTGGAATCGACATTTACTGACATTTACCAAGTAAAAACACTACTCCTTCCAAGCCTAACTATTAGGTATGCTCCAATTAATTTTATGCTGCACAATGCGTTCAGGCTTTGATGCTGGTCACGCTCCTAATAGTGCAAGATCTGGTCCTAAGAAAGAGGAGTAGGTTTCCTTTGCAAAAAGCACAGAGCTTATTTGCAATTTAGCTTACTAGATTTGCTTAAGGCCTTATCAGAATTTGTCTTATCGGAATGGACTCACCTATCTTCTTCTATTCCTGTTCTCTTGATATCCAAAGATTTGTCTGAATTGAGAATGTCTAAAGCCTCAGGCATGATCCTGGGTGTTCTCAAGACTTAAATGCCACTGCTTAAAGAGTTAAAGATCTAGATGGCTGCACTAAGAGGATGATAAACTAATCACTCACTCGCTGCTGGTGATCCTGGTGTCATTTACTGAAACATGGAATGCATTTAACAGTGTAAAGAAACTCGGTGCAGTCCAAAAGCCAGAGATGATTGTTAGATTGTCAAGGTTTACTATGGAGAAAGTCCTCAGTCTAATTATCTGTGTTTGAGCAACCAAAGTATTTTTCCCCTCTGCTCTTTCAAGAAGTTAACATTTTTCTTCTCAGCTATTTCATGCCAGTGGGAGTTTTTAACAAGAATAGGGACTGCAGATTCAGGTCAGGAAATACCACCCAAAAAAGGAGAGGATACATGCTTCATAGACAAAAAAATCTCTTCCAGGTGAGTAGTTAGAAGTGAGTTGTACTAGATAATCATAATGAAATTAGATAACGATAAAATAATAGCAAGGATATTTAGCACTTATCTATTCATTTACCACTTCAAAGTGCTGTAAAATGACTTGAGAAGTAAATGATGGAAAATGTCTAAGTCTCTGATGACTTTTCAGCATTCTGTAGATATTCCATTCTTTCCATTTTATTTTGATGCCAGAATCTAGTTTGATGTTAAGAGAAAAAAGTGCTTCAAGTAATTTTTGACTGTGATATCCAACCAGCTAGTGAAAAGAGAGACCCAGTTCTTAAATCTTTTCTTCACATTTTAGAATTTGGAAAATAAGGGACACTATTTTCCAATAAAAAGCAGGGTCAGAGCATAAAATCACTATAATTTATATGTTTAAAACATCACATGACTTGTGTGCTAATCCCTGGGATGCACTACTTCAAACAGTAAAGAGAAATGGCCAGGTCACTGTGTATCATGACTATTGTTTGTATTATGGTAATATCTAGAAGGCCTAATACAGACATGGGCCACATTGTGCTAAGTGCTATCTATATACATAGTCCTGCCCCAAAAAGCTAAATCTAAGAGCTAGTCTAAACAGACAAGACAGGCATCAGGTGGGAGAAAGGAACGATCATCCCCGTTTTTGATAGATAGCGAACAAAGACACAGAGAGATTAACAGATGGAGTCTGATATCCTGGCTCCTGTTGGCTAACATCTTACACCTTAAACAGTAATAAATAAATAATAATAATAATACCTAGCTCTTATTGTAGCACTTTTCACCTGTAGATCTCAAAGTGTTTTACAAAGAAGGTCAGTCTTATTATCCCCATTTTACAGATGAAGAAACTGAGGAACCGAGAGGCAAAGTAGTTTCAGTGATGTCAATGGGACCATTTGTGGTGTATGGGACTCTTCAACACGAGTAAGAGGATCAGAAACTGACTAAGTGACTCAGGGATCCTACCATGCAAATTCTTCCCTCTCAAATAGATGATATTTGCATAAGGAATTTTCTCTTTTTTGCTCATCTCATCACACCTTATGAGGGAAAACTACTTAGGAGTCAATCTTTCTCATAACAAAGTGAATGGCAAAACTCCTCTTAAGTTTAATGGGACCAAGAAAAATTAAGGACACATTAACAAAAACTGGGGGAGTTCAGAAGCGCATCCACATCTCAGCAGATATGAATCACTACTGCAGAATGACTATTCTCCGTACTTCTGTGCATATATTTCAAGAAATAGAAACATGTCATTCTTGCTTTTTTGCAATAGCCAATAAAAAGCTTTGCCAGCAATACCCGGATACATGAGAGGGAACCTCCACAAGAAAATTCTAGATATATAAGTTCATTATCTGCCTTTAATTCTGTCCCAAAGCCCATTGATCCCAAAGGGCATCTTTCCGTTCATTGGGTTCTGAATTCGGCCATAAAGTCTGTATCTGTACTAGCGCATCTATTCATGTTTCATCCATTATGAATCTTTCATAAGTGGAATCTTTCACTTGTCTTGTTACTGTAGCACTAATGAAAGGCACAATACAGCAAAGCACATAAAAACATGCTTCTCCTTAAGCTTGAGCTTAAGTCCATCCCTATTCTTCAGCAAAGCATTTAAGCACATGTTCAAGTGTTTTTGCCGAACACTGATGGCTTGCAGTTAAGCACACAGTTCAAGTTAAGCATGTGCTTCAGTGTTTCGCTGAATTAGTGGACTAAATGAACTGCAATATTTGGTGATGTGTCATTAGCTATAGACGCATGTTGAGTATGGTGAAAGATGAAGCTGTTATCAAGTTGATTGTTTTTATAGAGTTTTCTTTTGATGTCTAATTAGTTCCGAAAATTATGTTGTTTTGGTTACATTTAAAAAATAAGAATCTTTACAAGTTCCCAATAAAATGCGGGTACAAAAAGTCCCTTTTTTGAAAACAGAATCATTTATTAGTTATTACTGTAATACAACAGAATAGCAACCCCCACTCTCTCTATCAATGCATAATCATAGTTTTGGAAGCTATCAACCTACATGCATATGAAGGGCAGAACAGAGCTCCCTTCAGCCAAAATACTGCACTGGTCCCCATGATTCTGCTCAGAGAAAATGTTGGATGCATTCTTTTAGAATCTTACTCTTAAGAATTTAGTGAACCTTTGCACTCTGGATCAGATGGCAAAGTTTGAGAAAGAGCTTCCTTTCTGTTCAGTCATTTGCACCAAGTGGCTACCATTTGCTTCACAACACCTGTTGCATTTCATTCATCTGCTGAAGAACTATAGGAAACTTCCCAATAATCTTCACCACAGATAAGGCTTCAAATTTAACAAACAGGATCCTTAGATTTGACGGTCAATTAAAGTGATTTGGTGATGGATCCTTTTGAAGGGCTCTTTCCAAACCAGTCCCCAAAACAGGCTTTCATCAGTCTGAGAACTACACGCACTTTTCACTGATTGTTTTTCATTCACATAGATACCAAAGAGATAATTCTGCATTTCTGCATCACAAATACCAGAATACATTAAACCTCTCACCTTTTCAGTGGCCCTCTGCTACATCCTTCTGTTCTCCCCTTATTGTGCAAAGAGGGATACTCACATCCGTTTTTCAATGTAAATATTTCTTTCCTTTAAGTTATCCTCATACGCTAGTTGTTTGCAGTGTTGCTGTAGTCATGTTGATCCCAGGATATTAGAGAGACATGTCTGAGGTGGTATCTTTTATTGGACCAACTTCTGTTGGTGAGAGAGCCAACCTTCTGAGCTACACAGAGCTCTCTGTATATTGCTTGTTATTCTAAAGGCGTACCGAGAAATTCGTTCCACTGCAGAGGGCCAGCACAAAGTCCATGCATCTCTTAAGTCCTCAAGGGGTGAAGAGACCTAAATGGTACATAGGTCTAGTGTGTGTTCCCCAAAAAGAGGTGATCGTCATTCTGCAAAGCAGAAGCAACAGCTTTGCAACCATTTCTCTTCCAATTATATTAATTTTTTTTTTAATCACAGAAGCAAACTGTAATAAGATGACAAGGAGTCCGGTGGCACCATAAAGACAAACAGATTTATTTGGGCATAAGCTTCCATGGGTAAAAACCCACTTCTTCAGTGGTTTTTTACCCATGAAAGCTTATGCTCAAATAAATCTGTTCGTCTTTAAGGTGCCACCGGAAGCCTTGTTGTTTTTGTGGATACAGACTAACATGGCTACCCCCTGATACTTGTAATAAGATGTTTATTTTAAGTATTAAGGAACGTGTGATTATTTTGTTCTGATCTTTACAAGCAAAAAACACATTCAGGAGAACATGGAGAGTGCTGCTTTTAAAATGATTTCTATTCATTTAGGTTGATTTTTTGAAAATTCTTTCTTGGTCACCTTGGGTGAAATCCTGGACCCACTGAGCTCAATGGGAATTTTGCCATTGACTTCAGTGGGGCAAGGATTTCACCCCTTGTTTTTTTAAGCAAACTTAGTCCTAGCCCAAAGCATATACATATTCCAAACCTTTCTTCTAATGATTAGCCAAGGTTCAGGCCTTGCTGGACTGTTCTGTTAGGAGCAGAAATTGATCATACAAATCAGGTATTTCCTTAGTGCAATCCCATTTATTTACAAAGAATGTGCACAAAGTCCTGTTTCCTTGAATACAGTGGGGATAAACAACAGTTCCTTGCTCATAATTTCCAAACTTGCCTTTCTGGCCAATCCCATGTCCCAAGGAGCTCTGTCTCTACTCCCTGTAAGGATCACACTCCCAATTGCTTCTCTCACCCTCTGCAGGCTTTCTGCAGCTTTCTGTCTCTCACACACAGACAAACATACCTGCAGGCACTCAGTTCTCCAGCCCTTGCACTTGCAATCAGTCCCCCAAGGGAAATCTCCCTGCCCACATTGCCCAGTCTTGGCCCAAGCCCTTCCGCACTGGTCAGTTCCTTGGGTGGTTGCCTCCACTGACTCAGCCATCATCACAGAAAGGGGCATTTATTGCTCTTTCATTTAGCCTGAATGAAAGGTGCTTAGCACACCCATCAACTTTACCCAGATCTGTGTCTGATCTATATAGATCAAAGACTTACTGCATGGCAGTCATTAACACCTTTCAGCATAACAGACCGTTCTGAGGAAGGAAGCCCTTGAACTGTACAACCCACTTCAAAGATGGGTGATCCTGAATGAACCTTGAGGTATCTGGCAGGAACAATGAGTCACTCCTCCTCTAGGAATCTCTCCTTAAAACTCTAGCTGGGACTTGTGACATTATAGGTGATCAACAAGGAGAGGGGAAAAAACCTTTTGTGTTCCTTTTTGCTTCTCTCAGGTACACAAAGTAAGCCTGAAAGGTTGATTCTTGGATTATTTTTACAAGTGTTTCTTTTTCTGCTTAATTTTGACATTAGAAATTCAGGTCTTGTCTCCAGTTCTGTGAACCGTTTTGTGACCCTTGATATGAAAGCATTGCTACAACAAAATCCAAGCATAGCCAAACAGAGTAATTGAATTGGGTGTAGCTAATCTTGTACCCTCCAGGATGCTGTATCCATGAGCACCCAAGCCCATGTATGAACTGGGCAAGAAAGTGTTTTAAAATGTAATAAGGGGAATTTAAATTATTTTGTGGGAAATGATCACTTTTGTTCAGCTGGGGTGAAAATCAGATTTGTACAAATTAAGTCAATCAAAATGTAGGCTTTCCAGGACTACAAGGAACAGCGGTGGTGTTCCAGGGAAATGCTCGGATGATTTTTCTCTAATGAGAGGGGCTGATCCTGAAACCCTTATGTCAAGGTTCCTCCCCCCACTCTGAACTCTAGGGTACAGATGTGGGGACCTGCATGAAAAACCTCCTAAGCTTATCTTTACCATCTTAGGTCAAAACTTCCCCAAGGTACAAAATATTCCACCCGTTGTCCTTGGACTGGCCGCTACCACCACCAAACTAATACTGGTTACTGGGGAAGAGCTGTTTGGACGCGTCCTTCCCCCCAAAATACTTCCCAAAACCTTGCACCCCACTTCCTGGACAAGGTTTGGTAAAAAGCCTCACCACTTTGCCTAGGTGACTACAGACCCAGACCCTTGGATCTTAAGAACAATGAACAATCCTCCCAACACTTGCACCCCCCCTTTCCTGGGAAATGTTGGATAAAAAGCCTCACCAATTTGCATAGGTGACCACAGACCCAAACCCTTGGATCTGAGAACAATGAAAAAGCATTCAGTTTCTTACAAGAAGACTTTTAATAAAAATAGAAGTAAATAGAAATGAAGAAATCCCCCCTGTAAAATCAGGATGGTAGATACCTTACAGGGTAATTAGATCCAAAAACATAGAGAAGCCCTCTAGGCAAAACCTTAAGTTACAAAAAAGATACACAGACAGAAATAGTTATTCTATTCAGCACAATTCTTTTCTCAACCATTTAAAGATATCATAATCTAACATGTACCTAACTAGATTACTTACTAAAAGTTCTAAGACTCCATTCCTGGTCTATCCCCGACAAAGACCAGCATATAGACAGACCCACAGACCCTTTGTTTCTCTCCCTCCTCCCAGCTTCTGAAAGTATCTTGTCTTCTCATTGGTCATTTTGGTCAGGTGCCAGCGAGGTTACCTTTAGCTTCTTAACCCTTTACAGGTGAGAGGAGCTTTCCCCTGGCCAGGAAGGATTTCAAACCCTTCCCTTTATATTTATGACACCTTACTTATACACATTGTCCCTCTTCATGTAAGTAAAATCCCAGATTGCTCACATGAGTAAGGGTTCAAAGTCCAGGCCCATCATTTTCCCCCTCCCTTCCAATTTTTAGAGTTATCTTCTTGAGGACTGAATAGAAAACATTTTCCTCTTCCCATTTTGGCCTTGTACGATAGTGGTTTTCCTTGTGTTTTCAAATGGAATTAAAATTAACCTGTCTCTATTACGTCTGGTTGCTTCCTTGTTTGAGTACGACATCATGGCAGCTCTGCTCTGATAACAAGATTTGTCTCCCTCTTCTGGTTCTTGCCTTTGCTTTAATTCCTTGGCTGGTTGGGGACGATTTTTATTTGTAAAGAGATGCCCAGAATCCAGAGGACATTTCACGCTTGATTCTGATGTTGGATCTATGACCGGTCTATTGTAGAAAGTTACACCTGTAAAACTATTGGGATCAGGGATGTAATCTATATATAACTGATATAGCTATATTGGTATAAACCCTAGCATTGATGCAATTAAAGGAGCCTTGTACAGAAATAGCTTATTCTGCTTTCTGAACCAGAATAAGCTACACTTATATAAGTACTTTTAGACAGAAAAACTGCATCCACAATAAGGGAGGCTGTAGCACTTTAAATATACTAGTATATTTAAAGCAACAAAACTTCCTAGTATAGACAAGCCACTAACCCAACTGAGAGTATTTCTTTTACTTATGAAAATGTGGTGAGCTTCACTTTTTTTTCCCTTTCTACAATCTTATAAATCCCGATTCAGCAAAGCACTCAAGCACATGCTTAAATCCCCTTGGCTTAAATCAGTGTTTTGCTGACTCGGAGCCTTAACCCACATTTTCCTTTTTAAAGAGTTTTTTTCTAGATGCCTTATAACAGGCCCTGTTGAATGCAGAAAAGTTCTCATTGTCTATAGAAATGACCAGCGACCTCTGACATTTTAAAATAAAACATTGATGAGGTGCCACGAGTTGGCTTAGTGCTAACTTAACCAGCTATCTAGCCTTTTAGGATGGCAATGAAGTCAGGTGATTCAATTGTACTTTAATGTTAGCTGCAATAACTTTATTGTAGCTCCAGGAAAGGCGTCATTATCCAAAGGGCTGCAGAAGGAATCTGCCTATCATCTCCAGGCAAAGAGGAGAGAGAAAAGTGCGGGGAAGGTCCTGAATCTAGTGCTGAAGAGCTTCGTCAGAAAGCACGTCTGAGGAGAAAGGCACATGTTAAGAGTGTACCCATAACATCACCATAGAGACAGACCATTACACACAGAGGGACTGAATCTGTACTCTTCACTTTGGCAAAACACTCGCTGATTTCCACTGGCAATTTGCTGGGGAAGGAGCAATGGATGTGGCCCAATAGAGTCATCAGCACAGTAGACACAGTAAAGCCTTGTCTACACTACAGGGTAAGCCGACCTAAGTTACATAGCCTAAGTTACACAGCCTAAGTCAACTTACTGTGGGGTCTACATTGCGCTGGGTCTTACCCGTCAGGACTTACCTGTCAGCTTACCTTATGCTTCTCATTCCAGTGGAGTGACGGAGTCAACGGGAGAGTGATCTGGGGTCAATTTACCAGGTCTTCACTAGACCTGCTAAATTGACCCCCGGTGCATCGATTGCAGCAGTGTTGATGCCCAGTAAGTGTAGACATGCCCTTAGTTATAATGATCTAGCAGTGTGCAGAGAAGTCTGATGAAGAAGCACAAGTCTTCACTTGCTGGAGGATTCTCTGCTCCTTGAAGTCTTTAAACTACGATTTGAAGACTTCAATAGCACAGATATAGGTGTGAGGTTTTTTGCAGGATTGGTGGGTGAAATTCTGCGACCTGCGTTGTGCAGGAGGTCAGACTAGATGATCATAATGGTCCCCTTCTGACCTAAATATCTATGAATCTAAGTCTGGTGATACATCATAAGAACTAAGTGGAGTTATGCCAGTTTGCATCTGGCCTATAATATGTATAATGTAGGGTGAACACTAACCTAAGAAAAAGTTATTATCTGTGTTTCCCCGTCCACCTACAGAATCATCTTTAGACTTTCTAACCGGCAAAGGGCCAAATATTGAGCCAGATCCTCTGTTACTGTAAATCAATGTTGCTCCATAGAAATCAGCAGAGCCACATTGATTTGCATCAAGTGATGGTCTAGCCCACTGACTTAAATGGAGCTATGTGCCGATTGACCATTGGCTCTGATCCTGCAAACACTTGCTCACTGGAGCAGTCCTTACTCAAGCACTTTCAGTGGCTTCAGGTGAGGATGATGCACACGAGAAAAGGTTTGACGGCTCAAACTTACTCTTCTCACTGGGAAGGGAGACTGTGTTTCTTGTAGCACTTGCTGCTAAAGTTCCACTGTAGAACGTGATACAGTCCCAGTCACACACTGAAGTAAGCCATTGTTGGTGGGAGTTGGGGAAGGTTGGTTTGGGTGCAAGAAATAAGTTGTTAAGTCTTTAGAGAGGTTATCTTGTTACATACTTTTGGACCAGTACTTCTAAAGACAATGACTGCTTAAGTCTCATGCCAGATTATATCGTGGGCTGTATTTATTTTTAGATTTAAACACACACACACACACACACAGAGACATCAGGGAATGTACCATTGCATCAAGATTTATTTTACTCTTTCCCCCATAATTAGTTCATAACAAGATTAAGCAGTTGTTAACTGTGTCATAAGGAAATCTACAAAGAGAATGAAATATTTAAAACAATAACAGCGTACCTATTTGGAAAGTTAAGTGCAAGACAAAGAACCAACACTAAATTACATGGACAATTTATTTTCCTGACCTTATTACTGGGCCAGATGCCAAACCCACTATTCACTGGGTGTTTTGTTTTGTTTTTTGTTTTGTTTTGGAGGAAAAAATGTTCTGGCCTACTGTTGAAGTCTCCCCAGTCAGAGCAGTGGGTGGCTACAAGAAGCATAGCTTTTGCAATTTCACTCTGCGGCGCTGATTTACAGCCTTCACAACTGCTCGAGGCCAGCAATGAACGACACAAATAGTAAAAACCGGGATGGCTTTATGGAATATTGTTCTGGTGACGTTTAAAGACAAGGGGTAGGGTGCAAATCCATTTCATGCAATGTCTCCTCTAAGCGCATCGTCTCCTCATTTCTTCCCCCTCAGAATCCCAGCTCTGGTGCAGTTTTGAACTTACATAGGAAGACAAGAGGTTAAACCAAACTGCTAACTGTGTCTCTTCAAAACTGACATTTAATACAGGGTATAAATCACTGTGGGAGCCTGTTATTCCTTCAGGAATGCAATTACATAGGGTCAAATAAAACATGAAAGAACCCAACAAGTTTTAAAATGTAGTATGTTCTCAAAAGCAGGCAAGAAGGAATGTGAAGCAGTTCAAATATGCTAACATCCACATGTTGGCCTGTATGAGAGGGATTAGAAGGAAAGGTTTCTGTTCTTTAATGATTATGTTGTTAAGCATAGGTAGGTATGCAGGTTCAGGGGCTCTTTCTGAACACTGCTCCACTCACTGAGCTTTGGGTAGATTAATGTATTCATTTAAAGCAGGTGTTTTTTACGTATCTCATTATTTTAATTGCCACCATGGCCCTATTTTACATGCCATGACCACTTAACACATGTGAAATGGGTTTATATGGACACACAAAATGAACGTTTGCCTTTTTCTTCAAGTTCTGAACCCGTAACCCAGGCACCCATAAATCAGGCGTTGACCAACGGCGACATCCCGGGGGGAGGGGGGGGAGGAGACTATAGCATTTCAAACGTTGTTTTTGTAAGTCAACCGCTGCCCTGCTCTAATTCAGTTACTCCACCACAATCTCTCTGGTTCTTTCAGTCAAAACAGATCACAATGAACACTTCTAGAAGACACCTCACTTAAGTAGATCACACACAGGCTGAAGAGTCACTGAGGATCTCATGGCTGGAGGTACCAGAACACATTCAAAACTGCTGCTCAGCAATTGCATGAACAAAAGGTAATTCCTTCCCCCAACATGTGGTCTCTTCCCTCACAACAATGTACTTCAGGCAACAGTAGCAATCTTGACTTCCAGGAATGCTGCATTTGCAATAAACATCTTGCTTATTGGGCTACTTTTTAAACAGTGATGAAGAGCTGGAGAGCAGTAAGTAAATAAATTAACCCCAACTAAGGCAACTATAAAAAGCTGAACAAAAGATAGGTCAGGTGGGTTCAGATTTCTGTATAATCACTTATTGACATTGTTCACATTTTTCTAATTTACAAGAAAAAAGGGTTTCCTCTGACTGTACAGCGATTTTTTTTTTTATATAGCTCACCCACATGATGAATTTTACTACAAAGATAAATTCTGGGGCTGCAGACTGTATCTAAAATATAAGGGGCAAATTTTGCTACATTGACTTATGAGGAGCAGTAGCTTACTCCCTGAGTAATGAGGACCCTAGAGAGTAAATAGAAAAGGTTTTTTTAATAAAAAAAAGTGAGATTTAATTAAAAACACAATTTTTCACATAAAAATTCTTCTTTTCAACATTTCATTTTTGGGGGGAAAAACCCACCTCAAAATGAGAAGTTTTGGAGAAACAGAATTGTTCTGTATTTCTGAAGATTTTTTATTTCAAAATTATGGGAAATGCTAACCTCACCATTTTTTTAGCTGTTCTCCCCCTCATCAAGAAAAATGGGGAATTTTTTTTTAAAAGGTAAAGTGTTTTTTAGTGTGTTACTTTTCACTTTTAAAAGTAACAATTTCATTTTGTAATACTTTCTTTATGTGAGGGTAAGTAACATCTAGACTTTATTTTCCAGTTGGAAAACAGTCACAGTGAGAGGAAATGTGGGAAAACAAATAGGCAATGAGGAAAAGTAGGCTTTTTTCAAACGATAATTTTTCACATTTCCCTATGTGGAAAAGTTAATTTCCCCCATGGGTAATTTATGAATGGGGTTCTTCCCCTTTTCCAGCTAGCTCTTCTGAGTAGTCTCATTGATATAATCTCAGGTAATGATGGCAGAAGCTAAACTTAATTTGTTTTATTAGCCTCCAGCCCTCCCTACATTAGGTCCCAGTCCTGTAAAGATTTACAGGGTTAATTTTAAGCATGTACATAAGTCTTGGTAGGGTAAGGGCCTTATTAAAGGTGCCCAACATTTCCCATGATAACACCCTGTTTTCAGTAGGGTAACTTTTCTAAACTCTAACCATTTGGGATGAATTTTCCGTGCTAGATGGCTGCCTTGGCATGAGTATTTTGGGAAAATTTCAGTCCAAACAGCTCAGCCATTTTGTGAGAATGAGACCATGGAAAATAAAGTTGTTTTGTCTGAGATAAAAAATTCTTGAGACCATTTCTTTGAAAAACTTCATCACCCCCAGACTTTTGAGAAGGGTCTTGAATTTTGGGAAGGAGGTGACCATTGTATCAGGGATGTGCCTTTTACCATTCGCATGAAAATCCACCTGAATTCAGCCAAATTACTTTAGTAGAGACTTCTTTCATTTTAAATCTCTGAAGAGTCTGTCTTCACTGAACATGCTCCAACCGTCATTCCCAGTGCAGATCAGACTGCACGTGCGCCATCCCCACAAAGTGACCGAGCATGCTGCAGCTCAGGGCTTTGGGAACTCATAAGGACTTTCCCTGTAATGGCTGCTCCAGGCAGGGAAGCAGACGGACAGTGGATCTGTGAGCAGGGGGCCTCTCTCCTGTGCCCTCAATGACCCCTTCTGGATGCTGACTACTGGCACTCAGGCAGGGTGGAGGATGAAGCTCCTGGGCAGTGGGTGGAGCCCCCCTTTGGGGAGGCAAATCCAAGGCTCCCCTCCCTGAGGAGCCCTGGGCTGGCCGGAGGCCCAAGTACCCCCCCATACACTTGGCCAGAGAAGCCCTGGGCTGGCTGAAACCCTAAGCCCCCCCGCACCTGCCCAGAGGAGCCCTGAGCTCAGCCCTGAACCCCCACACTTGCCTGGAGGAGCCCCCGGCCAGCCGCAGCCATGTCATGCCTCCTGTCCCTTCCCTAGACCCCAAGCCACCCGGGAAAAGCCACAGCATGACAGCGTCTCTTCCCGAAGAAGAACCTGGGCTTTTGATATGCCCCATGCAGATTCCAGGGCAGCGGAGGAGGAGGAATTTGCTACTCAGCTTCCTGGGTTCATCAGTAAGATCTCTGGAGTCCAGGGAGGTTACTGATGAACCCAGGAAGCTGAATAGCACATATCGCCTTCTCAGCCACCCCAGAACGTGCGTGGGGCATAATAAAGCAAAAACGTCCCCTGCCAAACCCGCAACCAGGTGTCTGTGGCAGAGCCTCCCCCGGCCTATTATACCCGCCCCCCGTGATGAAGCTGTCTGATTGGATGCAAAGGGGACTAAGCATGATCAAGGGGAAGGGAAAGGAACAGACTGGGACAAGGAGACTGGGACTGGAGAAAGGGGAGAGAAGACTGTAACTGGGAATTGGAGGGAGGAGACTGGGACTAGGAGCTGTGGGGAAGGAAAACCAGGACTGGGAACTGGTCAGAGAAATGGGGCAGACTAAGTGCAAGTTGACTGGGGTGGAGGGGGACACTGAGATTAAATGAGGAGCTGAGTGGAGGTGGGGAGACTGGGACTAGGAATCAGTGGGCAGGGGTGGAATGAGGGAAGGGAAGAGGAAAGAGAGAGCTGACAAGGAGCTTGGGTTATGGGGGAGAATTGGGATGGTTGGGCAAAGGGACTGGGATGAGTGTGGGAAAGTATGGGGGACACTGAGATTGGATGAGAAGCCTGGAGAGAGAAACTGAGAGCCTTTTGGGGGGCAGGGGAGAGACAGATTGGACAAGGAACCAGAATGGGAATAGGAATGGGGAACTAGGACGGGAGTACGGAGCCTGGGGTGGGGAGGAGAAAAGTTGGAGTCAACAGGGCTGAAGAGGTCAAGTGTGGGGGAAATGGGCAGAAGAGTCTGTGCCCACAAGAGACACTCCCTTCCACAGACTGGAATGGAAACCAAGATTCCTGAGTCTCACCATTCCTGTACGTTCAGCAAATACCTGGGAATCCCTCTGGCAAAATGTATGTCTCATCCCTCTCTAGTGCATGTCTACATGGAGGATAACAACCTACTATTGTTATCAGTTACTCCATACATAGGCGCCAACTTTCCCCGGCGCCAGTGGGTGCTCGCACCCCCCGGCCCAACTCCAGCCCTTCCCTGCTCCTGCCCTGCCCCATTCCAACCCCTTCCCCAAAGTTCCCGCCCCAACTCCGCCCCCTCCCTGCCCCATTGGACTCCTTCCCCAAATCCCCGCCCCTGGCTCTGCCTCTTCCCCAAGCGCACTGTGTTCCCCCTCCTCCCCCTTCCCTCCCAGCTGTTTCGCAGTTCAAGCGCTGGGAACTAGGAGGAGAAGTAGAGCCTGGCACGCTCGGGGAGGAGGTGGAGGCGGAGCGGAGGTGGAGGTGAGCTGGGGCTGGGGCTGGGGCTGGGGCTGGGGCAGGGAGCTGCTGGTGGGTGCAGAGCACCCACCAATTTTTCCCCATGGGTGCTTCAGCCCCGGAGCAACCACAGAGTCGGTGCCTATGACTCCATAAGCTGAAGTGGCAGAAGTCTGTGCAGTAGATCTTAACGTTCCTACTCATGACCCCTACGGTGTCACTATGATGCTACCTAGGGTTTTATGGGTTTTTCAGTTGCCTTTTTTTAAAACCTAGGAAATTATAGGGGAAGAGGAACTAGGCTAAAAGAACATTATTACAGTTGCAAAATCAAGCACTCAAAAGCTAGGAAATGCCAGAATGAAGGTTGCCTGGGCAATCTTAATTTGGCCCCTTGTCCATGTATGATACAGTCTTTCATTGCAAGACCACATTCTATTATTTCCGGAGGAACCCTGCCTCATTCATGCACAGGATGGACCTTCTCTAGGACTGAATCATGGTGCTGCAATGAAGGAGGCTGTTGTCATAGGATCCCTGACTCATTTGTTGCAGAAGGTGTGTAGTAAATGAGGCAGGGGGTTGCAGGAGGAGGAAGGATGGTCTGTCTCACGGGTAAGGCAGTTGAATACTGCCCTGGAGAATTGGATTCTATCCCTGCCTCTTCCAGAGAATTCCTGAGTGATGTTGGGCAAGTCACTTAAACCAAACTTTTCAGAGATGATCTCTGATTGTGTGTTCCTCATTTTCTGGGTGCCTGACATTTGGGCCCTGGGACCTGAGTTGCAGAGGTGCAGAGCACTCACAGCTACATATGAAGTCAATGGGAGCTGTCTTAGAACACAAAGTGCTATATAATGCTAAATACTCTGAAAAATCAGGTCTGGGGTATTTCAAATTGGGCACCCAAAATTAGTGGATACTTTTTATTTAATCTCCCTCTGTCTCAGCTTCCCATCTCTACAGGGAGATAATACCACCACCATCCCCCTCACTCAGAGGATGAAAATAAATTGTTTGTGAATAGAAGTTGCTGGTGACCTTGGTGCTTAGTCTAGCTATTCTGTATAGGCTATCATAATAATTAAAAGTGAACCATGTTTAAAATAGAATAATAGTGAATCAGTTTTTAAAAAAAGACAATAATTCATGTAGAACAGGAATTGGTAAGTTTAATATTATTTGAAAGGAAATTAATTTCACAGTCATGGAACAGTGGTTATTAATCGTGCGTGGGACAATTAGATTCCCTAGAGGTTATATTTAATGGCTATGACATTATATAGCTAAAGTGTAAAGGTCTGTAAACTCAAGGGTCCATTCCCTATTACTGGAGAATTGCTAATATATTTCCTATTTTTAAGAAAGGGAAAAAAGTGATCTGGGAAACTATAGGCCTGTTAGTTTAACCTCAATTGTATGCAAGATCTTGGAACAAATTTTGAAAGAGAACATAGATAAAGACATAAAGGTGAACGGTAATTGGGACAAAATACAACATGGTTTAACAAAAGGTAGATCATGCCAGACCAACCTGATCTCCTTCTTTGAGAAGATAACTGATTTTTGTAGACAAAGGAAATGCATGTGGCCGTGAAAAAGGCTAATGCAGTCCTAGGATGCATCAGGCAAGGTATTTCCAGTAGTGACAGGGAGGTGTTAATACTGTTGTACAAGGCACTAGTAAGACCTCGTCGGGAATACTGTGTGCCATTCTAGTCTCCCATCTTTAAGAAGGATGAATTCAAACTGGAACTGGTGCAGAGAAGGGTCACTAGGATGATCCGAGGAATGGAAAACCTACTTTATGAGAGGAGACTCAAAAGAGGTTGGCTTGTTTAGCCTAAGCAAAAGGAGGCTGAGGAGAGATGTGATTGCTCTCTATAAATACATCGGAGGGATAAATATCAGGGAGGGAGAGGAGTTATTTAAATTAAGCACCAATATAGACACAAGAACAAATGGATATAAACTGGTGATCAACAAGTTTAGGCTTGAAATTAGATGAAGGCTTCTAACCATTGAAGGAATGAAGTTTGGGAATGGAGGCAAAAAATCCTAACTGGCTTCAAGACTGAGCTTGATAATTTATGGAGGGGATGGTCTAATGAGACAGCCTACAATGGCATGTAGCCAATCTATGACTGTTAGCAGAAAATATCTCCCATGGTTGGTGATGGGACACTAGATGGGGAGGGCTCTGAGTTACTACAGAGAATTTTTTCCCATGTGTCTGGCTAGTAAGTCTTGCTCACATGCTCAGGGGCTAACTGGTCACCATATTTGGGGTCAGGAAGGAATTTCCCCCTGGGTCAGATTAGCAGAGACCCTGGGGTCTTTTCCTTCCTCTGCAGCATGGGGCACGGGTCACTTGCAGGTTTAAATTAGTATAAATGGTGTATTCTCTGTAATTTGAAGTCTTTAAATCATGATTTGAGGACTTCAGTCATTCAGTCAGAGGTTAGGTGTCTACTACAGGAGTGGGTGGGTAAGGTTCTGTGCACGGGCAGAGCATGAACCACCAGCTGGTGGAGGCTAGCCCCCAGCCCCACCCCTTCCACCAAGACCCAACCCCTTCCACACACCCCCAGCTGGAGTCCAGGTCCCCACCACCGTAGCCACTTGACCCCCCTCCCCAGACTAGCCCCTGCAACCCCGGAGCGCCGGGTGGGCGGGTGGCACTGGCCGCAGCCTCCTCAGCACTGGAGCGCCGGGAGGGCAGGCAGCGCCAGCCACAGACTCCCCAGCCCCAGAACGCTGGCTGCACGTGGCCACAGCCTCCCCAACTCTGGCGTGCTGGGAGGGCGGGCAGTGCCGGCTACAGCCTCCCAGCTCAGGAGGGCCGGCGGCATGGCCCCAGTGGGGCCTCTGCACAGGGGGACTGGAGCCGCAGAGCAGGAAGCAGGAGGGGGAGGTCTGTAGGTGGAGCATGGGCAGGGCCTGCATAGCCTTCCCCAGCCTATGGTACCCACTGCTCATGGTTCTGTGGCCTGCAATGTGCAGGAGGTCAGACTAGATGACCACAGTGGTCCCTTCTGGCCTTAAAAGTCTATGAGTCTATAAAGCACTGAGCTACTACAGTGATGAGAGCCATGATAGAAAAGCCCATGAAAAAATTAATAATTTTGTCTTCTCAGAAGGGTTTGAATAGTGTGCAGTACATAAGGTCTTGGGCCATACATTGAAGAATGAGAAGATAGCCACATATTGAATAGCAGCTCATTAATTGAGCACCATCCATCTTAAACATCATCCGTTCCCAAACTGTGGGTCATGACCTCAAATGGAACAGATGGGACCACAGTGATCCCTACTGTGCAGAGGACACCATTTTTCTCCACACAGCATGACTTTGAACGTATGGTACGTGTGAGGTCATGATGCTTGGAGGACAGCATTTTGCTCTTCAAAATGGCATCCTCCATGCAGCATGACCTCACACGTGCCGTATGTAGAAGGTCACGCTGAGTGGAGGACGCCATTTTGCTCTTCAAAATTGTATCCTCCATGCTGTCTGGGGTCCCGGGAGGAAATAGTTCATTAAAATGGGGCCATGCCTGCAAAGGGTTTGGGAACCTCTGTTGTACATAAATGTGGAGGGAGCCTTGTGAAAAAAATGTATGTGATCAAAGACTGTATCAGAATATATACACACAAGGGGGCTCGATTAAGGTTGCACAGATAATGAATGCCAGAACTGAGGTTAACTTTTGAGTATTTGACTTTGTAACCTTAATATGTTCTTTTACCATAGATTTTTGTGTGTAATTTAGAAAAGTTTGGGATAGCTTGAGCCATTAAGGCAGAGAAGTGTGGATCTGGTCCAAAGCCCATTGAAGTCAGTGGGAAGATTCCTATTAACTTCAATGGGCGTTGGATCAGGGCCAGTAGCAGGGAGCTGTACCACTCCCAAGGGAACCTCCAGGAGTTATTGCATATTTAAGAACACTGACAAAGTGAAGTCAATTTATCATTCATCTTTATCACTTCCTTGAGTGACAAGGACATATTGAGCCTCTCTGATTGCATCAGGAAGCAAATTCATTCACCAGGACATACAGTAACAAAATGTCTTAATTCCCAATGATGATTCAAGTTTACAAACTGGGGTAAACCAATTTAGACTGTAATATTTGGCTTGGAACTTAATGGGAGAGAAGACTGGCTAGTTAGACTGGCTCAGAGCCATTCAGGCATAGAATCGGAGTAAAAGAACTTTAAAAGCTTTGTGTCTTTAGCATTAAAAAGATAGAAAACAAATGTAAACAAGTAAGGATCAGAGATCCAGTTGTTTCAGTGTTGCCAGATTTGCACTGTCTGGTGATCTGGCTCCTGGTGAGGAAGGAAAGCCCTGGAAAAATAAATACTGATAAACAGCAGGTGAGGAAATACCTGGGAAATCTGAAGCTAGTGGGTGAAATTCTGGCCCCACTGAAGTCAATGGGACTTTTGCCATTGACTTCAGTGGGCCAGGATTTCACCTACTCACCAGCTAGTCTGAATGACATATCTCCTGGGATACGAAGGGAACTAGCTAAGGGACTTACTTTCCCTCTGACTATTATTTTGGAAAATTGTGGGCAAGTGGGGAGGTGTCAAGAGTCTGGAGTAAGCAAATGCTGTACTGATTTCAAAGAAGGAAAGGAGAATGATCCCAGCAATTAATGAGCTACATTAATGAACTTCTGTCTCTTGTAAACTAATGGAACAAATATTAAGAGGGAAAAAATCACTGAGCGTCAAGAAAAGACTAGAATCCTGTGCAGTGAGCAGGTGTTTTAAGGAACTGGCCTTCTCAGCCAGTCTTGATTGAACAGAATTATAAAAGGGGATGAAGAGATGTAGATGCAGGAGATTTGGGGCTTGTCTACATATATAGTGCTTCAGCGGCACAGCTGTATTGATGCAGCTGCACCACTTTGGCGCTTAGTGAAGATGCTACTTACAGCGATGGGACAGTTTCTCCTGTTGACATAGCCCTGTCTACACCAGGAGTTCAGTCGGTATAACTGTGTCGCTCCGGGGTGTGGATTTTCCATAGTAGTAATACCGACAGAAGTCTGTGGTGTAGATCAAGCCTTGGACACAAGTAACATTCAGGCTCTGATTCAGCAAGGTACTTAAGTACATGTGTTATTTTGAACACGTGAGTTGTACCATTGACTTGGTGAACAGGGGTCTTGGTGCTGTATCTAGAGGACTGAAAACCAGCCGAAAGGTCATAAAGTATAACAATAAGCAGCAGTGTATCAAATCCATTGGAAGTGATCTGTGAGATATTACAAAGACTGGTGGCAGATCCAATATTACTTAATGTTTTCATTGATGGTCTGGAAGAGAGAGCACACAGCATGCCAATGAGACACTAAAAGAGATGCAGCTTGGAAAAATGCAAATAAATATATATGGAGAACAAACGCTCCAAAATATAGTTGTTCTGGGAAAGGAAAGCAATAATGCTGAAAGAAGGCTAGAAGTGGTAGCAGAGAGCAAATCAGACCTGAGGCTGCAGTGCACCAGGATATAGCAACCGAAAAGGTCAGTGTAGCTTTGGGCTGCATACACAGAGGTATCATGTTATGGATCAGGCAGGAAAAGAAAGAGACACTGCATTACACTGATATGATCACACCTGGAATACCACATGCAGTTTTAGGTACTACATATAAGAAAGTGAGCTTTGAGACAAGCTGAATTGAGCTTTGAGATCTTTACACCAGATGTAGGATGTTCAGACATGTGAACAGGTGCGCCCTGCAAGGCTCTGAGATGCTGACCAACTTGCATCTTAGATAGAGGCTTCTGAGGAGAAACAATTGAATAATCTTGAGGGAATCAAAGCAGCATTTTCAGTAGCTCTGAATCTGTTTTGCTCAGCACTGGGTTCAGGCTGACAAAGTTGTGTAGGTGATATAGCTTTAATAATGGACCTAAGACTCCAATTCATCCACAAGCAAGAGGGTGGTAAGATACTCAGTTTCATACTTGAAGATGTAGTCACGAATACATTACCAACAGTGGGCCGGAGCATCTCTTGGCAAACATTTAGAGCCGATTATCTGCGCTTCTAGTTTGTGGAGATTTGGCTCCATAAAGTTATAAGACAAACTTTGCTGAATAGCTTTTAAACAAGTGGAGACAGCAGAGAGTTCAGTAGAATGTTCTATCAGTGACTGGGACATGGACGGTTGTGCCTAGTGGTTGGAGCGGGAATCAGGAGCCAGGAATCGGAGTCTAGGGTCGGCGCTGCACTGGGGGGCGGGTGCCAGAGACAAGGGTAAGAGCCAAAGTAAGGAATCAGAGCCAAGGGTCAGGACCAGGTTACCTGGAGCAAGGTAAGGCTGGGTCCAAGGCAGGAGCAAGGCTGGGAACAAGCAGACACACTATCATAGCTATGGACAAATGCTTTGAGCAGCCACCAAACTACTGCTGATGCTGGGTTTAAGAGCTGGTCTGCTGACTTTTCCCACCAAACAGGTGGTGTAGCCCATCAGGCATCTGACTACAAGCCAGCTGCGTACATTAAGTTGCCCAAAGTCTGGTGCTGTTGCAGGTCCTGATTGCTCACACATTCAGATGGAAGAGATACTATGCTTTGGATATGTTTTCCATTCCCTAGAAAGAGAGGCACCATCCCTTGGTAACTGGAAATGTCCTCAAGAGATGAGCAATTTTATGAATAACTGGATGCTGTCACCTTCAGATTTAAAGTGGTCCAGCTCAGTTCTCTAATTCTGACCAGGTGAAAATCTGAGACGCTCTGATCATGAGGGCAGATGATGACTTTGAAGGTATTCCAGATTTGTGTATAGATTAAACTGTATTTTGAATGCAGAAATGACCTGCAGCATTACCTACAGGTGTTACACAAACGGAGAGGACCCTCCTTCTCCAGGAGCATGGTATTCTGTTTCTCTGGTGATTGCAGCTGAGCCAGTGAGGAGGGTGAGGTCTCCCAAGGAGTTTCATACAGCATAACCACCAGGACCCCACAAGATCCAGTGATTATAGTTCTTTTCTCAAAGAACATTATGCCAGAGCCCTTGTTCTAAATTAAAACCCCATAGAATTCTGCAGGATCTTCAGGGTAAGTGACCTGTAATTCACACTAGTAATTAACATACAGCCCAGAAACTTACACGTGGGCTGTATGGGCCAAATCCTGAGGATCCTACACAGCTTTTACTCAGTCCTCATTTAGCCAAAATTCCCACTCGCTAAACTGAATTCTGGCTGAGTGAGGACTTCAGGATTGGCATTATATAGGGCCCGTTCTGTGATCTTATTTACCCTGACACACACTTATTCATGCAAGCAGCCCCATTAATTCCAACTGCAGAAGGAAGCTCATGGTTGCAAAGCGGAGGCTGTACCTGCATTATGTGAAAAACCAATAGTTTGTGCACAGGAATAAAATGAACCCTTTTATCAGAATTTCCCCCAAAGGAAAGGGGAGCTATGTTAGCTCAGTGGTATCCAAAAGACAATCCAAAACTCTGCCTTCTGGGAAGATCCCCGTCTCCACGTCCCACACTGGGCATTGCCACGCCTGCTCTGCTGTCCTTGCACTAAGACTTGAGAGTTCTCCTGGTCTACAAAGGAGCTAAACTTAATCCCTTTTACCCATCCTCCATCTACTATTGCAAACAAACAAAAAAATCCACTGACGTCGACACTTCGCTATTCCTCAACTCACTGACAGCAAGCGAATCCGAAAGGCATATGGAGCGTCTCAGAAAATACAAACAAACAAGCAAACAGCCAGCCAAGATTTCCAACCTCAGCAGGATTTGCTGCTTATTACAGTGCTAATGGCCTGAATGTGCCCTAGGCAGGAATGATCCACAGGGGGACTGAAGGCGCTGTGAGGGTCTCCATGCAGAGCTTCCCAGGCATTCTCCCTGGGGCCACGCAGAATTTGTTCACCTCTGGGAAACAAGCTGGGGGGTTAGCTCCGCAAACCAGCCTGCCAAGATCTGCATGGACCCCAGGGGATCTGGGGAGGTCAGGGTAATCTGCATAGAGCCCCTCGGAGCTTTGCACTGGCTTCTCTTCTGGCTCTCCTGTGTCCCTCTGGCTCTGACAGAATGGCTGGGTAGGAGCTGTGTAGTCATGGGAATCTCACACTGTCTGCAGAGCCCGCTCTCCCTAGAACAGATTCCATCCTGCATGGGGAAGCCAAGCTCTGGATTAATGTACCCATGACAGACCAGCTGAGCAGAGGGAAGGAGCAAGCTACAGCCAGTGACTGCCCACTTAGTCCAACCCTGTTCTGTCCCCCACCTCAGCCCAGAAAACCTTGCACAGCTCCCATTAAGGGACTTCCATGGGGCATTCCCTGCATCACCATCTCCCTGTCACACCCACCAGGGTCTGGTTTCCTCCACCTGCAGAGGCAGAGGGGATGACATAGTCCTTTAGTTACCTTCACTATATGAACCCATTGCAAGCAGTGCAGCAGCTATGTCTCAGGTTAGAGCTGTCGTCAGCCATGTCTTCCAATGCGAGGGTGCAGTCCACCGCCTCATCCAGAAAGAAAGTAGCATCTGTGGGAGAAAGGAAGACATATGTCTGGCCTCCACAGTGAACCCTGCGCCTGGCAAGGGAAAGCAACACTTATTCCAGACCCAGCTTTTCATTCCTGTTGTAACAGTCATAAACGCCTGCTGACACCAAAGAAGAACAAGACCGAAATCCTAATAAAACAACATTCTTGAACCCTGACAACTAGATGGAGGTTTTTCAGGCCAATTGTAAAATTATATTCATTCCAAGAGCTGCACATTCTGCAAGCACTGTATGGATGCTGCCAGACGACCTTCCCCAAGATGCAATGCGATGCAATACAATACACAATAGATGGAGGTTAAAAATTAACCATCCACACCCCTTCATCGTCTGTTCCCCAAAACGATCAGGGATTCTTCCATCCTCAAGTCTTTGGGGACTCCAGCTGATAGAAAGCTGAGATCATAGGATAGGATTAAAATTCAAAATGATCTGGATAAACTGGAGAAATGGTCTGAAGTAAATAGGATGAAATTCAATAAGGACAAATGCAAAGTACTCCACTTAGGAAGGAACAACCAGTTGCACACATACAAAATGGGAACTCACTGCCTAGCAAGGGGTACTGCAGAAAAGGATTTGGGGGTCATAGTGGATCACAAGCTAAATATGAGTCAGTAGTGTAACACTGTTGCAAAAAAAAAAAAGGGGGGGAAACGTCTTTCTGGGATGTATTAGCAGGAGTGTTGTAGTCAAGGCACGAGAAGTAATTTGTGCGCTCTACTCCATGCTGATTAGGCCTCAACTGGAGTATTGTGTCCAGTTCTGGGCATCACATTTCAGGAAAGATGTAGACAAATTTGGGAAAGCCCACAGAAGAACAACAAAATGATTAAAGGGATAGAAAACATGACCTATGAAGGAGATTGAAAAAATTGGGTTTGTTTAGATAACAGTTTTCAAGTACATAAAAGGTTGTTACAAGGAGGAGAGTGGTAAATTGTTCTCGTTAACCTCTGAGGATAGGACAAGAAGCAATGGGCTTAAATTGCAGCAAGGGCGGTTTAGGTTGGACATTAGGAAAAACTTCTTAACTGTCAGGATGGTTAAGCACTGGAATAAATTGCCCAAGGAGGCTGTGAAATCTCCATCATTGGAGATTTTTGAGAACAGGTTGGACAAACACCTGTCAGGGATGGTCTACATAATACTTAGTCCTGCAATAAGTGCAGGGGACAGGACTAGATGACCTCTCGAGGTCCCTTCCAGTCCTATGATTCTATGGTTCTATGATCATCATCTCCAAAGCCACAGTGTCCTGCAATCTTGACACTAAGGAGTAGAGTGTGCTGGCCTTTGTTCAGGTACGCAGGTTGGCAGGAAGACTTGAGGTGTTTTCCCTCCCCAAATTCCACTCCCACCGCCTTGGACTCTCTGTGTAGGAAGCAGCAGCAATCTCAATTACTGGTCTCCTTGACTTACAAGACAACCCCTCCCCCTGGGCACAGGCAACTCCCAAAGGGATGGAGAGGGCAGGGCCAACTCCCATGTTGCACTGACCAGTACAGCTGGCGAACTGCAGAGGGAGCACCCCTGAAAGAGTGGGTGCACATTGAGCAGCAGGGAACTGCAGGTGGCATCCTGCCTCTCTAAGGCATGACACCAGCTAGTGCTTCTTTTGCTGTGCACTGTCCCTAACATAGGTCAGTAACTAACTGCCAAAATCTAGCCCAGGGGGCCAGACCCTCAACTGTTGTGAACTGGCATAGTTCCCTTGAAACTGGTGGAGTCAATGGAGCGATACCAGCTGAGGATCATCCGCTGAATCCTGAACTGTGCCCACTGCCCAGCCTTCTCTTTCACAAGTGAATTCCAGCATTGCCAACACTCACAACTTTATCACAATGCCACGCTTGGGGTTTTTCTGGAACCCCAGCTCAGTGTCAGCCCTTCTGGTTGTGGCAAGACTCTTGAAAATGTGACCCGGGTGAGCCCTAAAGGGTCATGAACTAGAAAGTAAATAAAAAGAACCAAACTGTAGTATTTTTTAAAAAATTATGATTTTTGGAGGCCTGACTCCTGATTTTTAAATGTTTGGGATTGGGAGTACTGAATTCCCCCAGAATTTGAGAAGGTGTTTCTCTGTGGAGGTGGGTATATATTGCTGGACAGTCCCTCAAGCTGCAGCTTAGCTAGAGAATATCGCTCCAGTAGGGAAATGCTGCAGTTTATTTGCAAACTCCTACAAACTCCTAATAACATTTAGCCATGAAATAGCACTTTCCATCTGCAATGTGCGTTATAAGCATTAATGAATTAACCCTTCCAGTAGCCCAGGGAGGTTGGCAAGTATTATACCTATATGACGGATGGGGACATTTTGGAGACAAAGAGCGGTTCAGAGGCGTTCAGTGTCAGAGCCAAGATTAGAATTTTAGAGCTAGATTTTCAGCCCCCACACTTGTAGCCAGATTGTCAGAAGAGTCCAGCTCCCACTGAGCGCCCAAGATAAGTGGCCAGGCTTTCAAAGGAGCTCAGCACATTGGGTGCACGTTGGTCGTTGAAGTGAGCAAAGCAATGCCAGTTCCCAACAGCTGAGGATCTGGCCCTGAACTGGGAAGAAGAGGAAAGAGGTGGCTATGTGAGGGTAAGAAGCAGTTTTCTGCTTTATTTTCATTCTTTGAAAATGAGTAGAGCTTTTGTGATGGGCTTTTACAGATTTGGAGAGAAATAAAGTAAGCTGTGTAACAACACAGATCAAAATAACCTAGCATGTTATTGCTGGCCATAAAAGAGCGAACATTTCCGCACCTGATACTCAAACAGATGGGTCAGATTCAGCTGTCTGTGGCTTGCACTGGGTTTACACCGGCATAGTTGAGATCAGAATCTGGCCCCATGCCTCTTCCTCTGAGCCTCTTTTGCACAGGAGAAAAAGCTGTTTGGGTCACACTTCAGTTACTGAACCAAATCAAACTAAATAAAATCTCGAGTGGTATTTTTAGTTCACAAAAACAAGAAGGCAGTTGTCGGGAAGAAAAAAAAAGAAAGAGGGAGAACAAGTTACATTTAAATAACTGAAAGCTCTTAGTGTGAGATGAAAGCAAACTTTACTAACCTTTAATTTTCTTCAATTCTCAGCTGTACGCAGATCCAAGGAAATCAAATGAGATAATCCTAGCCTGGTGCAGCCTCCAAGAAGAGGTGAAAACCTCTCAGAGCTAGAACAACCATAAGGCAGCTAGGACTCTTGTCAAATTCCCCCTAAAGTATTTCCAAATAAAACACTTCTATTGCTCAGCTGCTCCTGCCAAACTAGCTAACAATAAAACAAGGAACTTGCAAAGTTTCTGGACACGCACACACACACACACACACAAAGGCAAAGAGCCCTCCCCCCCCCCTTTTTTTAACAAACAAACAAAAACAATTAGGCCAAGTTTCCCCACCTGGTGTAAATCAGCATAGGTGCATTGCCATCAGTGGACTTATGTTGCTTTACATCAGCTGAGGATCTGGCCAGATATTATTTATACATTTCACAGGGGCGAGGGGCAGTCTCCACTGAGGGCTTTGCGACACTGCAGGATACTTTTCCATATTAAAAAGGCGCTTTCCAGCGTTTCGTCTATTGCCAGGTCTTTGGTTTATTGTTGACTTGTTTGGCAGAGCCATCCTGAAAGAACAATACAGATGTTTTATTGAGAAATAAAACGGGGATTCGGCTGGATTCTTTCAGTGTTAGTTTCCTTCTAATTTGGGGTAACTTTCCTTTTAATGAAGGGTGCAATCAAAACATTCACAATGAGCCAACCTGCCTCAGGCTGAGGGCCTAGCAGACATACTGAGCCACTTTGTTTCAGAAGCCAATAAATCCTTGTCTCTTGATGGTGAAAAAAGCCAACTTTCATAGACACTTCCCCACAATAGGAAACTGAAAATCCCCTGCCCTCCACTTCCACTGAGTTTTAATTTAGAAAAAAAAAAAAAAGACCACTGATAAATGCAATGTCTTTATAACTTAGAACAATAAATGCTCCCTACCCCCCATAAAAGAGTCAGTGGGAGGCTTTCCCTTGGTAAACCTCAACAGTGGCTGGACCAATGGGTCATCTTCTCTGGGACGTGCTCTATGCCTCCATGGTTCTATTTAGCATTGTTTTCACAGCCGCAGCTCCCAATGCAGTGGAACGTGCATCTTCTATGGCTGCCACATGGCCACCAAAGCTGACATATTTGAAGGTAGCCTTGAGGGCATGAGAATCTCCCAAAACACCTGAGTCTCAGGCTAAAATCCCACAGTTAGGAAGATGTGCCCATTTCCTGGTTTATGACATGAAAGGAGGACAATGCTGAATTGTTAGTAGATCCAGGTTTATATATTGTCAGGTATTTTTACCTACCCGGTAATAAAGTCATTAAATAAACCAACTTTAAAATAACCAAAGTCATCAGTTTACAAATCTAGACAGAAATGAAAGCAGCATGCCTATAGAAAGCATCCAACAATTTGATTCCCCACACATCTCTTCTTGTGCATTCACCATTCCACCACACATTGAAAGATTTTAGTTCCTTCTTTGGCAAAATATCTGGTGTGCTCCCAGCCTTCATGCATTTCCAGTAGGATAATAATGGATAGGCCAGGTCGTACAGGACAGCTTTAAGATACTCTGTGTCCTTTGAACATGTAACAATATGAAACATAATTTGCAGCCCACACGTACAGTGAACACACATCAAAACTGGACAATTGTCTTTGGTAGTGAGAGAACATTAGCCCCATTAGCAGTATTCCCTAGGTATTCATTATACTTTTGGTCCAGTGCAGAGGGAGAAGAAAGCTGCAGGTTATAGCTTGCCTTCTGCAGTTGAGTAAAGAGCTCTGGAGACTTCACTCCTGATACCAACGATTCTCTTCAAATCTCTCCGTGGAGCAGTGTTTTGTCCAGCAAAGCTAAGAAAGAAAGATTTGAGCATTAAATTGATGTGCTTGCCTTAAAGTTATTAAGGATGGACAGATCTGTTGAACTATGCTATAAAAACCTTTAAAGAAACAATAGAAAAGATTGGACAGGGCACACTGGAATTGGAGTTACACTGTCTTAAGGATGATTCTAGGCCACCAATTAAAGAAATCACAGTGGTATGAAAAATCTTGCGGTACCAGAAAATAATAATAGGGCTAAAAAAACTACGATGAGTAGTTGTTGTAAAAGGTGGCTCAGAAGGAATTGGATGGGGTTAACAAGGAATTTTTAAGAACTACTTTAGGGCTTGATCTTGCAAAGGGGTTGAGAAGTCTGGTCCTGATCTAGCAAAATACATAAGCACATGCATATCTTTAAGCATATGAGAAATCCTGTTGAAGTCAATCCAATTACTCACACTCTTAAAGTTAAGTGTGTGCATGTATTTTGTTGGCTTGAGACGTTAGAGAGAGAATTGAATCCACCTTTCTAAATGGAAAGAACATTTCTGCTTCCAGAATCTGACAGTGTGAAGTGATAGCGATGTCATTATGTTCTGAATATCAGATTTTCCTTAAAAATATCAGGCGAAATCCTAACCCCTTTGAGGTGAATAGCAAAACTCTCACTGACTTCAGTGGGGCCAGGAGCTTACTCAACATTAGTTTTGCAGTGTCTGTTTCAATGAGATTTTTTGGACAGTATAGTTATACGTGTTCCTGACCCACCTTGTGGAACCCAGCTCAGAAGATAAGAAATGAGATGTGTTAAAGTCAGCATTTTCCAGAGCTGGAGCCGAAGTTGCAGCATGTCAACGCGCACAACCGTGGGTTAGGCTGGACAGAACTGGAAAGAAAAGGTGGTGGTGGTGTTGTGTTTGTTTTTTTTTCCTAAGTGCACATGCCTAAAGATTGTGGATTAAAAAACCCATATCTTCCCAGGAGCAAGGGGAGGGGGGATAGCTCAGTGCTTTGAGTATTGGCCTGCTAAACCCAGGGTTGTGAGTTCAATCCTTGAGGGGGCCATTTGGGATCTGGGGCAAAAATTGGGGATTGGTCCTGCTTTGAGCAGGGGGTTGGACTAGATGACCTCCTGAGGTCCCTTCCAACCCTGAGATTCTATGAATTAAAGCCTATGGCTGACCTTTGAGAAGAGAACATATTCTTCATTGTTGTTGCTGAAGAGCCAAATGCCTCAACTGGGATTGGACCATCATTGTACAGGGTGCTATAGAAACATAGACACATGATACCTGCCTTGCAGGGTGTACAATCTAAGGCAGTGGTTTTCAACCTGTGATCTGCGGACCCCTGGGGTCCACTCTGTCAAAGATTTCCAAAATGGTCTGCATCTCCAGTTGAAATTTTTCCCCAGATGAAAAAAGGCTGAAAACGACTGATCTAAGGGAAGCCCTGGAGCACCCAGGGGAAAAAAATAGTGGATGCTCAGCACCCACCAGCCACCCTCTGATCAGCAGTTGGTGGGCCCAACCAATCAGCAATTTGGCAGGAGGTGCTGGCAGGGGGAGGGGGCGGAGCTGGGGTGGGAAGAGGTGGAGGGAACGTGGAGCCTTGGGGAAGGGGCAGAGTGGGATCGGGGCCTCGGGGAGAAGCAGGGGTGGAGCACTCACCCAGAAACAATGAAAGTTGGTGCCTGTGGATAAAACAGCCTCCTGTCATTTTGTCTTAGTGTAATCAGAGAAACAAGATTTTGTACATGCTTTGTAAATATACAGGATTGCATCAAAGATATACCTGACTATCATCCATTTCTCCTCCTAACAGAAATAACCTGCAAGACCCCCAATATTGATTACTCATTTGAGCCTCTGGTGGCCGACGTGGGATCCAATTTCCAAGGTGAGAAATTGAGAGCTGATATTCCCCTTGAGCCAAGGTGGAACAAATAATGGAGATATTCACAGAAATCAAAGGTGGCCAAAAGGATTTAAAACAGGAGCTGGAGACTTCACAACGGAAATTAAAATTAGACCTAAAACAAGAGTTGGAGACTTTGCAAAAGAAATTAAAGCACCATCTGGAAGCTTCTCAGAAAGGAGAAATTACCTCCAGTTGGAGACAAAATCTTTGTTGGGGCAGCAGCCACAAAGTGTCTGGGCAGATTGAGAAGTCCAACTGAAAAACTCCCAAGTTGGACTCACAAAATAGATTCAACAGGTGACCAGCAACCTGAGTGTCATGGACCAGATGGTTTTGCAGGACATGGGGGAACCCAGGAGAATTTTGGCCAATTTGAAACTTGCTAATAGAGATGAACTGCAGCAAGGATTTCAAGAGCTAAAAAATCAGCTTGAGAAGGAATTCAAAGTGTTGCAGACCACAGTGGAAGGCTTTCACAGTGGAATTACTCACCTAGGTGAATAATTGAGCCAGCCAGACAACTTGGGTAATATAGGACATTTACAACAGTTTTCTAACTCAGCTGTAGCTCACAGAGATCCAGAAGGGAAAGGTCAAATTATCCCAGCTCAAATAATGCAAAATCCCATAACCTTTGAGGAAAAAACTCTCTAGGAGCTTATTTGTCTCAGTTCAACATCACAGACAAATGAATGTTTGTGGGGATGGACAGAGAGGAAATTTAGAGCCAACATGAGTGGCTCAGCTCTGATCATGATGTAGAATTTACCTTCAGAAAAGAAACTGAGTTATCTAGATCTGTTAAAAGTCACTGATGTGCTGTGTGGAATGAGCCATCAATCCGAGTTGGCCAGGTAACAGGTAATACCTAGGAGAGGGAAAGAAAAGATCCCCAACTGAAATGGCAGGAGACTTGAGAACCCAGGTACCCAATGAGGACTTCCAAGATCAATTGGCAATGGACCAATTTAGAGATGCTTAGGTGCACTTGAACTTGCAGATGAAGATCAGTGAAAGGAAGAGAAGGACACCTCATGAAGAAGTGGAATTTGCCACAGAACTTGACTTTTTCCTTGCAGCAGCCCACCAGAAAAGGAAACAGCTGCTAGTGAGGAAGATGGAAGGTGACCACCATACCTCTCCAGTGTCCCACATCATGCAGGATGTCCTGTATCTGGCCCCAGTTTTTAAAGTTGTCCCATTGCCATTGTAAAGTCCCAATTTGGTTGATTGGCTGCACATCTTGGTGCACATCATCATCACATCTTACGCTTGCAACTGACCACTGTCACACCGCAAGGAAGTGGAGTAGGGGATGCTTTGCAGGCTTTCCTGCACTGCCAAAAGATGCCCTGCTTCCTCTCAGAGCACAAGACCCAGGGCATCCTCCAGGCAGCCATGCTGCCTGCCCCCACAGGGCCAAGAAAGCGGAGGCCAAGCAATTGCTCACGACTTTGCTGGACAGCTCCTTGGACTGCAAAGAGGCAGTGTGCAGGCATCTCCGCTCCACCAGAGAGGTAAATTCCCTGCCATGTTCTTCCTGCCGCCAGGGATAAAGCCCAATCCACTTCCTTGTGGAACCAAGGGGCTGCTGCACCAAGCCACACATACACCTTTTCTGTGGGTTGCAACTTGGATCATAAAAGATGGAGTTGCAACAATAACAACACACACACACACACACACACCCCAGTTTGGATCACCTAATGCCTCAGTTCAGAGATTAATCCTAACAGTATGGGTTAATCCTACCATTATTATTTATTTAGTATTTTATTGCATTATTACAAAACAGAGAAAGTTCACACCTTTGCCCGAGAAAATTTGAGGGCAGCCTCTGACCAAATAAAAAGTCTCTATGACATAAAATCATATATGGAAAGTTAAAAGAAAGGATCTGGTCTGGTTCCACAATCCGAGGAGGAAGAAAGGTAGGAGCCTAAGCTAAATAAACCTATACAATACCGACCCATATAAATGAAGAAGTGTCTAGAATACATTTGGGTCCCAGGATGAAACCCAAAGTTATTCATAAGGACCATCTGAGAAGGTCTAAGAGGGACAGGATTTCAGCCTGGCTACCCTCAGACACTGGGAATGGAGCTGTAGAAACTGAGGCTGGAAGAGTTGTGACATAGATGAAGCCCCCATTAGAACAAAATGGACAGAGTGGGTCCCAGCCAGCAGGCTGCACAAAAAACAACAGACACTGTTCAGGGGCCCACTAAAACAGGCCCCACTGGTTGGCTGAAAGGAAATTGGGCAGGGAGAGAAAAGCCCCAAGGAGATTTGGATGGAAGTGAAATCAGTTGGGTTGGTGATGTGAATATGTCCTGACCAAAAAACGCTATGTAACCAATGAAACTTGTATCATTTGTAATTTATACATTAATTATTTTCATGCTGTTTGGGATAGGTCACGCTGCACATCACCATTTTGGACTCATTGGATTGATGGGTGGAATGGAGACAGGGGTTGTTGTTACCCGGTAGTGTGGGTGGCTCCCAGGCTTTTTGGACTATTGGACAGACTATGCCCTTCCCCTTGCACAGTACAGACGTCACTGAAGCTGATGGATGCACTAGCCACCTTCTGTTCAGGCTACATCAGAGAACAAATGTCAATGTAAGGAATGGGGAATAACGGCTGGAGCTGTATGTGTCTGTGGGTCAGACGAAGGGAGAAGCAGGCAGAAAGCAAGCAGAAAAACCAGGAGAGATAGCAAGAGACGCACTTGTAGAGTGCCCCTGAGACAGAGCCCAGAGAGAGAGAGCAAGCTGTTTAGGCGGAATGCCTGCTGGAAAGACAGGTTTGGAATTGTGAGCAAGGAAACTGCCTCCTCTCATTCAATCCCACTTTGTTCAGAGAAACAGGACTTTGTACATGTTTTGTAAACAAACAGGATTGCACCAAATACATATTTGGCTCCTTCAACAATGTCTTCCCCAATGGAAACAACCCACAAGACCCCAGATATTAGTCAACCACTCAGACCAAAAGGGGTAACAATTTGTTCGTTTCTGTGATCTTAGCTTTGTTAGCTAAATTCCCTGCAGGAAAGTGTCTATATTTATAAATAAAAAGTAAACAATCCCCACCATCTCTATGACAGGCCAGACTATGCCCTTCCCCTTGCACTGGTGCACAAGAAAGGGAAAGTGCACACACAGCCTGGCATAACAGGAGAACAGGGACAAGCAGCAATGGGATTCCTTGCCCTCAAGAGGGCCTGATTCCAGGGTTTGCCTGAGTATGCTCAGACATGGAGGTGGGTAAAAGTGACTTTATGCTACGTTTGTGGCTCCAGGATGCTGGGGCCAGCCCCAGAGCAGCTCTAACTTATTCCCAGCTGCCTTTGACCCCAAAAGTACATTCTGGAAGCTGGGAACAGCCAAAGCATAGATGCTCCAACCACATTCTTGACAGCTGGTAAAAGCCAGAGTATAGATTTTCAGCCACATCCTCTTCCCCCTTGACCACACCCTCTAAACTGGAACTGTAAGGAGGTGGGAGAATAGAACCAGTACATGAGCTCTTTACCCTCAGTGAATTTCCACCATGTAGGAGCAATTCCCAGATGGCCAGATCTGCTGGGTTTCTTGCCCCTTTGTGCCATCCCAGCAGTGGAAAGGGGCCATAGCAGAAGAGAGGAATGCAAGGAGTTTCAGGATCAGCACCACTAATAGAGCTAACTTCTGCAAAGGGAGCAGCGAGGGGAAGTACCATTACCCAGCCTCCAGCAGAGCTGGATGGGTGAAGAGAAGAGTGCAAGCTACAGACTCTTTTACAGCAGCACCAAGGCTACAATCCCTGGGAATTCCAGGCAGCATTGTGTCTTCTTGAACCACTGGAAACTCCCGCTGGGGTGCCGCAGCTCCACCCCACCACTAATGAAGGAAGTTGGCTATATGCCGCCAGTTAGCTCTGGCAGTGCAAGAATTGCAATCGAAATAAAAGCACCAAATGCCACTCTTGATGGAAGTCTAAGGCGTTACTGTGGATTTACACAGACATCACTGAGGATTTGCCACTGTCTGACTCTGGCCCAGAAACTGCGCTGTACTGGCTGCTGCGAGGGAGACTGGTAGACCCAACAATTGCATTCACTGGCTGTCTTTGAATAATGCTTGAGAATATCAATAGCGACACTTTATTTATTATTATTACTATTCCAGACTGAAACTTTTACATTTATTTTTCTTACCTGCAAAGGGCAAAGCACTCCCGGTTAGCAAATTATCTCGAGTGTATTCTATTTGTCTAAAGATTCAAGGGTTGAACAGTTGTACTCTTTGCACATGATTTTCCTCTGGACCTTAGCCAGGGCTCTCTCTTTGTACCTACAGTTTTGCAACCACAGTTCTCTGTGAGCATCATTTAAGGTCATCTAGACACCCAAGAACTTAAACCACAGTCAGGTATTTAGACATGCAAATTGTACAAAAGGCACCCACAAACCAGCACTCAGATACTACAGGCAGACCCGTCGTATCTGATCACGGCGCTCTTACTGAAGGAATATCGGGACTCACAGGAACCATCCTCAAACCACTTACTACACAAAGGTCCAGCTTCTTCTAGAACACAAGTGACTTCCTCCACGGCCTCCACAATATTTACAACTTCCCTCAGAACACCATCCTCACCACCATGGATGTCACTTCCCTATACACCAACATCCCCCACGATGACAGTGTAGCTGCCTACCTCGAATATTTACAAGATAATGGACAACCCTCAGATATCAACCCCAAACACATCACCAAACTCATCCATTTCATCTCCATCCATAACAGTTTTACATTCTACAACAAACACTTTGTCCAAGCCACGGGAACAGCCACGGGCACGAGGATGGGTCCCCAACATGCCAACTTCTTCATGGGCCACCTTGAAGAAGAATTTCTGGACAAATACCAGTGATATACCTGAGATACATCAATGACATTTTCATCTTCTGGACAGATGACTTAAACTCCCTCATAGATTTCCACCACAACTTCAGCAACCACCACCCATCCATTAAACTCTCTCTGGAACACTCCCACACTAGCATCAACTTCCTGGACACCACAATCAGCTTCATAGAATCATAGAATATCAGGGTTGGAAGGGACCTCAGGAGGTCATCTAGTCCAACCCCCTGCTCAAAGCAAGACCAATCCCCAACTAAATCATCCCAGCCAGGGCTTTGTCAAGCCTGACCTTAAAAACTTCTAAGGAAGGAGATTCCACCATCTCCCTAGGTAACACATTCCAGTGTTTCGCCACCCTCCTAGTGAAAAAGTTTTTCCTAATATCCAACCTAGACCTCCCCCACTGCAACTTGAGACCATTACTCCTCGTTCTATCATCTGCTACCACTGAGAACAGTCTAGATCCATCCCAAGTCCCAGCCCCCCAGGGCACACTGCCCAGGGCAGGTGTAGGGTACGGGACTCCCCACAGCAGCCCAGGCTCCTGGGGCTGCTGGGCTCTTGCCACTGCCTGGCTCCATCTTCTGGCCTGGTGAGGGGGTGGAGCCTCGGGGCAAGATGAGCAGGGGTGGGTCCACAGAGAGGGGCTGGGCCTTGCAGCCAACCTCAGCCCCCACCACCAGGAGGAGGCTGGCACTGCTGGCAGGAGCTGCGCCTCATGGTGGGGGAGCTGGTCACCCCTTCCATGAAGCGCAGCCCCGGCTGGCACTGCTCCGCACCCGCCCAAGGCTTGCAGTTTCGGGGGCGGGGAGGGCGACATGACCCCCTGCCTCCCAAACTTGCATGGCCCTCCTGTCCCCCTGCCCCCAGTTCTGGCGCCCCTGGTCTCTCACAGAGATGGAATAACTAAGCCAATGGGAGAGCTCTCTCCAGACTCCCGTTGGCTTAGAACATCTTCATCAAGGCACTACAGTGGCACAGCTGCATCGACGCAGCGTTTGTAGTGCAGACCTGCCCCCAGACCCAAAGAAGAGCTCTGTGTGGCTCGAAAGCTTGCCTCTCTCAGCAACAGAAGTCGATCCAATAGAAGTTATTACCTCACTCACCCTGTCTCCCTAATGCTGTAAGGCACTCAGATTCTATGTGAATGACACGGTAAAAGACAATAGAGCGAGAGATCTTACACCTGCCAAGCCTTTTGTCTAGCTCCAGTTTTCTTACTTATGTCATTATGCATTAAAATGGATGGCTTAATAGCATGAAATGAGCACCACTAATGAAAGAGATGCTTGCTGAGCTACTGTAATCTCACCGAAAATAATAAACCATTACAAAATAAGGTGTGTGTTCTGATGCTTGTTCATATAACTAACAGATTACTATTAATAAAGTCTACAAGCTGTATTACAAAGAGCGCAACTATTTTTGTCTTGTGGAAACCGTTTGAATAGGGAAAAAAAATCACATCAACCAAAAGAGAATGAAGGCCTAAGAGAGGGTTATGCTAAAATAACTTTCCTTTGATAACACTTGAAAATAAGTGGCTTGCCATTCGGAATTCGTTTGGTATTCATTGTAATAAACACACTTCCTGGTGCACGCATGTGGTTATAATGAGCACTGTATAAAAACGACACTGTAATTTCAGAAGAAGACAAACACAAGCAACGTAGTTCAAAGAACAAGCTCCTCAGCACTCACTAGATTTTTTTGTTTTTTAACTGACTCAAAATGTACAAGGAAGAAAGACATAAGGGAAAGAAAAGATAGCCTCAAGGGTTACCCCAGCTAAAAGGCCTCTGAAATGATCCCAACTGACCTTTCTTTGTGATAGCACTCTGCCTACCTTTTAATGGAGGCCTGAACTGAGCCAGAGGTGAGGTAGATAAATGACTGAAGATACAAATGCTTTCTCAGAGTACAAGTTCCCACATGCTCAATTTTCTTTTTCTCCATGAAGAACAGGGGGTGGGGAGGGGGAATTACAAGTGATTAGCTAATCAACATCTGTTTGTCTTTATTCATGTGTCCTTGGATCCACGGAGCGCATTTACTAATTTTTATTTCCTATTAAAAACAAAGATGAGCATTTCTTTCCCAAAGCATGCAGGGGATAGGGTCTCCCTCGTGTTGCCATTGTTTCACCCCATCATAATTACCTGGCCTACATGCCAAGTCCTGTGTGGTTACCTTCTGTCCTTAACTTTTCATGTGGTTTGACATGTCTTTAATTTAGACAATCAGACCACGTCTAACCTGAAGCACAAACATGTTTCAGAGAGCCTTTTTAGAATTCTCCAGATGTCAACACAGTGGGATGTGATGTCTAACTGTTAATTATATGTGTAAACAGGCTCGATGGTAATTACATACTAAACACAAATATTATTTGATGTAAATACAGACTGATTGCACTCTTATATTACTGACTGGTAAAATAGCTGATACTAGGCCAAACTCTGTGCTGACTTCAACCCTATGCAATTCCTTTAACTCCAGTTGGGTTGTGCAGGGTTCAAGTCAGAGCACAATTTGTCCAATAGCTTGTTTGGGTTTTTTTAAATGATTTTATGGAAAGTGGCATTTTACTTTGTGCATGAAGATTCCGAGGTGGTATTTATGACCAACAGTTTCAAAAGTAGACAGCAATTTATGGTACCCAACTTGAGACACCAGAAGGGGCTTGCTTTTCAAAAAGGGGCAAGCATCCACCCCTCTGAACATCAGGCCCCTGCAGGGTGTCGCAAAATTGGGCTCCCAAAATCTCAAGCCACTTTTAAAAAGCATGGTCTATGTGTATAATTTACATTAGGTTTTGGAGACAGTATGTTCTTGTCCATTGTTACTTCCACCTAGAATTAAACCATGGGTTAAGAAAGTAAGATACAAACATAAAGCCCTTTTAAAACATCTTTTGGTGCCTTGTCACACCTAGCCCTGATTTGTCTTCCTTTTAGTTTTGTAACTAGCTGCTAACACACGGCTTCATTCATCCTTGGTCCCCATTGCAAACAAAGCAATGAACCTTGAAAAGAACAAGCTGGGAGGGGTTGCAAGCACTTTGAAGAACAGGATTAGAATTTAAAATGATCTTGCTAAATGGGAGAATTGATCTGATATCAGTGAGATGAAATTAATATAGATAAGTGCAAACAACCACAATTAGGAATGAAAAAAATCGAATGCACAAATGCAAAATGGAGAATAACTGGCCAGGCAGGAGTGCTGCAGAAAAGGACTTGGGGGTTATAGTGGATCACAACTTGAATATGAGTCAGCAATGTGATGCTGTTGCAAAGAAGGCAAACATCATTCCAGAATATATTAGAATCATAGAATATCAGGGTTGGAAGGGACCCCTGAAGGTCATCTAGTCCAACCCCCTGCTCAAAGCAGGACCAATTCCCAGTTAAATCATCCCAGCCAGGGCTTTGTCAAGCCTGACCTTAAAAACCTCTAAGGAAGGAGATTCTACCACCTTCCTAGGTAACGCATTCCAGTGTTTCACCACCCTCTTAGTGAAAAAGTTTTTCCTAATATCCAATCTAAACCTTCCCCACTGCAACTTGAGACCATTACTCCTCGTTCTGTCATCTGCTACCATTGAGAACAGTCTAGAGCCATCCTCTTTGGAACCCCCTTTCAGGTAGTTGAAAGCAGCTATCAAATCCCCCCTCATTCTTCTCTTCTGCTGGCTAAACAATCCCAGCTCCCTCAGCCTCTCCTCATAACTCATGTGTTCCAGTCCCCTAATCATTTTTGTTGCCCTTCGCTGGACTCTCTCCAATTTATCCACATCCTTCTTGAAGTGTGGGGCCCAAAACTGGACACAGTACTCCAGATGAGGCCTCACCAATGTCGAATAGAGGGGAACGATCACGTCCCTCGATCTGCTCGCTATGCCCCTACTTATACATCCCAAAATGCCATTGGCCTTCTTGGCAACAAGGGCACACTGCTGACTCATATCCAGCTTCTCGTCCACTGTCACCCCTAGGTCCTTTTCCGCAGAACTGCTGCCTAGCCATTCGGTCCCTAGTCTGTAGCTGTGCATTGGGTTCTTCCGTCCTAAGTGCAGGACCCTGCACTTATCCTTATTGAACCTCATCAGATTTCTTTTGGCCCAATCCTCCAATTTGTCTAGGTCTTTCTGTATCCTATCCCTCCCCTCCAGTGTATCTACCACTCCTCCCAGTTTAGTATCATCCGCAAATTTGCTGAGAGTGCAATCCACACCATCCTCCAGATCATTTATGAAGATATTGAACAAAACCGGCCCCAGGACCGACCCTTGGGGTACTCCACTTGATACCGGCTGCCAACTAGATATGGAGCCATTGATCACTACCCGTTGAGCCCGACAATCTAGCCAGCTTTCTACCCACCTTGTAGTGCATTCATCCAGCCCATACTTCCTTAACTTGCTGACAAGAATACTGTGGGAGACCGTGTCAAAAGCTTTGCTAAAGTCAAGAAACAATACATCCACTGCTTTCCCTTCATCCACAGAACCAGTAATCTCATCATAAAAGGCAATTAGATTAGTCAGGCATGACCTTCCCTTGGTGAATCCATGCTGGCTGTTCCTGATCACTTTCCTCTCATGCAAGTGCTTCAGGATTGATTCTTTGAGGACCTGCTCCATGATTTTTCCAGGGACTGAAGTGAGGCTGACTGGCCTGTAGTTCCCAGGATCCTCCTTCTTCCCTTTTTTAAAGATTGGCACTGCATTAGCCTTTTTCCAGTCATCCGGGACTTCCCCGGTTCGCCATGAGTTTTCAAAGATAATGGCCAATGGCTCTGCAATCACAGCCGCCAATTCCTTCAGCACTCTCGGATGCAACTCGTCCGGCCCCATGGACTTGTGCACGTCCAGCTTTTCTAAATAGTCCCTAACCACCTCTATCTCCACAGAGGGCTGGCCATCTCTTCCCCATTTTGTGATATTAATAGGACGATCACATGTAAGACATGGGAGATAAATATTTCACTTTCTTTGGCACCGGTGAGGCCTCAGCTCGAGGACTGTGTCCAATTCTGGGCACCACAATTCAAGAAAGATGTGGAAAAATTGGAAAGAGTCTGGAGGAGAGGAGAAAAATGATGAGTGGTTTAGAAAATAAGACCTATGAAGAAAGGTTGAAAGAATTGAGGCTTTTTTCTTTTTGTCTAGAGAAGGCTTGTGGGCTGGGAGAGGACCTGAGAACAGTCTTCAAATACATAAAAGGCTGCTATAAAGAGAATGGTGATCAATTGTTCTCCATGACCACCTGTCAGGGATGGTCTAGGCATACTTAATCCTGCCTCAGTGCAGGGGGATGGACTAGATGACCTCTTGAGGTCCCTTCCAACCCTACATTTCTATGATTCTAGGTGAATGTTGTTTCACTGGACAAAATAAATTGTATTATTGTCATACTTAAGAACACATCCATCATTCATGGCATGGTCTCACTTCACTTCTCTCTGAGCCAGATCCTGAACTCAGTTATGCTGGGGTAACTCTGGAAGAACCCTATTCACTGCAGAACTCTGGATTGACGCTTGTAACTGTGTTCAGAATTTAAACATCTCATCTTTCATATTTCCACCTTCCTTATGTCTAAACTGACCTACAAACAGTTTAGTGTTGAGAGGTGGATCATGATCCCAGAGGTAAGTGCAGGATGGTCACAGAAAGAGACCAAAAAGAGCTGCAGATACACATCTGTGACAATTTCTCATGAGCACCAAACCACTGGCTGACTTAATGAAGTAGCCAAGGTAATATGGGTCTGATTTTCCAGATGCGCTGAGCACCCAGCCCCTCCTTTTGAAATCAGTGAGAGCTGTAGTGCTCATAAGCTCTGAAAACCAGACTCTTCCGTTCTTCTACAACTAACTGGCTTTTGAATGGCATGATTAACATCAGAACTGGTGGAGGAGTCACAGAGTATTGAGACAGACCTGGATATGCATGATTCAGATACTTATCCAGTAGCTCTTTTATTGTCTAAGCCAGGTCTTGATTCAGCAAAGCACTTCATTTTAAGCATATGCTTAAGTGATTTGCTGAATCAGGGCCTAAATGTGAACTTACCAGTCAGTTCGAGGAAAACCCTTTCATGTTAATTAGCCTTAATGAGTGCTAATCAAAATTATGACTCAAGTGGGTGGCTGTAGCAGGTCTTTGCACCATCATATGGGCAATGCAAGATTAGGAATGGGCATGCTCCTTGGATCACCAATCTCGCAGAAGAGGCGGCACATTCAACTTCTGTGGGTGGGAAGGGTTTTCCTTGGCTCCTAGGTAACACTACAAGGTCAACACTTGAAGCAGCACTGGCATGCCTTGGAGGGACTTTGTCCAGTCCTCCTCAAAGGAAAGTCACCAGGCTGCAGAGCTTTTAAGGAAGATGGTGGTAGTGACCTTGGAGGGCGGGGATGAAACACTGGTGACAAGGGCAAGAGTAAGAAAATATAAGGTATTCCATGTTGTTAAAGAAGAGGTTACTCACCCTCTGCAGTAATTGTAGTTCTTCAAGATGTGTCCCCCTGTGGGTGCTCCACTTCAGGTGAGCAATGCACCTTCAATCAGAGATTTTCACTAGCAGTGTCTGTTTGGCCTGTGCATTCACCCCACACATCCTTGGGCCCGGCACCAAGGCTACACATGGCTGCGTGGGTGAACAACCCTCAGTTCTTTCTCCACCACAAAGCCCGCTAAAGAAGCTCCAAAGCAGAGAGGAAGGAGGGCAGATAGTGGAGCACCCATAGGGACACATCTCTAGAAGAACTGCAGTTAATGCACAAGGTGAGTAACTTCTTCTTCTTCAAGTGTTGTCCCTGTGGGTGCTCCATTTCAAGTGACTTCCAAGCAGTATCCCTAGAAGGAGAAGGGAGCTTTGGAATCGAATCCAGTACTTAGGACAGAACTGCACTGCCAAATGCCACTTCAGATCTAGAGGCATGGACCAAAGCACCGTGTCTGGTGACAGTATGTACTGAAGACCACATGGCTGCTCTGCAGATCTCAGTTACTGGAACATCCATAAGCAGGGTGACTGACATTGATTGTGACCTCATAGAGTGGGTCAATACCCTAGCAGGAGACTGGTCCTTGGCACTATCTCATAGAAAGTTATAATACACCCTGAAATCCAACTTGATAGTCTCTGGATAGAAGGCCAATGCTCTTCTGACATCTACAGTGCTTTGAACTTCCCTTGGGAAACCAGACAGCTGAAGCCATGATGCTCTGTGCATAACCACCACCATTGAGAAAGAAGGGGCTGCAGTGTCTGCCGCATCTAAGGATTGATGCCACTTGAAAGGATGTCCTAGCTAGTCACTGCCCTTCAGCAAAGACAGCCTTAAATTGCCATTGTTGATCTGGACAAAGGGGTTCAATAAACGCATTGAACTTTACATAGTTCATATGGTTGGATTTGGCCATGAGTGCCTGATAATTAGAAATCCAAAATTGTAGAGTCACAGATGAATAGGACCAGGACAAGACACTTCTTGTCCCTGTCATTCAGGGCCGCTTAGGCATGATGTTCTATGCCCGCTCATTCACTGCGTCAATCATCAGAGAATTAGGTGGGAGGACAGAAATTCTGAATTTGTGATGGGGACACAGTGTTGTTGGTCAGACCTCTTCAGGTTGGTGATACCATTGCTGGGCTTTGCCAAATTGTTTTCGCAGGATCCAGAAGTACCTCATTGATCAGGAGGGCAACTCTGGTTGTGTTGCCAACTGGAGGGTGTCCAATAGCCTGTGTTGCGATTTCTTGACCTCCTCGAGTGGTGCATGAGGGGAATCTGACACTAGTTAATGAGGTCTTGGAACTACCTACTGTCATCGGCCATAGACAGTTGAGGCACTTGTGCTTTGTCTGGGGCACTTGTGCTTTGTCTGGGTTTGATAAGGAGATGGCAGTTTGAGGGGGTAGCTTCCTTATCTTTCCTGGCTTCCTGTTCCTCAACAGTCTCCTCCTGTGGGGGAATGGTCTGAAGTAGTAGAGAATGCGTCACTCTGTTGTTCTTTTCATAGAATTCGTGTGCACCTGTTAGTCCATTAGTGAGTGGCTTCTCCCCTGGACACTGCCACTGACTCCAGGAGGATTGCACGTGTGAGTAACTGTTCACCATTGTGAGCGGGGGAGTTTCCAGTCTGGCCCACAGCAAGGGGAGGAGCTGAGCTCCAGAGCTGAAAGCCTCTTCACTGAAAATCCGTGCCATCAGCTCTCTTCCCATTTACTGTTATTGTTATATGAAGGAGCTGTAGGCTCAAGCAGCTCAATAGATCCTTACAACTGTGGTACCACAGAAGGAAACATCTGGTTTCTCTGACAGCCAGGGCCTTACCTATTTAGGGCTTTATAGATCCATATTGACACCCCAATTATACCCTGCATTAATTCCCTAAAAGGGCATGGAAAGGATGAGGCATGAGGATTCATCAAACAGATGCAAGAGAAGAGGACTTATTAGGGTACAAGGTACAGTACTTGGCAAAGAAAACCACAGCACTCTGTGTGGCTGCACAGAAGCTTCTGCTTGCTGCAGCTGCATCAATGGGTGAACCTCCAGAACTTTAGATGAGCCCCCAAAGCCTGGAAGATTAGCCAAGTTAGACCCCCACACTGCAGTGCCAATGCTTGTGTGACTGCCTCTGAAGCACACGGGGGTTTTGGAACTCAACGTGCTTTAGAAACACTAGTGAACATAGCTTCACATCATCCTGTGAGGTAGCTGAAAACTAGTATCCCTATTTCACTCAGGCACAGATAAATTTAGGGCCTGGTGCAAAGCCCAGTGAAGTCAACAAGAGTCTTTCCGCTGACTTCAGTGGGTTGTGGATCAGGCCTTTCATGAGTTTCCCAAGGTAAGAAGGCTACTCAAAGAGCAGAGCCAGGAACAGAACCCAGAATTTCAGCCCCCCTTTAATGCCTTCATCACTTAAAGATTTGGGGAGTTTACTTACAAGGCCTTTTAGAAGCAGAAATGAGTAAACACGAGTGAAAAGTTAAACAAAGGAAATACATTTATGCTTGTACTGTTTTCAAGTTTATGCAAACAATCCATTTCTAAAGCTGTTGCTGACACTCCTGGCACATGCTAACTCCCAAGACTCAAAGTCATGCTGGAAGATGAAATCTGGAATAGTTCTTAGATGCTTTAGGCTAAATCCTTCTCTCAGGTCCACAAGTGTAAAATCAGAGTAACTCCATCAAAACCAATGGAATTACTCCAGCATAACTGATTTACTGTGGAGTAACTAAATGTACAATTTGAACCTTTCTCCCCGTGACGGCTGCTGAAGACATATTTATAAACATAGTCAAATTAAATATTAAAATCAGTTGAAGAAGTAACAACAGGAAACTGGCAGGATGTGTATGAACTGGAGAGTTGTATTTTCGGATTGATCAGGAAGAACGCAGACCTACACTAAAAGAAAAGGAGTACTTGTGGCACCTTAGAGACTAACCAATTTATTTGAGCATGAGCTTTCGTGAGCTACAGCTCACTTCATCGGATGCATACTGTTTCCACGGTATGCATCCGATGAAGTGAGCTGTAGCTCACGAAAGCTCATGCTCAAATAAATTGGTTAGTCTCTAAGGTGCCACAAGTCCTCCTTTTCTTTTTGCGAATACAGACTAACACGGCTGTTACTCTGAGACCTACACTAAGTATGTGACATTATGCACAAATAAATAAGGATAAAATTCTGCTCTGGGGACTACCCTGAGAAGAAAGACTTCGATATACCACTCCCCACACATTTGAGGTCCACATGTGACAAGAATGCAAGATACTGGAGCCAGGTGCTGGGGCAAGGATCAAAGCGTTTTGTCTATTTTTTGTTGTTGTTACTTAACCATAAAATTTGACCGTAGCTTAAAAGCATTTTATTGCTCTCAGAATTAATCTCAACGCGCTAAGCTCTGTAAATTGCACTGAGTCCATAGCAGGGGGACACACAGAGCTACAGCACTCCAGAGTGAGCATGGGAAGGCATTCCAGCTCAAAGAGGGACGCTACCTCCCACAGCAACCTGATATACACTGCTACAACTCTTAATAGGCCTGGCCAGCTAGTGCAGGGAGTGGGGGGATTGCCAAGCCTCTGACTTGACCCCAGCTCTCCTTTATTCCTTTAGCGAGTAGAGAGAGAGCAGTTTCTGAGGCAGTAGTCAGAAATAAAGAGCCAAATCCTCCACTGGCATAAATGGGTAAAAGTCTTTTGAAGTCAACAGAGCTGTGGCCATTTGCAGCAGCAGAGAATTGGATCCACAGGCTTTGTCAGTGGATACCACAATCACCATCCTAAAAACCCCACCGTTTTAGTCCAAACTGAAAACATACACATTTACAACCCAAGAAGGATTGTAGCAACCCAGCATTCCGCTTGTGCTAGAATGCAACACAATTGCTATTCATGCCTCTCTTTCATGCATTTGCCTCCCTCCATTCAGCTGTACAATATAGCACGTTTAACAGCTGATCCATCTGGAGGAGAGCCTAAGAAGTTAACTTCTAGCTTTGAGATGGTTACTGGTAATTGTAGGCAATTTCAAATATAATTGCAATCGAGTTGAAAAAGCTCTGTGTGCAATGTTTATGCTCATCACTAATTTAAGGTCTAGAATGTTGGATGAGCTGCACTTCAATACACGCCCATTTTTCATCTTCTTGATTGTACCTCGAGTGATTACAAAACTAGCCCCAGCAAACCACAGTCTGCAATGCAAGGCAAATGTTTGAAAACTTGGATATAAAGTTTCAAGCAAAGCTGCTTGAAGGTTAACGACGGAGCATGTTAATGATTATCAAATAGACAAGGAAAGCCACAAAAGCGCTTCGAACACAGAAATGCAAGAGCCCCTTGAAATAAGTGGTGGCTAACCTTGTTTAGAATAATACTTCTCTTCAAAGAAATGGGACTGTTGTATGTCACAAATATGTCCACATGTCATTTTAATTCAGGAATAATTACCCATGGCATGTTTGTTAGTGGAAAAATGCAGAGCTCTCCTATTACTTACACATAATAAAATCTGCATTGTTTACTGTGAACAGCTGAGAGGATACTGGTAATAAATAAGCCTCGTACCAAACTTGGTGCCCAATCCTGCAAACACATTTTCAATATTTATATCATGGTAGCACTGACAGGCCCCAGATGAGATGAAGGCCTCATAATGCTGGGCATGGTACAAACTGATAGTAAAAGACACTCCCTGCCCCAAAGAGCTTACAAGACAGACAAAGGTGAGGGAGGTGAGAGGATGACTTCCAAGGTCATGCAGCCGTGGCAGAGCCCGTAATAGAAGCCAGCCCTCTCGATCTCTCTTTCAGCTCAGTACCCATGTTAGTGGACCATTAAACCTTTCATGTGTGGGTAACTTTAAACATGTGGGATGTCCCATTGAATATAACGAGCCTCATGTATGCAAAATTATTCATCTATGCAAATATTTGTAGAATTGGGGGCTTTAGTTAAACCATTTTAAATGATAGAAGTACTCACAAAAAAATAAATAAAAGAGCAACAGATCCTGTTCTGTGTTTGCTTGTATTGTGAAAATGTTTAATTTTTAAGAAATAAACTTGGCAAACTATTCAAGCTCTATAATAACAAAACTGTTCCTAATTTAAAACAGTTTAGTGGCTGAAATAGTATTTACCCAATCTATCGTAACTGTGAATCGATTAGACTTGTATCCATACCTATATCGACTCGTTGTGTATGTACTTGTTTTTTTAAAACAAAATCAGGCTCACTATATCATTGATCCAATGAGCCAACACAGCATACGGAAGCCAATTCAAGCTAGAGCAAATTAGGAAATTATTTATTTTTCCATGAAATGTTTAGATGAAAATGAAAAAAATTTCCTTCTCATCAAACTTTGTCTCGTCTTTGTTGAAAAACCAAAAATCTATTTTTTAACATTTTTGTTTGTTTTTGGCAGCTGAAAACCACTTCAACAGAAAATGTTGGACCAACTCTATTGAAAGCACTGATCCTGCAAACATTTGGGCTCTGTCTACACTGGCACTTTCGTCACTAAAATTTTTGTCGCTCGGGGTGTGAAAAAACACACCCCTGAACAAGAAAAGTTTTAACGATGAAAAATGCCAGTGTGGACAGCGCTTCATCGGCTTTGCCAACCTCAAGTGTTCGAAAATGATGGGTCAGGCCACAGAAGATCAGAAGATTTAAAAAAATTAATTTGGGGGAGGTATTTTCTTCATGGTTTTTGAGCCCTTAGGCTCATGGTTTCAAGCTGTACTCCAGAGCTAAAAAAATTACTTCTAATTTGTAATGAAAGCTGAAATTTTCACACAGCCACATGATTCCAAGAATTGGGGTTATAAGAAAAAATAAAAAATGAGACTTGTGATATCACTAGAGCTGGCAACGCTCTTCTGGTCTTCCTTCAGGTGAAACTCCATGTTTTTGTTCAGAAGTTAGGTCTCAATTCTACAAATATTTAAGCATGAATAACTTTGGTAGCCATTCAATAGTCAACATTTGCCAAGAGAAACCACACAGTTACCATTATGTCCTACTGTCAGTATAGAGTAAATTATGGTACCTCTTATTTAAGTGAGTCACAATTTTTAGCTGACAGCAACCACACTACAGATGAGAGAAGCCTCTAATATCCTGATGGTCATTCTGGTTTTATTTTATCACAGATTTGTGAAGACTCAGCAATTTTATCAGAAACAATAACATGATCATACAAAGCTTTCTAGAGGAGGCACAATAATAGAGAAGCCTCAGAGGCAGCTGCACGTAAGATAATGAATCAACACAGAGATTACTCTCTAGCTCTTAAAACAGCCATTAATCATGGGTTTAAAAAATTAGCTACTATTAAAATTGAATATAAATTAATGTTTAATGATGGGGTGGTTAAACATGGCCTGGGATTAGAAGTCAGAGAGTAACATTCAAGGCCCTTGTTTGATTCTGAGTGCCAACAGTAACTAGAATCAAAGGCAGTACTGAGTCTATCAGGAGGGAAGGCTGACAGCCTGAAGTTTGCTCTGCAGGCATTCATTTAGTTAGCTTGATTAGCTGATCATCCTTAGTTTCAAGTCAATGGGAGCTGAGAATGCTTGGCACAGCACCCAATCAAACCTTAAGGCCTTGTCTACACTACACAAGTTTGCTTCACTACACAGCAATGCTCCCCCTGCCCTCCCCCTCCCCCTTAATTCTCCTGCTATGCTGACAAAATAAAACCACCTCGGTGAGAGGTGTATAGCTTTCTGTGACAAAGTTAGATTGACACAGTGACAGTGTAGACACTGCGCTTGCTTACGTCGCCCTAATTGACCTCTAGGAGGTGTGCCATAATGCCCTATCATGACCAATCTCGTCAACAGTTGCAGGCATGTGCCCCTTCCATGTTTAATGGCCTGGGAATTTTTGAAATTCCTTTTCCTGTTTGCTCAGCATTGACAGTTCACACAGCCTCTTCCCAGCTGACCACGCCAGCTTTCCGCAGGAGACGCTCTCCCATGTGGAGAACACCAGAGTCTATGGGAAGAGGAGACTTCGCTCCAGCTGTAGGAACTTTGATACCTGATTGCTAGTGGCATGCAGAAGGGGCACAAAAGGGACACACAGCAGTGCCATGCAAAGATCAAGGAGCTCAGGCAAGCGTACCAGAAGGCAAGAGAGGCCAACCATCGCTCTGGTGCGGTGCCAAAGACATGCTGCTTCTACGAGGAGCTGCAAACCATCCTGAGCGGTGACCCTACCTTGACCACCAACAGCCCCGTGGCTACTTCGGGGGGACTGGAGGCTGCGGCCAGTTGAGTCAACCAGTGTTCCCACTAATTTTCCCCACACATGTGCAGAATGAATGTTGTTATGTGCACCAATATGGAGGTGATGTGTGACGCATCACCTTCATATTGGTGCACATAACAAAATTCATGTGGTGTGGGTGGGGCCGAGGGGTTTGGAATGTGGGAGGGGGCTCAGGCCTGGGGTAGAGGGTTGGGGTGCAGGGGTGTGAGGACTCCAGCCTGGGGTACAGGCTCTGGGGTGGGGCTGGGGATGAGGGGTTTGGGGTGCAGGCTGCCCCAGGGCTATGGCGGGGAGAGAGGACTCCCCCCAGCCCTCTCTCCCCGCCACAGCAGCTCTGGGGCTGGGGCCACGGGATAGGCGCCCCTCCCCCTGCCAGGGCAGGTCCAGGGCTGAGTCGGGGTCGGGGTGCCCTGGCCGTGGCAGGTCCAGGCCGGGGCTGGATTCGGGCTGCCCCTCCCCTGGTCGCAGCAGGTACCAGCCAGGCAGGTTCCCTGAGTGCCTGTGCAGTGCTTAATAGGCTGCCGCGCGGCTGCGCAGCTTACAGGGAACTTAGGAGCCAACCCCAAGAACAAAGCGGTAGACAAGAAAGTGGAGTTGGAGGAGGAGGTGGAATACATAACAGGGTCATCCAGTGGCGCAGCGAGTCAGGGCCTACAGTGGAACATCCATAGGGACACACATCTCGAAGAATCATCATTACTGCACAAGGTGAGTAACTTTCTCTTCTAGTTGCTTCTTTTCTCTCTGCCTGTTCTTATTCTTATTTAAAACTTATAGTGAATGACACACAATTCGGCCTGCTGATGTTAACACTGTCTTCAAAGAGGATGGAGAATTCGGGTGTGTTCTGTGAGGGAGAGAGTAAATGAACACAACCAAAAGCAACTTGATTATTGACTCATAGAATCCATTTCTCTCTCCTCATAGGCAGTCTTGGTGTTCAACTGGTTTGCACAAAAGCAGCAAGAGAAATCCCCTTTTCCATCTTTGTTCTTTACTGACACGATCCAAAGCCCAGTGAGGACAATAGACAGGACTCTCATTGATTTCAGTGGCCATTGCATGAGGACCTACCTGAGTAACAACTTAGGCCATGTCTACACTACAGTGTTAAGTCAACTTAAGTTACATCGACGATCATAAGCTCGTTTAATTATATTGTTTGACACTTCTAGTGTCAGTGGAGCATGTCCACAGTCTGTGTTCTTGCACTGAAAGAGAGAGCATTGCATTGCGGGTAACTATCCCACTGTGCAACTCACCATCCTCTGCCGCTGAGAGCTCTGGGAACAGATCGCGGTGCATTGGGGGCGGGGTGCTCACCGTCCCATGGTGCAGTTCTTTCCATCCCATCATTCCATGGGCTTCCGACTTTGTTCTGTGCCATTTTTCAACAGCCCTTGTTAACTGTGTGCCCACCATCTCTACCTGACAGCCTGGATCCTGAACTGCTGACCAGGCTGGTGATACGCGTTATGAACACAATGAGGCTGGTCCTGCAGTATTTCATGATCTGTGAATCTGACTGTGAATTGGTGGTGCCTGCCCTCCTTTGTGCCATGGAAAGAAATAATTCAAAATTGCTACTGGCATTCACAGAGCAGCTGCACATAGTAGACCATCAGTACTGGGTTCAGGAAACAAGCACTGAGTGGTAGGATCACATCATGATGCATGTACTGGATGACAAACATTGGCTTCAAAACTTTCGGATGCGCAAATCCACCGTCCTGGAACCATGCGTGGAGCTCGCCCCAGCACTGCAGCACGAAGACACCAGAAGAAGAGCTGCTCTCACTGTGAAAAAAGGAGTGGCAATCGCTGTGTGGAAACTGGCAAGTCCAGATTGCTACCGGTCAGTCGCGAATCAGTTTGCAGCTGGAAAGTCCACCGTGTGGGCTGCGGTAATGCAAGTGTGTAGGGCTATTCATCACCTCCTGCTACGAAGGACTGTAACTCTCGGTAACATGCAGGAAATACTTGATGGCTTTGAAGCAATGGGATTCCCTAACTGCGGCAGGGCAACAGATGGAACACATATCCCAACTACGGCCCCAGACCATCTTGCAATGGAATACATCAACCAGAAGGGTTACTTCTCCATGGTCTTGCAGGCACTGGTGAATCACTGGTACCATTTCACTGCCATCGGAGCAGGGTGGTCAGGGAAGGTGCATGATGCGCTCATCTTTAGGAGCACTGTACTGTACTGTACAGAAAGCTGCACACTGGGACTTTCTTTACAGACCAGAAGACTCAAATGGGGGATGTGGAAATGCTCATATTGATCCTGGGAGACCCCACCAATCCCTTGCTACTGTGGCTCATGAAGCCTTACACCGGGAACCTAGACAACAGCAAGGAGTGCTTCAACAACAGGCTCAGCAGGTGCCAAATGACTGTTGAATGTGCCTTTGGTTCAAAGAGAGGCCTAGTCAGCCCTTTGAGAACCAGGTTGAAGTCCCACATGGGGGTAGGAAGTCAAGGTTGAGGGAACAGGTTTATTATACACTTGAGGAACCTTGTAACAATTGGGTGAGACAGCACGGAGTATCCCTCTACATGTTGGTCAAAGGCTGTTATAGCTGTTAGATGGACCCTGTCAGGGTTCCCTCCCCCACTCTGAACTCTAGAGTACAGATGTGGGGATCCGCATGAAAGACCCCCTAAGCTTATTTCTACCAGCTTAGGGTAAAACTTCCCCAAGGCACAAACTCTTTGCCCTTGGAGGGTACGCTGCCACCACCAAGTGATTTAACAAAGAATCAGGGAAAGGACCACTTGGAGTTCCTATTTCCCCAAAATATCCCCCCAACTCCTTACACCCCCTTTCCTGGGGAGACTTGAGAATAATATCCTAACCAATTGGTTACAAAGTGATCACAGACCCAAAACCCTGGGTCTTAGGACAATAGAGAAATCAGTCAGGCTCTTAAAAGAAACAGAACTTTATTAGAAAGAAAAAAGTTAAAAGAAGCACCTCTGTAAAATTAGAATGGAAGCTAATCTCACAGGGCAATCAGATTTAAAACACAGAGGATTTCCCTTTGGGCAAAAACTTTAAAGTTTCAAAAAGAAAACCAGGAATACACCTTCCTCTCAGCACAGAGAAAATCACATGCCAAAACAAAGTAAACTAACACATTTGCTTGCTAGTACTTACTAATTCTAATGGAGTTGGATTGCTTGTTTTCTTGATCTCTCTCTGGCAAGCACCCAGAGCAGACAGACAAAAGCCTTTCCCCCCCACCCCACAGATTTGAAAGTATCTTGTCCCCTTATTGGTCCTTTTGGTCAGGTGCCAGCCAGATTACCTGAGCTTCTTAACCCTTTACAGGTAAAAGGATATTGTGCCTCTGGCCAGGAGGGATTTTATAGTACTGTATACAGGAAGGTTGTTATCCTTCCCTTTGTATTTATGACAGACTCTAAAAGAGCTTAGGGATAATCCTGAGTTTTTCAGAGTCAGAGCATAGTCTAGGATGCGTGGAAGAGTTGCAGATGTTGGGGAAATTTGTTGGGTCGTGCACCAAATCTGAAAGCTGGACCATTTCTGCAGGTAAGTATGTCATGTGGAGGATTTTCTACTATGTAATAGAACCTCTTGAGCTTCCCTTGACCATGAGCTTTCTAGGTGTTGGAACCAAGCAGGAGCCATGCTTTGAAGTGGAGAATCCCCAAGTTGGGATGTAAAGTCCTTTGTCCTGTGAGAGGAGGTGCAGAATGGTTGGGAGAGAGATCAGCGGGCAGGTCATGAGCTGTGCCAGGTAAGGGTACCAGGTCTGTCTCAGGCAAGTAGGAGCAATCACGATAATGTGAGCTCTGTTCCTTTTTATTTTTAGCAGGACCTTCATCAGTAGAGGAAAAGGAAGAAAAGCGTAAAGAAGGTCCTTGTCCCAGGGGAGGAGAAGAGCATCACCTAGCCCATCTCTGCTCTGGAAAAGTAGCATGGACATTTCTTGTTCTAGTAAGTGGTGAACAGGTCCATGGAAGGTGTTCTCCATCGTGTGAATAAGTTATGGAGTACTGACGGGTGTATCTCCCACTCGCGATCGTGCGGGAATTTGTGACTGGGACTGTCTGCTATCAAGTTCTGCGTGCCCAGGAGGTAAGCCAGAGACAAAGTGACATTGTGGGAGAGGCACCAGTTCTATAATCTCATTGTCTCCAGGCATAGGGAGGGCAACCTAGCTCCTCCCTGTCAGTCGAAGTAGTACATGTAGGCTATGTTGTCTATTAGGATCTTTGTGTGTGATCCTGCAATCAGCGGGAAGAAATGGGCGCAGGTATTCCTGACCACTCTCAGCTCAAGGAGCTTGATGTGGAGGGATATCTCCATAGGAGACCATTTGCCTTGCGTTGTGAGGCTGTTTAGATACGCACCCCACACTATGAGCAACGCATCAGTGGTAAGGAGTGACAATGGTGATGTCTGCAAGAAGGGAATCCTTTTGCACACATTGGTCAGGTCCTTCCACCAGTCTAAGGAGTTTTTGATCCTGGTGCACAGTGACAGGGGTTTGTCCAACTTATCCCTGTTTGGTCTGTAAACCGAACTGAACCATAGTTGGAGGCATCCCATGTGGTGTGTGGCGTGCAGTCCCACTGCCACACCCGCTGCCATATGTCCCAAGAGTTGGAAGCAGAGTCTGTCCGGTATCTATGGACTGCATTGAATGGTGTCTATGAGCAAAACAAGGGATAGGAACCTGCATTGAGGTAGGAGGGCTTTGGCCTCTAGGGTGCCTAGGTTGGCCCCTATGAATTCCAGGTGTTGCACTGGAGTGAGATGACTTCTGGGCGTTGATCTGTAAACCCAGTTCTGTGAACAAGTGTACTGTATTGTTGATGGCTTGGTGAGCCTCCCGGAGAGATAGGACTCTGAGGAGAAAATTGTACAGGTTTGGGTAAATCATTATCCCTTGTAAGCATAAATGAGTGGCTACCACTGAGAGAACTTTGGAGAACACTCTCGGGGCCGATGAGAGCCCAAAGGGGAGGACTCTGCACTGGTAATGGTCGTGTCCCAGAGTGAACCTGAGAAATCGTCTGAGAGCCAGTAGGACTGAGATGTGAAAGTAGGCATTCTGAAGGTTGAGGGCTGAAAACCAGTCTCCCTGTTCCAATGTTGGAATGATCATCGATAAGGTGACCATCTTGAACTTCTGAGCATTGACAAACTGGTTGAGAGCTCTGAGGTCCAGCAGGGGTCTCAACCTCCCTTTCTTTAGGGTATTAGGAAGTAATGAGAGTAGAACCCCTTGCCTCGTAGATGTTGAGGTACTGGTTCTATAACTCCTAACTGGAGGAGGCGATCTATTTCCTATCCTAGTAAACTCTCGTGGGAAGAGTGTCCCTGAAGAGGGACAGGGAAGGGTGTTGTGGAGGGGGAAGGGATGTGAAATGGATGGGGTACCTGGATCAGACAATCTCTAAGACCCATTGGTCCAATGTTACGGGTTCCCAAGCACTATGGAATGCTGCCAATTGGGGGCCAAATGGGTATACAACCATGGCTAGTCTAGACACCCCATGGGCAAAAGGGGTGTCACTTCTTAGAAAATAGAGACATATGGCAGAGGAGGGAATGGGAGGAAGCAAAGAAGGAAAACATTGTGGGGGCGGTGGGGAACAGAATTGAGAGGGCAGGAGCAGTTAACCCCTGACAGCAAGTATAGAGTATTTTACTCGTTGTCTCTTTCATTAGGCACAGTGTCTCCAGAAGGACTCCACTCACTGCTGCACATAAATCTAGCAAGCCAGGCATCGCCTTTTCTATGGCAATCTGGCTGTCTAGGCTGTTATAATGCTTCCTGTCCTCCAACCAGGATCTCAAAAGTTAAATTGGTGAGCTCAGGCCAGCATTATTATTGGGCTTTTCAATATTCAAACACACAGCTTTTTTCAAGCAGCTCCCTGGGAAAGCAGTGCACGATTGCCGGAATGGATTATTCTGTCCACAGCGGGACTGGCAGCGATTTCTCCAAAGCTGGGTATGTGCAATATCTTGAGTCTGCTGGAAAACAAGAGCCAGATCATCCCTGGACCTTGTACAGAGGGTTGGCATACAAAGTCTCTCAGCCACCTTCCATGCCTTGCACTGTCACTGTGCTTAAGGGAGTGCAATGATTGCTCCCTTCACGTGTCCCTTGGGCACACACCTCCAAAGGGGAAGCAGAGAGGAGATGAGGTCATGGCAGATAGGGCCAATGACAAGGAAGGAGAGATCGACACCATCCTAAAGGAAGAAGCCCCTGCGTCCTCTCTACACCAGAGAGAACATGGAAGGATACCCACATGTTCCACATGGGCTGTAAAGCTCCATGCTTGAGGGCATACACCAGCCACTAACTGACAGGAGTTATGAAGAAACTTCATCTGTGGACAGTCGATCCTCAACTTGCCCAGTATGGGGATTCTAGCACCTTCCTCTGTAACACCTGATACTGGCCAATGCTGGAGACTGGACACTGCACTAGATGGAGCTCTGATCTCATAGGGCCATTTCTATGCTCCTAAAACAATGCTGGCAAAGAAGAACAAACCATTCCATTTGTAATCTGCACTTACCCAGAGTGCGCTCTGTCCCCCTGGAGTGGAGGGGCCGCTCATAGGAACTTGAGTCTACTGGCTACTCGCTAACACAGCGAGGTCTCACGGCAAAGGCAGTAGAGACTCGTGAGTTTAAACGCAAGAGTGCTGGATTGAATCCCACTACCGCGAACTGTTCAGGAGCACTGTGTTACCCATCCACAGCTGCCATTAGCAATGCTTTGAATATACAGAAATACACTCTACTCTCAAGCTCTATTTTGAATTGAAAGTGACAGGCTCAGGCTTCCAAGAACAGAACGAGGACACAAAAACCAGCCACTTTAAACACTCCTGCCTGTGGTTAAATAATGTTATTTTTTTCTTTGGGAGAACTTAGTAACATCAGAAAAGTTGGATGGCCCTGCACTGGCTGAGGTATTAAAGTGGCATTTTGTATATCTTGGCATTGTGTGACTTTCCAAGACATCATTTTTACACTTCACAAATCATATTTTATAGGCACTCTCCTATCATAAACTGAAGGCAAGACAAACACAAAATTACAAGTTGCATGTAAGTAGCCAGGTATGCTACACCCGAGGTCCCCAATGAACAGCAATGTTTAGTGTATAAGCCATAAAGCATTTATGGAGTTATGACAGTAATATTTTTAACAGGGCCTGATCCAACTACCTTTGAAGTCACCAGGAGTCTTTCCATTGACATCAGAGGGATCTGGATCTGCCTTCGAGTGAGTTATACACATGAGAACAATATTTTGCTTTAACATCTTAATTTTCTGCCACTGATGTATGAAAACAGCCTGTCACTTGACCATACATCCTCCGTGTAATGACACTCAGTGTGTTTGTATTATTTAAAAATGAGGCTTGGTAATAGCTCCAGTCATTTAGAAAAGGTAATATTTTCTTAAGTACGCCTGCTAGCGAAAATTAGCAAAATCTTCCTTGAGCTGTAACTAAAACATAAGTGCACAGCTGCTGTAGAGGAATACAAGGTCTTCCAATGTAAACTCCACTGATATCATCACCATCAGAAGGTCATAAAACTGATTGATTATAAATACAGTTCTCATTTGTTTAGAGCTTACATTTTTGGGTCCTGGGTAATTAGCACATTAGCAATCTCTCAAAGTGAGTGCTTACAGGTGCTGCTCAAAGATAGCCCAAGTCGAAAAACTGCACAAGAAGAAAATAACAATGGCTTTAGTTAAACAATCTCTGGATGGGTACATAAACATTTTTGGGAAAATGTCGGTTGTGTAAGTGTTTTGCTACTTGATCACACCTACTCAGCAGTCATGGATGGAAAAGGGCATTAAAATGGCTTGTTAATTTCCTTTAATGTAAGGTAGCGCCGGAAAAAATTTAAGACATGTCAGAAATGTGAGGGAGATGTGAGGAGGAAATGTGAGGGAGATGTCCTCTTTGTGAAGCCAGCAGCTGCTCAAGTCTTTTAAGATTCCTTTCCCTCCACACAAGCCAACAAAGGAAGATAAAGATCACCCTGCTTGTGGTAACTGGTACTTAGTTCCTTTTAGTTACACTTAAAATAAACTCTCTTTTACTTCTATAAAGATTTCAGCCTTCAGACATGGTACTTGTAAGCCAGCCATCTTTCCTTCATTCGGTCTGGGTCTGAAGTTCACCACTATACAGTGTGCACAGGGCATTTACGTTTAAAGTCACATTTTATTTGTACAGCTGGACACATCAGGTTCACGCTTATTTTCTAATTCACCAATTAAATCACTTTTGAAAGCAGTTTTTGTGTTTTACCCCCAGTGAGAACTCCATAGTGAGTGTGCATTAAAATGGTAACTCTTTAGGAACCTACAATATTTTGACGACAACCACACTTCTTGGGTCCAATGGACATAGCTGTACTGGAGGCAAGAGAGCTACGTGCACTTACTCCAGCAGAGGAGACTCCCAAAAGCTAATAAGGGGACCTGATAACAGCTCTCAAATATGTTAAGGGGTGTTATGAAGAGGACAGAGATCAATCATTCTTCAGGTCCACTAAAGGCAGGACAAGAAGTAACGGGCTTAATTGGCAACAAGGGAGATTTAAGTTGGATAGTAGGAAAAACTTTCTAACTGTAAGGGTAGTTAACTTCTGGAATAGGCTTCCAAGGTAGGTGGTGGAATCCCCGTCACTGGAGGTTTTTAAGAACAGGTTGGACAAACACTGGTCCGGGATGGTCTAGGTTTACTTCGTCCTGCCTTGATGCAGGGGACTGGACCCGATGACCTATCTAGATTCCTTCCAGCCCTACACTGCTATGATTCTATGTGACTAAGTTATTAGAACCAAACATTTACAAATATTTGACTCCTGAGACTGTTTAAAGCCTTTTTCCCCAGTTTCCAAACCTTTTCCACCTCATTCAAAATTCATCAGAAAGGTCTCCTATACTTAAAACAGGATTACTGACAAGATTCATGGACCCTAACTCTTCAAGCAAGTTATACACTGTCATTTACACAGATTTTACAGATTATTTTTAATACTTTAAAAATATTTTTACTAGCATTGCTTGTTACAGTAATAATTTAGAAATCCCAGACCATCCATGAAACCCGAATGGCAAACAAATGTCAGATTAAGTAATTGGTACATCTTGTCCTTTTGCAAATATCTGGTCATTGGATAAGAGAAATCACCCTAGATTTCTTTTAGGGAAGTTATTTAATATTAACTCTATTATTAAGACCGTAAGCCCTTTTGGACATGAGTTGTCTCACTACGTATGTGTACAGGGTGTAGCATTCTCAGTCCAGGTAGGGGCCTCTCACCATTACTGTTATAACAATAATAAATAACCCTAATAAGACTTAGATATTATGCTTATTTAATTTTTATTTCCCAGTGCAACTGATACTATATGATAAACCAGAGCAAGAACTCAGGCAGAGTTAACAGGTACTTACCCAATACCAAGAAACATTGTGAATAATTCCAACAGAAGAGAAAATTTTCCTGATGAACAATGCAGATCAATTGATCCTACAGGGCCAGCTGTTGACTTTTCATACACTGACTCCATCACGCACAACAGTCCCCAACCGGAAAGGCCAGAAGGGCACATTTCCAAAGTGGCACAATGCCATTTTAGCTGCTTGACTCCCAGTGAAGTCAGAGGCTCGTTTCATTTCACTTCAAGTATTCCCCTTAAATATTTGCTTCAGCTGGCACAAGCTTTTACATCCATCAAGATTAACAGCAGCTAAGCCCTGAGTTTGGTTTGCTTCAAGGTTGGTTTGTGTTCAATGAGGCACAATATTTAATCCTAACATTTATTTTAAAAGCAAAAATGATTTTTAAAAACAGTTCAAGTTCAGGATACCACAGTAGCAATGCCAGTGGCTAGAATGAATTTCAGGTTCCCAGGTGCTCCTATTCTAAGGAGTCATGCCTCCTCCTAGAGCGGCCTTGGGGTCCAAACTGGGAAGATATGCTTAATTTTCAAATATCTGAATTACTGTTGCGGGTAGGGAGAGGTTACTCAAGGCAATTGCACTTTTAAGCCTGTAAATGCAGTAACAGGGGAAACTCATGTGTTTGGTTAAATCTAGGAATAGGAGAATCAGGATGTAAGAAATAAAAACTTTGTCTGATCCACACAAACCCAGACCATATCTACAGCTGACCCCAAAATCCTTTCTGAACGTTTTGAAATGTTTAATTAGCCACCCCCTCCCGCAAATAATTTTTTCACTTTCACGTGCCTCTGCACTTCTGGGGCCAGATCCTCAGACAGGTTTCAGAGAAGTAGCCATGTTAATCTATATCTACAAAAAAACCAGGAGTACTTGTGGCACCTTAGAGAGTAACAAATTTGTTAGAGCATAAGCTTTTGTGAGCTACAGCCCACTTCATCGGATGCATTGATCCTCAGACAGTGTAAACTGGCATAACTGCACTGAAGGCAATGGAGTTATGTTGGTTTACATCAGCTGAGGATCTGGCCCCAGGCATCTAGACATTTTGCCTGAATCTGGAGAAGAGACTGTTGAATTATTTGTTGCAAATAAATTATCCAGTGAAAATTGTTGGTTTTTATTGTTCATGAATCAACCTCAATCTGGGAGAATATATTTGTTACACAAATACATGCTGTGCAGTTTGGGTGGACAGTGGATTGTTCAGAAACTGCTAACTTCAACTATTCAGTGTTCATGGGGCACGAACTGTCACCTGAGTCACATGGAACTGATTTCGTTCTTGGAGGGGATGAGCAAAACCTTTTAAAATGGGAAAATAAAGTATGATGAAGTGTAAATCCTGCTGTTCCTTTATAAATATGAATATTCAAACAGCAAACAACCATTCCCTGAACATTCATGCAAGTACAAATCCATTCAGGCCCACATTCAGAAACAGCAAATGATAAGGGCATGAACAGGGTTGATCTGGCCAGCCATCGGGAATCATAAATGTTAAGGCCACAAGAAAACATTATGATCATTCAGTCTAACCTCTGGCACAACACAGGCCATAGGATTTCATCCAGTGATTCCTGTATCTAAAGTAACTTGTGGTTGCATTAGAGCATCTCTCTTAGAAAGGCCTCCAACCTTGATTTACAGACTTCAAATCCACCACATTTCATGGGAAGTTGTGCCAATGGTTAATTATCCTCATTGTTAAAGTTTGCATCAATTTTCTAGTTTGAATTTGTCTAGCTTCAACTTCCAGCCATTGGATCATATTATGCCTTTACCTGTTAGATTAAAAAACACTGTTGTATGAGATATCTTTTCCTGGTGTGGATCTTGAATTTGAATGATTTATCTACAGCATTATGGCAAGGCTCAGCTTTGTAACTGACAGACTGAGCCAGGCTCTGAAAGGAGAGAGGATCCATTGCCCAGTTACCTGCAGCCCACAGGATATCCCAGGAATACAACAGCCCCTAATAGAAGCCTTTACACAAGATGCAGATATTCTAATTTGGCTTGGGTCTTCAAATCTAATGAGCACAAAATGGCCATAGCTAAAATTGTTTTCAAGAACAGTCAGAGAGCAAGAGAGAAATGAACTGTCAGAGCTTGCAACCTTAGTCATGTCACTTAACATCTCCTCTTGAAAATAAGCCTTATTAATTATTATTGTTGTTATTATTTGGCGTTGGTCCTCCCCTGGTTAAACAGCTCTGCTACAGTTAATGCAAAATCTGTAAGGGCATATAACAAATGCACAAGGCCACCAGAGAATGTGGGATATATTCCAATTATACAATGGAAGGAAATGGGATAATTTTGGGGGGTTGTTTTTTTTTTCAATTTTTCTTTAAATTATTGAGTCAATCCAGGGCACTAAAAGGTGAGAGACTCTAGAGTACAGTAGGCACTCAGAGGTTGTGATCAAATCACTTCTTAACTTTCTCTTTGAATGCTTGAGATTACTGTTTTGGACTCTTTGACCAACATGGTTCACAAAGCTTTGGACAGTTCAGATAAGCATCAGAAAAGCTGCCAAACTTTTGGTTGTTTCTCCAAACCACATCTGAATTCTTCTGAACCTTTTGGAGTTCACCCATGACACAACCTGTCTGTTGTCTCCAGGGATGCAGTATCATATGTATTGTTTGCTTGTACATTTCTAGTCCCACTAGGCACAGCCAACAACAAAACAAAGAATTTTTTAAAATAGCTGCATTTTTATTATATTCTTAAAACTGTGTTACAGATCCTGAGACCTAAATTTACTACAGTATACTGCCTCCACCCATCTCTCCTGCTCAGGACGAACTCTTTGGCTTAAGCGTTTGAGTGTTAAGCCAAAGCAAACTGCTTTAAGAACATTTTATGAAAATGTTAATGTTCTTTTACAAAGTAAGGCAAATCTGAAGCCTTTGCAATTTGAATTTCAGCATCACTGTATTGCTATCTTAATGCATATAGCCACACAGTGACATTGTGCCTTCTTGCAAGCTCTTATGTTGTTGGGATCACGTTATTACAAGTGTATGGGAATGTCTACACTATAAACTTAAATCGACCTATGTTAGGTCCACTTACAGCCACCGCAGTAATTACTTGGTGGTTCATGTCCACACTGCCCTTCTTCTGTCGGAGGTACGTGTCCTCACCAGGAGTGCTTCCACTGACTTAAGAGGAGCAGTAGCCTGGTTCCCTGCTCCCCGCCAGGCACCTGGCTCCCCACCCCACCCCACCCTGGCTTCTCAGCTCCCTGTTCCCTACAAAGAACAGGGCAGCTGACCAGACTCCGGGCATGGAGCTCCCTGCCAGGTGCAGACATGCTCCCAGATTGGAGCAGGGAACCCGGGAAGCCAGCCCAGATAGGAGCGGGGAGCCAGAGCAGCAGCCTGGCCGGAAGTGGAGACCAGGCAGCAGTCTGGCTGGGGAGCTGGGAGCCGGCTTTCTTGTCAATTTCATGGTTCCAGTGGCGCTGTGAAATTGACAAGAATGACAGCCAATAGATGTAAGTAACCCAGTGTCTTAATGGACACTGCGTGGCCCTAACTACACTGATATAAGCCCTACACCTCTTGTAGAGATGGAGTTATTATGTTTGTGCAGTAGAGCACTTACATTGGCGGGAGCAATGCTGTATTGTGTACACGGACACAATTAGGTTGACATAAGCTGCCTTATGTTGACCTAATGGTGTAGTGTAGACTAGGCCATAGTTTCTACATGCCACCAGTGTAGTTCTCACCTCATCAAGGGTCAAATGAAGGAAACAAGAATAAATATTACAAAGGAAGAAACTAAAAGTGATCTGGAATTAATTTTCCTAAGTAATTATTTCTGTACAATCAGCTGTAGGAGTTGAGCTATTACTGCACCATCCAAGAACAAAAATATACTCCTCCAAGTTGTAGCTCACTTTCTTGGCTTTTTCTGAAACACTCATCATGCTACGGTCTTCATCACACTCTTTCTTGGAAATATGGTGTAACCTGAAGAGTTTATGTTAGAGATGGGGCCTGAACAAAAGTTCCCAGGTCCATACACTCCAGAACGTTGGGGACTGTTCTGAAACTGATTCCAGATTTTGCAAAATAGCCCTCTAGATTTAAAAACAAACAAACTGAAGCTCCAAATCAAGACAAACTATGGGAATGTTTCAAAATTCCCACTGAATTTTCTAGCATGAGCATCTCTCAGTCACACAGCTGAAATTCCCAGGATAAATACAGCTGCTCATTGGCATCTGACACTGGGATCTACACCTAGGGGCAACTTCTGATAGGGTTGCGAATCCTCCAGCATTGGCCTGGAGTCTCCCGGAATCGGCATCCATTTCCCAGTGACTATTGAAAGCAATCCAGGAGTTTTTAATAGGATATTTTAAGAAAATGACATTATGTCATACTGGGGGAAAAATCTCCCGGATTAGCTTCAGTCAGAGTTGGCAACCCTAGCTTCTGGGCTGGTGTAATCATGCTCTTTTGTCTGTGCGGGGCAAGGACACAATATTGGATTTATCATTGACTCACTACCAATATACTTACCATAGCGGAGAAAATTTTCGGTTCATGTCTCATGAAGCCAAAAAAGTTTGATCAAGTGCTTCCTTTAGTAATGTCTTTTATATTTTAATGTCACAATTTCTGCCAAGCCGTGGGCCCCTGAGGTCTCCATAATGATATATCACTGGTTTAGACCACCCAAGCTATAGATTCTTGGATGGTCTAAACCAGTGATATATCATCCTCAAAGAATCAATCCTGAAGCACTTGCATGAGAGGAAAGTGATCAGGAACAGCCAGCATGGATTCACCAAGGGAAGGTCATGCCTGACTAATCTAATCGCCTTTTATGATGAGATTACTGGTTCTGTGGATGAAGGGAAAGCAGTGGATGTATTGTTTCTTGACTTTAGCAAAGCTTTTGACACGGTCTCCCACAGTATTCTTGTCAGCAAGTTAAGGAAGTATGGGCTGGATGAATGCACTACAAGGTGGGTAGAAAGCTGGCTAGATTGTCGGGCTCAACGGGTAGTGATCAATGGCTCCATGTCTAGTTGGCAGCCGGTATCAAGTGGAGTACCCCAAGGGTCGGTCCTGGGGCCGGTTTTGTTCAATATCTTCATAAATGATCTGGAGGATGGTGTGGATTGCACTCTCAGCAAATTTGCGGATGATACTAAACTGGGAGGAGTGGTAGATACGCTGGAGGGGAGGGATAGGATACAGAAGGACCTAGACAAATTGGAGGATTGGGCCAAAAGAAATCTGATGAGGTTCAATAAGGATAAGTGCAGGGTGCTGCACTTAGGACGGAAGAACCCAATGCACAGCTACAGACTAGGGACCGAATGGCTAGGCAGCAGTTCTGCGGAAAAGGACCTAGGGGTGACAGTGGACGAGAAGCTGGATATGAGTCAGCAGTGTGCCCTTGTTGCCAAGAAGGCCAATGGCATTTTGGGATGTATAAGTAGGGGCATAGCGAGCAGATCGAGGGATGTGATCGTTCCCCTCTATTCGACATTGGTGAGGCCTCATCTGGAGTACTGTGTCCAGTTTTGGGCCCCACACTTCAAGAAGGATGTGGATAAATTGGAGAGAGTCCAGCGAAGGGCAACAAAAATGATTAGGGGACTGGAACACATGAGTTATGAGGAGAGGCTGAGGGAGCTGGGATTGTTTAGCCTGCAGAAGAGAAGAATGAGGGGGGATTTGATAGCTACTTTCAACTACCTGAAAGGGGGTTCCAAAGAGGATGGCTCTAGACTGTTCTCAATGGTAGCAGATGACAGAACGAGGAGTAATGGTCTCAAGTTGCAGTGGGGGAGGTTTAGATTGGATATTAGGAAAAACTTTTTCACTAAGAGGGTGGTGAAACACTGGAATGCGTTACCTAGGGAGGTGGTAGAATCTCCTTCCTTAGAGGTTTTTAAGGTCAGGCTTGACAAAGCCCTGGCTGGGATGATTTAACTGGGAATTGGTCCTGCTTTGAGCAGGGGGTTGGACTAGATGACCTTCTGGGGTCCCTTCCAACCCTGATATTCTATGATTCTATGATTCCCCCATTGCACAGTTAGAGATAGGTGCTCCCTCTGGCAAACCAATATTTTGCATATTTTGCATTATATTGCAATCAATATTTTGTAGGCATTTTGCATCTTTCTCTATACACACAGCCACCACAGATCATCAGTGGGTGTCATATATTAAAATTAGACAGGCAGGTTTCTAGGAAGATGCAACACAAAGCTGCAGAGATGAAAAATAAAATCCAGCAATTATAATTGTCAGTCATTTTTCCCCACAATATTTTTTTAAATACAACTAGAAAAAAATTAATGGTTTCATGAGAAAAAGGAAGGAAACGATACTTCCCAGATATACAATATCAAAAGCTCATAAGAAAATTAAATAAACATCCACTATGTATTACTGTACAAGTACATTGGATTGCATCGAGGGACAGTCAAAGAACACTGAGCTCTGTTTATCACAGAGACTCTCTTCACACAAGACCGTGTTTATACACTGCATGATAGGTAATGTTGCATCACTTAGATTAACACATGAAATCTGAGTGGATTGAGTTATTCACCTGCCTAGGAGGAAGAAAAGGAGATAGAAATAATGTCGTTTTCAAGGACGAGAAATTCAATGGTGCACGTAAGTGATATACTGTGCTATATGTTTCTAATCTGCCTGTAACTGTGGTATCAGCTTCAGGCACCAGATCTGAAATACCAGTCTGACGTGTTTTATTCTAAGCGGCTACATATTTTATATTTTCCTGCGGCTAAGCAACGGGCCATATCCTCTGTGCGGTGCCGCTGTTTTACATGCTGGTGTGATCTCACCACAAACACACCCTAGTCAAACAGGGGATCACCCCAACGTGAGCGTGGTTCTGGCAACATACAGCCAACTGCAAAAAAATTATAGTCAACAACCCAGAACTTAAGCATCTGTACTTCCTAAAATTACTCAAATGCACTAGTTCTCTTTGAGGACAAAGGAATAAATCACATTTGGGGTTGTTACATCAAGATATTTTTCAGATATGATCTTCCATAGGGAGGGGAAAATACTATTAGACAGCTATGGTAAAGGATAAAACACCTCTAATTCTTCAGACTCACATTTCTCAGGCATGCCTTGTCTGACATCCAGTCTCTCAAACCTTCCCAAAGAGTTTTTCTCTGGTAAAAGATCATACATCAGAAAATGCCTAGTGGAAAAGTTTTGTGTTGATGTTGTTACAGGGGTAATCAAAATTAAATGCATAATGGAAAGACAGTTACAGCCATAATTTTTCAAACTGGAGTGCCTGAAGTTAGTCACCCACATCCCTATTAGGGCCAAGATTTTCCAAAATGACTGATGATTTTACATGCCCAGCCTGGGGCACCTAAAAGGCGACTGATTTTCCAAAAATAAGGGTTCAGCACTTCCTGAAAATCAGATCCTGCTAAAGCGTCTCAAATTGAACACCCAAAAGTGGAGGCACCCAAAATTACTAGTCATGTTTGAACTTTTTGGCCTAGTTGTCTGAATATGGATGCAGGTGTGTAACTTTAGACTTTCAGTACGAAAATTTTGGCCTAGATATCCCTTGACTATGGAGTCTCCCCTTGCTAACTGGATGCATAATATGCAGAGAGAGAATGTTCATCTCCCATGTTAAAAGCAGGTTCAAATATGAAAAGAAAAGCTTCAAAAATGGTTTTCTGTCAAGTTCAATAAAATTGGGCCTGCTATTGATGCAGACAAGATTTATTTTATTGGTGTGTAAGATGATTTCTGAAAGAAATATCCCTATTAAAATCTTGTTGGCATATAACTGACATTTTGGCAAAATACCATGGAAACATTTGGTCATATCCTCTCAACCCCTAATTTCTTCCTTACATGTTCTTCTTAATATATCACAGTTGTTAAATTTGTAACATGTAATTCCCTTGAGACTAAACAACAGTGCTTGGTATGTGAAAAATGAACAATACATTTACATCAGTAAACCAAGAAGAAATTTTAAATAAACATTTAATTGAGTACAAATAGTCTGAACATTATTTTTATGAAACTTGACCATTCCGTAGGCCAGCACTAACAGCAGGATGTCCTACATAAACGTAGCAAAAACATATGTTGTTGTCCTCTTCTTCAGTTATGACATAACTGATCAGATTCAATACTTCTGATGCCTTATTGCAGTTAGTCAAACATTACTATATTGGAAGGCGGTTAAACTTTTTCTTAAATTATTCACCATTTCATACAAAAGCAAACATGACCACCAAAACCCCAGAAAGAATGTCTTGATTTATTTTGGCATTATGGGTCAACTTAAATTAGTATACAAAGAGGGCTGTACAAATTGTTGCTACATCTAGCATGGATTTTGACTTTGCAAACATATGGCCAGCACCAACGCTCAAGTAAAGCTGAGGGTAGGTCTGGCATGGGGTGCACCAGGTCATAAATTTGGTATTTTCCCAGGTGGCTGCCCTCTTGTGCTCTAAAATCTAAGAGAGTTTCTTTCTTTCTTCCTTAAAGTTGTCCTAACCCTGGTTGTATTGGAACTAACACTGAATTATAAACTCTTCATGGCAGGGAATTTGTTGTATTTGTATCTGTCGAGTGAAGCATCTAGGACATATCTGACTCCTGCATAAACACTAAAACTACTACTAACTTTCCCCTTTTTCATAGCCAAGATAAACAGTTTTCCTTTATGGCCGTCAGTCATGTTGAGTATTACATTACTACACATGTAATGTAGTCCTACCAATTGCAAATGAGACTACTCACGTAATAAGGTAGTCTTGCATCTAAATAAAGGTGGTAGTCAAGCAGTTCAGGAAAGGAAGCCACCCATTTGCTTTTGCTCTTTTCATTGTCTGTGCCTATTTTCTGGAGGGGACAAGTCAACATTGTGCTATTTAGCATGCAATATTAGCACATTCTTTGATCACCCAGAATTCCCCTTGGCATCAATGGGAGCCAGACAGGTAGCATGGCCTAGTGGATGGAGCAGTGGACTGGAAGACGGGTTCTAGTCGCTGCTCTGCCTCTACCCTCTTGGGTGACTATGACCCTTGTTAAATTGGTTCACCTTTCTCTCTCTTTTATTCCCCTCCAACCCTTTGTCTCTCTTGCCTATTTAGACAGTAAGCTCCTCGTGACAAGGACCATCTTACTATGATTTTACGCAATGCCTAGTACAATCAGTCCTTCCTCTCCATTGGAGTCTCTATGCAATACCATAACACAAATAAATAACAATGGGATATTCCCCTTTGACTTCCGTGGAGGTTTTGGGTGTGCAAAGAAGGCAGAATCAGCTCTATGTTCAGCAGTTTGTCATCTATAATTACTTCTCTGCACACACTTTTTCTGTTAAAGCCCTTTTTTCTTAAACAAATCCATTTGGGTTGTAAACCTTTTCTAAAAGCCACATCCTGGAGGCTTTTATATATATTACACTATGTTAAAAGAACACTGTTAAGTCTGCAAAGTCAAGCACTCAAACATTGGGAAATGCCAGATTTAACATCGCCCACTGAGACAGGGATAGAATCCAAATCCCAAGGCAGCATTTAATTGCCTTAATCATGAGACGGTCCTCTCTCTTCCTGCAGTCCCCTACCTCATTCATTACACCCCTTCCAACTTCTGCAACAAATGAGTCAGGGGTCCTACAGCCAACAGCCTCCTTCATTACACAGCCTTCATTCATCTGCAGAGCAGGTTCGTTCTGTGCACTGAATGAGGGATGGATCTTGTGGAAAAAACAGGTTTCAGAGTAGCAGCCGTGTTAGTCTGTATTCGCAAAAAGAAAAGGAGGACTTGTGGCACCTTAGAGACTAACAAATTTATTTGATGCATCCGATGAAGTGAGCTGTAGCTCATGAAAGCTTATGCTCAAATAAATCTGTTAGTCTCTAAGGTGCCACAAGTACTCCTGTTCTTTTTGGAAAAAATAGTATGTGAGCCTGTAATTAATGAATGTATCATAACGCATCCACAAAAGGAGCAGAATTAAGCTTGCACAGGCAACCTGAACTCTGGCATTTTCTCATTTTTAAGTGCTTGACTTTGCAACCTTAATAATGTTCTTTTAACATAGGTTTTTTAACATAGGTTTAACATAGGTTTCTGTAATTTCCTAGTTTTTTAAAAGAGCAAACAGAAAAAAACCCAGAAATTCCATCATGTGGCATCAAATTGATACTTACATGGACCCTTTAGATCCACCACACAAACCGGTTACTTGAGTTACCGGAATAAATGATAGCAGTAGTAGGTTGCCATCCTCTATGTCAGTGGTTCTCAAAGCCGGTCTGCCGCTTGTTCAGGGAAAGCCCCTGGAGTGCCAGGCCGGTTTGTTTACCTGCCGTGTCCACAGGTTTGGCTGATCATGCCTCCCACTGGCCGCAGTTCGCCGCTCCAGGCCAACGGGGGCTCTGGGAAGCATCGTGGGCTGAGGGATGTGCTGTCCGCCCTTCCCGCAGCCCCCATTGGCCGGGAGCGGCGAACCACGGGCAGTGGGAGCTGCGATTGGCCGAACCTGTGGACACGGCAGGTAAACAAACTGGCCCAGCCCGCCAGGGGCTTTCCCTGAACAAGCAGCAGATTGGCTTTGAGAACCACTGCTCTACGTGGACTGCAAAAACAACGAGGAGTCCTCGGGGCACCTTAGAGACTCCTCGTTGTTTTTGCTGATACAGACTAACACAGCTACTACTCTGAAACCTGTCTCTGTGTGGACCAGCACTAGAAGGGGATGAGACACACTTCACCAGAGGGCTTCACAGATATTTGCTGACAGCAGAGGCATGGTGAGACTCAGGAATCTTGAATTCTATTCCACATTCTCATCAAATCTCAGCCTACCATCTCATCTGACCCCCTCCACAGCTTCTTGTCCCGGTCTCCCCCTCCCTGGCTCCTTCTCCCAATCTCTTTGCCCAGCCAATCCCCGTTCTCCCCCTTGCACTCCAGATTCTTGTCAGATCTGTCTTCCCTCCTCTCCCGCAAGGTTCTCCCATCACCAAGCCAACTGGCTCCCAGTCATCCCCCCATAATTTCCCCCACCAGCTCTCCCCTAACTCCCAATTACAGTTTCTCTCCTCCCACCACTCCAGTCACATTCTCACCTGACTCCTTGCTTAGAAAGAGATTTTAGCTGCTAAAACCTAAGTCTCTAATGAGCATGTACAAGCTGAGATTCTTCAAAGGCATGTAAATTGACCATATTTGGATAGATTTTCACAGGAATGGCAAAAGGCAAATTCCTGACACAAAGCCACCCCGCTGCCAAATTCCAAGTCCCTGTTTCAAAGCACATATGTAATGCTGAGGAAATGATAACATGCCCTTTGAATGGAAAACCTTTTGTAAAACCAGTGTTCTGAATGAAATTCTTGCGGTCATGTATCAAAAATATACCTTCTGTTTCTTGGCAGAGATTTTTAAAAGGCATTTGATCAATTAATTACACATCACCTGCTAAACATCTGGGACTAGTCCAAAGATAGCCGACTAGTCTTCTCTCAGACATACGTTGGACGGCAGCACCATCTGACACCTAAAAGAAAGGAGAACATGCAATCAAGCAACCATCAAAAGCTCATAGCTCAAATTAGAGTAGTCTAAATGTTAGCTGCAGTCTTTCCAGATTAAACCAGAAATGTTATTGAGGGGGCCTGCTTATTAGGATTGAAACAGGAAGAAAACTCATAAGGTTTGCAGATTCCTTGTCTGCAGATTGTGTGTAGTGCATGTGATGCTTTTCTCTTCATTTCCATATGGGCAATAAAAGGGAGTTGACAGTATAAATTAAATACACCATGTAGTCCTTCAAGTATAGAATTGTCTTCTGTGACTAGGGGGAACTACAGTGTTCTGGCCATAGAGCATCATTTGAGACTGATAGGCAAGAATATACTACCCCTCTTCCTGTTTCATCTGTGCACAAGGCCCCCTGGCTGATTGTATCTTAGCAAACTCTGTCACAAGAAATGCAGCTGCAATATCCAAACACAGTATCTACTCAGACTATGTGTCACAGGGTGGCTGGCCCCTTTAAATGAAGCAGGCCTAATGCCTCGGGCTAGAATGGTTGTTCCCAGTTTGTCCAATTAAGAGGGTGGGGCAGTGGAGCAGCACCTGGGGCTATGAAGAGCCAGGCTGTCAGTGAGGAAGAGGGGGAGCAAGAGCAACAGGCAATCCCCCAGGAGCAGGGGGCAGACATTGGGAACCTGCGAGGGGAAAAGAGTCTCTAGGGAGAAAGCTCTGGGGGGCGGTGCTCAGTGAAAAGAGGACGAGAAGGATACTGCAATAGACCCTGAAGCAGGAAGGACTTAAAGAGACAAAAGGGGAAATCCCCCTGGAGCTGGAGCCCAGGTGGGCTGAAGAACTGTTTTTTGTGTTTTGCCTGCTTGGGAAATAAAACTGTCCCTAGAAAGGTTTCAGAGTAACAGCCGTGTTAGTCTGTATTCGCAAAAAGAAAAGGAGGACTTGTGGCACCTTAGAGACTAACCAATTTATTAGAGCATAAGCTTTCGTGAGCTACAGCTCACTTCTTCAGATGCATATCGTGGAAACTGCAGCAGGCTTTATATATACACAGAGAATATGAAACAATACCTATTCCCACCCCACTGTCCTGCTGGTAATAGCTTATCTAAAGTGATTTCCAGCACAAATCCAGGTTTTCTCACCCTCCACCCCCCCACACAAATTCACTCTCCTGCTGGTGATAGCCCATCCAAAGTGATAACTCTTTACACAATGTGCATGAAGAAAGAGAATCTCAATGTAGCAGTGAATCCTCTGTGGGCTGGGGACAAGCCAGCACCTTATTTACACTGTGTTCTTGCATGAATCTGAGCCAGTTAATGCTATTGGGTTTGGTGGCAAAGACATTTTCATGTTTCAAATAACTATAGTCATAATTAGATAGTCTGACAGCAGAAATGGAAATATTTGGTTTTTTACCACGAAAATCTGAAACAAGAATGAGAGAGATCAGAAAACACCAAAGCAGCACACAGGAGTAATCGATTGTAGACAAATCTGCAAAATGTGATCCTTTGATCATGAAAATGACAATTGCTTAATTTTCAGAACAAAGAAAAAAAGAGTTATATAAAGGGGATTCTTTAAGCAAAGGACTGTTTGATAAGATTCATAGTTAAGGATGTGCACCCATTTTAAATGGAAAATCCTTCCGTGCTGGTATGACTCTCTGAAGCCTGGTGGTCACATTACCCATATCAAACTGTTATTTGGATGCTCACCCACTGAAAATTCATTTAATGCATGTCCTTCAATTTACAACACATGGAAATGAAAAAAACCCACTTTGGCATCTAGTCACTTTGGACAGTAACTTGGACATATCATGTGCACAGCAATCCCTTTCAGTCTACATGGGTGGACTAAAGCAGACATGGAATTCTGGAACCCTTTCAAGAGCACTAGGACCTGTACAACTTCCCAGGCCAAGATTTGAATTGTCTCCTACAAGTGTAACACCATAAAACAGGCCACCGAGATGGTCTGAGTTCTCACTTGCCTCTAAATTCATCCTGTCTTCTTCTCAACACAGAGGTGGATGTACTCATCGTCACATGCCAGAGACCCACTAGCAACCAAGAGAACGTTAGCACAATATTTTAATCAATGAAAAAAATCCATTTTTATTGTTATTGCCACATAGATAACGTTCCTTGGATTCACAGAGCATTAATTCTTCAAAAGAAAAGAAAGGACAATGATCAGTTAACCCTGAGTAAACCAGAACCAGACTCCTTTCCTTGTCTTGGTTTGAACGGGTGAGCTGGCCATACCAGGTCTGCTAACTCTATCAGTTTTATTGCTTGTCTCACAATATTTAATGTTGTCCTTTGACACACACCAGGACACAATCCAGGCTAAGAAGGAAATGTGTCACCCTTGCGCTCTAACCTGAGGTGCCCTTCACAATGCTTTGCTGTGGTAGCCTCCAGCTTGGACTCCTCACCAACAGCCACCAGCATGCAAGTCACTCCCAGCTATGTCTGTGTGTGTGCAGCAGCCAGGCAGTCACAGCTTAGCTCCTGCCAGCCTTGGTTATACTACAGCAGATCCCCACACGCTCCCAGTCTTAGATTTCCCCCCAGAAGTGTATGTCCTGTACTGCCCAGCCCTCTCCTGGACAATACAAGTTTATATAAAGTCCACTGTTTCTTTAATAGAAATAATATGCACACAACTAGCCACCCCAAATGGCATTTCCCACACACTTCAATTTAAATACACTGGATTAGATAAAACAATAAAATAAGTTCATTAGCTACAAAGAGATAGATTTTAAAGTACAAGTAACAAGGCATAAAAGTCAGAAATTATTACAAGACAAATAAAGATAAAATGCAACTGGTGTCTAACTTAACAAACTACATTAAATTCAAAGTAAAGTTTTCTGATCACATGCTTTCAGCAGTCTTACAGACCAAACTTCTTAAGGCAGGACCCCTTCACCCACAGTTCAACAAATGCTTCCTTTGTCACTTCTGGTATCTTGAATGTGATGGGCAAGGATAGAGAGGGAGGATGCCTTGGGGCATTTGTCCCTCCTTTTTATAGTTTCAGTCCCCCTCTTGAAAAATATTTCCAACTAGAACCAGGAGACAAAAGATCTATGTGGAATGATGTTCCCTGCGGCTTTTTCCTCACCTGTTTGAGCATCCTTTGTTTCCAATTCCTGCTTGATGACTCTGTTTACTGCTTAAATGTAAATTAAGCAGAGCACACATTCTTTTGTTTGAGACAGACCTGTTTGCCAACCTCAGTTTGGAACATGTGTTAATAACACTATACAGTGAAATCTTAGAACTTCACATATAATGTTGCCACACATTTTATCAGGATAATAATGATCAGAAAATTATGGGTTTTCAAATGATACCTCACAAGGCATACTTTGTCCAAAGATTATTACAATAGTGTGTAGGATGTGGACACAGCGGTACACTCTGTCACATCTTTACAACCCCAACTCCTGGCATCACGTGATTTACATGAGAATCTCAGCTTTCCTGTAAAAAAAAAAAAAAAAAAAGTAGTTCTCCACAACTATGAGGGTTTGAAAAAGTTTGAAAACATGAACCTTAAAGGCTGAAAAATCAGCAGACAATTTTTTAACAGTGAGGGTAATTAACCATTGAAACAACTATCTTATGGTGCATTTTCTGAATTTGAGTTCTCTAAATCAAGATTGGATGGCTCCTTCTAAAAGATACGCTCTAGCTGAACCACACATACCATGCCAGACTTGACACAGAAATCATGTGGTGAAAATCTATATCCTGTGTTATACAGGAGGTCAGATTAGGAGACTAATAGGCCCTTCTGGTCTTAAATTCTATAAATCTATGAAAGAAAAGAACCCAAAATGTATTATTTTTAAATCTCATTGCTTTTAGGAAAAACTAATGATTTTTGGAGTTGGAAACACTTCTCTTTTTCGTGGGCTTCTGCTTCTCAGGTCTCGCGCCTTTTGTCTTCCAGCTCCAGGGCTCCTTGGCATGCTGCTATTTCTGCTGCCAGTTGTTGCTTCTCTGCTTCCAGCTTTTGCGTCTCAGCTTCTATTCCCAGCCTTTTGGTCTGCTCTGCTATCGCCATCTTTTGAACTGCCACCTCAGCCAGTTTGAATTTCAGGGCTGCCTCACTCAGAACAGTTGTGTTCATTTTCCAAGCTTGGTTTACCCTTGCGCTCAGTCCCTTTGGTAGATCTTTTTGCCATGTATCCACTCTGAGCTCTCTGCCATCTATCCTGCTTACTCATCTTATACTTTCCTTTGTTCTATTTCCCTTATCCACAATAAATCATTGGAAAATAACAAACTATCCTTTTTTTTTTTTTTTGGTCTGTTCCCAACTTTCTCACTGGTGAATCTCTCAGAAACTAGTTTATAAGTACTTGGAGTGTGATCCTTAGCTAGCCAGGAAACTGGGTATAAATCCTGCTGACTACACCACTGTGGTGCTCCTCAGGGGAGCCCAGGGTTGTAAAGCATGTCACCACCACCTGCCTGAGTGTGAAGGAATCTTGCCGGTGCCTGCTGTGGATCAGCTCCCTGAAACCACCAGCCTCTAGGAGCACGAGCACAGCCTTCCAGGCCCCTGCAGGCCTCACTCTGTCTGTACAGGTAGCGATAGGCACATGCCTACCCCCGAGACCTCAGAGCACTTCCTGCAGTCTCCTGCCCCTTATCCACTGAATAGTCATAGAATTCTGAGGCCCGCTGTTCCCAAAGGAACAGCACACACCCACTTGTAAGATTCAACTCAGGACCATCTCTTTGTTTAACACCACAGCATTATTTATAGTGAAAACAAGAATAAGTTTATCATCGAAGGATAGAGATTTAAGAAATAGTAAGAAAGAATATTGGAAATCATTGGTTACATATAAAACAAAGGTTTCAGGGTAACAGCCGTGTTAGTCTGTATTCGCAAAAAGAAAAGGAGTACTTGTGGCACCTTAGAGACTAACCAATTTATCTGAGCCTAAGCTTTCGTGAGCTACAGCTCACTTCATCGGATGCATACTGTGGAAAGTGTAGAAGATCTTTTTATACACACAAAGAGTGGCTAAGTCATTATGCAAGGTAACCTATTTCCCCTTGTTTTTTCCTACCCCCTCCCCCCCAAGACGTTTTGTTAAACCCTGGATTTGTGCTGGAAATGGCCCACCTTGATTATCATACACATTGTAAGGAGAGTGGTCACTTTAGATAAGCTATTACCAGCAGGAGAGTGGGGTGGGGGGAGGCATTTTTTCATGCTTTGTGTGTATAAAAAGATCTTCTACACTTTCCACAGTATGCATCCGATGAAGTGAGCTGTAGCTCACGAAAGCTTATGCTCAAATAAATTGGTTAGTCTCTAAGGTGCCACAAGTACTCCTTTTCTTTATATAAAACAAATTTATAACACTCTTTCTAGAGACTAAACTTAACTGACAAGTTACTCTCTTATCCAAAGAAGTTTATCTCACTCAAAGAGTTCTCCAACATTTTCAACCAAGTATGGCTGAGACCCCTTTTTCATGAAGCAAAATTACTGTCCTTTCACTTCCTTAGTGAAGGATGCCTCGGTGGCTTCTTTGCCCACTACATATAGTGGAACAAACCTTGGAAGGGCACCTCAAGATAAGCTCATCTTCCCCCTCCCCTGACTTTTATCTTCCGATTAGTTTATTTCTGAGGTTCTTACAATAATTCATTTGCGTTCAGTTCATACCGATAATAGGAAACTCATTGTGAAGGACCCAATACTCAGTTTACACACAGATAGATGGATAAACATGTCTTGTCTGACAGAAAACCTGTGCTTCACCATTGCTGGTAACTAAACCCCAAAGACATTAAGAACATATCATTTTCAGCATGTATACATAACTCCTTACACAGTATTTGTACACACATTTCACAATACTGATGACCAGTGTGACACTGGCTTTTATTTGAGACCTCACATGACACACTTTGGTGAACTAAAATGTACATGTCAGACCCAAGAGATCCCTGTATCCATTCTGCACCCCCTTGCCAGTTGGTATTAAGAGGTTCCTAGGTCACAGCCAGTCCCTGCAGAAGAGAGGAAGAAAGAATGGAGACAGGTAGGGACTGGAGCCCAAGGAAAAATGAGGAAGACATACATGGGACTGCAAGAAAGAACATAAGGCAGATTCATACCAACACCAGGAAGAGACAAGTCTATATGACAGGGGACTCCATATTATGGGTTTGTCTACACTGTGCCACAGTATGGACTATGGAGGTGTGAATTGTAGAGCTTGCCAAAGTGTTGTGCCCCAGGTGGATGCTGCCAGCATGAACTAAAAGGTACCTAGTTTGTGGTAATGTAGTCCTCTTTCAAACAGGACTACATTCATGGCTTCAACCGGATCTTCAGATAGATGCTTGACATTGTACTGTTGGTGGACATCTGGAAAATACAGTGAGAGCTAAGCAACAACTCGTCAATGGTCTGAGTTTGCTGTGCTGCCAATGACCCAGAGAGATTTCTGATGGGGATGTGGTCAATTTCCTTCATAAGATATCCATTGTTTGAAATCCAGGTCCTGCAACAGTTGTCAAGGCACCTAAACCAGGGGCAAGCCCTCAGCAGCACACAACGTCAAAAGCCGGGTGGTGGTATCATTTGGGGAACCCATGCCAGAGGACATACCACGGTTCCATACAAAGTTTGATTGCAACCAGTCACAGCATTGAAATCTCCAAGCAACTGCAGTGTGTTATGTGGCAAAGTTGACTGGATTTTGGTGCTAGCTGGTGGTGGTGCCCTTTTCTGCAGGCGATGTGTCTTCTGTTGGCAAGTAGGCCACAGCGACAGATAAGTGATCCAGACGGTGTTGGAGCGGAGCACAGAGTAAGCGTGTCATTAAAGTCTGTGATAGAGGTTGTTTAATAACAAAGTGCCACATCGGGCAGAGTTCAGTGTACACCACAAAAGGGGAGGAAAGTTGCTCGTTCCACAGTGACTTGATTGCTTTGTGGAAGATGGGCCTCAGTGATGCTGGTGATTATGATCTGGTGAGTTCATTGACAAGAGCTGTCTTGTACCCACTGCCATTCAGTGTTAACATATTCCATATAGTGACAAGGAACACATCTCTAAGATCTGGTTTGGACTTCTAGGAAGTTGGGGGTTAGTGGGGCTGTGTTTTCGCTATGGGGAGTTGAATTGCACCCATCCTAGGCACGCAGAACACTCCCCTCCTACTGAAGTCAGTAGTAACAAGGGTTTTAACCCTGGCACTATTGTGACGGACTGTCATGGCTGGTTGGCCCTTTGTTTCTACCTCGTTGGAAGTGGGGAGATGTAGGGGGGGGCATTTTGGGGACACCACCCCTCATCCCAGGAACTCTTCTGCCAGATGCCACTAGTTTCTGAAGGCATAGAGGATCTAGCTCTTTTTCTGCGCTATGCATCCACAATAATAGCTCATCCATCTTCAACACCATTAGGTTACTTGGCCCTCGTCTCCTGAGTCCGTTGTTGGCTTTTGCTTGTTAACCTGAGCAGGGGCCCTTATCAGGTACTTCCTACCAGGGTCAGTTGGACCTGAGGCTCTCCTGGGCAGAGACCACAATACCCTGAAGTAGAGCAGCTTATGCTGCCACTACCAGCTACCCACAAGCAGAAACAGGCCATGAACAAATTAAGGCTGTCAACTAGAAGAATGTTTCTAACCAGAATAGGAATGAAGTTCTGGAACAGCCTCCCAGTAGGAGCTGTGGGGGCAAACAACTTGTGATGTTTGGCGATCGATCACCCAGACTAGTAAGAGGTTCTCTCACCACCTGCCTTATAACTTTGGGTGCCTTAATGCTGTGCTGCTCTAGCTCAGCCTTGACACCAGTAATTAGCCCACAAGCATGGAGGTCCCACCCTGACTTCCACCGGCCTAGTTACTCCTGGCAGGGTGACTTCAGGTCCTGAGTCTCCCCAAATCCGTCTACCCTGAATTCTTAACGATCAGGCTCTTGAATTTTTCCCCCGGTTCATCACCCATGAAGAAGTGAACCTGCCCCCAATTATCAGTTCCCTTTGTGGGACACATTCCACACAGTGTGCATGATAGAGACCGGTTTAGGGTAAAAATAAACAAAAGGTTTATTTAATGGAAAAATCACATATTCAAAGATGAAATTGTAAGGAAAGCAAACACACACAAGTTACACAGAAAATAAACATAAAGATGCAACCTCAGGTTTTATATTTATACATTAGATAAAAACCCCTTTTCTAATATAAGTTACCTATTGCCTTTGCTCAGCTTCCCAGCATATCCCGCCCCCGTGACTTAAGGGGAAATCCAGTATTCAGAGACAGCCCCCTGCCTTCAAGACAGTCCCTCAGTATTGGATAGTTTCCTCTTCAAACTTCTTTACCTTTAACAATGTTTGTGGGGTGGGGAGCATCCTTCTCCCTGACTATGGTGATTCATGGTGAAGGAAATTCCCTCCTTTCTTAGTTTTCCAAGACAGGGGTTTTCTTTTCAGTTTCAAGTTGTTTCAGTCTCTTCCCATTAATTGTAATGGACGATCACTTATCTTTTCCTGGGTTGCTCAATGCTAGGTGTTTGGAACTAGTATTATTGGGTTGGGGAGGCAGCTCCTCTATGCCTGGCTGACCATCTCCTTGAAGTGAGGTGGAGCTGAATGTTGCAGCAAAAATTATGAACACAGTTTTATATCTACACAAATACATAAATTGCTAACCACAATCTGTATGCATATCTCATAATGACCATCAAGTCTAGAACATGACAAGCGGTCATAAAAAACCTTACCTGACGTATTTTTATACACAATGATGATGATTTAGTTGGTGCTGGTCCTGCCTTGAGCAGGGGTTAGAGGACCTCCTGAGGTCTCTTCCAACCCTAATCTTCTATGATTCTATGAACACAGTACATACAACCTAGGGTTACCATATTTCAGGTTCCCAAAAAAAAGGACACTGCGGGGTGGGGGGATAGCTGAGGGAGTACAGTTGGGAGAGCTGGAGGAGGTATTCACTGGAGGTGGGGGGGCAGTGTCACTCCCTGTCACAGTGACAGGAAGGCTGGAGCAAGCCCAGGATACAGCAGCAGCCATCAGTCACAGCACCTCCCTGCAGGACCCCCTCCCCAGGGCTGGAAGCCGGGGCCTGGGTGGGTGGGATCCAGCAGCTGTGGCTATGGGGAATGGACCAACCAGCTGCTGATGCAAAAGAGGGACCAATCAGGAAGCGGACCAATTGGGGCTCTTTCTGAACTGCTGTGTCTGCTCTGAAAATATCCCAAGCTTTGCCTGTTATTTGAAAAATCCACCCAGACAGATGCTCAAAAAAGAGGCAATGTCTAGGAAAACCTGGACATATGGTAACCCTAATACAACAGTTGCTTGTTCTTTGAGGTTCAGACCCTCTGTTCTCCTGTTGGGGTGCCTGGACTCTGATCTTAATTAGTTTTGAGAGAGAGCTGGACACATTTATGAGTGGAATTGTACGATGGGGTTGCTTGTGAAGGTGGGGGATCCCTGGGGATCCCTTCCAGATTATGGCTTATGTTCCTAAAACTCATCTTCAGAGCTTCAGCTGGTCATGTACAGGGTCAGGAAAGGATTCCTCCCTCCCTTTGTCTTGTGGGGGAGGGTTGGTCTCCTTCCTCCGACACATCAGAGATAGCCACGACTGGTGACGGAACACGGGATGGCACCAGTACTCCAAGATGGCACCGAGCAGTTTCTCTGTCACATGGTTGGCTGGCTGGTTCTTGCTCACATGCTCAGGATCTAACCAATTATCATATGTGGGGCCGGGAAGTAATTTCCCCCCAAGGCAGACTGGCAATACCTTGGTGGTTTTTTTCCTTCCTCTGCCGCATGGCGTGTAGGTTATTCACCAGGATTATCTGGGTGTATTTCACTTAATGAATTCCTTGGCTTTGCAGTGACCTTGGGCATGGGTGCCCCCTGGTGCCCCCTAATCTCTGCCTGTGACACAAAATAGTTTGGTCTCCTGTGGGCTGTAATATTTTAGTATAATTTGGGCTGTTGGGTCAGTGTGTAGGTGCTGGGCGGTGTTGGTGTCCTGTGATATACTGGAGGTCAAACTAGATGATCTGTGGTCCTGTCCGGCCTTAAACTCTACAACTGGCTTCACCTCGGAAGGGGGTGTTGAGACAGCAATAAGGTGAGGAGAATCTGCCAAGCTCCTATCCTCTGTCCGCATAGGCATTACTCCAGTCATTAGGCTGGTCTAACAAACGTAGAATGACTCTGGTCCTACTCCATGACCTGAGGGAGGAGTCTTCCCCCCTGTCCCACCAAGAAGTTCCCTGTTTCTTGGGATGGAGGCTAAGAGGAGTTTGGCTTCAATGAATAATAAAATATAGGTAGAGTCTGAAACAGAACATTGCTGGAGACTGGAAGGAGAAGCAAAAAAAAAAAAAAGAAAAAAGAATGGGTTCATACATATTACAGTCCTATAAAAAAGAAAGAATTCTTAAATGAGCATTAAAGAGAGCTAACTTAATTACAGGCATGAGGAAGCCAGTTTAATTGCCTATTGTGCAGCTGTACTTAATTTTGTAGCTGAGTTTTACAGACATCCTAGTTATAACGCAATGCTCTGTCCAGTCAGAAAGATTTACTCTGAACTTTACCACTATATGTTATACATATCTATATCTGTGTGTGGATGTTTTGGGTGTGTGCACGCATACTAATGATTCTGTTAGGCCAAATTCAGATCTTCTTACTCAGGCAAAATTCCCATAGACTTCAATGGGAGGTTTGCCTTGGGGTCAGATTGTGACCTACAGATTCACATAGAAGGAGATGCTCCGTGAATGACGCAAATCCAAAGCCAAGTAGAATAGAAACACATTGGCTCGGGGGAGGGCACACACAGTGTCCACCTTGGCAACTTCAGGGGACTCCACAAGAAAGGTATTTAGCTTAAGGTAGCTCCATTAGAGGCATCCGGACCTGGATTCTCTCCACTCTGTAACAGTCTCTCAAAGTCCCTTTGACGGTTCCCCAGCAAAGTTACATAATAGCCTAAAATTATTGCTTTGCATCCTAGTCATGACCAGCTTCCATGTTTTGGAAACATGACCCTGTCTGCACTAGGTGCTTAGTGGTGTTTAAAACCATGTTAATAAAAAGGCATGTTCGCTAACCGACCTCACATTTTCCTAGTGTATACAAATCTTTTGTGAATAACCAGAAGGTTATTGATTTGGTTGGCCACTAGAAAGACTAGCTTTGATCAAATGTTGATCAAATAACCAGCAGGCAGTTAGGTGGCTGTTTAGATAGTCAGCAATCCATTAGCTGAATTGCCAATAACCATCAGCCATTCAAATCACTAGCAACCAACTAACTGGCAAATGATCACTAACAAATTAGCAGCCAACTGCTGCTAATACAAACTGAACAAGTTCCCCACGTTTAATTTTGTTGCCAGAAATATTGGATCAATCTTGTCTCAGCCATACCCTCTGTTGAACGCAGTAGAGTCACTTTAGGTATATATTTGGCCAAGCCCATGACATGCAGCAGTCAGGAAAGGGAGAACAGTTGCATTTCGTTCTTTGACACTGAATAGCCAAGAGCAAAGTGGATCCACTGGGTTAGTTTGAACAGAACACAAGCACAGGTTTTGTTACAAATACCACTGCAATATATAACATATCCTGTAGCTGCTGGCCACCAGCATTCTAACCACCATCGTGCTGTTTGAAATATCTGCAAATAAAATGAAATAAACAGTGATCAAATCCTGAGATATTGTGACCAGGGACCTTTTTGGTGCCAATTGGCAGAGGGCACTGGCTTACATAAGGGTTACAGGGATCTTCATACTAGTTCACCAAAGAATGTCAAGTTACATCTCTACTGAAGCCTGTTTAACACTGGTCATCATTATCCGTACAGACATCTTACAATGATTATCTGTAAGAAGCTATGCTTATATACTGAAATTATGTTCTTAAGGTCTGTGAATCGGAGCTGGTCACCAGAACATGATACCCAAGTTTCTTTTAGGCAAGAGATATTTATCTATCAGGCTGGCTATATTTAAATTGTATGGTTCACAACGGATGCTCATTTACAGTTTGAGCTGAATGTTAATGAAGGGATTGTAAAATCCTCAATAGAGGGAAATTACAGGAAGAAATAAACCACCAGGAGGGACTCCTGTTTGCATGTGAAGACAATAGATATTTGGACTACAACCATAGGTACAGGGACTCATTCTGCATCCTTCAACTAGGAAGTAAACTGACAGTGTGTTTGCTTCATGAAAAAAGGATCACAGACAGACGTGGCTGAAAAACACTGGAAAGACCCTGGGATGAGCTAAACTTTATTAGACAAAGGCATGTCTTGTTAATTAAGTTTAGGGCCTAGAAAGCACGTTATGATTTCATTTTAAATGTAAGTATTTGTTTCCATTATTTCCACTTGCCTCTTCTTGACTCTCTGGTCCTTGTTAAATAAACCTCTTGTTTTCACTATAAGCAAATCTGAGTGCCGTGTGTTAAGCAGAGCTGTGATCTAAAGTATAGCTGGTAAACTGGGGGAAATTGTCAGTATCACTATCCCCATTCTACTGATGGAAAATAGAAATAGTAGGCTGCCAGTACCCAGCGCTCCCTATGTGCGACCCACCTCCAAATATGCTCTCACTCAGATGAACTGTGTTCCTGAAGACAAAGAAAGGTGAATCCATATTAACTGGAAAAGGTCTGAATTTGAACACAACACATTTACTTATTGTCCTTATGGCTGCAGAAAATTCAGTGCAGATTTCAAGCTGGGATGGTTGGAACTGGCCACATGGTTTATTGCGTACGGTGTTAGTTCAGGTTCTTTGATTGGCTGAGCCGATCCCATGTAGTCAGGAGTGGCAGCAGAAGCTATTTTGGTTCTCTGTCTTTGATGCTGATATTTGTGACTTGGTCTAAAATTCTCATATACTCACCCAGGCCTGTATTAGTTACTGTGATAACTGTTTTTTCACTAGTTTCTTATAAATGAGGAAGAAAACTTCTAGAATATAGAAATTAGCTGTGATAGCTCCATGTACTTACTACTAGCCCTGGACGCCTAGTTATCCTTGCCCTTTGTTTATGTGCCCTTTGACCTGTTGAGCCAATATTTGTCTTATAAATGGTGCTTCAGCACTAATGTCCCTGATGTCCAGCAGCCCAGACATTTGTGCAACAGATGGTGTAAATGCACAGCAATGTACCATACACTTGCTGAATAACTGAAAACACCAGGCTTCTTTTACATCAAACAGTATAACACTTCCTGAAAATAATTGAATTCTAACTTTGTAGACCATTTAGAGTCCACTCTGGGATGAGACATGTTCTTTCTCATCATTTGGGAACTTGTATGTATCCCTGGATAAAAAGAAAGCTCTCCTCAGTGAAGGTACAGTGCTTTCAATTTCAGATCTTCAGTCAGCATGTGTTCCTCCATGGTCCTATTAGTCCATGTGGGTGGGGTTATCAAAAGTACCTACATGATTTAGGAGCACAAAAGCCCAGATCTTCAATGGGAATTAGGTGCTGTCCTGGGGCAAATGATCCTTCAGGACAGGGGTGGGCAAACTACGGCCTGGGGTCCACATCTGGCCTTTCAAATGTTTTAATCCAGCTCTCAAGCTCCTGCAGTAAGCAGGGTCCAGAGCTTGCCCCGCTCTGGCATTCTAGCCGGGGCGCAGGGTCGGGGGTTCGCCCTGCTCTGCACAGGTTGTGGCTCCACACCGCTCCGAGAAGCAGTGGCATGTCCCCCATCCGGCTTCTATGCATAGGAACAGCCAGGGGGCTCCACACACTGCCCCCGGAGCTCCCATCATTGGGAACCATGGCTAATGGGAGCTGCACAGGCTACACCCGCGGATGAGGCAGCGTGCAGAGCCGCCTGGCCCACGCCTCCATGTAGCAGCCGGAGTGGGGACATGCCACTGCTTCTGGGAGCTGCTTGAAGCACTGCTCAGAGCCTGCACGCCTGACCCCGTCCAGTGCCCCAACCCCCTGCCCCAGCCCTGATCACCCTCTCACCCGCCAAACCCCTCAGTCCCAGCCCAGAGCACCCTCCTTCACCCCCAACCCCTCATCCCTAGCCCCACCCTAGAGCCAGCATGCCCAGCCCAGAGCCCTCACACCCCACCCCCGCATCCCAACCCCCTGCCCCAGCTGGAGCCCTTACCCCCTCTCATACCGCAACCACCAATTTCATGAGCAATCATGGCCCGCCATACAATTTCCATACCCAGATGTGGCCCTCGGACCAAAAAGTTTGCTCACCCTTGCTTCAGGAGAATTAGGGCCTAATTGGCCCATGACAACTCTGTGGGCTACACCGGTGAGCAATCCAGTGCGTACATAGTTTGCTCAGGGTTGGTGCCAGCAATGACAATGCTCTGGTCTTTGGGATTTCTTCTTTAGACGGGTGGCATCACAGCCACCTCACAGAGCAGCAACACCAGCAGAGAGGGCAACAGCATGCCTTTATAACTAAAGTTTGGGGGATGAACCAGAAATACCTGGTGATCATTTGAAAATAAGACACATGAGAACAGTAGCCCCCAACTTCTCTTTGGGTATTTTTCATTATGGGTCTTTTAACTTTTATCATCATCATTACATTGCACCATTAACATAATTACAAATACGTAACGAACTAAAAGCCAGTAACACAAATTAAAGTAAACAGAACTTTTCCCCATTAGTAGTTACAGGAATTGAAGAAAATCCTAAGGCAAATCCCACCATTCTCGTAGATGCAATAAAAATGGAAAATGTTTTCTTAGCAACAAGGGACACAGAAGAATGAACAAAACATAACAATCTGGTATATAATAAGGAGACATTTTTTAGAACCACAAATTGTTTTAGTCCACTGGAAAAATTACTTAGATAAATTCATTTGCATTCCAGAAGTAAAAAATCATCCGGATCATCATCATTTAAATCTCCCTACCGAGGTCTAATCTCTTGAAATTTCCTGCTATTTACTTGTGATATTATTATTAATTATTTATTACAGTAGCATGTAGAAATCCCAATCAAGATTCAGGGCACCATCATGCTAAGCAGTGTACAGACAATTAATAAAGAAGATAGTTCCTGTCCCAGAATGCTTATAACATAGGTAGACATAGAAACCTCTTAGCAGCACTGAAGTAAAAACAAAAGACAGAAGCTTACAGATCTCCCATAATAGTATGTTCCATCTTTATTTCTCCTGGACTAATGCTGTCACTTGGGTGAGGGTATGGGGGAGTCCCCAAAGAGTGGACTCTGCAGTGTGAATGGCCACAAATCTGCGATGGACTTAAGCATGTGCTTTGCTGAATCAGGGCCATGTAGCAGAAACACGCCAGTTCTGCTACCTTTAGAGAAGGGGTTCTCAAACTTCACTGCACCACAACCCCCTTCCAACAACAAAAATTACTACAAGACCCCAGGAGGTGGGACCAAAGCCTGAGTCCCACCGCTGTGGGCAGGGGGTGGGGGCAAAGCTGAAGCCCAAGGGCTTCCGCCCCAGGCAGAGGGCCTGTAACCTGAGCCCCACCGCCCAGGGCTGAAACGCTCTGGTGTTGACTTCGGCCCAGGCCCCAGCAAGTCTAAGTCAGCCCTGGTAACCCCATTAAAATGTGGTCACAACCCACTTTGGGGTCCCAACCCAGAGTTTGAGAACCACTGCTTTAGAGCATTCTGCTGCTACAGAGTGGGGGTTAACATCACACAACGAATAAAGCATGATTCACACCCAGTCTATCTAGGCATCACGTTAGACAGAACTCTCATATATTCTGACCATCTTACAAAGACAGTGACTAAGGTCAAAATGCACAACAACCTGCTCGGAAAACTGGCCAGAATGACACGGGAAGTCAATGCCCAAACGTTACGCTCTTCAGCCGTGGCACTCTGTTACTCAGTAAAGGAGTACTGCGCTCCAGTATGGACTCACTCGTCTCACACAAAGATGATTGAGGTACAACTTAATTCCACCATGCATATTATTTCAGGCGCACTTAAATCTACTCCTCTACCATAGTTACTGGCTCTCTTCAATATTGCTCTGCCCAGTGTTCGGAGAGAGGAAAGTGTAGCAAAGCCTGTGATGAAATTGCATGATGTGCCACATCTACCGCTGATTAAAGACTTGTTTAATGCACCACATAGTCAACTGCCCTCCTTTCACCCGGTGTGGATAAGTTTACCAGGTGAGGGATTTACAGTAGAAGACAAATGACAAGCTTCACGGTCTGCAAAGTGACAAATAATCATCTTGTCTCGGATCCCATTCAACATCAACCCAGGTTTGATTTATTGCAAAGGCAATGGAGCCTAATGAACTGGTTTCATATCGGACATGGAATTTGTGCTGCAGCAGAATTTCAGTGGTGTTTTAGAGACAGTCCTTTGTGTCAATGGGAGCAGCCACAAACCATGACACATATTGTTGAGGACTACAAAATGACTCAATTTCCTGGAGGTCTTTGTGCCTTGAACATCGTTGATAAAAACGCTGTGGTTTGGCTTGAACGGATTGCATATGCCAAATAAATAAATAGAGGAGGGGGTAAGATTTTATCTATAATGTTTATAAATATTGTAGATTATCTCCTTGCTCTTTGCTTTTCAGTTCAGGGTTCAGGAAGGACAGCAGGAAGGAGGGAAGCAAGCAAACATAGTACAGAATTCAATACAATTCCTGAGTTAAACCAGAGATACAGGAAATCACTGTAGACAATACCTTGTTAACTTCCTAATGTGACCAAATTAAACAATAAAACACAAACAAATAACACAGTGCTGTCTGTAACAACCATTTCAGTATCAGAACCATCAATTAATTTGGCAGCCAGAAGGGGAAACAGCCATACATATTAAAGGGACGGTGCCAACATAAAGCTCACACATGCATGAAATTTGTATCTACTACTGTTACCACAAAGACTACAGATGGCTATAAAGGGAAAGATTGGGGGGGCCTTGGAGGGGGGGGAGAGGAGAGAACTATAGTTTATAGTATGTTCATTTTGCACAATTGACAGCACTTTATGTCTAATCAATTTTGCTTATTTCCCTCTGTAGAAAGTCAGGCTTTCCTGCTTCTCAGAGCACCAGGTGAAAAAAAAACCCACTAACACTAAAGCTACAAAAATTGGCAACGGGACTCTGGGGTAAGTGTAATACCTGAAACTACTTCTAATTAATGTTTTTAAATTCACAAAGGACCAGTTTCCACTACCCTACCTCACACTGAGTAATACCTTATTCCAGAAGTAAGGCTGCTGAAATCAGTGGGACCATTTGCGTAGTACAGTATTACTCACCATAAAGAGGGCAGAATTTGGCCCTAGAATTTAAGTTGATAATGTCCAAAGAGACAAGACAGATGAAAGATGGGAAGGCAAAGAGAGGTCAAGTGACATGCCCAGTCTGGCACAGCAAGGACTAAAACATCCTCTTATGTCTTTGTTCAGTTCCCTAGCCACTGGCCTACATTACCTTCCCATGTGGAGTGCCACTGAAGTGAACAGGGCTCCTCATATGTCCACAGAGTCTGCTGCTTGATCAGATTGAAGGATCAGGGCCATAGGTAGGCGTGATGGATACTGCACATGTGAGGTCAGGGGGTCATGTTTGCTTGTTCTGAAGATGTAAGATTACTTAGCTAGTGTTGTAGCATGGCTGTTAAAGGCATCTCGAACATAGTTTTCTACGAGGATGATGTAACTGGGGTGGGGAATCTACTATAAACACTAACTACACATAATCTTAATTCAGTGCTAGCTTGAGTCAAATATTTGCATATACATTTTTAGCTCCTAAAATTTATTAGCAGCAAGGAGATGATGGTGTAACAAGCTGATGAAGAGTTGCTATGAGATCATATTTAACTTCATCTGAGGCTTGTGGACTTTGCTTTCTTGGAGGAAGCACTCATTGCATGTAGTACAGTAAAAACTGCCTCTTAAAACAAAAGAATGAAATAGTTCCCTTGACAAAGCAGCAGCATTGTAATTATAAATCTGCCATGTTACATATTTTATTACATTTTCATAGCAAAGGAGAGAATTTATGATGTGAGACAAAAAGCCCAGCTAGCCTTCGTCTGTCTGTTGGGTACCTATCTTAATTCATATCTGAAATATTAGCTCATATTTGAACTGCATATAAGATTTTCATCATCCTTTTAAACTCAAGTTTGTTGAAATTAAGAAGAATTTTCCACCTGTCTAGTTTAAAGGGAAAACAAGAAACATGAATTACTTGAACATCTGAGCAGAAAGGCCACTTGAATCATTTAATGTGTCCAAAAAAAACCCCCCAAAACCCTACAAGAGATAGTATCCTAAAAAGACTGGCTCAATTACATGGAAGTAGTAAACTAAGATAACACTGCTGGTCCATGCAGTGTTGTAGCCTGGCTAGGAGGCTTTTTCAGGGCACCTGGCTGGTCAGGCTGCCAGAGCCTGTAGTAGTTTTGGTCCTCTTCTTCCTAGGGAAAGGAGGGGCCACAGCTCTTTGTGGTGCTGCGCTAAACCAACGGGATCACACTTTCTTCTGCATTTACCTGGACCTTTAAGGTTGCAATCCCAGTTTGCTCCACCACATCATCTCCATAGAGATCTTTCTGAGCAAATCGGGGGGTTACAGGTCGCATACCCAGATAACATGGTTCAATCTGGGCTGACGGTGGGTGAGCTTAACCTTTGGTCAGTCTGGAAAGCCTCGCTTCTTACTAGTAGTCCTGTGACAACATATTTCACCAAGCAATAACAGATGGCCTTTCAGGAATACAAAAAACATGAGATCAGAAGATGATCCCTTCAGATACAGTTTTGGCTCCCCCCTCCTTTGGGGTCCTGGTTAAGGGGTGCAAATGGTCCAAGTTCCACTACACTCCTGTATGTCCTGCACGTTATTTCTTCACTCATACTTCCACTCACCCTTTCATTCTCTCTGCATTTCTGAAAATATTCAGGGCTTTTACTGGCAAAGAACTGTGGAACTAACAACAATTTTGCTTAGTCTGATAGGGTCAGAGTCACCCCTTGGCAACAGAGCTGTCTGAAATTCTATTAATATCAAACTTTTTTAAACTACAGAAAAATTAAGAGTTTGCAAACCAAGCAAACTGAAGTTTATAAAATAACACCTCGCTCACAACACTCTCTTGAAAGACGTCACAAGGAAGGAACCTGTCAATAGTATTTTGAGCCATGCTTCATGTCCTCTTTTAATGTCTTCTTTTTAAACAGTTTCCAAACTCCATCCCGTTTGCTCCCAACTCAGAACAGACTAATAAGAACACCACCTCAGGGAAAAGACTAGCACACAGACATACTTCCTCTTCAGAGGATCAAACAGACGAGACTGTTCCTTTTCAAGTTTTATTAATCCTGGTTCATAATTTCCACCACATCATTAGTCATTTCCTAGTATTGAATAGTGGGTAGCAGCAACATTAAGTAGTAAAATAGCAAGATAACCATGGCACCTGCAATTCCTTGGTTGAGACTTGCCCACAATCATGTATTGGGTGAAAGGAGAAGAGGTACAAATTAAAAAAGGCAAACCATTTAAAAATGCAGGGTAGTTTTGACCTCATGCTCATTTCTTTCATCTGCATCATCTCCCCAGCTGGCCCTGAATGTCAGCCATATGAGCTGCTGCAGATCTTGTTCAAAGAGAATATTAGAAAATTAACACTAAGAACTGCAAGGCAAAAAAGGAGGTTTGAAAATTAGGTAGCTTTTGCCAAAAACCTCCTAGAGAGAAGGACTGGCTTTGTAAGAGAAGCTTGCTCATTATCATCATTTATTATGCTTGTAGCTTTTTTCTGACCCCTTTCCAGTTTGTCAACGTCCTTTTGAAAATGCTGACACCAGGACTGGACACAATATTCAAGGGTCTTAAAAGGATATCTTTTCTATAGGCTTTTTTTGGACCATCCTATAAAGGTTATTACAAAATCATCTTCCTTCTATAGGATGGTTCAAAAGACCTACAGGAAGGTTATCACTGCCTTTTAATTTTTATAGGGGTTTAGACTAATTTCAATAGAACCCTATTGGTTTCACTCCTATTAGGCTTTTCCATAAGGCTCCAACACAAAATTGCCATTTAAGGATTTTCCTTTGCTTCTCTTCCTCTTTCGATCTAGACTGAGCCTTTGGGTCAACGCCCATGGTAAGGGGCAGAACATAGCTGCGCCATGTCAGGAGGAGCCCTTGGAGGAATAGTGACTCAGAGTTACAATTCCTCCCTTATTTTCCATGAAGGTAATTTGACATTTATTGGGAGTAGCGTCCTTCCCCCCACCTTCAACCAGCTCAACATTTTTGACGGGCATGTTGGGTTGGAACCAAGGGTCTTCCCACTCCCTACCCCTCTCTGCTCATTGGCATGTAGGGGGAGGAGATCCTGGGTACTGCCCCATCCTCAGCTCTCTTTGCCACCCCTCTGCCCACCACTTGGGAGTTGAAGAGTACATGCAGCCCCTGTTCTCTCCCACCTCCCTAGACCTGAGGTCCAGGGAGCCCTAATAAGGTTGGAGTCTTAGCCCCCATCCCGCTGTGTTAGGCCAGCCACAACCTGTCCCTCACTCTGATGCTTTTTGGAATAAGGCCTGTGTAAGTGCTGTTCTTGGCCCAAGAACCCATGCTTCTCCGCCTTGCTTCTTTCTCATTACGTAATCAAACTCTCCACCTACATCCGTTTTCCCTCCACTCTCCAAGACGGTCATCATTCTAGCCTTGAGCTCACCTGCTGTAACTGTGCCCAACTCCCCAAATGCAGTCAGAATGATCATCTTGCTTAGGGTCTGATCCTGAGCTCACTGAAGTCAAGAGCCTTTTCACTCACTTCAGTGGGCTTAAGGCAAAGCCCTCAGTTCCCAGCCCTGGGAACAGAGACATCTCTTGCCAGGTTGTTATCAGAAATGTGAAATAATTTCTTCTGCTCTCTCTTCATTAGTAAAGCTCATAAGCTTGGGATGAAGGGACAACTCAGTGAGTAAAGGGAGAATGGATAGCTTTGTGTTTATAGCAAAGGAGGAACAGGGTATATTCCTGGCTCCGCCACAGACATCCTGTGTGATGTTAGTCAGATTTTGCAACCCAATTTCTGTTTTCACGGGCACAAACATTAATAACTAAAAATTTAACTCACTTGTAGGTACAAATAGATAATTAAATGTCTAACGCTAAATTTTTATGCCTATAATCCACCATGGCTGCAAAAATGTAGGTACAATTACTAGCAGGTACAAAACTGTGCCTGCAATAATTCTCCCTCTTAAAACTTGTGTAATCCATAAACGATTTGCCGTGCACACAGCAACTTTAATAGCACTACAAATTTATGAACAATGTCACATATTACGTGCCAGTAGACAGCACTCTGTATGAACTATTATCTACATTTATATACATGTATTCAACTCTTTTACATTAATTTATTTGTGTGTAATATATATAAAAGAGCATTAAAGTTACAAAGTCAAGGACTCAAAAGTTAGCAGGAACCAGAATTAAAGTTGCCCAGCTCCCTTGTGCATATGCATTTTGAGACAATCTTTAATCACATAATCACCTACTATTTTTTCCGCTGGACCCCTGATTCATTCAGTGCACAGAATGGACAGGGATCAATGAATGGGAAGAACTTCAATATTTCTTATTATCCCCTTTGTTCAACATGTGGCCCCAGGCCTTATTTGTTGCACACCATCCAAACTCTGTTCTGAATACAGAAGTATTAATTTCCTCAAGCACCATAGAAAAGTCCTCATCACCATGGTATGCTAGTGTTTTACTAACATAAGTGAATTTATCTTCACAACAGCTCTGTGAGGCAAGCTGGTACTGTTATCCCCGTTTGACACATGGGGAATGGATGCCAGAACTGTCAAGTGTCTACTAATTTTGGGTGTCCAAGGGGAGATACCTAGAGCCAGATTTTTCAGAACACTCAATATTTTATAGCACATGATATGTTCAGATCACAGCTCCTATTGACCTTAGTTGCAGACTGCAAATCAGACCCCAGGTGCCTCAAGTTTATCACCAGAAAATGAGGAAAACAAGTAGTGACCCCCTCTCAAGACTGTGGTTTAAGTTACTTGCTCAACATTACCCAGGAACTCTATGGCAGAGGCGGGCATAGAATCCAAATGTCCAGGGTGACATCTAACTACCTACGACATAAAAGCATCCCCTCTCTTTCTGCTCTTCGTTGCCTTGTTCACCATACTCCTTCCCACTTCTCCAACAATTGAGGCAGGGGTCCTACAGACAACAGTCTCCTTCACTCCACAGACCTGATTCATCCCTGAGCACCTCTTACATTAGCAGTAACAGCCCCTAGAGCCCGTTCCACTATCCCAGGACCACACCCCCTCTCAGCTATTATGTGCTACTTAAACGGAGTGGGAGGTGTTGGAAGTGGGTGGCATAGATCTGATTACACCAGCTCTATGGCCCTTGGGGATTCCCATGTGCAAAGGTAACCCCTAGCTGTTATGGCAGCTTTCTGTGCCCTTTGCAGCACTTTAGGATCTATCCCAGTAGGCCCATTCCTACCTGTTCCGCTGACTTGCTGGGTCACCTGGGCAAGCAATTTATCCCGCCCACTCCCACTAAGTGTTAGCTTGCACTCCACAATAATACTTACTTGCCCCACAAGGATGCTGCAAAGCTTTAATTAACGTTCATAAAGTAGCTTGAGATCTCAGATGAAAGAAATTATTAAACATGAAAAGGTTTATTAATTATTATTAATAGTAGTAATGAAATCCCAGAATCAGTGATTTAACCATAATTGCTACACGGGTCTAATAAATTGCTTTTGCTGCCTCAAAATGTATTTTCATGAATCAGAACCTTTGTTCTCAAGCCAGCTAGTAATATTTGCCCCTGCTCCCATCTGGTGAAACTCATACTGTACCGATGGGGGAAAGAATATAAAGGGAAATGGTGCACACATCTAGAGATGAAATGGATCACATGAGCCATATATCAAGGGAAAGTTGTTATTTAAATTAAGGTAGTACCTAGGGGCCCCAGTTGAGATCAGGGCCCCATTGTGCTAAGTGCCATATAGACATGTGGCAAGAGACAGTCCCTGCCTTGCAGCACTTACAATTTATATGGACAAGATAGATAAAGACAGGGGGAAAAGGAAGTGTTTTCATCCCCATTTTACAGATGGGGAACTGAGATACACAGGGATTAAGTGACTGGCCCAAGATCATATAGGAAGTCTGCGGCACACCCAGGAATTGAACCATGTTTCTCGAGTCTCTGTCCTGTGCCCGGACCACAAGGTCATCCTTTCTCTTAATCCCTCAGGTAGTCTCCCCAAGGAAGCTAGGTATCATCAAATGACACCTAGCCTCCCAGGGAGTCACTCAACTCCTGTTGAATTCACTGGGAGTCAACAGTGCTTGAAACCCCAGAGGTTGTTCAGCACCTTGCAGGATCAAGCCTTAATACTGAGAGCGCACCATTTCATGTGTTATCTTAGAGAGATTAATTGTAATGAGTTTTAATGCAAGGGAGGGACAAGTCATTTGTAGAGTTGTATAGGAAGGGGGGAAGCTTTAGAATGGAACATAACAGCCTATCGGTACTTTGAAAAGTTGCCCAGCCTGGCCAGCACCTGCAGCGAAAACTTCCCCCTCTAACAGGGATCCTGATAACTGGTGTTCTAATTTTTATCAGCACGGCGGCCTTGCACACCGGGAGCTTCCAAACAATCAAAGCGGCCTTCACAGCTGCCACCGCTTCCTATTAAAAGACTAAGAAGCAGCCTATGTGATCAAGGAAGGGCAACAACACGTCCTTATCATTTCGGAAGTAATGCTTCTGATTATCTAAAGCAATGTAATTATATCAGACATTTATCTGGGAGTAGCTTTTTCCTTTCAGGGGGTAGGAACAGAAAAACTTTTCGCTTCATAATGAGCCCTATTGAAACTCTATTTTTGCCTTTGGCTAAGTGCCATTATCCAGCAGAAGCATGTAATCATCCCAAAAATGGATAACGGCAGGGAAAATGGACAAGTATTTTTTTTTTAAATATTGTTTGTAAAAGGCTTAATTTATAATAAGGATTGTTTGTGTTAGGGGCTTTTTGGCATCAATGGTTAACAAGAACTTGCTGTTCTACTGCCAGTTCATTTAATCAACAGAGTCTTGTGTAGGCCTCAGTTGATATGGCCTAGAAAACAATGCAAGCTTTTTCCCAGAAACTGCCCCATCGTGATAGAAGAGCACCCTGCTATTTAATCTGTCATTGTTCTTCTTGACAGACATTGTTGCTGTCACTGCACCACATCAAAACATACGAGCTATCAGATTCACCGCACTGTAGGGTCTATTTTTTTTTAAAAAGAAATTATCTGATAGCACCATTTATTGAGGACAATAATGCAGCTATAGCCTCTGTGTAACAATGCAATTGAATAAATAGCACTTTACCTCTGCAATAGGTGTGCTTCAGGTTAGGTGCTTGTCTGAATAAATAGTTTGATGTTCAGAAGAACACGTTCTCCAAAGAGAATCAGGCAAGGTTTCAATTTTCAGCAGGAACAAATACTCTTGATCTATTTGGTCATCGGCATATTGGAGTTTGACCGCACTTTGTAACCCAAAGATGGCAAATTTAACTCAGAATTGGCTATTTTTTCTACATGCTTTTGCTTTATGGCTAATCAGCTATTTTGTCTATATAGTTAATACCGTTTCTTAGGCTTTTGAAACAACTTGGTACAGCAGTTATGCATATTGGCCCTTGTGGCACAGAAAGATATTCCATAATCTTGTGTTTATAACACACCTGCAGATACCAGCTGCTATCAATGCACAAACATCTCACTGAAAATATATTGCTATCATCACATGCTCATTTCTTCTCATTCAGGAGGAGTTTATGTTCAAGTCTACACACTGCCTATGGAAGATCCAGTTAATAGGCCATGGGTATATCATTTCAAAGCAGGATTTAATTAAATACACAGCAAGCTCAATTCTCCTTTACCCTGCAACTTGTGCAGTCATTTATCCCACAGTGCAAACTGTTCCCATTCTGATTCAGTATTGTTTCACAACCACTTTTCACTGGTGTCAATGACTGCACAAGATGCAGAGCAATGGAGAATTGGATCAAGTGTGTGCATATGTGTATTGTGTCAGGAAACAGCCCTGGAAAGTCCTGTCTTGCTACACAGAGGCATTCCACTGGGAGCGATTCATTATTTGAATTGTGGCAGAGCCTAGAAAACCAAGTCATTGATTGCATCTTCTGTGCTTGGCACTGTACATATTTTATATATATACATACACAGTCCTAGCCCTAGAGAGGTTAGAATCTATTTTAAAATTGTAACAACGGCAGAATGGCCATAATTAAAATGCAAACAAAGTTACTGTAAAGCATCTGTATTGTACTCAGAGTGCATTAGGCACTTTGCAGATAGATATAAATTGCACGCATGTTTTTGGTTTGCTGAATTCATCGGTATCTCCCCCTCTATAAAGAAACAAGAATCTTTATTTGCTCCAGAATTTTGTTTGTACAGTAGATGCTGTTACTTAAGAAAGAGACTCTTCCTTCCCTAACCAAATAAAATGATCCCTCTGGTTATTTATAGTTGTCATGGCCCAAAGACATCACTTGGCTCTCTACCACAAGCCCAGCCATGTGTTACTATATTAAAAAATATGAAAAAGTAATTATGGGGTACTGAAGCCAGTGTCTGCAGACAAAACCTGCCAAGAGGGAAGCGACAGGAAATGTGTGCACTTCGAGGCTGCATGACCATTGGCCAGGTTCAATATTCCGCAAGAACAGAAAAAGCAGAAAGAGGGGTTGGCTTCTTTACACAGTAAGTCACATAGTTTTTCAGAGCCAAGTCATTTGCTGCCAAGAGTGGGCGTAATCCTGCAACCCCCTGGCCCCCACACACAGTCCTTACAGTTGACTCAGTTGGGAGCCCCCTAAAGTGCCCACACAGGGAAATAAGGGAGCATAAAGTGGAGTGAAGTGCAGGTTACCCACATTGCTGGTCTGTGTATGCAGAAAGAGCTACCAGTGCAGGGCCATTTCTTCCCCTCCCACAGAGGTGGATGGGGAGTGGGAGGGAAGAGGTTGGAGTGGGTAGAGTCTTGGTTTACTTCCCCTTCCCCTCCTTACTAGCTCAGGTGGGGGTGGGGAGAGAGGGAAGTAAACTCTGCCCGGAAAAGGGCTGGCACAGCTACTTGCCCCATGGAGTAAATGGGCAGCAGGAAACCAAACTGTGGCTCGCAGAGACATTACTCCAAGAGTCACAATTCAGTCTCTGTTCTGCTCCTGGGGCAACATAGCTACATCACTGCCCCTTTCTCAGCATAAGCTGCAAGGTGCTAATCCAGCCCAGTATTGAGTCCAAACCTAGAGACACAATTCATACAGTGTAGCACATTTAGGAAGCCAGAAATCCTGATTTTCCTTTCACTGACACCAATGCACCTCCATTTACTTTAATACAAGGAGTACTTGTGGCACCTTAGAGACTAACCAATTTATTTGAGCATAAGCTTTCACGAAAGCTTATGCTCAAATAAATTGGTTAGTCTCTAAGGTGCCACAAGTACTCCTTTTCTTTTTGCGAATACAGACTAACACGGCTGTTACTCTGAAACCTTACTTTAATACAGTTATTCCAGATTCACCATAGTGTAAACAGGAGTAGAAGCAGGCTAAGTGGCGTCAGAAAGCTTACAACAGCTTTTTCTATAGTACCCCAGAACACCTAAGCAAGGTAGCTAATCAAGAGAGTGAATAATCCACCTGGTGAGACAAATGTTGCCAAAAAAACTTTGGGGAGGAATTTCAGTTGGACTGTCCCTCTGAATAACTCCTGGAGTTCCAGAGGACTCTCCATCCAAATTGTCTTTCAGAACCTAATAAGAATTTCCCTCTAAATAGCAGACAGAATCCTCCTCAAAATATACATAGGCTCTAGAGTAAGGGGATGGATAGGTGGGAGTCTTTTTCATTCTAGTGCCACCCCAAAGGAATGGGCTGTGTCAGAGCACACTTCTTTGGGAGTTGATATAGGGTTTTTAACAAATCTGTCTTCTCTCCTAATTTGGTAACCATGGCTTATCAACCTGCTCATCCCTCTCTGTTGAATTAACCTTGACAACAGTGATGCTTATTTACTGATATAAGGAGGGGAAACAAATAAAGGTTCTTTTCCCAAGGATAAGATGGGCTGTCAGCTGAGCTGGGGAGGGGCTTGAAATGCACTACGCAGAAGAAGTGCCAAACCTGGTGGCTGGTTTCAGGTCAAAACCAGTGAGTGTTCCACATTTCCCCACCCAAAGCCACAAACCAGCCTAGGGTCATGTTAGCACAGGACAAACCTCCGGGTGGATTTCATTCATACTTGGGGCTAGTAAGAAAACTCAAAACTTTCAAAGTTTTGCACAGTTTATTTTGGAGACAACAGACTAAAACTCTTGCAAGGTGAACCCTAAATATTGAGGAACACTACCAGTATCCAGAAAAATGCACGTTTAACTGCTGCCTTCTATATTCATGCTCTTGTTTAATAGCTCTCTCAGATCCCTGGTTAACATTCCATGGTAGCAGTAGGCTAGTTTGCATGAACTCAGTATTCTAATATTTCCCCCACTTTCATCTTTTGCTTGGGACAGGGACTTCTCAAATGCAGTATCCACAGTGCCACCTGCTGGCTCCAATATATTACTACATGAATGAATAGCAGCTCCCTGCTGAGTAACCGTAATACAAATTTCAGAGTAGCAGCCGTGTTAGTCTGTATCCGCAGAAAGAAAAGGAGTACTTGTGGCACCTTAGAGACTAACAAATTTATTTGAGCATAAGCTTTTGTGAGCTACAGCTCACTTCATCGGATGCATTCAGTGGAAAATACAGTGGGGAGATTTATATACACAGAGAACATGAAACAGTGGGTGTTACCAGACACACTGTAACAAGAGTGATCAGGTAAGGTGAGCTATTACCAGCAGGAGAGGTGGGGGGGACCTTTTGTAGTGATAATCAAGGTGGGCCAGTTCCAGCAGTTGACAAGAACGTCTGAGGAACAGTGGGGGGGGGGAGGAATAAACATGGGGAACTAGTTTTATTTTGTGTAATGACCCATCCACTCCCAGTCTTTATTAAAGCCCCCCCCCGCCCCCGCTCTCCTGCTGGTAATAGCTCACCTTACCTGATCACTTTCCTTACAGTGTGTATGGTAACACCCATTGTTTCATGTTCTCTGTGTATATAAATCTCCCCACTGTATTTTCCACTGAATGCATCCGATGAAGTGAGCTGTAGCTCACGAAAGCTTATGCTCAAATAAATTTGCTAGTCTCTAAGGTGCCACAAGTCCTCCTTTTCTTTTTGTGTAATACAAATGTTTGCTAATTTGTTTATTCATTTCAAATGTGGCTGACTCGGATAGCTTCATAAAACCCATACAATATCTCACTTTTTCAATGATCCCAAGGGAAGAGCAAGTGTGGAACTTTAGTCCAGCATACTTTCATATTCTGCTCTATTCAGATTCTTCTATTATGCTCTACGTAAGCAATACAACAGAGGACACTCCATACAGAATAGTAGACCCTAATCTGCCCTGCAGCATAGCCCTGAAAAGTTCTAGCCATTTGTCAAGCACCATACGTTCTGTACACCAATTCTACAGCTCGGCTATCTGCAGACAGTTTTCCTCCTCAGAGGAAGATAAATAAGTTAGGGAGTAATTGCCAATTCCCCTCTCTCCTCTCTTGGCCTAGTGTATGAGGACCTGGAAATAGAGCACTTCTTTTGCCACAAGTAGTGGTGGATGAATCATACCGTAGTGTCAATCCATTGTATTGTGGGTGTAGCAGCAGCTCTGCAAACTACAGTACTATAAACACCTAGCTTTTTCTGTAACTGCAAGACCGTTTCAAATATTTCACATCAGATTTGCATCACAAAAACGCTACAAGAAACAAGAACATGTAGATGAGATGGTAGCCTATGAAAGCCAATGAATAACAACACAATTCTGTGGAGGAGTAACCCATTTGATATTAGTACTGATAATACATCAGTGTGAGTGTGTCTGTGTGTATATAAAGTCTGCTGCAGTTTCCACGGTAAACATCTGATGAAGTGAGCTGTAGCTCACGAAAGCTCATGCTCAAATAAATTGGTTAGTCTCTAAGGTGCCACAAGTACTCCTTTTCTTTTTGCGAATACAGACTAACACGGCTGTTCCTCTGAAACCTGTCTCTATGATGTTCACAGTAATTCAGCATTAATTCTCTCCACCACTGTTTTACAGTGATACTACCAAAGAAAGTGCTCCATGGAGGTTCTCAGTTGGTTTCAGCCACATGGAAAAAATACAGTTTCCTGATGGTTGTATCACATTGGCAGCATTCCAGCAATTTGAATGCATCTCTTCAAACTAAGAATCAGGGCCTGCTTCTCATTTACAATAAGGCCTCTTCACATCACTCCAGGAGTCCGAAGGGACCTTAAAGTTGGAAATGTAATTAACGTTGGTACTTGTTGGTTGATGTTTTGGTATTTACCAGATAGGGTCTGATCACATAAATTCCTACATTTACAATTAAATTCTGATGCTACAATCTTCTTGCTGGTGATGCTGTACAAAGCAATGAGGGACTTTGTGATTTAGGCACTGAAGTGGGACCCTAGAGATCCTATTCCAACACCCTGCTCTCCCATGATCTCACTGCATGACTTTGGGCAAATTACTTACCTCTCTGGCCTCAGTTCCCCATGTCCCATAAAAGGGGGAACAATAATACTTCCTTTCTCCCACCTTTTGCCTGTTTAGATTGTAAGCTCTTTGGGGCAAGGACTGGCTCTTACTACATGTACGCCCAGCAGCGAACACAATGAGCCCTGATCTTGGTCAGGCATTTAAGTATTACTATAATATTAATAATACATAATGATAATAATGCTTAGATGAGTAGTGTTTACACACATGAAAAGTCTCATTGGCTGGCTGGATAAGCCTCAAGGCTTGGCTTGGAAATACAACTGGGAGATGTAATCATAACAAAACCCAAGCCTTTATACCAATGGGAATTTCTCCAACTTCCATTTTTATTCCGCCATGCAATAAAAATATATTGAAACCAAAACTAGCAACCTGTACATTTCAGCTGAATTCAAGGTATTAAAAAAAACATTTACGCACACAATTTTTGTGTTAAATTGGCAAAGGTCCAATGAATCTATCACCACTGCAATTAAAGTGATTTTTCCATCTGAATAGAACCCTGACATGGAAAGAAATTACACTATCACTGTATAAAGCTGTTTTGAGAGATCAGTTCCCTCACTGAGCATATTTTATACTCATCAAACACATTTATACATCCTCACATATCAGAGCTATTCGAGGAATTTCAAATCTGAATAATAATATTAGTCACTCTTGAAAGAGCAAATAGATTTGGCATCCTTACTAATGTGAACTACAAATACCTTAGAAGAAATCAAGTCTCTCTTTTTCCTTATTCTTGGGGGTGGGGGGGGGATCATGCATCTTAATATAAAGGAAGGCAATCTATTTAGTTTAACAGAGAAATTACTGAAGGAAGCATTTTTGAGTCAATTTTTAAAGCAATATTCTTTTTTCACACACAGGATCAAAACTTTTTAGCACATTCTTTCATTTAGAGGCCTTTGCAAATCCCAGCACAAGAGAATTAGGCACTCAATTCCAAGTGAATTTCAATGGGATTTAGACACCTAAGTCCCTTAGTCTTCTTTGAAACATTCAGCCTTAACCAATACAGGGTTCACTTACCAGCTGAGAAATACCTTAGTAATGGTACACTTAACACTCAACGGTTATTTGACCTATTTTACTAATGTGTTTGGGAAGGAGGTTAATTAACAGTGGATAGCTATATCCTTAAGCTTAATTTTTCCAACAACCCTACTCATAAAAGGAAAAATTGAGTACATATTAAAGGAAGCAAGCAATTAAGTTGCACAAATAGTGAGCTCATTGAACTGCAGCTGACTTCTATCATGTCAAAGAACAACTAAACACAGAAGCAATGAAAAGATTGTTGCCGTGACCACCACTGAGAACTGACTGGCAATAAAGATGAATAACTTCCTACTTGAAGATTACTGATTAAAGCTCTTCAGAAACCAAAAGGTTAGACATAGGCATAACTGGAGACAAATATTTTAATCCATGTTTGGCAGATTCTGAAACATTTTTATAGTGGATTTAAAACAAAGGTTTATCCAACGCCAGTAAACTCTGGTTCAATCAGCCTTTAAAAATCACTGCCGTTCCAAACATCGCAAGTAACTGGTTCTTTGCACTGATGCTTTGAGCAAGGAGCTCTGTCCGTGCTGCGATGCTCACCCTACTGTACTGAAGGAGAGGAGTGAGAAGGAAACGGATGGTGGAGTTCTGAAAGATCAAACATTCTTAGGCCACAGCACATTCGTGGAGGAAGCTGTGCCCAGCTGGATGAATGGTGTTTATATAAAGCCTGGCTAGTACAGGCCAACTGGTTTCCATGGGGTTATTCCCAGAGAGCTAGGTGGCTGCGGTCCAATAAGCCCTAAGTATGGGACAGTACAAAGCTGAGCTGCCCCAGGGACCAAATTGTGATTGAGAGAACGACGGTTTGCCCCCTGCCTCCCCCTTGCTCCGGAGGAAGGTTCTAACAGCCCTATATCTGGAGCAGCTTACTCAGGGACGGATTAACCTTTTGTGGGCCCGGCGCCAAACGTATGTGTGGGCCCCTATGGGGGCAATGGAGCACGGAGCGAGTGGCCAGCCAGAGGCCCGGCATGGCAGGGGCAGCCCGCTCTGCCCAGTGCAGTGCAAGGGCACTATTTAGAAACCAGCAGTTGCCAGACGCACAATGTGCCTGGCCCTGTGCTGCCAGCCTGCCCTTTCCCCTCAGGGGTGGGCCCATGCTGCGCCACACAACCCGCACCCCCCGACTTTCCTGGGGGGCCCAGCCAAGCCCGCCGTACTGTCTCTCCTTCCCCAACTGGCTGAGACTGGCCAGGCTTCTGCACCAGTCCCTGGCTGCTCAGCTCCAGGGAGACAGGTGGGGTCCCACCAGTGGTAGGAAGCAGAGACTGCCCAGAACCGGAGGTGCACTGGGGTCCGGCCAGGAGGCATAGAGAAGCTGGCAGGTGGGGCCAGAGGGTGAAGAGGAGACCTTGGCTGGCTGGTGGGCAGGCCGAGAGGAGCAAGTGGTGGGAGGGGTCGGGGGGAGCGAGTGAGCTGGCGGGGTCTCAGGGCACAGAGCAAGCAGAGCAGGCTGGGCCCCTTTCTGACCATGGGCCTGGCTCCGTGGTACCACTGGCACCATTGTAAACCCAGCACCGAGCTTACTTCTCTCTGTGTGTTGGCTCTGTAGCAGTGGTGAGGGAGAGGCCAGAGCCAAGTCTCCGCCCCCTGCACCACCCGGGAATGCTCTCCCTGATACATACAGACCAGCAGTGCCGGTTGCCTGGTGCAAGGGAGCTGCCCTACTCCGGTTTGCCCCCCTGCAGTGCAGTGTAAGGCAAATCACAACTGAGGCCATAGATAGGCTCATCCTAAGGCAGCTTTGCAGTTTTCTTAGATCCCACCACAATGTCCACCACCGAATCTAGTCACTTGAGGATTCGTCCAGAGCAGGGGAATGCTTCGTTGGCATAAAGCCACTACAGTGGCTCATATGCCAACCTCCATTGCTAGGTAGCAGGTGCAATTGATGGAAGATGTCCTGGCTGGGCATTCCTGGGTACCTACAGCTGACAGAATGCCCTTAGGCAGTCACTGTGACTTACAGCAACCATCAGCCCCTTTCCCTAAGATGCGCCAGGCACACAAAGCATAGACCAGAGGATCTGGCCCAGCAGGTGCATCCTACCGAGAGTGTTGCACTGCACATTTGGAAAGCAGCAGAAGAGCCCAAAGGTCAGGAATTTCCCTCTAAGACCTAACTCGGCACTTGTGCAAGGCAAAGCTTCCTCTCCAACATCTGGGCACTTAGCAAGAAGCAGGATTTTTTTTCCATCGTCTGCACCAGCAGCAGCCAGCAATTCCAGTAGCAGACGTGCCCAAAGTCCTATACCACTTTTTATGCCTTCTGGGTGCGTTGCTCACACAGAAAGGCTTGTTATTTATGAATTTTACTTTAAACACTGATCTTGAACAGTTCATCTTCAGAAGAATTGGCGTAAACCATTATTCAGTGTGTTGCTCCCTCTGCAGCTCACCCACAAAGGATATGACTCGGCTACAGATACCAAAGACAGGATTTAGTTCTTTAGCTCTAGCGGCTAATCATCTTATCTGTGTAGGTTGCGAGTTCAATCCCCAATCACGACCAAGACGACAGTCATTACGTTAGTAATTAGCAAACCTGCCTCTTTGGGAGCTTCTAGATGAAGAATAAAAAAAGTGAACCTTTAAAAAAAATTAATCATTGCCGAAGAGATTTTGACCAAGTCATCAGGGAGGGGAAATATCTTATTCAACAAATCTAACAATGTACATGAAAGGCTCTGCACTGAAGAGTTCTTCTGGGAAAGAATGGGCAGAATCAATACAGTACGGAGGTGTGTTTCTACATCTTGGTAAAATAGCCTAGACAGACGGATACAGTTTCTGAGTAAGGAAACCACAGCACAAAATCCCTGGGCACCAGTGATCAGGGCAATGTTACCATGGTGCGATGGAGGGAAAAGGAGTTAAATGGGTGTGTGGGGGCAGGCACAGAAAGTGAGAGAACTCATGTACCAGAAATGTGGAAATTTTGCTCAGATAAAGCTGTAGCTATTTGCAGTATGTGACTAACCACGAGATGCGTGCAAATGTAACAAAACAAAAATTTGCCAGGGAGAAAAGAACAGAAGTTAGCTTCACACAGTACCTAGTGAAGCACTGAGCTTGTCTAACAAGCAACAGTTCATCTTAGGTACATGAAGCAGAGAAACCAAGATCAGTTATGTGACACGGGGCTATTACTCTACTTAACCATCTCTCTAAGTAGAGCTCTTTTGATGCACCAATACAGAAACACTGAGCTCATGTTTTTACCAGCAGTTACAAACAGAGGGAGTGAATGCCATGAGCCAAAAACAACCATTAGCCATATCAGCATTAAGCGCTTGATCCCAAGGCCATTGAAGTCAATAGACGTTTTCCCATTGAATTCTGTGGGCTTTGAATCAGAACCGAAGAAAGCAAATACTTTGTTACTCAGAATTATGAGATTTGCTTTTGTAGTTCTTTTCAACATGAGATGGAATGAACAAATTAGTGCAGAAGAAAACATGCATTTCCATGTTGCCTTCTTTCCTAGCTTTCCCTTTCCTCCCCAACATTTTCTGAGGCAATTCTCCCTGCGATGAATCACACTCGGAAATGAAACTCTTAATTGTACTATGTAAGTGAAACACCAAGACATGACTTCATTACAGTATAGATAATACAAGGGCAAAGGATCAGTGGTATCTCCATATCATCTTAATTTATGGACTGCTCTGATTTATTACAACACTAGCATATGTGCGAGCATGGAGGAATTAAAAAATGCTTTTATCTGACTTGTGTGTTCTTAGTATTTCTCCTTGTCTAGTTTCACCTCGGTTGGATTCTTCAGCTTTGCAAATCATGTGCTACTGCAGCCTTAGTTACTAATGGAAACCAGTGAGAAAATGATTCAAGATGGGCCAAGTTCAAATACCCAGCCTGCCCATTTACTTGTTGTGACGAAGCGGGAATGTTCATAGATACATAGATACTAAGGTCAGAAGGGACCATTATGATCACCTAGTCTGACCTCCTGCACAACGCAGGCACAGAATCTCACCCACCACTCCTGTGAAAAACCTCACCTATGTCTGAGCTATTGAAGTCCTCAAATCATGGTTTAAAGACTTCAAGGAGCAGAGAATCCTCCAGCAAGTGACCCGTGCCCCATGCTACATGTTTTCTCTGAATACTGTGTGGGTGTCTCAATTTCCCCTAGACATTCCTTAAGTATCTAGGTGGTGGGATAAGGGTGTGTGACTGTTGCAGAGCCCTAGAGGGCCAGTGTGATGCTGTCTGCACAGAGAATGGCCTACACCATGTCTCCTGGCAACTGATGGCCTGGGCCCCTCCTCTACAAAGGTGCCAGCTGAAGGTGTTGGAGAACAAAGAGATCAGGTGGCCACCTGGCCCAGGAAAGAGACAAAGGCCAGAGGAGGGGCAGGAGAGTTTCAGTTTGGAGCTGGCTGGGGAAATGGAGGGAGGCCCAGATGGGACTCTGGCCTCCCTGCCCCCCCAAGATGGACCTGACTGAAGGGTCCTGTTTCCTGTACCTACAAGCTCTGTTTTAGACCGTGTTCCTGTCATCTAATAAACCTTCTGTTTTATTGGCTGGCTGAGAGTCACGTCTGACTGCGGAATTGGGGTGCAGGGCCTTCTGGCTTCCCCTCGAGCCCAGCCCGGGTGGACTCGCTGGGGAAAGCACACAGTGTGGAAGGGGATGCTGAATGCTCCAAGGTCAGACCCAGGAAGGTGGAAGGTGGGGAAGCTTTGCCCTGGAGACAGTCTGTTCCAGAGAGGAGGCTCCCCGAGAGTCCTGACTGGCTTCATATGGAGTAGTTCCAGAGCATCACCCGGTGACACTTGTACCTAAGTAACGACGTGTGATTACTTAATCAAGTATTGCTCGGTTAGCGTGCAGGTGATAAGAAAGTACAGAAACATGAAAGAGAAAGAAGATAAAAGGAGAGCAGAGACAAGTACTCCACGTTGTTCCCTAATTACGTTTTTAGCCGGAAGAAGGACATTGACAGTGTAACTTGCAGTGACAGTGTAACCCACTGGTCAGTGTGTGTTACATGTCTCCCATTACACCTAATCCACAGAGGACGAGAGTCTGTTATTGTCTGCAGCAACAGAACCTGGCTCTTTAGCTCATGCTGTAGAGACTTCCGCTTTTACCTCTGGAGGTCCCCAGTGTTGGCCAAGACAGCAGTCGTTACAAATGCAGTCTTCACGAGTGTCCCTTCTGGCCTTAAAATCCTTCCAGTGTTTATGGAGAGGAAACAGCTTCTCTTTAGTTAAGGCTTTATATTGTAAGGCAAATTTGCACTCACCCCTTTCCCTCTCACAGCGTGTACTACAATCCCCCCACACACACAAATTCTTTCACATTTTGCATGTGTTCTGGAGCCAGTGGGCTATTTATGGCCAAATGTGAGGTACATCAGACAGGTCATTCCTTAGCTGGGGGAGTTTTTTAAAAATTAGGTGTCAGAGGCATTTTGCAAATTCTTATAATGCTTTCCTGTTAGTCCTGTCCTATGTCAAAAATAGTTTGGCATAGAAACTGAATTTATCCTCAAGTTTTTACAGTGATCGAAGGACCAAATCTTCAGCCAGTGCACATCAGTTGCGCTTCACTGAAGTCAATGCAGTTACACTCTGCACATCTATGCTGTTTGCAGCTATGTTACGTATGTATGTTATTGCAAGAATTGAATAGGAAATAGATTTCCTTGAGCAAACCTACTGTGACAAGAGGAAATAAGGTCACGCACATGCATACACCATTTCTTGGTTCTGTTTGCCAAATTTTGCTTTTCTTGACATTTCAGGGCAATGGATACTTTTCACTTTGAATGGGGGTGGGAGCAGATGAAAAGTCACTTCTGCACAGAAAAGACAGTTACCTTTGCCGTAACTGGTGTTCTTCGAGACGTGTTGCTCATGTCCATTCCACATTAGGTGTGTGTGCTCGCCACGTGCACCGGTGCTGGAAGTTTTTCCCGGCAGTATCCACACAGGGGTGGCTCTGGGACCCTCTGGAGTGGCGCCCGTATGGCGCGGTATAAGGGGCGCCGCCGGCTCCCCCCACCCTCAGTTCCTTCTTGCCAGAAACTCCAACAGTGAAGAAGGAGGGCAGGTCGTGGACTGGACATGAGCAACACATCTCGAAGAACACCAGATAACTGTCTTTTCTTCTTCGAGGGCTTGCTCATATCCATTCCACATTAGGTGAGTCCCAGCAGTTGCAAAAAATTGGGGAAATTGGATCCAGGAAATAGACTGGTAGGACACCTTTGGGCGTACCCTCAAAACGACTTTTTAGCTCCTTGCTTGAAGCGGGTCGAGCCTGACTGGGCAGAGGCTGGGGGCAGGTGGCTCATGTGCCGTCTGTAGCCCCTGGGCTTTTTGTGCTGCGGGTCCTGCTGGGGCTGGCTCTCTTGCCCCTGGGGAAGTTGCAGTTTGAATCGCTGATGTGCCAGGCCCAGAATGTAGACCCCCAGGGTTTTTAGGGTTGTTCGGGAGTCCTTCACCCCATGTAATTTATTGTCCGTCTGCTCCGCAAACGGAGCCTGGCCATCGAAGGGGAGGTCCTGAATAGACTGCTGAGCCTCGGAGGACAACCTGGAGAGGAGCAGCCAGGACAGTCACCACATGGAGATGGCGGACGCTGTGGTGCGGGTGGCAGAGTCTGCCGCATCAGATGCCACTTGAAGGGCCGCCCTGGCAGCAGCCGTGCCCTTGTTGAGGATTGCCCGGTATTCTTTACGGGAACCTTCTCGGAGGGCATTCTTGAACCTGGCCGCGGTTTGCCACATATTAAAGTAGTAGCGGCTAAGGACGGCCTGGTGGTTGGCCAGCCTTAACTGTAAGCTAGATAAGGAATAAATTTTCTCTCCAAACAAATCCAGTCTCCTGGAGTCTTTATTTTTGGGGATAGCTCTGGGCTGCCCCTGGCATTCCTTGGGGTTAACTGCCTCGACCACCAGGGAATTTTGGGCAGAGTGGGAGTAAAGGTATTTGTGCCCTTTATTCGGGACAAAGTACTTATGCTTTGGAAATGGGGGGCAGAAAGGAGGGAGTTTGCCACAAGGCGCAGGATATCTTCAATACCCCTTTGTGAAGGGGAAGAGCCACGCTAGCAGGGGCTGTGGAGGAGTGGATGTCGAACAGGGAGTCTGCTTGCTCCTCCAACTCCTCCGCTGCAGGTCAAGGTTGGATGGGACCCTCTTCAACAGCTCCTGGTGAGCCTAAGCGTTATCCTTAGGAACCGGGTGAGGGGGCTCTGTGATGGCCTCCTCCGGTGACAACAAGGAGGAAGCCGGTACCGCGGGTTCCACGGCACCCATTGGTGGTCCAGCAGGCTGTTCCCCTTGGTCCACATGGACTTGCAGGGTTTTATCCTCAAGCACCGTAGGGAGTTGGGTCGTTGAGGCCACAGGCCTGTCCGAGGCTCCCGACACCAAGCAGGGAGGCTGGGAGGGATGGGTGAACCCCCACGGGTTCCAGAGGTACCACGGGCCTGGCCACTGGGCCTGGGGTCATGGGGCAGGTTTCAGTACCAACTATGCAAGTGGCACCAAGGGTCTGGGAGGCTGCCCCACCAATGTGGAGCCTTGCTCTGTGCTGGAGCCATATCTGGAGTGATTGCTATCCGATGACCCAGACCAATGGAGCGGCAACCTCTGCCTGGTGATAATCACGGTCGCGTCTAGAGGAAGACCGGTCCAAGTGGGATGTGCGCCTCCGTGGGGACCTCGGTGACTGGCAGCACTAGGCAGATCCACAACAGGAGACCGGTGATCCATGCCTCACGCTTCGAGACCAGTACCGGGATGAGGAGCAGGACCTGGAGGTATCGCAGGCTGGGAGCCAGGGGGATCTCTCCTAATATGGTGACACCCATCTTGGGGAGCATTGGCAACACCCGTAGCTCCGGTCCTCCAATCACTTCTGGGATCTAACGGTGTTCTGGTAATGCAAAGGGCCCGTCTTGACATTCCTGCCGGGAAGCGCATGCCTCCGTGGGTCTGTGCCAGGTAACCGGCGAGGTCCGCCTCAAATCCTGCTGCCGGTGCCCAAGGTCCACTGACCATAGACGGCTCCAATGTGTTTGCCTTCCTAATTCCAAGCCATCATGGCTTAGAGTGGGTGAACAGTGGTGGGATGTCCCCCGCGATGGGGAGTGGTACCATTCAGGCAAGGGTGGATGGAAAGGTCCCCAGGTGGCCTTACCCCAAGGTCTGGGCACCGCTGGTGCAGGTGTGAGTGGTACTGGGAGTGTCAGGATCTCCTGCGCAAGCTGGAGTGCTTCAGGCCTCGATGGCACCTGAAGCTGATGAAGGCCCGCCTCGGTGTCCAGGCTTCCAGGCAAGAAAGGGGATGGGCTGCATCGCTCAACATGAGTTGAGGCCCAACTTCCCAACGCGGGAGATGAACCGCTGGGTGCAGGTCTTAGCTCACCCTCAGCCCTATCCTTCCCCTTGCGGGGAGTAGGAGACTGTCCCCTACCAGCCTCCTTCAACTTCTTGGATGGGGCCGTGGACAGGGATTGGTGCCAGCTTGGCGCTACGCACAGATGCCACAGTGCTGGGTGCCGAGTCGGACCTTTGCTCCAGGGCCGGACTGAGCGCCAACTCCAGCAGGAGCGCTTTGAGTCTGATGTCGCAGTCTTTCTTAGTCCTAGGTTTAAAGGACTTGCAGATTTGACACTTATCACTTATGTGCATTTCACCAAGGCACCTGAGACAGCTACTATGTGGATTGCTCACGGGCATGGGCTGTTCGCAGCGATCGCAGGGCTTAAAGCCTGTGGACCAGGGCATGCCCCATCCCCCAGCTAAGTCCCCGACGGGACTAACAAAACTAACTACTGCTAAGGGCTAACTAACTCAATTACTAACTATGTACAGTAACTTTACAAGAACTGTAGTTCGTATGAATGCAGCCTAAACAACGCTAGTAAGAGCAGCGAACGTTCCGTGCACCGTCACTGGCAGCAAGAAGGAACTGAGGGTGGGGGGAGCCAGCGATGCCCCTTATACTGCACCATGCCGGCGTCAGAGCCAGTCCCCTACAGATACTGCTGAGGGAAAAACTTCCTGCACTGGTGCATGTGGTGAACACACACAGCTAATGTGGAATGGACATAAACAAGCACTCGAAGAACTTTATGGTTACAAAATTTCATGCTGACATGGAAGTTGGACAGCAGCCACCTTGGCCATTGTCCTTTGGAGGGAAGGCATAAAAGTGGAAAAAACAACTTGAGTGGGATTTTCAAAAGTACTGAAGTGACTTAGGACCACAAGACCCTAGACAAATTGGAGGATTGGGCCAAAAGAAATCTGATGAGGTTCAACAAGGACAAGTGCAGAGTCCTGCACTTAGGACGGAAGAATCCCACGCACTGCTACAGGCTGAGGATCGACTGGTTAAGAGGCAGTTCTGCAGAAAAGGACCTGGGCATTACAGTGGAAAAGAAGCTGGATATGAGTCAACAGTGTGCCCTTGTTGCTAAGAAGGCTAATGGCATATTGGACTGCATTAGGAGCATTGCCAGCAGACTGAGGGAAGTGATTATTCCTCTCTATTTGGCACTGGTGAGGCCACATCTGGAGTATTGCATCAAGTTTGGGGGCCCCCACTACAAAAAGGATGTGAACAAATCAAAGAGAGTACAGTGGAGGGTAACGAAAATGATTTGGGGGCTGGGGCACATGACTTATGAGGAGAGGCTGAGGGAACTGGGCTTATTTAGTCTGCAGAAGAGAAGAGGGAGGGGGGATTTGATGGCAGCCTTTAACTACCTGAAGGGGGGTTCCAAAGAGGATGGAGCTAGGCTGTTCTTGATAGTGGCACCTGACAGAACAAGAAGCAATGGTCTCAAGTAGCAGTGCAGGAGGTTTAGGTTGGATATTAGGAAAAACTTTTTCACTAGGAGGGTGGTGAAGCACTTGAAGGGGTTACCTAGGGAGGTGGTAGAATCTCCATCCTCAGAGGTTTTTAAGGCCCGGCTTGACAAAGTCCTGAGTGGGATGATTTAGTTGGGGTTGGTCCTGCTTTGAGCAGGGGTTGGACTAGATGACTTCCTGAGGTCTCTTCCAACCCTAATCTTCTATGATTCTACGATTCATTGGGTCAGCTCAGCCACTCAGCGGCCCTTTAACAATACCACGTTCGCTTGACCTGTTGAACTCCACTCAGCTCTGCTCAGAACTCAAGACAGCTGACATCAACATCCAGAAAAATAAGGGGGGAAATCTGTGAAAAAGATTGCAGGACACATTGCCTAGTCACAGAAGCACTGCAAACTCAGAAAAGGACAGATTTCAGGTGCTTTCAGATTTAGCAATGATTATTTGCATTGCAGTAGCATCTAAAGGCCCGAACCAAGGTCCCAGAGTTCTCGGGTTAAACAACAAGCCATTTCATATATCAAATGATGGTGTCACCTGGTGGTAGTAGAGGAAAAGATCAAGAGCGATCTCTTAGATGTTCCCAACATCCAGGTACTGACACAGACAGCACAAAGACACTACTTGCTTGTGAGTTCCAATGCCACATTAGTTATTCTTCTGTAACACTGCTTCCATCACTGTCACATCTAGAAGAGAATCACATTGGCAAATGTCCTTTCAGTGCTGAAAAGATTGACTCCCTGCTGAGATGACAGGACACCTAGGGACTTTGTGGGGGTAGTATTTCTAACACATTACAGGAGAGAATGAGAAGGTGCGGTGCAGAGACAGAGCACCACCTATTGGTACTGAGTCTTTACTTGACCCAAACCAATGCTATTCAATACAGGATCAGGTTTGGCTCAGCTTGAGATGTGGGCTGGTTCTTACTGTTTTTCCCTGCACCAGTTTGGCCATCATAAGTGGGACAGGAACTTCTAGTGGGAGGAGGATTCCACACAAACAGAATATGGAAAGGTGAAAGACCCCAGAATGACACAGGGAGTAAAACCACTCCCTCCTGGACAAAGTATGTTTAGCTCCTCAGCATTAAAGAAATTAGCAGCACAAATTCTACCCAGACCTACTTCCGAGACAAGATCGTTATTAAGCTAAATCAGGACAGAAACTGGAACACCCAGTGTAAACCCATTTGGGCAGAATTTAGGTCATTTGTATAATATTGTTAGCTACAACACCATTATTTCTGGCAAACAAAATCCACTGATACTGCCTTAAGAAGAAAAGGAGTACTTATGGCACCTTAGAGACTAACAAATTTCTTTGAGCATAAGCTTTCATGAGCTACAGCTCACTTCATCGGATGCATTCAGTGGAAAATACAGTGGGGAGATGTATATACACAGAGAACATGAAACAATGGGTGTTACCATACACACTATAAAGAAAGTGATCAGGTAAGGTGATCTATTACCAGCAGGAGAGCGCGGGGGGCGGGGATAACCTTTTGTAGTGATAATCAAGGTGGACCATTTCCAGCAGTTGACAAGAACGTCTGAGGAACAGTGGGGGGGGTCAATAAACATGAGGAAATAGTTTTACTCTGTGTAATGACCCATCCACTCCCATGGCAGAGGGGCATTGCTGGCACATGATGGCATATATCACATTGGTAGATGTGCAGGTGAACGAGCCTCTGATAGTGTGGCTGATGTGATTAGGCCCTATGATGGTGTCCCCTGAATACCTACTACAGAACAGGCCCAACAAAGAAAATAACAGAACGCCACTAGCCATCACCTTCAGCCCCCAACTAAAACCTCTCCAACACATCATCAAGGATCTACAACCTATCCTGAAGGTCGACCCATCACTCTCACAAATCTTGGGAGACAGGCCAGTCCTTGCTTACACACAGCCCCCCAACCTGAAACAAATACTCACCAGCAACCACACACCACACAACAGAACCACTAACCCAGGAACCTATCCTTGCAACAAAGCCCGTTGCCAACTGTGTCCACATATCTATTCAGGGGACACCATCATAGGGCCTAATCACATCAGCCACACTATCAGAGGCTTGTTCACCTGCACATCTACCAATGTGATATACGCCATCATGTGCCAGCAACGCCCCTCTGCCATGTACATTGGCCAAACTGGACAGTCTCTACGTAAAAGAATAAATGGACACAAATCAGACGTCAAGTATTATAACATTCAAAACCAGTCGGAGAACACTTCAGTCTCTTTGGTCACTCGATTACAGACCTAAAAGTGGCAATTCTTCAACAAAAAAACTTCAAAAACAGACTCCAACGAGAGCCTGATGAATTGGAATTAATTTGCAAACTGGATACAATTAACTTAGGCTTGAATAGAAACTGGGAGTGGATAGGTCATTACACAAAGTAAAACTATTTCCCCATGTTTATTGCCCCCTGGCCCCCCGCCTCCCACCCCCCACTATTCCTCAAACGTTCTTGTCAACTGCTGGAAATGGCCCACCTTGATTATCACTACAAAAGATTCCCCTCCGCCCCCTCCCACCCCCGCGCTCTCCTGCTGGTAATAGATCACCTTACTTGATCACTCTCATTATAGTGTGTATGGTAACACCCATTGTTTCATGTTCTCTGTGTATATACATCTCCCCACTGTATATTCCACTGAATGCATCCGATGAAGTGAGCTGTAGCTCATGAAAGCTTATGCTCAAATAAATTTGTTAGTCTCTAAGGTGCCACAAGTCCTCCTTTTCTTTTTACAGATACAGACTAACACAGCTGATACTATGATCCTGGCTTATTTCCCAGTTCCCTTTTCGTAATATGGAAAGGGAGGAGGAAGAGCTGTTTAAAATCTGGTGCTTCCCATTTAACAGAAGACAAAATAGAAAGAAATACACATCTTCGACTCACTGAACTGAATTTTTTTTTAAAAAAAAGCAGCATGAACTGATGTGATTTCTTAACAGTAACTGATTGCAAGATAGGCACAAGTTCTGGGCTCATTAGAAGAAACTATGAACTCTGTTTGATCACCGTGTTGGCTGGAGTTTCTGCAGGGATGGGGGAATCTGAAAGCGAAAAAGGATATTCAATACACAGGATTATGTTAATAAACAATAAGGCTATTTTAATGCTATTCTAGCACGTTTTTAAAGGAATTTTCAAATACAGATGAAAAATATACGCACACAAGGAATTCAGGGTTAGATATTTTCCCCCCAGCTACTTGGTTTCTGCTGGGGGTACAGTGCTTACAGAGCAATGTTAGCTAGAAGGAGTTTATCTTCATAGATGTTTTGCTGGTTTGTTTGTGTTTAGATAAAGTTTTGATCCTTTCTGGTTAGCATCTTTCACTGGCAATTATAGGCAATGTACCGTGAAAAGGTTAGTTTGGTCAGCGAAGCAGAGGATTGTGGTGGGAGGGGGTTAAAAGAGCTTATCAGATGAGCAGAGATGCCTTGCTGGTGCTTATCCCTTGTAAACAATAAGAAATGTCAGCATTGCTGGTTGCTGTCACTGCTGACAGTATAAAGAGCAGAGAGTGTAGCATTCTTGTAGATAGCTGGTTTCCTGGGAGAAGAAACCAGGCTGTAGGATGAAGGCACTTCGTGGATATCCGAGTACCTTGGGAAAAGAAAGGAGTTTAGGCTTTTCACTCAGCAACCTAATGAAAACTAGACAAATAGTCTTGCATTTAATATATAGTTTCCACCAATTCATGCTTCTTTTGTTACGAACAATTCTAGTCTGTATCAGAAAGAGGCAGTTACATATAAAGAAATCATTTCACATTGACAAGTGAACTTCAGATTGGGGAGCCAAAGGAGGTTTAAGAAAGGAAAGAGTCCTGCATTTGGATTGGTAAATAGCCACTGTCCAGCCATTTCATTCCTTTAACTTTGCAAAACAACATACTATTGTAGATGCCTGAACAAGTAATCAAATGCTAATGGGTAAAATTAAATAATGCATCTGGGGTATTAAGTGCTGGGATGCAAATAGCTATGAGTCAAATACAAGCCTTTAAATTATTCTGAATGAGAAATTGTGGTGGAGATGGGAGTGGAACTTACAAAACAAAGCTATACCTGCAGGCAAACATTTATTTAAAGGAAGAGAATGTTCTGCTCCATGGGATATTCTAAGAAAACATGTCTTGTAAAAACATGGATTCATTTCCAGGATTCAACGGGATCAGTAAATTCAATCCACTGCATTATGCAGCATTTCTAACTTGTGACTGAAATTCTTAAACTAAAAAAACAGTATAAAATACTTTTAGATTTCCTCCAAAAAGGCTAGGGTTGAATTGTAATAAACCACATACTGTCAAAACAGCATTATTTAAAACAACTGGCAATGTGCCACATTCACTGTTGATTTGACACCCAAAGTACTGAATAGATTTTGAGAGTTATCAGTCTATCAGTCACCTTGGGAGATTTATTGCACTCAAGTCCAATAAAACACAGAACAGTTTAACTCTTCATCTTCTAGGTCCTGTAGAATGAAAAAGAGAATGGAATTAGTCTGGGGGAAAATGCAAACTATGGCGCTGAACCTCAGCTGGTGTAAATTGTCACAATTCTAATGAGGAACCTATTACAATTTACAAGAGCTGAGAATCTGCTTTTATATAATTATATAAAAAGACAACACTTTCAGAAGTGATTAGGGATTTTGGATGCTTCCGTTTAAATGCTGAGCACCCACCCTCCAAAAATCAGACCCCAAATCACTCGTCACTTTTGAAAATTTAGGGCAAATGTTCTACATATGGATGAGTCTCTATACCAAGAGCCCCACTGATTCCAGAACCTCAGTGAATCTCTAAAATCTTCCCCGTGACTTAAAAATGCTTCTTTGAGCCATAATGGAAATATTTATATTTGACAGTACTGGCAGATTAGGCTAACAAGCTTCCATCCATGCTGTTATAGGGCCTGTCCTGCTATGGAAGTCAATGGGAGTTGTGCCATTGACTTCAGTGGCCATAGGATTAGGCCCATAAACAGCATAGCTAGGAAAATGCTGGATTTTTTCAATCCCTTTCCATGTATAATACCAAGAGTGAAATCCTGGCTGCCCTATTGAAATCAATGGGAATTTTGCCTAAAAACCAGGAAGGCCTCATTTTATATCCTTTGCTTCTCACTGCGCGCACAACCAAATGATAATCTCAAAACAAGGCCACCATCAGCAGTGACCTTACAACACATGGGTGTAAGTGGAACTTCTAAAGATTTCTTTTTTTAATTGCAAAGTAACATAGGAGACTCTCTGTTTGCGTCCCTTTCATCAATAGCCGTAAATCTACAGACTCGTAATCGCTCTCAAGCTGCTTTCTAAAACTAACAAATGGTAAAAATAAAATAAAATAAAATAAAATTGCCTGTCATGGGAGTTGGTCAATAAAATGCAACAGTGTTTATTACAACATTTAAAGTCTGTGATTAAGAACACCAAAAGGCCTAAACTAAAAAGGGGTTTTAGCCTGTAATTTCCCTACAGTCCTGGCCTGTACTTCCTTATGAGCTAGCTCAGTGGGGCTTTTTTTCCATGTCCATCATCAGCTTGTAATTATTGCCATTCTCAAAGCTATGCCAGATGGGCTCTTTAGAAGCAGGCATGCAGCTTGTTTATGAGAAAGAGAGCTGTAATATTACTCTACACAGAGACCTATCTGGTCCTAGTCAAAGAACCATCGTCGCCCCCCGCCCCCCGCCCCAAATCTCACTACTTCTGCTAGACAGACCTCTCAGTTTCAGCTTGCTTTCCCAACTGAATGGCACTGGGGAGATGGGGATACTGTATCCTGGAGCTTGGAGGCTGATCTCCATCTCTCACTCTATTCACTTTTCTAAAAGGCGTACAGAAACAGTGCTAAACCGAAAACCCAGGGGAGAAACTTGCTTTCCTTTTTTTTTCTCCTCACTTCTGAGCTTATGTTTCCTGCTTAGGGCTGGCCACGAGATTGGAAGGATGAATCTCCCATTGCTTCGCCTAGTGGAGAGGATAAACATTTGTGAAGAGGTTGAGGTTAAGCAGTCGTGCAAAGCAACACAGGGAATGGCAAGAGGGAATAACCCAGAGTTCATCTTGTTATAGGCAGTGGGTGTTAGATATCCCAGAAGGCCAAGGCAGTGCTTCTATCAGTAGTTAATGAGGCAGGACTTGCAACAGATAGCCACATTTAACTTACAAAAGCTTTTAGATGTCTCTGTTTACTTTGATCCATTTCAGTTCATTTAAGCCTTTTTTCCTTTCCTTTTTTTTAACCTTCCCCCACCCCAGATAAACTACCCTTTTTTTTTCCTTAACTCAAACAATAGTATCACTTACCAACTTTATATTTAACAAGTTTGGAGATCTTTAGTCAAGTTCTGCTACAATGGAATAAAGAAAAAACATGTATCTTGAGAAGGATATCATAAAAAAGAGAGAGAAAGGGGTCTGGCTGCAGAAACGTAATTTAAAAATCCAACTGCCGAAAGATAAATGAAGGGGTTGGGGGGTGAGGGGGAAATAACAGGAAAGGCTGCATTTTCAGGAGAGATTTAAAGTTATTTGTTCCTGATTGGGTGAAGTGCTCATTCTTTTATCCCTTGTTATTTTATCCATGTGATGCCAAAAGAACTTTCTTTGTTAAAATGTTCTCAGAACGGATAAAACTAATTTGCTGGAATGTGAAATAATCCAGAAAGTAAGAGGACTGTGCCTAATGTTCGCAGACTGAGAACGGCAAATTAACCGGCCACAGTTTCCAGTCCCTGGGGCACAGGACTGGAATTTAAAGCTTCCGAAGAAAGCCCTGGTGCTAATGGATTTGCATGAAGCTTGGCATGCTAATGGAGATTGTCTCTTGTAATGAGCTTTTAATTAGGTCTGCTTGGTGCTTGACCTTCTTGTAATATGGGGCCACTCCTCGGATGACAGCATTTCTAACCCACAGGTGTGGATAAACAGAGCTTGTAAACACGCAGAACATTCCCAGCATTCTCCAAATTGGTCTCCCAACTTGGTTCCCTTCCCCCCCCCCCAAAAATAGCCTGATACTGCATCATTTCATTTATCCTTCCTTTCCTGCTGCCAGCAACCTTGGCTCCCTGATTTTATAAAGATATTTCAATCCGTTTTCATTTTCCTGTCTTTTTTAAAAGATAATCCTCTCACCAAATCAAATCAAGCACCACCTAATTCCATAAATACCCATGGGCAGTCCCAGTATGAAATATGCCCTGGATGAAACATATGCTCTACCAGAGTTGTTTGGATGCCCATAGTCTTTCCAGAAAAAATCAAATTAACATTTTTTCCCAAGTTAAAGAACCAGAAATAGCACTTTCCACCCCAACAGCCCTCCCTCCCCACACACACACACACCAGCAAAGTCAAGGACGCCTGTACATCCATTGATACACTGAGTCACATTTTACTGAAGGAATATATGTTTTCTTTGTCCCCCATAAAGAAAAAAGTTACTTCCCACTAACTGTGGTTCTCTGAGAGCATTGCCTCTGCACAGTCACACACAGAGGATGCACCTTGAATGCTGCTGAGACGGGGGAACATACTGGAAAACAAAACAGTGTCCATTGGGGTCACACGAATGCCCTCTCTCAGGACTGAATGTTCTCAGATGAGGGTATCAGAGGCTGCACAGTTCCCAGTTGCTCCAGCTCCATCTGCTAAATCCCACAGACCATAAGAAAATAAAACTCCAAGGAAGAGGAGAAGGTGGGTGAGTAGTATGAAGATGCAGAGGCAACAGTCTTGAAGAACCACAGCCACTGGTAAATAAACTTCCTTTCTTTCTTTGAATTGGCCTCTGCATACTCCCCTTTTGGGGCGTGTAATCAGCAGTACAACCCTACAGGATGGTGGCCGGAGGAGTTTAATTGAACAAAGTTTGCAGAACTGACCTCCCAATGGTAGGAGTGTGGAAGTAGCAGCCCTGCCATAATGGAAACCATTATGAAGACAAAAAGAAAAGGAGGACCTGTGGCACCTTAGAGACTAACAAACTTTATTTGAGCATAAGCTTTCATGAGCTACAGCTTGCATCCGATGAAATGAGCTGTAGCTCACGAAAGCTTATGCTCAAATAAATTTGTTAGTCTCTAAGGTGCCACAAGTACTCCTTTTCTTTTTGCGAATACAAACTAACACGGCTCCTACTCTGAAACCTGTCATTATGAAGACAGGCCACTGAAGCCACTGTAAGCCCCAAAACCTTCAGGGGCTGAAATCCTAGCCAAAGCATACATCTCAAGGTACAATCGAGCCCATTATAAAAAGGCACTGAGCGAAAATGGCATTCTCCTCACATGGATGCCTAAAGGTACAAAAAAGGTTTAGGTGACTTCCTAAATACATTGTCCCTACCCTCCCTACCCCCACCCCCAAAAAGCGACCCTCAAAGCCCTCTTACAGCCAGGTCATGGAGCCTAGCTTCCCTCTAAGGAGACATAGGAGCTGGAACTCAGGACGTGGCCACACCACCCGGCTTGAAGTGGTTTCCATCATATACAAGGTTTACAGTTTGGCTCAATGGCTCTCAGCACCCCCACCATACAAATTGTTCCAGCACCCCTGTAAGGAAAACAGGATTCCAGAAGGAAGACCTGGAGATTAATGGTCTAGTTTAGAATTCAGACATTGCTCTTGGCAAAGACTTTGGCTGAGGATGCAGGACAATTCTGGATAAGGGTGCAGGACAGCTTTGTTTCTGTGAAATGGGAGAATCAGCTATCAAGGCCTACAGTTCTTTCACCTCTTCTCGCAGACACCTTTATGATCAAGAATGGTGTCTTTAGCAACAGATGGAACAGAGAGCACTCCCCGAAGGTGCATTCATGAAGTCTGTCAGCACTAACGTGACATCCCATTTCAGGAGCGGTTACCTGACTGGTGGAAAGACAACAAAGAATGGTTGCTCACCTTGCAGTAACTGTAGCTCAAGATGCGTTGTCCATATGGATTCCACTGTTGATTCACATGAGCCCCAAGATCAGATTATTTTGGTCTGCTGTGTGCATAGCCGCCACACCTGTCCCCTAGAAACCCACATTCTCCCCACTCACCCAAGGGCAAAAAGTGCAGAGTGGGCCCAGGCATACCTCTGTTCTTCACCACTACAGAATCCCAGAGGAGCAGGACTCCCTACCAGCAGGAAAGGCGGGCAGACTGTGGAATCCATGTGGATAACATGTTGAAGAACAGCAGTTATTGTAAAGTAAGTAACCATTCTCTCTTCTTGTGAGTGATTGTCCACACAGACTCCACTCTTGGTGATTAACAAGCAGTTATCTCTTTGCTTGGAGGTGGGTAGTAGGTGTCCTATTTAAACAGAGACTGCCGGGAAGCCCTACGAAAGCAGACATCAGAACTGGAAGCCTCTACCACAGAACAGTGTCTTTTAAAGGAGTGGATCGAGCTCCATGTATGCTCTACAAATTTCAGAAATAGGGACATTCCTCAAACAGGCAACAGAAGTTGTCTGAGCTCTCGTGGAATGAGCGCTAATGTGACTAACCTAGCTAACTCATAACATATTCTTATACAGTTCTGGGGACCCACTTAGATAACCTCTGAGATGATACTGCCTGACCTTTAATCCTCCCTGTTGGAGGTCACAAATAGTCCAGGTGTGTGCCTGAATGGTTTTGTCTTGCCAATGTAAAAAAGACAGCGCCCCCACTACATCAAACGTATGAAGTTTAGCTTCCCCTGGGGTGGAGAGAGGCATGGGGAAGAAAACTGGGAGATGAATAAATTGGTTCATGTGGAACTCTGACACAACTTTGAGCGGGAACTTGGGATAAGGCCCAGGAGTGACACTGTCCTTACGTAACACTGTAAAAGCTCACCCACTATGAGGGCCCGAATCTCCCACTAAAAAGTCGGTCCTCACAGGTAAGTGGTACATGGAACAGGCTGCTAAGGGCTCTAAAGGGGGACTCATTAACTCTTCTAATACTGTATTGAAGTCCCAATGGAGGGGGGATCTTCAACTGTGGGAAAACATTAATAAGGCCCTTAAGGAATCTAGCATTGGAAAGGAGGGTGATGTGCATATGATGTTGCTAGATGAATCCTTATGGAGCCGATGGAAAGCCCCAAATGTTTCAAGGGTAGCAAACAGTCCAATATTGCTGAAATGGGTGATGGGAGAAAGCTGGTGCTCAGATGCCCAAATAGAAAATTTCTTTCATTTAGCTTTGTAAGTCAGTCTGGCTGAGGGTTTCCTGATTTGGAGCAGAATGTCCTCAATTTCTGCTAAAAAGCTTCTTTTAATGGACATCAGATGGAACAAAGCTGGGTCTGGTTGTAGGATCTGATCTTTGTTGAGCGATTGTAGGGTAGGGAAGGTAAAGTAATCGGGGGGCTGTGTTGAGAGGTTCATCACCTCCGAATACCAGAGCTGCCTGGCCTATGGTGGGGCTATCATACTCATCAGTCCTGTGTCTTGTCTAGGTTTCTCAGAAAGTAGATCGGAGAAAAGGCATATATCAGCCCCAGTGTCCCGGGGCACCTGACAGGAAGCCCAAACTGAATCCCTCTCTAGAATAAAATATTTGTCACTTTCTGTCCTGCTCTATGGCAAATGGGTCTTTTTCTAGGAATGCCCACAGGCAGAAGATATTCTGTGGGATTGAATTGTTGACAGACCACTTGTGGTTGAACTGGAGAACTGCTTGATAAATTGATCTACCAATGTGTTCTGAAGCAGAACAGGTGCCGAGCTACTGGTGTGACTTCGTTCAGAGTACACCAATTTCACAGTTGAATGGACTCCTGAAAAAGTAGAGATAACCAGACTCCTCCTTGTCTACTGACATAATGCACAGCTGTGGTGTTGTCTGTCAGTTCTTGGATTCAGGATGCTCACGCTACAGGTAGGAATATCTTGCATGCCAGGCTGATGGTTCTGAGTTCCATTATGTTTATGTCCAGCTTCTGCAGGAGAGCAGAGTCCCTGAGTCTGAAGGTGATCTAAATGAGATCTCCCTCCCCATTCGTGAGTGGAAGTGTCCATAATCAGAGTCTTGGTAGGTAGAGGTGCAGAGAGAGGTACTCCCTTGCACACTTGAATTGGGTCTTTCCACCAGCTTAACAAGGAGATGACTTCGTGCAGGACTGTGATGGTCTTGTCCATGTGGTTTCTGTGGGATAAATATACTGATTTCAACCAGCCTTGCATGAAGTATAAGTGAAGTCTGGCAAACTGTATCACATAGATGCACAAGGCCATGTGTCTCAGAAGTCCGAGGCAGGCTCTTACTGATGTTTTTGGATCAGCTTTATGTTTGGTGAGGTTTAGTATCATCTGGAATCTTTCCTGTGGAAGGTAGGCTCTTACTGACCTGGAATCTAACATTGCTCCTATGAACTTTATGCTTTAAGTCAAAGTAAGGGGATTTTTCTTTGTTGACCTTGAGGCCCAGTGAGGCAAAAAGCTTTAAGATTACTTGGATCCAGCCCCTTTGATGGCTGGCTGTTTCAAGGAAGATCATCCCAACAGAAAATTGTCAAGGTATATCGAGACCTGGATTCTTTATCTTCTTAGATGTGCTGTCATGACCTCCAGGCACTTGGGGAATGCCTTTGGTGCTATGGAAAGGCCACGGGGCAGTGGTGGTGAGATGTTCCTAAAAGGAATGTGAGGTATTCCCTTTGGGCTGGATGAACAGATGTGTGAACGTAAGCCTCTTGGAGGTCGAAAGCCACAGACCTGTCCTGAGGATTTAATGAGGGAATCATCCTGCAATTGAAATGACAGATGAATTTGTTGAAATGATGAAGATCCAGAATCAGATGCCAACCCCTCTTCTTCTCTGTGATGAGAAAATAATGAAAATAGTGTGGAAAGTTTCTTAGACTACAGCAAGAACATGCTTTGCAGAACATGCTTAATCAGATGTCACTGTCCAGAGAGGTTAAGTGACTTAGGGCTTGTCTTCACTATCCACTAAATCGGCACAGCTGAATCGATGCAGCTGTGCCGATGTACCTCATCTGGTGAAGATGTGCTAGGTCGATGGAAGAGTGCTCCCCGCCAATGTAATTACTCCACCTGAATGAGAGACAGAAGCTATATCAGTGAAAGAGCGTCTCCCGCCAACATAGTATGGTGTAGACACCGCTTTAAGTAGATGTAATTTACGTCGCTCAGGGGGGTGGTTTTTCACACAACACTGAGTGACGTACGTTACATCAACTTAAGCAGTAATGTAGACAAGCCCTAAGAAAGTCTCCCTTAGTAAGGAGATCTAGAGATGCTAGTAGACTACATGCAGGATCGTTTGAAAGATCCAGGAGATCCGCAAACCAATATTGCCTAGGTTAGAGCAAAGTGACTAGACTGCCGGCCTAGTCCTGTTTGATCTTCATGATCATCAGTGGAATTTACAGAAGCAGTGGAGAGGCATACAGCAGATCCCTGCTGCAATCCAACATGAACACACATCTGTTATTGCGTTTTAGTCTGTCTGTTCTGGAGCAAAACTAAGGTCACTTTGCGTTGCTGCTTCTGGAAAACAACTCTCCTGAAGGAAAAATACACATCCTGGACAGCAGATCCAACAATAACTGCTTCTGAGACCACTTGTGCTATTTTGTGGTCTGCAATTTAACTAGCCTTTTCCCCTTTTCTTCTTAAGTAGCTTAACTAGCCTTTTCTTTACTGGCCACAAGATGCATTTAATGAACTAAACACCAGTCCCAGAAGGACACTGCTCCCCAACAGAGTGTCTAGGAATGAGCTCCCTCTGTTCATTGAGATAGAACATTGCCATGGGGTTGTCTGTCAGTACTTGAACTATGTGGTCCTTGAGTTGAGGCAAAAAGCACTTTGGTGCTCGTCTGATGGCCTGCAGTTTTAGAGGGTTTATGTGGCTTCCCACATCTTCCAATGACGATGAGCTATCAGTTTCCATAATTGGGGGCATCTGTGATAACTTCTGTTGGTGGAGATGGAGTGTCCATACATTGCTTTTTAATTCCCACCAAGAGAGAGGCTCAAGAGCTTTTGAGGGAACAGTCACAGCTGCACTTATGCTGTTGTCAGTTGTTGGCTGCATGTGTGTTCTCTGTGTGCTGCACCAGCTCTGCACAGACAGCTGACGCAGCAGACCTTGATTGAACTGCTTAAGAAGACCACAGACTCAGCTCAGCAGCAAAGGCGCTCAGCCAGGTTTACGGCCGACAAAGCACAGTACTAGCACCTGGCTGACTCTACGGGGTCACTACTACATGTATGCCCCTGACAATGGACTCAGCTCAGTGAACAGCAGGACCTTCCGCTCCTCTGCTGGCCCCTCTGCCACATACATTGGCCAAACCGGACAGTCTCTACACAAAAGAATAAATGAACCCAAATCAGACATCAAGAATTGTAACATTCAAAAACCAGTAGAAGAGCACTTCAGTCTCCCTGGACACTCAATAACAGACTTAAAAGTGGTCATTCTTCAAAAAAAAAACTTCAAAAACAGATTTCAACGAGAAACTGCAGAACTGGAATTAATTTGCAAACTTGACACCATCAAATTAGGCCTGAATAAAGACTGGGAGTGGCTGGGTCACTACAAAAAATAATTTTCCCTGCAGACCACAAAATACTCACACCTTCTTGTCAACTGTTGAGAATGGGCCACATACATCCTAACTGAATTGGCCTCGTTAGCAGTGACCCCCCATTTGATAAGGCAACTCCCATCTTTTCACGTGCTGTATATTTATACCTGCTTACTGTAATTTTCACTCCAGCCATCTGATGAAGTTGGTTATAGTCCATGAAAGTTTAGGCCCAAATAAATGTGTTAGTCTCTAAAGTGCCACAAGGACTCCTCGTTGTTTTTTCTTCTGCAATGTGTTTACGTGAATACTTAGTGCCCAGGAGTGCTTGTGTTTTTGCAATGCAAGCCCTATTCTTGCCAAGTTAACAGGGCCTGACTTTTGCTCATAGCTTGACTCTTGCTAACTTTGATTTATCTCAACACGGCCTGACTTTAGTTCAGGCCTTACACAAGGCCCCTTATACCAGGCATCATGTCTCAGATTCTCTCTTTCTACTACATATGTCATCTGCACTTTACTTCTGAATGTAACATGCTACCACACGATATTGTAATGATCTCAACCACAATCAGGACATCATAAAAGTCATAAGACAAGAGGAAAAATTCCACTGCTCTCTGAAAATTCACATTCAGGATGATCATTGTTTGGTAAATGGCTCAAAATCCCTCCCCCTAAAAGGAAAGCCTGGGTTTGTATTGAGCCCACAATGGCCCCAGTGAAGGATATTCTCTGAATGAGTATCAGGATAGATTTTCCCCAGACCTGGGGATTCAAACAGATTGCACATTCTTCACAGGGATTCTACTAATTCGCAATGAGTTCAGGTCTGAATCAGCTACTGGTCCAGGTAGGCACATATACTCTCTGGACTGGTAGCAACAGTCTCCCACACAAAAGCACAGGTCAAGAGCCCTGAACCTATCTCACAGGGAAAGGGAAGGGATAATAAAAGCCAGAGTCAACATATGGAATTGGACCATTCTATTGCAACCACTCCATTTTCTTAAAACCATGACAGGATGAAGGTCACCCTCCTTCTTAAGACTGAGGCAAATACCTCCAACAGATGCCTTTTCCTCTGTACTGCTTTGGCACTTCTGGAATAGTCTCCACAGCTTGGGGCAAGGAATCCTTCTTCCCTCCCCCCGCCACAGAAATTCCCAGAGGACAGCCAAGCTATTCAGACTGGACCCTGGAGTTAAGAATGACCCCTTGCTGTTCTCAATATTATTGTTATTCACTTTTTTGCACACTGTCACTACATTTGGCAATTTAAGTCACACACACACTGTGTTGCATCCAAAACTGGAATATAGTGCAATTACTCACCCAACACTCAGCTTTAAATAGGGCAGTGATTAGAGGGGCCAGCAGGAACTATTACTGTCTTTGTTGCCAGCTGGAAATACGACTTTTTTTAAAAATATAGTTTTATTTACAAAAATGGGTTGAGTAACTGAGCAATCTGGATTGCTACTAGCCTTACACAGGCTCAAACTACTGGTCCAGTTACATATTGGGTGGGATATTCTAAGTCACGTTTGAAAATCCTGCCCATTATTATTATTATTATTTGTTTTATAGCAGCACCTAGAGGTCCCAGCAGACACCAGAGGTGACATCATTGTGCAAGGGGCTGTACACACAATAAGAGATCATCCCTACCCTGAACAGCTCACAATCCAGGGGTATGTCTACACTACAAGCACTACAGCGACACAGCTCCAGCTATGCCGTTGTCGTGTAGACACTTGCTACAGCAACAGAAGGGGTTTTTTTGGTGACTGTAGTCAATCCCACTGCCTTGAGATGCTGTAGCTAGGTCAACAGAAGAATCCTTCTGTCAACCTAGCTGCACCTACAGTGGGAGTCAGATCAACCTAACTATGTCACACACGGTGTGAAACTTTTCACAGCCCTAAGCAATGTAGCTGGGTCAACCTAAGTTTTAGGTGCAGACCAGGCCTAAACAGACAAAGAGTGAGAAAGGAAGTATCACCCTCATTTCACAGCTGGAGAACTGAAGCACAGACAGATTAAGTGACTTGTCAAAAGTCACACAGGAAAAGTCTGTGATGGAGCAGGGACTTACACCCATGTCTCCCAAGACATAGGCTAGTGACCTAATCACTAGACCATCCTTCCTCTCTGGGAGGTTACTCCCTTTTGGAACCAATTTTTCTGGTACTACTCTACCACAAGAAAGATACGTATCAGTCCACTATTCTAAATTCACATAATTCATCCATATAGTCTGCTCTTCCCATGCTATTCAAGGTTCCATGGCACAGATCAGATCTCTTCAGCCCTTTCCATATGCTCTAGCAAATGGGAACTGACTCAGAGTATGTCTATACTGCAAAAAAAACAACAACAAACAAACAAAAAACCACAGCAGCAAGTCTCAGAGTCAGGGACAACTGACTCAGGCTCATGGGGCTTGTGCTACAGGGCTAAAAATAGCAGTGTATACATTCCACCTCAGGCTGGAGTCCAGGCTGTGAGACTCACCCCCTCACGGAGTCTGAGCCTGAGCAGGAACGTCTACACTGGTGTTTTGAGCCCATGTCCATTGACCGTGGCTCTGACACTCAATGATGCAGGGTTTTTTGTATTCGGGGGAGGGGGTTGTTTTATTTTTGTTTGTTTGGGGGGTAGCTGGTGTTTTTTGGTTTGGTTTGGTTTTTTTTGCAGTTAGACACCCCCTCAGTCACAACCTGCAAACAAACTGTTGTCAGGAATTGTGGCCCAAAGTAGGTTTTTTTCATTTGGCTGGGCCACCAATTGAAGCCATTTAAATGCCATGAGATGGGGCAGCAGGTTTGTTTCAAATGACTCTGAGCCCTGAGTAGCACAGCAGCACGGGCAGCACCAGCCTGCCCATACTAATGACGACAGCTGCACAGGAGAACTGGGAAAGTTTTTCACTTTTCAGTTTTCCAGCCTGTCTAGCTGCCCCTCACAGGAATGCTGTCCCCATTTGGAATCTCCTTGTCTCCTCCATCCCTCTTGAAAATGAAAAGTCATATGCTCCACTTTGCATTATGTACCGGGGCCTCTAAAATTCAATTTTAGACAGTGTGCCATAAGCAGGTTTCTATTATGAGAGCGGAAATCAACCTCCAGAATTAATAGACATCCATCTTATTCTACTGTTTGCACTTAATGTAACAAGAAAAAGATAGTTCTATTCTTTGGGGAACAGGGGGTCATAATAACAAAAAGAATTCATTGGCATTACACAAAAGCAAGGCAAGCGAGATCTGGCCAACAAACAAAGATCAATCACCCACCACTGAAATGCAGCCACCTCCAGGACGAAAGGCAGCAGCTAATTAACAATGCACACAGATGCTCCTCTGTGCAACCATTTTAGGACAGGATATGGAAAAGAAAATTCTACCCACTGAAATTACAGGAGAAACTTTAGTAAACAGGATGTTATTATCTCATTTGAAATGTGGACAGGACACAGGCATTCTCTTAGGAAAATGTCATAGCCTCATTTTTATATCTCACTTACGGAAACTACCTCCACCAGCATAGTGCCCCCTTCACCATGCTCGGGTGTTGTTCCTGTTCTGACTCAGAAGAATGCCAGCTTCTGAATTACCACCATATTTCCTGCAGCGCATGCTTCTCCCATCCAGACACTGACCAGGTCCCAGTGTGCAAGAACCAGTGTCATCACACAGACGATATTGTGAAGGCTGTGGACTAGTGCAAACACCAGATTTGTACAGGAAGGAGGCAAGTGTGGGTGGCATAGCTAACAGGGTTAGACAGAGTTTTGTGCTCAAAGCCTTGAGTATGGGCATAGCTGCACATCCCCAGGAAGAGTCATGGAAACAAACTATAACTCAAAAGTCACAATTCCTTCCCTGATTAGCCTTTGACACAGGGGAGGGGAATAATTGACTGCAGCTCTGAACTACTTACTTCTCCCTTCACAAAGACTCAACTCTACTGGCTGGCATGTTGGGAGGGAAGGAGGTGGAGCCAAGGATCTTCCTGCCATTATCTGCCACCTCTGTCCTCAGTGGGAGAGATAATGAATGCCCTAGTCTCTGCTCTCCCCCTACACCCAAGTTATATGTGAAGCCCACAGGCTGCTCTACTGGAGGGGAAGCATCTTAATTCCTCATGCAGCTGAATTAGGGCCAGTCGCAATCTAGCTCATAATGAAGAGGAGATTTGCTGAGATATAGGCTAAGTCTATACTATATAAGTCTATATAAGTCTGTATTCTAAGTCTCTCTTTTATTTTTAAAAAGTTAGTTAGTTAAGTTACTAGTTAAGTTAGTTAAGCCCCATTTTCAGGGGCAGACCAACAATTTCTGTAACCCCATTTACAGAAATGAAAAGTCACCACTAAAAATCTGCCCTGGATTTCTGGAAAAAATGACTTTCACATCTATTTTTAAAGTACAAAGGAATTGTGGTTCTCCATGTGGTTTTACAGCTTACGGTCCCACACACTTTGCGGATAGTAAAATATGGATGTTTCCCTAGTGGATGAACTTTACTTTAAGAAATTCACAGAGCCTCCTATTTAGGGCCTTCAAAACTATAAGTATTAAAAATATATACCCCTTACGGAAAAGTCCTATAGAATTTAATGGAAAAGAACCCTTCCATGGGCTTTTTTAATCATCCCATACAATTGAATAGAGAATTATATTCCTTCCATAGAAATCTATTAGATAGTTCAGAAATCCCCACTACAGTTTTCTGAACTACCCTATAGAAGGGACAGCCTTCTCCGGGGAAAGGTCTACACTTAAAACGCAGCACTGGAGGAGCTGCACTGATGCAACTGTGCCACTAGAGCATTTAAGTGAAGATGCTTTTATGCTGACGGGAGAGCGTCTTCCGTCAGTGTAGTTAATCCACCTCCACAAGAGGTGGGAGCTATGTTGGGGGAAAGAAGTTTTCCCTCCAACTTAGCGCTGTCTACACTGGGGGTTAGGTCAGTATAACTACATCGCTCAGGGTTTGGATTTTTCACACCCCTGAGCAACACAGTTATACTGGTATAGGCAGGGCCGGTGTAACCACTAAACGAACTAGGTGGCCGCCTAGGGCACCAAGATTTGGGGGCACCAAAAAGCAGTGCCCAAAATTTTTTTTGTTGGAAAACGAATGAATAAAGAAAAGAGAAACATCGTTGAACTTGCATTTTAACTTATCGTTCTCTCATACAACACAGCTATAGCCTATGCCAGCTCTGCATTGCGGGCACAAGCATACTGCTTCACTACGGTACAAAGTGGCAATGACATCATTTTTCTCCTCACGTGTGGCTGTCACCCGCTCTGACAGGCAGTTTGTCGTGCTAAATTGACTAGTTTTCAGAGGTTGTTGACTGAGGCTAACTATTTTTGTTGAGTTGTTTCAGATCTAAGACTCTGGCAATTGCTGCTGCATCATTTCGCTAATACTTTGTGTCAATTGTGTGTGTATGTTAAGTATTTGATGTTTATCATGTGCGAATATGAGTATGTAGGTTGTTGAAATTTGTCATATTGATATTGTCAGTGGTTGTTGTATGACGGAGTATCCGCTATTCTAATTTTATAAACTTTATTAACAACAATAATTGGATATTCTAAAGGTAGAATACAATGTAGTAGATTTTGATATATGGGGGGGCGCAAGGTGGACGTTTCGCCTAGGATGCAAAATATCCTTGCACCGGCCCTGATAGATCTGTAGCGTAGCCCTGGCCTGAGTAATTTCTATAGAACACTAGTGGATTTTTACAGAATCCAGTTGGCATCAACCCTGTTAAATCCTGTGGTCCTTTCTTACTATGGACACGACAGAATTGGCACACTACAAGGAATACATACACACTCAGGGCTACATTGTGACTCACACTGCACACCCACACCATGGAGTAAGGAATACAATCAACCTTCACCTCATTTGGCAGGCTACCCAGACTTGAGTCCAGGCACATATAACAATTGGGACTAGTCATGGACTCACTCCCGTCACAGAGTAGCTGGGTGGGAATGGACAGGAAATGGACAGAGCCATAGCTTCTCCCCCTCTCACCACTGAGTCGGCGTGGGGTTGTGGTAACTTGCTGGTAAGGCCAGTAACGAATAACTACTCCCTAGAAGCAACGGGAGGAATTGTACCTCAGACAGGTGTTTCTAAGGCATGTTTTCCAGGGCTTGTCCTGGGTCGGTGCAGCCTACGCACCAGCCCTTACTCAGGGCTGTGGTGGCTAAAGCTCTCACTGGCCAGTGCAAGAAGCAACACTGACAGTCTCTCTACCAGTTGGGGTTGGAACTGGTCACCTCCCTCCTAGAGAAAAGCAAGATGCTAGACGGCAATAAATAAATAAAATATTAATAATAATAAATAAATACTTAGCACTTATGAGACACCTTTCACCTGAGGATCTCAAAGCACTTTACAAACTTTTATTAGGTAGGTTCTCCCAGTGGTTCTCCAGCTTTTTCATTCTGTGGATCATTTTGTATTTATTTTTATTTAATTAATAATAAAAAACCCATACAAGGCTTTAGGCTCCCCAGGGTGTAATTAATATTAAACACAGAACCCCACTGGCATTAAAATGGTTATTCCAACGGGAACACTGCCACAGCTACATCAAAGCTCCTTTCCAGACCTTCATTGTTCTGAGAAACACACCCTCAACCCTTACCCAAATCTTATCAAATAGATTTCTTCATTGGAGAAAGATCTTTCCAGGCACCATCTTCTGACCCACCATCCCAGTCCTCCAGGCTTAATTCACAAGGAGCCTGATCCAAATCATGATCCAAAGTTCACTGCAGTCAAAGAGTCTTCCCAATTACTTCAACGGGCTTTAGATCTGCCTCAAGCCATCAACAAGCAGGGAACATGAAGCAAATTGCAGGATCTGTGGTAGTCCTTGGATGACATGGATCTTAGTTACACAATAGCCATGTGAGCTAGGTAAGTACACTATCTATTTGACAGGCAAGCTGAAGCACAGGGACATTAAATGACTTGCCAGCGTCACCCAGCAAACCAGTGGCAGAGCCAGGAACGAGGCAGTGTGAGGGGAGAGGAGAACTAGGGACAAAGGACACAGCTATTATTGCATGATACAAACTATTAATTTACTTCTTTTTACAAAAAGGTATCATAAGCTTCCCTGTCCCTTTCCCCACTTGCCAGGGGCTGATCAGAGAGGGAGGAGCCATCTCTTTATGGGCTCATGGGGCAAGAATGCATGTGCTCTCATGGCCAAGCTAAGAGTGTGGGTGATGGTAGTGGTGGGAATACAGCCCAGGGGTCATACAGCTTTCCCCAACCCCTGACGTTCCTCTCCTGCACTCCACACATGTAGGCTAATGATGTGCCCTTTAGGGACCTGCTCATCAGGTTGGGAAACCCTGTACTTCCTAATAACAGAACACCCAAACACAGCTGGCTCCCCATCCACACTCCATATCCTGTGACTGGGTGCAAACTTCAAAAACAGGTTCCCTGGGAGTCATGAAAGAATCACAGAAACATAGAAATGTCTTTGGCTATCCCTCCAGGTGAGGATGATGTCTGCCAAGAGGGTTCATTGGTGGGGTTTTAAGTGGCTGAGGAGCCCAATTTGTACCCTGCAGTTTTTCCCACAGGAGTGACAGGTGTAATCTTGGAGGAGACATAGTTGTTGGCCGGACTGTTGTGCACTTTCTTTCCTCCTTTGTCACTTCTCTGTCTCATGAACACGCCTGTTCTCCTCCAAGTGAGCTGTGGCTTGGTGTATGGGGTGGCACCACTGTGTTCTGTTCTGCATGGAGTCCGTCCAGTTTGTTGGGTTGATGCCTCCCTTTTTAAGATGTACTTTTAGTATGTCTTTGAAATGCTTCCACTGCCCTCCGCGAGCCTTTCTTCCCTGACTTAACTAAGAGAAGAGTACTTGCTTCAGGAAGCGAGTGTCAGGCATACATAGACAGTGGCCAGCCCAGTGGAGTTGGTGTTTCATGACCTGTGCTTTTATACTGCTGATGTTGGCTGCAGAGAGAACGCTGATGTTAGTGCGTTGGTCTTCCCAGCTGATCCTGAGAATCCTCCTGAGGCAGTGCTCCAACCACTTTAGATGTCATCTGAGACCCATAGAGAAGAGTGGAGATGACAACAGGTCAGGTTATTATAGAGGATGATGCTATCTCTGTCGTTACTATTCAATATTTTCATGAATTTTCATTCATAATTTGAATAATGGGGTAGAGAGTAAGCTTATAAAATTTGAGGATGACACCAAGCTGGGAGGTATTGTGAGCATTTTGGACGACAAGATTAGAATTCAGAAGGACCTTGATAATTTGGAGAATTGGTCTGATCTTGGTGCCTGTTTGCACATCCGTATTATTGAAGACTCATTTTTTGAGTAGTAGAAATGTAGGACTGGAAGGACCTTAAGAGGTCGTCTAGTCCAGCCCCTTGTGCTGAGGGAAGACCAAGTAAATCTAGACCATCCCTGACAAGTGTTTGTCTAATATGTTTTTGAAAACCTCCAATGACAGGGATTCCACAACCTTCCATATAGTTCTACAACTTATCCTGATAGTTTCAAGTTTTTCCTAATAGCTAACTTAAATTTCCCTTACTGCAGATTAAGTTCATTACTTCTTGTCCTATCTTCAGAGGACATGGAGAACAATTGATCACCATCCTCTTTATAACACCCTTTAACATATTTGAAGGCTGTTATCAGGTCCCCCCTCAGTCACCTTTTTTCAAGACTAAACATGCCCAATTTTTTAACCTTTCCTCAGAGGTCAAGTTTCCTAAGCCTTGCATCATTTTTGTTCCCTCCTCTGGACTCTACTAGTTTCTCCACATCTTTCTTAAAGTGCGTTGTCCAAAACAGGACACATTTCTCCAGTTGATGTCTCACCAGGGCAGGTAGAGCGGAACAATTACCTCCAGTGTCTTAGATACAACAATCCTGTTAATAGATCCCAGAATGAAATTGGCCTTTTTTGCAGCTGCATCACATTGTTGACTCATTCAATTTGTGATCCACTATAACCCCCAGATCCTTTTCTGCAATATTAGTGCTTAGATAGTTATTCCCCATTTTCACAGAATCATAGAAATACAAGTTTCAGAGTAACAGCCGTGTTAGTCTGTATTCGCAAAAAGAAAAGGAGTACTTGTGACACCTTAGAGACTAACCAATTTATTTGAGCATGAGCTTTCGTGAGCTACAGCTCACTTCATCGGATGCAACAGTATGCATCCGATGAAGTGAGCTGTAGCTCACGAAAGCTCATGCTCAAATAAATTGGTTAGTCTCTAAGGTGCCACAAGTACTCCTTTTCTTTTTATAGAAATACAAGGAACCTCGAGAGGTCAAGTCCAGCCCTCTGCACTGAGGCAGGATGAAATAAACCTAGACCATCCCTTTTGCGCATTTGATTTTTCCTTCCTGTAGTACTTGTGTTTTTATTTAATTTCAATTTGTTGATTTCAGACCAATTCTCCAAATTATCAAGGTCCTTCTGAATTCTAATCTTGTTGTCCAAAGTGCTCACAATACCTCCCAGCTTGGTGTCATCCTCAAATTTTATAAGCTTACTCTCTACCCCATTATCCAAATTATGAATGAAAATTCATGAAAATATTGAATAGTGACGACAGAGATAGCATCATCCTCTATCATAACCTGACACCAAAGTGGCAATGGACCCAGAGGACCCAGGGCCCTAAATCAGTGCTTAATTTGTAGTGAAAGAGATGCTGGGGCTCAAGCAATTGGGTGCTGGGGCTCAAGGAATTTTTTTACATTCATAACCGATGCAGCAAGTCTAGAGGTGCCGGGGCTCAGCCCTGGAAAGCCCTGGCATGAATTGAGCACTGCCCTAAATACACTACAAAGCTCAGTCTACTTGAAGGAAAGAACACACTGCAGTACTAAGAACAATGTCTAATGACTTACAGCTAGTCATTTTAATCAACTGGATGGACTTGTGATTAAGGCACAGGATTGGGACTCAAGAGATCGGTTCTAGTTCTGCCGCAGACCTCCTGTACAACCTTGGGTAAGTCACTTCACCTCTCTGTGTCTCAGTTCCCCATCTATGAAATGGGAACAACAACATTTCCATTCTCCCATGATTTGCGTGTCTCATCTTGTCTATTTGTCCTGTAAGCTCTTCCGGACAGGAACACCTCACACTATGGATATTACAGCACCCAGTACTTCAGGGCCCTTATCTCTGCGGGGGGCTCCAGGTACTATTAGAACACTGATAATTAATAACAATTATTAAGATTTTCTTGGAGACTAAGGCAATGTGAGAATCTGGCATCCTGCACCACTTCAAATATGAAGAGACTGTCATTTCCACTGCAGTTCAAAGAAACACCATGTTACTCAGTAAGGAGAATACAGAAGTGTACAGTCTGATGCCTTTTTCTGCAGCTACGTTAGGACAGCGGCAGCCCTAAGCTAAAAAGCAAAAAGGCACCCCCTCACATTCCATCTAAATTACATTAAAACAATGTAATATCAGGCTGTTAAGAAAGTGATCCTGTCCTAATAATACCCACCATCACCCGGTAAAGAAACTGATCTCAAGATGTTTAAAGAAAACTTGTTTGATAGCATTCTGTCTGGCAAGGAACCACTTATCAACAGTTGTGCTTGTGAAATCTACACTTCTATTGTTTTGCCTTTATGGTCTCTCCTTCTCTTTTGTTTATCTGGATAGTCTCTGTCTGATTCATTGTTTATTTCTGTCTGTTGCATAACTAATTTTGCAAGATTTAAATCAACTAAGGTGGTGGGGCATAATTGGTTAAAGAATTGTTTTGAAATGGGCTGTGATTGGTGAAAAATACGGTTTTGTAGTATTTTAGTTTAAAATGATTGGTTAAGGTAGAGCTAAGCAGGACTGGGATCCAAAAGGAAGTTCTCTGGAACCTAACTACAGGGCCCAGCCCAAGATCAGAGCTGCCACTCCTCAAGACCCTGTCAACCACACCATGCAGAAGCTGAAGCCCCAGACAACCTGATTCTGACTAGCCACCAGGAAAAGTTCATCTGCTTTATTTGGAGTGGTGAGCATTTGCTTAGTTATGTGTATTCTGTTTTGGCAACTGTTAATAAATAGGTTTCAGAGTAGCAGCCGTGTTAGTCTGTATTCGCAAAAAGAAAAGGAGGACTTGTGGCACCTTAGAGACTAACAAATTTATTTGAGCATAAGCTTTCATGAGCTACAGCTCACTTCATCAGATGTATTCATAAATAGAGGTTAAGGATATTACTGTGTAAGGCTCTTTCACTGGTAAAAGGCTCTGCAAACCTGCAGAAGATTATACCCTAAGCCCTAGGAAGTGGGTATGGGTGGCCCTGAGCCCTAGGAACGGGGTAAGGGTAGGTGCCTTTTGCCCAAGGACCTAGGAAGTGGGAAAGGGTGGGGGTGGGGTGCCTCAATTAACAGGGTTACACCTTGAGCTCACAGAAGAGTAAGGTGGGGTGCCCTAGAGTGTGCGGGTAACAGAAGGCTTATTCTTCTCGGACAATACTCATTAGAAAGCTAATCACATGCCTTTGGTAGGGATATTTTATTAGGCTGATGCTGTTTTCCCATTTAAAGTGTAACCCATTCAATAAGAAAGCAGAGGAACCAAGCAAATAGCATGTTCCATGCTTTTCCAATTGCCTGGTAGCGGCACACTTACTAAATTCACACAGACAGTTACCAGGTAACTTGCACTGCACTGAAATAGCGCATTGGGTCAGGTTCTGTGGGTGCAGAGTTTTTGTTTTTGTTTTTTCTCAAGTAAACCAGACATTTATTAGCATTTAAATGGAGTTTGTTCCAGTACATAAGCAGTGAGGTCACATGTAGGTAATGGAATCATTTAAAATTCAAGTAGACAGCAGGTCCAGTGATCCCAGGAGTGATTTTACTTCTTCCATTCATTCTTGTCATAGTCCCATTTGGCCGAGAAGCCTTTGATTGGGTTAACTCTCATGTCCAGCATTCTCTTGTTCTGCATAGCCACCCATTCCTCAGAGAAGGTGTGAGGAACAGGACCATAAACATGCAGTCTGTGCCAAATGACAATTAAGGCAGTGAAGCCAAGGAAGAAGAGCACACCACCACCAACAGTCTTCCACAGAGTTGAAGGAAGGAAGGCACAAGGCTTTGTCCTTCACACAAGACCCGGCTTGAGCATAGACTGCTCCTCACTAGTGCCTCCAGTGACTAGCCACCTCAAAAGAGGCAGGCAATGGCTGCAGAGAGGAGTGCATACAGCTTCCCCATCAAGGTACTCTTGCTGCCCCTTTGCACATGGGAACACAATGCCTCTTTGAGCTTCTACTAGGGCAGTGAGGTTCCACAATGCCCCCACAGTGGGTCTGTGTCTAATAATAAGTGCCCAGCTTCTGTGGATATGAATGTTATTAAGTGACCACCGGCGGTCCAGAGCACAGTTGGAGGGTCACTGCATGACAGGAGAACAGTAAATATCTACATACGTACACATGTAAAGACCCTTCTGGCAGTGGTTGGGATGGCTATGGTCCAACAAGTGCATGTTCTGAGAACTGTTCTGTATATTTTGTGCTTGTGTGGTGGCTGTGAGTAGCCAAGGGTACCACTGAAGAATGCAACTCATCATTTTGGATCTTGGACCCACGGGCCCCATCTGCCTCCTACTGATCTCAATGGAAGGTAGAACGGTTCCTGTGAAATGGAAATTAAACTACAAATGACACTCAAACTGAGCGCCCTCAGTTGCCAGTGTCCCGTTGAGCTCACAAAAGCCAGGAAAAGCTCAGAGGTTAGGCATGAAGCACTCCATCCTTAACCTACTGGACTCAGGGAGAGCAACACTTATGCAGAGCACCATGCAGCACAGTGAGCAATAGCTAGACATAGAGCCTAGTGAAAGGTGCTGAGCACTTACCGCACTCAATGGGTCAAATCCTAAAGCCCTTACTTAAGTCTACTCCCATTGGGAGTTTGCACGAGTAAAGACTGTGTAAAAACTGAGGAAGGACCTGTGGATTTAACCCAATGGGAGATGGTGTTGTTCAGCACCTGTTAGACAAGTTAAAGAAAGCAGCATGACATTTCACCCTAAAATCTGCAGGCCAAATTTCTCTCTGGTGTAACTCCACTGGAGTCAATGGGGTATGACTTTGACTCAACATACCTTTGGCCAGTCAGCCTTGCTTTACTCTCCCCATCTGTGTGCTTGTTTTCCTGTAGGAATTCTTGAAGTCAAGTAGGGAGCAATACCCAAGGGTTCATTGCAAAGGCAGCCTTTGTCATGCCGATTTTTTTTAATGTTCCTTTACAAATCTCTCTTTCTTCACCCATCCCAAACTGTTCCACTGTGGAAACTCAGGGAGCAGCGTGACCGTTACCCCCCTTTCAGTGCCTTCATGTTAAAATACGTGCAGAAAGAAAAAATCTTCACTTGCCAGCTTTTGATGCAACCTAGAAAGAAACAGCTCAGAAGAGTTCCTTTTCCCTAAGCAACGAAATTCGTGGTAAAGCACCATCTTGATCATTCCCAAAGAGATTCATTTACAAAGATCAGTATAGGGGAGGCTTGTTTGGTCTCCCGAGATATATCTCATCCTCTGACAATTCACTGAGACCTTTGCTGTATCTAGCTATATGTGTATAATTATCTGCTCTGATACCTGAGCTTCAATGCAACAGCCTTATTGCAAGTAATCCAAACTATCCCCAAAGGCATGGCACACACAGAACGGTGGGGGAGGGGGAGAACGGGCAGAGGAGGGGCTGTGGACTTTCCCTCTTTTGCCTCTGGAAATCAGCGTTTTAAGGCCTTGTAGTCATTTCCTTGCTAGTGTGAGGAAACTTTTTGTACATTTATATAAAAAAGGTGACCAGAAGTGTGCACCCCCCACCCCATCTTACTTCCTAATATATTATGTCCTCCCCTGCCGAGTCCTGGGATTCAGTCTGGATTTGGTAACTGAAGTGATATAAATGTTAGCTAAGACGCATTCCAGCAATATGGTTCCAATTTAAACTTGTTTTGAAGTCTAAAGGACCAACATGTCTCACGGATGCTTCACTGGACATTTAGATCTAATGTAATTTGTGTAGGAGTGTAAGCTTCTCTCTAGAATCTCCTCTGGAGCCCTCCAGAAGTTAGATCCCTTCCCAAGTGAGACGCAAGGCAATAGAGAGCCTCTTGCATTTGCTGATAGCTTTCCTAACCTCTTTTGATCTTTAGGGCTTTGCTCAGGAAATTGCATTATATTTGCCAGGCCTGGCAGATAAATGAAGCAGAGTAGGTGCTGCACATTGTCACCAGTTTCACTCCTTTTTTCCATTGCTTTCAGTAGACAAGGTCGCCGCCTCCAAAGGAAGCCTTTCTCTGCAAGCTGTTTGCAGTTTACTTCAATAACATGCATCTCGCAATGCTGACTTTACTTGCGCAGACATGCATTCTCCTGCCCCCTCTTCCTCCCTCACACCCCTCCCGAGCCCCTGCCTGAATCCAAGTAATGAGCTTACCCATGGAACTCATTGCCCTTTATCTTGCTGGGGAACGTGCACCTTTTGAACTGCCATCTGCAGATTCTGTTGATGCACTGACTTGTTAACTGTGCCATACTGTGAAGGAAATGGCATGATTTAGATCAAGTGCTCAGGACGGCTGTTCATAAGAAACACTTGAGCCAAGCTGTTGCCGCTCAGGATGTGCCCTGGGGAGAGGGGTTTCGTTTCGGGTCATGCTCTTGCCTTGTATGAGGGCAGGCGCAAAGCACGGAAATCACAGTCCTTCACTGAAGCTGAGGGGAGGGGGGAAAGAAGCATTATGAAACCATAGAAGCGAAGCTGCCAAATTAACTTCTCACCCTTTCAATCACACTCCAGAGGATAAAAGCCTAACATTTCTGCCTCAGAAACAGGCTCAGTTTACACCAAACAAGTTATTTCTCTAATTTATCAGACTTGCCAGCTATCATTCTAATTACTGGAAACCTCAGACTTTTTATGAAGTCAGATGTGCAGCCTTATTTGCATGGTTGTAATATATTGTTAGGTAAATAGGACTTGGGGGAGGGGGAACGCAAAGTTTTTTGAAAAGGTCCTGCAGGTTTCTTTACACAGTTAGGGATTTAACACCGCCACCAAAGAAATGTTTCTGGATTTAATTTTCTGAAAAAAGCATCAACTTCCATCATAATGCAATACAGCTAAAGTCAGCACACATGAAAGAGGCTTAAGAACATAAGAACAGCCAGACTGGGTCAGACCAAAGGTCCATCTAGCCCGGTGTCCTGTCTTCCAACAGTGGCCAGTGCCAGGTGCCCCAGAGGGAATGAACAGAACAGGTCATCATCAAGTGATCCATCCCATCACCCATTCCCAGCTTCCGGCAAACAGAGGCTTGATACAAAACTCACAAAAGACTCCCATTGACATTATTGGGCTTTGGATCAGGTCCTAATTGTTTACCTCCAATCACAGAGCAGCGCAAGTAAAACTTAATAATGACAACAAACTAAGATCCAGAATTCAGAGCTGGGAGGGGAAGAAGGCAACCACTAGACATGAAGAGCATCTGCATAGGCTGCTCACCCAGACTTTCAGAACACGGACACTGATTTGTCCGTTTTATGTAAATGGATGATTAGAGTCATTTTCTAAGACAAATTTACTTTTCTGCACACTCTAAATCTGTTTAGTCACTTTAAAGGTGTCAATTATTGGAGTACGCTAAGACAATGAATTTCTTAGTAATAGCTTTAATAACATTTTGAAATGAAAAGCAGATATCTTGAAGTTGGCTTACTTTGAAAAGACATATGAGTAGATCTGGTTTTAATTTCTATCCTATTCTACATCTGGAATCCCTTATAATTAAAACTAAAAGCTGGACTACTACTTCCACCTGTCAAATGATGAAAAGATGAATGTACTAATAGGTTACTAAATAGCCCAACATGATCGAGTTTACTTTCCCATTTTATACTGTAAAAAATAATTTTGGACATGAGACTAAAGGTCTTTGGTCATTACTAATAACATGTTTTCAATATTAACCTATATACCCCACTACAAACACCATCAGTGCCTTTTGAGTATTAAGCTCTCCAAATTGAACTTTAAGTTTATACACTCACACAGCCCTACTGCTGTAGTGTTCAAAATCTTCCTAGATGTAGATCAGCAGAAGTCATTGCCACTCTTCTTATCACTTCTTTCCCCTATCTCTTTGTTCTTCTCTTTCAACCCATTTTCTTCTCTTATATTAGCCATTTTAATCCATCAAGTATGCCATGCATGTCCTCAAAGGTGAACATCTTTCCAGTGATTTCTATGGGTTTTGGATCAGGATCCCAAAGGGGTGACTGTCTGTATATATTGTACATATTGATCTGTTCCCTTGTGTGTTTCACTGAGCTTGTACCATGATTTTTGTACCCATCTTTTTCATTACTTGGTTTCCCACCTGTTTGTGTTGATCCATCTGTTGCATCTTCTCATAATCCTTGACTGAGAGTTCTTCAGAGCTCACATTTGTACAGCGCCAAGCACAGTGAGGCTCTGATTCCTTATTGCGGCCTCTAGACTCAACCACAATATAAATCAAATAATTGTTGGATTGTTAATCTATATTTAATACATTAAAGTGTAATAAAAACATTTCCCTACATAAAAGAATGCCAAATGTAGTTTCCCAAAGCACTGATACACCACACTGTAATATTTATATATGTAAGGCCAGAGCATGAACCCCTTATAAGGTCAACAGGACTCCTGCTTCCCAGTGTGAGTAAAAGGCTTGCACTCTGGCCCTTCGTGGAGATTCTTTCCAACAAAATCCTCCCTACTGATCTTGAAAGCTTTTGCAAAAATTACAAGGGTACAAAATACATTTGCAGTCGTACAATTTTTTTAAAAATTACTGAAGAGTGAAGAACTTATTTTAAAAAGTAAACATTCAGCCTCATCTCTGGAGAATCCTTGTAGCACAGAGCCAGCTGTGTGGGCAGTCTCTAAAGATTAATCATCTCACTGCCTGCTCTTGTTTCTCTGACCATAGAAATATGGAAATAGCCAATATGGAAAACAGAACTTAATTCTGATTGAAAAATACTTTGGAGGAGTCAAACACTGTGAAGCATTTACTCTGGAGTCGAATTACTCTTACTAATATCCTTATTATTTCTCTTATTTGTACCATTATATCATCATCGCTGTTGCCATTTTCATTGAGAGGAGAAAGCAAAAAGAATCAGTTCTGAAAATCGCTGCATGATGATTTATAATAATGCTGCATTTTTATATTACTGTATTCCATGGTGGAAAGTCAAGTCTTGAGTCCTGGATGCCCACAGAACTCCCAAAAATGCCTCCTTGGCACATTCAGGCTCCCAGACGTGAAGATCCAAGTATAGTGTTTCATTTCAGCTGAAGTTTAATGGAAGGAGTTGTCCTAACATTACAAACACACAGTACTTAACTTTTTAGGTCCAAGCAAAGAGTGATGGTTCAAAAGCCTCTGCAAATAGGAAACGATGCAAGTATTAAACATTATAATGGGTATGGAGAGATATTCGTTAACGTTTACCCACTGGGATGTGGATGAACACTTTGTTGTGAAGGGCTTTCAGTTGTTAAGGTTAACACACTTTGTGTCAGATCCTCAAGCGTGTGTAAATCAGCATAGCTCCATTTCAGTCAATGGAACGACGCTGATTTATAGCAGCTGAGAATCACCATGCCGCCACCCTCCCCCCCATACACGTTTCCTCCTCCCCGACACCCCACACCCCTGTCTTGGAGTGTAAAACATATACACCCTAGAAAGGCTGATGACAAATTTGAAACTGCGTAGGAATATGCTGAACCAAAAGTCTGACTCAAACCCAGACGGGCCGTTTGCCTTTTAAATCACAAAGAGCTGCTCTCTTAAATGCTACTGTCAAAGGAGCGTTTTTAAACATGCATCAAAACTCAATGGCTGCACCCTCCAGTCTGTGCAGCACACACCACATTCCATAAAAACTCAACCCCTTCTAGTGCCGATTCATAAATGATGTGTTGGTTTAATCTATTTTTCACAGGGGGTGTTTGAGAACAGGAAAATTAGAAACAGGTAGAATGGACTATTATTACTGTCTCGTACTTTGCTTTTGTACATGAGGATTGGATTAAGATAACATCTGGTCTATATTTCTTGAACTATTTCCCTTTTATCACAAGAAAATCGGCAACCCATCTCACAACTGCTCTTAATTTAGATCTAAATATCACTGATGAAACATTGTACAACATGCTGTTATCTATTAAAATGATTTCCCTGAAGGAAGAGTTGATACTTTTATATTTTCCAGCAAAGCCAACCATACTCCCCTTTAGCACTAACGGGTTACTTTATAATCATATGCTCAAATGTTAAAAACATAACAGGTCTAGGGGCCAGATCCTCAGCTGGTGTAAATCTGTGTTGCTTCACAGGCGTCAGTGCAGTTATGCCAGTTTACACCAGCTCAGGATCTTGACCCTTTGGGAATACAGATTTTGATTCATATAAGGTCCAGTCCAGAAAGATACAGAGAGCCTTCTGTTTCCATTGGCTTTAACAAGAGTTGATGAACGATAACCACATTCTTAAGACCATTCTGATTTAGCAAAGTACATAAGTATGTGCTTAAAATTAAGCATGTGCTTAGATGGTTGGCTGAGTCAAGGCCTTAATCTTCTCTTTTACACATACAGCAGATTAATAATAGATGGCCTTGAGTTTTTGTTTGGGAAGCAGACAGGTAGGGCACTGTATATCTCCTGTTTAGTTCAAACAAAAAAATTGTCAGTGGAATGCAGTAATCTTTTTTTCAGTACTTTGAAGAGTTCAAGTCCCCAGAAAGCAGCCTACTGAGTTCAGCAAATAAAAACTTCTATTTTCTTCACGTGTCTATAATTCATTTCCATGGACCATAAATCAGAAAAAGAAAAGAAAGGTATTTTACAGTCTCAAACTATTTTGCATACCTTCAGTGCACATCGGGTTTATCCATTTCCATTGTATCATTGCCACATAAAGCAGTGGAATTAGATAAGCATACACTCTATGCATTAACCAATCTGATCTGAAAGTATTTTGCACCATTTGGATATACCATTTGCTGCTGATCAGGGGAAAAGAAGAATCTGAAACTGTAGAAAAATCATCACCCTTTCTTTCAAAGCATAAACAATCTGAAGGGGGAGAAGCATACAAAGAATATAATTGACTGTCAACCAGTCATCTTGTATTTTTGGAGGGAATTTTGAGAATAAAAAGTCTTTAGTAGTTATCGGTTGTCAGACTGGAGCCATTCATTTTTCACCTGCTTGTGTTTGTTGTCTGGCAACTAGTCAAAGGTGCTATTAGTAGAATTAAGATCCAGAAGAAAAGATTGCCCTGTAGGAGGTAAGATAAGGGCTGGAAAGTGTGGCTCGTTATCAATATCACAATAAGGAACAGGTCAGAAAGGATTCAGTGTAGGTTTCATTTCAAACAGATAATCTCTGCTGAAATAATAGTGTAATTGTTGCTTTGAAACCCTCATGTGCTGCAGCACACTACAGCTCATTCGCTACAAACTCTGGATTTTACTGAAGAACCTCAGCAAGCCTGAAGCAGACACACAGAAAAAGTGAGAAAAGAAAGTGCAAAAGCGGAAAACTGCTTTATCCCATACTACCAGGTCAATATAGTGAAGCATAACTTATTATTTGGGGCAGTTTTATACCTTGATTTATGTCTCTTCTCTCCTTCAGACTGCTTTCTGTCTGGCTACAAAAAGTTTTGGTCTATATTCATGCAGTAACGTAATACAAAATATTGCAAGAGTAACAACAAATGTCAGTACAGTACATTGCCAAAACCCTGAACCCAGCCAATGAATGAAAACTCCCCAGGGTAATTCCTTAAGACATATATATTAGTTTGACTCAAAGTCTTCAAAACAGTCATTAGCACAAGTTGTAATAGCAAGATGCAATGGCAGCTGATGCTGACCAAAATAATTTTTAGGTTTTTTTGGCAAAATGCCTGAAAGTTGACCTTGAAAAGTAATTGCTGAATGGGCTTTTCATTTTTCAGATATTGTGCCAGTCTCTTAACTGTCTCTTTTGTAAATATGTATTAACTGTTTGAGGATTAATCTGCTATTTGTGTTACTGCTTGCAGGAAGAAGCAACCGGCAAAACAGTTGAAGCTCTCTCTTAAGTCCTGAATGCATAAAATATATGCAAATAAACAATACAAAGGTGCAAAATAAACACAGTAGGAGGCATTCTCCCACCCACTATGGCTCCATGCCCTGTCGCAAATGGGGGCCTAAAAGCCCCACACAGATGGATAGGGAAGAATCCATCCTGGCAGGGGCAATGTGTAGGACAATGTATGACCCATTGCAAGCCTCATATTTTTGTTCTGTGTTTTTACAGTCCCTAGCACAATGGGGTCCTGGTCCAGGACTAGTGATCCCAGTTGCAATGGTAGCACAAATAAATAATAATAAAGGGAGGTAGGCAGGACTGTAAGGTATGTTCTGAGCAGCTCTTTGTTGTGAAGCCACTCATATCAGCCTTCATAGGCATGATATAGAGATTTCCTGAACTGCCTAAATTACTCCAGTGGCTGTTTCAGCTCCCAGAGTCAGGTGGCCACACAGATGGCATAAAGCCACCTTCGCCCTCATGCCACCAGACCTAGAAGAGAGACAGAACAAAATGTCAACCACTGAATTCTGTGGTTATCATGACCACAGATATGCATATGAATGTGTATATGTCTGCTCTATCCTAGGGCTCTCTGAAGCACCCCTTACTGTAGTAGCTAAGAAAGTGTGTGTGTTACTTTTTACTCCAACAGTAACTAGGTAGAATATTAAACAGAAACTACTAAAGCTGAACGTTTTTAAATCTGGAGGACTGGGTAACTTGCACCCAAGAGCTTTAAAAGAATTGGCTGAGGAGCTCTGAGCCATTCATATTAGTATTTAATAAACCGTGGAATACTAGGGAAATTCCAGAGGAGTGGAAAAAAAGCAAATGCGCCAATATTGAAAGGGTTAATGGAATGACCTGGACAATTATAGACTAGTTAGCCTGATGGATCCTAGGCAAAATCATGGAAAGGTTGCTATGGGTAAAGAATCAAAGGATGGCAGCACAGGACAGGGTCGGTCCTGGGGCCGGTTTTATTCAATATCTTCATAAATGATCTGGAGGATGGTGTGGATTGCACTCTCAGCAAATTTGTGGATGATACTAAACTGGGAGGAGTGGTAGATACGCTGGAGGGGAGGGATAGGATACAGAAGGACCTAGACCAATTGGAAGATTGGGCCAAAAGGAATCTGATGAGGTTCAATAAGGATAAGTGCAGGGTCCTGCACTTAGGACGGAAGAACCCAATGCACAGCTACAGACTAGGGACCGAATGGCTAGGCAGCAGTTCTGCGGAAAAGGACCTAGGGGTGACAGTGGACGAGAAGCTGGATATGAGTCAGCAGTGTGCCCTTGTTGCCAAGAAGGCCAATGGCATTTTGGGATGTATAAGTAGGGGCATAGCGAGCAGATCGAGGGACGTGATCGTTCCCCTCTATTCGACATTGGTGAGGCCTCATCTGGAGTACTGTGTCCAGTTTTGGGCCCCACACTACAAGAAGGATGTGGATAAATTGGAGAGAGTCCAGCGAAGGGCAACAAAAATGATTAGGGGACTGGAACACATGAGTTATGAGGAGAGGCTGAGGGAGCTGGGATTGTTTAGCCTGCAGAAGAGAAGAATGAGGGGGGATTTGATAGCTGCTTTCAACTACCTGAAAGGGGGTTCCAAAGAGGATGGCTCTAGACTGTTCTCAATGGTAGCAGATGACAGAACGAGGCGTAATGGTCTCAAGTTGCAGTGGGGGAGGTTTAGATTGGATATTAGGAAAAACTTTTTCACTAAGAGGGTGGTGAAACACTGGAATGCGTTACCTAGGGAGGTGGTAGAATCTCCTTCCTTAGAGGTTTTTAAGGTCAGGCTTGACAAAGCCCTGGCTGGGATGATTTAACGGGGAATTGGTCCTGCTTTGAGCAGGGGGTTGGACTAGATGACCTTCAGGGGTCCCTTCCAACCCTGATATTCTATGATTCTATGATTCTATGAATTAATGCCAATCAACATGGTTTTATGGATAATAAGTCTTTTCAAACAGACTTGATATCAATTTTTGATGTGATCACATGTTTGGTTGATAGAGTTAACTGTGCTAGCATAATGTGCTTAGAGTTCTGTAAGGCATTTGACTTAGTACTGCACTACATTCTGATGAAAAAATCAGCACTATACAAAAATCAATGTAGCATATATTACATGGATTAATATATGGCTAACTGATAGATCTTAAAAAGTCATAAATGGGAAATTATTATCTCGTGTTTCCAGTTAGGTCCCACAGAGATTTGTTTGTGGCCCAATGCTATTCATTATCTTTATCAATGATTTAGAAGAAAATGTAGAATCACTGCTGGTAAAGTTTGTAGATGACACAAAAATTGGTCAAAGTCAGTTCTGCAGCGTAATCTGGCTCACTGGATCACTTGGGCTGACTTGAATAACATGTATTTTAAAGGTTTCAGAGTAGCAGCGGTGTCAGTCTGTATTCGCAAAAAGAAAAGGAGTACCTTTTGTGTGGCACCTTAGAGACTAACAAATTTATTTGAGCATCAGCTTTCATGAGCCACTGCATGCATCCGATGAAATGAGCTGTAGCTCACGAAAGCTGGTGCTCAAATAAATTTGTTAGTCTCTAAGGTGCCAGAAGTCCTCCTTTTCTTTTTATGTATTTTAAAGATCATGCATTTAGGAATAAAGAGCATAGGTCACACTTACCGGGTGGAGAACTGTAGTTTGGAAAGCAGCAATCCTGAAAGGGATTTAGGGACCCGAGTGGACAATCAGTTTAATGTAAGCACTCAATGTGATGTGGTGACTAAGAAAGCTAACACAACATTTGGATGTTTAAGCAGGGGAATACTGAGTAAAGTTGTAAAGTGGTATTAACACAATATATGGCATTATTGGGTCCACTACTGGAATACTGTGCCCAGTTCTGGTGTCCACATTTCAAAAGGATGTTGACAAATTGGAAAGGGTTCAGATAAGAACTACAAGAATGATTTGAGGTCTCAAAAACCTACCTTACAGTGAGAGACTAAAGAAGCTTAATCTATTTAGTTTATCCAAAATAAGATTCAGAGGTGACTTGATCACAATGTATTCACGCCTACATGAGAAGATTTCTGATAGTAGAGACATTCTTAATCTAGCTGCAACAGGCAAAAAAAGATCCAATGGCTGGAAGCTAAAACTAGACAAATTTCAGACTAGAAATCAGATGCACGTTTTTAACAGTCAAGGTAATTAACAATTGGAACAACCTATCTAGGGTTTTAGCGGATTCTCCATCACAAAGTCTTTAAATCAAGATGGAATATCTTTCTAAATGATACAATCTAGCTTAATCAGAAGTTACAGGCTTGATGTTTAATACTACTTTTAACTTTACAAATAGCCAAATCTAAATGGAGGCAAAAATATTACTTGTATTCCTAAATATTTTGGACCAAGTGAACTTGACCGGCAGCTAATATCTGTGGGTCAAGAACAGACTATGAGCACTTAAATAGCACAGGGTTTGGAAGCTTTGAGGAATATACAAAACAAATCCTTCTGCAATAGTCAGAAGACCCTAGAAAGAAATGGTGTATGCATTCTGAAATTAAATGATCTACATGCTTTTTGAGGCATTACCACTGACATTAGGTGATAAAGATATTTCAGAGTAAACCAAAATAAAAACATTTTTGTTTCATGCAGAAGGCATACTGAACTTCTAGCAGGAATTGAGAACGTCACACCAATTAGATCAGGAGTTCTCAACCTGGGGGTCCGGATGCCTCAGGGGGTCACAAGGTTATTACATGGGGGTGGGGTCACGAGCTATCAGCCCCCACCCCAGACCCCACTTTGCCTCCAGCATTTATAATGGTGTTAAATATATAAAAAAGTGTTTTTAATTTATAAGGGGGGTTGCACTGAGAGGCTTGCTATGTGAAATGGGTCACCAGTATAAAAGCTTGAGACCCACTGAATTAGATTATATCTTAGCTACCCACTCAGAATAAGCAATTGATTTAACAGACACTTTGAGCAGAGATGTTAGTTCATTTATTTTTGTTGCTATTTAGTCATTTGTAGCCAACACCGCATCCTACCCCCACCATATCTGTGAGTCCTTAGTTTCGCTGGGGCTATTCCCTTGAGAATTGGAGGAGCCACATGAACCAAAAGCTACAACACAATGCTTTCTCTCTGCTGCAAGAACTGGTCAGTGACACACAGGGCTGGTCTGTCTAAGCTGTTGCTATCAAACCAGCCCAGTGTGAGTTAAAATAGCCTGCAGTAGGGGCCCAGAGGGAAAACAATCGTGTCATTGGCTGTGTCTACACTCCCCCTTTCAGTGCTAAAACTTTAGTCATTCAGGGGGGTGAAAAAATACCCCCCTGAGCGACAAAAGTTTTAGTGCTGAAAAGTGCCAGTAGAGACAGCACTTTATCGCTGGGAGCCACACTCCCAGGGATAAAGCTACTGCCCCTCATTCGGGGTGGTTATTTTTTATCACCAGGAGAGCTCTCCCCCAGTGATAAAGCATGGCTACGCTGTCCACATCACAGCACTGCCGCAGCCATGGTGTAACATAGGCAGTGTAGATATACCCATTATCATTTCTGTGAGACATTTAGGGCCTGGTCCAACTGCCACAGGAGTCGGTGACACAGCTCCCACTCACTGCAACAGGAGCAGGATGGACCTTTAGGGGGAACCCTTCTTCCCAACCCTTTGAGCAACTTGGCTGGGTACCGAGGAGCTCTGTGGCAGAGCACGGAAAGACTCTTTTCCCTCCCGCACAACTGGAGTGCAGCCACTTTGCAGAAGCTACCCTAGTCTAATGGAGTAGCATCTTCATTAGGAGGGATGCTATATGCTGGAGTGTCCTCCATGACCCTAGTGTGTCCTTCCTCCTCTAATGGGGAGTAGGACTTCAAACTATTTCAGAGTGTAGACCACATCTTAACAGAGATGGACACTTCCTCTCCTGTTTGCGTTCACAGGAACCATCTCCTCTCCCATTTACATTCTTGGGGCAACTATATCTCACATGGAGATATAATGACAGGAAGTTATTTAATGTAATCTGAGCTTCTTTTCAATGCAATTTAGCAGCTGAAAACAAAGAGCCTGAACCATCTGATCAGCTAAATCTCTGCTGGCCACCAACAAGTGCTCCACAAACCACAGGCTTTGAACGTCTGGACTAAAGCAGGCTACTAGCAATGAGTCCTCTAGCCCCGCCCCTCTCCCACACGCACCCCACTACACAGCCACCTGAAATCCTGCCTCCCGGGTCATGGAACTGCACTGATTCTGGTGCCAGGGGGCCCTCTGCAACCACAGAGGAGGCAGTATCATCCTGTTTACACTTCATCTCACTGATGCATGTGAGTGAATGTAATGCTGGTGGGAAGTGTCGGAATTACCCCCTTGGAGACAGCCCACAGAGCAGGCAGACAGCACAAGCATCAGCAATGCAAGCTTCCCGCACACTGCCTCACTGCCACTCAGCCCTGTGCCAGAGGGACAACCTTCAGGAGGGAGGGTAGCTCACATTCTGTGCCCATCCATTCCTGTGCCTCTCAGCTGAGACTTTCATTCAGGGACTGTCCTGATGGCATGTTTGTCAAATAGACAATTGTTCACCTAGATTGAGAACACCAGACTCATTTCACAGAAGTCACTGGTCAAACAAACAGTAACAACTTTCCCTCGCGATTGAAACCAGCTGCACTTGAATCAGCATTACAGCAAATCTATAGACAAAAATCTCTGTGAGATATTACCAATATTCTAATCCAGTGGTTCCCGAAGTGGGGTCCCTGGATCTTGGGGGTCCACTGTGGGTTATTCAGGGGTCCGTCCCTTGAGCTGTGGGGCAGCAGGGCCAGAACTGCACTGTGGCCAGAATGCACCAGAACAGTGTTCTGGCATTTCTGTGCACGGAGGACACCATTTTGTTTTCAAAATGGCGTTCTCTGCAGAGCGGGATCACAGATTGTGCATGAGAGGTCAAGCTGGCAAGGGTGTTCTGGCAATGCCAGAACTTGCCCATTCAGGACTATATCACAAAATAGAATAGAATATCAGGGTTGGAAGGAACCTAAGGAGGTCATCTAGTCCAATCTCCTGCTCAAAGCAGGACCAATCCCCAATTTTTGCCCCAGATCCCTAAATGGCCCCCGCAAGGATTGAACTCACAACCCTGGGTTTAGCAGGCCAAGCTCAAACCACTGAGCTATCCCTCTCCCCCAATAAATAAAATAATTTTAGTTAAAGTGGAAATGAGGGTTATGTGACAAAAATGGATCAGTGGTTAAAAAGCGGAAGGATTAACAAGAAAAATATATCTGCTATTGAAAAAGAACGTGAAATCAACAAGGATCAAAGTGACAACAGAAGTATAGAGAAGTGATAGAGAAGCCTCATCAATTATTATCACTGGGGAGAAACATAAAAATACAGAAGGTAACAAACTTATTGAAAGCAGAAAGAAGAAGAGGATGTCTGATGACCGTTATATTAAATTTGGCTTTACACCTGTGTTGTACAAGAAGATACACAGTTGCCAAAATGTGTTTTATGTTACGAAGTGTTTTCTGATGAGTGTATAAAACCAGCCAAACTCAGCTGTTATTTAGCTATCAAACATGCTCTATAAAAGATAAGCCTGTAGAATTTTTCAAATGAAAATTATGCTAATTGAACTGGAAAATTGAGTGTTATTAACACAACCCATGTCAACAGTAAAGCTCTCAAGGTTTCATATAAAGTTAGCTACAGAATTGCTAAGGCTGGAAAACTGCACACAATTGCTGAAGAACTGATTCTTCCAGCAGTGAAGAACATGGCAAACAGAGTGCTAGGAGAGAAGCAAGGAAAGCAATTAAGATTATTCCCTGTCGAACAATATGGTATCTAGAAGAATACCTGACACAATTGATAAAGTGGAAAAACAACTGGTGTTTCACTTGCAGCTGAGTCCATAAATTGCCTTGGAAATCGATGAATCAACATTGTTGACTTTGCTAGTTGGCTAATCTAGGGTGACCAGATGTCCCGATTTTATAGGAACAGTCCCGATTTTTTGGGTCTTTTTCTTATATAGGCTCCTATTACCCTCCACCTCCTGTCCCGATTTTTCACACTTGCTGTCTGGTCACCCGAGGCTAATCTTGCATACATTTGTTATATTTTTGGTGATGAGATGATTGAAGACTTTTTGATTTGTTGTCTTTTGCCCACATGCACAACAGCAGAAGATATTTTTTGAAATTTTTTTTATAGAAACATTCTTTCCAAAGACATGGGGAGTGAACACTCGATGTTACTTCTTCACATGGAAGTCCATTGGTTATCCTGGGGTAGGGTATTGACCCATTTTTTCAAACTTCACTCAGAGATATTGTTGCTTTCTATGGATTATCCTTTTGAGCTTTCGGACTGTGTTAAAGATGAAATTTGGCTATCCCAGTTGGCATCCTTGATGGACATATTTTCTCAGTTAAATGAACTGAATTTAGGTGTCCAGGGAATATCAGCAACCATGTTTGATGTGCAAGACAAAGTCAATGCCATGATAAAACAGCTTCCATTAAGATGTCATCATGTGACAAATGACAATTTTGCTGTTTGCCTTTATTAGATTTCATTTTTATGTGACAATGACTTGACTCTCAATGAAAATGTAAAATGTAGCATTCTTCAGCATTTAGTGAACCTCAAGGACAATTTCTGAGAATATTTCCTGTGAAGACGGATGCCAACAATTGGAGTCAAGATCCCTTTGCTGAAGAAGCGAAGCCAACGATGGATCTGAGTATAGAAGAACATGAGGAACTTATTGAACTGTTGTGTAATGGAGATTTTAAATGGACTTTAAAAAGGATTCGTTGATCCAGTTTTGGCTGCAACAGAAGTCAGAGTATCTGAGGCTGTCAGACAGAGCTGTGGCATTTTTCATCCTGTTCGCCACTACCTATTTGTGTGAAAGTGGTTTCTCGACACTTTTGTCTCATTAAAATCAAAATATAGATACAAGCTGAATACAGAGCATGATCTTAGGCTGAAACTTTTGAATATTGTGCCAAATGTGTCAAAAGTGCATTCACAAAAGCAACCCCACCCACCACACTGAGTAACACAATATGCTTCTTTTATTTCAGTTTTAAATTTAAATTAGTTTTAACCACAGTATTATTTTTCACATTTTTATATCAATACCTATGATTTCTTAATTATAATACTATGTTTGATTTATGACTATCTTCCATAGTGTTCTAAAGATAATACCTACCTATGTTTTGATATACAGTTTAATGGTTATAATAAATGAATAACTTGTAATAATTGCAGGCTGTTTACTGTTGGTCCCTTCAGGAGTCTTATTTTAATTACAAAAATATTTTTTAAATAATAAATTAACCCTAGCTAATAGAATAATAACAACATGAAACATATGCATAAAAATGAAAGGGGTCTGGGAAATTTAGTAGGATGCCAAAGAGTTCTTTGACGGGGGGAAAGTTTGGAAACCACTGCCTATTCCATCCAGTCCCTCCATTTCATTGTATTACATTCATTGGGATGCAAGTGAAGTTGAGTTGCAGGCCTTTAAAAATACTATTTCCTGTTACCTAATTGGTTGTGCTCCTCAGCATCTTAAAGGGGGAAGGAGATTTCCTTATTTAATGGTGAAAAGTGTAAGCAGAATTGCATATTTGAGGAAAAACCATATCCAGGTTATTAATACTAGGAAACGTGCTTTATGGATGCAGAATGATACAATTAGATGAAGTTCCTCATTTTAAAAATGCTTTCTTCTTAACCAGGGATTATTCTGGATACCACTCATCAAGTGTGTTTCCCACAAGACTTTAGCAAATTCCTTTCTTCTTTCATTCCCCAAACCAGCAAGTGCCTTTGGAGGACTAGCCTTTCTCCATAAAGTGGCTTCTACCTCTAGCGTGCTCTTATCATAGACCTGGAGACAGCTTGCCCTTTGACAACCAACCAGTGAATGGTTAAAGTTCCATTTACTATAACCATGCATTTCCTAGGATTAAGTTTTTAATAAGGACCATCTAAAGAAACAATCCAGCTAACATTGTATGAAAACACTTCTCATCCTATTACATTACCCCCACAAAGTCCCTCTCCCCAGAAGGAAAGATGGTGTAGCTACAACCACCAAACATAGTGTAAGATCAATCAGGCATACCACCATTTACTATGATTCCATCAGATCTCACAAGCTATGCAGGCTAGGAAGGGGTCAGGTCAGTGTTTGAATCAGAGAACCACTTTGGTATAACCTGTCAAGTGACAACAGCCTAATAAATCCCTGCACTCCACAAAGTTCATCGTACCGCTTGTCACAAGTACTGCGCTAACTCCATCTTTGACCCCTCCTTGGTCTTTCCAAGAGCACCCATGTATGTCTTAGCTCTTGTGCCGTCACTCTCTTAGGCCATCTCTACACTACAAAGTGAAGTCGACTTTATGTAAGTCATCATTGAGCCTCTGAATTAAGCAAGTCAATCTTGCGTGTCCACACCACGCTCATTGGGTCAGCGGACTGCACCCTGACTAGCAGCACTTGCATTGATGCATGGAGCACTGCACTGTGGGTAGCTATCCCATAGTGCACATATCCGAATGGAATTTTGGGAAGGGCTTGCAATGCCTCATGGGACCAAAACATTGTTACGGGTGGTATTAGGAACATGGTGTTAGCCTTCCATGATGCACTTTCCTTCCTCCCTCCCTGATATCAACGGCAAACAAACCAAGGCTTTTTCACGCCTTTTTTCGAAAGTCTGGTTTAGCCATGGAGACACCATAGCACGATATGCATGGACCCTGCTCAGCAGTACGCTCTTGTTGTGGGCATTACAAATACTTCATGCCTTACCTGCAGTATTTCCACAGCCGAGACAGGAGCCGCTACACAGAACATTGCGATGTCACACAAGTAGCCCTGCTGCGAGACATAGAGCAAAACAATTTGCAGGTGCTGGCAACAGTCACGTATCAGCTGAACACAGTTGAACGCCGTTTCTGGGCCCGGGAAACAAGCACTGACTGATGAGATCTCATCATTATGCAGCTATGAGATGATGAGCACGGCTGCAGAACTTTCAGATGCGGAAGGCCACTTTCCAGGAACTTTGTGCAGAGCTTTCCCCAGCCCTGAAGCACAGCAATACTTAAGTGAGAGCTGCTCTCACAGTGGAGAAGCGAGTGGCGATCACTCTGTGGAAGCTTGAAATGCCAGACTGTTACTGGTCAGTGGGGAATCAATTTGGAGTGGGTAAATCTACCGTGGGATCTGTTGTGATCCAAGTTTGCAGGGCAAACAACAGACTTCTGCTAAGAAGGGTAGTGACTCTGGGCAACGTGCAGGACATAGTGGATGGTTTTGCCGCAGTGGAGTTCCCTAACCACGGTGGGGCTATAGACAGCATGCATATCCCTATTTTGGCACCAGACCACCTTGCCAAAGAGTACATAAACCAAAAGAGATACTTCTCAATGGTGTTGCAAGTGCTGGTGGATCAAAGGGCCATTTCATTGACATCAATGTGGGATGGTCAGGAAAGATGTATGACACACACATCTTCAGGAACACAGGTCTGTTCAGAAAGCTGCAATCAGGGACTTTCTTTCCAGACCGCAAAATAACCATTGATGATGTTGACATGCCAATCATGATCCTGGGAGACCCAGACTACCCCTTGCTTCCATAGCTCATGAAAGCGTACACCGGCCGCCTGGACAGCTGTAATGACCGGTTCAACCATAGGCTGAGCAAGTGCAGAATGGTGGTGGAATGTGCCTTTGAACATTTAAAAGGTCACTGGTGCTGTTTGCTTACTAGGTTAGACCTCAGTGAAAGCAATACCGCATTGTTATTGCTGCCTGCTGTGCGCTCCATAGTCCATAATATCTGTGAGACAAAGGGAGAAAAGTTTCCACCGAGATGTAGGGTTGCGGTTAATCGCTTGGCATCCAATTTTGAGCAGCCAGATATCCAGGCAATAAGAAGAGCCCATCGAGGGGCTCCATGAGGCTTTGAAAACCAGCAATGAGCATCTGATGACGTGAGCTGTAGCTCACGAAAGCTTATGCTCAAATAAATTTGTTAGTCTCTAAGATGCCACAAGTCCTCCTTTTCTTTTTGCGAATACAGACTAACACGGCTGCTACTCTGAACCCTGAGTAATGTGACACTTATCTTTGTTGTTCCTTACCAAACTGTCCCCTCCATTGCATTTTCTCCACTGTAAAACTCCACCCCCAACAACCACCATGCATGGAATGAATAAAGAGCCTTTTTTCCTCAATCAGTTTTGTTTTATTACGCACAAAAATGCACAGACACCAAAGGAAAGTAAGATAACCTTGGGCAAAAGGGCTGATAACATTGTGAGGGGAGAAACAAGGAAAGCTTGCATGCAGATGCACTGCAATAACTATTAAAGGTCTGGGAATGGGCACCTTCTGTTCCTTGTACCCTCCTCTGGTGTTGAGTGCAAGGGATACTGAGCCCCCGCCTCCCCCCCACCCACCCTCACACCTACCCACCCACACACCTTATAGGACCTTGGGGGAGGAGGACTGGGCACTGGGCGATGATGGCAGGCAGTTCTGTATCGGCTGCAGAGGAAGTCTGTAGACCAGGCCCCAGTTTGGAATCATGCTATTCTCCCATTCTCAGACCAGATTCTGAGTTGCAGTCCCCTGTATATCAACCATGATGATCTCAGTAACTTTGACTTATGTCCAGAACTTGCAATTCTGATCCCTCCAGGTCAATGACAGTGGTAATTGCCATCCAAAAGCCTCCTTAAAGCAAAGTCTCAGTTTATTTAGAACAAGAGCATTTCAGAAAAACCATACCTTAAAAATAAATGACTGTACTCGCGTCTAGCTTTTCCCTAAGGCTCATCATTCCCTGGATCTGGGGAGGCCCACTTCTTTAGACTCCCTCTGAAGAGTCTCTCTTTCTGATCTACCCCTAGGAAATTTCTGACAACTTTCTCTCTCCCCCCACACCCTCCAAAAGGCTTTTTAACTCTCTCAGGAAGCATATTACATATCAGTGTTCTTAGTTCCTTACACAGCAGCTCCTCTTTTGCCACACTATCTACCCAGTATAATCACACTGTCATTCTATAAAAATCACAACGCTATTTTGTCCTAAGTGAGAAGCAACATTGAAGATCCTGATCCTGCAGCAGAACTCTTATATCCAGACAGAGTCCCACTGGGGCTGTCAGAGTCCATGCCGCTGAACCCTGTTGTGGGCCACAACAAACAATCCAACTAAGATTGTAAGAAAACACTTCTCAGCCTATTATATTACCCCCCTCCCCTCCAAAGTGGCTGAAATAGCATAGTGCTTGCTTATCTAAAAAGACTGTAATTTGTAAGGAATCCTAAGGACTTGGGGAGGAACAATGAAAAGAGAGAAGATGGGGGTGCCATATTCAATAGACTCTTCCTTTGAAACCATGGGAATACACTCTCCCTCCCTGAACACAAAACAGAGCGTTAAGAAATTAATGCTGTTCTTACCATGAAAAAGAGATGCTTCCAAAATTGTCCACTTGTCCTTCAAACCTGAACTGTTATTTTAGAACAGTGAAGCCTTTTGTAAGTTACATACAAAGAACATTGTTCAAACGACATTTCAAGCCCAAATAAGACACATGAAAGGTAAGTTTACCTTTGTTCTATACATGAAATCTAAGTTTGTACACCATGTTCATCCATATGGGTATATAAATGCCTACCAAGGAAATTGAGACACACAGGGATTTAGTCCAGAGTTTTCAAGAGGCCACTGATTTTTGACGCTTCAGTGTTTGAGTCTCAACCTGAGACAATGTAGGTATCTCAAGCTGGACACTCAAAAACTGAGGGACTCAAAAATTAGATGCCACAGTTGCAAATGTGGGTATAAGTGACTTGGTATATAGTGAGTAGGTGGCAGAGACAGACTAGAGCACATACCTTCTCTCTCCCCAACCCACACCCTATCTACTGGATGATCCTATGTATGTTCACAGGATTCTGTGTGGAGGGACAGGGAGAGACTATCACCATTAGGTGTTCTCCTTTAGATACGAAAGAGACATAGGCCTCCATTCAGAACTCAGTGATTTTCAATGAAAAATTAAACAATGATTTGACAAACAGAGAAGAAACACCAAAAGAATTAACAATATCTTCCAGTACATACTTTGTCCCTCTCCCCAGAAGGAAAGATAGTTCAGCTATCACCAAACATGGTGTAAAATCAATTAGCCATATATCACTTTGTGCTGTGATCCCATCAGATCTCACAAGCTATGCAGGGTCGGGTGGGGTCAGGTCAGTATTTGAATCAGAAACCTCCATGGAACATCTTGTTGTTACAAGAAGTGATGATGGCGATTCATTAGATGGATCTCTTCCCTCTGAGTCACTACAGAACCAGTGACCCAAAATGATATTGGGGCACTGTGCTGCTGGGGATGCAGTCTTTCACATGACATGTAAAAGTGAGGTCCTGACCACTTGTGGTCATTAAAGATTTGACAGTACTTTTTGCCAGACTGAGGGTATTAACCCCGCTGTCTTGACCAAATTCCATCTGCTGGAGCTGGGCTTTCCTGGAGGCAGGGAAGGTGGGAGGCAGCTAGGGGATGCATAGTTCTGTGAGCCACACCTCCTGCTACTTTGTTTGAGGGGTGGGGGGCAGAGACCTACTGCCACCAACAGAAGAATTCCAGGGGAACTCCATGCAAACAAATTCTGCATTTCCCAAACCTATTTGGGAATAACCTGGCTAAGGCAAAGACCAGCCATAAGAGTCTCTCTATATGTCTATGCAGCAACTAGACATCTGCAGCTGGCTCATGCTAGCCAACTCAGGCTCGCAGGGCTCGAGCTAAGGGGCTGTTTCATTGCTCTGTATGGACTTCTGGGCTCAGGTTGGAGCCCAGGCTCTAGGACCCCGCAGGGTGGGAGAGTCTGAGGCCTCAGGCTCCAGCCCAAGCCCAGAAGTCTATACAGTAAAGAAACAGCCCTGCCACGCGAGCCCCACAAGTCCCAAGCTGGCGGGGGTGTTCTGGTAGTACCAGGCACATTTTAAAACTTTTTTTCACAACTGTCATTCCTTTTTAGCCCTCACAGTTGTGAAGAAAAGCTTAAAAATATAACCTGAACATAACCAATGCATTGGTGTCTGCCTGAGTCTGCAGACAGCCTGGAACAATAGCTCTGAGTAGCATGAACTGCCCCATGAAAATGTAGTCTGATGCAATCAGTTGACTCCAGGAGCTGGGATTCTAGGCATGGGTTTATAGTTCCTACGCCTTAATCCAGCTTTGCCAAGGAGTCAGTTTAGGCTGACTCCCAAAGGGAGGCATCTTATTTGAAACAACAATCCTACTTTTACTTTGAATACATGCTTTTCATTCCTTTGAACAGGCACACCTGTTTTCTCTACTAACTCAAATCCTTTGCAGCCACTTATGCTCAGGGGAAAGAGGGATTGTAATAAATAGCAGAAGCAAAGAATTTACCCAGTAAAGAGCATTCCATGCTTTCTGTATGCAAATTCTGCAGAAGAATTCTACATATATGGTACAGAGCTGCTTTCTGAACTGGATGCTAAAAATGTTCAGTGCCAACACAGCTGTTATCAAGCACTGCTCTTTCCAAGTCTCCATTCAGTTTGATGGCTATGATTATGCCAACAGTACTTCCATTACAAACCCATCTATCCAACACTGCAGAACTGTTTTATGGCCATAAAAACTCATTTCAGCTAGAAACTTGATGCTCAAGGTGTCATCCCAGGTGCCTGTCTCTCTCTTCTAATGATGGAAAGTTGACCCAAAGCAGCCTTAACTGATGCTCTGGAGATCCTTTAAGCCAAACTCTCTGCTCTGCTTGTCTGTCTCTCCCCCTTGATCCTAAACGCCCTGACTCAGTAAAGAATTTAAGCATTAACTTAACTGTAAGCATGTATTTAATTCTATCTCTATTCAGCAAAACATTTAAGCATGTGGTTACCTTTGAGCACCAATGGTACTTAAGTCCCACTAAAGTCAAGGAGATACAAGCACATGCTTAAGTGTTTTGCTGCAGAGGAATGGTGTGAAGCATGTGCTTTTAAAGTTAAGTACGTGCTGAATTAGGACCAAAGCCAAGACACGCAGCAGAATCTTAAAATGCATTAAAAATGAATTGCACAAAATAGATACCATCTACAATTGAAAACAGAGCTTGTGCCCCCATCTCACCGAAACAAGTGAAATTGAGTGTCCAAAAGTAACACCTCTATGTACATACATAAGTTATTTCAGCCACAGTATCTAATAATACTGGTTGGAATGATTGGAATGTTGATGAAAACTTTAATCTAAATATCAAATTTCGGGGGGGAAGCAATAGGGTGAATTTTGACAAAATGTTTGCAATATTGTTTTTTTGTTTGTTTTTTCATTTTTTTAACCAGCTATAGAGCTGATGACACTTTTCAAGTTTTAAGGGGTTTATTTAATGAAAATTATCATTGAAATTGAAATTTTAACCAAAAGAAGGGGAAAAATTTAATGAAAAGTCCCCCTCCACCCCCATTTTGGGCCTGCTCTCGGACCTAGATGTCCATCTTGTTATTGATAAAACATCTTAAACAACACAACAGCTGCCATTTTTAAAGGTCATAGGAGCACTGGGCCAGATGCTCAGCTGGGGTAAATTTAATCCAGCCCAGGACTTGAGCCATTGATTAGTGACCAGATTTTGAGATCATACATATGTTAAAAACTTGGATTTGAACATTTGTTCTCTTCACAGCTCACCCCATGTGCCCATGGAGGGCATGGAGGAGGGGAGTAAACTAGCTTGTCTCTCTCATCAACAGAAGTTGGTCCAATAACAGATTTAAGAACTGTATTAAGATGATGTTAAAATAAAAAGAAAATGGTTCAGAGTTTAAGCATAGAAGTTTCTGTTTATCAGGGAATAACATATAGATTATCAAGGGGTGCAAAGTTCGGTTTAGGATCGGATGGCGTAAGAAGTACATAATCTGCAATATCCCCAATTGGGGGTAAAAGGTTAACGGGTCAAAGTACAGACATTGAGATATGAAGGTATGTTGTTCATATAATGGCTATGTTCAGGTTTGGAGTATAATGAGTGGATACGATGATGAGGATGGATTTACCCTCATTCGGTAAGATTTAATGTTCAGTGAGTTTATGGTTCCAGGTCATATGGTCCAATGGAAAAAGTCTCTTGGTCCCTTTCCCATAGTTGATGCACGATGTCATTCTGGCTCACACCTCCTTGTACTGTCAGTGGCCGGTGACGTGTTCGATGTAGATGTCCCCAGACCATTGGATGGTGTCCAAGACCATGAGGTTGAGAATGAGCTATTACCTCACACACCTTTCCCTTTATCTTCCTGCATGGATCCCCATATCACAGGTCACAGGGAAGTGGAAATGACTCTACCCCTTCCAACGTGTCAGCCAGAACAGCTGACCTGGGGTGAAGGTATAGGTAATCTGCACCAGGAAAAGGTCTGGCACAGATGTCCTCTTGCTCCAGGGCAGGAAGTTAAGGGACCAATTTGCACTCCGGGGGCAGTGTGCGCCACTTGCTCAGTTAGTGGCAAATCCACAATGAAGCCGCAAGTGAGAGTTTCAGAGTAACAGCCGTGTTAGTCTGTATTCGCAAAAAGAAAAGGAGGACTTGTGGCACCTTAGAGACTAGCCAATTTATTTGAGCATAAGCTTTTGTGAGCTACAGCTCACTTCATCGGATGCATACTGTGGAAACAGCACAAGACATTATATACACAGAGACCATGAAACAATACCTCCTCCCACCCCACTCTCCTGCTGGTAATAGCTTATTTAAAGTGATCACTCTCCTTACAATGTGTATGATAATCAAGTTGGGCCATTTCCAGCACAAATCCAGGTTTTCTCACCCTCCGCCCCCCCCCACACACAAACTCACTCTCCTGCTGGTAACAGCCCATCCAAAGTGACCACTCTCTTTACAATGTGTATGATAATCAAGGTGGGCCATTTCCAGCACAAATCCAGGTTTTCTCACCCCCCCCCCCACACACACACACACACAAACTCAGTCTCCTGCTGGTAATAGCTCATCCAAACTGACCACTCTCCTTACAATGTGTATGATAATCAAGGTGGGCCATTTCCAGCATAAATCCAAGTTTAACCAGAACGTCTGGGGGGGGGGTAGGAAAAAACAAGGGGAAATAGGCTACCTTGCATAATGACTTAGCCACTCCCAGTCTCTATTTCAGCCTAAATTAATAGTATCCAATTTGCAAATGAATTCCAATTCAGCAGTTTCTCGCTGGAGTCTGGATTTGAAGTTTTTTTGTTTTAAGATAGTGACCTTCATGTCTGTAATTGTGTGACCAGAGAGATTGAAGTGTTCTCCGATTGGTTTATGAACGTTATAATTCTTGACATCTGATTTGTGTCCATTTATTCTTTTATGTAGAGACTGTCCAGGTTGACCAATGTACATGGCAGAGGAGCATTGCTGGCACATATCACATTGGTGGATGTGCAGGTGAACGAGCCTCTGATGGTGTGGCTGATGTTATTAGGCCCTGTGATGGTGTCCCCTGAATAGATATGTGGGCACAGTTGGCAACGGGCTTTGTTGCAAGGATAGATTCCTGGGTTAGTGGTTCTGTTGTGTGGTATGTGGTTGTTGGTGAGTATTTGCTTCAGGTTGGGGGGCTGTCTGTAGGCAAGGACTGGCCTGTCTCCCAAGATTTGTGAGAGTGTTGGGTCATCCTTCAGGATAGGTTGTAGATCCTTAATAATGCGTTGGAGGGGTTTTAGTTGGGGGCTGAAGGTGATGGCTAGTGGCGTTCTGTTATTTTCTTTGTTAGGCCTGTCCTGTAGTAGGTGATTTCTGGGAACTCTTCTGGCTCTATCAATCTGTTTCTTCACTTCCGCAGGTGGGTATTGTAGTTGTAAGAATGCTTGATAGAGATCTTGTAGGTGTTTGTCTCTGTCTGAGGGGTTGGAGCAAATGCGGTTGTATTGCAGAGCTAGGCTGTAGACGATGGATCGTGTGGTGTGGTCAGGGTGAAAGCTGGAGGCATGTAGGTAGGAATAGCTGTCAGTAGGTTTCCGGTATAGGGTGCTGTTGATGTGACCATCGTTTATTAGCACTGTAGTGTCCAGGAAGTGGATCTCTTGTGTGGACTGGACCAGGCTGAGGTTGATGGTGGGATGGAAATTGTTGAAATCATGGTGGAATTCCTCAAGGGCTTCTTTTCCATGGGTCCAGATGATGAAGATGTCATCAATATAGCGCAAGTAGAGTAGGGGTGTTAGGGGACGAGAGCTGAGGAAGCGTTGTTCTAAATCAGCCATAAAAATGTTGGCATACTGTGGGGCCATGTGGGTACCCATAGCAGTGCCGCTGATCTGAAGGTATACATTGTCCCCAAATGTAAAATAGTTTTGGGTAAGGACAAAGTCACAAAGTTCAGCCACCAGGTTAGCCATGACATTATCGGGGATAGTGTTCTTGATGGCTTGTAGTCCATCTTTGTGTGGAATGTTGGTGTAGAGGGCTTCTACATCCACAGTGGCCAGGATGGTGTTATCAGGAAGATCACCGATGGATTGTAGTTTCCTCAGGAAGTCAGTGGTGTCTCGAAGGCAGCTTGGAGTGCTGGTAGCGTAGGGTCTGAGGAGGGAATCTACATAGCCAGACAATCCTGCTGTCAGGGTGCCAATGCCTGAGATGATGGGGCGCCCAGGATTTCCAGGTTTATGGATCTTAGGTAGTAGATAGAATATCCCAGGTCGGGGTTCCAGGGGTGTGTCTGTGCAGCTTTGATCTTGTGCTTTTTCAGGAAGTTTCTTGAGCAAATGCTGTAGTTGCTTTTGGTAACTCTCAGTGGGATCATAGGGTAATGGCTTGTAGAAAGTGGTGTTGGAGAGCTGCCGAGCAGCCTCTTGTTCATATTCCGACCTATTCATGATGACAACAGCACCTCCTTTGTCAGCCTTTTTGATTATGATGTCAGAGTTGTTTCTGAGGCTGTGGATGGCATTGTGTTCTGCACAGCTGAGGTTATGGGGCAAGTGATGCTGCTTTTCCACAATTTCAGCCCGTGCACGTCGGCAGAAGCACTCTATGTAGAAGTCCAGTCTGCTGTTTCGACCTTCAGGAGGAGTCCACCTTGAATCCTTCTTTTTGTAATGTTGGTAGGGAGGCCTCTGTGGATTAGTATGTTGTTCAGAGGTATTTTGGGAATATTCCTTGAGTCGGAGACATTGTGAGAGTTGTTCATACTTTTAAAACAATTTTTGACAGAAGAATCTTTTTTCAAAAAGCATAAAAATTGGAAAGATCCCTACTTTATATTGAAGGCTTCATTTTTAAAAGAGTGATACAAACATTCCCCAAATCATTTTGCTTTGTCTTTGTTCTTAGAGTATGAACTTGAAACCATGCTATGCTCTTGCACAGTGTATCCTCCTCCCCCAGCTTTTCCTCTCCTCCTTGTTAGCTCACTGTTCAGCATTAGCAGAGAAGAATGCGGAGTTACTGGTGCGTTGTAATTACCAACTGATAGTTTGCAACTGGGAAAAGCTGAGGAAGAGTTTCTAATTAGCACAGGCCACTTTCCCTTCCTCATGCAGCTGTTAGATCCTTTGTTGACACACAAGATGGAGCTGTAAGGGGGAAGTACAGTCACACGCAGAGCGACATATTAACATCTCTATTATTAGCAGTAATTTAAATGAGTTTGATGGTGTCTACACCTGCCTAGAAATGCAATTTAGCATTTCTTCCAACAGAGAGGTAAGAAATAAGAGCCCATGAGCATCTTCTCTGCCCAGTAGGGGCTAGATTATGAACAATGGTGAGCAGTTACTCACACAAGTAACCCCATTCAGGGGTTCCCAGCCTAGCCTTATATCATTTAATTTAGAATGTGCACAAAGATCAAGAATAGTGTTTTCCCTCCTTTTAACTGATTTGAGAACGTCTTCATTTTCTGTAATTGAATAAATTAAGGAGAATATAATATTGATAACTGGGTGGAGATTTTTCAAGGCAGTTTTCTTTAAAGCCTTGTGTAATGTATTGAGTTGGCTTTGTGTGTGCAATGTTACTTTCTATGGGCCGAGGCACCTAATGGATAAGAAGTATTTACTACTCCTAGCTACAGGAGTTCTCCTTTTGCTCAATTCACAGAGGTTTGTTAATTTTGGATAAAATTATCTTCCAGGGTGGACCCAATGCTCTGTAATCCTCATCACCTCCAGCAGCATTTTCAGAGAGGAGGAGCAGACCTGTTGCTTCTCACGGCATCCTTGGCAGGGGAGGCGGGAGCGGCATCTCCCACACTCTCTAATCAACAAAGAGCCAAGCCAAAGATCGAGGGACGTGATCATTCCCCTCTATTCGACATTGATGAGGCCTCATCTGGAGTGCTGTGTCCAGTTCTGGTCCCCACGCTACAAGAAGGATGTGGAAAAATTGGATAGAGTCCAGCGGAGGGCAACAAAAATGATTAGGGGGATGAGCACATGATTTATGCATTCGATGAAGTGAGCTGTAGCTCACGAAAGCTTATGCTCAAATAAATTGCTTAGTCTCTAAGGTGCCACAAGTACTCCTTTTCTTTTTGTGAATACAGACTAACACAGCTGTTACTCTGAAACCTATGATTTATGAGGAGCGGCTGAGGGAACTGGGATTATTTAGTCTGCAGAAGAGAAGAATGAGGAGGGATTTGATAGCTGCTTTCAACTACCTGAAAGGGGGTTCCAAAGAGGATGGATATAGACTGTTCCCAGTGATACCAGATGACAGAACAAGGAGTAATTCAGGGGGGAGGGATAACTCAGTGGTTTGAGCATTGGCCTGCTAAACCTAGGGTTGTGAGTTCAATCCTCACATTTAGGGATCTGGGGCAAAAATTGGGGATTGGTCCTGCTTTGAGCAGTGGGTTGGACTAGATGACCTCCTGAGGTCCCTTCCAACCCTGATATTCTATGATTCAAGGGAGCTCACACAGTCTTATTTTGAACATCTGTACTATCTACAATGAACAGTGACTCAGGTGGGCTTATTTTGTGGGCAGAGCTGGGAAGAGTAGCATCACCTTTGCTTGCCAGTCTGATCCCTACCTACAGCAAAGGCCTGTTCTGTCTTGTAGTTAACTGTTGTCTATTGCTATAGCACTTTGGGCTGAGACTGAGTTCTACCTAAAGAACCAAGGACAGCTTGAGAGACTACTTTGCACTTATCAGGGGAAATCTCAAAGCATTTTAAATGCACTGATTAATTTAATGAGGAAGATGAATATTATTACAGTATCCCCATTTTATAGCTAAGGTAGTTGAGGCATAGGGAAGTTCTCCGATTTGCCCGAGATCACCCTGGAAGAGAACCCAGGTCTTATAAGCTTGTATTCTTGTGTGTTAATCATAAATCCATCCTGCTTCCCCTATAGCCTCCAACACAGAAATGCTGCTGACCTAAGAAGTAGTTGCTTCATAATTCATGTAGTTCATTAGGTCCCAGGTTGGGGCATCTGAAATACTGGGTATGGTGAATGATGCAGGCAAGGTAAGGGGTGTAGGAGGCATTTTCCACTGGAAAATATAATTTAAACTAGACTCTACATGGAAAATTCTTTCCCTTCCTACTTTTAATTTTTGTATTTGACCTTATTTGGATTTGACTGGTTGGTTTGTTGCTGTTGTTTTTAACATTGAAACTAAAATTCCAGATGCAGCTTCTGTACAATTCCAGATTTTGTACATTTGTGAGCATCAGCAAAATTGTTATTTATTTGCTCTCCCTCTCAGACAGCATAGAACTGGCCCCAGCACTGGCCCCACCTTCCTTGTGCCTTTAGAGCTGCACACAGCAAAATTTGGACATGAAGATGGGCCTGCAGGTACTACCTGTGTACATCATAAACCTGCTAAGAGGATTCTTATTGAGGGTTTTCACAAATGTTGTTTCTCTACAGTGTGGTAGGGTAACCCTTTTATGGGCTCTGGTCCTACTCCCATTGTAGTCACTGGAAAAGATTTCTATTCATTTCAGTGGGAGTTGGATCAGGTCCTTGGAAACATACCAAAAACCCACCTTTTAGTCATTCATTGTTTTAAGTACTGGGATGTTTTTAAGGATACACGGTTTCTGGCACCAAATAGCCAGATGTCACCTACTGCCAGAGGAACAAAAGAAGCCCAAATTAGCCATTCCTCCTGATGAGTAACCCAACCAGCTAATTAACACTACAATATGATTAAGGAAACAAACATTTCACAAAAAGAAAAGGAGTACTTGTGGCATTTCACAGGTACTTCTTAAAGAAAATAAACACAGAGCTTCTTTAACCGCCACCGTGTATACTGATCTGATTGATGCAGCCTGATATAGCAGGCTCAACTAGAAAAAGTTACCACCTCCCCAACAGTCCATGAACCTATTTCACAAATGGTCAGGCTCTAAACAATTTATTTTAAATGGGCTGGGTCAGGTGTCCAGTCCTTATAACTTTGTTTATGGTAATTAAAATATCTGTTTATTCATGTACCTTTATATCTATGAACACACTCTGCACTACCTCTGTGTTTGAAAAACCCAATTCCTCCTTTGTAAATGAATAAACAAAGAGAAGAGTGGACAGTGGGAAAGGAAAGGAAGAAAAAGTGGCTTCAAAGGAAACCATGACATAACTCCAGTTAACAATGGCTAAGAGTTTCAAAGGTGACAAATGATTTTCAAGCACCCACTTTGAGAAATTTTTAGAAGTCTGGATTATCACAGGGTCTGTATACAGCACTTTCTGAAAATCAGGTCCCGATAAGGTGTCTTAAACTGGGCACTCAAAAATTGAGGCATTCAAAATCTGCATCTCTAACCCTGTGGGCTCCCAGCCCTGCACCACAGCTCATGAAAGTAGATCCAGATTGGTCTAAGCCATTTTAATGAATTAGCCCTTCATTGTTTACAGTAAATCCAAGCGAGCTCACAAACATTGATTTATCCTTCCAAAAGTCTGGATTATACCGCATGGCTCGGATGCAAAAAGAAGATTAGGATTTTTATATTAATTAGTTCAAAAATGGAGAACACAGACCAGAAGGGTGTTGACTTTGTACTAAAATGTCCAGTGGAATGTATCCAGTCATCGATTTGCAATCTTTTCATGAGCAAGATAATGACTTGCTGCCACAGTGACTTGAATGCTGTGGACTAGGTTGTGACCACACTCACATGCAGGAGAAAGAAGGGGTGAAAAGGAACCCTCCCCCATTTCCTTGGCCCAGGCAAAGAAGACAGTTACTCAGGGCTTGTCTGCGATGCAACACCTTATTGTGTTTGAACACTAGCACTCTTGCGGTTACAATGTCAAGATCTCCAATTGAGAGCTGAGACCCATTGCACCAGGGGCTATACAGACACACAGCAAGAAACAGCCTCCACCCCCAAAAAGCTTACTGTCTCAATAGACAACAGGTGGGAGTCAGGAAGTATTTTACAGGTGGGGAACTGAGGCACAATGAAATTAATTGACTTCTCAAAGGTCAGAGAGAGCTGGGAACTGAACCCAGGAGGAATTCTGGCTGAGTTAAGCAAAATGTCTCTTGCGGTATCTCAGAAGAGCAGGACCCCCCACACTCCTTCCAGCACAGGCTGTAACTCTAAGGCCTGGTCTGCACCTAAGACATAGGTTGATCGATCTACATTGCTCAGGGCTGTGAAAAATTTTGTGCCCTGTGCAACATAGTTAGGCCTACCTAACCCCTTCTGTAGACGCAGCGGAGTTCATGAAAGAATCCTTCCATCAACGTCGTTAACATCTCTCAGAGAGATGGATTACCCACATCAACAGAAAGCCCCTTCTGTTGAGGTAGGAAGCATCTACGCTACAGGACTACAGTGGCCCAGCTGCACTAGTGCTGCTCTAGCCATTGTAGGGTGGACATATCCTAACGTCATCATCTACCCTCATATCATCTAATTATATTGCGAAGAAAAGATAAATGTAACAATGGCTTTTGCCTAGGAGTAGTGCTCTGATAGGGGGGGAAAGAGGTAATAAAGGCAACCACTCTTCCCACCCCATCCCTGCATCCTTTTATTCCCTCTCCCACCAACAGTGGTGAGAAGTGGGGTATAGTGTAACTTCCTGTACCCCAAACCCACAATTCAAGCACAACCAAGGAGGGTGAGAAAACATAAGATAATCAGTTATTATCAAAGGAGTTTTGATTTGATTAGCTAACAAAGATCAGGTACATGATCCCTCAAATAAACAAGGTTTTCTGACTACAAAATTCAAGGTGGGTGAGGTAATATCTCTAATTGACCAACTTCTGTTGGTGAGAGAGACAAGCTTTCGAACACAGAGCTCTTCTTCAGGTCAAGATCGGTCAAGAATTTGTGTTAACTACGTATGCTAAGGGGCCAGTTTGATCTTGTATTTAGCTGTGACACTCCTAGTACCTTTCCCAGACCTGAAGAAGAGCTCTGTGTAGCTCAAAAGCTTGTCTCTCTCACCAACAGAAGTTGGTCCATTAAAAGATATCACCTCATCCACCTTGTCTCTCTAATATCCTGGGACTGACATGGCAACAACAACACTGCATACAAAATTCAAGACACTTCTAGCAATACGAAAACCTCCATTACAAAAATACAATTCAGGCAGGATGGGCAACTTTAGGTCTATCCCCTGCAGACCTGGACGATGTGATCTGCCAAAATCACTGACATTACTATAAAACACAAAGTGTTCTCAGCTGCAGTAAAAAGTGAAGGATGGGCAACGTGTGTGCAAAGGCTGTTCTGCAAAAGACATCAAGGGCAGTATTTTCTGCCTCAGCATTCACTCTTACACACACAAACAATTTTGAGCCACAGAACTGAGCATGCTCCTATTTTGCATGGGCAAACAGCCGGTTACATGTGCAGACCCCACAGCTTGGCGATCAGCTACTGGTTTTGCACATGCAAATCTGGGGTTCTTTTACATACAAAATAGGTACATATCTACATTGTAGGGGCTAATCATTTATATGTGCAACAGTGAACACCCAAAAGTCGGCACTGGTTTGAGGCTGGATGAACAGTCAGCATAAAGAGATATTAAATATACTCACTGCACAAATATTACTTCTTTTTTTATTATTTATTGTTGAGAGTTCAAAGTGTGTCCGCAAGACAGAACAAAGAGAAGGCTCAACTCATGCCTTCAGAGAGCTTACATGCAGCCTAAAGAGTTCTGGAATTGCTGATGCTACAAAAAGGAAGTTTTATTGCTCTTATGTTGAATGGTATGAAATATAACCTGACATTTATGGATTGTTGTTATTTATTAAGCATAAGTCATTGCGCTCAAGCACTAAATTCTAGGAAGGAAATATACAGATCTCTTTTGTGTACACACGTACACACACATACACAAACACACACGCCATGATGTGGATGGTAATGATCACAAAAGGGGTCTTGTTTTAAATCCTGCGTTCAATACACTGCTAGAAGAACAAAATGAAAACAAACTATTGTGTTAATCTGCAGATTAGCCCTCATAGTCTGTCCATTTAATACTGATTAGTAAACAATGTCCATAATTAAGCTGTTGTTGGTGACACAAATGCCCCACGAGCCCAAACTAATGCTGTAGTATTCAATCCCTTTACAAAGGATGGCCAGATACAATTCCAGGAATGTTAATGCTGTCAAGTATCTGTGATGTACATAACAAAAGGCAAGCCAGAGAGTTGAGGCAATTAAGATCATGATAAACCTTCTATCTGTCTACCCTGTATTTGTTTATTGACTAAATGCTATTAAGTGTAGTAAATAAAACACCATGGAATCATAGGAGTTAGACCAAAAGAGATATGATATTTATGGGACAGAGTCAAACTCTGGATTCTCCTGTCATCAAAGAACACACATACCCCTTGCTAAGGCCAGTGACATTAATGTGCATGACAGGGGTCCATGGGGCCGTGGTCCCCTAATTGTTTAGAAGACCTTTTAGTCTGGTTGCAGACTGCCTGTCTTTGGTATTTGGGGAGCTAATTGCACTGAAATCCGCCAGCACAGAGCCACCCAGTACTTGCAGTGATGGGTTAACTCATTTATCCTTAAGATAATACCCTGCTTCTCTTTGTCAACCCGATCTCCCACCTTCCTTCCTAAGCCCTCAACCCACTTGCAGAAGAGGAGGAAGCGGGCTTCTGACAGTGCAGTCAATGGAAATTCACTGACTACACGAGCACAAGACGACAAATGTTTAAACACCGGACAATGCCATTTTGTAAATGTTTTCATTTACTGCCCCTTCTGCTTCCTCAGTAGGATATCAAATCCAAGCATGCATTCTAGCCCATGATATACTGCCACAGTTGAGATCAACAGACGCACTCAAGATGGAGCTCCCTCCATGTACATTAGACAAGGCTTCTAACAGGGTGTTCTCTGTGAGGGGTTCTTGATTTTGGAACTTCCTCTTTGGGTGCACCAGAGCCCAGATTTATTAACCTTCCAGCCACACTGTGACACCCATCTTCTTTCCCTCTTTGTTAAGACTGTGGGGAGAGTGGAGTTGGAAATATTGATGGGCAGTTTTTAATTTAAGGGATAGGAGCATCTCCGAGTTGTATTTTTAAAAAGTGAATAAATTAAATAATAAAAATAGTGCAGACACTTTTTTTTTAATGCACCACCCTCAAATGTACTTTGAGATTCACAACCAGCTTCATGGAGTGTGAGGAGTTAAACACAAAACATTTCTCCTTGATACTCTCTAACATTTCTCAATTTATGCTATTTTCTCAAAACTCTGTCCTTGTCCCCCATCCTTACTAACATACAAGTAATAAAGTAAGAACTAAAATAATTTGCATCTACTGAGCATCTCTCTTCCAAGAATCTCAGAGACCTTGGCATACATTAAATGGAACTGCACAAACCCCTCAAAGATAGATGAATATTATTAGCCCCATTTTACAGCAAGGGCAACTGTTAATAGTCCTGCCGAAGGTCATAGAGAGTAAGAATTAGAGGCAGAACCAGAAAAATGTGCAAGTGTCTTCCTGACCCTCCATCCTATACTAACTGGCTTACCAGAAAATATCACTGAACTGTTTCCTATATGGAGTTATGTGTGTTGTGCTCAGTCTAGATGATCGAATGATACCTTCTGGCCCTAAAACCTATGGACCTATGAGCACCTTGCTACATGGTACCTATTCAACAACACTTGTACAGACACCACTCAGTGTGACATAACATAGTACCTACACAGCCTTGTACATCTTCAAAGCACTGCACAAACATAAGCTAATTGGAAGGTGGTGGCTTTAGGAATGGTGTCAATCAACCAGCATTTCCAGCACCAGAGCAGCCTCAGAAGCAGTGCCATTAAGAAGCAGTACTTTATCCAGTAACATGCCAGCACCATCTCAGATAAAGGGCAAGGTTTCAAAATACCTGCAAACCATTCATAATCACGGTTGGGGGTGTCTACAACCACCTACCTCAGAGGTTATTTTTAATCAAGCAAAAGACATGACATGAGTGAAGCATGCTGCACACTAGAATCAGAATGCACTGCAAGCTAATGTGTTAGAGAAACAGGAGGAGTACACCTCTGCCATAAAATAGCATATTCTCTGCTTGTCTTCAGAATGCCTTGCGTTCATGCCTAGAGCAGATTATATTAACTTTGCCAAGAAGCTCAGGAGTCCACCAAGCCACTGCTGAGCACTGTAAAATATTTCTGCAATCTGAGCCATTCTCAAAGGCTGCTTGTTGCATTCACAAATTCCAAATTCTCCAAATGAAGATGAATCAATAAGGAAGCACCAAGGGCCTGAATAAGGACATCAGGCCATATTTTATCACTTTGGCTCAGGCTGAGCAGAACTTCACAATGTGAGTAGTCTCACTGAGAGTAATGCAGCCACTCATGGAGGAAGGTACTACTCAGTGTGAAGAAAGAAAAAGAGTACTTGTGGCACCTTAGAGACTAGCCAATTTATTTATTGGTTTATTTATTGGTTTATTTATAAATAAATAAATTGGTTAGTCTCTAAGGTGCCACAAGTACTCCTTTTCTTTTTGCGAATACAGACTAACACGGCTATTACTCTGAAACCTACTCAGTGTGAGTAAGCATGGCAGAATGGGGCCCATCAGGAACAAGTTATAGTCTGCTTGACCCCACCTTATGTAAATACTGTATTTAATTCAGCTCTAGAAATCAGAACATGGTGTTTTATATATCAGATTTCCTTTCCAGGAAGCAGCCTGTCAGAATATTAACAATGCCACATAATCCAATCAGTTAGCAGAATACTTGCTACTTTCCAGTGACTTCAATATACAACATTGTATTGAATCAAAATGATGCATTCAAGTAAATAAAGATGAACAAGTGGAGGGTAGAACAGGAAAGCTGGTCTAGCAATTAAAGCACAGGAATGGGAAGAAGGAGATCTGAGGGTTTTCCTGTTGAGATAGGGTCCCCATACTCTGTAAAAAAGTTTGAAGATCATTGACATATATTAAGACAAGTGATAGGCAGTTTGGCATTTGAATGCATGAAAAAGGCTTCCAAAGCTGTTGTGAAACACGGTAAGAGCTGTTACATTTTATAAAGCATTTGGGGGTAATTTCACAATGATTTTATTTGTTTGAGTTAATCAGAAGAACACAAATCACCCCTCCTCCATGTGGGGGAGCCAAGGGTTTCCAAATGGCACAACATTCGCACACTAGAGGGCCATACCATGCCACTGGTATTTATGTAGTTCCGCCTAAAACTCGGACACATGACATGGCCTTTTGTTTGCGAGTTAAAACCCAACCCTGCTTCAGCTTTCTCACTCCTGCATACACTTCCCAATTGTTCTACCCCAGATTGCAAGAAGTGACCCTTCTCTGGTTTAACATCTTCCAGGTTCCTGCTCCCGGGGCAGCCACCTGGGTGCCAACATTCAGGGGCATCAAATCATCATATTAAGGGGTGCCAAATCCACAGGGTGTTGGTTTTATTTGGAGAGGGGTTGCTTGTGCTTTTGGCCCCAAAAACTCTCTTGGATCCACTGAACAAGGTGCTGTCCTCATTCCCTAGCACGTTCACTTCTGCCTAGTCATGGCTGGGATGCAATTGGCTTCCTAGAGATTCCCTGATTGATCCCCCAAGCCTGAATATCCTCTCCATTTCCCAAACTCAGTCACATGGGAGTCCACCTGGAGCTCAGGGAGGAAGAAACAGAACTAGCCAAGATTCAAGAAGCTTCAAGTAGAATTAAGACACTGTCAGACAATTACTTCTCTTTGTAATTAGGGGCCTAGTCCAAGTCTTATTGAAGTCAATGGGAATCTTTCCACTGACTTCAATGGACTTTGGATCAGTCCTTGGGTATCGTGATTAATTAGAATCGCTGGAATTTTCCCTTAACAGAAAGGTGACAGTTGGAACAAAGGGAATTGCTCACATCGGGAAAGGTGATGGAGGACGCACAGTAGAGTCTTCATGGGGAGTATCACTGAGCTAGTCATCACCCCGGCACTATGAAGTACTAAGAAGAATATTTCAGAGCTAGGAAGGCAGATAAAAAGCCACACTGTGTTTGTTTCAGAGTATTTGCCCTAAGGCAGAGAAAGAAGATAGTAAGTTATAACCTGCTGCAAGAGAACTAGTGTATTGCTAGGTCAAACCTAGACAGAAAACTGTCTCTAAGGTGCCACAAGTCCTCCTTTTCTTTTTGCGAATACAGACTAACACAGCTGCTACTCTGAAACCTGTGCTTCTAAGGGAAGATCATGAAGCCAGATGCCATCTTGTGGTCAAAAGCCATGAAAGTGCTGACTGCAGTAGATAAAACACACACACAAAAGGAGAAGGGGAAAGGACTTCATAGCTCAGGAGACTGGTGAGGTAGTATAGTACAGAGCCTTTTATCTCTAGAAAAAAGAAAAGGAGTACTTGTGGCACCTTAGAGACTAACCAATTTATCTGAGCATAAGCTTTCGTGAGCTACAGCTCACTTCATCGGATGCATAAAGTGGAAAATACAGTGAGGAGATTTATATACACACAGACCATGAAAAAATGGGTACACAAAAATCATACACATTGTAAGGAGAGTGATCCCTTAAGATGAGCTATTACCAGCAGGAGAGTGGGGTGGGGGAAGAGAAAACCTTTTGAAGTGATAATCAAGGTGGGTCATTTCCAGCACATTTCCAGGAGTTAACAAGAACGTCTGAGGAACAGACGGGAGGAGGGGGGGAGGGGGGGAATAAACATGGGGAAATAGTTTTACTTTGTTTAATGACTCAACCACTCCCAGTCTCTATTCAAGCCTAAGTTAATTGTATCCAATTTGCAAATTAATTCCAATTCAGCAGTCTCTCGTTGGAGTCTGTTTTCGAAGTTTTTTTGTTGAAGAATAGTCATTTTTAGATCAGAAATCGAGTGACCAGAGAGATTGAAGTGTTCTCCGACTGGTTTATGAATGTTATAATTCTTGACATCTGATTTGTGTCCATTTATTCTTTTATGTAGAGACTGTCCAGTTTGACCAATGTACATGGCAGAGGGGCATTGCTGGCACATGATGGCATATATCACATTGGTGGATGTGCAGGTGAACGAGCCTCTGATAGTGTGGCTGATGTGATTAGGCCCTATGATGGTGTCCCCTGAATAGATATGTGGGCACAGTTGGCAATGGGCTTTGTTGCAAGGATAGGTTCCTGGGTTAGTGGTTCTGTTGTGTGGTGTGTGGTTGCTGGTGAGTATTTGCTTCAGGTTGGGGGGCTGTCTGTAGGCAAGGACTGGCCTGTCTCCCAAGATTTGTGAGAGTGATGGGTCGTCCTTCAGGATAGGTTGTAGATCCTTGATGATGCATTGGAGAGGTTTTAGTTGGGGGCTGAAGGTGACGGCTAGTGGCGTTCTGTTATTTTCTTTGTTGGGCCTGTCCTGTATCTCTACAGATAAATTGTGGATAAATTGGAGAGAGTCCAGCGAAGGGCAACAAAAATGATTAGGGGTCTAGAACACATGACTTATGAGGAGAGGCTGAGGGAGCTGGGATTGTTTAGCCTGCAGAAGAGAAGAATGAGGGGGGATTTGATAGCTGCTTTCAACTACCTGAAAGCGGGTTCCAAAGAGGATGGCTCTAGACTGTTCTCAATGGTAGCAGATGACAGAACGAGGAGTAATGGTCTCAAGTTGCAGTGGGGGAGGTTTAGATTGGATATTAGGAAAAACTTTTTCACTAAGAGGGTGGTGAAACACTGGAATGCGTTACCTAGGGAGGTGGTAGAATCTCCTTCCTTAGAGGTTTTTAAGGTCAGGCTTGACAAAGCCCTGGCTGGGATGATTTAACTGGGAATTGGTCCTGCTTCGAGCAGGGGGTTGGACTAGATGACCTTCAGGGGTCCCTTCCAACCCTGATATTCTATGATTCTATGATGATTCTAAGTCAGCAGTTCTCCAAGCATTATCCATAAAAGCAGGCTGGTGATATGGTGCAAGCTGCTCCTCATTTCTAGCTGCTAAACTACATTAAAAGACAGCTAAAAGTACAGGAATGTTTCTCTGATATGAGTTTTCCAGGTGAGCAATTGCTGTATTTGCCACAAGGATGTGATCTGACTGACAACAGAGGTGGAGGTAGTGCACACAACTGCAAACGAAAGAGGCAACTGAAAGTCACCATCTCATTGATGGCTACTCTGTGACAGGCATGAAATAAGTTGCTGGTCTCAGTCCATTTCCCACTGGACATGCATTTTGACTACCACATGCCGACTGGCTCTGGGTTAGAATGGTCAACTATTCTGAACCCAGGAGGTGTGGGCAGAATGGCTGAGATAGGGCAGTGCAGCAAGAGGAGAGGGAGGAAGGCGACTAAGGCAACATGTGTAAGCAGGCGATGTAAGCTTGGCTGCATGGGAAGTCGAGGTAATGAAATCCATTCACCCCTTAACATAAAGGTGGACTTGGGGTTCCCTCCAGACCCTTTTACAATGGCATTCCAGGGTCAAAGTCACAGACACAGCAATACTGCCCCGCCTCACCCTACCCCCACTACTCAAATGCACAAGCTTATTTGGAACTTGTCTTGCCATCCCAACATTTTTCCTTTTTCTCCCTCCCTCGATTGTGGATCTGCCCCAAAGCCTTGGAGAGGCAAGCTTCAGTCCTGGTCTGGTGACAGGTTTATGGCCTGATATCTCACACCTCTACTGAGCTAGAAATGAGAGCTTTATACCATTTCTAGGGAGAATCCCAGTGTAAGCAGTGTCAGGATGAGCTCCACCCTGACATCTGGTGGTGAGGTGTGGCAAGTTGTGGAAAAGAACTTCAGGGGCCGATCTCATTTGCATAGGCACACCCACCCTGCCTAGAATGAGGCCATAGCTGCCCAAATGGTCACTTTGGCTGCTGTGGGATCCCCAGTGTCTCTGTTATTGGGGCAGGAAGAATAAATTGTTATTACCCTGATTATGGGAACTGTGCTTGGAACTGTACTTGGCCGTTTGTTATGATGGAGGGACTCACCATCAACTAAGTAGCACTCACTAGGCAAGGGTCATGGATTTTAAAACTCTGTGAATTGAGAGAGGCTGGGGACAAGTATTAATACTTGGTGGCATGGGTCCCTTGGTGAGGACCTTACATGCTAATTGCACTTCCTCCTCTCTCCACTGTGGAATATCAGAGCTAATTTTGATTCCATTAGGAGTCTAGTTACAGGCTGCTGAGCTCACTTTGGGCTAATGGTGCACCAACACTGAGGCTCCCCTACTACAAGCTGAATTCACCAAAGAGCTGAACTGACTAAGAGCTGAAATCACTGAGCGTTGTGTTAAGTAGTGGGGGAGCCTGAAGATATATTGTGGAGCAGCTTGCGGGACGGCTGGAGTGCCTTGTGGACAGGCTGGTGGAGCAGTTCATAGGACGGTGGGAGCTGCTGGTGGGTTGCAGAGCAATTCGTGGGACGGCGGGAGCTGCTTGTGGGCCGTGGAGCTGAGTGAAGGAGTTCGTGGGGCGGCTGGTGGAGCAAAGTGAAGGCCTATGGAGCCGTGGGATGGTCAGCTTCAGATCATGTAAGGTGCCTCTTACCCCCGTCCCGTCTCCACCCAGGTTGGGAGGTAAAGCTCCGCAGATAAACTTTCGAACTCTGGGGCTGCCCTGACCAGAGACAGAGACTTTTGGGTCATTGGACTTTTGGGACTTTGGGTGATTTGGGGTTGCTGGACTCAAGAACCAAAGGGAAAAGGGCATGCCCCAATTTGCTTGGGGTGGGTTTTTTTGCTCGTGGGTTGTGTTATGAATCCTGTTGGTGGGTGTTTCCCCAACATAATGCCACATTGTTTCTCTCTGTTATTAAAAGGCTTTTTGCTACACTCAGACTCTGTGCTTGCGAGAGGGGAAGTATTGCCTCTTGGAGGCGCCCAGCGGGGGTGGTATATATTTGTCCCAGGTCACTGGGTGGGGGCTCGAGCCAGTTTGCATTGTGTTATTGGAATGGATCCCCTAGATATTAAACCCGGCCCTTGTTACTGCCAACTCTGACGGGCAGAAGGGTTACACCAGCTTCCCAACTGCTTGCTGCTAGCCCTGGAAGGACCCCATATTGGACTCTAAAATAACGACATATTTGGATATAGAAATGTTATTTTAGGGGTTTTTTTAAAGAGGTTTTTATGGTTCCCTACAAGCCCCATATGCTTGAACTGATTGTAATAAGGCACCTGCCTTTTCTCTCCAATATTCTTGCAACAGCTTTTCTTTTACACATGTGGCCGATACAGAATATACCACACCACATCATCATGTAAGGCTTTTACTGGCACGCAATCTGGATGACTTGCATACCTCACTCATTGTTTGGCCACTCATGAGTGCTACAGATCTCCCATTCTTCTGAAAATGAAGCCTTTATACCATGTTGTGCATCATTGTGTGTGTGTGTGTGTGTGTATACAATTTTTTTGACGATTTCTTCATGTTTTATTATAATATAAAACATGAAGAAATAGTCAAAAAAATTGCGAATTAATTTCTGTCCCCATAATATTTCTGTAAATGGGACTTTCATGTCAAAACATAAACTTGGTCTTGGAACTACACTTCAAATTCTGAGATTCAAAACTTGTCAAAATTATGAATGTTTTTTTCTTTCTTTTTTACCTTTTTTTGTGACGTCATAACAAAATATGAAAACCTAATGTGGTTACTGTTTTGCAATAGTTCTAACTTACACACACACACACACACACAAATATACATAATTGTCATGGCTGGCAGCACCACCTATTGTTAAGGTTGCCTGACAGTTCCTATTATAAGGCCCTACATTCAAGTTGCTCATAACTTTTGGAAAATTTACCCATTTTAGCTGTAATTTTCCATACCGGTTGCCCAACTCGGGCTAAAAATTTTTGTAAAATTTCAGACAAAATGAATCAGCTCTTTCCGAAAATGAAGCGTGGGAAAAAATGCATTGTTTTGTTGGTATTAACAGATTCTTGAGATCTTGTCTTTAAAAAGTTCTAGCACCTGTATACTTTGCAGCAGAGACATGAAATTACCCACCTTTGTGTCAAAGATGTGCCTTTTACCATCCTCATGAAATTCCACCTAAAATTGGTAAAATTATAAACCTTTAGAAAAAAAAAATCACAGTTCACACATGCTTAGCAGTGACTTCTGCAATTTTAACAGCTAAAATCTCCAAAGATCCCGTCCTCACTGAGCATGCTAGAGCCTCTCACAGTCCTGTCCCTGCAGAACAACTGAGCACGTTCCAGTCCCGGGCTATGGAGCAAACCAGCCTTTCCCTGGAACTCCTCCTGTCGACATAGGTAGCATCGTCTCTAAAGCACTACAGCAGCACAGCTGCAGCAAAGCAATTGTGCAGCATTGTAAGTGTAGACAAGCCCTGTCTCTCCTGTACCTTCAATGACCCCCCAGAGGCACCCAGGCAGGGTGAAGGAGAAAGACATCTGATCTGAATGCAGAGGGGACAAGAGCCAAAGCAGGACATAGGGAAAGGAGTAGATTGGGACAAGGAGTCTGGTGAGACTAGGACTGAAGGGGTAGGGGAGGGAAATTGTGTGGGACTGGGAACTGGGGGAAGTAGAGGCTGGTTAGGCAGGGAATCTGGGACTGGGAGCCTGGGGTAAAGGGCAGTCTGGGATTGGTTTGGCAAAGAGACTGGCTCTAGGACAGGGGTCTCCAAACTTTTTGAATCGCGCACCCCAGGGCCAGCTCTGCGGAAGCAAAAAAAAAAAAGAACTGCCGCCAGCATGCCACCGAAGACGGAGCAGGGAGAGCCGAGCCACCGCCGAAGACGGAGCGGGGAGAGCTGAGCCGCCGCCGAAGATGGAGCGGGGAGAGCCGAGCCGCCGCCAGTGTGCCACCAAAGAATCAAAGGTCCAGGAGCACTGCTGCTGCCATGCCAGCAGCACTCCTTCGGCGGTGCTCCTCCTGCCGCGCACCCCCATGGATGGTCTTGTGCACCCCACTTTGGAGACCACTGGTCTAGGAGACAAGGGAGGGAAGACTGGGAGTGGGAGCCAATGAGGGACACAGGGAGGACTGGGAGCCAACTGGCTGGGAGTGTGGGGGCAATACTGAGATCAGACAAGGAGCTGGGAGACTGGGACTATCTGGACAAGGAGACTGGGACTGGGTGTGGTGAAGGAGATTAGGAGTTGGGGGGAGGTTGGGATTCAAGCCTACAGGGAGAGATGCAGAGTGGTTGTATAAGGGGACTGGGATGAGAAGCCTTAGAAGTGGAGACTGGGACTAGGACAAAAAGAGGAGAAGAGAAATGGGGAAGAGATAGGACAGGTACAAGGACAGGGTTGAAGAGGGTCAACCTTGAGGGAAACAGGAAAAAGACTGTGTTCACAAGAACACACTCCTTTCCAGGGTCTGGAATGCAACCCATGATTCATGAGTCTCACCATTCTTCTGCTGTCAGCAAACATCTGTGAAACCCACGGACAGTGTGTCTATCTCATCCCCCTCTAGCAATAGTCCACATAGAGGATGAACACCTGCTATTGCCACTGGTTATTCTATTAGCTCAAGCACCTGAGGTCTGTGCAAAGGATCTAATGGTCACTACACTGCTTACGAATCATGGATCTATCAATATGGTGCCATATAACGGAATTTCTTTTTTCAGTTTGCTTTTTTAAATACCTAGGCAATTCCACCAACAAAAACCCTAAGTTAAAAGAACATTATTGAGGTTGCAAAGTCAAGCATTCAGAAATGCTTGCAAGTTAGGAAACGCCAGAATTAAGGTTGCCGGGTAAGCAAAGCCCTTTTAAGATATAAACTCAGCTGTGGAAGAAAGAGTTCTCTAAGCAGATGACACTGACTCAGGCTGAATTCTATGGCATGCAACTCCTCCCATACAAAGCTGTCCTAGCAGAGTAGTGAGGAGATCTGGCTGAAAATCAGGAGAACAATTTTACAAAAAAAATTCAAAGATGCTTCCATTTCGCAGGAAGAAAAACTGACCTGCTCTCAATTTTGATGTGAAAGTTTCTGTCATATTTTATACTGAAATATTTTTAAAATTGTTTTTAAAAAATTTTTAGTCAATCCGTTTTCAGTAAGAAAACACATTTTTGTCTACATTTTGAAAACAATTTTTTAGAATGTCAGTAAAACTCAGTAAATAGCAGAAACAATTGAGAAAACCAAAAAATTTTAAAAATGTCAAATTTTCATGAAAAAAAATTGTTTTTTGTTTTTTTTTAATACAAGGCCATTTTGAGACAAAAACTTTTTGTCAACAATTCCAACCAGTGTCACTTATAAAGTGAGTGACAACCCAGGCATCCAATGAAACAACTAACAGAAGAATCACACTGTCAGAGCACGTGCTCCCTGGCTGATCAGTGACACAGAGTAGGACAAAGTGGCCTAGCTGACTTTAACAAATTAATCCTCTCCAGGGTGGCACATATGCCATGAACTGAGCATCCCCAAAATACAAGGAAGCTGAGGCAGTAAATATCAGTTATCAGTATAGACACAAGAGGTATGACATTGACACTCCCTGCACCCACACGGGTCTTTTCCTCATCATTCTGTGTCCTACTTGACACCATCTTGGTGAGGGTTGATCACTACATTATTTAGCCCAATACTCCTTAAAAGAAGCTCACTGAGAGCTGCTGAAGCAAGCCTGAAAGTAAACATTTCCTCATTTCCTGTACCTCAAAAAGCCAGAGGCAACTTTGCCTCTCCTCCCCCTCAAAAAAGAGCAGAGAAAGAGGGAGGTGACAATCCCTCTCCCTGGAATGCAGCACTTGATGTCTGTTTGGAAGGTGATGACTGCTGAATCCCAAAGGGGCCAGCACAGTGGAACCCAGTTAAAGCGGAGTGAAAATCCATTCGAAAGGCATTGAAGCCACTGGAAATGTCACACTTCATGATACAGTGAGTTCTAATTAAAAGAACAGGAGTACTTGTGGCACCTTAGAGACTAACAAATTTATTAGAGCATATTAGAGTTCTGATTATAAACGAATTCACAATCTGTGGGTTTCACATTATCCGTATAGCTCAGAAATTAAAATTGAAAGTCAGTGTTCATATTTCGCCTCGGTATTTGGAGGTTTATATGTGAATCACTTATACAGAATCACAGAAATGTAGGACTGGAAGGGATCTCCAGAGGTCATCTAGTTCAGCCCCCCACACCAAGGCAGGCCCAAATATATCTAGACCATCCCTGATAAGTGTTTATTTAACCCGTTCTTAAAAACCTCCAAAGACAGGGATTCCACAACCTCCTTTAGTAACCTAGTCCAGTATTTTAACTATCCTTTCAGTTAGAAAGTTTTTCCCAATATCAAACTTAAATCTCCCTTGCTGCAGATTAAGCCCATTACTTCCTGTCCTACCTTCAGAGGACATGGAGAACAACTGACAATCATCCACTTTATAAAAGCCTTTAACACAGTTAAAGATTGTTATCAGGTTCCCCCCTCAGTCTTCTTTTCCCAAGACTAAATATGCCCAGCTTTTTAAATCTTTCTTCAGAGGTCAGGTTTTCCAAAACTCTTATAGTTTTTGTTGCTCTCCTCTGGACTCTGTCCATTTGACCACATCTTTCCTAAAGTGTGGTACCTACAACTGGACATAGTACTGCAGCTGAAGCCCCACGAGTGCCAAATAGAGTGGGACAATTACCTCCAGGGTCTTTCATATGACACTTGTATTAATACACCCCAAAATGCTATTACGTTTTTTTTGCAGCTGCATCACATTGTTGACTCATAATCAGTATGTGATCCATTGTAACCCCCAGACCCTTTTCAACAGTACTACCATCTAGCCAGTTATTTCCCATTTTGTAGTTGTGCATTTGATTTTTTTTCCCACTAAGCATAGTGCTTTGTACTTGTCTTTATTGACTTTCATCTTGGTGATTTCAGGCCAATTCTCTAAGTTATCAAAGTCCTTCTGAATTCTAATCCTGTCCCCTAGAATGTTAGCAACCCCTTCCAGCTTGGTGTCATCCATAAATTTTATGAGCATGCTCTCCAATCCATTATCCAAGTGATTAATGAAAGTATTGAATAATACTGGATCCAAGACTCCACGAGATACATCCTCCCAATTTGACAGCAAACTACTGATAACTACTCTGAGTACAGTTTTTCAACCAGTTGTGCACTCACCTTATAGTAAATTCATCTAGCCCACATTTCCCTACTTTGCTTATGAGAATATCACGTGTGATTATGTTAAAAGCATTACTAAAACCAAGGTACATCACATCTACAGCTTTTCCCCATCCACGAGGCCAGTAACCCTGTCAAAGAAGGAAATGAAGCTGGTTCGGCATGACTTCTTGTTAGCAAATCCATGCAAGCTGTTCCTTATAACCCTATTATCCTCTAGGTTCTTACAAATTGATTGTTTAATAATTTGTTCCAATATCTTACCAGGTATCAAATTTGGGGAATTATAGCCCAATCAGCCTAAATCCTCTTTGTTCCCCTTTTTAAAGATATATCTATTCACTTATAGTTCAGCTAAGGCTGTGGGAGAGACAAGTGTGGAGTGCAGGACTTGGGAAAGCCATGAAGCTGAACTGAAAGCAAGGGGTGGGCCTGAGCCTGTACTGAGAGCCAGAGAAATCATGGGTCATCAGCTGACCAGAGGCAGGAAAAAGCTAAATGAGAATACAGAGGAAAAGAAGGCAGACTGAAAGCTCAGGACAGGACATGTGGGTGACCGATGAAATGACAAGTGCTTGTTCAATAACCATCTTGTCCTTGTATCAGCAGCGCACTCCACTAGGACTTTCCATAGCTCTTATATTTATAAAATTTTCCCCCAAGCTCTGATTGGCTCAGTTCTCCAGTTGAGGACATGTAGGACATACCGGAAAGTTTGCCCGTAATGGTGACTTTCTATATAGTTTCCAGAAAAACTACTGAACATGTGCAGGAATTACAGCACTCTTCTTCTAACTATTCTGGGCACTTCTAGCTGAATCTGCTACTTTGCTTTCAGCACATGTGTAGAGACACAGATGATTCAGACAAAATCAATTTCTCCTCCACACTGCTTTTATCCCTTTTAAATTATCCAGTATATAACATGTGGTTTACGTGTGTAGTTGTATCAGTAAGCCACTAGATGTCTCTATGTGCTGTAGTGAGTTTCAGATAAGAGTGTAGTCCCCTGGTAAACAAGAAAGACAAGCTGGGATTCAAGCTGCGTGGCAGTTTCTCTCTGTTATAGCTGATTTATTTAATAAATATCTTATGTTTAAAATGGATTACTATTCTATCTATCATGACAACAGACCAAACAGGAAATAATCAGAGGCAATGAAAAAGAGAAAAATAAACTCACCAAAAACTAACACTGTCCCCCACATTCCACTGGCTGCATCCACAGTATTGCTGAAAGCTAAACAACCTGGCCCGGATGAGGAGAGAATAGGGCAGGTTTGGGGAGGTCAGTTTACACGTGGGTCAGCTTATACATGAGTGTATACAGTATCATGGTCTGTTTTCTATTTACTTGTCAAATACCAACACCATAAAGAAAGGAACAGTACTAAATCCACCATTTTAACCTTACACATACCCACAATTACAGCTCAAATAACTCAGCAATTTTGAGTTATATGAGTGCAAAGAAAGCATCTGTAACCTATCACCTATTTTTTGTTGGCTTGCCGTTGCTTTTTTTTTCCAATTCTATATCTTAAAAATTGTGAACACAATTTTTTTTCTCAACCCTTGTTAAAAAAAAAACAAAACACAACACATGTGCTCTCAGGCTGGGAACACACATGCCAAGTTCAGCCTGGAGAGAATTTTTACGGCTGAGTTATAAACCCCTGAAAATAGGGATTTATAATGGAAACGCTGACAGATCATTAACTACAACAACAACATAAACTGAGCAATAGAATTTCCAAGTTATCTCCTTTTTGTTTGTGTCAGCATTCCTAGAGCAAGAGCCTGTGCAGCTCACCCAAAGCATTCGCAACACACCAGTATAGTTCTCTCCTACTGGGTTCGCAAACTACAGAGTAGGCAGGACAGCGGCACAGATCAAACAGTAGGGCACAATGTTTGAAGTCTAGAAGTATTGTAGTCCTGACCAGCTCTTTTTAACAACTGTTTTTTTAGATGTACAATGTTGAGTGAGAAAGCCTATTTGTGATCAGTACTCAGACGCTAAAAACAAGAGTCCAGTCCACCTGTTTCGCTGTGTCCCACAGACTCACACACAGCAAATGGCTTTCCTCCAGAACATGCAATCGCCAAAGCGATCCTACGCAAAGGGGATGCTGACCAGTATGCGAGTTGCTTTGAGCTTTCTGCATGAGTCAAGAAGGAAAAGAGGGAGGTAACCACTACTTTAGCACGTGTGCACAAATAAGCATAACAAAACGGTTAGTGTAAAAACACACGGGTAATCGCAGCTCAGCATGCATGTGCTAAGGCTATGAATACACTGGGGAAATGCATTATGTTAACTAACGTTATAATTAATATGGTGTTAAACATGACTTGGTACCTATTGTAGACGGGGAGAAGCTGTATTTAAAAATCTATTGGCTGGTCATGGCTAACCCTAGAAGACCTGTAGGGTTTACTTTGACCAGCTAACAGCCTTTCAGCATGACTGTCCTTGCCGGCACTACAGGAAAAATCACGTTAGTTAAAACAAGTTACACATCTCATTTTAAAATATGATGCATTTTCCTAGTGCAAACAAGACCTCTAAATCTTCTCCATGTTGCTGTTCACTTTGAATGCAAGGGCAATGGCAAACAGGAGCCTGCTTATTTGATCCTTTTGTCAGAGGACTTAGGGCTTGTCTACAGAGCAAGTTACTGCGTAGCTACTCAGGGGTCGGCAACCTTTCAGAAGTGGTGTGCCGAGTCTTCATTTATTCACTTTAATTTAAGGTTTCGTGTGCCAGTCATACATTTTAACGTTTTTTAGACGGTCTCTCTGTATAAGTCTATATGTTATATAACTAAACTATTGTCGTATGTACAGTAAACAAGGTTTTCAAAATGTTTAAGAAGCTTCATTTAAAATTAAATTAAAATGCTGATCTTACGCCGCCGGCCTGCTCAGCCCACTGCCAGCCTGGGGTTCCGTTCCCCTAGGCCGGCAGCAGGCTGAGCGGGGCCTGCGGCTGGGACCCCGGCTGGCAAGGGGCCGGCAGCCAGAACCCCAGACCAGCAGTGGGCTGAACGGGGCCGGTGGCCGGGACCCCAGACTGGCAGTGGGCTGAGCGGCTCAGCCCACTGCTGATCTGGGGTTCAGTCCGCCAGCTCCTGCCAGCCAGGGTCCTGGCTGCCTGGCCCTGCCCACATAGAGTGGGTACCTACCTTCTCCCTGGTTCTAGCCCATTCTCTTCCTCTCTCTCTGCACTGAGCTGAGGATGGGAGTGCACTGAGCACAGGACTGGGGGTGAAGGAGCAGGCTGGGGGTTGGGGTGCAGGGTCTGGCCAGGAGCTAGAATGAGGGAGAGGGCTCAGGGTTGGGGCAAGAGGTTTGGGTGTGGAGTGCTTACCTGGGCAGCTCCCATTTGGTGTGAGGGGTGCAGGTGGGAATGTGGGGGGGTGGGGGTGGAGTGCAGGAGCTCCTGTTTGGTGCGAGGGGTGGGCGTGGGAATGTGGGGGGTGCAAGAGTCAGGACATGGAGTGTGAGGGGGCTGGGGGCACATGAGGGGGGTGCAGGAGTCAGGGCATGGGGGTGGGGGCTGCTGATCGGCATCAGGGAGAGGAGGAGGGGCAGGAACGCAGCATGCTGGGGGAGAGGTGGGGGAGGGGGGAGCTTGCCTGCTCTGCAGCAGCAGCCAACAGGACCAAGCTTCTTCATCCTGCCGGAGGGAGGGGGGACAGAGAAGAGCGGGCCGGGGCGGGCGGGATTTTTAATGGCAAGCTGCTGCCTGCCAGGGTCCCGGCCTGGGTTCGGCAGCATGCTGAGCGGGGCTGGCATCTGGGACCTGGCCTGCAGCAGCGTGCCATTAAAAATCAGCTCACGTGCCGTCTTTGGCACGCCTGCCATAGGTTGCCGACCCCTGGCGTAGCTACTCAGGGTGTGCCAGCTTGTTGTGTAGTAACGTCGCACTCTGAGACTTTCACTGCGCCCTAGCAGTGTCCACAACAGATGTTATTGCACAGCTGGCTGCTGCACCGTAGAGTCACACCCTGACTTGCCATGCAGTAACTTGCCATGTAGATTAGCCCTTCTCAGTTAAGGTTCTATCGAAAGCCCTTTGAAGTTAATGGAAAGACACTCTGACTTTAATGGGTTTTGGAACAGGCCCCCTTTCTATTTTCCCCCATACATCTTAAAGCACTTGACAGAGGAAGGTCAATATCAACTTCTTCATTTTACAGATGGGGAAACAGGGACACAGAGAGGTGAAATGACTTGCTCAATATCACACAGCAGGTTACTGGCAGAGCCAGGAACAAAACCCAAGTCTCCTGATTCCCGGTCCAGTGTCCTGTCTATCAGGCAACAGAGATTTTTACTCTTTTTAATTTTAGAGAGAAAGGAGCTTAAGAATGATCAGTGAAACCAATGCAACTTGTCTACTTCAGACAAGCCTGGGCTTACACCTGTAGCAGCCAAAGAACCACAGAAGCTGCATATCCAGCGCTGTGTCTGGATATGCAAAAAAAAAAGAAAAAGAAAAAGTAAAGTCTTTTGTCACTGCCATCTTCAAAAGCTGTGATAGGTACTTCCTGCCACTGGCCTTTTCTGACACTCACCAGTTCCCTCAAAGGGGAACTATTCGCTTAAAAGACATTATTTCCTTTACTTATCTGCCTCTAAAGAAAGAAAGCTATTAGTGGCCAGAAATCACTCAAGCTGTTTTACTGAGTACTTCTGCTGTGGATGTTAATGCTCAGCTTTTGTCTAATGTACGTGTACTCAACTGTAAGCCTTGTCTGAGCTAGAGAAATTTGGCATGCTAACCAGCACTTGTCCCCCTAGCACGACTATAACACAATTCAAAAATGCTCCCAATGGTACACAGGTGCTCAGGCCACTGTTTGGATTAGACTTGCTCATGGATGACATGCAACTCTGTCTGTTGTTTATAACCTAGGATAACCCAACAGACACTCAGTTGTCCCAGTGTCTGGCCAAGATTAGCACGTGGATATGAGGAAGAACTGGCTGAAGCTGAGTCCCAGCAAAACAGAGGTTATATGCTTATGGGCAGAGGGAAATGCTCCAAGGAGCAGTCGGGGCCTCTCTGATTGTGGACGCATGCTCACATCATCAAAAGAGTCTGCAGTTTGGAAGCTCTTGTGGACTCCTCACTGATGCTGTGTTCTCATACACAACATCTGTGAGAAATGATTTCTACCATCTGTGACTGACCAGGAGTCTGCATTGCATCCGTGGTGATGATAACCTGGCCTTAGCAATAAATGCTTTCTTTACTTCCCATCTGGATTTTGGCAATACAATCCATTTGAGCTTTGAATGTCAGCCCCATGAGAATTGCAGCTGATGGAGAATGCAACAGCTCACCTTACCAGCCACAATAGTTACTGAGAGCACACATCCCTGGTGCTATGTGTAAGGGGACTCTTGCCCCCTTACTAACATTCAGTGGGGGTGTTTTGGTTGGCTAGCTCCCAGTAGTAAAAGGGGAAGGGTCTATGGGAAATCAGGACCCTGAGACTAATAGTCCCCAGGAACAATGGGGAGAAGCCAATGCTCCAGGTCAGCCTGAATGACAGGGCAGGCAGGCTAATCAGGAAGTCAGGAGGCCACGAAGGTCCCGTCCTCCGTGTGAGCTGGATTTGCCTGGGTCAGACAGAGTGGGGCCGAGCTAAGGAGAAAGCAGGGGCACAAGCTAAGCTGGGGAGCAGAGCTGGGCCAGATCCAGAGGAACCAGAAAAGCATCCCAGAGAGAGCAGACCCCGTCCTGGGAGCAGAGCTGCAGCCCCAAAGCCAGAGGCACAGCCCAGCGAGAGCAGACTTGCCCTGGGAGGAGAGCTGCAGCAACCAGAGCCAGAGGGGCTAGAAAAGCAGCCCAGGAAGCAGGTCAGTGCTGGGAGCAGAGTCACAGAAGCAGCCTGCAGAGCAGACCTGTCCTGGGAGCAGAGCTGCAGCAACCAGAGCCAGAGGGGCCAAAGAAGCAGCCCAGGGAGCTGGAGGCAGAGCAGCAGCGCAGAGACCGAGAGGTGCAGCTGGGGCTGGAGCAGTCTGGAGCTTGGTGCGGTGAGCAGCTTGGGAGACCGAGGGGGACCCTGGGCAGTGGGCCCAGCACAGGGAGACGCCTCAGCCAAGAGGCTCTGCAGGCCAGGCTTGGATCGTAACCCCGACAGGGTGGGGATGACACTGGGAAGAAGGGACCTGCCACCTGGAACCTGAGGGCGTATGGCCACCACCAGAGCAAGTGTCCAACCCACAGCATCTCTGCAGCACAGCCAGGGCCTGAGCAGGAGGCCTGGGACTTACAAGGAACAGACTGTGAACTGCCCTGACATTCCAGAGACACTGTTTGTGATGTTCCCTGCCACAGAGCGGGGTGATGTGTTTCCTTTAATCTTTCCCATTTTTCCTTATTCTTTTTAAAATTAATTGTTGATTAAATAACTTGCATTTGCTTTAAATTGTATGTAATGGTCAGTGGGTCAGAGAAGTGCCCAGTGCAGAGAGTACCCCGGAGTGGGGACACCCTAGCCCCTGTCCTAGGTGACCACAGCAGGGTTGGGGGTCGAGCCCCCCAGGAATCCTGGGCCCAGCCTTGTTGGGGTTACGAGGACTCTGCCAGACAGGAGAGCGGAAGAGGAGTCCTCAAGGGCAGGGAAGCCACTGGGTAAAGGAAGTGGGAGCGAGGACTCAGATCCTTTTGCTAGCCCACTTCACTGGGGTAATGCAGAAGCCAGGAAAGTTCCCCACAATCGCGGGACTATTCCCCCACTTACATATGTTCTCCTCCCCTGGCTCCACAAAACACTTCTTAAGTTTAAGGCCTTGGTCCTTATTTTTAAAGCGCTAAACAGCCTGGGCCTATGTTACCTAAAAGACCACCTAACCCGCCAGGACCATGACTATTTTCAACAGTTCTGCTCAGGAACAATACAACTGGCTACCACAAAGATGAGTCTTATCTGTTCAGGAGATAGTTCCTGCAAAAGTGTGTTCCACAGTCTGGCAGCCCTAAGAACTACCTTACTATATTCCAGTCCAAATGCAAAGCACATATCTTAGACCTTGCCTTCCCTAAGAACAAGGCATGTCATATTAGCTTACTCAAAAAACAATGCAAAACTAAGGAATCTCCTCCTTCCCTCCCATCCCGGAAACATACACACACAAAAAACACACCATTTTCTTCTGAGGCTGTGGGAAGGAATGGAGCACTATTTTTACAGGTAAGCAGCTTCCAGCAACTGTGACACCTGCACTGTGGGACGGTGACAGAAGGATTATTTACACTGTTGGAGCTATAATGTCAGCAATTCCCATCTACTCTGGCATTGCACTGAAGGAGACCGGCAGATTGGAAGACCATAATGTGGCATTATTCTCTTCAGGTTCTTATACTGCATATCCATCACCGTGGTATCTGAGTGCATTCCAAAATCAAATAGCAAATGTTAGAAAAAGAGGAAATGCCGAGTTAGGGCAACACTTTCCACACAAGAAAACCATGCTGCCTTAACTCGGTCGCTGCAGGGATGCCAAACAAACATTTTCCTGGCTGATCCAATGCTTGCGCAGCTAATCCAAAACCAGAGAGATTGGAAGTGACTTCAAGCCACCTTTGCAATCCCACCCCACCAACTTCTGGCTTGCACTGTGTTCAAGAGCCATGGCAAATCTTTTGGCAAACTAGGACAGAATATAAGATGCGTAACAACGCACAGAACCAACTCATCTGGTTTTAGATTTCATTGCAAATTTTCCAGACAGCTCTGGTCAGGGCTGAAGAGAACTGACAGAGCTCCATGGAGATGTCAGCTGAGCACTGGCCTACAAAATGCCGAGTGCTCATTACATGGTTATGATTACATGGTTACATGCTGACTCTCTTTTAAAAGTACTAAAATTTTCATATTAAGACATGGCTTTTAAAATTGCAAACCCCTTTCTAAGTGATGTGTAACTTAATAATAATAGGTTCACTTCAAATTCCAAAGAATACTCAGGGCTAGAATTTTTTTTAAAGTGATTAAATAGGTTTGACCAATTTTTCATTAGAGGAGATCAAAAATAATCCCCTTATTCTCTGATGAGCAGTAAAGAGCATTTGAATATGCTGTAGTAACTTTCAAAAACAGGTGGCTACCTTATCTAGTGTTAAATATTCAGATGTGAAATATGAGTCTGGTTCCATTTTTGTGCATGCCCCAAACGGCTTCCACATACACATAGCTGCCTGTTAGCACAATAAAGAATTCATTAGCTATACAGACAAAATTAGAATGAACATGTATTGAATACAAGATTTAAAAAGATCACTTTCCCTTGTAAGCACTTGTGGTGTGTTCAGTGGTAACAGTCACGCTTTTCCTAAACTCAAGCGAATCTTGCAACATTAAAATGATTGCTTTCAATGCTTTAACTTTTTTTAACTTTCACTCATGAAAGAGAACCCTCCAGTTTTCACTTCATACTGAAGTCAGGAATTCTGGGGGTGGAAAACTAGCTTTCCAGTGCAAGTTACTCACTTCTGCAACATCACTGCAAATCCACCCTAAAGTACAGCTGAATATAGAGAGCCTCTCAACATTTTGATGACATACAAGTAGAATCCATTGGCTCAGGAACAACCCACTTTATAGTCTCATTTGGTCTTAACCTCTGCATTTATTGAACTGTACATGGTTCTTTTGGAATCAAATATATGCACTGGAGAAATGGGCTTTAGAGGTTCAACTATCCAGGGTCAACAAAGACACAGTCTCTTGGCTTGGATCTATTTTAATCACTGTAATAATTTGTTATTTATACAACAAATAGGAGTGGACCAAACTCATATTATTTTCGTAATAACTTGGAAGAAGTCAGTAGGGGAATAGGTCAGCCTAGCACTAAAGTAAATGTGTATGGTGCATTTTTCCTTCATAAACTCCCCAGTCATATATGCAAAAATATAACAGTAACAATAAAAGCAAGTTAGTAAACCTTATGCATTCATTTTAGCCTAATGGAACAGTTTCTGTAACAATTCTCTTGTGCGGTCTTCTTCTCTTGAGAGGTATGTATGGTATTTTACACTAACCTATGGCATTATTCTACATAACTAATTAGAAACAACGATCACATATGTTGTGCATTGCTCAGCTTTCTAGATTTCTGATTTGCACCAGCACATATTAATTTTGCTGGAGAGACAACTAACTGTCAGATGATTGATATGGAGAAGCCACAAAGGTAAATGGCCAAGATCCTATTCAAAGAGCACAATAACAGTCTTCGCAAGCTAAGGGGATAATAGTGTATCTTATACCCCTGCACTTCTAGAGGTTAACCTCCTGGAAGAGAATATCTGCATACCACTAGCAGCAAACAAACGTTTATTAGAAAGAGAGGACCAAATTCAACCTGACTGTCAGCAAGCACAACTCCATTTCTATTGTGCCCACTTGCACCATGTTTGAATCTGGGCCACAGGGTAATCTAAATGTATTCCCACTCACAGGAAGAAGGCATTTAAAAAAAAAGACCTAAATCTGTTAAATAAAAAGTACACATCAGATTTCAGGGAAAATAGGTATGACAATTAACTTGCTACATAATATAAAATTAGGGCTGTCAAGCGATTAAAAAAATTAATCACAATTAATCGCACTGTTAAACAATAATAGAACACAATTTAAATATTTTTGGATGTTTTCCACATTTTCAAATATACTGATTTCACTTATAACACAGAATTCAAAGTGTACAGTGCTCACTTTATATTTATTTTTTATTACAGATATTTGCACTGTAAAAATAGTATTTTTCAGTTCACTTAATACAAGTACTGTAGTGCAATCTCTTTATTATGAAAGTTGAACTTACAAATGTAGAATTATGAATAAAAATAAGTGCATTCAAAAATAGAACAATGTAAAACTTTAGCGCCTACAAGTCCACTCAGTCCTATTTCTTGTTCAGCCAATGGTTCAAACAAACAAGTTTAGTTTACATTTGCAGAAGCTAATGCTGCCCGCTTCTTGTTCACAATGTCACCTGAAAGTGAGAACAGGTGTTCACATGGCACAGTTGTAGCTGGCGTCGCAAGATATTTACATGCCAGATGCACTAAAGATTCATATATCCCTTCATGCTTCAACCACCATTCCAGAGGACATGCGTCCATGCTGATGATTGGTTCTGCTTGATAACAATCCAAAGCAGTGCAAACGGACACATGTTCATTTTTATCATCTGAGTCAAATGCCACCAGCAGAAGAATGATTTTCTTTTTTGGTGGTTCAGGTTCTGTAGTTTCTGCATCTGAGTGTTGCTCTTTTAAGACTTCGGAAAGCATGCTCCACACCGCATCCCTCTCAGATTTTGGATCGCACTTTAGATTCTTAAACCTTGGGTTGAGTGCTGTAGCCATCTTTAGAAATCTCACATTGGTACCTTCTTTGTGTTTTGTCACATCTGCAGTGAACATGTTCTTAAAATGAACAACATGTGATGAGTCATCATCCAAGACTAGTATAACATGAAATATATGGCAGAATGTGGGAAAATAGAGCCAGAGACATACAATTCTCACCCAAGGAGTTCAGTCACAAATTTAATTAACGCTTTTTTTTTTTTAAACAAGCATCATCAGCATGGAAGCACGTCCACTGGAATGGTGGTCGAAGCATGAAGGGGCATACAAATGTTTAGCATATCTAGCATGTAGATACCTTGCCATGCCGACTACAAAAGTACCATGCGAACGCCTGTTCTCACTTTCTGGTGACATTATAAATAAAAAGTGGGGAGCATTATCTCCCGTAAATGTAAACAAACTTGTTTGTCTTAGCAATTGGCTGAACGAGAAGTAGGACTGAGTAGACTTGTATGCTCTAAAAGTTTTACACTGTTTTGTTTTTGAGTGCGAGTGCAGTTCTGTAATAAAAATATACATTTGTAAGTTGCGCTTTCACGATAAAGAGATTGCGCTACAGTACTTGTATGAGGTGAATTGAAAAATACAATTTCTTGTTTATCATTTTTACAGTGCAAATATTTGTAATAAAAAATAATATAAAGTGAGCACTGTACATTTTGTACTCTGTGTTATAATTGAAATCAATAGAATTGAAAAGGTAGAAAACATCCAAAATAATTAATAAATTTCAAATGGTATTCTATTGTTTCACCGTGCAATTAAAACTATGATTAATTTTTTCAATCGCAATTAATTTTTTGAGTTAATCGCGTGAGTTAACTGCAATTAATCTACAGCCCTATATACAATCTTGCTGGCATTGTTGGCAAAGCTTGTTAGAGTGGGCATCATTAAAATTAACACTTGCCACAGTGATTGCCAGACTGTGGTATTTATATTATATTTATTGCAGTTATGCCTTGGGCAATGAATCTTCAGTTTTAAATGCCACCCCCTACCACTTATAATATTCATCACCCAGAGATTGTATTGAGTCTCCAGTAGATTGTCAGAACACACCCAATTCCTCTGAAAATTCTGTTAACTCTCTCCTCAGCAACTTCCCTGGCCAAATCTCATTTTCTTTCTGTGGCAGGAAAATATGGTAAAAGGAGTACCAGGACGGTACATCAAGGTCTAACATTGGCTCCAATTCTCAGGTGCAGCTGGTCATGATAGACAAAACCACAGTCCCTCCTTAAACAAAAGGCATCTATTAATGAAAACAGTTACAGACACAAAGTTGTACACAGCTTGAGTTTTCGCTTTGCCTTTCTAGTTTACCAGTCACCACACCCTTTCTGCAACTCTAAACAGCACACAGAGACATCTAGTGGCTCAATAACATTCTGCAAATAAACATATCATTACACCACTAAGCTGCTCCATTTTCTTTGACTCACAGAACACACAAAATTAAAATGTTTAACAGTTAAGAGAAACACTCCTGTTACTTTTCCTGACATTTTCTGTACATTAAATACAACCAATATCTTATGTTCCTTTCCAGTATTTTCACTTCACTTACCCCAGTTGTGAAAAAATAAGCAGCAACTTATTTATTTTTTAATTCTACTCTGAAGAGAGATTTTATTATCCTGGAAACGAGATCCTAGCCTGAAAAAAAAAAAAAGTTACCTCCAGAGAAGACTTTTCTCTCTAATATTTAACAACCACAGTTCTCAGCTACTTAAACTGACATTCACAATTTTGTTAACTATAATTTTTTTTGGTTCAAATAAGACACAGTGCAAAATTTAAGTCTACTATCAACTCAGAATTCTCTATCTTTTCCTTTCATGCCAATAAATACTCCTGTGGCTAAGGCACTGGTAAGTAAACCAATAATTCTGACCTGCTGCATGTCTAACATTTCTTCTTTAATAACTCCAAGAGCATTGCAGGCTCTTCCTATTAACTACATTACATCATCATTATCAAAGACGAAAGGAAATTAATTTTGTTTTCCAAGGACTTGGCAATAAGTCTGTTCTTTACTTCATCAGACATCTGCTGTTTTTCTACGTATGTCATTTGTGAAGCAGAGTTTTCCTTATGACTTTATTCTCATAACAGTTTATCATGCAACACTGTTTACCAGGGAAATAAAGTGCAGCAGGATTTCTCATTCGCCCCATAAAAGTGTAAAGCTAACTTAAAGCCAATATTATCATCTATATTTCACTTTCAAATAGTTTTCTGTTTAAAAAAAAAAACAAAAAAACTCACCAAAGACTGTCAAGCAAAAATAACCTCTTGTGGTCTTTGCCTGAAATTTATTACCAGTGCTGCAGTACTTTGTTTTAACAGATGGGACTTTATCAGCAAATTATGTGGGCAGTCCACCAACTTCCCTCAGGAATGGAGGAGTGCTTGTATTTACTTGGGCTCTTATCTATGCACTTAAAGGCATATTCAAACCACAAAATTCTAGGGATATTATTTTCATTTATTGATACAAAGGCTAAAATACAGAGAATCTTCTGTTCTGAAGCACACTGGATCCCTATCATTAGTCTCCCTCAGATGTGTGTGATAGATAGGTAGTTGCTGTCATATATTTCAAATCACTGAAGCTTTTTTTTTTTTTAGGTTGAATGCACTTTGCAGCTTGGTTTTATGTTCTCCGTGTAATTATGCTCCCTAAAAAAGGGGCCATTTAAAATACTTTTCAAAATATTTATTTTGCTGAATAATTCGTTGTGGCTTTGTTTGGGTTTTCCCCTACCTAACTGCAATTTATCTAACCACTACATTGCATTCCAAAAGAAAGTGAGTCTTGCCATTGGCAAATATTTCTCATTGCAGTACCTGGAATATGAGGAATCTGGGGAGGTTAGTGCATGCACCTAAAGCATAATGGCCCTGATTATGTGCCCTACTGTGGACCCTTTATGCCATTCTGGTTGCATAGAGAGGCCCTAAAGGGGCAGAACAGCCCCTATGGAATTTTTCTGGCATAGGAGGTTTCCCAACAAGCATAGAATTGATGCGAGTCACCCTACATCCCTTTCCTGTTCAGACTCCAGCAGAGTGGCCTGCAGGGGACAGTCACACAAGAGTGAAGAGCAGAGGCAGGGTGGCAGGACTGTGCTCTGGCTATTTTGGGATGGAGCAGCATATAAGCAGCCATGCAAGGCTGCCAAAACTTACAGTAGTCACTTGGGACTGCTCTAAATTGCACCACGGCCAGGCAGGCCAGACAGAAGTTGGAGAGAACAAAGATGCTATAAAACTGCATTTGCCTACCCCTGCCCTGGGTTGTACCTGGTGTGCTGCGCAACCTGCAAGGTGTAGTGAAAAAAAGCAAATCGGGCCTAAGGTCTGCAGTTCAATGTCAAAGTGTATAGGAAGCAGGAGAAGGAGAAAACACAATACAAGCAATATATCTAGGAGGGAAAAATAAATGACAATAGCACAGAGAAGCACTGTTAAGTGCATGCAGTTTATGTCTCCAATACAAGGCTTGATATTTCAGTCTTCTCATCAGATCTAAATACATCAGACTTTATTTCTGAAGTGCATTACACTACCTTACCATACACTTATGTTTCACATTAATCAGGAGAGTATGCATCCGTTATCAAGCACGACTCAATCCAGCATTGAAGTTTGAAGGTTATGCCCACTGCACATCTACTTTAAAGTTTTCTAAATGAAATATTCTGTCATTTGAAGGGCTGAAATAACATGGAAAACATTGGATCATTTACATAAAAAGGGCAAGGAAAATTACAATAGAAATCCATGTAAAGCATGCAAAAGTCAGTTTTAATGGACAGGTACAGAGGGGACAAAGGCCTATGGCCCTCCCACTTTTTGAAAGTGGACGGGTCCTGGCCTGTCCACTTTTCCACCGGGGCCTGGCCCCCAGCCTCTCCTCTTCCCCCCAAGGCCCTGCCCCCCAGCCAGGCCAGCAGCTCGAACGCAGCCCCGGGAAGCCCAGGCAGCTGTGGGGGTAGCCAAGGGACATGGGGGCAGGAACGTGGGCCAGGAGCTGCTCTTGGCCCTACCCCACCCTGTGGAGGTGGAGGGGCTCAGGCTCTCCAGCCAGGTTCTGGCTTATGGCTTGGCCGGGGGCAAGGACTCGGGGGGACAAGGAGGGGCAGGAGCAGCACTTTTAGGAAGAATCCATTGCCCCTGTTTCAGAGTTACAACCTCCATTCCTGAGGTGTGTGTAACTCTGAGATTCTACTGTAATAATTTATGGGCATTCCTGATCCATCCAAACATGGTGACGCTGAAATTTAGAGGTAGCAGGAGGTACCTAAATGGGTCAAATATCTATGAGAACTTCTAAAAGGCCCAACTCCGCTGTCAATAAAGTCAATGTTAAGTCTCTGACTTCAGTGGAAGTTAGATTGGTAAGGGCCAGATACAAAGCCCCCTGAAGTCAATGGGAGTCTTTCTATTGACTTCAGTGGGCTCTGGATCAGGTCCAGGTGCTGATACCCTTATTCACAGAGCTCCTTGACTTCAGTGGAACGCCTCATACTGTAAGGTACTATTTAACATAAGTGTATCAGAGTCTGGCCCTAAGTGAATAATTAAGCAATTATACTCTGAGGAGAAAAGCTTGAAAATCTACTCTCTGTGAAGGCAAGAGAATTTATAAAGCAACATCATCAAAGGCTGCAATGGGCCTATACAACACAACTCAGATTTATATTTTACAGCTCAGATGTTCTTGGACCCAATACTTTGGTATGATAGAGTACAAGTCGTTTGCTAAGGATAGAAAGTTGTTTGGGGGATAAAAACTATTATTTTCCCTAAGAGCAGTAACTCATTGCCAGCACTGAAACTGCTGTAGGAACAGTTAAACTCAAAAGCTGAATATTAAATTCAAATTCTGAGATATAAACTATGAAATGTGGATCTGGGTTTAGAATCCAAGCCCCCTTCTCACCAGAGTTCAGGCATGTGCTTGGATTTGAGGGCTTTTACTTTGGGGGCACTTCTACAGAATATCAGGTTTTCAAAGAGACCTTTAATTTTCAGATGTGACAGTTAAAAAATCCTGGTTACAACTCTCTAATGAACTATTTGATTTGGGGGGAAAAGTTGAGCTATAAAACTGAAAGCAACGAATCTCAACTTGGGAGTGTCCCAGCTGCAGAAAACTCTTAATTTTAAGATGCTTTGATTGATCCCCAATCTCTTCAAATTACACTCCAATAAAGACTCTGTGCCCTTCAGAAATCAGGCTATACTTCAATTACTTCATCTGCGTATAAATTTCATAGTTATTTGAAACATATGCAAAATGCAGATGCCAATGTACTCTAAAATTGATTAAATATCTACCTCATTAAAGTCTCAAACCTGCAGCACAAGAGGCCCTGGTAGAGGGCTCACTTTGCATTAAGAATGTTAAATCTTGCCAATGAAATACTGTTCTGGATTGATCCAGTTTAGTCATGCAACATCTGCATTAGAGCAGCCAACCTCTAGCACCAGCACCACTATAGCTAAAGGTCTGACTATGTTTCTACTGGAAAAGTACATACAATTCACTCCTGGGCCCAAAGCTTGCTCACCTAACTCACTTGGGCTACTCATATCAGTAAACAAGCAGGACTTTGCCTCAGGGGAAGAGTTGGATTAAAAAATACACATCCCCTGAGCCAGTATTTTTTTAAAACCAAATCTGGATCATGACAGTTCAGAACCTTTCTTTAATTAAAAAATGACTTCCATAGAAATGTGAAACTTGACATGCCACTAGTCCATTCAGGGGACTATTTCATTTTTGACAATTATTCTGAGTATTTAACCCTGAGGTTTGGAGTCTTGAGCCATTGCCCATGAGGCTTTGTAGTCTGTTGGCCGACTAGGTCCATGCACTGTGAGGCATAGATTATACCCAGGATTATTCCATTTTCTGCCATTGCCACAGTGTAACAGGACAATTCGTAGGCTGGAAGTTGATTTCATAACTTTGGTCCATAACTTTTACAATTTTATAATTTTACAATTAAAAAACAAAAGCAAGTGAATGCAAAGCAACTGTGTTAAAACCACATTCAAGATTTTATATAAGTCCACATATATAAAGCAGAATACCACATTGCCCCTACTCAGATCAGTGCCTTAAAAGTACAATTGAGCCCACAGGCTGATTCACTAAGGAACTTGAGCACATATTTAAGTTTAATTGTATGAGTAGTTCTCATGAAATCAATGGGATTACTCATGTTTTTGTAGTTAGGCATATGCTTAAATCCATTTAAACATGTGGCTAACTTTAAGCATGTACTTAAATCTCATTGACTTCAGTGGGATTAAATATGTGCTTAAAATTTAAGCATGTGCATAAGTATTTAGCTGGACAGGAGTGCTCTGCTGAAACAGGGCCCTAGTCTAATATTTAGGCCTAATCCAGCTCCCATTGAATTGACAATGGGACTTGTTACATTTATTGTAATGGGAGTTGGATCAGCTCCTTAAATACTAAATAATATTTAAAGAATTCATTTTAAACACAACCTATACAAGTAAACACTCTAAACTGCAGGTAAACCCATTTGGGCACATTAGTCAAATACTTGTACTTCCAACTTCCTGACTTATGTGTGCAAATCCCTTTTGAGTGTGCACATGAGATGCCTGGCTGCTCAAATGGCTGCAGAGGCGAAATGCAAATGCACATTTTTGGAAGCTGGCACTAAGTCTGTTTTCTAAAATGCTGCTGTTAACTATTCATCAAGGATCTGAACTCTACAAAAAAGCTCCTCTAGGCTCATTGGGAAAAAGATTAGAAATGCTTCACTGAGCTGAGGATGAAACGCAGGCTTCAAAGGCATCATTCTTTATTATTTATTACATCCAAAAATACTGTAATAATCTGTTAACAAAAATATTGTTAACAGATTAAGATTGCAAAATCAAGCATCTAAAAGTGAGGAAATGCCAAAATTCAGGCTGCCTATGCAACCTTAATTTGGCCACCTTCTACATACGCTTTATCATACGTCTTTAATGACATAATCACGTGCTATTCTTTCCATAGGACCCCAACCTTGTGGATCAGGGGGAAAAGGTAGATGTGGTATATCTTGACTTTAGTAAGACTTTTGATACTGTCTCGAATGACTTCTCATGAACAAATCAGGGTAATACAACTTAGATAGAGCTGCTATAACAGGGATGGGCAGATGGGGACATCTAATATTTCTGTCCGACCCGTCATGACCCCTGGCAACTGAAGCAACTGAGGCAGCTGTAGGGCTGCCGACAGAATTTCTGGGCCCCTGGGCAAAGTAGGGGGGTCTGGCTCCAGGCCCCCGGAAGGGGTGGGGCCTCAGGTGGAAAGAGCGGAGGCTGGGGCTAGCCTCCCCCAGCCAGCATTTCAGCGCTGCCCAACCTGCACCGCCTGGGGCTCCGGTGGCAAATTAAAGGGCCCGGGGCTCCGGCCACCAGAGCTGCCACTACTGCAGTAGCCACGGCGGTGGCTGGGAGCCCCAGGCCCTTTTAAACTGCTGGGGCCGCTGCCCCTTTTGCCCCTCTCTCCCCCGTCGGCAGCACACAAATTTTGAGCTCGCAGAAGAACTGGCATCTATGCAATCAATTAAAAATACGACTACTGAAAAGATCTACTGGAGGCAGTAAACAACAGCGTCTCAAAATTGGTATTGGGTGGAAGAAACTGACGAGTGTGACCACTGATGGAAGCCCTAATCTGACAGGTAAAAATGCTGGATTGTTGAAAAGAATACAAGACCAAGTGACAGAAACAAACCCAGAGCAGAAAATAATTTTTCTACATTGCATTATTCACCAAGAGATCCACTGCAAAAGTATTCTGAAATTAAGCAATGTCATGAATACAATTACAAAGCTAGTCAACTTTATTAGAGCAAGAGGATTAAACCACAGGCAATTTGTCTCTCTGCTGGAGGAGTCCGAGTCAGAGCTCAGGGATGTTCAGTACCATATAAATGTTAGATGGCTTAGTTTGAGAAAAGTTCTGAAAAGAGTGTAGTGTCTGAGAGCAGAGATGAATTTGTTTTTGAAAATGAAAGGAAAAGATGTGGACTTCCCTCAATTGAACGATGCGAACTGGCTCTCTGATTTCACATTTGCCATAGATGTTACAGGTATCATGAACAAACTGAATTCGAAACTGCAAGGTAGGGGGCTTTTTGCTCATGACATGTATTCCCTTGTCAAGTCTTTCATGACAAAGTTGCTCCTTTTCTCCCATCAGACTGGAAACAAGCAGTTCATACACTTCCCCACTTTGCAACAGATTACAGTATCTGACCAGAACCTGGAAAGGTACATGTTGTTACTGCTCACTTTGCATACTGAATTTTCTCGCCGCTTTAAGGATTTTAGAATGATAGAAAATGACATGGCTTTGATCTCCTCCCTTTCACATGTGATGTGGACAACGCTCCAAGTGACCTCCAACTTGAACTTATTGACTTGCAATGTGATGCATTGCTTGCGGAGCAATTCAAATCAGCACCACTTCCGAGGTTTTATGCATCTCTCAATGAAGAGAAATTTCCGAAGATCAAGGCTCATGCCCAAAAGATCCTTGTACTGTTCAGATCAACTTATGTCTGCGAACAGACATTTTTTGTGATGAAATTCAATATATCAAAGAACAGACCTTCTATCAATGATGACCACCTTGCAGCAGTGCTCGGCATTGCAACAACAGAAATGACACCTGACTTCACCTCCCTTGTTAATGCCCATCAGCAACTTGCTTCTTCACACTGAGTGAGTTTCATTTCTTCTTTTACACTTAATTTTAATAATGAACGTAAGTTGTAAGTAAAAGTTTAGAGTTAGTGTTATTATTCAGTTAATTGTTATTACATGTAACTACTTTGTTTTGTAGAGAACGTAATGGGGTCTTTTTACAATAGATGGTGAGGTAATTTCATTAACAAGAAATGTGCGGCCCGTGACAACTTACCAAAATTAATGGAGTGGCCCCCCTGTGAAATTATTGCCCACCCCTGTACTATAAGGTAGGTGCATAACTGGTTGGAAAACCGTTCCCAGAGAATAGTTACCAGTGGTATGTGCTGACAGTCTTAAGCAGCAGCGTAAGGAGGGCGGTACGATACGCCATACCAGCAAGATACTTATAGCTGGTATGGCGTACCGGAAAAAGGAGCAGCAGAACATGGGGCCAAGGTGGCCCCATGCCTGCAACTTCTCTGGCATAGCTGTACTGTCCCCAGCCATTCCACACAGGGTCTTCTCTGCCTATATAGCCGCCCCGCCAGAAGACAGGGCTGTGGGCGGGGCAGGGGGCGGTACAGCCACGCTGGAAGAGCTGCAGGCATGGGGCTGCCTGGTGGCTTGTGATATAGTCAAGACTTGTGATATAGTCAGCAGAGTTGGTAACACCTCCTTTGGTTTTCACTATAGCTTCTGTAGCCTTTTGCCTTTGCAGAGCTTTTAATAAAAGATAAAGGCGGCAAAAGAATCTGATCACAGAGTGGGTTTTTCAAAGACCTCAGAGCTCTAGTTTCTTAGTTTCCTTCCATGTTTAATTTTTTGGTATTTCTTCTCCCATTTTATCATCCTAAATTAATTAAAATGTCTCTAGAGATGAACTCGTATCTGATCACTTTGGCAGGATTCGTTTATGCACTTGGGAAATGGATACCGCGCAATAAAATGACACAAATATTACATAGTTTGGATTGTTAAATCTCTGGTTTAATGTGAGATTAAAGTGTACAGTTCAAAAAAATGGGCTCCACTTGCTCCTTGGAGGCTGCAGGTCCGCAGTAGCAGCAATTTGGCAGGAGAAGTGTGGGGAGCATCAATGCAAACCATCCACAACCCCTTTATCACCAGGAGATGCTGAGCAGGCTCACACAGTCCCATAAATAGCAGGAGCAGCTCAGAGTGGGGAAGCAAGGGCAAAGCCAGTGGCCAGTGGACTAATTCAGTGCATCCATCTGGGCAGTCTTCATTTGTGGAGTTTCTGTAGAGCACCAATCAAATTTGACAACTGCATCTCCAAGCAACTGGTATTAACTTCCTTTTTACTGGCATGCACCACAAAGGAAACTTCAGAACATAAGAACATCCACAGCTGGTCAGACAGATGGTCCATCTAGCTCAGTATCCTGCCTCCTGACAGTAACCTGTGCCAGATGCTTCAGAGGGAATGAACAGAACAGGGCAATTGGCAAGTGATCCATCCTATTGTCCAGTACCGCTTCTGCCGGTAAGATGTTTAGGGACACCCAGATCATAGGGTTGCATCTCTGACCATCTTGGCTAATAACCATAGATGGATCTATCCTCCATGAACGTATCTCATTCTTTTTTTAATCCAATTACACTTTTGGCCTTCAAAACATCCCCTGGCAACGAATTCCACAGGTTGACTGTGCATTGTGTAAAGTACTTCCTTATGCTTGTTTTAAACCTGCTGCCTATTAATTTCATTGGGTGACCCCTGGTTCTTGTATTATGTGAAGGGGGACACTCCACTTCCATATTCACTTTCTCCATACCTGTCATGGTTTTATAGACCTCTATGGAATCCCCCTTTAATTGTCTCTTTCCTCAAAAGAACAGTCCTCGTCTTTTTAATCTCTCCTCATCTGAGAGGTGTTCTATCATTTTTGTTGCCATTCTGTGTACTTTTTCCAGTTCTAATATATCATCTTTGTCATGGGGTGACCTGAGCTGCACACAGTATTCAAGGTGTGAGCGTACCATTGACATGTATAGTGGCATTATGATATTTTTTGTCTTATTTTCTAGCCCTTTCCTAAAGATCCCTAACATTCTGTTAGTTATTTTGAGTGCTGCTACACATTGAGCAGATGTTTTCATACAGCTATCCACGATGATTCCAAGAACTCTTTCTTGAGTGGTTACAGCTACCTTAGACCCCATCATTTTGTTCATATAGCTGGGATGATGTTTTCCAATGTGCATTACTTTGCACTTGTCAACATTGAACGTCATCTGCCTTTTTGTTGCCCAGCCACACCGTTTTCGGAGATCCCCTTGTAACTCTTCACAGTCAGCTTTGGACTTAACTATCTTGAGTAATTTTGTATGGTATGCAAACTTTTCCACCTCACTGTTTACGCTTTTTCCAGATCATTTATAAATATGGTCCCAGTGGTCCCAGTACAGATCCTTGTGGGAGTCCTTCCCATACTATTTACTTCACTCTACTGTGAAAACTGATCATTTATTCCTTCCCTTTGTTTCCTGTCTTTTAACCAGTTACTGATCCATGAGAAGACCTTCCCTCTTATCCCATGACTGCTTGCTTTGTTTCAGAGCCTTTAGTCAGAGACCTTGTCAAAAGCTTTCTGAAATTCCAAGTATACTATATCCACTGGAACACGCATGTCCACAGGCTTGTTGATACCCCCAAAGATTTCTAATAGATTGGCGAGGCATGATTTTCCTTTACAAAAGCCCATGTCTATTCTTCCCAAACACACTGTGTTCATCTATGTTTCTGATCATTTCAACCAATTTGCCTGGTTCTGAAGTTAGGTATACTGGCCCATAATTGCCAGGATCACCCCTGGAGCTGTTTTAAAAAAATCAGTGTTACATTAGCTATTCTCCAGTCATCCCGTAAAAAGTCTGATTTAAGCAATAGATTACATATCAGAGTTAGTAGTTCTGCAATTTCATATCTGAGTTCCTTCAGAAATCTTGGGTGAATACCATCTAGTCCTGGTGACTTATTATTGTTTAATTTATCAATTTGTTCTAAAACCTCCTCTATTTGTACCACAGTTTGGGATACTTCCTCAGATGTATCACTTAAAAAGTGACACAGGTCTGGGAGTATCCCTCAAATCCTATGCAGTGAAGACCAATCAAAAAATTCATTAAGCTTCTTCACAATGGCCTTATCTTCCTTGAGTGTTCCTTTAGCACTTCGATTGTCCAGTGACTCCACTGACTGTTTGGCAGGCTTCCTGCTTCTGATGCCTCCCAAACCCCTTGGGTGCAGCCACCTCTCCCCCCACGGAGGCCTGGGATGCCACCCACCGCGGAGTCCCAGGGCCAGCCACAGGGGGGCTGCATAGGTCACCACAATCCCTAGGGGCGGCCCTGCCCCTGGGGTCCACTATTTGCCTCTCTCCATTTTGAAAACTGACCATTTATTCCTGCCCTTTGTTTCCTATCTTTTAACCAGTTACTGATCCATGAGACAACCTTCCCTTTTATCGCATGACAGCTTACTTTGCTTAAGAGCCTTTGATGAGGGAACTTGACGAAGGCTTTCTAAAAATCTAAGTACACTATATCCACTGGATCACCCTTGTCCACATGCTTGTTGACCCCCCTCAAAGTATTCTAGTAGATTGGTAAGGCATGATTTCCCTTTACAAAAACCATGTTGACTCTTCCCCAACAAATCATATTCATCTATGCATCTGATAATTCTGTTCTTTACTATCGTTTCAACCAATTTTTCTGGTACTGATGTTAGGATTACCAAACTGTAAGTGCCGGGATTGCCTCTGGAGCCTTTTTAAAAAATTGGCAACACATTAGCTGTACTCCAGTCATCTGGTACAGAAGCTGATTTAAATGATAAATTACATAGTACAGTTAGCAGTTCTGAAATTTCCTATTTGAGTTCCATCAGAACTCTTGGGTGAATACCATCTGGTCCTGGTGACTTACTACTGTTTAATTGATCAATTTGTTCCAAAACCACCTATAATGGCACCTCAATCTAGGACAGTTCCTTGGATTTGTCACCTAAAAAGAATGACTCAGGTGTAGGAATCTCCCTCACATCCTCAGCCATGAAGACTTATGCAAAGATTCATTTAGTTTCTCCACAATGGCCTTATCTTCTTTGAGTGCTCCTTGAGCATTTCAATCGTCCAGTGACCCCACTGGTTATTTAGCAGGCTTCCTGCTTCTGATGTACTTTAAAAAATTATATTTGATCAAAAAGTTTCAGTGGAATATTTTAGACCAGCCCTATCCCCTATTTGTTGGTCTCCTGGTGGAGTGTATTTTGATTGTGAATATCAAAGATGATTATGGTGGATTGGGGGTTGTTCTTTCTTTAGCTGGTAAAAAAACAGCACAGATCCAAATGTGCTTTGTAAGGTATATGTTATACTGTATGTATTCTGCAACAAAGAGGTGACCAGGGCCAGCTCTAGGTTTTTTGCCGCCCCAAGCAAAAAAATGTTGGCTGCCCCCCACCCCAACCCTAGGCTCCCTCCCGCGTCCCCCTGCTGCCCCAGCCCCGGGCTCTCCCCCACCACCCGCACCCCCTGCCGCCCCAGCTCTGGGTTCCCCTCCTTGTGGGCCGGGACAGCTTCTACAGCGCAGGGCCGGCCCCCAAGCAAAAAAAAAAGGATGACCTGAATGCTGCCCATGCAAATGTGCCGCTCCAAGCACCTGCCGGCCCTGGAGGTGACTTTCCCTAGGTGATTCACAGGAACTGATTGTATTCCTAGGATCAAAAATGCCTTATTGCCGAAGAACCAAAGCAGTTCCATTAGCCTGCAGAGAAGATCCTCAGTCATTTTGCACAGTTCCACAGTGGCTGCTCTCACCACTGCAAAAGAAAGTTTAAATGGTGGTGGGGAGGAGGGGGCTAGTCAGTGGACAAAAGATCACATGTGGAAGCCACTGCAATTTGTTAGTCTCTAAGGTGCCACACGTACTCCTTTTCTTTTTGCTACTGTGCAGTTTGGGAGGTCGGGGAGGATTTCTGCCCCTAGGCCTCAGTGGGATATCTATGAGCACAGCCCATGTACCCAGTGTATGCACCACGTTGAGGATTTTTCCCATAGGAAATGGGAGATAGGGAAAAGACTTTTCATGCTGATTCTCCTTCTGATGTCTTCATATCCTGTCTGTGTCAACGCACAATCTTGGGAGAATGGGTTCATATGGGAGGATATATTCAAAACCTTCAAATGCCAAGAGGAGAATAAACCATCCAAACCAGAATTCCAGGTACAAAGCTCTCAATCTGGGGAACTTCACATTTTTTGGCCTAGGCACTTCGCTATAACATGGATCTTTGTGCTGGCCTTCTGCATGGGGTGAATTTCACCCTGAATGGCCATCTAAGTACCACCCTCCACTTCAGAAGTGCCTTTCTTTCAGTGGCAATGTAAGTGCAAAGTCTAGTTAAAAAGCCCTTTGTAATCTTTGAGATGAAGGATGCCACATAATTGCAAAATTATTAATTATCATTATTGTGCCAATAGTGTGATAGATGAGTCTTGAAGAAACATGAAGACAAGTTCTTGTCCCGAGCATTTTACATTTCTCGATAGATGGATGCACAGAAGACAGAAAGGGATGGAAAGTGACAAAGGCTGATAGCTGAGCAGTGATTTTAAGCATGCATCTAGTTCCCTGATTCTGTAACATGCATTTTTAAATTAACTAAACACACAAAATAAAAAAAATACATACATTATCGCTCTTTGTGGGGAGGACTAGAGTTCAGAGGCCTGGAGATAAAGGCAGATGCTGTTAACCACACACATAAATCACTAAATATTATAACACAGATTAACTTTTTTTTCCACTTAAGCGGACTCCATGGCTCCAATGAATTTGTTTTTAGTTTATAAATCATCCCCAGTGAGTACATGATTTCGCCCTTTCTTCCGCCTTCATTATTTTATCCAGCAATAGGGTCCAGTGCCCATGGCCACACATGGGGCAGGGATTTACATCAGAAGGCCCCAGCACTGAGCTGTGGAAAATAATCTTTCTGCAGCAGGAACAGCGTCTGGCTTCTTGGCATGCTCCACGCACAGTTGTGCTGACAGCTCCAGAGTTGCCTTTTACTTTGTCATGTGGTCAGGCTGCCCAGATGGTCCTCCTTCATGTCATTTTTTAAAATTGGACTCCTATTTGGTTCTAATGAATCTGCATGCATTCATCCCTTCAAATTGACATGCCTGTCCCCTCTTAATACTATGCAACAATAGTGGCCTAATTTCTTTATTGGGGGCCCCCCATAAGGGATTTCCTTAATTGGGATCTTGTGCCAACTATAAACCCAGCCCAACAAGGAGATGGGCTTTTCTCCACAAACCTTCATCTCACAGTGCCTTACTCTGAGCCAGCCATCACTGCCACCTCATTAACCAGAGGACAGAGGTGCCAAGAAAATAATGTAGCCCACCCCAAAACTCTGGTGTGTCACCACTTCAACATGAGTCAGCTCCACTTCAGGTTATTTCCACAGATTTCTAACGCATCTGTTGGGAAATCAGGATACGGACTGGAAGTGTAGTTCACAAAGCAAGCTGGGAAGCTGCATTAATAAAGCCTCTTCTTTACTTACTAATTTAAACATTTGAGGACTATTTTCTTATGTCTTGTGATTGAAACTCACCATTATACAATAAGACATGACGCTATTATTATTAATCATAGTAGTGTTATAGCACCTAGGAGTCCTGGTCGTGAACCCAGACCTCATTGTGCTAGGCACTATACAAACCCAGAACAAGAAGACAGTCCCTTCCCCAAATAGCTTACAATCTAAGAGTAAGACAAGAGACAAAAGATGGATACAGACAGACGGAGGAATACAAGGAAACAATGAGACCATATTGGTCAGCATAATAGGCTGTAGTCTCAGCACACCATCAGCCTAACCACTGACAAGAATTCCTCTGACTTCAGCTGAGGCTTTGGCTCTCGAGTGCATATGATTTTCTAAAAGGTTTTGTAATGCTAAGGCCTTATGCAAATTACTGCACATGCTCTGTAGATATTTATATATAAACATCTTGTTCTTTAAAAAAAAAAAAGTTACAAAAAGAGAAGGATACATTACCCTCAAAATTTTGGCCCATATTCTCAACTGGTGTAAACAGGAGTCGTTCCACTGAAGTCATTGAAGGTACACTCATTTACACCAGCGGAGGAGCTAACCCATTATTTTCAAAATTTAATTATTTTCATTCCATCTGAAACAAGATCTTTTTTTTTTAAAAAAAAGCCGTCAAGTAAAAACAGCTCAACAGATTCAAACCAGCATCTTATGGGCTCAATGCTGAAAGGTAATGAGCCCGTTGGCCCTGATCCAGCAAAGTGCTCAAGCATGTGCTTACCTTTAAACTTGTGCACTGTCCCACTGAAGTCAATGTTTCATCCTTAAAGTTAAATCCTTTAAGTTAAACACCTGCTCAAGTGTTCGGCTGCATTAAGGCCAATGCCATTTTAAAAGTGTCAACTCCAAAAGCAGGGCTTGTTTTGGGAATAGTAACTCAGGACTAAATCCTCAAGTGCCCTGATATGCACTCATTTGAGGGATGGGGGAGAAGGAGTGCTACCTTTCTACTCCTAGCAACCCTGTGGCCAGCCAAGGTCTAGTTTAGCCCTTGGTATAAATCAGAACAGCCTCAGGACAGCTCTGGTGTTGGCTAAAATTCCAGCAACCCACCCTTTCCTACCTCCAACATGCTCCATTGGGGGGGAATCCTCAGCAGCAAAGGGGACTTTTCATAGGGCAGGACTGAGCCCCTGGTCTGTATGACAGCACTATTGACACCAACCTCAGAGCCCCATGTCTGTATGACAGACATTCTGGATGTGTCTCAGAGCCTGGTCCTGCGATGTTCCCGAGCACCCTGTGGAAGATGCTGAGTACTCTCTACTCCCACAACTCATGGGAAAGGGGCTTTAATTGTTATTGTTTTACTCTTTGGACTTCCTGTTCAAATAAAGGGACCATTTCCAAACCAGTAAATCCCATTGAGCCTAATGAGAGTCCCTTAGATAAAACCTCACACAGTGCTTTGAAAATGTTGCATAAACGTACTTTTAACCTAGCCAGCTAAATAAAACTAGAGGAATTTTCTAACAAAGTTTTAAATTAACTGTCCCAGTCAAAAGCAGATTTTTCTGCTGCATTAGCCTGAAACTCCAATAAACTGAAACAAATCAAATAGCCAGGAAGTAGAAATGGAAACCAAAAGGAAGAAAAAAAGATCTGCAAAATTAAATCACTATTTATTTCACATGTGAAATTCAGTATAAAATACGTCCCTATAAATAGTTGTCAATAAACACAACTGCTGCAAATGTATTTGGTAAATGTTGAGGTCAAAGGCCTTAACTGTTTATTGCCTTGTAAACTCAAAGGCAAGTAAATTTATTGCTTGAATGAGTTTCAGACTATTGGCCATCATAAAAGTTCTGCATCCCATGTACAAAATGCCACATTGAGTAACACTACAATTATTCCACACGTAATTCAGAGGCCACCATCTGCATCATAATTCAAACAGGTATCCGAAAGTAGATTGTTTGCCATGCTGAATATATACCTCCATTGATTAGTGATGAACTATGTCTGTCATTACTACTAGAACTTGCTCTGTGAAACCATAAATTGTTGCTCTTTTAAAAGCAAATAGCCTACTGCAATGTTGTAGCAAAATGCAACTGAGAAATACTGGGATAGCAAGGTGTTTACTTTATCAATTATTTGTATTATGATAGTGTTTGCAGGACCCCAACTGGGACTGGAGCACCACTGTGCTAGGTGCTGTGGAAACAGAGTAAGAGATAATCTTTGCCCCAAGGTGCATACAATCTAAATAAAAAAGTCACACAAAAGAAGTATTGCCCCATCTTATAGCTGGGAACGTGAATCAAAGAGTGATTTGCCCAAAGTCACAGAGGAGGTCTTGTGACAGACCCTAGGAGCTGAATGCAGGTCTTCTGAGTCTCGCTCCACTGCTGTACCCACAAGACCATCCGTCCTTTTTCCTACTGTCGTAAAAAGTCCAAACACAACTATAGCATATTATCAAATTGCTGCACATTTTTCTTGTCCATAATGTTTTAGTCATAAGTGCCAAATGGTATTGTCAAATCTGCTCTCCATAGCTTTAGAGATGTGGCTTTAGTTACAAGGCTCAGGGCTGGTCTACATTAGAAAATTAGATCGACCCAGATACCTCACTCAGAGGTGTGACAAATCCACACCCCTGAACGACATAGTTAAGCCAACCTAAGACCCCATGTAGACAGCACTAGCTCAACAGAGAACCCCTACCCTCACTGTAGTGAGTGTCGACATGGAAGCCCTACAGTGGTGCCGCTGTAGTATTTTAAGTGTAGACATAACTAAGGGGCTGTGGAGAGAAGTCTCCTCAGAGTCCACCCCTAACAAAGGACCAATTCAGGAAAGTACCTAAGCACATGATTACATGCTTTTCTGAATAGAAATATACTAAAGTGCATGCTTAGGCCCCGCTATGGCCCTGTCCTCCACATAGATAGATCTCCAGATCTGTGTGTTTCCCCTGCAGATCCCATTGGCCATGGTTCCCGGCCAATGAGACCTGCAGAGCCCCTTGGCAGACCCTATGCATAGGAGCCGGAGGGGGGACATGCTCCTGCTTCCGGGAATCAAACAGAGCCACAGCACACACGGAATGTGGCAAGCCCGCGGCTGGAGTGCAGGAGTGAGGCAAGCCCCAGACCCTGCTCCCTGGCAGAAGCTCGAGGGCTAGATTTAAATGTCTGAAGGGTCAGATGTGGCCCCCAGGCCATAGTTTACCCACCCCTGCTCTAGATTGTTTATGTAATTTAGTTTGTAAGCTCTTCGGTGCAGGCATTGTCTCTCTTCTTCATAAGAGCATAAGAACGGCCATACTGGGTCAGATCAAAGGCTCATCTAGCCCAGTATCCTGTCATCTGACAGTGGCCAATGCCAGGTGCCCCAGAGGGAATGAACAGAACAGGTAATCATCAAGTGATCCATCCCTTGTCGCCCATTCCCAGCTTCTGGCAAACAGAGGCTAGGGACACCATCCCTGCCCATCCTGGCTAATAGCCATTGATGGACCTATCCTCCATAAACTTATCTAGTTCTTTTTTGAACCCTGTTATAGTCTTGGCCTTCACAACATCCTCTGGCAAAGAGTTCCACAGGTTGACTGTGTGCTGTGTGAAGAAATACTTCCTTTTGTTTGTTTTACACCTGCTGTCTATTAATTCATTTGGTGACCCCTAGTTCTTGTGTTATAAGAAGGAGTAACTAACACTTCCTTATTTACTTTCTCCATACCAATCATGATTTTATAGACCTCAATCATATCCCCCCTTAGTCGTCTCTTTTCCAAGCTAAAAAAATCCCAGTCTTATTAATCTCGCCTCATACCAAAGTTGTTCCATACCCCTAATAATTTTTTTGCCCTTTTCTGAACCTTTTCCAGTTACAATACATCTTTTTTGAGATGGGGTGACCACATCTGCACACAGTGCTCAAAATGTGGGCGTCCCATGGATTTATAGAGAGGCAATATGATATTTTCTGTCTTATTATCTATCCCTTTCTTAATGATGCCCAACATTCTGTTCGCTTTTTTGACTGCTGCTGCACGTTGAGTGGCTGTTTTCAGATAACTATCCGCAATGACCCCAAGATCTATTTGAGTGGTAACAGCTAATTTAGACCCCATGATTTTATATGTATGGTTGGGATTATGTTTTCCAATGTGCATTACTTTGCAATTATCAACACTGTATTTAATCTGCCATTTTGTTGCCCAGTCACCCAGTTTTGAGAGATCCTTTTGTAGCTCTTCACAGTCTGCCTGGGACTTAACTATCTTGAGTAGTTTTGTATCATCTGCAAATTTTGCCACCTCACTGTTTACCAGATCATTTATGAATATGTTGAATAGGACTGGGCCCAGTACAGACCCTGGGGGACACCACTATTTACCTCTCTCCATTCTGAAAACTGACCATTTATTCCTACCTTTTGTTTCCTATCTTTTAACCAGTTACCAATCCATGAAAGGACCTTCCCTCTTATCTCATGACAGCTTACTCTGCTTAAGAGCCTTTGGTGATGGACCTTGTCAAAGGCTTTTTGAAAATCTAAGTACACTATATCCACTGGATCCCCCTTATCCACATGCTTGTTGACCCATTCAAAGAATTCTAGTAGATTGGTAAGGCAAGATTTCCCTTTACAAAAATCATGTTGTCACTTCCCCAACAAATTATGTTCATCTATGTGTCTGACAATTTTGTTCTTTACTATAGTTTCAACCAGTTTGGTAGGTACTGAAGTCAGGCTTACCGGCCTGTAATTGCTGGGATCACCTCAATTTTACATTTGAGTTCCTTCAGAACTCTTGGGTGAATACCATCTGGTCATAGTGACTTATTACTCTTTAGTTTATCAATTTGTTCCAATACCTTCTCTAACGACATCTCAATCTGGGAGAGTTCCTCAGATTTGTCACCTAAAAAGAATGGCTCAGGTTTGGGAATCTCCCTCACATCCTCAGCCGTGAAGACAGACACAAAGAATTCATTTAGTTTCTCCACAATGAACTTATCGTCCGTTAGTGCTCTTTTAGCATCTTGATTGTCCAGTGGCCTCACTGGTTGTTTAGCAGGCTTCATGCGCCTGATGGATTTACTATTACTTTAGCTAGCTGTTCTCCAAATTCTTTTTTGGCTCTCCTAATTATATTTTTACACTTCATTTGAAAGAGTTTATGTTCTTTTCTAGTTTCCACATTAGGATTTAACTTCCACCTTTTAAAGGATGCCTTTTTGCCTCTCGCTGCTTCTTTTACTTTGTTTTTAACCATGGTGGCACTTTTTTCATTCTCTTGCTATGTTTTTTAATTTGGGGTTTACATTTAAGTTGAGCCTGTATTTTGGGGTCTTCAAAAGTTTCCATGCAGCTTGCAGGGATTTCACTTTTTGTGCTGTACATTTAATTTCTGTTTAACTAACTTCCTCATTTTTGTGCAGTCCCCCTTTCTGAAATTAAATGCTACAGTGTTGGGCTGCTGTGGTGTTTTCCCCACCACAGGAATGTTAAATTTAATTATATTATGGTCACTATTAACAAGCAGTCCAGCTATATGCACCCTTGGACCAGATCCTGTGCTCCACTTGGGACTAAATCAAGAATTGCCTCTCCTTTTGTGGGTTCCAGGACTAGCTGCTCCAAGAAGCAGTCATTTAAGGTGTCAGGAAACTTTATCTTTGCATCCTGTCCTGAGGTGACATTTACCCAGTCAATATGGAGATAGTTGAAATCCCCATTATTATTGAGTTTCTTATTTTAATAGCCGCTCTAATTTTCCCAAGCATTTCACTATCACCATCCTGGGCAGGTGGTCTGTAATATATCCCTTCTGCTATATTCTTATTATTAGAGCATAGAATTACTATCCATAGAGATTCTGTGGTACAGGTTGGTTCATTTAAGATTTTTACTTCATTTGATTCTACGCTTTCTTTCACATATAGTGCCACTCCCCCACCAGCACGACCTGTTCTGTCCTTCCGATATATTTTGTACCCTGGTATTACTGTATCCCATTGAGAAAAGGAATACTTGTGGCACCTTAGAGACTAACCAATTTATTTGAGCATAAGCTTTCGTGAGCTACAGCTCACTTCAGAAGTGAGCTGTAGCTCACGAAAGCTTATGTTGAAAACTCGTGGCAAACGGGGGAAGTCCCGGATGACTGGAAAAAGGCTAATGTAGTGCCAATCTTTAAAAAAGGGAAGAAGGAGGATCCTGGGAACTACAGGCCAGTAAGCCTCACTTCAGTCCCCGGAAAAATCATGGAGCAGGTCCTCAAAGAATCAATCCTGAAGCACTTACATGAGAGGAAAGTGATCAGGAACAGTCAGCATGGATTCACCAAGGGAAGGTCATGCCTGACTAAACTAATCGCCTTCTATGATGAGATTACTGGTTCTGTGGATGAAGGGAAAGCAGTGGATGTATTGTATCTTGACTTTAGCAAAGCTTTTGACACTGTCTCCCACAGTATTCTTGTCAGCAAGTTAAGGAAGTATGGGCTGGATGAATGCACTATAAGGTGGGTAGAAAGTTGGCTAGATTGTCGGGCTCAACAGGTAGTGATCAATGGCTCCATGTCTAGTTGGCAGCCGGTGTCAAGTGGAGTGCCCCAGGGGTCGGTCCTGGGGCCGGTTTTGTTCAATATCTTCATAAATAATCTGGAGGATGGTGTGGATTGCACTCTCAGCAAATTTGCGGATGATACTAAACTGGGAGGAGTGGTAGATACACTGGAGGGCAGGGATAGGATACAGAGGGACCTAGACAAATTGGAGGATTGGGCCAAAAGAAATCTGATGAGGTTCAATAAGGATAAGTGCAGGGTCCTGCACTTAGGACGGAAGAACCCAATGCATAGCTACAGACTAGGGACCGAATGGCTAGGCAGCAGTTCTGCGGAAAAGGACCTAGGGGTGACAGTGGACGAGAAGCTGGATATGAGCCAGCAGTGTGCCCTTGTTGCCAAGAAGGCCAATGGCATTTTGGGATGTATAAGTAGGGGCATAGCGAGCAGATCGAGGGACGTGATCGTCCCCCTCTATTCGACATTGGTGAGGCCTCATCTGGAGTACTGTGTCCAGTTTTGGGCCCCACACTACAAGAAGGATGTGGATAAATTGGAGAGAATCCAGCGAAGGGCAACAAAAATGATTAGGGGTCTGGAACACATGAGTTATGAGGAGAGGCTGAGGGAACTGGGATTGTTTAGTCTGCAGAAGAGAAGAATGAGGGGGGATTTGATAGTTGCTTTCAACTACCTGAGAGGTAGTTCCAGAGAGGATGGTTCTAGACTATTCTCAGTGGTGGAAGAGGACAGGACAAGGAGTAATGGTCTCAAGTTGCAGTTGGGGAGGTTTAGGTTGGATATTAGGAAAAACTTTTTCACTAGGAGGGTGGTGAAACACTGGAATGTGTTGCCTAGGGAGGTGGTGGAATCTCCTTCCTTAGAAGTTTTTAAGGTCAGGCTTGACAAAGCCCTGGCTGGGATGATTTAATTGGGTCTGGGTCCTGCTTTTGAGCAGGGGGTTGGACTAGATGACCTCCTGAGGTCCCTTCCAACCCTGATATTCTATGATTCTATGATTCTATGTTCAAATAAATTGGTTAGTCTCTAAGATGCCACAAGTACTCCTTTTCTTTTTGCGAATACAGACTAACACGGCTGTTACTCTGAAACCTGTATCCCATTGATTATCCTCATTCCACCAAGTTTCTGTGATGCCTATTATATCAATATCCTCATGTAATACGAGGCACTCTAGTTCATCCATCTTATTATTTAGACTTCTAGCATTGGTATATAAGCACTTTAAAAACTTGTCACTTTTTAGCTGTCTGCCATTACATGATGGATTTGAATGGGACTTTTTTTCATTTGACTGTTTCTCATCAGATCCGACCTGTATTTTATTATCTTCCATCCTCTCCTCCTTACTAGGACATAGAGAATCTCTATTAATAGATCCTCCCCAAAGGGATGTCTCTGTCTGAATCATGTGCTCCTCTGCACCTGTCAGCTTTCCCCCAGCCCTTCTTTGTGCTCTACAGCATTGAGCATCCTGACAATGCTCAGCAAACAATAAGAGCTAAAATAATTTACATTTTTGATCCTTCTCAGTTGCAGATTCAACAGGGAACTGTTCAGCTACATGATATTTTATGGGTTGATTTTAAAATGGGACTGCAGCCCGGCCTTCCTTTTTGAGCCCACTGTTGTTTGAGTAAAAATATTTCCCTGTGCCTCTTTGCACACAGTCATTTGCAAGTGAAACTGATTGCTTCTGCAAGTCAGGAACCAAATATCCAAAGGACATCAGCTGGAACCACAAAAAAGGAAGCCAAGCTTAAAAAAAAATCTAGCCATACAAATCAGCCAGGTCAGGTAAATCAAAGGTCTAAATGCAAAACCACTCAGGCACAGATATGGATTTGTGCTACTTCCTGGAAGATTCTGGCCCCACAAACCATTGAACTGATTCCAGTGAGACACAAATATCACTTCTTTTTTTTTTTTATTTGGGACAAATCTAATCTTTCTCCTACATTGCTCATATTATGTAAAGGAAAACTGTCTCCATTTTCCTCAAACGAGCATTCTGAATTTTCAAATAAGGAGTACCTCTCCATGAGTAAAAATTCACCCCAATGAATACTGTGTTCTGTGTACTTTAAGTCAAGATCATGAATAGCTTGTCAAGTGTATAAAACTAAATTTTAAATTAATGTTACTATACAAGGTGGTGACATGGAGACCCTCCGTATCCATTTTCTATGTACTTTTGTAGGTTTTATAAGTACATAATTAAAGCAAAACACAAATAGTATATTACAATAAAACTATAATATTGCAGTGTAATTATATATAATGTATGCAGAACAGAAAAGGTAATATGGTTGTTCACATGGGTATTAAATAAATCCTGACAAGAGAATTAATTATTCCCAGGCAAGTGTGATTAAAGTCAATGGAAGCATGTGCCCATCTTCTGCTAGAAGCTGAACCTATGCAAGATGGAAATGGTACTGGCAGAAGAGACAGGCATTTCACAGAGCTCTCTAGCTACATGTCACCTAACGCAGAGAGTCAGTCCACAGATTGCCACAACACTACACAGCCTTTGGATCCTTCTGACTCCTCATCAGCACCAGAAACCCACATAGCAGTGGCCACCAGAAAGGTTATCTTCCACTTGTGACTGGCAGGAAACTGCCCCCAAGTCCACCACACACACATGGCCATGGCAATCCAGAATGTCATGCCCTCCAGGCTCAGTTAGTGTAATGTCTTATACATGGGAATGTGTATGCAACCTTGGAAAAACTCCTGCTGGTCCAGAATGTGGCTGCTCGCCTGCTCAGCAACAGCAGGTGGTGAAAGCACATCACCCCAGTACTTCAGTCTCTACTACTTAATTGGATCTCCATTACCCACCGGATCCAGTTCAAGGTTATGGGCCTAATTTCCAAATCCCTCCATGAGTTGAGTGCAAAGCACCTAAAGCAGTAGTGGGCAACCTGCAGCCCGCAGGCTATACGCAACCCATCAGGGTAATCCGCTGGCGGGCCATGGGACAGCTTGTTTACATTGACCATCTGCAGGCATGGCCACCCATAGCTCCCAGTGGCCATGGTTCACCATTCCCAGTCAACGGAAGCTGCAGGAAGTGGCGTGGGCCACAGGGACATGCTGGCCGCCGCTTCCCACAGCTCCCATTGGCCAGGAACAGTGAATCGCGGCCATTAGGAGCTGTGGGTAGCCGTGCCTGCGGACGGTCAATGTACACAAACTGTCTCACGGCCCACCAGCAGATTACCCTGATGGGCCATGTGCGGCCCACGGGCCACAGGTTGTCCACCACTGACCTAAAGCATCATCTCTCATTGCATGACCAGGCCTCCTTTTCAGGAACAATGGAGCTTTCCATAACCAGACTAAGAAACAGGAGAGCTGAAGGCAAAGCTTTCTCAGTGCCAAACTTTGATGAGATGTTCACCCCACACTAGCCTGGACAGGGTTAATGTGCCCCAGGAGAGGTTAAGTAGGTCACACCTGAGGAAGAGTTATGCTTCATGAGTAAGCACTGGTTAAGGATAGAGCCCACCTGAGTAGGAACACACGGGCCTAGTATAAAGCTGGGAAGTTTGCAGCAGCAAGGGGCTACAGTGATGAAGCCTGCAGTCACTCTCTGGGCTTAGAGAGAGAAAAGGAGAAAATCCAGGGGTAGAGCAGGATCCCTGGGATCCTGGCCATGAGGGAAGGAAGTATCCAGAAAGTTAATGGAAGCCTAATAGAAGTAGAGTAGGAAAAGGCTCAGGACATGGCAGCTAGGTTTGGGATGGTGTGGACCTTGACCGCTGATTTAAGGGTTTCCCAGCTGGAAACCAGAGTAGTGGATGGACCCAGGTTCCCCTACCAGCCAATGAGTGGGGGAAATGGCAGAGCTTTGACTTAGAGGATTGCCACAAATGGTACCCAGACAGGCAGTCCAGTCAGAGTCTGATATCCTGGAAGGGGAACACTATAGTGACATGGACTGAGGACCAAGCTACAAAGAGAGAGCATCCTGAATCACAAAGAGGAAGCAATGCAACTCTTGGAGCATGGACGGGCACTCAGCACAAGCAAGAGATAAAAGAGGGCATAAGACCGGGTGGAGCTATTCCCCAGACATAGCCACAAGAGGTGCCTCAATGGTAAGTAGAGAATCCCATGACACAAGCCCACAACTACAGCTGCTCCTTCCTGAGGAGAGTGGAATGTCCTCAGATCTCACACACTCAGATTTTAAGACCGGAAGAGACCAAACCTAGTCTGACCTCCTGTATAACAAAAGCCAGAGAATTTCACCCAGTAATTCCTGCATCAAGCCCAGCAGCCTGTGGTTGACTAGAGCATACCTTAAGATATCCAATCTTTAGTTAAAGAATCTACCGCATCCCTTACTGAGATGTTCCAGTGGTTAATTATTTGGACTTAAAAATGTGGACCTTATTTCCAGTTTGCATTTGTCTAGCTTCAACTTTCTGCTGTTGGATCTTGTTAGGCATTTGTCCACTAGATTAAAGAGTGCAAAAGTATCATAAATATACAGAAGTAATATCTCTCTACCCCTAATTATATTCCCCGTTTATACATCCAAGGACCGCATTAGTCTTCTGAGTCACAGCATTGCACTTGAAAATCACGTTATCTGCCTTGACTCCTAAATCCTTTTCAGTCACTACTTTCCAGGATATAGTCTTCCAATCTACACATGTGGCCAACATTCTTTATCTAGATGTGTTTTGATACAGCAAATGCAAGGCTGTCTTACATGTGGCTTGCTTATGGGCATTTTACAATCAAGATTGCTCTTATCATTTACCACTCCATCAATTCCAACTCCAACTTTATCAGCAAAGTTATTTTTTCTAGATCACTGATAACAATATTGAATACTGTTCAGCCAAGAACTGATCCCTACAGGACCCCACTAGAAACACACGCATTCATTGATTATTTCCCATTAATAATTACATTTTGAGATATATCAGTTAGATCAATCAGATATTGCCTTCAATTACAGGCGCAAGACCCGTCTCTCTGCCTTAGCTTTCTCTCAACAATAGTAAGAACACAAGATACACCAAAGGAAAACAAAATAGCCTTCTTTACTTGGGCATTGGAGAGAACCTTTTGACAATAAAGCATCCATTTTATTGTCTTGAAGGGCACTCGTGGTTATTTGTGAAGGACTGATAGAGGAATAATGAGCCATCCCATGAAAGTACTCACTCTAATGCACATCCTTGGTAAGAGGTGCCAACTGTAGAATTAGTGTCTGAGCATTATTCCAAATCAGGAAATGAAAATACCAGATCCTCCTCACGTTACTCACACAAGTAGCTCCATTGAGGTTAATGGGGCTATTCACCTGCATCGGTAAAGCAAGGAGGATTTGCCCCAACAAAATTCCACTTAGTGGAACAGTAAACAAATACAATGCTCAAACGTTAGCCCAAAAGATCTCTTATTCATTTTCAGGTCTTTTTGTCCTGTACGTTTGTTAATTAATTATTAATGAACCAACAAATAAATGACATCCCTTTACCCAGCCAGCACACTTTTCCTCCAGGAACAATATAGCCACAAACTATTTTGGTATAACATGGGATACACCTGGAATACTGACAGGTTTCAGAGTAACAGCCGTGTTAGTCTGTATTCGCAAAAAGAAAAGGAGTACTTGTGGCACCTTAGAGACTAACCAATTTATTTGAGCATGAGCTTTCGTGAGCTACAGCTCACTTCATCGGATGCATACCGTGGAAACTACAGCAGATTTTATATACACACAGAGATCATAAAACAATACCTCCTCCCACCCCACTGTCCTGCTGGTAATAGCTTATCTAAAGTGATCATCGAGTTGGGCCATTTCCAGCACAAATCCAGGTTTTCTCACCCTCCACCCCCTCACACACAAACTCACTCTCCTGCTGGTAATAGCCCATCCAAAGTGACAACTCTCTACACAATGTGCATGATAATCAAGGTGGGCCATTTCCTGCACAAATCCAGGTTCTCTCACCCCCTCACCCCCCTCCAAAAAAACACACACACAAACTCACTATCCTGCTGGTAACAGCTCATCCAAAGTGACCACTCTCCCTACAATGTGCATGGTAATCAAGGTGGGCCATTTCCAGCACAAATCCAGGTTTTATCACCCCCCCACCCCCATACACACACAAACTCACTCTCCTGCTGGTAATGGCCCAACTTGATGATCACTTTAGATAAGCTATTACCAGCAGGACAGTGGGGTGGGAGGAGGTATTGTTTTATGATCTCTGTGTGTATATAAAGTCTGCTGCAGTTTCCACAGTATGCATCCGATGAAGTGAGCTGTAGCTCACGAAAGCTCATGCTCAAATAAATTGGTTAGTCTCTAAGGTGCCACAAGTACTCCTTTTCTACCTGGAATACTGTTGCTTACTTATTCTACTAGATGTTTATAGGATGGAAATAAAATCTTAATACATCTACAGGGGCCACAGCAGGGACACTTAAGGTTGCACTCTCAAGTGTGTCACTATCAAGAGCCCAGCAACGTCTGGTTTAATTCATTTTTGGAACTTTTAACTAACTGGAGACAAGGTGTTATTTCCTCTTTGAGATGGAAAATCCCTTTATTAATGCCAGTGCATAACCCTCATGCCAAACGGGCACTCGTGAGGCAATACAGAAGCCAGTTAAGCAGTGCAGGCAGAAAGAAGGCTGGGATTTGTCTGTCTTGTCTACTCGGTTTTTAAACTCTTTGGGGCAGGGACTGTCACACAGTTTGTGTTTGTACAGCACCTAGCACCATGGGACCTTGATCTCAGTCAGGGCTTCTAGTGCTACTGTAATACAAATAAATAATAACAATAATGGGTGGAATATTCAAAAGTATCTAAGTGACTGAAGCATACATACCTTTGATTTTCAATGGGCCTTGTGCCCCTAAGTCACATTGGTGCTTTTGAAATCTCACCCTTAATTTCCAGAACCTATAGAATGGAGTCTTTTGGGCAAGGGGGAAGTCTCATGATCTTGGGGACATTGTTTATGACAGTATTTTGAAAACTATGTAGATATCTTTAGCGAACTGGACCCATTAGCCAATTCTGGGAAGCAACACCAAGGACTATCCATCCATTATTTCTGGAGAGCTTTTTGAGGAGATGGTAACATTAGGCCATTTCACAGATAACTAGATATTAATAAAATGGCTTGTGAGTAATTCTGTGTAAGAAACTACTCTTCTGTTTTCATATTTGGCTTTGTGATCACACAGAACTCAGTGGAAGACTAAAGAGACAGTTTGAGGCTCTTTGAAGAAAATTAAACTCTTTATAGAAACCTGTCTCAACAAACAGGTTTCAAGTGCAGTGGTATGTGGGAGATAAGTTCATCATTCGTGCTCGCAGACGATACAAAGTCCTCAGATAGCCATATGAACATGACAGAAAAGATCATTTGAAAAACATTATTTATTCATTTCTATTATAGTAGCCTCTTGAGGCCCCCCCAGTTGTGACTATAGTTATATTGCAATCATTTCCTTTTACGTAAGAGAGAATTTTTGGAAGGTTGACATAAGCAACATAGTGGCATGTTGTGTGAGTGGTGCTGCCATGTGAAGCACTGGCCTTTTTTATCATAGGCAACCCAAATTTAAATATACCTGAGATCACAATGAAATTAGTTCCAAACTAAACTCAATCTAGTCCCTAGTGGGCATTTGTCCATATCATGAGAACCACTGCTTAATTTAACATGATTACACACATATGCTGAGAAAAGACCCAAGATTACAACAGCAGAATTGAAACAGGTCAGGATGAAGGTATACTGGTGGAGCTTTGTAGGGAACCCACATTTAGTATATTTAGCTCTAACCAAGGACCTTTCATGAGCACTGCAATCAAAGCCCTTTCCAAAAACAAACAAACAAATAAATAACCCTTGTGTTTGGACCTACACAATCTTGTCCCATATTGGAGTCAGACCACATAAGGGTGTTGAATCTAAGCAAAATGCATCTATGGAAATTACAGATTTTGGTCCTGTTTCTTCACAAAGTTTTGAAAATATTTTTGCCTGATGCTTCAGATTCAGCTGGCTTCGGCACTTTGTTAGAGTTCTTCCAGCCAGTGCTCCTCCACAGGTATTAACTCCCCCTGGAGAATGCAGGCACAGAGGTAATAAACATATTCGTTTCATTACAACATCTTTAAAAATGTAAAAATTCTAAAAAAACAACTGTAAACTGACCTCCAGCCAAAGTACACATTAATTATACAGCTTAAGTCAGGCGGATGCTCAAGGAAAAGAGAGATAATGTTACACCCAGCTGGATACTTTGTAGTTAGCACAAATGTAATATAAAGCGTACCAGAGTTTGTCAAGTGTCTGTCTGGATTTTCAGTTTTCATTAGTGCTATAATTAAAACCACATTTTCAGCTATATTACCTATAACAAGAAAGGAATGAGAAATGAGGTTGTCAAGGTCAGTCGCTTTCTGCTCTTTATTCTGAGTATCTGCAGGCCACAAGTTGTTGAATTTGGTGTAAACCAGAGTAATCGGATGGAATGTCACATTACAACCAAACCTTTGTGGTTGAAAAGACAAACTTATGAGGTCACTTCCTTTTAATCACCAACGGAGCATATTTATCTATAGTATATATATGTAAGTTGGGAAGACAGGCAGGCAGATGACAGACAGACTGACAGACATAGAATACAGGCACCCTAAACACAGATATAACAGTGCTGATATATAGTACAGTTCCCTTTTATAAAGCAATGTTTGATGTTAAGCCATAATAATTTTACCCCTCTTTATAATAGCCATTATTGCAAATGCCTTTTTTATGCCTTGCAGCTTGTCATTCAGGCCACAAACATTAACCTTCCTAAAGCAAAGATACAAAAAGTCTGGTGCATAGAGAAAGGCACTCACTACAAAATTCAGAGCCAGATCTAGATTTTGAACACCCTCAAGTTTGGGGAAGTTGAGGGTTTTGGTTAAGATTCAATTAGACAGAGTCACAAACCATAGGACACAAACAGTAGGAGTCACCTAACAGTGGGACATACTGAGCCCATTACAGCAGTAGGTGCCTTAATTAGGAATTATGAGCCCACACCACCAGCTGGTGTAAATCAGTATAGCTCCACTGAGGTCTGTACACTAGCAAAGGATCTGGCCCATAAAATTATGCGTGTGGATGCCAAGGTTGTTACTTAGTCACATAAAGGCCCGTTTTTTACACTTTGGTGCAAATAAGCAGTGCCCAAGAAAGGCATCCACATTTGCAAACTGGGATCTCTTTGTGAATCAAGGATCTTGAAGGCAAAAATGGTTTCAGCTTTTATAAGACTTTGCCACACTAATGAAAAGCAATCAGCCATGTAAAATATAAATGGCTGGGGTATTTGTGATGCTAAAAAAGGGATTTCTGTTTCATTTAAAAAAGAAAAAGAGAGAATCCTCTTAGGAAACAGATGACTGAACTATTATGAAACTGAAAGACCCAAAGATGATACCTCAGAAGATAAGATTCTGAGAATAAAGTGAAAAAGCTGAAATAAAATACAAAAGGTGTGTTGTGAGGCAGGATCAGAAGGGCAGACTCAGAGCTTCATCTAGTCATAAATCAAAAGCTTGTTCCCCATCATTCTTGCCTATGAGGTCAGCTTTGATTCCCAAGCCACAATTCCCAAAGGATGGAGATATTTCTATTGACAAGTATGTGACTTTCTTCCCCCAGGCTGGCTCTGCCAGTCCTGCTGTCACCATGAACTGTCATTATCTCAATCTCTTTACGGCCCTGGATTGCTCCATCCTGGAGCCATAGGTAACTATCACAGGACTGTGAGAGGAAAACACAATTGGAAGACTAAGGGCATTTGCAAGCAGATTCACAATGATGTTTATCAAGATGGGCCATCTACAATAGCTCAGTCATTCCCCCATCACAGGGACCAAATGTTTTGGAACACTTGTCACCAGTTGACATGTTAGGAACATGAAATGTAATGCAACATAAGTCATTTATTTGAAATATTTTTTGTTTTTAAAAGAATTCACTAATGCCATTAGGGAAAATACTTCAAAATATAACTATATGATAAATTATCTGCACTTCATTTTTGTATTTTGGTAATTTAGGGCCCAATCTTGTAATCTTAATTCATGTGGATAGTCCTTGTTCACAAGAGCAGTCCCACTGTCATCAATAAACTACTTACGTGAGTAATGGTTGCTGGCTCAGTGCCTTAATTTGCAATCAGTTGTCTCCATTCACAAGCATCAAAAACAGACATGTATTTTATATTCAATTTTTTGCAAAATAAATTTAGGATAAAGTCACTATTTTAAGCCTTAGATGGCAAATAATAAGAAGAATATTAAAATATTTCCATGTTCAACTTTTTCTCGAAGTCCTGAAAAGCTTATTTCATATTGCCTCCCAAATATGACCCTAATGCAGTGAATCTACATAGCATTCCCAAAGCAGTAGATTTTATTATTTGCTTCATCACTCAGTAATACTTTCTTACCTCTTACTAAATATATAGAAATGTTGTAGTGTGGTTTAAAACCTGAGAGTTATTGCAAGTATTTTTAACAAAGATAACATTTACAGACAATAATACGGACACTTGATCCTATGTATTTCCAGAGATAAAACCCTCAAATCTATCTGCTACAACGTATAAAAGAAAGGCACTGATACGTTTTTAAGGAATTTTGTACCAATGTTTTTAAGACAAGGATGCCCTCTACTGTTACGAGGCTGTATAGATACATATGTTTCAATTTCTCCTCAATTAGAAAGAAGCATCATCTATAGACTTTAGTACAGATTTTATACAAAGTCTTAGGACAGCTTCTTAACGACTGGAAGGCAGTAAACGTAACACTGATTTTTTAAAAAGGCTCCAGGGGCAATCCTGGCAATTACAGGCTGGTAGATTCATAGATATTTAGGTCAGAAGGGACCATTATGATCATCTAGTCTGACCTCCTGCACTAACTGGTGAGCCCAACTTCAGTACCAGGCAAACTGGTTGAAACTATAGTAAAGAACAGAATTATCAAACACATAGATAAACACAATTTGCTGGGGGAAAAGTCAACACTGCTTCTGTAAAGAGAAGTCAACCTGACCAATCTATTAAAATTATTTGAGGGAATCAACAAGCAAGTGGATAAGGGTGATCCAGTCGATATAGTGTACTTGGATTTTCAGAAAGGAAATTAAGCAGCCACAGGATGGGGGGGGGGGGTCCTCTCATGGATCAATAACCAGCTAAAAGACAGGAAACAAAGGGTAGGACTACATGGCCAGTTTTCACAATAGAAAGGGGTGTACAACAGGGTCCCCCAAGGATCTGCACTGGGATCTGTGCTGTTAAACATATTCATAAATGATCTGGAAAAGGGGACAAACACCGAAGTGGGAAAATTTGCAGACAGTACAAAATACATTCAAGATAGTTAAGTCCAAAGCTGACTAGGAGGAGTTACAGAGGGATCTCACAAAACTGGGTAATCACAATGGGAAAAATAATCCCAACTATATACATACAACGATGGGTTCTAAATCCACTGTTACCACCCAAGAAAGAGATCTTGGAGTCACCATGGATAGTTGTCTGAAAACTTCTGCTCACTGTGAAGCAGGAGTCAAAAATACTAACTGTAGGAACTATTCGGAAAGGGATAGAAAATAAGACAGAAAATTTCACAATGCCACTATATAAATCCATTGTGTGCCCACATCTTGAATACTGTGTCCAGTTCTTATCGCCCCATCTCAAAAAGGATATAGGAACTGGAAAATATTCAGAGGAAGACAACAAAGATGATCAAAGGTATGGAACAGCTTCCATATGAGAAGAGACTAAAAAGATTAGGGCTGTTCAGTGTAGAAAAGAGACACCTAAAGGGCGATATGACAAAGGTCTATAAAACCATGAATGGTGTGGAAAACATGAATAGAGAAGTGTTATTTAGCTTTTCACAGAACACAGAAACCAGGGGTCTCTTGATTAAATTAGTAGACAGCAGGCGTAATACAAATAAGAGGAAGCACTTTTTCCACACAACATATAACTAACCTGGGGGATTCATTACCATGGGAAGTTGTGATGGCCAAAAGTATAAATAGGTTCAAAAAAAGAACTGGGTAAGTTCACGGAGGATAGGTTCATCAATGGCTGTTGTAAGCAGAGTCTGAATGAGCTCTCCCCTGACATGTATTGATGAGCTGGGGGGAAAAGATTTCAGGAACCAACCTTGTTTGCATAGACACACCTTCTCTGCCTAGGTGTGCAGCATGATGGAGCTGCTTTGCCCAAATGATCACTTTTGGCTGGTGTTGGATTGCAAATCACTTTAGTGTTGGGTGCAGGTGTGATGAAAGGGTTGTGTCCTTGTTGTGTAAGTGAGAGGCAGCAGAGCTGTGCTTGTCCTGCCCTAGATGAAACGGTCTCCTTCAACTGAACTGCACTCACTAAGCCGGGGCTAGGGATGCCAAATCCCAGTGAATGAGAGAGGGTGGGGACAGGTGTTTGTGGTGTGGGCTCTGCCCAGAGAGTCCTAAACACTGCTCCACTGTTTAAGGTCAGAGCTGATTAGATTCAATTAAGAATCTTTTGTTTTGTTCAGAGATCACTAGAGCTGAAATCACTGATAACCAGTTCTAAGTGCTAAACTTTAGATCTGCTGGGGGACAGCATTTTCAGTGAAAGAGACTATACAGCCTGCACTAGCAATGAGGTCCTTCCCACACTAACTGCTGAAATCATGGAGAGCTGTGTTAAGTGGTGCCACTTCAAGACATCACAGAGGTTGCAGCAGAGAAAGCAAAAGTGCAGTGGCCAATGGCAGCGCAGTGAACAATGACAGAGCAGCCAGTGGTGCAGTGGCCAAGCAAACAATGAAGCAGCAACGGCAGTGGGCAGCAATGCAGCGTGAATGGTGCAGCAGCTGAGGCACTGCTTGATGCCTCCCCCCCAGACCCAGACGGGAAGGGAATTTACATGAACTCCTCTGAACTCTAGGTCTTCACTGACTACGGAGAGCATCTGTGAGTGAGGTGCAGTGAAGGGAAAAGGGGAGTGGCATGTTAAAGGAACATTTGCTTGACAGATTTTCACACAGGGTGAGAAACTAAGGCAAAGGACAATGCCCAACATACTCTGGGGGGCGGGGAGGGTGTTTTGCTCATGCTCCTGGGCTTCAGAATCATACTTGTGGCATTTTCCCAAATTAATGCCAGGTTCCCTTCCCTTTTTTATTAAAAAGTTTTCTTTTCTGTATACAGTCTCAGCGCTTGTGAGAGGTGCCCAGGAGTGGTGTTTAATTTTTCCAGATTATTGGGTCGGGACTGAAGCTGGTTCTGTGTTTATTGTTAAGAGGAACTCCTGGATATTGAACCCAGACCTTTTTGCTATCAACTCCACCTGCACCCCTTCCCGCCATTCCCATGTATCTCTGCACCCCCACTCAGCCACCACTCCTCTCCTGTCCCATGTGTCCCTGCAACCCCTCCCCCTGTCCCCATGCAACCCCTTTCCCCTGTTGTATCTCAACTGGTATCAGTGAAGACAAGCAGACAAGAACTGTAGCACAAAAAGGCAGAGTAAGCAAGCTCTTTGTGGCAGGGACTGTCTTTTTGTTCTGTGTTTGTACAGCGTCTAGCACAATGGCTCCTGGTCAATGACTGAGGCTCTTATGTGTTATTCCAATACAAATAAAAAAAATTGGGAGGACACTTCTGATTCCTCATATGGTGGCTCTCCTGTTAACAGGAATTATGGGTACAAATTGAGATTACAACCTTCAGAAAGGAAACATTCAATAACTCTTCCATTGTTTATTTGCCTTTTGTTTAATTGGTAGTTTAGCTGTAGTTTAATTCCTTTAATTCTAAACATCTTTTCCTGCCAACAAGCAAAACACAACATGGCGCGCACACACACACAAAACATCACCCATCTCCCCAATCAAAAATATTCCCCATCACAGTGATCGTTCAGCCACTATCCCTGTATCTCAGGACTTTGATTCCTTTCTTTCCCTCTCCCCTCACATCCCAGCTGTTAAATCTTGTTGCTTTTTCTTCCGTATCTTCAAATTACATCCCTTCTTCTCGAACCCCACAACTAAAACACTTACCCTTAGTAATGTCCTGCACAGACTATTGTAACCTTCTTCTCTCCTGTCACCTACCAGACACCCTCACTTTAACTGACAAGAATGTGGCCCATTTTCACCAAAACCACATAAAATGCACAAAGGAAAAGACTGAAGAAGAAGGCGGAAGCAAGTAAATCCACTCAACTCCATGCTCTGATAGGACTCCCACTGGCTAATACATTCAACAAAAAGTGAATGCTTCACCAGAACCTTCAGAAATTTTCTTGGATTGTCAAACTTTAAACATTATTTAAATGCAAGTCCATCTTTTAAATATTTGGATTGGATCCTTCACCTCCATTACAGTTTGTGAAGCTATTTCACAGAGATTCACTCATAACCTCACCTCCTGCTGTTTTCACAAAGAATGAAGTAATAACTCAGCTGTCTGTTTGGGATTTCATATCATTCCCTCTGCAGAAGACTATGTTGTCATAGACCAAGTATTCAAATATCATTGAACAGACAGTGCATGGAAGAGCAAGCCAGCAATGCACAAGAGTTCTAGTTTCAAGCATGTTTCTTGGCTTGGTTACTAACAATTTGGGAAGTGCATTGAGAGAACAGTTGAAAAGCAAATTCATTTATACATTGTGTAATGTTTTCTCCTTGACATTCTTGAGTACGAAGAAATGTTTGTATTTAAATTGTGTAATTCTCTATCAGCTGGAGGTTATAACAATGTTTATTATGCCTGAAATAGGGAAAACATAACACCAGTGGGATTCCCCAAAAAGAAAACGCTCAGTATGAACTCTCTTAGTTAGACACCGAAAACCAAATCCTCAGCTGGAGTAAATCAGTGTAGCAAGCCCCAAGCAAAATTTTGCTGGGCCCAGGACAAACTCATAACATGGGCCCCCATCCCACACATAGATACACAGGTACAAATCTGTTCACTAAGATTTTATAAATAATATTCAGTCAAAGTCTGAATTTTCTTCTCATACTGATGGGCTTGTAGGCCTCTGGCAGGGTTCCCCCTTGGATCAGAACCTGGTAAAGTGTACCCATTTCCCCCCGCCCCTTTACTTGGGGCATGCAGTGTAGTCAGTGGAGTTATGGCAATTTACAGTAGCTGAAGATATGGTCCTAAAATCTCTCCCCTTTATTTCTGTTTCCTTCCCTCTTTCTTAGTCTCACTGCCACCTGCTGTTTTGATTACTACTTGGAGATTTGATTACTACTTCTTCATTAATGATCTGAAGGATGGCATGGATTGCACCCTCAGCAAGTTTGCAGATGACACTAAACTGGGAGGAGAGGTAGATACGCTGGAGGGTAGGGATAGGATACAGAGACAAATTAGACAAATTAGAGGATTGGGCCAAAAGAAATCTGATAACGTTCAACAAAGACAAGTGCAGAGTCCTGCACTTAGGATGGAAGAATCCCATGCACTGCTACAGACTAGGGACCGAATGACTAGGCAGCAGTTCTACAGAAAAGGACCTAGTGGTTACAGTGGACGAGAAGCTGGATATGAGTCAACAGTGTACCCTTGTTGCCAAGAAGGCTAACAGCATTTTGGGCTTTATAAGTAGGGGCATTGCCAGCAGATCGAGGGACATGATCATTCCCCTCTATTTGGCATTGGTGAGGCCTCATCTGGAGTAGTGTGTCCAGTTTTGGGCCCCACACTACAAGAAGGATGAGGAAAATTGGAAAGGATCCAGCGGAGGGCAACAAAAATGATTAGGGGGCTGGAGCACATGATTTATGAGGAGAGGCTGAGGGAACTGGGATTATTTTGTCTGCAGAAGAGAAGAATGAGGGGGGATTTGATAGCTGCTTTCAACTACCTGAAAGAGGGTTTCAAAGAAGATGGATCTAGGCTGTTCTCAGTGGTAGAAGATGACAGAACAAGGAGTAATGGTGTCAAGTTGCAGTGGGGGAGGTTTAGGTTGGATATTAGGAAAAACTTTTTCACTAGGAGGGTGGTGAAGCACTGGAATGCGTTACCTAGGGAGGTGGTGGAATCTCCTTCCTTAGAGGTTTTTAAGGTCAGGTTTGACAAAGCCCTGGCTGGGATGATTTAATTGGGGACTGGTCCTGCTTTGAGCAGGGGGTTGGACTAGATGACCTCCTGAGGTCCCTTCCAACCCTGATATTCTACGATTCTATGATTCTCCTTCAAAGGCACAGCTACATAAACAATAAACAGAATATAAACCGTTTTGTTTGCATGTAGAACTTTTCATATTCAATGTAGTCCAGAGGCTTTACAATAATGAGTTGTAATAAAGCATGTTTTAATATGTTAACAAAGCACAGGTAGTCCCTTCTGATAAAAAAGCAAAATAAAATCTCTTTTCATATAGAACAAGGAGCAAACAATAAAAATTGACTAGTAATTTAGAATATGCTGTTGAGGGCCAAATTTCTAAAGCTGGTTTTGCTGCAATGGGTGCATTTCTGCAGCCTTACCCGTTGCATCTTTGACCTGAAACATTAGTTACTTATTATTTATATTACAGTAGTACCCAAAAGTAGGGTTGCCAATTTTGGTTGGATGTATTCCTTGAGATTTCATCACATGACATAATCTTTAATTAAAGATTAATCTTTAATTCCTGGAGACTCCAGGCAAATCCAAGCCCAAATCAGAATATGAGTCCCATTGTGCAAGAAACGGGGGGAAAAGTTTGCCCCTTATGATTCCTCTTGCCAGATAATTTAACTGTGAAACAATGAAAATGATCGGGTCACACACTAAGGAAGACCTTGATTTTAAATGGTCATTTATGGGACTATGGTTTCATCCAAGCAATTTTATGGAAAAGTCACAGGGAAGCCACTGTGAAAGGAACAAAAGTCATGCAAACTGTAAAAGCTAGAAGTTACAGAAATTGTCTTGTTTCCCAAAAGCATTAATTTTCTGTGTTTAGTATAAATAGAAAAAACAGTGCATATACTGTGATAATAGGATGAAATTCACTCCTGCATAAGACACACGCATCATTTCAGTCCTGCTGGGCTGTTAGATTTCATTGATGGAATTACAGCCAGAAGCAAAATTCCCCCCTCCAAACCTCACCAAATCGCTATTGAAATTCTGCACTCATTCCACACACGAATGATGATTCCAAAATATGCAATGGAGCTCTGCAGTGAAGATGTCAAATAGAATAATTACTTTTCTTTGGACTCATTCCCAATGGGATTTATGACATGGGTTTCAATAGGAGCAGGATTGGACCCTTTTTGTAGAATCAAGAGTACGTTGTTCTTTGTATGAATAATGAATATTAATTACATTAAAATGTCATAGGCTACTGTTCTAATTTACCATGGTTCTTAGCAGTTAATCTACAAATTTGTTGCTGACCACTAGATATGGGACCAAATCTCTGACTTGATTTTGATTAAATGGCATTACAGGAGGTGCAGATCCAGTTTGACTGTGGCCCCCTCTGTTTTACCCTGAATGTTTAACACTAAACTACTAATACAAAATAATCCATGGCTTTCTTGAGTCCACTACTGTGCCAGCAGCATCATGCAACATGGTATTCACAAGGAAGTCACTTAGCCAGCAACGTTTCTCAAGGGGTTGTATGTTGTCATTCTGCACTGCAGAGAAATCATGTTCATTTGAAACTGTATTGATGGACAAGACATCCAATCAATGAGTTTTATAATTCCAGACAAATGTCTACCACGAATGTGCTTTCGTGGTGGCTGAAAGCAATGTAAAGCCACATACATGTTAAGAAAAAAACAAAAAAAACAATGAAGCTTCCTCATATTTTGCAGTTTCAGCTGCTTGATCTTTTTTGAAATGACATCTTGCAAAGTCTGCCTGCAGCAACCATTTAGGCTTTCAGTGTATATTCACTATTCAAATGTATTTTTAACCATCAGAGTGTTGTTGGCAGAACTTTGTAACTAAACCCTACCAAAACATAATCAATTGTTAAACTATGCTTAGGTAATAGTGTGGAAAACATATAGACTCTCCTATAAATTCCACCATGAACTTCTGAGTTTTTGTGTATCAAGAAAGTAACATTCTCCAAACATGGCACAAACAATTTTTATCACATACAATATGAATTTTCCATAGCAAACAGAGAATTAAAGACAAGTCTTTTTGATTAGCTTTTGCACCTTAAAAACGTACCTCCTTGGGAGCTGTAATTGTGCAACAATACATGAGAAACAGGGTTACACATAACATCACTCTAATGCTGTGGTCCCCAAACTTTTCAGGGTCGCTCCCCCTGCTTACCCCATCTGCCCCTCCTCCTGGAGCCAGGACCAGGAGTGGGGATCTGTCTCCAGGGGGGAGGGGGAAACACGCACAGGAGTAAGGGGGCTGTAGCTGGGGTTGGGTCTGGGGCCAGGGCCAGTAACAAAGCTGCAGCCAGGGGCCAAGGCTGGGTGAGGGACAGGGGCTGGGTGCGGAACCGTGGCCAGGCCGCGGTCGGGAGCGAAGGCTGGGATCGGAACCACAGCTGGGGCAGGCCGGAGCAGAGCTGGGAGCAGGGCTGGGTAGTGCTCCCTCCCCGTCCCCCATGGGGGCTGGACCGGGCCACACCGCACCCTCCCAAACATTTCTCCCTGCCCCACAGATTGGGGACCTCTTCTGTAATGGGATAAGAAAGGGGGTGGTGGGTTAAGAGGAAATAAAAGGAGATAAGGGAAGATAACTATAACGGGAGAGGGAAGAGAGAGCTTTTGAAACTTTCAGTTCCATCTATAATTTTTTCAAAACAATATGAAAAACTGACATGATGCCACCTTGGGATTTCTGATGATATCGCCATTGGAGCTCTCTAACCCCATTCCTATGAATCTCTTAGAAAAACGAGACAAACTTCTTCCAAAAAGACCTTCAAGAAATGGAGCTATGCAGTGGTAGGTGACTAACAAGCATGATGGTAGCTTGGATTACCCATGATTTTTCCAGTCAAAGGAAATGTGCAACAATGATGCTTTTTACGCTCCAGATCCCCTTTCAACTCCTTGCAAAAGCTGAGTATAGTTTGCCCCTCAAATCTCTATCTTGGAGTGGGGTGCTTGTTTGTTTGACAGTCATAAATTTAACCCTTTGCCTGTACATACCCTATATTCAGGGTACAAATGCCTTCACTAGGGCCCTGACTCAACAAAGCACTTAGGCCTCAATACAAGAAGCACATGCCTAGGTCTCCAAGCCAGCCATCAGGAGCGTGCTTGCTATCAAATGAGAATCAGAAAGGGTCCAAAACCCAAAAGGTTTCAAACAGGATTGCTTTCATAGCAGTCATGACTGTGTCTGCATGGAAATTCTCCACTAACTCAGCATAAACATTTGGATTCTCTCATACAGTTTCTTTATGTTACAAAAGTCACATAGATGCTTTGGTGCCAGACCACAGACCCTTCCTACCCTTGTGTTTAGAGCTTTGGATATAGGACTCCTTGGAAAAATCTTGCTGTTTGATCCTTCATGTTGTAAATTATTTTTAGATGCGTATGGGAGATTTTTTAAAATTTATTTATTGCTTTGGAGGCATAAGCGCTTGGTGACATATTGTACATGATACAAGCATTATTCTCTGAAAAATCTAAATGATATCTATTCCTGAGCAGCCACAACGTAAACAGAAACTTTAACATGAGCCAAGCTGTTCTTTTCATTTTTTATTGCTGTAGAGTATTTTGAAAATAGAACAGTTATCAGGAACTGGAGATGTAAACATCAATTCCAGCATTAGGAAACTTTTAATATGGAGTCTTGAGAGCATATAAATAAAAGGAGGGGTGAAAAACTTTGTCTTTTTTCCAGAAACATACAGTGTTAATCTTATTTATGGATACAGTGCAGATACTTCGGCGCTTGGTGCATGGATAAATTAGACAGTAGATGGAACCCTTAACATTAACAGTCACCATACAGTGGTATCTGAGATAGCAGGGTTTTTTCCCATGCTTACACAGGAAATATTGCACTATTCTTTATTTAGATTATGATAGCACCCACGTGTTAGGCATTTGCCTAGTGCAGAGGGAAAACACAGGCCCTGCACCAGTATAGGGGTTCATCTGTGCAGAGCAAAATGCAGGAGTGAAGACTAAAAGATGTATGAAGGAAGGGGATACAACACACAAAGCAAAGCAAAGCAATCGAAGTAAAGATATGCACCTCTTCTTAGTCCCACAATGATTTATTTAATATAAAATTATCCCCAATTCCTCCTCTACCAAGCCGTTATTAGTTCCCGACCAATCTTTGTCAAGAAAGCCAAATTACTTTAATATTTTTTCAAACATGTTACAATTTTCTACCTAAACCGTCCCCTTACTCAGGACCCCTTCCTCAAAACTTCCCTCAAAAGCTAACCAAATCTCTCACTCTGTCCTCCTACACCACACTTCCAAGATTCTTCCCCACCCTCTCTTTTGTTGATGACTATATGCTGGCTAGTATATAAATATATCATATTAATAATATGCATTATCAGCACGATACATAGATTAGTATGCATTAAAAACCCATAACATTAAGCACAAATACTTGTAACAGTGATAGCCTAAACTGGCCTATAACATAATCCTATTCATTTAGGCTAATTATCCCATAACTCCTTGCATTAGCTGAAATAAGCATTTGGCATAAGCAGATAGGAAACTTGTCAAAATCAAGATACACTTGTTCCATGTCTTAATACAAGCTAGGAAAGTAGGGACTATTAGGAAACTGGGACAAACTGATGAGTTGGGTTTTAGTGTCATGTAAAGTGATGTAACTTGTAAAATCATCATATTAAGAATACCAGTTGTAATATATAACTTGGCGAGCACACCTTCTGCATGAGGCAAATGTAACATCGCTGCACGGGGCTGTTCTTTAGAATCATAGAATATCAGGGTTGGAAGGGACCTCAGGAGGTCATCTAGTCCAACCCCCTGCTCAAAGCAGGACCAATCCCCAACTAAATCATCCCAGCCAGGGCTTTGTCAAGCCTGACTTTAAAAATATCTAAAGAAGGAGATTCCACCACGTCCCTAGGTAACGCATTCCAGTGTTTCACCACCCTCCTAGTGAAAAAGATTTTCCTAATAACCAACCTAAACCTCTCCCACTGCAACTTGAGACCATTACTCCTTGTTCTGTCATCAGCTTTAGAGACTGGTATCATATAGAACCCTTTCCTGTGCCATATTAATAAACCTGACTGACATTGCTTATTTGGTCTTTTGAGTATATTTCATAACAAACCAAAGTGTGGTCAAGCAATTGACTATACAATTTATTAATACTTTGAACAAGACTCCATTCCTTAGAGTAGAAATTCAGAAAGGTAAGGGCTTCATGTTGGTGAGTTTGAACTGATATATCAAGAGAACTGCACAAATAAGCCATTCATGAACTGTGGACCATTACCTGTTATTAACTCATCTAATGTACCCTGGGGAGCAAACTGCAATTTAAATGTTGTAATATCTCAATAAGATGTGTTGGGCAAGTTTAATTTTTAAAAAACACCACAAACCTGAGTAGTAGTCTACTAATATTTGCCATTTAATTTGAATATATCTACACCAATCTTGGGCCAAGGGTGATCAGGAATCTCATGTGGTTCCCAGTGGTTCTTTCATATCCTGTTTTCTGCATTCACTGCAGATTTGACATTTAGATAGCTATCTTATCTTTGACAATAGATCGGTGGCTCTATTCTTACATTTCTCAATACCCAGACAGCACTATGGATTGTTCTTACCATTTTTGACCTCATGATGGGCAGTATGGACATGATGTCTTTACAAAATCCCATCTCTACACAAGTCCTGATCAACAATGCACTTGGCATACTTGTCACTTGGTCTTTTCAAAGGACCATTGGGAACACTACTGTTATCAGCAAGTCCATTGCTGTTGTGTGCCTAAATACAATCTACAAGTATAAAGACTATGTTATCTTCCCCATGAATGGGCGGAAAAAACTGCAAGCATACTATACCATGGTGAATTTCCCATCTGTACTGAACATTGTCAGTGTTGCACATATAACTCTGAAGGGACCAGGGTTAGATAAGGCAGTTTATAGAAATAGAAAACATACCTGTTCCATATCAGCCACAGAAGATGTAAAGATGGGGTTCACTCTCCTGCCACAAATTGTGTATCTTGCCATCTCTTCTGACGTTGTTTGTCTCATTTACAGCCTCTGCTCTGTGCTGGCAAAAAGGGTACTCATGTACTCCCCCATCAGCTCTCCCTCAACAAGGTCATTTCTGACAGGTTTCAGAGTAACAGCCGTGTTAGTCTGTATTCACAAAAAGAAAAGGAGGACTTGTGGCACCTTAGAGACTAACCAATTTATTTGAGCATAAGCTTTCGTGACCTACAGCTCACTTCATCGGATGCATACTGTGGAAACTGTAGAAGATCTTTTTATACACACAAAGCATGAAAAAATACTCCCCCCACCCCACTCTCCTGCTGGTATTAGCTTACCTAAAGTGATCACTCTCCTTACAATGTGTATGATAATCAAGTTGGGCCATTTCCAGCACAAATCCAGGTTTTCTCACCCCCCCCACACACAAACCCACTCTCCTGCTGGTAATAGAGACTGGGAGTGGCTAAGTCATTATGCAAGGTAACCTATTTCCCCTTGTTTTTTCTCCCCCCCCCCCCCCCGATGTTCTTGTTAAACCCTGGATTTGTGCTGGAAATGGCCCGCCTTGATTATCAGACACATTGTAAGGAGAGTGATCACTTTAGATAAGCTATTACCAGCAGGAGAGTGGGGTGGGAGGAGGTATTGTTTCATGCTTTGTGTGTATAAAAAGATCTTCTACACTTTCCACAGTATGCATCCAATGAAGTGAGCTGTAGCTCACGAAAGCTTATGCTCAAATAAATTGGTTAGTCTCTAAGGTGCCACAAGGTCATTTCTGTAACTATGGTGTCAATTTCTGGGTTTTCTTGATGATCCCATCACCTGCACCTACCCTAAATCCTGTGATTTTTGGCCATTTTCCAGAGATATCTGAAAATAGCCTGCTTTTATAATGCTCCTCATTCAGATTTTATTAGCATACACAAGGGTATAATTTATGTATGCTAATATGAACCTAATATAGCTTTTCTTTATACCAAGAAAGTTTGCACAGGCCCTTTTGAAAATCCCACCAACCTCAGTGCATTCCAGCAGCTTTGCTACAGCCAAACATCTGCTTTGAAAATTCCTGGGATCCCACTTCAACCCCTAGATCAGGCCCCAATAGCTATTTGTGCCTACCCAAGGTTTTGAAAAGTTTTATTAGATTGTATAGAAACTACCAATTAGCCGCTTCACAATCTAGTTCTACAATGCTCAAAAACAGAATGTGAAATGCTGTTCTAATATCACTTTTTCAAACAAACTATTAATTCCTCACTATTTCTGAGGCTTTTAATTCATGTTCCTATGTCATTGTACTGTCCCAATAAGCCATAGATGCTCCGATAAGAGGTTGGCTGAAACACTCTGAACCAGGGGGAGGCTGTGACTTTTTAAAATGGGGCCAGATGAGATTCATTACTGGCCTGTGGTCTTCCCTTTCTGCCAGCTAGGCTAGGGCAAACAGGCCATAGGACAGGTGCAATTACTCTAGTACCTAGAGCCCCTACACCATGCGTAGAGACAATTTGCCCATCTGTGCGCCACCTCACAAGAACCCTGGCTGCAGAGGGCATTCTAGACCACGGATGTGACTGGGGCAGACCAGCATCTTGCTGTTTCTATGTCCCAGAAATTTCTAACAGGAGTCATCACAACAAAGACAAGTTATGGCAACCTTCAGGACTACCCTATCCTATGAAAGGGCTAAATTAGTCCCCAGCAATGCCTGAACAGAGATGGTGCAAGCTGCCTTCTCTCTTTCCCTGCTGATGCAATGGTGAGTCTGCCCCTAGGAGAACAGCAGTGCCTGGAGAGCATAGCATCATATAGTAGTGAGGTTCTGACATCCCAGTGACTGGGTGTCCAGCTGAGGACTGGGCATCCAATACTAAGTGCATAATTTGAAATAACAAGCACTGCCTGCATTCTTTGAAAAATCCCTATTTTCTGTGTACCCAAAACTGGCTAGCCAAATACCCTGCAGAACAGTCAAAGGCCCTTTGAACATTACCATGTGTGTGGCAGAACCAAGGTCACACTGCAAGGCTGCAATAGAGCCAGAGGGATTACCTGAGTCCCCATCCAGTACTCTAACCATAAAAAGAAAAGGAGTATTTGTGGCACCTTAGAGACTAACCAATTTATTTGAGCATGAGCTTTCGTGAGCTACAGCTCACTTCATCAGAAAGCTCATGCTCAAATAAATTGGTTAGTCTCTAAGGTGCCACAAGTACTCCTTTTCTTTTTGCGAATACAGACTAACACGGCTGTTACTCTCTAACCATAAAAGCATCCTTCCTCTCCCATGTACTCTCTCTGTATAAACTCAGGGTCATCTTTTCAAACTCAGCCTCTGATCTTGTGCATGAAGAATCTACCATCATAGCACCTTTCGTAAGTGGTAGGGAGTTCACCCTTGCACTTAACCAACAGTTCCCTCCCTCTTCCTTTCCATTGTGCTAAGCAGAGCATCAGGCTATTGCTATGCCAAAGACAACCACAGAGGCAAGACAGGTGCAGCACACACACAGCATGCAAAGAACTTTGATCCCTACAGGTTGGTTATGGCCACTCTGTGCCACTCTCTCCAGAGGAACCTGTTAGACAGTTACGACAGAGCTAGCTAAGGATCAATACACCCTGTGGAGGGAGACTGTATTTTGTTCCCCTTTTACCAATGGTGTTGACCAAACTATTCAAATTCCACCCATCCAGCTGTGAAAGGAGCTGTAGGATGCTCACGCCCCGGGGGCTCGCAGGGGCTGCCTTGGCTAGCAAGGACCCTACTGTCTCCTTCACCCCTTGGCAGCTGTCCTATACCCCTGCCGGTGAATACCCTGCTGCTGCCCCACCCCTTAGCAACCATCTTCAGCCCCAGCCTCCCTTGGCCAAACACCACCAGGGCCTGCTCCTTAGCAACCGTCCTACTGCACCCTGGCAACAGTGCATCCGCCCACAGCTGCCCTTTCAACCACTCAGCATTGACCAGCCATAATCCCCGCCCCTTCCTCCCAGCTAACCAATCCCGTTAGAGCTTGGGGGCGTTTCCAAAGCCCGCCTACTTCGGCCAATCAGAAGGTGCTTTTCATGTTGCTTGAGGAGCAGATGGGGAATAGGGCTCGTCCGTTGTCGGGGGGCGGGGTTTATTTGTATCCGGCGCGAGCCGCCTGCCTGCAGGGGATTGGGTGAGAGCGGGAAGGCACTGACCAATGAGCGCCCTGGGCCGGGCCGAACCCTAAGGGGCGGGACGGAGGCCTGTTCAAACCGGCGGCTGCGGCCCGGGCCGAGCGCCGGGGAGCGCGCCGGGATGGTGAACCTGGTGAGGGGCGCCCGGTGTGCTGGGGAGCGCCGCTCGGCCTCCTCCCACGGCTACCTCAGCCGGGCCGGGATGGAGGGCGGACGGAACCGGGTTACCCCCACCCGTTCCTGGGCCCCGGGGAGGGTTACCCCTCCCCCTCTGAGCGGGGACAGGGTTACCCCTCCCCCCCTATCCTGAGCCCCGGTTATCCCGGGGGGGAGGGGGCAGGATTACCCTTCCCCCTCAACCTGAGCCCCGGGGGGAGGAGGGGCAGGGTTACCCTCCCTCCCTCCCTCCCTCCTGAGCTGTGGGGGGAGGGCAGGGTTCCCCTCCCCCCCAAAAAACATCCCTCTGTTCTGTGATAGCTCTTCTGAACATTTAGTTGCTTCCTGAATCTGTGGGTCAGGGATTTGGGAACCCAGGAAATGTGACACTGGCCCCTACCCTGGGGAAATACTCTGGCCGCTAACAAGCTGTAAGGCGTCTGCTTTCCGGACTGCATTTCTGCCCTGCTGTCTGCTACCCCTCCCCCCACAATTACTGAACATGATTGTATCTGTATGATGTATACTTTCTGTGATTGTAATATTGCTGGTGAAGCATGTTGCAACACCACTTACCTCTTGCTACAGGTCTGAGCTTTTCATGGGGCTGCCACAACCCTGACCCTGTGCCAGGCTGGTGCTGCTTTCACGTAGCCTTCAGTTGTGAAGTTTCCATCTCCACTCTAAGCATATCACAGGCATTGAAATGTCTTATTAGCTAAGTAGCCTGAGGCCCATCACACTGTTGCCTATCTCCATTTAAGGACCCTTCTTGTTTCTGACATGGGCGAGCTGGCAGTTGCCTGGCTGCGTAACTGAATGGCTCAGACAAGTAATGAGTATGTAGCCTTTGACAGCTAGGGTAACCACTTGAATTCTTCCCTGGTTGGTAATGGCTGGAGAGTGAGTTTGTGGGGGGGGGCAGAGGGTGAGAAAACCTGGATTTGTGCTGGAAATGGCCCAACTTGATTATCATACACATTGTAAGGAGAGTGATCACTTTAGATGAGCTATTACCAGCAGGAGAGTGGGGTGGGAGGAGGTATTGTTTCATGGTCTCTGTGTATATGATGTCTTCTGCAGTTTCCACAGTATGCATCCGATGAAGTGATCTGTAGCTCACGAAAGCTCATGCTCAAATAAATTGGTTAGTCTCTAAGGTGCCACAAGTACTCGTTTTCTTTTTATCTAATGGCAGTTTGTGGTCTATCGTTTGAAATGGGTACAGTGGTGTCAATTCAGTTCATGTCACAAACCATCATCATCCCAATTAGCAGTAACTGTTCTCTTAATGTTGAGTAGGCCTGGGAACTAAATGCTCCTCTCATCCCTAAAGGTAATCTCTCTAGGATAAGGTTGAGACAAAGGCATGAAAAGGTAAGAAAGGATGCACAGCAGGTGCCGGTGTTGTACTTGTTCTGTGAATAGAGGATTTCAGTCTTCAGGGCTTTCATGTCACAGATTTTCAGAAGCATTACTTTCATGCATGCAACTCAAACACAAACAGGCATCACTCTGCTATTGGAGGTGCCCTGACCTGTGTAGACTGAATTTATGTATCTTCCATCCAGATGATTTGTTTCTCAAATATGCTTGAGGAACCCTGTAGAAATGAATTATTACACTTGTTCTAAGGCACAGTTACACATCTCTGTGTGCTTGGGGTAAATGCCAATCATTTAAAGACCTGGGGAATTCTTCAGAGCAGCCCCTGACTGCGTTCCTGGATAAATATTAATACTTGCTATATGATTGATATTTTGACACTTGCTCCCATCCTCAACATACATGTATGACTGCGCTAAAGACATTGTTTGAATGCTATGTTTTATTTGACTGATTTTACTTTTCTGGTTACTTCAAGGTTGCTCATGGAAACTTTTGTTTGACAATAGTACAGAAGTGTGACTTTTTTCCAATCATACAAAATACCCCACGTTTTCCTGGGAGGGAGGACAAAAACCTACAGAGGTTTTAGAAATGAAATTCATACTATGATTCATTTAGGCCATGTCTACACTAGCACTTAGGTCAGCAAAACTTTTATTGCTCGGGGGTGTGAAAAAACATCCCTCGAGTGACATGAGTTTTGTTGGCATAAACGCTTGTGTGCACAGTGCTATGTCGATGGGAGACGCTCTCCCATCGACATAGCTACTGCTGATTGTTGAACTGGTTTTATTACGTCGACGAGAGAACTCTCTCCTGTCTGCATAACACAGCCACGCAAGCACTCTTACAGCGATACAGCTGTGCCACTGTAAGCTTGTAAGTGTAGATATGGCTGTAGTAAACTTATTTATTCCTCAACTATATTTTTTTTTAAAAAGCATACACCTTGTCTCTAATGGAGATCTTGCACTTGTCTAAGTAAAGTGCAAGAAGTGTCTCCAGTCTAATTAGTTAGGGCTATCACTCTTGTACCTGCCTCCAGAAGCTGATAATGTAATCAGTGTACCACCTTTTTCATCACCTACTATGTTTTACAAGGGTTTGACCAAACCAGTCTGAATGTGCTTTTACTTGCTCATTTTTGATGCAAGCTCCTTCACAAACAGATCTGGGTCTTCAGTTTTAAGTTTTAGAATAGCAGGAGGGATATTGGGGTTGTATGGTAACAACCATGTTTTAGACTTTTTGACGGTGGCAGAGGAATCTAAACCTGTGACATCCATGTTTGGGATCTGTCACATTGGTTAAGTACTGGAAAGGTTCTACAGCATTTCTGAATTGTTTTTTGAGTTTGATTTTTGTGGCTGCAGTTCTTTTAATTAATTCAGGACAGATTTAGATTACTGTTGCAGTCTGGGTGGTAGCCTATAATCTGTGAAATCCCTTCAAACCCTATTTTAATTGCTTTTGTAAGCTTAGGTTTCAGAGTAACAGCCGTGTTAGTCTGTATTCACAAAAAGAAAAGGAGTACTTGTGACACCTTAGAGACTAACCAATTTATTTGAGCATAAACTTTCGTGACCTACAGCTCACTTCATCGGATGCATACTGTGGAAACTGCAGAAGACATTATATATACAGAGACCATGAAACAATACCTCCTCCCACCCCACTCTCCTGCTGGTAATAGCTTATCTAAAGTGATCACTCTCCTTACAATGCTATTACCAGCAGGAGAGTGAGTTTGTGTGTGTGGTTTTTGGAAGGGGAGGGGGTGGTGAGAAAACCTGGATTTGTGCTGGAAATGGCCCAACTTGATTATCATACACATTGTAAGGAGAGTGATCACTTTAGATAAGCTATTACCAGCAGGAGAGTGGGGTGGGAGGAGGTATTGTTTCATGATCTCTGTGTAATGTCTTCTGCAGTTTCCACAGTATGCATCCGATGAAGTGAGCTGTAGCTCACGAAAGCTTATGCTCAAATAAATTGGTTAGTCTCTAAGGTGCCACAAGTCCTCCTTTTCTTTTTGTAAGCTTAGTGTCTTTATCTGTTCCCTTGTTATGTAAAACATGCTATATTTTGATGAAAGTTCTCCTTGCGCTTAATGCAAATTTCAGCATATTTATGCATCTAACCGCCATAACTTTCCTGTGTTCCACCAAGTGTAGTTGGGAAGTGGGAGTGATCTGCTCTCCTTTTTCAACCAACAAACCCAAGAAGCTGCTAGCGGTTGCAGGAAAACTTCTAAACTTCCACAGTGTGCTTTAGGACTGTCAGTACTTTCTCAACAAGGTTTAACTAGTGTGCTAAACACCCATACGTCCAATGTTTAAGATGAAAACACTTGAGTTCTCTCAACATATTTTCAGTTTATCGAAACAAGACAACTTTTTCATTTTTTTTCCTCTTTGGGTGACATTTGCAGCTACTTGCACAGTTTTCTTTTCAGATATAGACTCCTTAGCTTTAAGTAGAGATGCCTTTTTTTTCCCCCCTGCATAAATGCTTGTAGCTGTTATTAGGTCATTGCTAGTGTTCAGTCTTGTACAGTAGAACCTCAGAGTTAAACACTTGGGAATGGAGGTTGCTCATAACTCTAAAGAAAGCGTTATAGTTGTTCTTTCAAAAGTTTACAACTGAACACTGACTTAATACAGCTTTGAAACTTTACTATACACAAGAGAAATGCTGCTTTTTACCATCTTAATTTCAAATGAAACAAGCACAAACAGTTTCCTTACTTTGTCAAATCTTTTTTTAAACTTTCCTTTTCCCTTTTTTAGTAGTTTACATTTAACACCATTCTGTATTGTTTTTTTTTCTTTTCCTTTTTTACCTTCTGCTTCCTGTTTTGTGTACTTTCAGCTCCAAATGAGGTGTGTGGCTGACCGGTCAGGTTGGAACTCTGGTATTCATAACGCTGAGGTTCTGCTATACTAATGTTACTGCTGATTCTAGCAGCATGTATTAGTGGACTTGTAAGTTAAAAATGTGTGTGGAGATATATCCAGGGTGAAGTGCTTCAGTCTCTTTGTTTCTCATTTTGTGCTACGCTGAGGGGAATGAGGTTAGTGTTAAAGAACACTTTAGGCTCAAGTCTTTGCCTTTCAGTTGTTAGTGTCATAATTGCTAATCTCTGGATGACAAAGATGAACAGACACAACTGAAGTCTCTGTTAGCAATCATTGTGACTGGAGTGATGATGACAATAGCATTGAGAATGTCTTGTTTGCAGGATCATCAAACTAATCAATGTTTGTTATTCAGTAGACAGTTTCATTTGATGGATCATCTGATCTTAAAGAATCCAAGAAACTGCTTTCTGTACTTTGAGCTGAGCACATATCCTGTCTTGTGTACCTGTTGCTTTAGATGACTTTTTTTCATTACTTTAGTCCATTCAGTGGCTTGTTTCCTACCACTTCCTTCAAAATTAGGCATGCTAAGTCAGATAACATCTAACAAATTTCTTGTTTGCAGCTCTTCCATTCACTAGCTAGAATGCAGAACCACCATCTAATGAGACCAATATGGTGAAGATCATAAAATAAAATGAACTGGCCAGTTTTATTCAGAGCTGTGTATCAGGTGCCATGCCAACCTTCGAGCTAAGGCCTCCTCACGTTCACTGCTCCTCCACCTGCTCCCCTCTTGTCAACATTGAATAACAGTTGATCCACTTATTAGGAATGCACTTCTCTGGATCGCCATTGATTCCTCTCTCGCTGCATAGACAGTTCTAAAACTTTCAAAATAGGAATAGCAAGAACCTTGATGTACTCATAACCTTGAGGAGGAAAAGTTTTCATTCACATATTAAAATTAGATCCTGTTTCTAATACCCATATCTTATATTCAAGTATGTTATGTTCATGTGAATACTTCAGAGTTACAGGTCTTTAAAAAAGAGAACCTGAAGTAATTTTTTTTGCTATTTGAAACCTGGGTTTTTCACAACCCTAATGAACTATTTACGTAGCAGAGAGCTACAGATAAGGATTCAAAATCTTATATAAGATTGAACCTGTAGATAGTGGCTAACGTTCAGTAATGTTGCGGTCTATCATCTTAAACTAAACCTTTGAGTTACATCAAAGTGGTCTTAGAAGTAATACATCCTACATGAACAATGGTAATCTTTTACTAAAGAAAAAAAACTCATTCTGCTGTAGTGTGCTTGCAACACAGCAAATGTTGACGAACAATTCCTTACAGCAATTACTCTTCTATTGAAGCCTGGCGCGATGCAAGCAAATGAGTTTGACTCATCTGATGAAGAGCCTATTCAAGATGATCAGACACCATTTCAGATATCATGGTAAGACAAATATTTTTTTTTAGCAGAAAATCCTTTGTAATCAAATACCCTCATAGATGTTTCACTCAGCAATTTCTGGCCTTGCAGAAATATCCCAAGTAACATAGGGTTTATAGAAAACTTGTATGCTGCTTGCAACTAAATATCTGCAGTAAATGTGGGCCTGAATGTTCATAAAACCACACAGCTGGACAATAGATAGTACCTGTCCTAAAGAAACCTGCAGCAGGCCAGTCGTGTTCAGTGATATTTCAGAGAAGTCATAGAAATAGTAATGAAATCAAACACTAGACGTATACTAGCAAGTTTCGTTGTCATGTAACTACCATGGTTCTCTGCAACTTGAAGATATTGGTCCAGACTCTGTTTAAAACATAACTTGTGAGTGACTAAAATCCATTTACTTTACTTCCCAAGTAACTTCTTAATTTCTGGCACACTGTGAAGATGTTGTAGGTTAAGATGGTTTGATCCATAGCTCTTACAGTGGAGGCAACGTGGAATTTAATCAAGTAGTAAAATGGTTCAGAATGAAGTATTGATACTTTTAATATACACCTCAGAAGTGTTAAAACCTCTTCACTGTGCGTGTGTATAGTTGATACCTCTTCTCACTTAAGCGTACGATACGTGATCAGAAATAAAATGTTGTAGTATGGACATGTGATTCTCTTTTATCAGTAAGCACTACAAAGCTTTCTGGCTGCAATTCTTGCTATTCAAACTGGAATACTGCTGAATTACTTTTCCACAACCCCACAGAAAAAGTGGCTGTCTAATATTGAAAACTTGAGTTGGAATTTAAGTTTATATTCTGCATTTTCTTTTGGTAGGTTAGCCCTGTCGTCTCTCTATTGTTCTCAGTTTCTGGGAGTATGTTCTCTGCCAGGTAGGTAGCGCTGGTTTTAGAAGTTAGCTTTAAAACATGCTTTCTACCAAGAAGGAAATTATGCTGTCCCCAAAGATCTCTTCAAAGCCGTACTCGCTTAGTGGAGTGATATCCATGTCTTCTGAGCACACAATACTGGAAAGAGTGGAGGTATCAGATCTCTTGGTTTGATGCCTGAGGCTCTTTTGCCTAATCCAGAAGAAGTGATGAAAGGTAACTGCTGATCAACTAGTGTGCTTTTCAAATTGGAGTACCTTTTATAATAGTAAATGTCAATGCAAAGCCATGAAATGGGACAATTCTGGCAAAGCCAAATTTTTCCACTATAAGGAATGTCAAACTAAAAATCACATCTAAAAAATCCTACACTCTTACGTTATAAAAATGTAAGATGTTAGTGAAGTATTTCACCTGTTTTAATCACTTGTGTTTTTTACTGCTTATTTTTCTCCCAGCTTGGAATCAATTATCATTGTCTCGTTCTCATGCACTACATTCTGTTGTAATGTTTGGGTTGCAAATGCCAAAATGGGGATTGTTTAATTCCAAACGGAATTTCATTGACACTTTAAACACATGTTTATAGATAAAGTGTTAAATATTTAGGCTTTGGAAATAGATTCAATACAAAACCTGTTTGAAATGTTGGTCTTCAAACTACCTGTGTCCCTTCTTAACTCATGTCTGTTCTTTAAACACTGCCTGCCTGCTGCTGCCTCACAAAATTCCACCTGTTGGAAGCCAGCAGATATAACTTCCTACTTGCAGGATCTCAACACTTCATCTTCAGAAGGGAACAAATGTCTCCCAGAGGTAGTAAGGGCAGTAAAGGTGGTAAGGGCAGTTTTAAAGTTAGCAGACCTAGAGGAGAGGAATAGTTTGAGCAGTAATTGAAGCATGCAATCTAGCCACACACATTTGCCTTATACACTATAGCGCAACCCATGCAATTGCCCCTGGGTTTCAGGCATTGCTGTGCCCATTTTCTGTCCTGATAACTCTCATTGTTGGGTATATGCATCATGTTAAAAGCACTTTTGTAGCTCTTCTTTATGGAATAAACTGGGAGAAAATAAGGTAATGATAATGACACGCTGAGAACCCAAATAGGGAGGAGAGTTTAATATCTGTTATATGCCAGAACTTGTGGAGAGGGAGGGAATCATCCTACTAGTAACCCTACAGCCATCTCGCGTCTTGCTGACCTCTTGCCAATCTCTTTAAGTGTAGCCCAGTTAATCATGTCAGAAGCGCTCTCTCTTTTGGGAAGGCTTAAAAACTAAATTTTAGTTACGGGCTTAGAAAAGCTGCCCTGTTACTTTATTAAACATGATGGTTCTGTCTGCTCTCCTCTACACAACTACTCTATTTGCAAAAGTGAATTGTTTTTTCAAATGTTTCTATTCCATACAACTCACTTCTTCATATTTTATTTTAGGCTGTAGGTTCAAGGATGTTAAAAGAAATCTTCAGAAAGATATAGGTAAGTTTATATTAAAAATATATACACACATATGCTACATAGACACACCCATGAACACATGCTCTTGCTCTTTCGATTTATATATAATATATATGGACCACTATACTAATTTAGGTCTTTTTTTTTCATATTGTAAGTAAGCACTTTCAAATGCACATGGTGAATTAAAAGTAAATACATTTACTATTTTAGTCACTAGAATCTTGCCTGCTCTCTTAGACTGAAAATTGTATCGCATAATCTCTGTAACCAGCAAATCTGTTTCCAGTTACCACATGTATTTTCTCAGAAATGAAACCATCATCACTCATTATGCAAGCAATTAAGATGTGCCATCTGCATTCGTGTTTCGCAATTCCCTTTTAAAAATACATGCAGTGTTTCCTTTTACTGGGTGAAAAGTTCCTGAGGGAGTATTGATTTGACAGTTGTGTTTATCCGGTCTTCTCTAGTGCTCAATGTGCTTGGGGAAATGTGAAGCTGTGGGCACTGTTTAATGTACTGAGATGCTTTTGCAAGAGAAAAACATCACCTCTTACATGGGTTCACTGCCAATTGAGAGTACTCACTGCTGCCTATGTACAACCCATAACCAGAGGCGGTTGTCTTTAGTTTTTTTTCTCTACCATAACAGGACGCTCTGATAATCCCAATGTAGGCTAGCAAGCTTCCCAAGAAGAGTTAGTTCAAAGCCTAAGCACAAACACTTCTAATCTTTATTTCAATAACTTGCCAACTTCAGGATCCTACCAATGAGCATAAACACAGTGTTCATGGTTAACCCTACAGTTCTTCTAGTGTTTGTCAGCTGGTCATTGCTGATTCTCACATTAATCCCCGAAATTGAGTTGATTAGCATTTTCGTCTAAGTAGATCTTAAACTTGAAAGGCTTTTTTTATTTGCAAGTGTCTTGGTTTGTTGGCAGAAGAATTAAAGAGGTATGGGACACAGGATATATTTGTGCTCTGTACCAGAGGAGAACTCTCAAAATATCGGGTGCCAAACCTACTAGACTCCTACCAGCAGCACGGGATTATTGTGCACCATCATCCTATTCCTGATGGAGACACTCCTGACATCACCAACTGCTGTACCATTCTGGAAGAACTAAGGGGCTGTCTGGAAAGCAACCGGAAAACATTAATACAGTAAGTTCCTATTTCCTTCCTATCTCCACAAGACATCTATCAACTTCCCTCCAGATGAATGAACAATCAAAACTTTAATGTACAATAAACAAATGTCAAATGACAGTTGGCTGGCTTCCTTTAAGGTTAATTCAAACTGTGACATTCCCTCTCTTTCACCATGTCGTCTTCTGCCACACACTTACAACTACTTCCGTTTCCTTGCCCCATTCAATGAGAAATAATGCTAGGCCTTGTAGGGATGGACACATGGAGCCTCCCCCCCTTTTCCCAGCTGGTCTAGTGGGGTGACGCATGGTGTACCACCTGAGACAAACTGACTAAAATTCACAGCAGCTGCCAGGGTGACTGTGATAAATGAAGCTGGGGGTAGCTCCCTTTTATGAACACCCAACGAGCCAGTTAACTGTAAAATCCCTCTTGGTAGCTGTTCTGTGCTTGCTTCACCTGTAAAGGGATAAAAGCCCCCCAGGTAAAGAGAAGGAAGTGGGCACCTGACTAAAAGAGCCAATGGGAAGGTAGAACTTTTTAAAATTGGGGTGGGGGGGGAACTTTCCCTTTGTCTGTTGCTCTCTCTGGGCTGCAGGGACACAGAGCAGCAGTGCTGTAAGCAGCTTTAAGCCAGGTATGATCATAGATTATCAATTCATACCTTGAACCTACTATCTGAAGCGTCAGATAGTGAGTAAAATTAGGGAATGTCGAAAAAGACACAATTAGGGTTCTTTTTTCTTATTGGCTTGTGGACTCCTCTGTGCTAACCCCTGATGCTTTTGTTTGTTTGTAACCTTTAAGCTGAATCCCCAAGAAAGCTAGTTTGGATGCTTAATTTTTGGAATTGCTCTTTTAAAATCCAGCAAAAGCCTAAGTTCCAGGTATATTTTCTTCCTTTTTATTTTTAATAAAATTTACTTTTTTTTTTTAAAGAACAGGATTGGATTTTTGGTGTCCTAAGAGGTTTGTGCATATGCTGTTTGATTAGCTGGTGGCAACAGCTAATTTCCTTTTTCTTTCTCGGCTCTTCCCCGGGGGGGCTTGAGGGTACCCCAGAGGGAGGAATTCCCAAGTGCTCCTTCCTGGTTCAAAGGGTTTGGTTGGGGTTTTTTTTGCATTTGGGTGGTGGGAGCGTTTACCAAGCCAAGGTCAGAGAGAAGCTGTAACCTTGGGAGTATAATACAAGCCTGGAATGGCCAGTATTGATTTTGAAAATCCTTGTGGGCCCCCATCTTCTACACTCAAAGTGACAGAGTGGGGATTCAGCCTTGACAGTGACATACTTCCTGAGCCTTTAGGAAACACTAATGGATACTAAAAAATAAGTCTACATTGCTTCAGGCCATCCACTTTACATGAGGATATCATGGTGCATTCTACTAATCCAGTAAGAAATGGACTTTGGGTGGGTAGGAGGAATTTTGACCTAGAGGTAGGATGAGGTATTTCTATTGGATGCAGTGTTTCTTCTTTCCCATTAGGCACCAGAGAAGCTGTGGGCATAAAATCTACCAAAATGATCTGATCTTGCTTTCTGTGAATCTAGAACACAACTCTTTGGCAGGGGCGGATTCCCACAGGTTTTACCAAAGGACTGAATTTTCACACAACTCTAGTGTCCCACACCTGTATTGTGAGGCTTGTTTCCTTAGATTATAGGAGACGAGTGGAACTGTGGTCAAGGTATTTTTGAATGAATTCTTTTTCCAAAGAGCTCACAAAAGAGGGAGGTAAAGCTTCCAGCCATCTTGATCTCTGTGTGATCTTGCAAGGATTACCAAACACAATGAGGCCCCAGTGCTGATTTGGGACTTTGGTTGCTACTGCACTATTAAAACAAGACATTCTTTTCTTTCAGCTGTTATGGAGGACTTGGACGTTCATGTCTCAGTAAGCATTTTTTCCTTCCTTCCCCCATGTCATTGCTTAATATTGTCATTACTTAATACAATTTAGCCACGTCCTCTTCTGGTAATAGAACTAAAATATAAATTAGTCTGGTGCCTAAAGGACCAAATGCATTATGAACCAGAGGTTTCTGAATTGGAAATGGAACTTGGTGCCCTTGCACAGTGGAGGCCTTATGGAGATACATGGAAAATGGGAGAAGTTTAATAGCATCCTATAATAAGATTGGTTATGCTTTGATAGGTCTCAGTTACTACAGTTGTTGGCAGAAATATGGGTGAGAACAGGTCAGGCATCCACTGTAGTAAATGAAGCAGGATCAAGCCAGTTTATTTAGTATTTTATGGTACTGATCAACTAAGAAACTGTTATCTGGTCAGACTTGTTAAAGAATAAAAAAAGCCGGTGAACAATGCACTATCGCTCTGTGCTATCAAATACGTGGAAGTGTGGAGAGACTTCATGTCTGATTTGTAAAGGGAACAAACTAGATCTTGCTTCTATCTCCTTTTCCACATCTTTGCTGTCACTTGCCTCCATTCCTGCCAGGGCGGGGACTGAACTCTGCCCTCAGAGCTGGCAGAACTCCCTGCATGACCCTTAGTGAGGAGGAAGCAGGAGACACACACCTCTCGTTTTGTCTGTTTTTTCTCAGCTTCTTTCCCCAAAGCCTGAGGGGTGCCAAAAGGTGCAAACACCACAGAAGGGGAGCGGAGCTGAGATAACAATCTCCCAAAATGCAAACGCAGCCCTCAAGATGTTATGGGACCAAACTGTTAAAATTTTGAATTAAAGTTTGGACTTTCCCTCTGGAACACTGCTGGGGATGCAGAGAAAACTTGAGCAAACTTCACTGCTGCTAATGACTGGCAGGCCTGGTTCTGCCCCCAACTGCAACCAGGTTGAAGTATCCATTGTAACAGATCTGTGGACCTTTGTATGATGAAGAAATTCCAGTTCTGAAGTGGTCGTGAGACTCCAGTGGTTGTCTAAGCACAAACATCAATGAGCAGAAGTTTTATTACATACAGAGATGATTGTTAGAATGCATATTTATGCATCTCTTTTCCTTACAGTAGCTGCATGTCTTCTGCTTCAATTATCTGATGCAATGGAACCCCAAGAGGCAATAGAGAGCCTCCGAGACTTAAGAGGATCTGGGGCAATACAGACAATAAAGGTAAGGAAGCTCTGGGGGGAGGGAATAATAAAATGGAGAAGACCTCTGGTGGGTAGAGGACTGTGCCTCTGTACTAAGATCTCTTCATGAAGGGAATGGCTTTGTCTTTCTGAGAGTTAAAGAAGGCCTCTAGTAATTCATGTCCTTACTGCCTTTGAATGTTGGGTTTGAGCTGCTTTTAGTCACATACTATCATGCCAACACAGTCTCGGTCTGTCCACACCAGAACTTCACATCTTTCCTCCTTTATTGCCAATAGCCACTCTATCTCTTCTCTTTCCCCCGCCCCTGCAGTTTGCTCTGTTCTTACCTCTCTCCCCTGTTGCCCTCCACCACACTCCCACCTATAGCTTATAATAGGGGTTGTTGCTGCTTCCTTTCTATTGCCAAAATCCCTCCTTTCCTTTAATTCTCACTGCACACCTTGATCATCTGCCATGATTCTTAAACTTCCCCACCTCACACACATTAGTTCCTATTCTAGCTGTCATTTTCCATTTATCATCCATCATCGTCCTCTGCCCAGATCCCAATGCTAGTATTAAACCTTCTCAGAATACATAAGTCATAAAACAATAGCAAGACAATAGTTTATAAAGCCAGAAAATGTACACCAGTCAAGATCTCACCATTTAACTTCGAGATCCAATGTTATTTTAAATGCCTTCTAAAGAAGGCAGAGTGCCAGAGAATGCTGCCTATTGCTAGTTGAAGTAGCCAAATAGGATTTGGGAAGCAGGCACACTTCTGCTCAGTCGGAGTGGAGAGCAGAGTAAGCACTGTTTATTGAAGCTAGGGAGAGGATGGGGAGTCCCACCCTGCTTTTATTAGATATGGGGGATCTGTGTTTAAATTTCCCTGATTGCCTATATTTTTTTGAACACTTGTTATGCAGTTTACACCATTTGGAGTCTTTACTCAAGAGTGAATTGGCCTACCAGCCCTCTATGTAGATTGTTGTGCTCTGCATTCAGCTAGCTGGAAGCAGTGTTCTACTTCTTGGACTATATGCAGAGGAAGTGGAGCTACTTATTCACAAATGAAGCAGTTTCCTATTTAATATTTTAGAAACTCAGGCCAGCCACAAACAGAATTGTAATATCTCCAACCTCACTATAACAGGAACACAGGAGTTGCCAGATTGGATCAGACTTAAGGTCCATCTAGTCCAATATCCTGTCTCTGTCCTAACAGTAGCCAGCACCAAATGCTTCAGAGTAAGGTGTAGGAATCATGCAGTAGCCAGATTTGGGGTAATCTGCCTCTTCCTGCCCTAATTAGGTCTTATCCTAACCTAATAGCTAGAGACTTGCCTAAACCACAAAGTATTTAATCTCTCTTTTAAAACTTTATTAACATGTCCGTCACATTCAGCACTTTTGCTAAATATGATTGTACATTTTTCAGCAATACAACTATCTCCATGACTTTCGAGAGAACCTGGCTGCACATCTGTCAACAAAAGATGCAATATTAAGATCAGTATCACGATAAAACTAATATTAGCATTATGGTAGATCTATTTTGTGTACATATGGTACTTCGGCTGAGTACAAGTTCTACGTAAAGACATTGCTCACCTACATGACCTTTTTAATACCACTTTATTAGTCACTCCTTCTAGCAAAGTATTATCCAACACCCAGTCTCTCTACTGTAAATAGATACAAGACTGATGCTAGAAAGGGTCTTGTGAGCTATAGTAAATCCTGCATTACAAACTTCCAAGGAATAATTTCTAAGTTCATACTCTACAAGTATTTCCACACATGAAGGAAGAAATGCTATGCTGGTGTCCCCGCCATTTCTAATGGACTTGTTTTAGTACAGTAACTTCAGCAGTTCACTGCTGATGCATTAATTCCCTTCATCAAGTATGTCCTTACCAGTATACAAGTTTCAACATGCTGAACTAGTATTTTGGTTTTTAAATTTTGTCGTTTCCTGTATGTTGCATTTTAGGTATTTACGCAATGGAGGGTATTACTGGGGATCTCAAATAAGAAATAAAGCTAATGCATTATCTATTTGTACTTTTTTTTTTCTTGTAAGTAGTCAGTGGGAACAACTGGGGATGGAAGGAGAGAGAAGCTTGAAATGGGAATAAAAAGATCTGGTAACTTGTTAACAGTAGCCAGCTGAGCTTTAAGAGCCAGGGCTATTGAGAGCCAGAAAGGGCCTCCTTTTAACTCTTCTGTTGTGAAGGATTTTGAAAGTGCTCCAGAGCTGTAGTCTAGTTCTTTCCACAAGCCCATGACTAATGTAATTTGATGGCATATGCTTGGGGGGGTAGTCTGGTTCTGTACTCAACAAGTAGGTCACTATTGTAGTTGAAATCAGTGAAAAGTGATCTAACAGACTTGGAGTAAAGAAATACTCTTCAGACCTTTGCCATCATGCTGAGGGTTCCCAAGTGAACATATTTGTTCTTTATGCTCCACATCTGGTAATTCAAAATGGGAGTTCTTAATGACATTCAAGGCTTCTCACCACCAGTGATCTTGCACTTGAATAAAATTAACTTATTCAAATCCAAAGTCACTCTGGTGCTTCTGCCAAACACAGCACCATAGTGTTTCTAGCTAGGGTAAAACACTAATCATCTCCCTCCACTTGAGCTATAATGCTATTGCTGCCTTTTCCAGCAGTAGCAGTCTCTTGTTTTTGGTATCATGGAGCTAAGATGACAAGATCTCTCCACTACTCTCCTGTTGTAACCACCTCATGCTTTTGTCCTTACACCTAATCTGATACAAGTCTTATGGAAGAATCTTCCTCTCCTCCCAACTGCGTAGTTCTCTGAAACTTAACCTATCATGTTGTTTACATAGTTAACTGTTGTATATTGTAAGAGCCTTAATGCTAGAACTGGATCACCTTTGCTTTGCAGAAGAGTACAGTTTTTGAAGGAATTGTCTCAGCCAAGCTCAGACAGGTTTCACTTAGTATGTTATAATAAACCAAACTCATTTTAGTTTAAGTGACAACTTTCCATTTTATCTGCTGACTCAATCATTGATCTTTTACACAAGAAATGAGCTCATATCCAACTCCTAAATATTTGCAGTTTGTGGAAGAAAGTGACTAAAGGTTGGAATTTGTTCGGCTTATTAGGACTCTTAAAATTTTGAGTAACATGGTCCTAAATGAACGTATGCTTTGAATGTAGCAGACTGCAGGCACTTGACACTGAGTTGTGTAAATATAGTTGTACAATTTCATTGAGACCTTAATTTTGAAAGGTATAAATTATATTTTCTGAACTACACTACCCTTTTTGGGACAAGGGAAGATTACAGTAGACCACCTTGCATCTGTTATTCCTTTCAATATAGGTTTAATCAACAACTCATGTTCTAAATTTACTACCAGTTCATTTTGTTCCCTGTCACGGAATGGAAGTGTAAAGGCTAATTCTTACCCAACAAATTGTAAAGTAGTTAGGCTTTAGACTGCACCATGTATTCTTTTCTCCACTTGTGAAGTGGTTAGTGCAAGCTCTTCTAGACCACCCTGGAGATGGTTGTTAATTGTAGCTTGCTGCACCTGGGCCTTTATAGGTAGCATAAAATATAGAAATGAAAGAAAAGTAGACTGTAGATCACCTCACTGTCTGTTTACAAGAGAAGGTGCATAGATGGTCTTATCCTGAAAAATGAGTTGAGAGTTCCCCATTTCTCAATGACTTCCAAACCAAACTTGAATTTGTACCAGCGCTATAAACTAAGGCTGAGATCTGAGTGTCAAGATGGGTTCTTCCGTCTTGCCTAGTATTAGCACTACAATTCTGCAAGCCAAATTATAGCCCTAGCTGTGCCTATGAAACCCCACTGACAGCTGATGGAAGTAACAAGTGTTGATGTGGACATAATTTATCCTGCAGAAGCTTTAACTGGCAGGCAGGAGAGGTGACAGAAAATTACACAATTTGCCCATAGTGTCTTCTAATATAGCAGTCAGTGAAATAATGGAGAGACACCACCTTCCCCCCCCCATGTTTTTACAGTCACTTTTTAAGGTAAAACTGCACTTAAGTTTAACAGGTGCTTAAAATGAAATTCAACTTAATACTCTAGACTGCAATACTAAACATTTTTCCATGTGCATGATTTGATTGAGGGGACTATTCATATGCCTAAAGGCACAGCCCAGGAAGGAGAGGCTGTACAATTAGGGCTCTAAATACCTGTCAGTTATGAATTCAGGGTCAGTAATTTTGTTCAGAAAAAAAACTCAAATTCTGTTCAGTAGTCTTTTGTATGTGCAAAGGTTTGTCTGACCATACTTGCTTTCATAAGAAACAAGCAGTTTATTGTTAGATGTAACTTGATTTTTAACAAGAAAAATAAATGTTATTTTCTGTTAAAGTTTTAACTAGCCAAATCCAATCCACAACTTCTCATGCCCCAGAAGTCTGCCTCTATTTCTTTTTTGAGGTCTTCTAAAGTTTGAGAACATTCTCCAAGTTAAATTAACCTAGACACTTCCATTTCCATGTATTTGTCCACAATGAAACATATTGAATGATGGATTCAAACCAAAATTTTGGCTGCAAGTTCACTCTTGGAAAGTTCAGACTTGGATCTGGTTGCAAGCCCTCCTATTCAGGAATATTCTGATTCAAGATGATTTGAGCCCCTACCTTTAATTTATATCTTTAAAGACTTACATGGTTTAGGCTGTAGCTACCTGAGAGACAGACTCCCACTGAGCACACCACAGCACCTAAGAGCAGAGAAATGCAGGGTCCAACTTTTGGATGACGGGGCTGGCAGCAGAACACTTAGTGAAGGCATCTTAATACTAGATTTCATGGTTTGATAGTTTGTTAATCTTCAGGGTACAGTGCAAAAGTGTCTCAACAATTTCATTAGATACTTTAAGAAACAGTTTGAAAACAGAAGTTGTCAAGCCATAGGGGGAAGAACTTTTGAAAGCCCTTGACAGCTTGTACACCATAAAAGCAAAGATGTTAACTTTCATCTATTGGTGTGGGATGCAACACTTTCCTTGCAGCTCAGCAGCTTGTCAAATTCATTTTTTAAATAGTCAAAGGGTGGAGAAAGAAATAGGGAAGTCAGCTTTAATCCTTTTTGAAGAGTGCTTACTATGATCCTGAAACTGTACATAATTTAAAGCTCCAATTTCAAATTGTGGTTCTGGGGAAAGGACTATACAAATTAGTCATACTTCATCATTAGAATGGCTCAATGGAATTCTCAATTAATGTATAGTTTGGGGGACATTATTCCTTATGAAAATAAAAATTTTTTTTAACTCTGCAGCTATTTCTACCCCATGGAGGAAAACATTTGCAACAAAAGCATGCCATATGATAAAGACACTTCAAACTAAGAAGCTATTGGGTTTTAATTTCATGGAGTTTGTATCTATTCTGTCAGTTGTCTCCTTTGATTTGGCTAAGGCAAAAAATCATTATCCCCATAGAAAATTTTATGAGTGCTCAGATTCCTTTATTCCAGAACCAAAGGCCCATCTGCATCATGAAGTGGCTGCACTGAATCCAAAAATCTGGTCCATATCAGAAGGGTCAAATACCAATCTATGTAAACACATTTTACTAAAACCAGAGACATTATCTGCACCAACATACCTTCCTCAAGGCACTTCACCATTCTTTAAACTAGTTTAAGTGGGAAAGATTTCTAAACTTCTGAAGCTAAACTAACCAGTAGCTCATCCCAAGAGGAATTACACTGCACATCTATTTCCACTCTTCTCCCTCCACTAAAAACTATTAACATACAGACCAACTGAAAGTACAGGAAACTGTTAGTGTCTAACAGTTCTGTGTAAGTATCTCTTTTCCAGATATAGCCCATCTCAATATGAATTTTAATAGCAATGCTACTGTCTATTATTAATTAGTTAAGTACAGCAAGTAAACTTACTTTTTTTAAAAAACAAGGCACTGCAAAAAACTGAACATTTCTGAATTTGAGATTTTTATTTATTCCACTAAGGAACAGCAGGGCAGTTTCTCAATCTCACTGTGTCTTGGAAATGTCTTTAGTGTGACTTGTAAATCCATAGGAGCAGTATTTTTACCATTGGATTTGATCAATCTTGCATTATTAGCCAATTGGTTAATAAGACTGTTGCACAAACATTTAAAAATAAAATCTTTTAAATTCATTCCTTCACAGACAACTCAATGTTTCCTATCACAATAACTTATGCTTGAAAATTAAAGCAAGGATATTTAGTGTTTGGTGGAAATATGGGAAGTTTCAGAACCATGCATACACAGGGGAAGATACCCAAATATAAAAAACAGAACTACTCTTCCTACACGTGTATCCGTGAAGATATCTGCAGAGAAAATACATAAAGCTTTCAGTCCTTCAGGAGCACTTTATAGCTACAGCTGATTTATAGATAAATGGAGTTTCAAAAGTTCAAAGTGAGCCACTATACGGTCCTGTAAACAAAAAATTTTAGGATACTAAGGACAGTCAGTAATTAATAAGTACTTGAAGAGTTATGGCTGTTCCTTATGGAGTGCAGAGTCAAAACTGTTCAAAACCAGAGAATCATTTAATATCAATTTACACTTAATTCTTTTTAATTTCAACATCCCAGTAAAATATACGAAAACAGTCTTTCCACAAGTATAAAGTGTGGAAACATTTTAAAAATAGGGGAGTCATTTTTTTTTTTCTAATGCAACTGTGATAATCAGATTCCATAGTTTAATCTTGGTAACAGTTTCTTGTTGGAAAGAATCCTTTTGTTTTGTGGCTTTTGCATGCACTTAATTGGAACCAAGTTTGCAGAATGTCTTCTTAAGAGCTCACCAAAACATAAATCATGCTAGAAAAGAAAAGAAAAATTTAAAATGTACTAAATTTAGATGCAATAGTTTGATTAGGTAAGTTAACAGTATTATGCACAGATTCATTCCCCACTGAAAAAGAGCAGACACACACAGCTTGTCATTACAATAAAATACTGATAGTTCACCATGACTATTTAAAAGCCAGGTTAAGGCATTAAAAATGAACCCGTGAACAGAAGTGTTATGTATATCACACACTCTGACACTGGGATTAAGTTGCAGTAACAACAGGGAGTTTACATAGGCTCAAACACACTGATATATATATATATATATAGGAAGTTTTTTTAATCATGTTTTTCCTAATCATCTTGTATGATCACATGAAGAAATGCTGAGCCATCAGTTGTAACCTGACTGTCAAAGTCAGTCTATGCAATGTATTGGTAATAGTACTACGTCAGTACATTATCACCAGCTATTGCTTCCCACATCCCCCCTTTTTAGAGTTTAACTTTGCATTTACAGCTTCTGTATCTTCTCACCCGTGACGTATGACCATTCTACCAGCAAACTTCAATGAAACCCAAATTTTAAGACAAATAAGTCACTTCTTTGAAAATATTAAAATCCCAATACTTTTATAATAAAAATTAAAAGTTTGGGATTTTTTGGTTCTTTATTGCTTTATTGCTAAGCTTTATTGCTAAGTTATGATACAAACTTGGGGGAGGGGGGCTGGTTGTTTTTTAAAATATACATAGACATTACATCCCAGGTTAAGTGTCTGAAATATTTTTACAAATTAAGATAAAAATGTGGGGGCATTTTGTCTTTTTTTTTTTAAAAGGAAGTTTCATATAAATTTGAATTTTGCCTCTGGGTTGAGCTCAAACAAAAAGTTTCAGGCTAAGAAACTTACCCATATAGGTAGTAAAAAAACGATAGGAGGTAAAATGCTAGTTTGCACCATCCTTCCTTCTGACAATATGCTAAAATATCTGCATTCATAATGGTTGTAGGATCATAGAGACCTGGTCCACTCATCACAGGTCTGCTCATATACCTGGAAAAGACAAATTAGGTTAGCAGTAAGTTTGGAAAAGAAAGCTATGGGAAAAGGAGGTTCCCCCACCCCCAAAAAACAAAATAGAAACTTGTATAAGGAACCACACATCTTTAACTGTACTAAACATTTACTCCATCCAGCAATTAAACCATGAGAGTAAAGTCTGAGACTGCAACCTAAGACCTTGCCTGTCTGGGGATGGATCACTTGATGACTGGCTGTTCTGTTCATTCCTTCTGAAGCACCTGGCATTGGGCACTGCTGGAAAACAGGAGAGTGGGCTACATGGACCACTGGTCTGACCCAATATGGCCGTTCTTATGCTCTTATGGTGGTTTTTTGCTCTGTAGCTGCACTGCACTAGTATAGTTTATCTCAACTTCAAATCATACTACATTATACAGGGTGCTACAGGATGGGCATGACAACCCTTGAAAATAGGATGTATGATCTAAGGCACCATATTACAGGCTTATTAAAGAACTGGAAAAGGTGCAGAAGAAGAGAGCAACATGGGATACAACCAACCATAATTCGTATGGTAAAATACTTAGTATGGCTTTGGTAACTTCAGCACCATTTAAAACATGTCCTGCAGTACTCCCATTCTTGCTTATCAAGTTGGAAAAATATTCCTTTTAAAAAATAAAAGGAAAATAGCCTTTTTTACAACTGCAGCATAAGATTTTCACCATCTATCACAATGGGCCTTTACGCTTTATTGCTGAAGAAATGGGACAATTAACAGAAACATTGCAAAAGGACAGTAAGTTATAATTAAGGCTACGATTTTGTCACGGAGGTCGCAGAAGTCATGGAATCCGACAGAGGTCGTGGAATCTGTGACTTCCAAAGACCTCTGTGACTTCAGCCCTGGTGGCTGGGAGCTGCAAGGTCCCGCAGCGGGAGGGAGCTGTGAGGTACCCCAGCTGCCTAAGTCACGGGCCCCCAAGCTCCTGGCCACCGCTGCAGGGCAGGGGGACCACCCCACAGCTCCTTACCACTGGAGAAGGGGACCCTGGAGCTCCAAGCCATCTGGCAGCTGCCCATTCCCTTCCTATTTTATCATGGATACTTTTACTAAAAGTCATGGACAGATCACGGGCAATAAAGAAAAATTCACGGAAGCCCGTGACCTGTCCCTGACTTTTAGTAAAACTATTCATGACAAAATCTTAGCCTTAGTTATAATTAACATGAGTAGAGAGATCAAACTCATCAATATTACCTCCAAATATGGTAAGCCAACAAAGGCATATTGAGACCCAGTGTAAGCCACTCTGCTGCACAGAGAAACATGACACAGAAGAATGCATGGATGAGGTACTCTGGAAGTACAAGCTGAAAAAGAAAAATATGCATCAGAACATGTGATTACACAACATACAGTTTGGTTTGAATTTCTATTTAAAAGGTAAATTATTGGTGAAAAATTCCATACTACTATATAGAGAAAAACACTCAAATGGGCAAGTAAACTGCAGAAAGTGAAAACAGGAACTGGCAGAATACACCCTGATATTTACAGAAAAGTTTATGTATATTCATGAATACCCAAGAAAATGTACAAGTTGGAATGCTCAGATTATGGAAGCTTTTATTACGTATTAATTGGCTACGTGCACTGAGAACAGCTCCCACATTTTATACAACATACCTCTGTAACATAAAAGTAGAGCATCGAGATATTTCTGCACATGCTCCACATAGAAATATCTATGGGAAAAGTAATCCCTATAACAGTTTATATCAGGGGTCTCAAACACACGATCTGCTGAGTTATTTGCTGTGGCCCACCCAGCTCCCCTCGCCCCCGTTCCCTCTCCCATCCCCCAGCGCGCCGAGTCCTCGCTCCTCTGCCTACCTCCAGGCGCTTCCCGCCACCAACCAGCTGTTTGACAGAGCTTAACGCTTTCCAGGAGGGAGGGGGGAGGAGCCGCACTATGGGGAGGAGGCGGAGGAGAGGCAGGGCAGGGACGGGGATTTGGGGAAGGGGTTGGACTAGGGGCAGGAAGGGAGCAGAGTTGGGGTGGGGACTTTGGGGAAGGGTTGGAATGGGGGGCAGGGAAGAGGCAGAACAGGGGCAGGGCCTCATGGAAGGGCTGGAGTGGGGGCAGGGCTGGGGGCTTTTGTATCTTTGTATGAAAAGGTGTCAGTGATGCGGCCCTTAGGCCAATGTACTCGTCCTCATAAGACCGTCGTGGTGATTTGAGTTTGAGAACCAAGGTTTATATGCAAGAGTTTGTTTTGTATTTTACTATTTTTGAAGTTTTGAACTTAAAACAGTATATGTACAATATTTATTAAAACAGACTATTACCAAAACCTTATTTCCGGTCCAAAGCTTTATTAGACAAAAGGAGCAACAACATTGTTAAGCGCACCAATATGCACAAATACAAGCAATATGCTTTCTGCAAGGTAGGAGGGAACAACAGTAAAATGCACATACAATTTGTGACATATTAGCCAGTTCCATTTTCCTTTGTACAAGACCTTTCAAATACCTAACACCTGCCTTCTTTTTAACATTGTGCTTTCCAGCAGAAGGGTACAGAGGTAATGCTGATTACTCTCAGATTACCAAGAGCATAAAATACCAGGTAACCCTGCTAGCGCTATTAAGAGATAAGCAATATAGAAACATATGTAGATTAAATGTAGGTGAAATACCCTAAAACCAAGAAAACCCCATGCTCATCACAAGAGTAAAATCCTTCAAAGGCAAATATACCAGAAAGAATTGTATCACCTACTTTTTTGAATTATACAGTTCTCCCCAAAAAAGTTCATCTATACATCTGAAATGCTCACAGGATAAACTACTACAAGCTGTTTCATGTAAAAATATTCAATTGCTACTACATATTTCAATCAAGAGTTTATGATAAACTAAAGATTTAAGTTAAATTACTAAGGAGTCTACTCTCTAAGTGAAGCACACACAAGACAATTCTGCTTCTTGACTTTGCCCAATTTGTGCGCCTAGGATGACTGCCTCAGAATGTATTTTGCAGGTTTTTTTTAATACTGTCTAAAAGCAGATATTTGTTTTAAACACCTAAAAAGGTCTAACTATAAATCAGAAGCAAACAGAGTTTCGTTCCTAATGCCCGTTCTAATAGTCACTTAAAGAAACAATTGTCAAACACCACCAACTGACATCAGCACAAACCCAAGTCATCACCTTTCTTTACATGTGTAAAACAATTACTCTTCTTGTCCAGATCACTCTTGTATACTCACCATATGTAACTTTTAGATGTTATTCCAATTATTTAAACTAAAAAAAGACTGACCACCAAGCAAGACCTGTTTGCTAGACCTGAAATCTACAAAAATTAAGACTAACCATGTGTCTCAAAGCATTCACTTCCCTTCCATCTAGGTTTGTGTGTTCTGCCCCCACACCAGAGTATCAGACTGCCTTTTAAGTATTTCAAACAATGTTATCCTTCTTCATTTCCAGCCTACACGAGAACTAGGTTGATTAGTTTATAGGTTACCATGCATTTTTCCCTAAAGGCTAGGAAGGAAGAATTATTATTTCTAAATACTCAAGAGAAGCTTGGATACCACTGTGATGGGGGCTGCATACAGAGAGGGAGATGCTGAGCATTATGTGAACCAAAAATGGTACTCTAGAGAAGTGTTTAATTCTCATGACTAAAAATGTTCTCCCCTAGAATTTAAACTTCAAGACAATGGATCATGTCCCTTCATGTATTTGTAAAGCATCATGTGCATTTATCATACTCTTTAAAGAGTAACGATCGCAAATTCACCTCTTCATGACTAATCTAACTCCACTAGCATTGTAAATACCACGTTCAAGATTTTCAGTTTACAAAAAGCTATCATATAACACCTCATGCATGGATATTAACATTAGGTTAATAAAATATTTGCTTTGAACATGCACATTATAACAGCCTTTTATTTACATTTGTGATAAGATCATAATGCATAAATGTAGTGAGTATTTGCCTTCCCCCATACTGTTGCAGAAATGACTGTAAGACAGACAGAGTTGGGGAAACTGTTAGATGCACAGCTATTCAGGCACCACTTTCCAAGATACAATCTTCTCCATAACATCATCTTTCTCTCCGCTCACCCACCCTCATGCTGCAAAGCTCTCTGGCTGTCTAGGACACATTCTTTTTCAGTCTCCATTGGTGTGATTCTACTTAATTCTGCAGAACACCATGATTTACAGTGCAGCCTTCCAGAGGTACACTTCACTACTGTGCTGCCCTATGTTTTTATCTCAGTCTGGCCACTCCAAGTCCAAATGAAAGGGATGGTGAACGGGAAAAGACATACTGCGTTACTGAAAATACATACTGTCTAATAAACTTCCTTAATATTATTTGTCTGTCAAAGACACAAGCAAGCTGAAAGTGCTTGAGGCACCGCATTAACGAGTAAAGGAGTGTAATTAGAGTTGTATCCAAGAGAGTACACAGTATTCTGAAAGAACGCCGGGGATATCCTTGGAAAGCCAACCTCCACCCCGGAAATCATAAGGCCAGATCAGAATTAACCCCTTTTTTTCTTTTCTTTTTTTAAACAAACTAGTCTCCTAGATTCTGAACATCAGAAAGTTCAGTGAACCTGGCTTGAGAGAGGATACCATTTATTGTACATCTTCAGTTGCTGTGGCTATTCAATACATTTTAGGCATATAACAGTTTTCCCCACTTCACTGGGTAAGCAAGCAAAATTATTTTGCACAAAATGTGAAAGTTCATGAAGTTATTATAAACCTGAACAGACAAAACAGGCAGATGAGCAAGCACACTGAACAAAACATCTTAATAGTAATACAAATGTTCCTAACAAAATGAAAGTAAAGGTGGGATTAAAACATTAAACTAAAAAGCAGTACACACCTTTAATGCAATTTTGACTCTTTTAATCTTTTTGACCTTTTCAACTGTCTTTGTGCCGAAAATGTAAAAAGCAGATTGAAAGAATGTTAGTAGGACAGCTGACAAGATCATCAGCAGATTAATAATAGTCAGAATATTCAAGATTGAAAGTAAAGAAGAATCAGATAAAGAATTCTGTCTAGAAATTCTATCAAATATACTAGACATTACCAGCAGAACAGAATTTTTAATGACCTTTTTGATCAAGATAATAGCAACAAAAATTATTTATAAATTTATGCAAAGAGGAATTCTTTATCATGTAACTTACAGGATTGAGTGTATTACATTGGTCTATGGGATTCTTGTAATCAGTCTTCAGTTCATCAAATGCTATAATCTAGAATAAAATTGGAACAGTTAGGACTCTTCAGTTCAAAAGCAGTAAAAAACATCTCACCACAAAATATAATTTATTGGTACAGAGCCATAAGTGCTACGAACACAATCGCAGTAAGGTCGTTTTACTCATGTAAGAGAAATAATTCCATAAACTAAATCACCTAGAGCAAGAAAGTATTTGAAACAGGTCTGCTTTGGTTTAAAAAACATTCAAGCACATTTAAATTAGCTTCAGATTATTCTAGACATTTTCTATACTCACAGTGCTCTGGCACTAAATCTTTGCATTTCATTCCCTTTCCCCCACTACCATGCAGAGGAGTTATATAGTGACATTGCAAATAGCATTTAGTCCCACAGAATATATCCAGGGTGCATAAAAAAAAAAAAAAACAGGAGGCTGCACACATGACACACTTCCTCTGTGCTGAGTGCTTGTCACTTAATTAAAAGGAAGCGATTGCAGTCTTTGAAGAGGCTGAATGGATGTTATCTTCACGGTCAGTGTGAGATAGCAGGCAAGGGAGATATATTCAGGAAAACGTCAAGAACATCTTTTAATGACAGAACTTTTACCCATACACTGATGCTTAGGAAAAGGTGAACCTGCCAGGATGAAAAAGAGTCAAAGCCGTTTTTTTTGTAAAATGGATACCATGGCATCAAACAAGACCAAACAGGTCATTTATAAATAAAAAAGCAAGAACCATAGAAAAATAAGTATGAGAACCAAAACATCAAGTAACCAGTACCCTTTATATTCAATGTAAACTAGAACATGTTTACAGAGCATCCTTTATGTTACAATGAAAAGCTTATTTAATAACTACAAAGCAAAAATTGAAACTGAATAAATCTGAATATATGATATGTGCACACACACTATTCATGTTGGGGAGAAGCACTTAAAACACATTTTAATTTATTTCCTCCCTCAGATCCAATGATACTTCCTGGTTTGCGTAAAGCTGCCCGAGGATATATCTTTGTAGCATCACTTGGATAATATGAGTCTTCTGGTAACAGGGATGTCCCACAACGATGCATCATGGGGCAGATTCAGCAAACCAAGAAGTTGCAGAGGATTAATGGAGAAGAAAATTATAAAATATTCGTTAACACACTCAGGAAAAAATCATCAGTTTATCTCGTACACATCTAAATAGGTATCTTAGCAACTGCAGGGACCAAAACTTTTTCCATTAAAAAAAAAAAAGCTTAAAATTCTGCTGAGATTAATGGCTTAGTCCTCCATGCTCATCAAGGAAAATATCACCCTCAAAAAATCCATTCATTCACTTATAAAGTTCATTCCTAAAGATGATCTCCTATCAGTGCTTCTCTCCAAGACCAGGCATCTCATAGCTACTTGAAACTAGGTTTCCTAAGGTTCCACCAGTGGATTTTCTACTGCCACAGAGGAGAAAAGACTAAGACCTCAAATAATAAGTAACATTTACTCAGGATTTAAATTTTCAAAAGTAGCGTACCACGGGGAAACTTGGAAAAGCTCACTTTTTCCATTAAATACAAAACTTATTTGACTTGAGACTAAAATATTTTAAACACATATTCCTTCAAGTAAAACACCAATATTTAAAAATATAAGATGCCCACATTTTCAACAAAAATGTTTAATAAAACAAACCCAGTTTTTGCATTAGCCTCTGAAAATTCTACTCATCTACAGGTGAATACTGTGAGTTTTGCATCATTAAGGTAATGATGAGCAAGCAGGTGAGTTTTCAGGACAATTTTGCAAAGTTGGTTTACACCAACAGGAAGTTACTAAACATATCTGATCAATTATTTTACACATACCATTTCAAATATACACAAAATAGGGCACTATTCCTCAAACCAATAATCCCTAAACACATCCAGCCATGGCCTAAGGTCACATGCAACTGGGTGCAATTCTGCATGGTGCTGAGTTGGGCAGGGGGGAGGGGCTAGCAATAGTGGAGTGGTCAAATCTCTGCCCTCACCCCATGTGCACACAGGTGGGATGGAGCTGGCTCTCTGTGGGAGTAGCAGTGGTAGAGATGGCTGGGGAGGGGAGCTGGATTTCTGCTCCCAACCCTGTGAGCACATGGGGATGTAGAGATGGCTCTGGGAGGTCAGAAATGGGGGCAGGTCAATCTCTGCCCCCACCCTGCCAGTGAAGGGGGGTGGAGATGGCTGGGGGGGCACCAATGAAAGGATGTTTAAAACTCTGTCCCCATCCCTGAGTGCAGGGGGAGAGGTGAGATGGCTTGGGGGGGGCCTGCAATGTGGGGGCAGTTGATCTCTGCCCCCACTCCTGTGAGTGGGGCGATGGCTTGGGGGGCAACAATGAGGGGGCAGCTAGAGCTCTACTCTCCACCCCTGTGAGCACGGGGGGGCAGCAAAGGGGGGGGTGGTTAGATATCTCCCCCCCCACCTCTGTGAGCATGGGGGGAGATGGTGCAGAGGGGCAGTTAGATCTCTACCCCCCCCCCCACCCGTGAGCACAAGGGGGATGGCGCAGCAATAGGGAGGCCGTTAGATCTCTTACCCCCCCACCCCTGTGAGCGCAGGGGAGGGGATGGCTCGGGGGGGGGCAGCAATGGGGGGGCAGTTAGATCTCTTTCCCCCCCCCACCCCTGTGAGCGCAGGAGGGGATGGCTCTGGGGGGCAGTTAGATCTCTTTCCCCCCCACCCCTGTGAGTGCGAAAGGGGAGGGGGCAGCGGGAGGGGGGTGGTCAGATCTCTTACCCACACCCCTGTGAGCGCGGGGGGGGGGGCAGCAATAGGGGAACAGTCAGATCTCTTCCCCCCCACCCCTGTGGGCGCGGGGGGGGACAGCAATAGGGGGGCGGTCAGATCTCTTCCCCCCCACCCCTGTGGGCGCGGGGGGGGGGGGGACAGCAATAGGGGGGCGGTCAGATCTCTTCCCCCCCACCCCTGTGGGCGCGGGGGGGGACAGCAATAGGGGGGCGGTCAGATCTCTTCCCCCCCACCCCTGTGGGCGCGGGGGGGGACAGCAATAGGGGGGCGGTCAGATCTCTTCCCCCCCACCCCTGTGGGCACGGGGGGGGGACAGCAATAGGGGGGCGGTCAGATCTCTTTCCCCCCCACCCCTGTGAGTGCGAAAGGGGAGGGGGCAGCGGGAGGGGGGTGGTCAGATCTCTTCCCCCCCACCCCTGTGGGCGCGGGGGGGGGACAGCAACAGGGGGGCGGTTAGATCTCTTTCCCCCCCACCCCTGTGAGTGCGAAAGGGGAGGGGGCAGCGGGAGGGGGGTGGTCAGATCTCTTCCCCCCCACCCCTGTGGGCGCGGGGGGGGGACAGCAACAGGGGGGCGGTCAGAGCTCTTACCTCCTCCCCCCCCACCCCGGTGAGCGCGGGTCTGGAGACGGCGGTGGGGGAGGAGGCACGGAGCCGCGCGCACGCGCTCGCTCACACACACACCCCGGGGCCAGGAAGCGTCCCGGCCACAACGGGAGGCCACCCAACGGTGCCGCCGCCGCCGCCCGCCCCGCCCCGCCCCGCCCCGCCCCCCTCCGGGCGCCCCGGCCCGGCACTCACATGCCAGATGGCGAAGAAGATGAGGGCGGCGGTGAGCAGCAGCGCCAGCATGTAGCAGAAGGCGGCGAAGGTGAAGGCCATGGCGGCGAGAGCGGGCCGCGCGGCCAGCGGGGCAGCAGGAGCGCGGGGGATGCCGGGCCGGAGCGCGGCCGAGGCCGGGCCCGGGGATGCAGCAGCGCAGGCGCCCTGAGGAACCGCCGGCACCGCCCCCGCTCCCCGGTCCCGCCGTTCTGAGCGAAGAGCGCGCCACAGCGACCCCTGTCGGAGCCCGCCGGCGCTGCGCCTGCGCGGGGCAGCCCTGACAGCCCCCCCTGCAGCAGGGGTGTGGGGGGCACAGATAGCTGCCCTGGGGCATCCCCGACAGACCCCGCAGGGATGGGGGGGCAGATACCTCCCCTGGGGCATCCTTGACAGCCCCCGCAGGGATGGGGGGGCACAGATACCTGCCCTCCCCTGGGGCATCCCCGACAGCCCCCGCAGGGAAAGGGGGGCATAGATACCTGCCCTGGGGCATCCCCGACAGCCCCCGCAGGGATAGGGGGGCATAGATACCTGCCCTGGGGCATCTGCGACGGCCCCCGCAGGGATGGGGGGGCACAGATACCTGCCCTCCCCTGGGGCATCCTCGACAGCCCCCGCAGGGATAGGGGGGCATAGATACCTCCCCTGGGGCATCCCCGACAGCCCCCGCAGGGATAGGGGGGCATAGATACCTGCCCTGGGGCATCTGCGACAGCCCCCGCAGGGATGGGGGGGCACAGATACCTGCCCTCCCCTGGGGCATCCTCGACAGCCCCCGCAGGGATGGGGGGGGCACAGCCCCCTGCTCAAGGACATCCTCACCAAGCCATCTCAGATATATGGAGGGACACTTCCCCCATGTTGCCCATCTGTGCCTTAGCTCCCCCTCTATAACATGGGGAGAGTGCCCTAAGCCCAGGCACACCACCCCTCTGCACCTCTGGGACACACCCCCAGGGTACAATCTGGAGCTGTGGGACCACTGCCCCCCTTCAGTTCTCCTCCTGGCTAGTTTCTGGGCCTCAGCTTCTTTGGCTTTCAGCTCTAGGACCTGTTGATGTGCTATTTCCAGGCCACAGTATCTCTCTCATTGTCCTTTATCTCTAGTTCCTTCATTCTCAACTGACGCTAATAGTCTCTCTCTTTTTCCGCTTCCTGCAGTCTATTAGCCACTTTGTCTAAGGAAAAGGAGTACTTGTGGCACCTTAGAGACTAACCAATTTATTTGAGCATGAGCTTTCGTGAGCTACAGCTCACTTCATCGGATGCATACCGTGGAAACTGCAGCAGACATTATATACACACAGAGATCATGAAACAATGCCTCCTCCCACCCCACTGTCCTGCTGGTAATAGCTTATCTAAAGTGATCATCAAGTTGGGCCATTTCCAGCACAAATCCAGGTTTTCTCACCCCCCACCCCCACAAACTCAATCTCCTGCTGGTAATAGCCCATCCAAAGTGACAACTCTCTTCACAATTTTCAGAGTAACAGCCGTGTTAGTCTGTATTCGCAAAAAGAAAAGGAGTACTTGTGGCCAGGAACTTATCCTTGCAACAAAGCCCGTTGCCAACTGTGCCCACATATCTATTCAGGGGACACCATCACAGGGCCTAATAACATCAGCCACACTATCAGAGGCTCGTTCACCTGCACATCCACCAATGTGATATATGCCCTCATGTGCCAGCAATGCCCCTCTGCCATTTACATTGGTCAAACTGGACAGTCTCCACGTAAAAGAATAAATGGACACAAATCAGATGTCAAGAATTATAACATTCATAAACCAGTCGGAGAACACTTCAATCTCTCTGGTCACGCAATCACAGACATGAAGGTCGCTATCTTAAAACAAAAAAACTTCAAATCCAGACTCCAGCGAGAAACTGCTGAATTGGAATTCATTTGCAAATTGGATACTATTAATTTACGCTTAAATAGAGACTGGGAGTGGCTAAGTCATTATGCAAGGTAGCCTATTTCCCCTTGTTTTTTCCTACCCCCCTCCCCGGATGTTCTGGTTTAACTTGGATTTAAACTTTGAGAGTGGTCAGTTTGGATAAGCTATTGCCAGCAGGAAAGTGAGTTTGTGTGTGTATGGAGGTGGGGGGGGGTGAGAAGGCCTGGATTTGTGCTGGGGGTGGCCCACCTTGATTATCATGCGCATTGTGGGGAGAGTGGTCACTTTGGATGAGCTATTGCCAGCGGGATAGTGAGTTTGTGTGTGTGGTTTTTGGGAGGGTGAGTGCGGGGGTGAGAGAACCTGGATTTGTGCAGGAAATGGCCCAACTTGATTGTCATGCACATTGTGTGGAGAGTTGTCACTTTGGATGGGCTATCACCAGCAGGAGAGTGAATTTGTGTGTGGGGGGGTGGAGGGCGAGAAAACCTGGATTTGTGCTGGAAATGGCCCAACTTGATGATCACTTTAGATAAGCTATTACCAGCAGGACAGTGGGGTGGGAGGAGGTATTGTTTCATATTCTCTGTGTGTATATAAAGTCTGCTGCAGTTTCCACGGTATGCATCCGATGAAGTGAGCTGTAGCTCACGAAAGCTCATGCTCAAATAAATTGGTTAGTCTCTAAGGTGCCACAAGTACTCCTTTTCTCTTCACAATGTGCATGATAATCAAGGTGGGCCATTTCCTGCACAAATCCAGGTTCTCTCACCCCCTCACCCCCCTCCAAAAACCACACACACAAACTCACTCTCCTGCTGGTAATAGCTCATCCAAAGTGACCACTCTCCCTACAATGTGCATGGTAATCAAGGTGGGCCATGTCCAGCACAAATCCAGGCTTTCTCACCCCCCCCCCCCTTTTTCCCGGGGACACACACACACACACAAACTCACTCTCCTGCTAACGAGTGGAGGGTGAGAAAACCTGGATTTGTGCTGGAAATGGCCCAACTTGATGATCACTTTAGATAAGCTATTACCAGCAGGACAGTGGGGTGGGAGGAGGTATTGTTTCATGATCTCTGTGTGTATATAATGTCTGCTGCAGTTTCCCCGGTATGCATCCTTTTCTTTTTGCGAATACAGACTAACACGGCTGTTACTCTGAAACCTGTCTAAGGAAAGTGGACATGCACCAGCCTTTGTAATCTGAGCAGATTCCAAGAGCACATTAGACACATTCACTAGTAAGGATAAAACACTGAAATACGTTTATTAAGTACAGAAAGATAGATTTTAAGTGATTATAATGGTTAGGCAAAGAGGTCAAAGTTGGTTACATAAGAAATAAAAATAGAATCGCAGTCTAAATTCTAACTTTAACAGACTAAGCAAGATTTGAATCAACAGCTTTTCTCACCCCACTGGATGTTCCAGGCAATGTACACTTCTTATTACACAGGCTGAATTCCCTCTCAGCCTGGGTCCAATCTCCCCAATTCCAAATCTCTGTCTTCCAGATTATCTTCCAGGTGTTGAGATGTGGGAGGAGAGAGGCCAGGTGGTGATGTCACTGTCCCTCTTTTCTACTTTCCTCCAGCTGTTAGAAAGATCCTTGCTGGGTCACATGAGTTAGGCTGCCTCCATCATGTTTGTGCCCTCTGAGGAATCTCTGGGATGGCCATTGGGAGCTTGGAGTTCCCTTAATGGGACATCAACACCTGTTTGGCCAATCTACATGTAAATCTGTATTTTCAGTTGTTTCTTTGTTGCTGCTGAAAAGCTAGCTGTGGGCTTTTCCCATTTACCACATATTTCAGTAACAAACATATAGCAATACTTCATAACTTCACATACAATGATAGTACAGACAATTCAACAGGATATTAGTGTTCAACAGATCAAGACTTTTTAAATGATACCTCACAAGGCATGCATTGTACAAAGCATATCATAATCATATTACAGTAGTGAATATGGGGGTTCCAGGGTGCTATTTTGAGGTACAGAGTGTCTCAACCTCCCATCTACCCTCTGTAATAGCAAAAAGAAAAGGAGTACTTGTGACACCTTAGAGACTAACCAATTTATTTGAGCATAAGCTTTCGTGAGCTACAGCTCACTTCATCAGATGCATACAATGGAAAGTGTAGAAGATCTTTTTATACACACAAAGCATGAAACAATACCTCCTGCCACCCCACTCTCCTGCTGGTAATAGCTTATCTAAAGTGATCACTCTCCTTACAATGTGTATGATAATCAAGGTGGGCCATTTCCAGCACAAATCCAGGTTTTCTCCCCCTCCCCCAAAACACAAACCCACTCTCCTGTTGGTAATAGCTTATCTAAAGTGATCACTCTCCTTACAATGTGTATGATAATCAAGGTGGGCCATTTCCAGCACAAATCCAGGGTTTAACAAGAACGTCTGGGGGGGGGGGGGAAACAAGGGGAAATAGGTTACCTTGCATAATGACTTAGCCACTCCCAGTCTCTATTCAAGCCTAAGTTATTTGTGTCCATTTATTCTTTTATGTAGAGACTGTCCAGTTTGACCAATGTACATGGCAGAGGGGCATTGCTGGCACATATCACATTGGTGGATGTGCAGGTGAACGAGCCTCTGATAGTGTGGCTGATGTTATTAGGCCCTGTGATGGTGTCCCCTGAATAGATATGTGGGCACAGTTGATAATGGGCTTTGTTGCAAGGACAGGTTCCTGGGTTAGTGGTTCTGTTGTGTGGTATGTGGTTGCTGGTGAGTATTTGCTTCAGGTTGGGGGGCTGTCTGTAGGCAAGGACTGGCCTGTCTCCCAGGATTTGTGAGAGTGTTGGGTCATCCTTCAGGATAGGTTGTAGATCCTTAATAATGTGTTGGAGGGGTTTGGCATACTGTGGGGCCATGTGGGTACCCATAGCAGTGCCGCTGATCTGAAGGTATACATTGTCCCCAAATGTAAAATAGTTATGGGTAAGGACAAAGTCACAAAGTTCAGCCACCAGGTTAGCCGTGACATTATCGGGGATAGTGTTCTTGACGGCTTGTAGTCCATCTTTGTGTGGAATGTTGGTGTAGAGGGCTTCTACATCCATAGTGGCCAGGATGGTGTTATCAGGAAGACCACCGATGGATTGTAGTTTCCTCAGGAAGTCAGTGATGTCTCGAAGGTAGCTGGGAGTGCTGGTAGCGTAGGGCCTAAGGAGGGAGTCTACATAGCCAGACAATCCTGCTGTCAGGGTGCCAATGCTTGAGATGATGGGGCGCCCAGGATTTCCAGGTTTAGGGATCTTGGGTAGTAGACAGTAGACACAAATCAGATGTCAAGAATTATAACATTCATAAACCAGTCAGAGAACACTTCAATCTCTCTGGTCACGCAATTACAGACATGAAAGTTGCGATATTACAACAAAAAAAACTTCAAAACCAGACTCCAGCGAGAGACTGTTGAATTGGAATTCATTTGCAAATGGGATACAATTAACTTAGGCTTGAATAGAGACTGGGAGTGGCTAAGTCATTATGCAAGGTAACCTATTTCCCCTTGTTTTTTTCCTACCCCCCCCAAAGACGTTCTTGTTAAACCCTGAATTTGTGCTGGAAATGGCCCACCTTGATTATCATACACATTGTAAGGAGAGTGATCACTTTAGATAAGCTATTACCAGCAGGAGAGTGGGGTGGGGGGGAGGTATTTTTTCCATGCTTTGTGTGTATAAAAAGATCTACACTTTCCACAGTATGCATCCGATGAAGTGAGCTGTAGCTCACGAAAGCTTATGCTCAAATAAATTGGTTAGTCTCTAAGGTGCCACAAGTACTCCTTTTCTTTTTGCGAATACAGACTAACACGGCTGTTACTCTGAAAACTGTTAGTTGATTTAATTGTAAATCCCTAGAAAGTATTTGTCCACATCATAAAATAATAATATAATTAGGCATCAGTCAGCATGTTTCATAGTCTGATCTTAAGGGAGGTTTAGCCCAGCGCTGGTAATGGCAAGCCTGTTGCAGGTGATGACTGTAGGTGTATTGGCAGAGAGGGGGGTGAGATCACACAGCACTTCCTCTGAATTATACCTAGGCAATACTCACTTTCATAAGCACCAAATATATCCAAAAACATAGCATAACATTTTCCAATTCTATATTTTGAAGACAATAAATGGCCCCTGAGTTTTCAAATATTACGCCAAGTATTTTCTCTCAAGCATTACAGAAGTTTCACCCATTTGCTGCTGTACTATGGATCTGTCAAACACAGCGTGTTTTGAATTCTTGTACCTATTAATAGGAGACAAACCACTACAATTCTTCATTTAATTGGTTTTAAAAGCACAAGAGATTTTAATAGCATGCTATAATCAAAAAGAAAAAGAAGAGAGAAGTCCAATAGTAAAACAAATATACAGAAAAAAGGAGACAATTAAGTGGATATGATGTTCTACACATGTTCATTATGTCAAACATTGACAAAAATGTCCCATTTATCAAGTACCTTGGAAGTTATTCCACCTAACAGTCACTTCAGTCAATTCCATGTTCCAGTTTCTGGTGATACGAGGAATAGAAGAACAGTTCCATTTGATGTAACTGTTTACTAGCTTGTAGAAATGCACAAATTAACCACTTTCCTTGAGCGTCAATCCAATATGCCCGAAATAATGAAGAGCCCAGCTAAAGATATTGAATGAAAACCTGATTCTATTGAAATATATAGTAAAATTCCCATGGACTTCAATAGGGTTTGGATTTCACCGAGTCTAAAAATGTCTATACAGTTTAGTAGAAAACATTCTTCCACATACCTTATGAGTCTGAAAAATCCACAGCAGGAACAATAGGAAAAATCTTTGATCGGAATTACTCTATTTATATTTACTATTTAAGGACATTAATATGGTCATGCTGGGTAGACTGACTGGATGGAAAGTTTCCTAGACATATAATCGCATATAATTTTTTTTTCTTCAGATTTGCTAGGATCCTTTCTAGTTGAGCTATTTGACCAAACTTGATGAGTTCCTATTTATAATATGCCACGGTGGGTCTGGCCACATAAGCCAGTTAACGGTATAAATTCTTTATGTGAAGAAAAAAAAATTCCCCCAAAAACCCAAGAATAATTTCTAAAAGGATCGCAACAGGCGGCAGTCGTTGGATAGGGGATCTAGTGATGGCCTCAATCCCTCCAATACTTACTCATAGAATCATAGAATATCAGGGTTGGAAGGGACCCCAGAAGGTCATCTAGTCCAACCCCCTGCTTGAAGCAGGACCAATTCCCAGTTAAATCATCCCAGCCAGGGCTTTGTCAAGCCTGACCTTAAAAACCTCTAAGGAAGGAGATTCTACCACCTCCCTAGGTAACGCATTCCAGTGTTTCACCACCCTCTTAGTGAAAAAGTTTTTCCTAATATCCAATCTAAACCTCCCCCACTACACTACTATTACAGACAATCCATTTTCTTTTAATAGACTGGGATAGCTATATACCCTATCTAGCACTCTAATAAGAGGGCTTGTTGTCTTGCTATATAGAGCTCTTTTTTGTCGATACCTATAAATTTAAGGCTCTGTGTATAATGTGGCTGTGCAAAGGGCTCAATAATTGCTATTTAAAGTCAATGACCATTTTGAAAATTCCACTAATTCTAACTTGTTAGATTAGAGAAAGATTTCAAATTGTGAACCAAATTTAAATTGATGCATCGACATCAGCATGCATCTACAGATATCAGCGCCGTTGGTTCTAGCGAGGTATGAACCGCTCCCATTCTTCTCAAGGTGGTGGTAACTCTGATCCCTAATTCCATTTTAAATGTAATTTAAATACCCTTGTTTTAACTAAAATGTTTAACTCAACGCTTCACTATTCCACTGGTGACTGTTTCAGCAAAAACATACACTTACCCATGACTACTGGATGCAGTTGAAGATGTTGGGGCAGGGCACTATGGACTGCTAGTTGCCGGGATGGAGAATTAAAAATTCAATCCTCCTCCTCAAAATAGGTCACCACTGCATCTGCCCAAAAGGAGGGATGAAAGGGGAGTTGCGGCCCCTTCCTAGTGCCAAAATCCTCAGCTGACCTGGGGAACCAATACTCCAACCACTTCCCCTGCCATCCCAGGAACTAAAAATCCCAACCCAACTGTAACAGCCTTCAGCCCCCAGCAACTCTTAGAGGGCAATTATGTACCCTCTATAACAAAATCAGCAGCACATTGAAAACAAAGTTTGTGGGCGGAGTAAAGGACCTTGGGTTGACATTTTAAACAAAGAGAAAATGCGTCTAAGTCCCTTACACTGCTTTGAAAATCTCAACCATTGAATTTAACATCAAAATAAGTAACATGAGGGATACTGTACTGATTGGGAGGAGCTGGATTGTGGGTAGAAAAATGAGGGAGGAGAAGGTGGAGGTAAGAGGACTGCAGCATAGTGCTAGAACCTCTGCCTTATATGTTAGGTTTAAGGGACAGGCTAGCTGTAGGGAGAATAGCCCAATGGTTAGTGTACTAAGTTGGGATTCAGGAGGCCTGGGTTTGATTCCCTACTCTGCCTTCCTGCATGACCTTGGGCAAGTCACTTGGGGTCACATTTTTAAAGGTGTTTAGATGCCTAAAGAGGCAGATACCTAGCGGCACTTACGCATCCAATTCCTGTTATTTCAAAATGAAAATCCTACTGGGTTCTTAAATACCTTAAAAAATCTGGCCCTTGGTTTCTGTGGTTCAGTTCCCCACCTGTAAAATGGGGGTAAGAGCACTTCTGTACCTCACAGAGGTGTTGTGAGGTTAAATACATTATAGATTGTAAGACACTGTGGTGAGGGGGGATCTAAAAATTGATAGAATGTGTTGCATATATTTGACCATTCCTCCACAAACCTAGCTGGCAGTTTGCTTTGCATTTCTGAGGTAAACAATTGCATGTTCACAGTTGGGGGTAGAGTACATGTAAATATTATCTTTAGGGGATCCCTTGAGCTAGCCAGTCCTCCTAATGAATTAATCACATTCACAAATCAAGGCAGGATTTGTGGAGGTCAGAGCAGATGGCACAGCATGGGGGAGTAGGGCAGGCATGTTTTCCTTCCACTGATCCATCAGGATTTCCCAACTTGCTCTGTATTAAATAATAAATCCTTATAAGGAGGATGCATAAGTATGACTCCTGCCCTACTCAGATTGATTGTATTGGAGCTCCCTTCAGACAGGTGGGCAGCTGGGTCCCCTTTATCTCCTGACCCCCTTGCACAAACACACTCTCCCCATCCCCCCACACCCTTTTAGTTTTTCACCCTCTTGTCTTTTCTATCCCCCCTTCCTATTTCTTCACCGATGAGAATGCTACAGCACTTGTTGCTCCGCATGGGGGTTTCAGTGTAGCTTAGCCAAGTACCATGAGAACAGAGAAGCTATACTCTTGGAGCTAGCTGCCTTATGGGCCACCATAGCAGCAGGCATGGATAGTACATTCCTTCCACAAAACCCCCATGCTGCTTTTAGCCACAGGAGCAGAACTACATTTGCAGTGAGAGTGGGACCGACTATCATGTACCTATTCCGACATCCACATCTCTTCTGCCCTCACCATCTCTACTATTCTAGCTTCCCCCTGGGGAACACTGGTTTAATACATCTAAATGATTAGAGTTGTCAGATTAGGCAGAGTACAATCTCAATGAGGATTAGTTAATTGAGGTAGGAGACATCTCTGCAACACCAACGGTGAAATTACCTCACTGAAAGTATGTCTGAGGGTCCCAAAAGAGTGATGTTACAAAATGGTTGTAGGGAAACAATCCCACTATGATTTCAAGAGGTGAAAGAGCTGATAAACCTCACCTATTTTGTAAATCTATTCTAAAATAATGTTTGCTTCAATTCCTGGTGTATGAGGTAGCTGACCAAGGACTACACTGGGCTAGGTACTGTATAGATGTACTGTATCATAACAAACAACCTTTGTTCCAAAGCATTTATATAATCTTAATTTGAGACAAGTAGTAATAGTGTGTGAAATAATTGAAGAGAGTGATGGGAGGGAATAGAGGAAAGGATTACAGTGATAAGAGCATATTTCTGCATAGAATAGCAGTGGCCTTTTCATCTCCTGCTAATCAAGATCAATAAGTGGACCAGAACCAGTATTCCAGGGGTTCTCAAACTGGGGGTTGGGACTCTTAGGGCATCACAAGGTTATTACATGGGGGTTGCAAGCTGTCAGCCTCCACCCCAAACCCTGCTTTGCCTCCAGCATTTATAATGGTGTCAAACATATTAAAAAAAAAGGTGTTTAATTTATAAAGGGGTGTTCACATTCAGAGGCTTGCTATGTGAAAGGGGTCATCAGTACAAAAGTTTGAGAACCACTGCAGTAGTCTCAGTTTGCTACCTCACAAGTGATAAAGATTAGCAATTGATAGAAAACTTGAAAAGTTTAACTGAGCCATTACCCTATTCAATACAAAGTGTCATGATCAATAAAAAAAATGTATATCAAACAAGTTAAAAGCAAAAGTCAGAGCCCCATGTATTACACAGCTGTGAAATTTGCCACCAAACTGCACTTAAGAATTTAGGTATTCATGAAGAGTTGTAGTTGTAAAGGAAACCCTGAAAACCACAAATGGAGAATAAGCCAGTCCAGTGTTGTCTAACATAAGCAACAGACCAGAGGTGTGAACTGCCCATTCATCTCAGTCATGTCAATTCTGAAACCTAATGTTAAATTAAACATTCATATCTGTAGCTACTTCACTGCTGATCATTTTGGCAGAAAGATCCCACAATCCCAAACTCCTTCCTATGCCCTCTAGGGACCCAAAAGCCACCCCTCATCCAATTACCAAGAGTGGTTACTTACTGTGACATTCCCTAGGGTGCAATCTGGACTGATGAACAGCTGTGTCCCCTCAATTCTCCAACCTGGGATGCCTTTTACACAGCTTCACTGTGAGAGCAACCACTCCTTGTCACCTCTCAGAGCCCCCAGCGCCCCCAGCATGTAAATCACTCCCAGCTATATTGTCGGAGCACTATAGCCAGCCACTCTTGAACTACACTGCAGGGCAACACCAGCAAATTCCCAGTCCCAAACTCTCCCTCATAAATGTGTCTTGTACTACCCAGCCTTCTCCTGGACCACACAAGCTCATATAAAGTCTGTCATTTTATTGATAGAAAATGATATGCACAAATCTTATCCCAAATGGAGATTCCCCAACTGCTTCAGTCCAAACCCACTGATTTAGATAAAACAACAAAACAAATTTAAAATCTATGCTTTCTGTAGTTAATAAGTGACTACAAGTAATGAGGCATATAAGTCAGAAGTGGTTACAAGGACATAAAAAGGCAAAACACAAACACCTAACTTAACAAGCTAAGTGAATTCAGAGCAAAGGTCTCTCTCACCACATGTTCCTGCCATCTTACTGGCTGAACATTTTCCAGTCAAGATCTCCACCACCCCCGCCCCAATGCTGCTTCTTTGTTCAAATGTTGATGATGCTGTTGATGGAGAGCAAGGGGAAGAGATTGGGGGGAGTCTACCCTCTCCAGTTATAGCCCTTTCTCTTGTGCAGTAATCTCCTCCAGCTGATGTTCAGGAGACAGAAAGTTGGTGTGGCCAGGAACTTTAACTTGCTGCTTTGTCAAAATGTAGCTCTCTCTTGCCCAAGAGTGGCCACTCAATCAAACTGTGGTCCATTTGATCTCATGGACACCTAGCTGAGGCACAGGCTAGCCTTTTGTCTCTGGTGAACGTGTCTATGACTGCCCTCCAGAACACGTCCTGGGTAATATCATACAGTGGAATTTTATATCTTTATATACAGTGTTGCCACACATTTTACCAAGACAATAATGATCAGCAAATCATGAGTTTTCTAAGGATACCTTACACAGTATGCTTTGTACAATATTTAACATTCTTGCAAAAGGGATGAATATAGGGCTACAGACTATCACAGTAGGCATTTACTTGAACTCTGTACTTCCTGGTTTTCAGAAGTTTGAATGGTGAACTCAGCGTTCTGGAATGGCACAAGCTATCACAAGACAATTTTAACTCTGCGTTAATGACGTGAGCCATTAATAGCAGCATCCGTCATGGCTGCTAGGACCTCAGACCCCAATACAATATGAACAGCCCTAATGACCACTCGCTTTGTTCCTCTAAATATTCCGCAATTCTAGATAGAGTGGGGAAGGAAGAAGTGATAGCGTGGATCTACACAAAGGCAGTTGTCTCACTGCCTACGTGGATCTCCACTGTAGAGTAGTGACAGGCAGGCTTCCAGCACCCAAGGAGGGTACTGGGAGGAATCTCTTTCAAGTAGTAGCTGCAGGACGGCTCTGCCAATCTCAGGTCTAGAGGCTAAATCCAAAGTGTTTCCATTTTTAGAGCTACAAACAGCTCCCACCGCAGGTTTTCTGCTTTGACAAGCACTTCTGCTTATTCACGGCATTTCTTTGCAGCCTTTCTTGAATATCAGCAGGTTTTATTGTTTTTCAGACTCCCTAGATGGGACGGGGTGTGAGTGAGGTGAGTGAGGAAGGATGTACAAAAAAAGTCCTCTAAACCTTCTCTGGCAGAGAGGGTGTTAGGGGGCTTATTCCTTCACCCACTTACTTCCCTGGTCCTTCTCGCATGAACAGAGAGCAACAATACCCAAAGTCCAAAGGTGCAAACAATTCAATGTTTATTGGGGTGAACTTCCAGCAAGCATGATTCCAGTTTCCTTTCTTAGTGTCCCCCTTCCCAGCTCTGACACCACAGAGCCTTACCTGTGTCCCTGTTCCCATTCCTGCCCTTAGCTAAACATGATTCCAATTTCCCCACCCCCATTCCCTGTTCCCATTTCCTCCCCACCCACACACTTCCTGATTGACTGCAGACTATATAGTAAAACTTGAGTTCTGCTTAGCTATACCTTAACCAATCATTTTACTGAAATTTAACTAACCAATCCTAACATATTGTAACATGATTTAACCAATTATATCCCACCACCTGAATTAGTTTACACCCAGCAAAATTAATTATACAGCAGACAGAAACAATCACAGAACTAGACAGATTGTACAGACAAACAATAGGGAAATTGGGACTACAGTGATTGAACAAAAAAGAAATGAGGATTTCACATCCTAGCTATTGATAAGTGAGTTCTTGCCAGACAGGATGCTATCAAATTAAATTTCCTTTTACATCTTCTAGGCACTTCCCTTTCTCTGGAGGCGATAGGCATTATCAGGACAGGATTGTATTCCTAACAGCCCAATAGCACCTTATTTCAATGTGACTAGTTTGGAATGGGAGGATCTGACCATTCGCTTCCCAGTTTATGGCTGCCTCTGCTGCTTAGCCAAAGATCTTAGCCTAAGCACAGGGCCTCAGACTGTCACAGTAAGAGAAGGCCCTTACACTGGCAGACAGTGATTTTGATTCTCTCTCTTTCTTTTATACCTCTATAACTAGCTAAGTGATAAGAATACACCAAAATTCTTAGAGTATAGGCATTTACAGACAGGCCTGAATATCTATATCCTAACACTCCACCCCTTTTTTTTCTTTTGGAATCCTCCTGCCCAGGTATCCCTGGAAAAGCATAAGACATATGGTGACATTTCCTGATAGGGCCAGGCATCAAGGTGGAAGGTGTCGATATTCCATTTGTCCCACTGCCCCTTGTGTAGTATAGTGCCCTGCACCTTCTCTCGTACGGGCATACCACACCTATTCCAATGAGTGTTCCAGACTTCCCATTATAGTGGGCCTGGGTTGTCTAGTACACTGTAGGGTTTGGAGAGGTTATTACATTACTTATAGGTTATCTCCATATGCAATGTAACACAAGTACAGTTAACAATACAAAATCCACAGCAACACCAAGTCCTGACCACTGCAGTATGGTCCAACATCCAAGACACCCCCCAAACACTGCCCCTCCTTCTTTGACAGGGTCAAGATCATGTGTGTCCAGTTGCTAGCAGTTGCAACAAGCTGCTCCTGCAAGTTTTGCATGGTTTAGTCCATATCATAAGTCCACTGAATGTTCACAGAGAAATGGGTTATTGTCCAAACCAGCTTAACTACTTGGTATGGAATCAGGCAGTATGCCCTGGTTTGATTATTCACAGCAATAAGATTCACAGATCCATTTGTGCATCAAAGTCCAGATAGCAGCATGTAGATGGGTGTAGTTTGGTTATGGGCTGGTGTAATTGTGCCCCCAGTAATATGTACATTCCCAGCAAAACACCTTATACACAGTACACCCAATTGTCCACCCCTTGCATAGGCCATTGATCCTGCTCCTCCATAGTCATAGAAGAGGGGCACATCCAAACATCTTCTGTTGATTTACACTATTTTACACACCCCTCCATTGATTCCCAGTGAGCTCCTCCCCTGCTCATTATTTCCATAGGGCTTGTGGAGACCACCTTAGTTGCCATTCCATTTCCAGGTACCACAGTAGCTATTACATGGGTGCTGGCCTCCTAGCTGAGCATTTTGTATTCCCATACACATCTCCCCCCCAAGGCCAGCCTTTGGAAGCCATCCCCCATCCACATCATGAGATTTTCTGTTCATTAAAACAGAACAATGCTAGCAACAAGACAAACACCACAGACAAAACACAGATCCATGGTATTGTGGGTTATTTTTCCGATGGCACCAGCTTGCTTGTAGAGTGTCTGAAAAACAAAAAACAATTTCCACCCCCACCCCCCCGTGGGGACAGATTATTGCTTAATAATAATAATACCACCACTTTTACAAATTTCCTTGCTAATTGCAGGAAAAACAGAAGAATTACCTCCAGGCTGTCCTTATTTTGTTCTGTAGTCAGGCTAGTGAATTACCCCACTCACTGGTCATTTATGAAATTCATGAGGTGGTGTACCTCAGTTTCCCCTCTTGTACAACAGACCAAGTTTGCAATAGTTTCTCTGCTGTACCAAGCTTTAAGTTTATTCTCAGGTAATAGCTGAGAGACAGCTTCAGATTTTAGCACTGTACACACACCCACACACCCCTTAAGGTTAACCTGTCCCCCTTATTTTTAGGCTTGACTTGTTTTTTCACCTCCCTTTCCTGGAGGGCCATAATCTAAGTCTTCTGGTAGCTTGTTTGCTGACCAGATGTATCCATTATTTGCAGCTCCTTTGTGCCCATCAGCTAGGTAATTTGCATTTACACAGGGGCTTATTAGCTTGCTTTTGGATCCAAAGCTATTAGCAGCTCAGAGACCGTCTTAAAAGGGAAACATTCCACTTCCACTAGAGTTCTGATTACTTTCCACTTTCATCTCCTGCTCCAAAACACAGCGACCTGAAAAAGAAAGCACAACCTATTGTGGTTCCTTTTGGAACCCTAATAGGATTTTAATGAAGTACCATGTTTTATTTGCATTTCTTTTACCCCTTCTCCAATATACACTGCACATGTCCTGGGAAAATGCACATTCCTTCCATATAGTTCAACCTCCATAACGTTAGCCATACTAATTTTACACAAGGTGTAACTGCCTCCCCCATGCCCACAGAGTTTTCATGCACACCCACCAAAACAACAATCTGATCCCCCAGAGCCACCAAGGCTCAGTGTTCCCATCATTCCTCCCCTTTTCCTTTTGCTGTGCACACACACAAAATTCTCTTTTGCCTAACATCCCTTGGGGAACACATCGGGGGAGAGAAAACCTTTTGTAGTGATAAACACCCATTTTTTCATGATTTGTGTGTATAAAAAACATGGGTGTTTATCACTACATGGGTGTTTATCCCCCGACCCCACTCTCCTGCTGGTAATTTGTGCTGGAAATGGCCCACCTTGATTATCATACCCATTGTAAGGGGAGTGATCACTTTACATAAGCTATTACCAGCAGGAGAGTGGGGTGGGGGGAGAGAACCTTTTGTAGTGATAAACACCCATTTTTTCATGATGTGTGTATAAAAACAAACATCTTCTGTATTTTCCACAGTATGCATCCGATGAAGTGAGCTGTAGCTCACGAAAGCGTATGCTCAAATAAATTTGTTAGTCTCTAAGGTGCCACAAGTCCTCCTTTTCTTTAAGGTAGTGCAATTTGTCTGTAACAACTTAGCCATCAAGTACAATTATTGCCACACAGCTGCCTTAACCTGTACTGTCTTTACCTTGAGACTGTTCAAAGAGGCAGTAAAATATTTGTCTCCATGGATGCCCATGAATCTTTTACTCCAAAAATTCCAGTGGAATACAGCAGCCCTCCCTCATACTTTGTCCAAAATAACCAAAAACATCTCACATAAGTATCCAAAGTACCCTCCGTTAAAACTTCAGAAAAAACAAAAAAGTGTGGAAAGGCAGCGGGAAGAGGTGGAAAGAAACCAATTAAACCTGTTAGGTCAGTTTAGAGTCTAGGCTACCAGCAGCAAATTAAGTAAACTGAGAAAAAGAACGAAAAGAAGAAAAGGACATAGTTAGCTCTGGGTCAAGAGTAGGCTCCCTGGGTTGAAACAGTTGGGAACCCTTATCCCCAGGTTCTCATTCTGGCTCTGGGAGAAGAGTGGGGGTTGTTACCTGCTCCTGCAAACCCTGCCATTTTGCACTTTGAAACTTTCCCCTCCCCCTTCTTTCTCTCCATTCCCCCAGGACCAAGTCCCAGCTCCAGTCTTTAAAGGTAAATTGGTTAGTCTCTAAGGTGCCACAAGTACTCCTTTTCTTTTTGCGAATACAGACTAACACAGCTGTTACTCTGAAACCTGTCTTTAAAGGTAGTCTGTTAACTCTGCTTTTGACTTTAAACCCAGTTGTGCCAAATCATCTTTTAACTACCCCTAACTAATTTACAACCCTTCAGCAGCCCTTGCTGAAGCAGCACCAAACTTGAAAGATTACTGGCAGCTTCCCATAATGCTGCCCTTACTTCAAACCTCTCACAAGCAGACTGAAGTGTCTCCTTTCCCTGGAAGGCATTCAGTCCCCATGGGCAGGGACCTTCTTCCACTACCCATATACCAAGGAGGGTGGGCTCCTCAGCCACCCCCCATCCCTCTGGGTCCCCTAACACTTCCTCCATTTCCTTTTTAATCTCATCCCAGGTTGACCCCTGCACCTTGTATGGACCCTGGTTCTTCCTTATCCATTTATCCAAAAAATCCTTTACCCTGGCTTGCCAGAACCCGCAACTACCATCACGAGAGTTCACTATACCCCCTCCAAGCAGCTGCGCGGACTGTCGGGGAGGGGGACTTACAGGCTGCCACTCACCTATCCAATACCATGCATCCGAGTCACCGGCACCAAGATGTTAGGGGGCTTATTCCCTAACTAGGAAGCAGGATCAATCAATAGCGGAGCTAGATCAAAAGGAAGAGGCAGGCAAGGAAGGGGGAAGTTTGGCTATGGCTATGTTACTGAGTTTACAGTGGCACTTCTGCACCACTATAGCGCTCCTAGGGTAGACACTTTAAGTCGATGGGAGAGTGCTCTCCCATCAACTTAACTCCAGCCCCTGTAAGCAGCGGTAGCTAGGTCACGGGGAGAAGCTCTCCTGCAGACATAGTGCTGTCCACACTGATGCTTAGGTCAGTGTAACTTACATCACTTCGGGGGGGTGTTAGCTTATTCACACTTCTAACTTATACCAACTTAAGCTGTGTGTACACATAGCTAAGTTCTACAGCATAGCTTCCCCTGAATAATTTAGCTGGGAGCAGCAGGCAGGTTTATGGAATCAAAGCAATGAACCTGATCAACCCTGTCCATGGTTCCTTTAGAAGGGGGTCTAAGGACTGCTGCCCTGAAACCCCACACCTACGAGTATTATTTGTGCTAAGGCCCATTCTTGACTGGGTCATCTTTTACTCCCTTTGCACAGGTGTTACCATTCTGATTTGATCTTATTTTTACAGCAACCCAAGGCAATGGAGAATCATGATTCCATTTGCTTCCTCCAGCTGCGATGATGTTAGTTAAGGGCAACAGAGTTAGCCCTATTTTATGGAAGATGAAGCCTCACAGGGTTAAGAGGTAGAGTCCTCCCCAATTGCCACAGTCAACCTTGATCCCACAGGTGGAGGAGGAAAGAATCATGGCATGGCACCTGTACTCTTCCCACCCACCAGGTCCACTAGCTCCTTCTCTCCCCAGATGGGCCTACTCACAGTCCCAGCTGCTTACAAGAGAGTGGAATAAAGGCCTATTGTGGCTAGTTTGCACGTGGGCCATGTCTTTAGACCTTGCCTAGTGTTCTGTAGGTAGCTAAAACAAGAAACAAAGTGATTTGAGTATTCACATTTTATTTAAACCAGTACAAGCACCATGCTGAGCAAAACATTTGGTTTAAAAATAAACATGCAGTATGAACTAGCAGAGACTAAATACCAGATGGAAGTTGTGCCAGTTATTGACATTAACAGTTACATGGAATTGTTAGATTAATATGTTTGACCATCAATATTTCAAACCTCCTGATCATCTTTTAACATCCATAGCACTGGCAGCTTGCCTTGGCATACATAATCAGCACCCAAAGGTAACATTGTACGCCTGACCCAACGTAATAAATGCAAAGGAAGAAGTGGAGAGCTTCCACTGGAGCCTTTACTCCCATCCCATTACAACTCACTATTGCAGTTTGAGCAGAATGTTTTGAGACATGCTTACATTCCAACGCACAACTGAGAAATCATGGAGCTTTTTTTTTTTAAATTGGAATTCCCTTGCTTTTGCACATTTAACTTTGATCCTTAGCATTAATTTAATGTAACTTCTGGACTAAAAGCCATTTAAGACACAAAAATATCATCAGTGGGAATGTACAAGGCACATTTACACAATACATTGGAAAGGTGTAGGTCCCAGCATTATTGATATTCTGGTTTATCAAGGGAGGCATACATAGTACGAGAAATATTTTTAAACCACCAAATTTTTTCCACAAACATATGCAGTAGAACCAGTCCATCTTATGAAGTGAAAACATGCAAAAACTCTCATGCTTTAGTCAGTTTGGCTTTTTCTCACACATGGGATTACAAGAGATTCCTCCCCCTCCTCCCTGCCACATACACCTATTTGAAATTTAAAACAGCCAAATTAAGTGTGGTAGAAAAACTCCACCTGTTGGAGACCTCTAAAGTTTCTGGTCAGGAAACGTTTTTATGGTGGAGTTATTGACTCCTGAAAAAAAGCCAGAGTTTCTAATAGAAAATGCTGAGTGATCTTTAGCTACAAAGGTTAACAAGTCTCATGATAATTAAAGCACTCTTCTGCCCCATGTTTTGAGTACTCTTTAGAGATCTCCGAAACACTGGCAGAGAAGAGAGGAGTTTGGTTACATCAGACTGGCATAAATTAAACTAACAATGATAAGCAAAATTAGAATATACTGGCTTTCTGAACACCATGCATCTACCTCCTGCTAATCTTCATGGGTAGCTGTAAAGAAAGGCAGTTTGAACAAGACTGGGCAGTTAGCGATATGACAGCATTACAAATCTCACATCCACAGTATAGATTTGAATGTGGTTAGTTATGCCTTTACTTTAAAAGTACTATAGTTCTGCACACTACCATATCTCAGAGCCAGTCCTGGGACCTTGAGAACTGGACATGGAGCAGCAGGAGACAGTACAGTATCTTGACATATATTAAGTCTAGATTAGCCCTAAAACAGCAGCTGTTCTGCACAAGGACTCCCCACACAGTAGCTGCAGTTACTTCCTTCCCTTTTGCTGCAGAGCTGAGAAGACAGGGGACAAAGACAGCACCCTACTCCCACAACTTACAGAACATGCTGCCTGGTCCACCAAGGCTTTTAGGAATTCGTTGCCTGTGTAGGCCCTACCCATCACATCAGTCTTCAGAACAGCCCCCATATGACTGGGAGTTAGGCAAAGGAGGTTCCTGAGGAGCAGCATAAAGGGAAGACTGTGGGGTATGGGGTGCAGTGGAGGGAAGATAGAAGATAGGGCAGCAGGAACATCTGAGATCTGAATGGGGTGGGTGGAATGGTGAAATGCTGAAGAAAGGAATGGGAAGAACTGAACAGGAGGAAGTGCTCTTGGTATTTGGAATCAAGGCAGGAGGAGACCATGTGCAGAGAACTGGTGACTCTCACAGAATCACTTACAAATTAAGTACAATTATAAGTTTAGTGCAGAAAACCCCTTATTTTCATCTAAAGAGACAAACTAAGAACAGTTTTCTTGGTGGGGCACATTTCCCCCTTTATGAGCATTCTTCCTGTGAAAGTGGCTATTGCCAGTCCAACATAGTGTACAAAGCACACTGGTCTGGTCAGGGGTTTACAAATCCCGGTTTCCCACCACAAGCTAGGCTGAATATTAGAGAATGTCATGGGCTCACAGCGCAAAGGGCAGTTTCTTTCTGCCCTACTGGACTTTGACATCACAATGCCTTAGAGTTCATGCAAGACAAGTGAAGCAAAACCTTCTAGTCTTATTTTTTTAATGGCTTTTGAAAGCAATACCAATTTAAAGACCAAAGCCTTATTTATACAAGTCTGCCACTAAAGAAACTGCTTCTCTTGATCTGTAGCACATGAGAAAGACAAAGGAACATTTTTACAATCAATACATGTTCTGTCCAGGGAAATGAGGAAATAATGTTGTTCCAGTTCAATATATCAACATAAGGATCTTATTTCCTCCAGTTAAAGTCATTTTTCCTACACTGAACTAATGGTCTCTCTCAATCATATCATCACTTCTGCACCTTGAAAAGCCCTCTTATGTCTGAGAGATGTGTGTATGAAGGAGGAATAAATCAATAAGTCAAGCTAAACATGAACTGCTGCTACTGAAGAGCACTGCACGGGTCCATGTGGTCTTCTTAAACAGAGTCATGTTTAATACTCTTACACAACATGTGCTTGCAAGCAAACATGCATTCTCCCAGCAAAGGTTTTACAGAATGTAATACTGGCCTCCCAATTTAACAACTGATTAATTCACTCCTCCCCACCAAAACACACACATTATTAGGGCAACTATACTTTAAGCTACAACTGTTCATGATTGGAAGCTGCTCATGAGAAACCACTTATTCAGTAGCATGACAAACACTCACGTGAGTCATAACTGAGATATTGTCACAGGAGTACCTGTTTGCCACTGCATGGGCTAAATAGGATATCCCAACTCAAACTACTATTCTACTTTAATATAAAAACAGACCCTTTAAAAGGTTAGTTTTTAGCAATATTATAAAAAGTACTATTTTCATATTAGAATTTTTGCTGTTTTACCAAAAAGAGATGAAACTTAAAGATTGAATGAGGTTACTTACGCGCAGAAGTCCTAGCTGGAATGTAGTTTTGACTAACAAGCAATTAAGCTAGGAGACCTCCTTTCATTTAAAAAAAAAAAAAAAAAAAAGATACAAGGTCTATATACGGCCAAGGTTTCTCAACAACAAAATCAGACTATTCTAAATCACTCACAAGACCTTAAGAGCTTTGAACTCCTGCACTCCCAGGTCTTTACTGAGGGGAGCAGATGGCTGGCATTTTAAGTCGAAGTGTGTTTTATTTTATAAATGTTTAGTTGCACCACTAGGCATTATAAAACATGTTACTTAAACCATTTAACAAAGGTTAGTTTTTACCAAATTTGGAGTAAATAGTGTAAAATTTAGTCCTTTTTAAAGCTAACAAATTAAAGGCACACAGTATTAACAGGTGTTCATATAACAGGTAATGTGAGTGAAGAGGTTAATTTATAAATTGTGTAATATTAAGTCTTGCATGTAAAAATCCAGAATGCATGTAACCGATATTGTAATTAAGCCCTTAAGAGTTATAAAATAGTCTTATAGAAACTAGTTTATGACTGACTAGTTGTCATAGACCTTTGCCCTGAAATTTAGTTGGATTGACTCAATCAACTGAGATACTCATTAAAATGAAAGAGAATCACTCCTGAAAAGTCCTAAAAAGAATTTTTTTCACGTTATTGGTCATATAAATACTTGGTTTCAGTTTAATATTAAACACTTCCATAGACTTTAATTTGGGAAATTCAAAAAAAATTCTTCATTTTAACAAGTGGCACTATGCTATTTTAACATATAAGCTGCTAGTATACAGTATCTGTCAAAGGGTGCATTTGCAGCTCAGGAAGTTAGTGTCAGCTTCCAAATGTTTCTAAAATCGTTAACAGTTTCTGAACTGAACTGTAGTAATTATAGAAATATTAGTCACAAGAGTGCAAAAAGAGAATCCCTGCAGAGAAGTATTCCCCTTTAGAGTTATACACAAGGAAACACTTTGCAAAGTTTTACTTCAAGGAGACTAATCTTCCTCCCCTTGCCCAAACTTTGTACAAGAAATATACTGCAGGAAACTGCTGTAAATACAGTGCATTTTTAGGCGTAAGTATTCATGTCTGGTTCCAGTATTGTCAGGATGGTATATAAATACTTAATATAGAGGTTCTCTTAATGGAAGTAGCCCAGTTTCTCACGCAGCCACTCTTCAGTTAGGTCTTCTGTATTTCTTATTTCAAATACCTAAAACAAAATGGCATTAGGTTAAATATTTACATTCCAGTACTTGGAAGAACAGAACACATCACATTGCACCACACTTCTATTGATAAAATGCATTAGTGTACTTTTAAAAAATAGTCACGATACACTAGGAATCATCATGTTAACATTTTGCTTCATGCACATTTTTGCAAGGACAGGTTAAGAACCTTGAATAAAATGCGAGACTAATGGAAATACATGTTACAGTTTGATCAAGTTAGGGAGAGCCATAATTACTGTTTCTGGGACTTGCTACTTCATTTGTAGTTCTCTTAAGATTCTACATTATATATAGGATAAGGATACAACATAAGCAAACAATCTTTTAAGTGACTCTGAAGTGGTATGGTCAGCCACAGCTCAGGGATGCTAATATATTTACTACAATATGTGAAGGTTCTTCCTGTTTGCAATACAATTACTATATTCTGGGCTGAATTAACTGAAGCCTTTTAAGTTTTTTCAGCCCATGATTAAGAACAACTTGTAAACTGGCAGAATCCTCAAAATATCACCATAATATTTTGCTCATCTGTTACTTAAAGGTAGCTTGTCAGTACGCATTGTTGATTTAAGTATTAAATACATACAAAGACTTGGAGAGTTTTTAGTAAGGCCTTGATACAGCAAATGAAACAGAAACAAGTACACCATTCCCTGCTCAGTACACACCCAGCAGGAAAGGATCTCTGGATTTTGATACTGGCACAGAATAGATTAATTTTACACTACTCCACTCCAGTTGGAATCCTTGGGCATCACTCAAAAGAGGTACAATCTTTTTAGGACAGTCAATTGCTAAGTCAATATAAAACAATGTTGCATCAATAACATGTCCACAGAGCCTGGAGAACATTCTGTTATCTAATGCAAGCAAGATAAAAAAATTGAAGTTGTGGAGAATCAAGTTAGAATTATTAGCAAGAAAAGACATACTATATACCAAGAGAAGACCGCACGATATTTTGACCATACTATTAAGACCAATGTGAAATTGTAAGTCACATTTTCAGCACTATACACGTACTTGTGTACACGTGCATGCGTGGAGCGCTATGTTGACACTACAGTATTCAGCTGACAGTAAAAGGGACAACAAAATACATAAAATCCCCAGTGAATTTACCTATTGCTGGGCACGAATCACCTGTTTACTGCTCCCCATCCATTCTACCTTCTTAGTAATCCCCAAGTTTGTTTTTTTTAATTTAGGTCTTGTTTTTTTTAAAATTTTTTTGTCCCTTTGTTTATTTCCACTTTTGCACCATCTTTTTCTTGCTTTCTATCCTCCCAAGCCCAATCTACAGACACAGATTCTCATGTTCAATCTGTTATTCACTGCTGTCTACTGGCATATTGATTTGTTAAGTAAAGGATGGGAAAAGAGATCAATATGATAGCACAGACTAGCATAACAGATACTAGGCTAATCTACCAAGAAGTGGGGTAAGTCGATTAAGTCATGTACAAGAGTCAGATCAGGAGAGGCCTTAGCATGAGCCAGAATTAAATGAAGCTTCTGTAAGAGGTATGAATAAAGCATATTTAAAATCTAAATCTGAAGCAGAAAGTTAACACCCCGACCTGGGTATGGAGTGGGGTCAGTTCTAGAAGAACAGATCTGACTCTATCCCTTGGCCCTCTTTCAGGCAGTTTTCAAATGGTTTGTGGTTCTTGCCAAAAAAGGGTAAACCCCACATGCAGCTGGTCTCTAGCTTCCCTTGCCTCTGGAAACCTGACCGTCTTCCCCATTCACCAAGTGGATGAGCTGTGCATAGCCCAAGTTCACCTTTCTCCTCAGGGGATCCCATCCCTTGTCCCCCCTCTTTTCTGTTCTCATGCCTCAGTTCCTTCCAAGCCTATGAAACAGTCTCCTTCTGCCAAAACAAACAGCCAGCTCTCTAAAGCCTGCTTCCTCCCACTTATCCCCTTCAACTGTATAAGATTTACAAAGGTAGCAACCAAGATAGGAAGGGGAAGAGAACAGCAGAATAGCTCCTGTGAGTTTCAGCATTAACTTTCAGCTGTACTGCAGGTGTCCGGGGCAGATTTTATAACCTCCTATTTCTGACACTGTTGGGTCAGAACCAACCATCCAACCAGATGATGCTTCTGCAATTGGCCTAGAAACACTGAGTTGGCAATAAAGTTGGCAAGACCCATTCTACCATTGTTAGAAAAGACGCCTAAGGTGTTTCATGCTTCAGTGATGGTTATGAAGGGTTCACCACAATAAGGCACATTAAGTGAGGGTAATTAGCCACTGCAACAGCTTATCAAGAGATGGAGGTTCTACCACATCATTTGAAAGCTTTAAATCAAGATAATGTACTTCTATTAAAAACATCCTAGTTCAACCATGAATTACAGTGAATTACATGAATTACACTGCCAGAATTACTAGGTGAAGGTCAATGTCCTGTGCTATATAACAAATCAGATTAGAGGACTGCAATGGTCCCTTCTAGTCTTAATCTAAGAATGTCAAAGGTATAAAGCCTAAAAAGGGAGGAATTTTTTTTAGCAAACATGTGGCACCTACATACTGACAGGGAGATGGAAAAGCCTTATGAGATCAGCTAGTCTACGTTCTAGGGTTAGCTATTACCATGTTATTAACCAAAAACAAGCTTCTGCCTTGTTTAGATTGTGTTTTGAAGTCTGAGGCATATGCAAATCAATAGTGTCATACCCCCAGAATCTAGGAGAGGAAAGAGCAGTTAGGGCACTGATATAGGAAACCCAATTCAATTACCTGCTCCATCATGTGTGACCTTTGGCAAGTCAATTAATCTTTTGGGGGAAAATAATGCTTTTCTACCTCTCAAGAATATTATAAAGAATAAATAGCATGAAGCACTTTGAAATCTACTGATCAAGACTGCTATTAAAACAGGCATTATTTACATTTTCTCACCTATTATAATATAGGTAACACTTGTGTCCAGTTGATCAGTGGGTCTCCCACTCCTGCCTTCTCATCTGTTCCAGTTATATAATACCGAGAGCTACAATACTATATCTACAGAAGAGATAAAGCCCAGCCAATGTGCATTAGCCCTAGCCTGCAATCACACTGTAGACTTCATCTTATCCTAGAATATTCTATTTTGTAAACAGGATGGCCTTTTTAATCCTCCTGACCTGACAAATTGTGTTAACTATTATTAAAATAACCTCTAACAGTTAGAGACACTTTAGATAATGCTCCACAAGCATTCGTTCTCCCTGTCCCCTAATTAAAAAAAAAACAAAAAAACAAACACCCCACATCCATAAAATCTCCATGCTTACTCCCCTCTTTCTTTAGGCTTCCTGCAAGATAGACACCTGCTGAATGCAATTTAAAACATGCAAGAACATAATGATTCTGTTGTATTGTGTACATGTGAGAGACTAGCAAGATACTGTTCTATCTTATGTACACTCACATTCTGCTTTTTATGAAAGATTCTTGCAACTGGTCAGCTAGATATTAAATTATACCTTAGTGAGTTCAGCTGTCTGTACAAGCTTATTCTTGCTCCCAGCGTACATCATCTGTTGTTCAGGCTTGCATCCTGTAGTTGTGGAGAAGGAAAGCAAAGCTGTGTTGGACAGTTTGACTGAAATCCATTAACAAGATTTTTTTTAAAATCCAGCTTGTATACCAGAAGTTCCCAATCAACAGAATGACCCAATTGTTTCTTTGTACACAGTATCATCTTTTAATGTTGTTTTGAATATTTAGTACTTGTCAAGACTATATTAAAGTGATATGAAAGTGGGTTGGATTGGTCGTCATATCTAGCGGTGTCTGTAGTTCTGCTTACAACTGTACTCGAGAGGGCAAGATAACTATTAAGCTTAACTGTATCACAATTCAAACTTCACAGCCAGCAAAGCAGAGGCTAAACCCATTACCTCTTCCTGCTATCTTATATTCTGCACGAGCATGAAAGCAAGTTACCTTTGCTGCTGTTTCTAATAGATTCCCATTTCCTCCTGAACTACAGATGCAGTTTTATCTGAGTGCAGCCACAAATCTTGCACAATATCTTTCAGGGCAAAACAAAAAAATAAACTGATAGGACAAAAAAAAAAAAAAATAACCAGCTTTATTTCATTTAGCAAGCCATCTATGTCCTGACTCTTTGTCTAGTTTTAGCCAAACACTGAAAATAGAGAGGAACTTCTAGAAACAAAATCTAGAGATACAATAATTACAGAAATGAATTTTAGGTAAGGTCTCCCATGAAGCATCTCACCATTGGTCGAGCTCTCACAGAGCAGAACCCAATACCGCAGGCGTAGTTTAGAACTTGTTACAGAAATGAACTACTGAAGATACAGAAAAGATGTGGACTTTTATTGCTAAACTTTAACACCCACCTGGTTATTCTAGCAGGCAGAGTAGTGAAGGGTAAAATAACGCACTCTCTCGAGGATCACAATGTAATTTAATAGCTGCAGAAAGCCACCCTATTATAATTCAGAACATGCAGATTGATCTCAAGAGGCCCAATTCATTCCCTGTGTATAACCAGAGCTTGTAACAAAGTGGAGGTGCTGAGCTGGCTTTTTTCCTCCGCATTCCTAGGTTTCTTCAGGGCCACTCGGTCCCTGGTACAGACTAAGGCAGCCTGAGAGTTGCTCTAATGTGGGTCTCAGCTGCAAGAGCTGTTCTGGCAGCTGGGACACAGGAATATTTGACATCCTGTAGGAGGTAGCATACAACTGGCTCTGTGCCTGCCAGGAACTCCCCTCCAAAGAATTTTGTCAGGAAGCCATTACTGTGAATTTGCAACCCCTTTGTGTCAGAGTTGGGCCAGAGGGTACATACTGACCAGTTTGGCCTTAAGTGTGAAAAACACTGATCTTAAGCATTAGGCCTTTTTTGTTTCTTAGATACAAGAACTTCCACATTTATAGGATATAGGAACTGCTATTCACAATGTTCACTCACCAACTGGACTGGAGAAGATAAAGCACAATGGATAAGAAACTCTTCCATCATCATGCTGATACTTGTAACTATACACAATGAATGTTTTCCTGAGGTTAAAGAAACTAAAAAAAAATACAACTCTTTGATCTCTTAGAACATAATCCTTACATTCATTAGCTGAGCTTGATATAGGCAAAATAAATCTCTTTGCTGTCTGTTCTAAAAGATGCTTACATTTATCAATTTCTGTACTGTTTCATCTTGCTCCCATCTTGGTTTCTCTTCTGATTTGAGTTTGAGCCATTGGAGGATTTACCCTGCTTTTCAGTAACATAACCCCCATCTGAGACAGGTGTTTGTGTGAATATTTTGCAAAATAAATGTTAGTTCTCAATATTGTCCTTTTCACTATAAAGTCCTTTCCCAAGGATTTCTCTCTACAATGTTTTAAATATCTGATCTGCTTATGAAGTATCAGCTAAATAGATCTCTTTTTCTAAAGAGAATTTTTGCTGCTCTTTGAATGTTATCTTTGCAAACTATTTGTTGGTAGCTCTTTGCACATCAAACATTAGATGGTGGTGTGTTTTGCTAACCATTAAATGCAGAATCTATAGCTAAAGTGTTAGATTTAAATCTTTCTGTTGTATTAATGTGCTGAATGTCCCTGCAAAAGAGCAGACAAAGCCATTCAAAACATGGTGAAAGTAACCAAGTCTTAGAAGTAGAGACTTCACTATATCATTGTACAAGTCTTTGCTAAGAAATGGCATAGGACTACAGAATAGATCATGAAAATTAATCAATTTTTGAATTAACGTAGGGAGAATTTCCACTGTAGGCAAATATCTGTTTGGAAAAAAAAAAAAAAAAAAGAAATTCAATTTCCAATGTATTTTAGATTTAATTTTTTTCCAGTAAACAAAACAATGCTAGCAACATTAGAAAAAAGGATATCGAGGTTGTCTCTCAGGCAGCTCATCTTTTAGTTCATCAGGGGAAATGCCCTAGTAATATTAAAACACAAGCAGTCTTTAAATAGGTGAACTCAGACCTACACACTATACAGGCTAGAGTATAAAGGTCATGGGAGTAAGAGACACTGCTACATTTACAGTTATAGATCTACAATTTAACTGAGAACAATCCTATGGGAACAGTCATAGGAAGATTCCACTGTTAAATGATTGCTAAACTGATTTAGTAATTTTGTATAAGAGATTTAATGTTAATAAAAAAAATCTGTTTAGGAAACTGACGTTTTGTGGCTCCACTCTAGTCTTAGATATACTGACACTCACCACATATTTCAATCCCAGCTACTGAACACGAGTGTGCAAGATTTGCTACAACCAGCAATACAAACGGATCCTGAAATCTAGCCCTTGGTCTATCTTGTGAGAGACCAGTTCCTGGACTAGTGAACAAGCCAAACAATTCACAGTGGCCAATATTCCTCTTCAAATATTATATTTAACATTCTGGGAAAGAGGTAAAAGTTATTTCTCAAATCATTGCATAAGATTTTGTGTTGTGTGGGCTGACACTACACACTGAGATAAAGTTATTACGCCACCTGTCTACAGGGATTAACACAATCCTAACTTCTAACTAATGGCAGGACAATGTAGAGTCCAGAGTGCAAGTCAGCAATAATTCTTCCAGAGAGCCAGCAAATGGAGAGAGAGATGCTTTTTGCCTAATTTTGATTCAAATATAATTTAATTAACATTTTAAAGCTTAAACTGTTTTGTTTAGATAATTAGCAGTACAATTGCTACCATACAGCTCAATTAATAGCATATCATGCTTCACCTGCAGAGTAACCATGCATTTGAAGGAGGTTCATGACCCAAATAAGATTAACAGTTTGAAAACAATTTGACACTAAGACAGTACCTCAGTGGCAACAATACATGGCAAGCTGAAGATATTCTTATTTACAGTTCATTTAACAAACCTCATGCTCCTCATCCAGTACCACCAGCTGCTTATCCTTGTCAATCTTCACTATAATAAAAACATAACATAGGTGAACTGTGCATCTATAGGGGGCTCTGTCTCCACCTCCCCCTTTTTTATTAAAGGTTAAAATTGCAACTTTTCTAGAATTACATGCATATAATAATCAGCTTTTTATTTAACCCACCTACTGCATTATCTTGTATTTTCACTCCCTCCTCTTCTCCCCCGCCCCCTCTGACAACGATCAGTGAGTGGAATTCTGGCCCCACAGAAGTCAATGGGAGTTTTAACTTCAGTGCAGTCAAGACTTCTCCCCCAAAACTGTTACAAAACTAGTCTACTTTAAGCATGTCAAATAAACTTAAGAGGATCAAGTCTTGGCTTTTTCTCCACCTTCTTGCAGCCAGTGGTAGACTTTTTCCCACTTTAAGTAGTGTTTAAGCACATAAGTATTTCTATTAACAGCAAGTGTAACAGCTTTTATTCTGAAAGCTTTAGTTCCATACTATAAAATAATGTTCTATTGTTAAGAGGGAATGGGAAAATATCAAAGTTAGTGGTATAGTAGAAGCATAGTCCACGCCATTTTGCTGCAGCAGCTAAAAATTATCAAAGAGATTTTCTGTAAGACCTTGTAGCTTTTGTTGGCAATGATTTTAGCTTACTTATAATGGCAGCATTGTTGGTTTCTTTGCGAAACCGGAATTTTCTCAACTTTTCCACCAGATCTTCAGCAACATCACAAACCACCAGAGATTCACTCTAAAAAAAAAAAAAAAAAAAATATTTCAGTTAACAAAAAGGAACTACCCCCATCCTCCCAAAATTATATAACTACATGAAATTAGTTGAAGATTCAGAACATGCAGAAAGAGACAATATAAGGATTAAACACAGTGAAAAATGGACTTGCAATACACAAGAAACAAATCTGGTCTTCTCTTTTCATACTGGGCCAAAAAAGTTAAATATTAGAAAAATGTGGACCAAGTGTCTTTACATATTTATTCCTGAAGTCAGAAAATAATTTCTATACTTTTACCGTATCAAGCAATCCTGTTTCTGCAACATACAAGTTAAAATCATGAATCAGATATGCAACTGATTTTGCAAGTTTAGTCCTGAAATAAGACACCCTATTAAATACACATGTAATACACTAATGCCAGTACAGCACTGTGAATATTTAAAATAATAAGAGCTGTTAATATTTCAGTAGCATCTAGAGGCCCCAATCAGGGGCCTGTTGTGCTAGGTATGAAAGCAGAATTCCGAACCTTCAAATTTTGCCTACATGCAAAGTGTTTAACAAACTATATTAAATGAAAAAAAGTGTGCATTTTCCCTATTATATTTACAAGTCACTTTTTTTGAAAACTTAGACTTAGTGAAGTCTAAAATGAAGTATTAGAAAAATTATCCTACTGAAGGTGAGAAAGAAAGTAATCAGTTCCTTCACAGATAGCCCTCTGAGTTCTAAACCATTTTACATATAATTTGTAATTGCACCACACCAACCACTGCCCATTTCCTGCACCACTCTTTATACACACTCCCTCGCGTGTCTTGTTGTAACAGTCAGATCCACCGCTCAGCAAATGTTCTGTCACCACAGGTAGCTTTGACTGAATGCCAAGCATATCAGAACACCGTTGCCAAGCAGAAGGAATAAGAAGTAGTTCACCATCTTTAGCTAAATTTTACTACTGTAGCCACCATACATAGGAGTTTCCTTTATACACTCACTCCTGAGAAATCAGGGCTAACAAAATCCATATATAAAGCTAAATGATCACATTATGAAGAGCAAGTCTTAAAGGAATAAATTAGAGTTTAGAAAGATACTGAACTAAGGTTCTGAGCCCATATGCAACAACACGAAAGTACTAGTCCACTTATCTTAGTTTACATATAGATTCCTCTGTCCCTAAAGAGGACTTTGTCAGGAATTAGTTACGGAGGGGAAGTCCCATGAATGTTTCTTTGCAACTACTCAGACGTGCCAGAACTTTTTTGCTGGGGTGGTTTAATTAAACCTTATCTTTAAATAAGAGTCAACAATTCTAAAATTATTGAAGGCAGACACTAAATGAATCATTCAGTAAAAGAAATCATCACGAGTTTAGTGATCAGAAGAAATTTTATCTTTAAACTCAGGCCTCGAGCAGTTTATCAGACACCTTACCAGAGGCCAATACTGAAGATAGGAGGGTCTCCTCACTAAAAAAGTAGCAAGGGCAAACGTCATCCAAGCATTCTTCTGCTGTCTCTAGTCTCTGATGAAGATGGAGTCCAAGATGCAGCCTCTGGAAAGGTGTCTTGAGTTTGTTCCCTATGACTGCTGGAATGGAGACTTCTTCCTCCACTTATGCGTCTGTTGTGATGGCACTCTACTACTTTACTCTTTCTCAGGCTCCTGGCTGCTGCAAGGATGAGGATGATGGCTGTGTGCTTGTTTCCCCAGACCATTTTGGATCATCCTCACTCACAGGCTAGTATTAGCATCTACTTCGCCTGCTGTCATAGTAGTATAGTTCTATTCTGAAAGTCATTAAACACGGCATTGTGATCCATGTTCATTGTTTCTAAATGATACTTTCAAAATGGAAACATTTGATGTGCAGTAAGACAGTTTTTCCAACACCACAAACTCAATTTGGGATGAGAGTCTATCTAGGTTCTTTTCTTTCCAACATAAATAGTAAACCAAGTACTGCAGGCCAAACCACTTGTGCAATCCCCTGGGGTTCCACAGGTGGCTCAAATTAGCCCTGTAAATAGAGTTAAACAATTCTGTTTGCAATACATGAGGAACATAATCCAGTTCACTACTCCCTGTTGGCTATGCTGGCTCTCCAGCACCAGAGGTAAACCTAAATATTATGCTTTCACTAAAGCCAGCAGAGCTATGACTGACTACGCAGAGAGCAAATCTGCTGAGTGAGGGGGTGCCTTGTTTTTTTTAAAAAAAAAACTATGTCCCTTTTCTGGCTAGAGCCACACCTTAAATTCTTCAGAAACCGATAGCTCAGCCAGCTGCCCTCCTCTCAACTGATCACAGAAGAGTGACTTTTCGAAGTGTTTACACAGAAATGTTTTCATATTGCAACGTCTGTAGGAAGACAGGATGGAAACCTGTTAAGACTTAGTCACACTGTTTTCATATCCCTCCTCCCCATAGACACACAGAGCCACAAATGGTCACTTTTTAGCAACACACCAAGGGTAAGCAAGAAGCTGAGACATGCATGTTTCAACTGAAGCCTTTGTCTTCAGTTACAGTGGAACTAGAAGAACTTCTCATTGTGTGACCTTTCTGAACTCTATCTCAAGAAAAAAGGGATACAGCTTTCTCAGGAGTCATGTAAGATCATGACTACTTTAGTTTACATACACAGTATCATTTTAGATAAGTTTCTCCCCTTTCACGCCTCCACCTAACAAAAGTTATGACAAAGTAGCAAATTCAAAAAGGAGTGAAAAACGGCGATGCACTAGCAGCGACTCTAGAGACCATACTTCCAGGATTCCACCTTTTCTGTCCCCTTTAGACCCTACCCATTTGGTTTCAGGTACAATTTTTGCTCCATCTATACAAGGTTGTCACTCTGAAGCCCAGAATGTTTGTTGAGTCAGCATGAAGCAATGGAAATAGCTACAAGCATGGCTGAGAGTTTTTTGTTCCAAATATCATTAGGTTCAACCATTACTAGGATTTGCAGTAAATTTTTAAGCTTTGCCATTTTGAGGTTATAAATTACACTCACGGCAAGGTATCTATCTATCCCATACCAAGACTCCTAGACCATTGTGATATCAGACAACCGCCGCCATGGACTCTACAACTAATTTCCATAAAATAATTCCATGGATTCTATGAGGGAGACTGCGCCGGTGGTGGATTACTTGGCCCAGCTGCCAGTTCTTCCAAGACTGGCACCCACACAATAACTCCACACACACACCCCCGCCCCATTCGGCGCCCACACAACTCTCTCAGCACCAACACAACCCACACACACAATAACGCGAAACACACCTAGCCCCTCACTGCAGCAGCCCCCCCCCTTCACTTGCCACCGGTGCGCATGAATTTTCAAACACCGCCCGCCCCCCAATCCAGACACAAGTCAGCACAACCGGCACACAGCCTAGCCCCAGGCACACCCAGCCCCTCCACTCACTTGCGCAGGTCGCCGTCACGCAGCGCAGCCAGCCGCGCAGCCAGCGCGCACCGCAGCCCCAGCACAGAGCCACGCAACGCTCCCAGCACCAGCGCCCGGCCTGCCCGGGCGGCGGAGTCGCCACGGGGGCAGCGGCGGGCCGGGCTGAGCGCTCGCTCTGTCCCGCGGGGCCCCGGCGTCAGCCGCCGCTGGGACCCAGGGGCTCCTGCGGCCCGCTTCCGACGCCCCCCGGCCGCAGGGTGCGGGTGGGGCCCCGAGCGACACGCCGACGGGCCCTGGGGGCGGCCGCTTGGGGCTCGGCCGGGCGCCCCGGGGCTGCCAGGCGAAGGGCCCCCAGGGCAGGGCAGCTGCGAGCGGCCGGGCCTCCCTCATCCGCTCCCTCCGCGGGCGGGCGGGGGTCGCCAGCAACTGCCCTGGCCGGCAGCCCCTCCGCGGGCGGCCTTCGCCGGGGCCGGGCGGGCACCGCTCCCTCAGGCGGCTCCACTCACCATTGTGCGCCTGCAGCAGCCCCCTCCGCTCGCCCTTTAAGAACGAGAGCGCCGCCGTCCAGCTCCCGGCGGCTGGCTCCACTGCGCCTGCGCCGCGCGGCTCGCGAGCCAATCCGCGAGGCCGGCCGGAGCGGACTGCGGGCTTCACCCGGCTACGGGACGCGGGGAAGTTCATGCCCCCCCTGGCGGAGCGTTGAGCTGGTGCTCCCGGGCTCAGGGGGCGGGGCTCCATGCGCTGAGAGGGCAGGGGGCGCGGCCAAGGGGGTGGGAGCACGTGCAGGGTGGGGTTGGTCCCACGCTGAGCCCTCGAGAGGCCGTCTAGGCCCCATAGCTGTGGACAGAGGAGCGTTGTGAAAGCACAGCATCTTGTGACAGCACCATGGCATCCCGTCCCGCCCCGAGTCCCCGTGCGACGGCAGCCCATCACAGCCCCGGGACATCCCGCCCGCCCCGAGTCCCCGTGCGACGGCAGCCCATCACAGCCCCGGGACATCCCGCCCACCCCGAGTCCCCGTGCGACGGCAGCCCATCACAGCCCCAGGACATCCCGCCCCGAGTCCCCGTGCGACGGCAGCCCATCACAGCCCCGGGACATCCCGCCCGCCCCGAGTCCCCGTGCGACGGCAGCCCATCACAGCCCCGGGACATCCCGCCCGCCCCGAGTCCCCGTGCGACGGCAGCCCATCACAGCCCCAGGACATCCCGCCCCGAGTCCCCGTGCGACGGCAGCCCATCACAGCCCCGGGACATCCCGCCCACCCCGAGTCCCCGTGCGACGGCAGCCCATCACAGCCCCGGGACATCCCGTCCCGCCCCGAGTCCCCGTGCGACGGCAGCGCATCACAGCCCCGGGACATCCCGCCCGCCCCAAGTCCCCGTGCGACGGCAGCCCATCACAGCCCCGGGACATCCCGCCCGCCCCGAGTCCCCGTGCGACAGCAGCCCATCACAGCCCCGGGACATCCCGTCCCGAGTCCCCGTGCGACGGCAGCCCATCACAGCCCCGGGACATCCCGCCCACCCCGAGTCCCTGTGCGACGGCAGCCCATCACAGCCCCGGGACATCCCGTCCCGCCCCGAGTCCCCGTGCGACGGCAGCGCATCACAGCCCCGGGACATCCCGCCCGCCCCGAGTCCCCGTGCGACGGCAGCCCATCACAGCCCCGGGACATCCCGTCCCGCCCCGAGTCCCCGTGCGACGGCAGCCCATCACAGTCCCGGGACATCCCGTCCCACCCCGAGTCCCTGTGCGACGGCAGCGCATCACAGCCCCGTGACATCACCTCCCGCCCCGAGTCCCTGTGCGACAGCAGCCCATCACAGCCCCGTGACATCCCGTCCCGAGTCCCTGTGCGACGGCAGCCCATCACAGCCCCGTGACATCCCGTCCTGAGTCCCTGTGCGACGGCAGCGCATCACAGCCCCGTGACATCACCTCCCGCCCCGAGTCCCTGTGCGACAGCAGCACATCCCGTCCCGAGTCCCTGTGCGATGGCAGCGCATCACAGCCCCGTGACATCCCGTCCCGCCCCGATTCCCTGAGAACTCTTTTGTTTGATTAAATTGGTTGTAAACAGCCACTTATTATTAAGTCTAGTGTTTTTTGTGGTGGTACAAGGACTGGAATGCCTAAGAAAACTGCTTTTCTGACTTCTTGTTAGTCAGCGTGGTGAAACAGAAGTTTACTATTGTTGCTGATTTGGTATATGGGAAAATAACCACCAGTTTTGGGGTGTATCTGCCTTATTTCTCAGCAGTTTGTCCTGAATTTGGTATTCTCAGTTGTGATCCATGAAGGCACCATGACACCTTGTCTTCTTCGAGTGCTCCTTTAACAATTCAATCATCCAGTGACCTCACTGACTGTTTGGCAGGCTTCCTGCTTGTGATGTACTTAAAAAAATGTTGCAATTAGTTTTTATGTCTTTTGGTAGTTGCTCTTTAAATTCTTTTTTGGCCTGTCTAAGTATATTTTTACACTTGACCTGCCAGAGTTTCATGCTCCATTCTGTTTTCCTCAGTAGGATTTGACTTCCAATTTTTAAACGATGTCTTTTTGTCTCTAACCACTTCTTTTACTCTTTTGTTTAGCCATAGTGGCATTTTTTTGGTCCTCTTACTGTAGTTTTTTGTTTGGGATATACATTTAATTTGAGCCTCTATTATATTTAAAAAAATTTCCATGCAGCTTGCAGGCATTTCACACTTGTGACGGTTCCTTTTAATTTCTATTTAACTAGCTTCCTCATTTTTGTGTAATTCCTCTTTTGGAAGTTGAATACTACTGTGGTGGGTTTCTCTGACATTTTTGCCCCTACAAGGATGTTAAATTTAATAACTTTATGGTCACTATTACTGAGCAGTTCAGCTATATTCACCTCTTGGACTAGATCCTATCTCCACCTAGGATTAAACCAAACATTGCCTCTCCCCTTGTGGGTTCCAGGACTAGCTGCTCCAAGAAGCAGTCATTAATGGTGTCTAGAAATTTTATCTTTGCATCCCTTCCTGAAGTGACATGTACCCAGTCCATATGGTGATAGCTGAAATCCCCATTACTGGGTTTTCTGTTTTTGTTTTTTTTTGTCTCTCTAATCTATCTGAGCATTTCATAATGCTTGTCACCATCCAGGTCAGATAGTTGGTAGTAGATTCCTGTTGCTACACTCATTATTCAAGCATGACATTTCTATCCATAGAGATTCTCTCGAGTACAGTTTAATTCATTTAAGATTATTCGCAAAAAGGAGTACTTGTGGCACCTTAGAGAGTAACCAATTTATTTGAGCATAAGCTTTCGTGAGCTACAGCTCACTTCATCAGACATTCGATGAAGTGAGCTGTAGCTCACGAAAGCTTATGCTCAAATAAATTGGTTACTCTCTAAGGTGCCACAAGTCCTCCTTTTCTTTTTGCGAATTCAGACTAACACGGCTTCTACTCTGAAACCTTTAAGATTATTGTTATAGTTGACTTTATGCTTTCTTTCACACATACTGCCATTTCCCCACCAGCAAGACCTAGTCTCACATTCCAGTATATTTTGTACTCTAGTATTACCATGTCCCATTGATTATCATCATGCCACCATGTTTCTGTAATGTCTATTATATCAATATCCTCATTTAATACCAGGCACGCAAGTCCACCCATCTTAGTATTTAGACTTCTAGCATTTGTATACAGGCACTTATACAATTTACCAATATTTAGTTATCTGCCTTCATGTGATGTAATTCAACAGGACTCTCTTTCGTTTGACTACTTCTCTTCAGTTCCCAGATCCACTAGATTTTTCTTGTTCCCTATTGGAAACTCAGATCAGAATTCTAAAGCTTATCTATATATTTATATTCTTCTCCATCTCTTCTCCATCATCCCACATCCCCTGCATATCTACGTCTCCTGGCCTCCATTCCCACATCATGCTCTCTCATCTCCTACTTTATCCATTCACAGCCTCTGAGCTGCTCCATCTGCCCACCGCCTCCACCAGAGTTATTTCTTTGCCCTCCTATTCCAGTCCAACTCCAAGCATTCAAAAATCACAAGCCAGGCTCCTACAAACCATGAAACTGGTTTAAAAATATATGATTTTTTTTTTAAAGATAAGTCCGCAATAGTCATTTCATTCAGTTTCCGATTAGTCCTCAGAGTGCATCGAGGTGGTCGTGTTTTCACGTGTGCTCCGGGACCCTAAGCACTAGGCAGTGGCTTTTTTTAAAAAATGGAAGCTGAGATTCTCACCTGGTCACTGTACTCCAGCAGCTGGGTCTTTAAGAAAACATCCCCTCAAGGGAGACTCCCAATCCAAGCAGGAGAGCTAGCAACGATTGCACATGCTCCCTTCCCCCACCCCTCCCGATCATCCCCTTGCCCTACCCCTGCGTTCCACCTACCACCCCCTGCCCCGCTCCCGCTCCCGCACCAAACTCAGGGCAGACTAAGGGCAGCAGCTTCAGTGGGGCCTCACGTTCCTAGTGGGCATGCGCAAACGCCATGCACATGCGCAGTAGTGCTGCAGCCGTCAGAGTTGGAACGAGCGCGGCCGGTTGGGAGGTCGGGCGGCTGGTTCCGCTGGCAGCCCGCCCCCCCCCCCCCCAGGTGGGGAGGTCGCGGGGCCCCATGGCTGCCGTGTTCCTGGTGACGCTCTACGAATACTCCCCGCTCTTCTACATCGCTGTGGTGTTTGTCTGCTTCCTGGTCACCAGCGGCCTGGTGCTGGGCTGGTGAGCGCGGGGGCCGGGGGAGGCGGGGCTGGTGAGCGCGGGGGCCGGGGGGGCGGGGCTGGTGAGCGCGGGGGCCGGGATCGGGCCGGGGGGGCGGGGCTGGTGAGCGCGGGGGCCGGGATCGGGCCGGGGGGGCGGGGCTGGTGAGCGCGGGGGCCGGGGGGGGCGGGGCTGGTGAGCGCGGGGGCCGGGGGAGGCGGGGCTGGTGAGCGCGGGGGCCGGGGGGGCGGGGCTGGTGAGCGCGGGGGCCGGGGGGGCGGGGCTGGTGAGCGCGGGGGCCGGGGGGGCGGGGCTGGTGAGCGCGGGGGCCGGGGGAGGCGGGGCTGGTGAGCGCGGGGGCCGGGGGAGGCGGGGCTGGTGAGCGCGGGGGCCGGGGGAGGCGGGGCTGGTGAGCGCGGGGGCCGGGATCGGGCCGGGGGGGCGGGGCTGGTGAGCGCGGGGGCCGGGATCGGGCCGGGGGGGCGGGGCTGGTGAGCGCGGGGGCCGGGATCGGGCCGGGGGGGCGGGGCTGGTGAGCGCGGGGGCCGGGATCGGGCCGGGGGGGCGGGGCTGGTGAGCGCGGGGGCCGGGATCGGGCCGGGGGGGCGGGGCTGGTGAGCGCGGGGGCCGGGATCGGGCCAGGGGGCCGGGGGGCCGGGGCTGGTGAGCGCGGGGGCCGGGGGGGCCGGGGCTGGTGAGCGCGGGGGCCGGGGGGGGCGGGGCTGGTGAGCTCGGCGGCCCGGGATAGGACCGGGGGGGCGGGGCCGGTGAGCGTGTTGCCCGGTATCGGGGCTGGGGAGGGGAGCCCGGGGGCAGTGGGAGGCGGGGCCGGGGCTGGCTTAGGCTTAGAGGCCGCCAGAGGCCTGCTGAATGTGGAGAGGGCAGGGAGGGTCCCCTGTTAGAGTTACCCTGCCTGCCTGCCTTGGAAAGGGTTCAGCAGCAGTCTTACTACTGTGAGCTACTTTCAGAAACAGTTACCCCTGTTCCCACAGAGATGGGCAACGCCTGCTAGACCCCTCTGTCCACATCTGACAAGACAGGATTGCTTCCTACAGTTCATAGCAATAAATGCAGATCTTAATCAAGTGGTAGGCTGGGATGCGATGCAGTTGCAGCTAATGAGGAATGTGGCCATTCCAGCAGAGCCTAGTCCCTGATGCTCAGTCGGTTCGTCAACTGATAAATGATCAAAAGCGTCTAGGTGGCTGTTGTCTGGAAAGCCATGTTTGCATAGGAAATTTCAGGTTCGGAAACTGACTCAGCATAGATCATAAGAACATAAGAATGGCCGTACTGGGTCAGACCAAGCCCAGTATCCTGTCCTCTGACAGTGGGAATGAACAGACAGGTTATCATGACGGATCCATGCCCTGTCACCCATTCCCAGCTTCTGGCAAACAGAGGCTCGGGACACCATCCCTGCCCATCCTGGCCAATAGCCATTGATGGATCCTGCCTCTTTATTGAATTAACATTGATACCTGTAGTACTGAGTCTCAATATTTTCCTCATCCTTTGAAACCAGTTGCTCTGGTTACTGGTATTGGTACTTTTGGTAGCTTATAAATATGCTGCTTGACTTTTCCTTTAGTGTAATATCCTTTCTATGTTTCAGAGTAACAGCCGTGTTAGTCTGTATTCGCAAAAAGAAAAGGAGTACTTGTGGCACCTTAGAGACTAACCAATTTATTTGAGCATGAGCTTTCGTGAGCTACAGCTCACTTCATCGGATGCATACTGTGGAAACTGCAGAAGACATTATATACACAGAGACCATAAAACAATACTTCCTCCCACCCCACTCTCCTGCTGGTAATAGCTTATCTAAAGTGATCAAGTTGGGCCATTTCCAGCGCAAATCCAGGTTTTCTCACCCTCCGCCCCCCCCCCCAACTCACTCTCCTGCTGGTAATAGCCCATCCAAAGTGACCACTCTCTTTAAAATGTGTATGATAATCAAGGTGGGCCATTTCCAGCACAAATCCAGGTTTTCTTACCCCCCCACCCCCCTCCAAAAATCACACACACAAACTCACTCTCCTGCTGGTAATAGCTTATCCAAAGTGACCACTCTCCTCACAATGTATGTGAAAATCAAGGTGGGCCATTTCCAGCACAAATACAGGTTTTCTCACCCCCCCACCCCCTTTTTTTTTTTTCAAAAACACACACACACACAAAAACTCACTCTCCTGCTGGTAATAGCTTATCCAAAGCGACCACTCTCCCTACAATGTGCATGATAATCAAGGCGGGCCATTTCCAGCACAAATCCAGGTTTTCTCACCCCCCCCACCCCCATATACACACAAACTCACTCTCCTGCTGGTAATAGCTCATCCAAAGTGACCACTCTCCCTACAGTGTGCATGATAATCAAGGTGGGCCATTTCCAGCTCAAATCCAGGTGTTCTCACACACCCCACCACACACACACAAACTCACTCTCCTGCTGGCAATAGCTCATCCAAACTGACCACTCTCCTTACAACCTTACACTCTAAGGTGCCACAAGTACTCCCTTTCTATGTTATCACCTCTTATTTAGTAGTTGCTAGTTTAAATACACTTGTAGCATTAATTCCTTTGAGTAGTATGTAAAGTTACCTCTTGATTTCTTTCCCAGTGATTAGAAGCATAAGCTTTTTGTATAACGGGGGTTCTCAAGTATGTTTTCAGATCAAATAATGTTCTCATTTTTGATTAACTCCCCTTGTATTATACTGGTGTAAATGAGAGCAGAATTAGATCCTTCCTTGCTTGCTAGTCAACACTCCAACCTTATTGTGCATCAGAGAATCTGCACAGCAGAGATGCTCCATAAATGTATTGAGTGTGGGAAAAGCTGTCATGGGAACTCTCCTTTTTCTTCCTTGTGGAATCCCTGCCTCATGGATGATACCAATGTTCTAAATGTAACCTGTATTGGGAGAGAATAAGAGATTGATTACAGGGACAGCATTTCTATAGTTGAGTTCTATCCTGCAAACACCACTCTGGTTCCCATCAGTTGTTCTTCAGATCTCCCTTAATGGAAGATGCCAGGTGCTCAGCACTTCTGAAAATCAGGCTTCTTATTTAAGTACACGAATAATGGGGCCTAATTTTAGGAAAATCTTATCTTAAATTGTATAGATTATAACATTTCTGTCACCTTATTAAACATCACAGAATCAACTCTGAGTATAAATCTGTGGTGGTTCTTCTCTTGGGGCATTGCATCATCTGAAGAAATACCTGATGGAAGCCAGGCATTGTGTGTGCACGGGAGGTAGAACACAATTAAGGTGGTGTTTCCTTTTTAACGTTCTCCTTCTCTCCCCCCTGACATGTTAACCATAGAACACTGTTGTCTGCTTCTCACCTCTTGCACATTCTTGCTCTCTGTTTTTAATATTTTTATAAAAACAGAAGAACTCACAATAGCAAATCACTACTTAAAAATTCCTCAGTGTGTATGTGTGTGCGTGTGTGGAAACATGTCTGCATATCTATGTAACGGGATTTTGAGTCGCTGTGCTCCTAAGGGCAGCTAATCATCAACAGTGTCCCGCTGCTTTGGCTGCAGTGGGTTTCAATGGCATGGGTTCTTAGCCACTAACTTGTGGTGCTTCCACCTGACTGTTTACAGTAATCAGGAACCGTACCTTACCTCCCTATGTCATTTCGATTATTCATCACCCAGTACTTACTCTTGTGCCTACTCTGATGTCTCATACATATATTCTTCTGACACCTCTCTAATGGATGAATCAACAATCAAAGTACACTTTACCTACAAGGGGAAATATAGAGGAAACATAAAGGGAAGAGGAAGACTGATTTGGACTGGGTACATCTGTAATACCATACAACTGCTAAGTAACACTATCCCCAGGGTGGATTTCCATAGATTCACAAGTCCACTTTGCTCCATACTAGTGGGCTCTGTAATGTGGAGGAACCACATATCTTGATGAAAAAAGAAAAGGAGTACTTGTGGCACCTTAGAGACTAACCAATTTATTTGAGCATGAGCTTTCGTGAGCTACAGCTCACTTCATCAGATGTTTACCGTGGAAACTGCAGCAGACTTTATATACACACAGAAATCATGAAACAATACCTCCTCCCACCCCACTGTCCTGCAGGGGACTGCAGGGACTGCAGGACAGTGGGGTTGGAGGAGGTATTGTTTCATGATTTCTGTGTGTATATAAAGTCTGCTGCAGTTTCCACGGTAAACATCTGATGAAGTGAGCTGTAGCTCACGAAAGCTCATGCTCAAATAAATTGGTTAGTCTCTAAGGTGCCACAAGTACTCCTTTTCTTTTTGCGAATACAGACTAACACGGCTGTTCCTCTGAAACATATCTTGATGAGTCATTCTAGGCCTGAAGGCGCTTGAGTGCGGGGAGGCGATGAGGGTGCCGATTTGCTTAGGGAGCTGGCCTCTCTTCGGCAACAACAGGCATTACTCATTGTGGAGAAAGTCTCCACAACATTGGAGGCCTCCTCAATGTTTAAATCCAGTTGGTTGCTCCCAGAATAGTTCAACAAACCCCTTTAAGGGTAACATAGGCAACTCCCCCAGACAAAGGAAGAGATGCCTATCCCCCTTAGGCAGAACTCTCCTCCTTTCATCCTCCCTCTGATTGGCTCAGTCAGCCTTGTCTGTCATGTCCATTAGTAGTGAGGTGAACACACTGTAGTCTTCCCCGTCTCTCATCTACCCACCAACAAGCTTGGTTCCCTTTTGCATCAGACCCATTAACCCAGGTTACATATATATATATATATAAATAAAATGAAAAATTAGACTTGGAATGAACAAGATGTGCATGAAACTTAAGCAATATCTTGTGATCCTTTGATGTTTTAACGATTACTTGCCCTCTCACCTTTTGTTCATGGTCATCCCTTGCTCTGTTATGTGTGATTTAGGCCCTGATCCTGTAATTAGGTGCATATAGGCAGACTTCTGTACTCACACAGGTTTCCGTTGGCCTCAGCAGGGCTACAAGTGAGTTTGGGAGCTCCCTGCATGTGTTTCATTGCAGAAACAGGATTTAAAATTGTAAACTCAGGGCAGGGAATTGCCGCTTTGTTCGTTCTGTAGAGTGCTGTGCATGCCTATGGTGCAATCTAAACAATAAATAATTATTTGGTACAATCTCCTTCCTTTTCTATAATGTTGTTTGTCTCTTGTTTTCCAGTCATTTTCAGCAAGCAATCAGCAGTCCCATTTTATGGAGGTGTTCCTGACTAAGCGAGTCAACCTGAGATACACCAACAAAGTATGAACGCTAAGGCTTACGTTTGCAAAAGCATCCACTACCTTTCCATGCCTCCATTTTCGTGGCATGCCTGAGACACCTAGGGTCTGATTTTCAGTGGAGCTGAGTACCTGCTTCCCAAAATACTGCCAACAGGAACTGTGGGCGTAGCACTCTGAAAAAGACATCCCAAGGGATTTCAAGTTGGGCATTCAAAAGTAGTGGACAGTCTTTGAAAATGTTGGCCTTACTTGTTATGCAGATTTTTGACTCCTGAATTTTCACGTGGCTTCAGTCTAGTGTCACACGAGCAGTATTATAAGGCTTATACTTTTGAAAACAGGGGACAGATCCTTAGCCTGTATAAATTGATGTGGCTCCATTGATTTGAATGGAGCTACATGAGTTTCCACATGTTAAGGATCTGGCCTCTGATAACTAGAATGTCATATTCTAAACTTGATTACGCTCTCTTTACAGTGCTATTGTAACTTCAAATTTAGTATTCATAAGGCTCTTCATTTTCAGTTTTTACTTTCTTTTTAACTGAAAGATTCCCTGGTTTTATGGAAGCCATTATTAGGTTTTTACTACTACCTGAATTTTGGAATGCCAGAACTCCGAGGACTGCGCCAAGAAGAAGCTGTGGAAAAGGTGGAGGAAGGGAAGACACCATCTTCTCACACTGTCTCCTCTACCTCTTCCACTTCTGTGCCCACTCCAGAAGGAGAGATGGTGGCGCAGTAACCAGGACCAGAGTGGGAAGCTTGGTCAGAAGTACTGGAATGACTTGAGCACTAGTGTATATACTGTTGTCAAATCCCCCCCACCCCATATTCATCCATCCTATATGTAAAAGTGGTAATCAGCATTCAAAGCAAATAAGTTAGTGAACTACTTTTTATGCTAAAATGGGTCAAAAATGAAAAACTGTTTACAACTATGTTTCAGAATGTTTTTAAGATTTAAAAAAAAGGAAAAGAAAAGTGTTATTTAGCTAAAAAACTGCAAAGTTAATATTTTGCATTTTTTAAAATATTTTTGCAATCAACACTGATAAATTCCTGGGAAACTTTAAACAAGATAAAAGCTGAAAATGAAGGGCCTTGCATATTCATTACATCTAGTTGTTGATCAACACATTTTTTGCTTTTAGCTTCTGAAAAAACTCTGTACCAGAGGCTTGTTTTTCCATGTCTACTTGTCCTGGTGAATATCTTATTGCTACTGACCAATGAAAAATGCTTCCAAAGGCAAAAAGCTTTTTGCCTTTGGAATCAACCAGGTGGCATAAAACAGCAGGTATATTAAAAAAACAATCATTGAGGAGATTACCTGCAAAATACTAAATCCACCCCACTCAGGGTCAGGACTGCAACTAATGTAAATCAGTATAGTACCAATGAAGTCAGTACAGCTATGCTGATTGAGGATTTGGCCCTTTGTGCACAAGTTGAACACTGCTGAATTACCAGGTTACTCAGTTTACTGTAGAAAAAGTGTGAACGTTGCTAACGTAGTGCAGTTAAATGTAAGCTTGGTTGCCAAATATTGTTGTCTCCTTCTATGAGTATGGTCATGAGAGAGCATTTTTATTTAAAAGATGAATGGGTATCGATTTTTCCAGCCTATTAGTCCTCCCTTCTGTGAATATGCACAATCCTGGTGTGCAGGCTAAGGAAGCTAATGGTGGTTAAGCTACTGGGAACCTATCGCTGCTACCAAGAACCATCTTGAGGGGTTTTTTCTTCTTAAAGAGACACTGTCAACCTGAAAATCACACTTCTGTCTGATGTTTTACTTGCTATTGTTCCAAATGACACCTTACGTTCTATAAAACGCTAACAGACTAGAGGAGAAACGAATCTCATTTTAGTTGTCCATTTGCCAGCACTTTGTGTATAGTTCTGCTTCCCCTGTTGTTTTTCGTGGTCCTTCCACACAGCAGCAGAGGAGGGCAATGTTTTTAAAAACGGGACAAACTGGTTGCGAAGCCACAAAAATTCAGACAGGCTCAAAGACAGACCTTGTAGCTGAAACTTTTTTTATCACTTTTTAAAACTGACTAGATTTAAACCGACAGTGTCCCTTTAAGCTTGAGTTGCTTGTATGAGACCCATCTCATTGTGACAGCAAACTATTCTAGCATATTTCATGGAAACAATAAATCTGGGGAAGTTCATACATTTCGTGCCATCCTCATCAGGGGAGTTTTGTTATGCAGGAGCAGGTAAAGCACCCCAAAGAATTCCCCATGATGTAATATGCTGATGACTGAGGGAATCAACATTGTAAACCCTTTAAAAGGGCCATCGCTTCAGCTTTACAGATAGCAGTGGCGTATGTACTAGGTCATAAATGTTAATGGTGCAGCCGGAGCTAATAAATGACAATATATAAAATGAGGTGACCAAAAAAAAACCTCCTTCAAGCTATGTCTGCTGCCTCCTTTGTATAAAATCTGGGATAGATGAATATAGAAACAAAACTTCTCCTGTTCAGTTCCTAAAATTGTCTTCTGAATCAGCATAACGATTACAGGACTGCATCCCCAGTCACTTCTAAAGGTGAATTTATCTCTTATCTGAAAACAGGAATGAGTGTGTATCTTGATCTTATGTACATCACGGCTTTCTGTGGCTGGTGCATTTTAAAAGCTGCAGTCAAAGAATATGAAAATTCTGCCTTTTGTATTTGATAGATAGGATCCTCCTGCAGTATTCCCTCTTGGTTCCTTCAGGTTGAATATCATGCTTAACTGTGCCTGTGAGTAAAGATAGGTAGGGAGTTGTGATTTTAAAAAATGGTGGCCAAGGATCCTGACTGATACAAATGACCTCACTTGGCCTGGCATGCCAACCTCAGCCTTGAGGGTCTGATCCAAACCCTGTTGAAATCAATTGGAGCCTCCCCGTTGACTTCTTTGGGCTTTGATTCTGGGCCTGAAGCAGAAACTGAAGTCCCTGACTCAAAGAAACATCTTTATAATCAAGATTAAAATGTTAAACCTGGATCTTGTGGTCCTCATGAATGCAAATCCCAGTGGCTATAACAAAAGCTATATGAATTCAAGGGCTGCAGGATCAGGCTCTAATTTCTTAGTACTGCTGAAAGTACACAGTGCATCAGTAACTTCACTTGCCACTGAGCAGCCACTCCCATAGATCTGGTTTTGGGGAAGTGTAGCTAAAACTTTACCACTAGAGGGCACTAATTATCTTCATTACTTTAGCTCTGCAAAACTTTGAAAAAGAGGGAAAATATTCTCCCTTCAAAAGTTTGTCTGTAACAGGATTCAAAAAGATCTAGATAAATTCATGGAGGACAGGTCCATCAATGACTATTAGCCAGGATCGGCTGAGGTGGTGTCACTAGCCTCTCTTTTCCAACAACTGGGAATGGGCAACAGGGGAGAGATCACTTGATAATTACCTGTTCTGTTCATTCCCTCTGAAGCACCTGCCATTGGCGACTGTCAGAAGACAGGAGACTGGGCTTGATGGACCTTTGGTCTGACCCAGTATGGCCGTTCGTATATTCTGACTAGAATTAAAGATTCCCACTTTTATCACTGTAAAGTACTGTATTGTATGGATCCAGCTTTGATTGACAGCATATACTATGCATGCATCCTAGGAAATATTCTGTAATTCCAAGATGCAGTTCTGTTTGTTGTGTTGCTTGGTATTGACATCTGAAAGGCAGTTCGAACACACTAGCACTAACGCATGCCCACTTATGCATCTGGTTGTTCCATGTTGCTTAGGTTTGGTTGGGATGTTCCTGTGATACTGAGAAATTCAGAAGAAATAGAATCCAGCGTAAGAATATCCAAAAAGCAGATGAGACAAGTGAAGAATCCTTTTGGCCTAGAAATTCCGCATCCTGCTGCAGTTTCCATAACAAGTCAGTGTATTTTTTGGTTAGGTTTTATTGAGTGCCCTTTCCCCACCTATAGCTCCCAGCTCTTACTTTCATGGCCATAACGTGTTCCCTTACACAGTCGCCATAGATATAGCTCTATTGGTGCAGCTTACGGAAACGTTGTGTGTTTTAAAGTGCCACTGTCAATGTTGTGGGGCTCACAAATTAGATTGGGCCCCATGTGGGTGAATTGCAGAGAGGCAGGGGACCTGTGCCCTTCTGCACCAGTTGGGAACAGGGAGCTCAGCTGATAAGCAGCTTTCCACTGCTGCTATTGCAGCTTATGGGCTGCTATAGGAGCCCCTTCATGCCCTTGGCACAAAGTGTTGGGGCAGCTGGATCTATGTAAATGCAATGCCAGGTCCCGGCCCAGCTCCCTTACTCCCAATTTCCTCCCAGAATGGCCTTCCGTATGGCTGTCCACACCAGCCAACGAAGAAAGATATTTGTATGTGCTTGTGATGTAAACCTAAGTGGTGGCTTGCAGTTTGTCTGGGTGTTTTTTTAAAGTGCTGCTTTGTTCAAACATCCAGTACATTCCCGAGCCTCCGCAGAATTCAGGAGATCCTCTCCCAGCCTGTGTCAAAGTCAGGTAGCAAACCTGTAAAACCTTCCTGTAAGCAAATAAAACGCACTGCAGTAATGAGCTCAAGTCTCTTCATCCCTTTTCCCACAACGAGTCTTGGCGTTACAGGGCCAGAATTTCCAGAAGCACTGACAACTCCCGCTCAGGCACCAAAATAATTGATCAGAGTTTCAAAACAGCTCAGCATATTGGGTGTTGGGTGCTTCTGTAAATCTGACCATTATTTGCTGCTTAATGGGAGCTGAGCACCTCTGAAAATCTGTCCCAAGCTGTGGGTGCTGAGTTCTTGAAAGTCTGGCCTACACCTCTTTTTAAAATCTGTCCCTAATGGCTAATTATTGCTGTCTACTGCACTGATAACTAGTGGGGAAAGAAACATGACACATAGTTTTATCCCCACTGTACACACGCAATAGAGCCTGATTCTTCCATAGAGCACAGGAACATGCTAGGATGCGGGTCTAGTTAAATATCATTTTCCAAATGGCATAGTCTTTGGGGTAAGAGTCATACTCAGCCCCCTAGGAGAGCTAGTACATCTAATGCTGTTAGCTGTAAACCTTACCCGGCACGAGGTGCACATGGAATAACAAAAGGTACCTCATGGCCTTCCCCTTTCAAGTGCACGAAACCCACCCTAATTTAAGAAAAAAATCTGGGTACTGGCATTGCTTTCCCTCTGCTGCATTTAAGGAATTACAGCTGGTAAATTCAGGATTCCTGTATACTAGTGAGCTGATGAAGCTTGCATTGTGTAGGATGCATTTTCTGTCCATGTACTTATATGTTGTTCTCTAAGGGGGTATAACACTGACCCCTGATTGTCTGGAAGACTGTATCCTTACATGCTACTGGGGATGCAGTGTTCAAAAACTACACGAAGCTTTGCAGAAACACGTCTATTGCTTCAGAATAAAGACTCCACAGGCACTAGAAGACGCTCTCTACAGCGAATATATCTATCGACAGCAGTATTTGTATCCTTTTATTTAAAAACAATATTTTGACAAACTATGCTAATTTTCTGGCACGGTGAGAATTGAGCCTCATGAGCAGTCTGCAGCTTTTGGCACCGTGTATTTATGAATGAATAAGATTGAGAATACTCTTAGTGCAAGTGCCACATTTGTCTTCAATTGCAGTGACATTGATTGTTTTCCTTTACACAAATAAAGCATTAAAAAAACCAACAAGGAAGAAAAATACTGTCAGTTGCCAGAAGATGCTCAAATTGCAGGCTTTGGCCCAGTGCCTAGATCTCGTTACCCACTGGTAGCTTTGTTGACTTTAGCTGATGAAGAAGACAGAGAACTATACGACATTGTGAGTAATTTTAGAATGTATAGCAGGGCACTGTACTGATGCTTTTGGATGCTTCAGAATGTACGTTAGGACTGAGAAGAAAGACTGGCTTGCTCTTCGCATGTTGGCCAAAAAGAGAATCTAGCCCTCACCTCTGCACCAATGGTGGCTCCCTAAACAGGGGAACCTGGGTGGGCCTGCTGTGCCTGGGGTAGGGATGAATGTATGTGTGGGCCATTCAGGAAGTGCTCACCCTCTGCACAACACAGAGCTCATATTTGTGAAGGTCTTTGTGTGCTAGCACATTGAAGCAGGGCATGAGGGCTAAGGAAGTGTCAGGTCAGGGTATCAAAAATTGTGCAAATCTTTATTTTCCCTCCTCGTGAAGGTGCTGTGGAGCCTTTGATTTGGTTTAGCCTTTGTAACTTCTGTGGGTCAAGAAGAGGGATTCACCCCAGTACCTGGCAGAACTATTTGGACTGATCTCTGGGGAGAGGATTAAGACTGTAAGAATTGCCATACCAGATCAGACCCGTTGTTCATCTTATCCAGTATTATGTCCCTGACAATTGCAACATTGGATGTTTCAGAGAAAGTTGTGAAAATCCCACAGTACATGGATACTCAGTAATCTACTCCCCAGGAAGATCTTCTCCTAATCCCTAATAGTTAGAGATTAGCTTAAATGTTGAAGCAAGAGGTTTAATATCCCTTCCAAAACTTTTTTTTTCCACAGAGGAATTGATTCTAGTTTCTGAGTGTCCAATGTGCAATATGTATATTTATTCAGTGTCTTTCTGAGTTTAAATGTTATACTTTGTTCCAATAGCTTTAGGTGCATGAACACTAATGTATATTGAGGGATACACATTTGAAGGCAAACTCCCCAATCCGCTTGACCTTCTCCACATACTACTATAGAAATCAGTCATGGGCAAAATAATACCCAGGAGAACTTACATATTACCTTTTCCAACTCTTTCTATGCCTCAGCTTCCTGCCACCCCACCATAAAGGCCTCAAAAGAACAATGTATCCAGCTCCTCCCCCAATCAGTACAGCCGAGTATGCTTATAATTCAGTTTAGTTTAATAAAGATAAACTGTAGATTTAACAAACTTGCAAGAAGGTTTCTTAAATTAACATGAGAAAGATGGATTGTTTAACATGACATTTTTTGCATCACTTACCATGGGGGGAAACCCACTTTCTTTTCTTTTCTTTTCTTTTTTCTTTTTTCCTTTTGTAGAAGTTTTTCTTCCTGATTCTTGTCATTGTCAAACACCCTTCAACTGGCCAAAGCAGCAGAAGCAGAATCCACTTGTACATTAAAAGCAGAAACAGATTCTAGACTTTTTCATGGTCCAAATGGAAGGATTAACTCTAACTTTGTTGCAAAACTTCAAAAATATAACCACTAAATGAAAATGGTAAATGCTGAAATATTCTTAATCAAAAACATTTTTGATATGTAAAAATCTTAAGGAAACAATTATATATTTAAGTCTTACAATAAATCCAAGGTAAACCTCTGGTATATTCCCCTGCAAACACATGCTTGTTTTTTTTTAATAGCTGTCACACAACTGGCATTTGTTGGTACATAAATAATGTGTGTTTTTTTTAATTGAGCATGGGATTGTAGGAATCATGAGTTTTCATGCCTCAAAGGTCTCATCTATGTGGAGAAAATTAAATGTATTTATCAGAAATGTCAGCTAATACATTTAAATATGTTTATTATTTAAAACACCACCAAATGTTTAAAAGACCACCAAAGACCACAGTGGGTTGACCATGACCTGACCCAATTTTGAATGCCACTGATATTGTCTACAATAGTTTAATTTATAATAGGTAGTGTTAATTTAAACACATTAGTTAATATGTTCTCAGTGTAGACAAGATCCAGGAGGGAGAATCCTATATAACGATGATACAGCTTGTAATTCCTGTGCTGTTACACTTTATTACTTACCAAGTCCTGGTGTGTAGCAATGGCCTGAAATTCATAGAATCATAGGCAGGGTGGGGACCTTGAGGGGCATCTAGCCTAGTCCCCTGCACTCATGGTAGTACTAAGTATTATCTAGACCATCTCTGACAGGTGTTTGTCCAACCTGCTCTTAAAAATCCCCAATGGTGGAGATTCCACAACCTCCCTAGGCAATTTATTCCAGTGTCTAACTACCCTGATAGGAAGTTTTTTCTGATGTCCAGTCTAAATCGCCCTTACTGTAATTTAAGCCCGTTGCTTCTTGTCCTATCCTCAGTGTTTAAGGAGAACAATTTTTCTCCCTCCTCCTTGTAACAATCTTTTATGTACTTGAAAACTTATCGTGTCTTCTCCAGATTAACAAACCCAGTTTTTTCAGTCTTCCCTCATAGGTCATGTTTTCTAGACCTCTAATCATTTCTGTTACTCTTCTGTGGACTTTCTCCAATTTGTTCACATCTTTCCTGAAATGTGGTGTCCGGAACTGGACACAATAACTCCAGTTGAGGCGCAGAGTAGAGCGGAAGAATTACTTCTTGTGTCTTGCTTACAACACTCCAGCTAATACATCCCAGAATGATGTTCGCTTTTTTTTTTTTTTTTGGCAACAGTGTTATACCACTCTTGGCACATCTTTTCCCGTAATCTTGTGGCATGGTGTTATTCTTTGGTCACTATCCTATGTCAAGCATTTCTTAAGCCTCTGGCCTAGTATGGCTAAGCTGACATTTTATAGGCCTCAGCCTGTAGGCTTTGCATTTCAATCCTACTTACTTAGGTACCTAATACATACTTATCCCTTCTGACTACTGGTCAACTTTATACTTCGATAATTCTACACTTAAATCTATTCAACATACAATGACTATAAATGACGTGACATGTTAGTTAATCAAAATATCACACAATAAATAAACGATAAATAACAATGAGGGCAGGGGAATCATACAGAGCAGTCTGGATTGTTTGGTAAGCTCAGCCCATTCAAACAAAATGTGTTTAAATACAGCCACATGCAAAGTCTTACATCAACAGATAAGGAGTGCAGCTCATGCCTAGTGGAAAGCAGTGACTCTGAAAAGGATTTAGGGTTTACAGTGGGTAAGCAACTTAACATGAGCTCCCAGAGCCATGCCATGACAAGACAGACTAATGCGATCCTTGGATGTATAAACACGGGAGTAGTGAATTACGCGTAAGTTGATGATTTTTACCTCTGTATACTGCATTGGTGAGACCAATAACTGTGTCCACGTTTTAAAAAGGAAGTTGAAAAATTGGAGAGGGTGCAGAAAAGAGCCACAGGAATGATTTGAGATCTGGAGAAAATGCATTTGAGAGAGGCTTAAAGAGCTCAATCTTTCTGATAAAATGAAACTGACTGAGAGTTGGTTTGATTACAGTGTGTGAGTACTGAGTGGGGAGAAAAATACCAAGGGTTAAAATGCTCTTAATGTAGTGGAGAAAGCAGAACAAGAACCAATGTCTAGAAAACTGAAGCCAGAGAAATTTAAATTAGAAATTAAGTACAAAAGTTAAGGTGATTGTTAAATCCACTAAGGGGAGTGGTGGATTTTCTATATCTTAACATCTTCAAGACTGGTTGCCTTTCTGGAAAATATGATTAAGCCAAATGCACATTATGCTTTAGTCAAACAAGTTATTGGGCTCAGTAACTAGGTGAAATTTAACAGCCTGTAGTATCCAGGAAGTCAGATCTAATGGTCCCTTCTGGTCTTAAACTCTGTGAATCTATATACATTGCTGCTTCTCCTGGGTTTTTTAGCAGCTTCTGGAACATGGAGGATAGTGAGAACCCTAACAGTATGTCTACACTGCAGTTAGACACCCACTGCTGGCCCGTGCCAGCTGACTCAGGCTCGCGGGACTTGGGCTGTGGAGCTGTTTCATTGCAGTGTAGACTTCTGGGCTCAGACTGCAGCCTCAGCTCTGGGACCCTGCCACCTCACAGGGTCCTTGGACTCAGGCTGGAGGCCAGGCTTTAGGACCCTGCAAGGTGGGAGGGTCCCAGAGGTGAGGCTGAGTCAGAGCCCGGAAGTCTACACTGCAGTGAAACAGCCCTACAGCCCAAGTCCCACGAGCCTGAGTCAGCTGACGTGGGCCAGCTATAGATTTTTAATTGCAGTGTATAGATACCCATAGAGGGGTTGCAAACTGTTTTAAGGGATACTACCCAATATATTCTATTGTTCTATTATATATTTTTTTCTTGTGAACTAAAACATAGCTTTGGGAGTTTTGATAATGCAGCTGTAGACCAGGTCCCATTTATTAAGCGGGGATCTATGTAATAATCATTGCTTATTGCAAATCGACACAGTGTAATTGCACGAATAGAACTGAGACTGTTGGCTCTTAAATTATTGTTATCTAATACCAAATCTGTCATTCTGAGAATTAGGGGCATCTTGATGCCAAAACTAAACAAATGGATCACTATTAAGATGTAAAATGTACTGTGATTAAAAAAATGAGGCTCTAGTTGGCCCTGGGGGATAGTAAATGTAATTAGTATAAATACATATGTTTAATTCATTTAATCTCTGCATGCTTTATATTTGCATTAGCTAACTAGAGGTATCCTAAGTGCATGTCTGATCCCCAAGCTTGTTAAATAACTTCAAACAAAAAACATCTTATAGATTCCTTTTTCTTCCGAGAGCCTTGGAATTTGCAATTATATTGGGCTTCTCTCTCTTCTTTACAATCAGTTATGGTTGGTTGGTTGGCTGGTTGTTTTCTTGGCTCGAAAACAATACAGAAGCATAAAATACTATTATTGTCAGCAAAGTGACTGTAAAAATCATTCTGTGGTTCCATATCTTGTCCTTCTCAGTGACTTTTATGTCCAGTATTTGCTCTGTTTACAGGCTGAATGATGATACCTCTAAGTGCCATCTGGAATCTGAAAACCAACATCTAAGTGTTTTGTGGTAGCAGGGAGAACACAAATAGGAAAGTGTCAGTGGAGGTGTTCTCCCTGTACATCATCAGTAACAGACATTCTGCAATCAGAACTTAGCTGAAAGGTTGCTGCTATTGTCCAGGGCAGGATAGAATCCAGCCACAGAAGAGAAAGTCGTATTGGACTTGTACTATATACGGTTCTTTAAGGCCAGATTGTGATTGGCTTTTACTGGATACTCAAGGAGTTTCCCTCCCTCTCCCCCTCTTTGTGTGCCACTGTGCAAGAGCCAGTCACAATTTCAGTCATGCTCTCTCTGGATGAAATTCATTGCTGTGCAGAGGTCCAGCATGGGGCACATACAATAGTAAATAGTAATGTATTATCGTAGCATCTAGGAGCTCTAGTCATGGACCAAGACCCCATTGTGCTAGGTGCTGTACAGACACAGAACTTAAAGACAGCCTCTGTCCCAAAGGGGTTATAATCATCACTTAAGTCCCGAGTTAAGCAAGGTATTTAAGAAAAGGAGTACTTGTGGCACTTTAGAGACTAACCAATTTATTTGAGCATAAGCTTTCGTGAGCTACAGCTCACACAAAAGCTTATGCTCAAATAAATTGGTTAGTCTCTAAGGTGCCACAAGTACTCCTTCTCTTTTTGCGAATACAGACTAACACGGCTGTTACTCTGAAAGGTATTTAAGCATTTGCCTACCTTTGACTACGTGTGCTTAAGTGTTTTTCTGGTTGGGGCCCAAGTCCATTAGCTGGGAGCAGTAGTAGGATAATCTCTGTGGATTAGCCACAGAAGAAGTTACGCAGCACAGAGTGGCTGTAGAATCTGATGCTTGGATTGGTCTGTTTGATCACATGTTCAACAGCTATATGGGACAGTACCGTAAGCAGCCCTTAGAAACAAGACAAACAGGCTATGAAGAGAAATAAACTGAACCATATACTTGTTTTACCTTGTCTAATCTCTTAATAGACTCCCTGTTATTTGTATGTGATGTACATGTCACTGCATGTATATAAATCAACAAGCCATACACATGAAAGGGGAGAGTGCTAAAGAAAACTTCTGTTTTTAGATTTCAATGGTGTCCGTAATTCATATTCCCGATGAGAGTTACAGACTTTCCTGCAGAATATTATATCAGTATCTACTTCTGGCCCAAGGTCAATTCCATGACCTTAAGGTAAGCTGTATTCTGAGTCTTACTTCACTCTGACTGCAATATTCATTTCGTTTGTGTAGACTACAGTTACCCTAAATTGGTACAGTATCTGGCTTTTTCAGTCTGTTATTATGCAAGGAACTGGATGATGGTTAAATTTATCTTGTCACTAAATTAGTTCCATGCAGACTTACAATGCAGCCTACGTTCGTATCTGGAAATATCTGAACTCTCCTACAGAAATCCCTTATTGTTATATATTTATATTCCAGGCAACCCCAGGCCCTCCTGATTTATCAAAGTGGCAGTAACAGATAGATAGGAATAATAGCTGCAAATATTATAGAGTATTCAGAATGGGCCTGATGCAAAGCCCATTGAAGTCAATGAAAGTGCTTCTGTTGACTTCCATGACTTTGGATCAGGCCCAGTGAGCAGCATAAATTCAGTATGCTGAAAGCAAACATAACTTGTTATGATCACTTCTAAAGCCTTTGTTTTTATAGTATAACAGTAAAATATAATATACTTAATACACAGATAATGTCTATACAGTATCCATGAATTATAAAGAATGGGCCAAATTCATTCCTTGATGGAACTCAGTTGACTTGAAGTTTAAGCCACGAATAGATTTGTCTCAATAAGTCCAGCAATTTGTGTGGTAGATATTTGCTTCACATAACCCACCCTAAAAAATTCCCATATGCTTTATTTGGGGGAATTGTTACCACATCAAACATACTGTTGGCAATAAACAATAATGGATCTGCATAATTGCTACAGTTTTGAATTGTATGTACAAATGTGTGTTTATATACACAGATATACACTCTCTGTGTATATGCAAAAAGAAAAGGAGTACTAGTGGCACCGTAGAGACTAACAAATTTATTTGAGCATGAGCTTTCATGAGCTACAGCTCACTTCATCGGATGCATTCAGTGGAAAATACAGTGAGGAGATTTATATACACACAGAACATGAAAAAATGGGTGTTATCGTACACACTGTAAGGAGAGTGATCACTTAAGATGAGCTATTACCAGCAGGAGAGCGGGGGTCTCTAAGGTGCCACTAGTACTCCTTTTCTTTTTGTGAATACAGACTAACATGGCTGCTACTCTGAAATCTGGTGTATATGGTATCCCAACTGCTTTTTTAAATAGAATATAAGAGCAGGTTTCCATGCAGATAAGTCAATAGCCAGATATCTTCAAAAAGTTCTATTTCCCCTTGCAATTGAACACTTTAGGAAGTTTAATGTAGACTTCAGTGTTACTCATTCTCTTAATGAGTCAGGTGTTCCTTTTCCAGTGCCTAGGAATTATATCTTTGACATATGTCAGTAATGCTGTTGTTTTACACACAATGTTTATATAGTATCATAAGTGTTAGGTAGTTCTTCGTAAACACAGATCCTTTGCAAACATGAAAGACTCATTCCCCTGCCCTGAAGAACTTGCAGTCTAGATAAAATAAGACAGGAAAGCACAAGAGATGATAAAATGTGGTGGATTTGAAGGCAGAGAGAGTATGTGCTTGGTAGAAGAGGTTAGGGACATAACTCCAGGCCTATGGAACAGCATGCTAGAAAGTACAAAGCCTTGACCAGAACCTCATCCATTGTAAACCTGTATAGCTCCACTGAAGTCAGTGAAGTATGCTGATTTGTGGCAGCTGGGGATCTGGTCCCTTATCTCTAATTTTCCCCTTAGTGTTTCTGCACCTCTTTATCTTCCCCAAATATCCATAACTGAAGTCAAGGGAGTTGTGTCCCGTCACTCCAAGGCTGAATTTGAACTTGTGTTGAACTTAATAGGAAGCATGTGTGTAGAGAGAAGAAAGGCCCCATTAGTTCGCCTTTGATCTATTGTAGATCACATTAGAATATAAAGACAATGTGCAGTTACTGAATTCTGCTGAAACTTGTTTGTGTGTGTTTTGTCCATAGCAACTCTTTATGTCTGCAAGCAGCAGTGTCCCGCCCTCGAGCAATGCCTCTGGAGACAGCAGCACTGACAAAAGCTTGCTGGAAAAGGTTGGACTGGCCGAAGTTGAATCAGAATTACATGAGGAAAACAGTAAAGACTGTGTCGTCTGCCAGAATGGAACAGTGAACTGGGTCCTCCTGCCTTGCAGGCATACGTGTCTGTGCGATGGGTGTGTGAAATATTTTCAACAGTGTCCAATGTGTAGGCAGTTTGTTCAAGAATCTTTTCCACTTTGCAGTAAAAAGGAGCAAGATAAAAATGAACCCGAACACAGTTTCCAGGATGCTCCCCACGGAGCAGACTTATAGTGGAAAACCAAGAATGATCAAGTTATACTCTCAAATGCGTGATGTAGAGCCTAAAGCATTTTCTGTCCATGGAAAGATCTGCAGTGTAACTTTATGGTTTTGCTGGTAGTTACTAGACCAATTTAAGCATCCTTTTCACATCCATACTGCATACAATTGCTAGAACACTGCATATACACTGGTAATATGGACAGAAGAAGTCTGTAGGAGATGTATGAAGAATGAGTTTTTTGATAACTGCTTACTGGATGTTCATGAAGTATTAGAGATTATTTTGACACATAGATTTAGGTGAGCTAAACATTAAAAAGAAAAGAACAAAGGCTTACATATAACTGAAACTGAAAAATACTTTTCACATATATATATATATATATATATATATATATATATATATATATATATATAGGCTTTTAAATGTGAAGTTAGAAGAAAATATCATTTTAATCCTGTATACTTTAGATATTTAGCACTTTAAAGAATGAAAAATGAAGGAAACCAAATATTTAAGAATCTGTTCTTAGTTTGGGTATAAATCAGTATGTATTTATTTTGTATCTGATGGACTTGGCCATGGAAAGTGCTGGGCTGCTCAACTCCTGTTCAAGTTACTGGGAGTTAAGGATATTCAGGTCATTAGTGGCTCTGGACCTCTTGTAATTGTATTTTGTTTCTACTGCTTTGGAAGAGATTTTCTGTGTGCACGGGGCCTGATCCAAAGCCCCTTGAAGTGATTGGAAATATTCCCATTGATGTTAGTGAGTTTTAGTTCAGGCCCCTACTGACTATTAAGCAAATAGAACATCTAAGTGTGCCCACTGTGTATAGAGTTTCATACTGCACTTATAGGACTTTAATTCTTGTTAGTGTGACAGCTATGGATGATGAAGGGCTAACTTTTGCAAGGAGAAGAGACTAATTATTTTGCAGATGACATTAGTTTGGCAGCATGTCATGTTCCATAGCATGGACAGCCTAGTGTGTGGGGTTGCCATCTCTCCCATATCTTTCATTACCTCTGCGTGGATGAGAACAGGCTAATCATATCACTTCCCTCATATCACTAGTAAGAAAAAGAGCTGAAAGACAGCAGAAAACACAGTTGTCTTCTTTCAAAAAGTAAAATAAAATAAAAATAAAAATGGGTGTTGAGAAGAGAAATGATTCTGTTCACTTCTTAATACGGGAAGGGGCTAATGTAATTCAGGGTGATGTAACTTCTAGGCCAAGACTTCTCATCTGGTGGGATGAGACACCAAAGTAAAAATAGCAAACTCCCACCCACACAAGGGAGACAGGGGCTTGGAGAGAAGGAGCCATTTGCTCCCTCCTCCTTGTTCTGCCACTGCTCCACCAGCCGCTCCATTCTCAGAGCAGTTTCTCAGGCCTCCCCCTTCCCTCCACACAGCACTCACTCTGTAGAGAGAAAGCATGGCTTCAAGAGGCATCTCCCACAGCCTCTTCTACCGGTGCTGCCCTGGAGCTGAGCACTGTGCGCAGAAGGAATCCCCAGTCCAGAGCCCTAAATTATCTGCAGTTTCTTGCCATGACTCCAAATGCAAAAACCTTCATGATCGGAATGGATTATGGGTGCTGGAAAGTCATGCCAAGAAGCCATGGGTGGTCTTCGGGAGGAAGGGGGGTGTTTGATAGACAATGCACTAGGCCACCAGTGATTTATTAGGAAGTGGCATGGTTTATTAAAGTGAGTATTGGGATTGCCTCTAGAATTCTAATCTCAGCTCCCCCCTCACTCCCTTGGTAACTTTAAGGGAGCATCACTTGCACCATGTATCAAACAGAGATAACAGCCATGGGTGTTGTGAGGATTGAATAATGTTTGCAAAGAGCTTTTGAAAGTAGAGAGTGCTGGCTGGATGCTAAGTATTATTATTTCGAATTTAACTGTGTATTGAGTATGAGAACATCCCTCACCACACAGGTGCACTCCCAGAGACAAAGTTGCAGTGCCTCAGAGCCACTTGTCTGCGATTCCCTGAGCAGGGTTACCCCCTTTGAACATTGAGCCTCCTGTGCCCTGCATTACAGATGCTCTCAGAAGCAGTGATGACGTGATCTTATGCAGTCTCTGGCCAGATGATGGCCACCCACCAGGGTTTTACATCGATCAGACCAGAGCATATTTTAAAGTGGTAATAGTTCAGCATTTACAGATAATCACAGATGGCTGATATGGTAATACATAATGAGAAAGCGCCCCAAGCTCTCAAGTAATGGACATCATAAATCCTATGGGCCTCATGTTCCTTTCTATTATACAGCCTACGGGGGAGTAAAAGGGATGGAATGATGGCATTAACCTCATGGAAAGGAAGGAGTAGAACTACGCGGCATGTTCCCGCACTTCACTGAGTCTGCAGGTGGCCGCCTGAATCTGCTTCACGAAGCTGGGACCGTGCAGTTTTCAGGCATGGAGCAGTGGCTGTCCCCAGCATGTTCCCCTCTAGACCCCACAGATTCTTGAGTGGAATTTCACAGCACAGTTAATGAGGGATTCCCCCAGCATCACTCTACTTTGCAGCTGCCACTACCCAATGTCATCCTGGTTCCTGATGCTGTTTTGTGGTCAGGAGTCTGGGGGCCTGCAGAACAACATAGCTGGGTGGACTCTTTATGCGGAAGTCCCAAGATTCCCAGGACTAGCCCCTGATTTTCCTGGAACTCAGTGCAATTTGGGGATTTTCCCCTCCAGCCTGTTCCAGGAAACCATTTTGCTCAAGAGGCCCCTAGACACCTGCCCCTTCAGACAGTTTAACTTCATTTTCCCGTGTCCACTGGCTTTTTTCATGGGCATGTAGTACCAGGCCATATAACATTAGGGGCTGGATCTCCCAAAGTCCTCAGCAATGTGGACTAACTGCTCCCATTGAAGCTAATGATAAATCTCTCTGTGACTTCAATGAGAGCAGAGTTCGGCTACCACTGAGCACTTGAGGAAATCCCATCCCAGATACCTATTTCTGGCATGAGCCGAAGTGGCGCGTTTCAAAGCTGTTACAGAAACAGTTTGAACCAAACTCTTCCTCTGTCCATGATGACATTTCATGTCCTTCTACAAGTCCCACTCTTGGAGTCCCAGAAAGAAGTTTCTGAAACCCACTTTCCTGATTTGAGAGCTGTTCCTTTCAGCCTCGGGATGAGGTCAGAGCTCTGAAATGGCACTGGGTTTGCAGCTGGGGTTTCTCCCCATTAAGTATTTTGACTGGACTTCCTCTGACTGGTGAAGGAACATCTGTGTCTACCTCAGACAAGAATAACACACAGGGATATTTCCCAGTTACCTCCCACTCTGTTCAAGTCTCATCATTGTGACAAGGATCTTGGTCTACCAAATTGAATATCTTCACAAGAAGTTTCAGGGGGTAGCCATGTTAGTCTGTATCCACAAAAACAACAAGGAGTCCCGTGGCACCTTAAAGACTAACAGATTTATTTGGGCATAAGCTTTTTGGACATGCATCTGAAGAAGTGGGTTTTTTTACCCACAAAAGCTTATGTCCAAATAAATCTGTTAGTTTTTAAGGTGCCACCGGACTCCTTGTTTTTTTCACAAGAAGTGTTTCCCCTCAGCCCCTTACTGCCTGATTATACCGGTAGTTTTTCTTCCTTGATTCAGGGGCCATTTATTTATTTATTTATTTATTTTACAGACACATCTAGAGACACCAGCTGAGATCTGGCCCCATTGTGCTGCGTGCTGTGAATACACATAACCAGCTCGGAACAGCTAGCAATCTACATAGACAAATACAAATACAGGTGTAGAGAGGTGAGCTGATTTGCTTAAGGACGCATAGTAGGTCAGTACCATGGGCGGCGGGTGACCTGCTGGCTCAGGGAGGCTAGCCCCCTCCCCTCCCTTTGGCTGCAAGCCTCTCCCCGCCCCGGCTCGCCAGGCTGGGTGACGTCCGGCCCCCGGCCCTAGAGTGCCAGAGAAGCAGCACACAGCCCCCCCAGTCCCCAAGCACCAGGCGGGCAGCACACAGCCCCCCAAGCGCTGGGTGGGTGGTGCACAGCCCCCACCCCTAGCGCAGAGTGGGCAGCCCCAGCGTCCGGGGGCCCCTCAGCATTTGGAGGCCCCAGCAACCCCAAGTCCCAGCCACAGGCCAGCCACGGCCTCCCTAACCTGGCCCCAGCCCCAGCACGCTTCCCTGAAGACGAGTGACCAGCCTGCCTGGGCTGGGGCCAAAAGGGAAGGGCATTAGGGCAAGCAGGAGGGGGCCTTCCGGGCAGAGCGTGGGCCGGGCCACACCAGGCTCTTTGGGGAGGCACGGCCTTCACCTACCTATGCCATGTGCCGCCCATGGTCAGTACCAGCTCTTGGAGGAGAACCCAGGCATCCTGAGTCCCACTCTAGTGCCCTGTACATCAGACCACACATGAGCGATTCCTCCCTGCAGTATAAGGGCTGGTTTACACAGTGGTTTTGTATTACTTTAACTTTGTCACTTTACAAATCAGTATAGTTAAAACTATAACCCCCTCTAGAGAATGCAGTTATACCAGTGTACAAGTGCTTATTCCCTTATAGCTTATTCTTCTTCAAGTGCTTGCACATGTCCAACGGATACCACTAAGGGAAACATCTCCGACAGCTGTGCTCAGGGCGCTCGCACACCTAAATCAGAATGGACACGTGCAACACATCTCAAAGAACATGTTACAAAAGTAGGTAACCGTTTGTTCCTGAACATTTATGGGAATAATCTATGCTACTGTAGGCACCTTTACAGCGACATAACTGCATCCACACTAAGGAGGGGGTTGTAGTACTTTAATTAGGTCAGTTTCTAAACAGATACAGATAAAGCTGTCTATTAACAAGTCCTAAGACTGGCTGATGCCTTACAACTCAGGCTGAGAATTTAAAATGAAGTAATCGCCAGCCAGGGCTTTTCCAATTAGATTGATCAAACGTGTCCTGTTTATAATGCCCTCAGCCTTTTACTTTCCTCGAGAAGATGGTCAAGAATATAGTTAGGGGGAAAAAAACAAACAACTTAATGGATATATAACAACAACCCCTGTGCTGCCCAGGGAGGAGAAATGTCCCCATTTATTTTGAATACATGTGGAAGGCCATCAGACATCCTATCATTGGCCAGCATCCAACCCCATCATCTGTCTGCCGCAGTGAGTGGATAACCCAGGCTTTGGTTCCATGGGCTTGTTTCTGTGTATTTCCATCTGGTGCAAGGAATGTGCCATGGAGAGTAGCTGAGGGACAGCTGAGTTTGGGTATTGGAGAGGCAGCATTTACCATGAATGGGGGTGTATAAATACGTTACTGTTTACGACCTATCCGTAGGGCGAACAACATGTGATGCACAATTTGAGCTGAACGCATGGGTACCAATGTAGGCAGCCCTTGGAGGCTTACACATGTGAGCATCAGGTCTTATTTGTGAGGCAATCCAGCAGGGCATTGCCCAGTTTGCTGTTTGTACTGAGCTTCTGGGCCTGTTGTCAAGCAGAAGTGCCAGCCACCACTTATGCAGCTCTGTTGAGGAGTAACAGAAAAACAGCAAAGAGTGCAAAGAGACTTTATTCTTGGCAATATTCTTGAAACAGGAGTGAGTCCTAATTTAATATATCCAGCTTCGCTACAGACTCTGTGAGAGGTCCCTGCAGAACAGGATTTAACAATCTTGACTCTATCTCCCATCTGCATGCTGCTTCCTAAGCATAAAGTGGCCTTCTTATCCCAGTTGCTAATCTAGTTAATCTGTTCACAGCCAAGACCCTCTTTAACCCTCACTTCTACCAGACATTCATGAAACAGAAAAATGTCACTCAAAATTATTTGTTCCTCTGGGCTCCTCAGTGAGTCTTGTCTTCTTATTTCCATTGGGTCACATTCGGACACTTAGCCTGCTCCTCTGTGCAGACCTACGCATACCATAAGTAGAACTGGTTGAAAACTAAAAACTAGTTTTACAACAAAAGTGTCAAATTTCAACAATGATTTAATTTGAAAGGATTCAGAATAGACAAATTATTCACATATTTGAAATTTTGCAGGGATTTCTTTTAATCAAACTTTTTTCCACATTTTTTTATCAAAATGGTGTTTGGCATTTTTTCAGGACCTGAGCCCAGTTTTTATTAAACAATCAAACAAACAAACTCCCCAATAACCAGTTGAAGAATATTTTTGAATAAAATATACAAACATTTTCACACAAAATGAAAATTTTGGACAATGTTAACAATTTATCATGAAAAAAAATCCTTTTTTGAAAAAAAGGGGAACGCAACACATAATTAGACTGTGGAACTCACTGCCACAATATCCCATTGAGGCCAAGAACTTAACAGGATTCAGAAAGACTGGATAATTATATGAATATCAAGAATATCCAGTTATAATAATTCATGATAACACAGATTTTGGAAGGTGTATTAAGCCTCCTGCTTCAGGACTTAAGACAATATCTATTAAAGAGCTGAAGAACCTGAGTGGAGGACAGGTTATCTCACAGCTGCCTTCTGATGCATCTGCTGTTGACTGCCATCAGAGACCAGCAACTGGATAGGTTATGTGAGTGATCCAGTCTGGGAGCTCCTATGGAATTTCCCCCTTAGATTATAACCACTTTGCAGCAGGGATGGCCTTCGTTCTCTGTCTCGTACAGTGCCAAGCACGTTACCAGCATTTAACTAATAATTAATTAAGAAAGCACTGATTGTGCTTGGTGCCACCCTCATTTGTTTACCAAGATCTAGTGGGCCAAGCTTCCCAAGAGAATTGCTGGCACAAAGGGGCTGTTACATGAGTGATTTCCCAGCCTGTGCAGATTTCTCAGCCCTTTGGGAACAGCTGGGCCCAAGGCCTCAAGCATTCAGTTGAACAGTGCCTCAGGAGAGATCAGCGTCTTGTTTCACCAAGCCCATCTGCCTGCAGCATACCCACATTCAGCTCCGACTCCTCAGACAAACTGCTGTCACTACCAGCAGAGCTGACTGGAGATGTTTTGAAAAATCAGACTACTATGTGTAAACATGATGAGAGGATATGGGAGATAGCCATCTTGCCACCAGGCACATACGGTGCAGGCCTATGCACGAAGGCCGCAATTCTGCAAACACTCATGCATGTGCTTGACTTTAATGGGTCTCCTCAGCTGGGTACAGTTAAGTGCGTGCAAAAGTGTTGGCACACTTGGGGCCCACACTTGTGTTTAAATGTAGGGGGACAGTTGAAGTTGGAAGCTCAAAATATGATACCCGCCCTCTTTAAATAAATGTATCAGAGCCCATTTTTCCTTAGCTCCTTTTAATCAGGGATTGCGCAGATCACCATATTAGACAGCTGTCCAGAACATTTTTGTGAGGGGTGTTTTGTATGACCGGTAGGTCTATTCCTTTTGTTTAAGCATCAGTAGCCCAGTTCTCATGAGCAACCTTATACCAATGAATTACCATGGGCTTATGGCAGAGACAAACATTCCGTGAAAGGCTGTGTCAAGGTTCCTCCCCCACTCTGAACTCTAGGGTACAGATGTGGGGACCTGCATGAAAAACCTCCTAAGCTTATCTTTACCAGCTTAGGTCAAAACTTCCCCAAGGTACAAAATATTACCCCCGTTATCCTTGGACTGGCCGCTACCACCACCAAACTAATACTGGTTACTGGGGAAGAGCTGTTTGGACGCGTCCTTCCCCCCAAAATACTTCCCAAAACCTTGCACCCCACTTCCTGGACAAGGTTTGGTAAAAAGCCTCACCAATTTGCCTAGGTGACTACAGACCCAGACCCTTGGATCTTAAGAACAATGAACAATTCTCCCAACACTTGCACCCCCCCTTTCCTGGGAAATGTTGGATAAAAAGCCTCACCAATTTGCATAGGTGACCACAGACCCAAACCCTTGGATCTGAGAACAATGAAAAAGCATTCAGTTTTTTACAAGAAGACTTTTAATAAAAAATAGAAGTAAATAGAAATAAAGAAATCCCCCCTGTAAAATCAGGATGGTAGATATCTTACAGAGTAATTAGATTCAAAAACATAGAGAACTCCTCTAGGCAAAACCTTAAGTTACAAAAAAGATACACAGACAGAAATAGTTATTCTATTCAGCACAATTCTTTTCTCAGCCATTTAAAGAAATCATAATCTAACGCATACCTAGCTAGATTACTTACTAAAAGTTCTAAGACTCCATTCCTGGTCTATCCCCGGCCAAGATGACTACAGACAGACACAGACCCTTTGTTTCTCTCCCTCCTCCCAGCTTTTGAAAGTATCTTGTCTCCTCATTGGTCATTTTGGTCAGGTGCCAGCGAGGTTACTTTTAGCTTCTTAACCCTTTACAGGTGAGAGGAGCTTTCCCCTGGCCAGGAGGGATTTCAAAGGGGTTTACCCTTCCCTTTATATTTATGACAGGCTGGAACTCTCATTCATTCACTATAGACGTGTGATGGTCCATGAGGCAGGGGTTAACAAAACAACCACTTGACAATGATTTGGGAATAGGTGAATTATGACCACAGCCTATCCTGCTGACAACTACTGCCTCACCATCTCCATGTGCTCCCTCTCTTTGGTGCATTTGCTTGTCATCTCTTGTCTGATATTAGATTGCAAGCGTGTCAGAGCAGGGACTGTTTTTTTGTTCTGTGTTTGTACAGCGCCCAGCACCAGGAGGCCTTGATGCACGGTTGAGGCGTGTAGGTACTGCCAGAACAGAAATAATAATAATCATTAATAATAGAAAAATAATTCACTGCCTCATTCACTGTGGATTTGGAGGGATTGCAGGCTATGAATATGGGCTGCACATTGAACGATGAGGATAAAAATAAATCATGAACGGCTATCTCATCCAACTTGTGCACTGAGAGTGAAATTTAGCCCTGTTCAGAGAATAAGAATAAGGCTCATCCACCTCTGAAACTTAAATCATCAAAAAATAAGGCTTCCAGAGGACTTAAGTAGGGCCCAGACCTTTTGTCAACTCTCTCCATGGGGTTGAATTTCACCCATAATGAGACAGGAATCCTTCAGGAAAAAATAGCTTGTGATCATGTTAAGGACTGTGTCATAATGCACAATGGGGAGGCGTTAAGGTTGTTTTTTCTGACTTTGTGGGCTTGACTTTGCAAGTTTATGATTCTTTTACTGTAGTTCTTTGGTATAGATTTTTGTATGGAGTATATATTTTAATTTCAGAATACAAAGTGGTTTAAACAGAAAGCCCTGGCATTTGGTTGACTGTTCCCTGTCCACCATTCCAGTAGTGAAGGCAGGAGGTTCTGTAGTTCATTATTTTATTATGCAGATACTAATGTTGTTATTAATGTTGGGTTTTAGTGAGATCAGACCTGGGTTCTGATGTGATGGACACCATGGTACACATCTACGTACATAGATATGCTGTCACATAGTGTCATCTGAGGTGAGCAATGGTTTCCATTTAACTCATATTAGAAATTTTTTCCTACTATCTGGGCATATTAGGCACATAAATACCTTTGAAAATCTGGGCCATAGTGATGCATCATTTGAGCTGATTGTTTCCAGCCAATTATGCACCAGGGTATTTCTTTTGAATGTAACAATAACACTTCTGTTTTAAAAATTGCCATAAACACCTACAGTCATGATTAAAAAAGCATATAGGTATAACAATAGCACGGCAGTGGTTTGGCTTCCTACTGTGGGTCAGCCCCATATTTCTTTTTATAAGGGTATGTATCTCACCAGGGCATTGTGGGTTAATTAATTAGTGTTTATCAAATGTCCTGAGCTCCTTCAGATGATAGGTGCAATGGTTTATGAATAATGGTGATAATTATTACTTTATTTACTTGTGTTGCAGAAGGGCAATAGATTAGTATTTCCACAAATGTGGCAAAATGTAAAACTTCATCGGAGTAGCCCCGAACCCAAGATCAGCCATTGGTAAAACTGTGCTATGTAACTATGAGCGAACTCTTGATGTTAGGTGTTCTGTCTTGAGCTCATTGTACTATGGATGAATATAGTTTATTATCCCTTGTAATATGTTCCTATGCAAGATGTGCACACAAACCCAGCAGATGGTGTATCCTCTCAGCTCCAGTTGCCATTCGTCAACACGTTATAACTGTATGAGTTCTGTCAGCACCAACATAAGGAAATGGGAGATTCTTTGATTGACCATTTATTATGACTGAGTTATAGGTTTAACAGATGGCTCCATTTTGTTGGCAGGGAACATTTCATGTTTGTTTAATTAGCTGCAAGTCATATTGAAAACTATAGCATGTTACATGCGGATACATAAGCATGTCTGTGAGATGGATCTTTCGTGCGGGATGTATAGGGAGTTGTTGGAAAGTGCATTTCATACAACAGAGTTCCTGACTGGATTTCGTATCCTCAAATATAAACCTCCTGAAAAATGGAGGCTAGTGCATTCATTGGTTGACTAGAAGTCCTAACTAATGGGGAAGATAGACATGGAGAAAGCACTGTGCTAGGTTCAATTCCCAGTTCAGCCACAGACTACGTGTTTTTGCGTAAGTCACTTAACTTATCTGTGCCTCACTTTTTCTAGCTCCTTCCCTGCCACACGGAGGGGAGGATAGTGACTCCTGCTGCTTAGGTTCCCTGTTTGAAAAGCACTGTAAGACCCTGAGATGGAAGAGGCCGTTGAGGTGCCCATGGTATTACGACGATGAAGCACAAGCAGCGCATGGAGTCCATGGTTCATATTTTTCCGCTGTGCTCCCTTGGGAGACAAATAATTAAAACTTTCGTGTATTTGTACAGAGTTCTTGTCAGATTTCCACTTCTGCGTTTGAAATATTTGTTGAATTCTTTAATGTACATGCAGTGCAGTGCTCAGGCTCCTTCTGCTTGGGTTTATTTATTTTGTCCAGCAGCCAAGTACTAGGTACACTAAAATCTGTGGAGTAAAATCAATATCCTGAAAGCCAAATCTTGCCCTCTGTTACACCCCTGCAGCCCCACTGTACTCAGTGCTGAGTTAAGCCCTCTATCCCTATTGATTCAATAGTGTTGCAGTGGCATAACTGAGAGCAGAAGTTGACTTAGAGAGTTTGGAACATAAACATCAGAATCAGAACTACTTCCCCCAGTGTTCGTGCCTCAAACACCTACGGGGTAAACTGTTATTGATTCTGTACTGAGTAGAATCAATGCACCGCATTGTCAGGAGGCAGTGCTGATCTAGTGACTTGGGGTTAGAGCTGAGAATCAAGCAACCTGGATTCTGTTCCTGGTTCACTGTGTGATCCTGGGCAAGCTGCTTCACCTCCTGCCTCAGTTTCCCCCATCTGCAATACAAGGCAAAGAAATTGTGCATGTCTGTAAAGTGCTCTGAGAGCTTTACATGAAAATGCTATGTAAGGGCAAAGCATTATTATCATGGGTTGTTCCGCTTTCTAACACTCCAGAATGGCTCCAGGGAAAAGCAATTGGCCACTATGGCAAACCCTGATCTCCTCATCTTCTTTGCAGGACTCCTTTTGGGAGACTAGGTGCTTGTGTTCCACAGAACAGGATGCAGAGGAATGCTTCCCATCACCGGGGTCATTAGAGAGACAAGGTGGGTGAGGTGATATCTTTTACTGGACCAACTTCTGTTGGTGAGAGAAACAAGCTTTCGAGCTTACACAGAGCTCTTCTGCAGGATACAAGATACTACCTCCCCCACCTGGTCTCCCTAATATCCTGGGACCAACACAGCTACAACAATACTGCATGCATCAGTGTCATTGGCATTTGCGCATGCTCCTCTCCCAGGCTCAGTCATTTGCAGACAGACAGACAGACAGACGGCAGTGTGGGATGGAGATGTGGTTGCAGTAAGACAGTGGGCGTGAATGTATTAACCCTGAACTGAGAATGACAAAAGCTAGATCTATACTAGAGACTTTTGCCGGTATAGCTATGTCCGTTGGGGGTGATGTTTTATGACATTTTTATACTGGCAAAAGGCTTACTGTCAACTCAGCTTTCCTGGCAATGCTTTTGCCAATATAGCTTATTTTGTTCAGGGAACCGCTATAAGCTGCGTCTACACGAGGTATAGACTGGTATTGTCACACCGCCTCGCTACACTGCCAAAGCTTTTCTAGTGTAGACTAGGCCTCAAACACCAGGGAGATAAATAGTCCTTACTGAGTTAATGCCATCAACCCTTCTAATACAGCTGCTGGGATGGCACAGATAGCACTGTCCCCAGACCCCTCCATGGGCTCTGCGTGTACTATACTGGTCTACACTACAAAGTTAGGTCAATGTAAGTCACCTTGTGTCAACCTATATCTGCCTATGTCTACACTCCAGTTTGTCTCTTGCTGAAGTGCTCCATTACAGCAGAGCATTAAAACCATCTCCTGAATGGTGCTGAGCCATGATCCACATACTGTGATGGATGCAGTGTGAGTGTAGACACTGTGTGACCTATGTTAACTCTAACAGTCCTCCAGCATCTGTCCCACAATGCCCCACACTGTCCACTCTGGTCACAATTGTGAACTCCGTTGCCCAGGGGTCACAGAGACCAGCAGCCACCCCCACTCCTTTAAAACCACCCCATGATTTTGCATGCTTCTTCCTGATTGCCCAGCCTGGTGACCTCAGTTAGGAGTTCTCCCTTGTTGTGTGCAACTGCCCAGCCTACCATAGTGGCTACACACTGCAGAGGAATCATAGAATATCAGGGTTGGAAAGGACCTCAGGAGGTCATCTAGTCCAACCCCCTGCTCAAAGCAGGGCCAATCCCCAATTTTTGTCCCGTATCCCTAAATGGCCCCCTCAAGGATTGAACTCACAACCCTGGGTTTAGCAGGCCAAAGCTCAAACCACTGAGCTGTCCCTGGGAGCTGCTGCTTGGAGTAGACAGGAGGTATTGGATCTCCAGGGCTGTGGGGCGACGAGGCGGTGCAGGCACAACTGCGGAGTTGTCAGAAGCACGCACACCTTAGGGTTGCCAGGTGTCCAGTTTTTGACCGGAAAGGTTTGACCTGGTAGAAAAGGGATGCTGGCAGCTCAGGTCAGCACTGTTGACTGGGCTGTTAAAAGTCCGGTTGGCGTGGGCCTGGCAGGCTCCCTACTCAGCTCTCCGCAGCTCCCGGGAAGTTGCAGGGTGTAGGGGCAGCCATGGGGGCTCTGCGTGCTGCTCCTGCCCTAAGCACTGGCTCCACAGTGTCCGTTGGCCCGGAACCGTGGCCAATAGGAGCTGCGGGGGTAGCATGCAGAGCCCCATGGCCGCCCCTCCCTCTAGGAGCTGGAGGGACATGCCAGCAACTTCCCAGGAGCCGCCTGAAGTAAGTGCCACCCAGAGCCCGCACCCCTCATCCCCGCCTACACCCCAACCCCCTGCCTCAGCCCTCCCACACTCCAAACCCTTCTGCCCCAGTCCAGAGACCCCTCTTACACCCCAAGCCCCTCATCCCTGACCCCACTCCAGAGCCTACACCCCCAGCTTGAGCCCTCACCCCCTCCCACACCCAAACCCCCTGCCCCAGACCAGAACCCCCTCCCACACCCTGAACCCCTCATTTCTGGTCCCACCCCACAGCCCACACCCCACAGCCGGAGCTCTCACTCCATCCCACACCCACACCCCCTGAGCCAGCCCAGTGAAAATGAGCGAGTGAGTGAGGGTTTGGGAGAGCGAGCGAGGAAGGGAGGGGGAATGGAGTGTGCAGGGACAGGGCCTCAGAGGGGGGGCAGGGCCTTGGGGAAGGGACAGGGCAGGGGGTGGGGCAAGAGTGTTCAGTTTTCTGTGATTAGAAAGTTGGCAACTATGAGCAGATTGCACAGGATGCAGGAGAACGGATACCACAAGGACCAACAGCAGACCCATGTGAAAGCCAAGGAACCGCAGCAGGTGTACCAGAAGGCCAGGGAAGCCAACAATTGACCCGGTGCTGAACCACAGACCTGCCGCTTTCACCATGAGCTGCATATCATACTTAGCGGGGACCCCACCACCCCTCTGCAGGCCACTGTGAATACCAAGGATCCTGAGACATAGACCCCTGCCATGAAGGGTAAGGAGGAGGAAGTGAACGGGGGCAAGTGACAGGAGAGCCAGCTATGCCGTGAGCCAAGTCCTGTTCAGGACACCACTGCAATCCCATCAGTCCTAGCGGCTGAGCACGGATGGGCCCGATGCTGGAGCAGGAGCCTCGGCTAAGTGTGTGAAATCATTTTCCATTACAATGTTTAAATGTACAGATGGCACCTGACCCCAACTTAGCAGAACCCAGCTATCAATTTTATTCGTGCTAGAAGAGGTCCTGGTACCGCAATGAGAGGTAGCACTGTTCTCTGCTTTTCATTCCCTTCTAGAGTTAGGTGGGCCAGGGTGTGTTGGGGTGTCGGGGAGGTGATGCAGAGCAATTTGTTTATGTGCACAGGGATGTCCCTTGAATCCTCCTGAGAGATCTCGATGAAACATTCAGGTACTCTGCAATCCTCTCCTGAAGGTTTCTAAGGATGTCAGCCTGTCATTGGGTCCACTCGCTGCATATGGCACCTCCTCCTGGCGGCTCTGGGGATTAGGTCTTGCCAGGTGCTGCCCTCCTCTGGTGGTGTCTCTTCCCGTCATCTCTTTCACCCTTCGGTCCCTCTCACTCCCAGAGCTGCAGCTTCCTGTTCGTGGCTTGGCCTTCCCCTTCCAGGAAAATCAAAGTCCTTCCAGACTAGCTGTCTGGCTGGTGTCTCCAATGCCCTGTGCCACTACCCAGTGGGTGGTAAGGGAATGCAGGCCTGCCCTTTAGACTGGGTTCCAGCCAAGCTAGCTGCTGTTTCCCTGGGCTTCTTTCTACTTCTCTGGCTTCCCCTTCTTTCTCAGTTTGCCAGCCTAAGGTCCCTCCTCTTGGGGAGTGGTTACAGATACTTCCTTATAGTCCTCGCTGCTCACAGCTCCTGGGCTTTATACAGGCCCATCCTGCTCCTGCCCAGCTGAGCCCATTTTCCCCACTTCTGAGCTGGGTTGCTCCCTGTCTCTCTCTTTAGGTGCAGCCTGGGCAGTTAATCGGCCTGCCTAGCCACTTTATCCCCTCCAGGCTTTGTGTGGGGTGGGCACTCCATCACACAGCTTTCTTTCTTTCTCTGCAGTAGGACACTTTCCCATCCCAGGCACCATTGCAGTAAACAAGCTAGCGGCATCCAAGCCCAGTCAGCTTCTAAATGCCAGCAACCACTGAGCTCTCTGTGCCTTTGTCACACTCAGGAATGAGATATCAGCTGAATCACCACCGCCTGTGGAAAACTGCCATTGCCCTGTACTCATACCCATGGAAATAGTGGGTGAAATTTTACTGTTTTGTGCAGCCGCACGATTCCCTTCTAATTTTCCTGGCCCCTCGCTCCTGGTGGGCCATACTCCCCATAGCTAAGACTGCAGAGTGGTGCTGTGCAGAGGTGCTCTGAAGCGTCTTGTTTAAAACTCTAGGGAAACAAGGGAAGGGAGTTCTGAAACCTAACTTTTGCTTGCCATTGTGACTGCAAATACAATGACACCTCTGTGTGTTTTATCTGTAGCTGCTGCCGTTGTAGCCTTGAGGGGCGGCTATAACCACTGGGATGTTTTTTCACTGAGGTCCAATCTTCTGAGTAATCAACGCCAGTGTCCCTTCATTCTGCCAAAAGCCCATTTAGCTGTCATTCTGCACCTGCTGAGCCAGTAGTTGACTCTTTCCTTGGTGCTGTCGAGGTGGCTGGTGTACAGTTTCATGAGGCCGGGGAGCAAGGGGTAGACTGGGTCCTCCAGGATCACTATGGGTATTTCAACATTGCCAATGGTAATTCAGCGGTCAGGAAAGAAAGTTCCTGCTTGTAGCTTTCTGAACAGTCCAGTGCTCTTAAAGATGGGAACATGCAGTGTAATTGTAGCCATGTTGACCCTAGGATATTAGAGAATCACGGTGGGTGACGTAATCTCTTTTATTGGACTAACTTTGGTTTGTGAAAAGAACAGGAGGACTCGTGGCACCTTAGAGACTAACCAATTTATTTGAGCAGAAGCTTTCGTGAGCTACAGCTCACTTCATCGGATGCACAAGCTTTCAAGCCACACAGAGCTCTTCTTCAGGTCTGGGAAAGATACTCTGAGCACCGCAGCTAAATGCAAGGTGGGAACAGATTGTTTAGCATAAGTAGTTAGCACATAGAATATGCTAAACAATCTGTTCCCATCTTCCATTTAGCTGTGACGCTTGGTGTTCCTTTCCCACACCTGCAGAAGAGCTCTGTGTGAGCTCGAAAGCTCGTCTCTCTCACCAACAGAAGTCAGTCCAATAAATGCTGTTACCTCACCCACCTCATTTCTCTAAAGATGCGAGTGTCACGCACTTCCCCTAACCAGCCAACGTTGATTTTGGTGGAGTGTCCCCAGTAATCCAATGCTTGCATAACCATAGAAAAGTTGTCCTTTCAGTTGCTGTACTCTGTGACAAGGGTGGCCTGGTGCCAAAATAGGGTGTAATAGAGTCCTCAGTGGGCTAGGGGGCCGAGTGGTTAGCACACGTAGTGCCACCTCCCAGTGGGTAGGTCTTGCGGTCCAGGCCCTCTTTTAATCAGAGGAGGGCAAGAGGCTTGGGTCCCTCTGGTCACAGGGCAGTGGTAGGGGAGCCCGGACCTACCCGCTCCACCAGGCTCTGACCCAGGGCCCTAGGAGGGTCAACAGTGCCTGGGCCCCGAAGTTGCCCTGTGAGTTACCCTCCCTGGGTCACTTCTTCCTGCTGCTTTCCTCTCCCAGCTTCCAGTTCAACATAAAGAGAAAAAGAAAGGGGAACCAAACTGCCTGCCCCAACCGGGCTCAGGAGAGTCATATCCCCTTGGGGAGGCTTTTCTGGAGCCCTTGTCAGCAAACTTCAGGGTCGATATGTCCTCCTCCCCACTTCTGAGCTGGGTTGCTCCCTTTTCAACCCTTCCTCCAATTGGAGCATGCTCTGCAGGGCTGGCAGGGTGGAGCTACCTGGGCCCAGTACTGTCCTTTAATCCTTTCTGGCCCCGTGTGGGGTTTGTACACCCCATCACACAGGGATATTCATGCCATCTATCACCCCCACCAAAGTCCGGGAACCCCACTGCTGCAAATCTATCCACCATGCCCTGCACAGTACTGAGAGTCACAGTCCTCCATAGCAAGAATAGATTAATGGCCCTGCACTCTTGCATGACAACAGCCCCCACAGTGGACTTTCTAGCTCCAAAGTCATTTCCTACTGACTAGTAGCATCCAGTGTTGCAAGCTTCCACAGTGCGATTGCCACTCACTTCTCCGCCGCTAGGACAGCTCTGATTTTGGTGTTGCTGTGCTGGAGGGGTGGGGTGAGCTAAGCGCACAGATCAAGGAACGTGGCCTTTTGCACTGAAAACTTCTGCATCCTCCCAAACCTGCATTATGATGAGATCCCACCAGTCAGGGCTTGGTTCTCAAGCCCAGAAGCAGCACCCCACCATCTGCAGCTGCTCCATGAACACCACCTTGACTTGGTTTTTGCTGTAGCCCACAGCAATCTGTCCTCCATGAAATCATCATATCTCCTGCTGCTGCATTTCTTCTTGTGGCTCTTCAAATACCGTTGTATCGTGTGTCCTGTGTTTGCAACGCTTACCACAATAGGGCAGAGCTGTGCAGGGTCCAACCTTCCGTCAGAGATGGCAGACAGCAAAATGTGCCACACAGGTGTGTGGGATTTTTAAAAAAAGCTAAAAAATTATGGGATATGGATGGCATTATGGGAGGGAGAAAGTTGCATGATGATAGCTTGATCACTGGCTCCTACTCGCGCCTGCATTACTCATTTCTGCCCCACTATGCATTGCCAGAATTTCCCAGGAGGCATTGTGCTGGATGATGGTGAGTTGCACACTGCGATACCTACCCATGGTGCACTGTAGTGGGCATCGACACGAGCACTCCTGCTGAGGACTATCAGCGCCGACAGAAGGAGTCAAGTATGCACATGCATGAGCAATATGCTAACTGCAGTGGCTTTACGCAGACATTACTTGCATTAACAAAAGTTTGTAGTGGAGACATGGTCATAGGCCCAGATCCCTAAAGCTGTTTAGGCTCCTAACTTCCACTGGTTTCAATGGAAGTTAGGAGCCAAAATACCTATGTGTATCTGGGTCTAAGGGCCAGCCAGCCCCACCCTCTGGGTCAACTGTGCCTTGCGCCCACTATCCTGTGGAATCAGGCCATGGCCCGTAATGTGCTGCCTCACCTGTTAAAAATGGGCCAGATGGAAGCTGTGGGTGTCACCCATTAAGTGCGTCCCTTCCTCTCTGAAGGCCACCATTTCAGCAGTGGTCCTGCACCCCCCCTTTGATGTAGCCTACTTCTTCCTGGCCCCACTCATTTCTACTGCTCCTCTCCCTGGCCCACCTTCCAGATCCCCTCATTGTCCAGATGCCTATTCCCCCCGCCCCCTGGGAACACCTACTGACTTCTAGCTCCCTATGGCCTTCCTTCCAGCTCCTTCTATGTCCAGTGGCCTCTCAAACATCCTTCCTCATCTGTCTCTCCTCTCCATTTGTAGTTGCCATGCTGTCTCAGCTGTCAGCTTTATTTTCCACTTGATCTAACCTCTCTCCCACCACTTCCCACCTCCTCCACCTTCCAACTGCAGCTTTGCACAATTACACCCACTCCTTTGGCTCACAGGCTGTTCCTTCACCACCCACCATTGCCCACCACCCCATCTGCGGCCCAGTTGTCATTCCAGAGCCCCTCTCTGTGTGGCATGATAAGAAAACACAAGCCATGGGGGATAGTAAAAGATCCCCTCTGTATACGATGCTATGATGTATGGGACCAAGCCCTGGGTTGTCCTACATCAAACCCCTTATTTGATCTTCCCAGTAGCCATCATTTTTTCTAACGGCTCCAAACTTCTTCACCTCCTGGACCTGCCTGGTACTCCAGAAAGCCCAACATCATCAGGGGCCAAGGGCACAGAGCATGTGGGGATTTGTGCTGCTGTGCTTCTGGAAAGGGAATACATTAGCCAGACAGTTCCCAATATATCTGCTTTGTAAATCTTGCCCAGAAACTGATATGTGAAGGTAGAGAGCGGAGACCAGAAGCTCACACCAAATACATGAGCTTCCCTGTTTAGGGGTGTCTGGTTATTACCAATATAGATCAGGTGGGCCTGCATTATTCCCGCCCAGTGTGTAGGACTTGGGAACACTCTGTTGTCTTACCAATCAGTGGTGTGTTTACTACTGCTGTCCACTAGATGGTGTTTTCCTCTAACAGCATCCAGGGAGTTGATTTGGAGATTATATTTTGGCGTTTTTTTAGAATACCGTTAATTTTGCGTGTGAATTTGCTGCTCATCAAAGGTGCTGGACCGACACTGGTGGAGATGGAAGTCCTCCATTTATCCACAGAACAGCTACCGGCATACCAGTTCAAATTCCCCCACCAGCCTGTGCCTGATGGGGGAACCGGTGCTAGGGACCAGACTCAGCCCAAGTCCACACTAGAAACTTTCGGCAGGAAAGCAATGTCAGCTAGGGATGGGAGCTTTGTGACATTTCTATGCTGCCAAAAGCCCTAGTATCGACACAGCTGGCATAAAAGTGCTTTTCACTTGCCAAACCAGAGTAAGCTCTACAAGGACAAGCACTTTTTTGCTGGTATAAGCTGCACCTATGCTAGAAAGGTTTTGTTGTTATAGGTATAATGACAACATTTGTAAGTGGAGGCTAAGGCTAAATGTAATCTCCTTGCCTTATAGGAAAATCCTACGGCATTTAAGTTTTTTTATAGGGTTGGGTTTTTGTTTGGCTCATCCTGTAGAATTTAACAGAAAATTAAATCCCTGAGGAAGAATTTTGTAGAATGGTTAGAAAGTCCAATGGGAAGAATGACATTCCCTACAAAATGACTATTCCACTTCTGATTTTGACTTTTGGCCCTTTTAAATTCAGAATGGTTCCCATTCATTCCTCAGTCTTTCTGCTGGGTCAGCCAGCCCGGTTTGCAACAAGTGTCAATTTGTTTTGTTTTTTTATGCAGACACTCGTGCGTGGGGGAAAAGGCTGAAATCACTGAACTCAATGTACCTAGGCTATCAAATGGCCTTCATCTGGAGGCAACTGTTGGTCATTATTGTTACAAGCTGGATTCAAACTAACCCCTACAGATAAAGGCGGCAGAACAAATTACCACTGCTGTAAACTACCCCATCCTCTTGGCTTTGCCCACTACTTTATTTTATGTCATTATCATAACACCAGCTAGGGAAAATTTGCACAATCCTTTCACAATGTTGATTTTCATTTAAAATGTAGTGGAGTCAGTTTTACAATTGGTATCGATGAAATATGCACCAGTCACAAACACTCTGCTGATATTTTGACACCTAAATCACAGCCAAGTGAGACTGAAATTGCTTACATAGTTGTGATTTCTGCCTGCTTGGCTGAATTCAGGTGACATGTTACAATGTGTGTACAGCTAGTCTCTGTGAAAATATGCTCATTTGATGGTCACGTCTTGTCTGCCCTCTCTCCCACCCCTACCCATCTGTTTGTTTTATTCACCTGGGATGTCTTGTCATTAACCAGGATCGTGAGCTGTCTGGGTCAGAGACGGTCTCTTTGCTACATGTTTATACAGTGCCCAGCACAATGGGGCCCTGCATTGTGATTGGAGCTTCTCAGTTCTATTATGCTATAAATAATTAATGATTGTATAAATCATTTATGCATACAAAATATTAAGTTCATGTTTCATTTTTAAAAAAAATATTTGCATATGATTGTAATATAGCGGGTCATTATTATTATTTATTGGTCTTATCATAGTGCCTAGCTCTCGGTTACACGGGGGTACATCTGGAGTAGAACCACTGCAGTCATTGGAATTACTTTGAATTTACACTAGTGTAGCCTGACCCATTCACATTTGTGAAATTTCAAAGTGATTTTATTACCCATCTGAAAACAACAATGCAGCATGGGACTGGTTAATTTCCACAGGCACTCTGGTCTCCTACACCATACCATTTTGATCTCATTCACTTTTTTTTTTTTCCTATATGTGCTACACAAATTGTTGATTTGTATCACCATCAGCAACTCATTGCACACCCTGGAAAGCATCATTTCACTGCACCGAGGAGTCAGCCCAGGCCACAGGGAATGTGTACTTTGCAGAATGGTTTCCACCCAGATTGTGGCAAGTTCTCCCTGCTTCATTCAAGTGGCTTAATCCACAGAGATGCTCCAAGCCAATGTGCTTGCGTTGCAATGCTTTGGGACATCCTTATATGAGCATTTTCCACATTCGACCCCCTGTCCTCTTGTATTTGCTGATAATGGTAGGTGGCAGTGATATTCCCTTTTTTGTTTTCCCTTGTGGATTGCTGTTACAGTCTTGCAGAGAATACACTCTGTGTGACTCTCATGCAAAGCTCCTGCTTACACTTGCTACATTGTTTCTCAAGCTGCAAGCTCTAGGCATTGCTTGGTTGATTTTTTTTTTTTTTTGAATGAGTATCCAATGGCTCAGTGTACCGTCTGACTAGCCATCCAAATAGGCTCTGCAGCAGCAACAGTGTGGAACCCCGCCTGCCCCATCCACAGCCACGCAGGCCTGCTTTCCGAACCCAGTGGAGATGCACTGGTGTAAAGGAGGGTGGATTTTTATCCCTCTCCCTTTAGCAAGAGAGGTGAGGCTTGCTCTCCCAGCCACCCAGAAAGCTTCCCTGAGTCACTTTAAAGGGCAATCAAAGGTCTTTACAGACCGGCTTTGTTACTTAAGAGGAGAAAAGAATGTTTCTCCTCCACTACCTGGTCAGTGGCCCATTGACAAGTGCTGCAATATGTAACACACACTGGCATGAAAGGAGAGCTCATTCACAGTTGATATTTGCAATAAACCCTCATTAAGAGAGTCCTAGAGTATCTACAATCATGGTCCGAACATGGGCTTCCTATCTTCCCACTGCAGGGTTCTGAAGGATTGCTGATGAATGCCACCAATGTTCTGCACATGTGTACACACAATTTGATTCACAGAAAGATTGTGGTGCAAAGGGAAAAGTTCTTAGACTGTGACATTTGCACCAACATGCATCCAGTGGTGGTGTTTGCCCCATTTTACAAACACATACAAACACACCTGCAGAACAGTGGAAAGGAAAGCTTTGCCAATTGCAGTATTTGGAAAACGTCAATATATTGTGCAAGGAAAAGCTCAGGTGATTGGGAGTACAGTATTTACAACACACACACACAGTGGGTGTGAAGCACAGCTGGTGGTGTATTTGCAGCGCACACACACACACACACACAGTGAGAAACACTGCTGGAGTGTATTTGCAACACACACACACACACTGTGAAACCCTGCTGGGGTATATTTGCAGCACACGCACACACGCACTCTGAATGTGAACCCCCCTGTGGTGTATTTGCAGCATTCACACACACACACACACACAGTGTGAAACCCCGCTGGAGTGTATTTGCATCACACACACGCACAGAGTGTGAAACCCCGCCGGGGTGTATTTGCATCACACACACGCACAGAGTGTGAAACCCCGCCGGGGTGTATTTGCATCACACACACGCACAGAGTGTGAAGCCCACTGGAGTGTATTTGCAACACACACACACACACAGTGTGAAACCCCGCTGGGGTATATTTGCAGCACACACACACACGCACTCTGAATGTGAACCCCCCTGTGGTGTATTTGCAGCATTCACACACACACACACACACACACACAGTGTGAAACCCCGCCGGGGTGTATTTGCACCACACACACACACACAGTGTGAAACCCCGCTGGGGTATATTTGCAGCACACACACTCTGAATGTGAACCCCCCTGTGGTGTATTTGTAGCATTCACACACACACACACAGTGTGAAACCCCGCTGGGGTATATTTGCAGCACACACACACACGCACTCTGAATGTGAACCCCCCTGTGGTGTATTTGCAGCATTCACACACACACACACACACACACACACAGTGTGAAACCCCGCTGGAGTGTATTTGCAGCACACACACAGAGTGTAAACCCCGCCGGGGTGTATTTGCAGCACACACACTCTGAATGTGAACCCCCCTGTGGTGTATTTGTAGCATTCACACACACACACACACACACACACACACACAGTGTGAAACCCCGCTGGGGTGTTGGCAGCACACACACACACAGAGTGTGAAGCCCGCCGGGGTGCATTGGCAGCACTCACCCACCCACCCCGGGACGCGGCGGGCCCCCGGCCCGGCCTCCCACACCCCGCGGCGCAGGGCAGGGCAGGGAGCGTGGCGGGCCCCGTGCCCGGGGTGCTGAGGCCCCGCAGCAGGGGCCGGCCGAGGCGGGAAGGAGCCGCCCCGCGGCCGCGAGCCCGGCCCGCTCCGGGCTCCCCTGGCGCTGCCCCGGCCCGGGGGGCGGGGGCCTCGCGCGGCGAGCCCATGACGTAATGGGTTATGCTAATGACTCGCATGTGGGGAGCTGGGGCGCGGGGCTCGGCGCGGCTCAGTCTCGCCCAGCCAGGCGCCCGGCGCTGCTGCACCGCCCGGCGGGATCGCCCGCTCCCCCGCCATGGCACGGCCGAGGCGCCGCCAGCCGCAGCCCGCGTGACAGCAGCGAGGCACCTGCCTCGGCCTCCCGAGAGAGCCGGGGGGCAGCATGGGGGTGAGCCCGGCGCAGGGCGCGATGGTGCAGCGGTGGGGCGGGAGGGCTCGTGCTTTCCCTGGGGCTGCACCAAGCTCTTCTCCCTGCCCTGGCCCTTGTCTGTGCCCTGCTCCGCGCTCGGCAATAGCTGGGGGTCCCCGGCAACTCCGGGGGGGGCCCTTATTACTTATTACGTGTTGCATGTGGGGGGGGCTCCCCAAAACATCCCTGCAGTGCTTAGAGCCCCCAATGGGCTGGCACTGCCCTGCCCACGTCTATGCCACCCCCATGGGCTGGGGGCAAAAGCGGGGGGGGAGTGGAAGAAGCAGCTGCGGGGGGGTGTTGCTGAGAGCCATCCTAGGTGAAGCAGAAAAGCCGCAGGAGCCCAACTTTGTGGGGGGGGGGGTTGCAGTTATGTGGAGGGACGGGGCTCGTTGCTCAGCGCTCATCTGCAGTTTGCAAAGCTCCCTCGAGGCGAATGGACCTGGTCGCTCCTTAGGTCACAAGGCGATGCCTTGACTGTGGAAAATGCGTATGTAAAACCGGGCTGATTTCATGAGCGCTTGAGTAGGACAGAGAGACAGAGACAGACATCCCCCTTCCCCCCCCGCCCGCTCGAGCAGTGGATCGGTGAAGATATTTGGAAAATAGCTTGGGGGGGGGATCATTTTTTTTAGCAGCCTAAAAAGGGAAAGGGGGACCCGAAGACGCCCTGGGCTGGCCTGTGCCTGCCGGGCTGTGTGATGAAGTCGGGGGTGGGTAGAGTTTATTTTTGTCTCACGCTGCTGCTGCTTAGGGCCTCAATCCAAAGGGGCTGGCTAGAGATGCTTGATTGCTGTAGATGGAGCTGCAGCAACTCGGCTGCTTCCCGGGGAGGAGGAGGTGGAGAGGAAGGCACCAGGGCTGCTCCTGCTTTGCATTCGAGCTTTGTAGCCGCAGTGTAAGTTTTCTTGTGCGCCAATGGTCTGTTGCAGCAGTTCCAGTTTGAAGCAGGTAGGTCCCTAAAGAACCTGCCCAGTACTAGGAGCCCTTTTCCGGCAGCAACAGGGAGCTCCCTCCTCCACTTTCTGTGGAGGAGGGAGGTTTCTTTAAACCGTTAGCTGCAAAGCCTGCATCTCTCAGTTGCTGTGTATGGGGGCTGAATTTTTAGAGGTTCGGTGTCTTCCTCCCTCCCCCTTTCTTCCTCGTCCCCCCGTTATCCTTCCCTATGTTGTTGACCTGAAATCTCCTTCGGTACGTTAGGAAGCTGGCTCTGCTGCTGTCATGCTGAATCATAGCGTTTCCTTGCAAAGTGTGTCATCATCATCAGCAATTCTTTTCTCTTTCCAGTTGTGAACATTTGCTTTGGGAGGAATGCGGGTGTGGAAGGTCCAGATTGCCACCCAGGGGAGGAGAGAGCTGGAGACGCTAGGCTAAAATAACCCGAGGGGAAAGAAGAAGAAGCTATACACCCACTCCTGTGCCTTGTTGAGATTTATATATATAGATGTGTGTGTATATATAATATACAATTTCCCCTCCCTGTTTCCCTGTGCCACTTTGTGTCATCATCTTTGGGGAATTTAACAAGAAGCCACTAGGACACTGAACTGAAGATAGAAAGAGGAGAAGAGAAACCAGACCCACATCTGAGCTGACGGCTGTGTCCAAAAATCCATTTGATTAATAAATAAAATTGTGAGACAGACACGGGGGAAAAAACTTTGGAGGGAATTTTTTTTTTCCCTGCAGAGGGTTTTTTTTCTTTTTTTTTCCCCCCTCCACTCCCTACCCCAATCTAATCATGATGTTTCGAGATCAGGTTGGAGTGCTGGCTGGTTGGTTTAAAGGCTGGAATGAATGCGAGCAGACTGTTGCTTTGCTCTCCTTGTTGAAGCGGGTGAGTCGAACCCAAGCCCGTTTCCTCCAGCTCTGCCTGGAGCATTCATTGGCAGATTGCACTGAGCTGCACATTCTTGAAGGGGAAGCCAACAACCCTGGTAAGTTTTGGTGCAACCAATCCATTTTGAATGCTACATTGTTCTCTGATTGATACCCTAATGATGGCAAAAAAGGGGAGGTCAGGGAGCTAGGGCTCCAAATGAACCAGCCTCATTGTTAACAGCTTCCCTTTTCACATTTTATGTTTCAGACTAGTGATGACTTATTTCAGTTTGATTTTTCACAGCAAACTACTACAGTCTATTCAGTGGTGTAACTACGGTAGCATGAATGATTGATTTTCTCTCATGCAGTTTCCTATGAAATAAGTAAGTCAGGTCACGTAGAGTCTGGATTTTCTAGGCTTCTTTTGGACAACGTGGCTTGCTTTGCTTTAAGCAACATGCAGAAGAATCTCCTCATTATCTTATACAAACGAGTATTTTGTTGAGCTGTGGCTAGCTGAGATATCTTAATCTTTTGTTAAATGGTGATTTGTTTCATCATTCAGGTCCTGTTTGAACACTTTTTTTCCTTGCAGCTCTGAATGCTCTATATAGTCCACAGAAGCTCTGGGAAGATATTAGTAGACCATTTAGGCTGCTATACACAATTCAGTTAGTGTATACTGTGCAAGTACTTTCCCAGGGATGTACATTTAATATATATGGGCATGATTTTGATCTCATTTATACACCAGTGAAAGTTAGGAGAACTAAAACGGTGTAAGTAAAATTAAACTCATGCTTTGTGTGTGAACACCAGTGTGTGCACGCACTTTTTAAAAGACACCTTCCAAAATAAAACCACAAACTACTCTTTGCAGAGATGAGGTTAAACGCGTAGCTAAATTACCTAGTTCTATTCCATTTGAAAAAAATCCCCCCCAAAATAAATATAATCCCTCCTATTCTTGTCTCAGATATTTTAATATAGCTTGTAGGATTAAATATGTACACCTTGGACTTCTGCACACTGTTAAAATAACACAAAAAGCATAGTCTGTGGAGGGGGGGAAAGTCTGTCGGTTGATAGGTGAAATTCTTTAGGCTTTATTGCAGTAGGATACTGAACAGAGCCCCCAGTGTTTACTGAGAGAAAAGAATGCAGGGTCCTCTTCCAGCTGTTCCATATTAGAGCACTGAGCCTGCAAGATTTGGCAGCTGTCTATGCTGCCATTTGATGACAACGTCCAGTACAATGTTGTTAGGCCTAGGATATATTTAAGTACGCCTTTAGGAAACCAACTCAGGGGCTGCTCCAGTGTACAGAGCTCTGTCCTCACAATGGTGAACACCCTGGAATTGGATATTTCCTTATATAGTTCGTATGAGTGCCGGGGAAGAATGTTGCAGCAGTGCAATACTGCATTTTATAAACAGCTGAACAGTCTAACCTCATACATTTGGGGGTGGAGGCCTAACTAAGAATAAATTGGGAAGGAGAGCACACTCTTTTAAACTGATCTTCCACAGCATAGAATTGCCATTCCTCTTACCTGCATTAGCACGGGTTATCTTTGGTTCCCAGTGTATGTGGCTGTGTACCCTTGTATAAACGTCTGGTTTTTCGTTTTACCTGGATTTTCTGTAATAGTTACATCACATTTATTTGTCAGAAGATTATACATGAATGATTTATGTGCAGACTGCAGTAGCAGTTGCATACCTGTTTAAACTATGGTAGAAAAATTTCCTCTAAAGCCCATCCAAATATTATGTATGAATGAAAGGGATTTCTGCATGATGATCAGTCTCTTGCCAAAACAGTAGTAGAAACCAAGGTCCTGATCATTCCAGTATTTACACATGTGACTAATCCCATTGACCCCAGTGGGTATAAGGATTACTCCTGGGAATAAAGCTTGTGGAATTGGGCCCTTGGTTTGCCTCTTATTGATTACATTTGTGATGCTGATAGCACTTGCTCAAATGTTTGTTCTAATAATCAGCTGTTCTTTTAGGGCTCTTATAGGCTCAATAGCAAGACTTAGGGTGACCAGATGTCCCGATTTTGGGGGCTTTTTCTTATATAGGTACCTATTTCTCCCCCTCCCCCTCCTGTCCCGATTTTTCACACTTGCTATCTGGTCATCCTAGCAAGACTTGAGAACCTTTGTTAAATTTCTGATACCACTAACCATTTCTTCTTCTTGTAACTTTGATGCTTGGTAAACATAAGGCAAACATCACTTTGTATCAGAGAGTCAAGATGTTTACTTTTTGATCAGGGTGATCCTATTGTTACAAAGGAATGCCTGGACTCTGTGTTTGGCAATGAAGAAATGATAGGAAGTGACTTTTAGTTTGGTATTAACATTACATACTTTGTAAAGACACCCATCTTTTAAAGTGCTTTGAGATCTCCTTTTGAAATAATATTAAATAGCCCTTATTCACCACACATTTCATACCGTGGCATTTGTCACTTGACTAGACATGAAATCACACCAGGTTCTCTTAACAACCGCAACTTAATACTGCTAGATGCCAAAAGTCGTGGACTCAACAGGGACACTGATTTCATGGCTCATTACAACGATCTGTAATACACACCTGCCTGCTAACCCTTCGTGGCCCACTTCAAACCCCTTTTGCATAGCAACCCTTACTGCCCACTCCATCTCAAATGAACTCCTATGACATGCGTCACCCCTTACGTTTAACTCTTGGTCCCAACTTGTATTTAGCTTGGACACTCCAGTTTTGTTCCCCAGACCTGGAGAACTTTGTGTAGTTCGAAGGCTTATACCTGCCACCAACAGAATTTGGTCAGATAAAAGTTATCTCACCTACCTTGTGTCTAACAACAATTAACTCTTTATTGCTCTTACTACTTGAATTCCACAGTGTACACAATTAACCTGGGCTTGTTTCTTCCGGGGCTGGTGATGATGACAGTGATACCTAAAGATATCAATGTGTGCCCTACTTTTTGGCCTCATTTTTCCCCCTTGGTGAGAGTTGTGCCAATGACACAGGCCTGGCCCTGCAACTTCTTGCATAGAAGCTGACCGCTGTGCCTCTGTGTTTGAATTAATGGGTCTGCACTTGGATGCAGCAATCTGCCCAAATACAAGAGGTTTTGGGATCAGAGCTGTAACTTGGGAACAGTATTGGGCCATAAATTTTTACATGTGGTGTATTGATCTTACTGTCGGTTAAATTCCATGCTATCTCTAGCTTCCTCAGTGCAGTAAAAAGACAAAAATAGTGATGAAAGCACAAACATGGTCCTATTTTCTCTAGTGAAGCTAGTGTGAAAGCAACATGTGAGTCTAAGATGCCAAAGTGAATGTTTGAAATGACTTTAAAGTTGGGGTCTCATGGGAAAAGAGTCATTCTGTGGACACAGAGCCTATGCTGCTTGTGAAAATCTGACTGAAATGGACAGTGACTCTATCTGACCGCTGTTGAAATGAGTGTGTCGACTCATCACATTTCTTATTGGATCGATGTCCACCTCACAAATATCACCATAGGTAACTGAAGTTAGCACAGAGGCCAATGGCTGAATAGACATGGAAGGCAAAGTACCTTCTCTCCAGCAGATCCCACAAGACGGGGCTTGAGGCATGTTGACTGGGCATTCGGAGAGAGCTTGATCTTTCACAGATGGGTTTTGTTTTTGTTGTTGTTGCCCTGTTGTGCGGACCCCAGTCTTCAGTGCTGCCTTCCTGCCTCTTCTCGCAAGTATTGAAAATGAAACGAAAAACATTGAAAAAGAAAATTAATTTTTTAAAACGGATTGGTTTTAATAGTGAAGCCAGCACGTTTGGTAGAGTTTCATCTCTCTGTTTTCTTCATGTGGTTTTCTTTCATATGTTTTTCCTTTGCCTATTAATGAAAATTTAGCTCTCATTTATAGCACCTGACACGTAAAATGTAAATCTGATTGGAATGCACAGCTGCAGCGTAACTCTCAAAAAGAGATTTTTCTAAGAAATCTACTGATCCTGCAGCCATTTTGTTACCAGTGGCGCTTAACAGACAAAATAGCTGTGTACAGAATCCTTAGAATGGGTCTCTATAGGCTTTGCTGGGCTGAAAGCTACTCTGTTGTCTCTGATGTAACTGAGGCACGTTTTGACTAGAAGTGATGCAGGTGTCACAGTGAACGTATATGTCATTCTAAAACCACACGAAAATGTCGTCTTGTTTAAAATTACTGGTGGTTGATCAGAAACAAACAAATCAAAGCAAAAAATCTCTACAGGTCACTTTTGGATAAGATGCACAATCCATGTCGGAGATCTTTAATGGTTGTAGCACACAGTAAAATGCAATTTAGAAATCCGCAAAGATCAAACAAACAAAGAAAAGAGAACCCCAAACGAGCTTTTGGCTCTTCAACACTCAAACTGCTGGGGGGCGGGTAAGGAAAAAAACAACCAAACAACGAGTAAATAAATCCAGGCTGATGTGGGCAATGGGAACCATAGCATCGAAGAAAACCGTCTGAGTCCCCTGTGAGTTTAAATGTGTACAAGGCCTGTTCCTGCTTCCATTGAGATCAGTGCCTACCACTGTGAAGTCGTGGTTCATGACTAGGGCTCCTATGTACTATGGTAATATAAGTAATAATAGGGAAAATCCTATTGATTCACTGGGAACAGGATCGGGTGTGCAGATAGCACCAGTGAGGAATTCAAGATACTTCCACCATGACTTAATGAATGAGAATGGTTTAGTGTGTGGGTGGGGGGGTGTTGGAAACCAGGTTAGACACCAGAAGTTTCTCCCACTGCGAGTTACTGTTTTTCAGTATTATCATTTACATTTATTTTTTTATTTGTTTTCAAACGTGGTTTTGCTGTGGGGGCTTGTGACAGGGTGCTGAGCAGGAACAGCTGAGCCAGCCCTTTGTCATGCCAGCTCCAAGTAAGGTAGATTGGAGCTGCCTAGAGAAACCTGTGCCTGATTGGCAAAGGGGAAAGAGCTGCCTGCTTAATTAGCCTGGGGCTGCATAAAAGCCTCAGAGGAAGGAAGCCAGGGGGGCAGACAGAAAGGGGGAAGCTATGCAGTGGAAGGAGAGGGGTAACTCTTCCCTCCTGGCTGCAGAGATGGAGAAGCCCTTAAGGCTGAAACCCTCAAGCTGTAGATAGTAAGATGGTGGTGGGATTCCATGCTGTAAATAAACTGCACCAGTGATTGCTGAGCCAGAAGGTCTCTGAGTGGTTTTTGGATCAGAGTGGGGGCAGGACCAAGGGTGGGCTCTGCTACACCCTGTTACAAGGCTACATGGGTAGCTTCAAATCCAGCTGGAAAGAGCTGTCCGGACATAACAAATGTCTTGGAGTCACAAAGAAAAGGTTTCAGAGTAGCAGCCATGTAAGGCTGTATTCGCAAAAAGAAAAGGAGGACTTGTGGCACCTTAGAGACTAGCCAATTTAAGGTGCAACAAGTCCTCCTTTTCTTTTTACAAATAAAAGGGTTAGACAAGAATGAAATTCAGCCCATGTAGCAAGGTGGCACAAGGGCTCTGCTTCGTTTGTGACCTCAGAATAGGGTTTAAGTGGGATTAAGGGGTTTGTAACTCTTATGTTGGCTCTCTGCAGAGGAGCATTTCACCCTAAAAGTGACTGTCACACTCAGTTAATAGCTGAAAATGCTCTACTCTGAGAACTGGGAAAAGAGGGCTCTGGGAGGAGATAGCGGATGGAGACTGGAGTAGCGTGTGTCTTGGTTTGGACACAGGGATGTCCCTGTAACTCAGGGTATGTCTGTGCGGCCGTCACGGGGTGTGATTGCAGCTCGCATAGACTTGCCTAAAGTAGCTTTATACTGAGATAGCTCATGTACTGTGATACCATGGCAGTACGGACTTCAGCACAGGTGGTACAAACCCAGTGGGAGCCTTGGGTAATTGGGTAGCTAGCTCATGCTGAAGCCCGTGCTGCTGATGCTTCTGCTTGGGTATCTGAGCTAGCAAGGTTAAAGCTAGCTCAGGTATGTCTGCATGAGCTGCAGTCACTCTTCATGATTGTAGGATAGATGTACCCATGGGCTGCTTCCGCCTGGCTTCCTCCTGTTGATTCCCCTACATCAGAGCCATACTAGGCTAAATAGGGCGCTAGGATTTAGAACATGTAGTAAAAAAGCCATGTCTCTTTGTGCATCTGGTCTGGCCTGTGGTGGAATCTGCAGGACTTAACCAGGCTTCCTTCTTCTGCAGGCTGGCCAGTAGGGGCCACCGTGGGAATTTACGTCCTTCTGGAGTTTAGAGCTTTTCCTTCCAAGTGCCCCCACCTCCTGACTGCACTGAAATTCCCTGTCTGGTGGCCAGATGCCTGCATCGTGCTGAGTTCGCTCTAGGCTATTGGGCCAGTCCCCATGGAACGATTGAAAAACCTGTTTCTCTGAAGTGCTGAGCACCCTACGCTCGCTCAGTCCATCAAATTTGTTTCCTTTGATTTGAGTCGTGTGCTGACCAGACACTAAGAAAGATCCCAAAAGGCTATTCCTTCCATCTAACTCTTGCTCCCATCAGGTGCAACACCTAATAAAAGAAAGTTCCTACTGGCCATGGCCATAAACGAGGCTCTGACAGAGCAGAGAGAGTCCCTAGCTAGGCCTGCGCTGCCCCAACTCCCCTGAGAGTCCTCAAACCTTCCACTAGCCAAGAACCCAGTCCTCATTACTAACAGAACGGGAAGGGAGGAGACTCACTGCTAGCACCTCCTCATGGCTGGGTGTGACTTTCTTAGTGTCTGGTGGCAGCTCTGTCTCTGCAGAGGCAAGCCCTCTGGCCAGATCACTTCCAAATCTCTCCCCTTGCAGGGTAGTCTGGGAACAAAAAGCAACGTTTGGGTGAACAATTTGTTTGTGTGAACAAACAAATTGAGTCAGTACAAGAGAGAGCGGGAATGCCTCCCTCTCAGGGTGTCCCAGGATCAGGCCCTCCAGGCAGTGGTTGACTGGGAAGCTCCTGCCCTTCAGTCAGCCCTTTCCTCAGGAGCTGAGGGCTGAAGATCTGTTGACTTCCCTGCTCTGCCCATATGTGAACAGCTCTGCTCCCCTTTTAAACTCCCCCTCCAGCTTGTGCCTTACTGGTGTGGCAGAGTGGGGTCAGCTGTGCCCAGAGCAGCTCCTTAACCCCTTGTCTAGTGTGGGGTTCGCATTACCCCATCGTGCAGTGTAATGACTTTAAGCGCTTGGCGCCTAGGGACAAGAATCTTTCTTTGCCGTTTGCCCAGTTCACTGACTACTGGGTGTATGAAGACTCATCCTTATCTCATGCAAGCCATCTATGTCAAGCGCTAAGAGCGTCATCATTGCCTGGGTGTCTTGTTCTGGGGCAGATTGACTGGAGGAAGTCTCCTGGCAAGGCTCGGCTTAATGTGAACTGTGGGTACTGCTACATGGGTCCCGCCATCAGTGAAAGTCGCTTGAGCATTTATTTTAAAGAGGTTTATTTTTTTTAGCTTGGAGTTATGATGTACTGTGTCAGGCGCATCCTTTATACTGAGCCATTGTGTTGACTCAAGCCAAGGTAGAACAACAGCACTCGCATTCCAAAAAGCCCTTGTACGCCATTAAGGCATTGGCCTGCATTGTGGGTGGTATGGAGCACCTTAGTGAACCCCAGTGCTTCCCTGAGGTCCTAGGCGTACTGGTGCTTCCACCTCACCGAAGGGGGTGCAGCATGATCTCCATTCTTCACCTGCTCCATTCGTCATCTGCTCTTTGGTGGGGCTAGTCGGGCCTCTGCTGCTTCCCTTCCTTTCTCTGAAACGATGAGGGCTAAAAGTTGCCCCTTTTAAAATTGAAAGCGAAATTTTCATCTAGTCGCTTGACTCCTGGAGCTGGGATTTTAAGCACACCACCAAATATCACAAGCCATCAAATTACAACAGCTGGCAACACTGCATAGGTGCACAGGACTGGACTTAAAGGGGTTTCCAGAGCAGAATGAGCAGAATGGCCAATCCCAAATGTTAAAAATCATGAGTCATGCACTCCTAAATCATGAGATGTGCTTAAAAATCATGAACATTGGGATCTTTTAATTTACCAACTGGTTTTAGAGCCTTTAGAGTTCTTATTTTCAAATTTTTGGCCCACAACTCTGATGGTTAAAATTTCACTGGTTAAAATTTCACGGAAGCAGAGATTTGCGCACAGTAACATGACTCTAGGAGGTGGGCTTTAAGAGAGAGACCAAATAACATGAGACTTATAGTGAAATTGCAGGAGTTGGCAACACTGCGTGGGGTTTTGGAATGATAGCACAAAGCAGTGAAACGTCTTGTATTTTTGAACAGCCCTGCTACTTAACAGGTGCCCTTCTTTCTGCATAAGTTTATAGCTAGAGTGTAGGAAAAGGTTTTCTCTTCCTCCTCCTCCCACTTTTAATTTTAAAGAGGAGAATCAGTTTGCAATACTTATAGGTTTCAATATGAACTAGAGGAAATATTTTCTTTGAACTCTGTGGCTCATGATTCAACTCTGTATTGTCTTTTTTAAAAAAAAATTATTCCTTGTCATTCTCTGTGTGTTTCTGTTGCATTCAGGAACACCGGAGGAGACCCTCATTGGCTAATTAACAATCAAGAGTTCCCAGAGGTGGGAAATGCAAACATAGGTCCTAAGGCTGCATTGAGAGCCGTGCCGGCAGAAAAAGCTCCAGGATCGGGGCCATAGTAGAGAATATGTTTGCTTCATATTTCAGAGTTAGTGTGTGGTACTTTTTAAAAAAAATCCTTTAACTTTTTCCCATTAGCAGCACAAAAATAGATTATTATCTGGTGGGTGCATTGCATTCAATGCATATTTAGTATCTGATCTGAAATATTTCACGTGTAATAAAAGTTGCATTAGAAAAATAATTGTTCGTCCCTAGCAAAATGGGAACCGGTATGTGGTTATGGTAGTACAAGCCGGTGAATCTAGAGAGTGGTGTTCTATCCCCTACTTTGCTACTAGCTCACAAGATGATGCTGGTCGAGTCACTCTCACCCTTTCTTGCCTCAGTTTCCCTATCTAGAGAATGGATAAAATAGTGAGCTAGTTTCTACACACACCTGTGAAATAAGAGTGGGATTGAAGGCAATGTTAAAACTCCCACAAACTTCGATAGGAGCAGAGTTAGGCTAATGTTGAATGCTTTTGAAATCCCACCTGAAATGTTTGTAAAGTGCTTTGGGATCCTTAGAAGAAAAGTGCAAAGTATTATTCTATATATGACCTAGTTTCTTCTAACTTGGCTTCTTTCCAAGTGAAATATTTTTATTCAGATATATTTCTGTGATGCTTTTTTCTTTTGTAAAATGGAAAGAACTAAATCAACTCGCTTCTCTGCATAAATGGGTGAAGAATATCTGAGGAAATTAAATGTAAAGAAGAGGAAGCGACAACAGGAGCTCAGTAGCTTATGGCAGTCTTGAATTTGATAAGCTACAGATTGATGGGCTAGGTCAGGAATTGTTTTAGATTGGTAGTTTAAAAAGGGCAAACCTCAGTGCTTTAAATTAGAATAAGTGCTCACAGTCTATTTGTAAATTGAGTTCTCTTAAAATGAGATTAAATGGGAGAGTGGGGTAGCTTGTCCATGAGTGCAGTCAACATTCTTGCTAGTGGATGACAGTTTGTACGTGTGCTGCACAGCATAGCTAGCGTACTGGGCATGTTAGAGGCTAACAGTTGAACAAAATTGTCCACCAAGTTGGTCCCTGTATTTGATACATTTGTTTTTAGGTAAACAGCTTTCAGTATTCCAAACAATCCTAGCAGAAGTGCATTGGGAAGAACATTCAGGCCCAAATTATTGAAAAAATCCACTCATTTTGGATCCTTCAGTTTTTTGGGTGCCCAATCTGAGACACCTAGGTGGGCCTTCATCTCTCCCACTAGGAAGGACAGGGGAAAAAAAACGCTTACTAGCTTTGGAAGTGATGTAAAACCTACCTGATGCCACACACTAACTGCTGGGGGTTAGGAAAAACCTTTTCCGGTGTGTAAGTAATCCCAGAACTGCCTACTTCAGGGTTTTATGCATGTTCCTCTGAAGCAGCTGGTACTAGCTTCTGCTGGAAACAGGGTACTGGATCAGATGAACTATTGGTCTGATCCACTATGGTTATTCCTGTGTTCCTACTAGCTTTCAAGCCTGGCCATCTTTTCTCCTGTAATCTTAGATGTTTTTGTGGTCCATGAACATGAATTGTTCCAAGCCGGGAGTTCTGTTTGCAATCAGAGTGAGTAACTGAAATAGTAATTAGTTTGAATGCTTGCTTTATTTTAAGATGCATTAGTCAGTACTTTAGCTTCCATGCTTCACGCTTGTATCTAATGTTAACCTCTTACCCCACTGGCAGGTTAAAGCCTTACCGGCCAGATCTCCCCATATATAGTTTATTCTTCTGCAGGGGCTGAAAACTTTGTGAGTTGGATTCAAGCATAACCCAGATCCTCAGGTGTGTAAATCAGCATAGCTCCCAGCATAGCTCCATCAATATCAAAGAACTTATATTGATTGGCAGAGCTGAGGATCTGGGCCATGGATTGTCTACCTTGGGGTGGGCAAACTTTTTGGTCCAAGAGCCACATCTGGGTATGGCAATTGTATGGCGGGCCATGAATGCTCATGAAATTGGGTGTTGGGGTGCGGGGGGGGGAGGGCTACGGCTGGGGGTGCGGGCTCCGGGGTGAGGCCAGAAATGAGGAGTTCAGGGTGTGGGAGGGGGCACCGGGCTGGAGCAGAGGGCTGGGGTGCGGGGGTGGGGTGGGGTGAGGGCTCTGGCTGGGGGTACAGACTCTGGGGTGGGGTTGGGGATGAGGAGTTGGGAGTGCAGTAGGGTGCTCCAGGCTGGCACCAAGGGGTTTGGAGGGCAGGAGGGGTGCAGTTACCTTGAAATTGTGACAGTAGGGTTGGGAAAAGGGAGGAGCAGGTCATGGAGCATGTTTTCCCCCTGCCGGATTCACCATGCTTTTAGCCCCTCTGTTTTCAAGAAATGGATGGGAGAGTTTGGCACTGAATGCGACTTTCAAGGCTAAGCCTGACATGAACCTTGCATGCCTGTTGCCCACTTTCTCTTTTGTATGATTGAGTGAATAAATACAAAGAACATGGTTCCTTTGTAACTCTGGGTTTCCTAGAAAACACCTGCCTCCATGTCGGAGCCCCCAAAGTCCTGCCATGTCTCCCCCAGCCTCTGTCTATACCGGGTGTACTATTTCTACATGGCAATGCACAGACCTGCCATTAGGCTGTTGGTCTTTGCCTCCTCTTGGGAGCTTTAGAAGTTTTAAACTTGCGTGCTTCCTTTATATAGTAATTGATTAGGTTAGAGGGACAGACCTAAGGCCTCCGGTGTCAGTCAGAGAGGTGTTAATTGGGCAGTTATGTAAACTGCTGAGATTTCAGCCTAAATGCTCAGGTCTGAGTTTTTGCACAACTGCTCGGTTAAAGCAGGCCGCATGGCATGGAGGTTTCCACGAGCAACGTGGCCAAAGCTGAGAGGACTTTAATATTCATGACAGTTTTCAGAATTATATTTTGCACATAGAGAGAAACAGAATTGTAGGACTGGAAGGGACCTTGAGAAGTCATCTAGTCCAGTCCCCTGCAGGGCTAAGGCAGGACTAAATATTATCCAGACCATCTAGAAGTCACTATCTGGGTGTGGTTCTTTTGTACACCTCAGTGTTTAGGGGAATTAATTGTTTGCCCCATCTTTACCTTCCCAGCTCTGGGCCAGACTGTGGTTGTGTATCTGCACAGACAATGGCAGGAGGAAGGAGACATTGTCTAGTGGATAGAGAACTCGACTGGGAGCTAGAAAACCTGGTCTCTGTTCCCAGCTCTCCCAGTGACCTGCTGTGTGACCTTGTGTGAATTATTTCCCCTCTCTACTTCTCAGCTGTAAGGTCTTTGTACAGGGATGGTCTCTTGCCATGTATATATATGGTGCCTAGCACACTGGGGTCCCAAACTCCGTTGGGGCACCTGTATGTTACTGTGATACTACTGATAGTGAGGTACAGGTGCAAAAGGGGACATTGGGAGCACAAGGACAGCTATCCAAAGCGCAAGACAATGCGGGTACCAGCCACCGGAGGGGAGTGGAGCAGGGGTTGACTTGCATCAGTGATGGATGTAGCCATGACCATTCCATGGTGTTCTGGCTACCTTGGGGCAGAGAGGTGTCAAAATGCCTTTAGGACTGGCCATGGTGGCCACCCTGAAGACCCTCCCACAGGCTGTAGCATGGAAAGCTAGAACAGAGACATTTGTTACTTACGGTGACTAAGTGCTACTTAGGTACAAAGTCCCATTCTGAACCCCTGCTCAACCATGTTTTCCTAATGGTTTGGAGGAGGCAGGATCGCCGTCGTTGTAGGATTGCTGTAGTAGTTTTGAGAGAATCAGAGTGGCTTAGAAACAAGGAACACTTGGGGCCAAATCCACCTGGGTTTTTTGCATCTGTGGAAGGTCCAGAAAATCAGTGGAATCACAGTGGTTGCTTTTGTACTGAGAGCCTGAGATAGGAGAAACTTGCACACTCCCTGTGTAAACAGCAGAGATCAGCACTCAGCAGGAGTGCCAAAGTGGTTGGAGGTTTGATGGCCAATGGATCATGACCTGGAGCCACAAATCCCATGTGCAGGCTTCCAATCTGGCAGTGCGTTTGTCCTGGCTCTGGGTTATTGTGGACAATTCCATCCCCTCCTAGTCTCTGTGTTGGCTCCCTTTAAGGTGGGCTTTAAGCAGAGTCACCAAAATATGATTTAAATTATTTCTCTTTTGGAGACAGAATATGAAGTTGGATTTTTAAAAAGGAGTTTTGTAGACAAAACAGTACAGTACAGCCTGCGTGTTATGATTATTGTTTGGTACCTAACACACCCTGCCCTTTTCAAAGTGGGGAGTGAGGAGACCCTTCAGAGTGGAGGAGGAAGGATGTGAAGAAATGGCTGTGGGATTAAGGGATACAATTTCCTCTGTTTTACCTGGCTGGAGTTAAAATTTGAATGGAGTTCAGAGTCATTTATTGGCCTTTCCATATAGAAGGCAGTTGTGTTTGTCTCAAGTAAGAGAACAGATGCAGGTGCAGAGTTTGTCTGTGTAGAAATTCACACATCAGATGCCTGGCTAAAGGCTTGTAATCTATTAATTTATTTTACAGGTAGACGCTTCTTTTCATGATACAGTTGTATCAAAGATTTTGGCAGGGGCTTTTTAAATACCAGCATTTTTCTGTTCTAGGCCCTTAACTTGAAAAGACTTCTTTACATGCATAAGGGGAAGGATTCATGTGCTTAAAGTTAAGCAACTTGCATAATTTGATGCAGGTTCAGGGCCCTAATCTGTAACAAGTCTGTGCCCTCTCTATGGGCCCGAGTCAGAGTTAGTGGACTTCACTGAGCTTTGGGTCAAGCCCTAGATGGTGATTTACTACTGTCCTGTTGTTAATTTTATCTCTGATCCTGCAAGGTGCCGAGTGACCTCACCTCCTGCTGAAGTCAGTGGGAGTTGTGGGTGCTCAACATTTCTTAAGATTAGGCCACAGGACTTTTGAGACCTTTGAATATTCTCACACAGTCTGATTAAGATAGATTGGGCAAGCCAGATATGGTTACTTTAAGGTGTATAGGCTCTCAGGAGCAATTTCTGTTGGAGGAGAAATTGTTTATTACTGTGGTCTGTACACAGTGCCCTGGCAGAATGGATGAGCTGAGTTCTTATGGCTCTTCTCCCTTTGAACCAGTTTGTGATGTTTATGCAATTCTGGAACTGGAAGCATGAGATGTTTCTCTTACTGTCTACAATAATGCACCCGGGAAGTATGAGGCCCTTTCTCCTTTGCAGCTTGATGGCTAATGACAAGCATCAGCAGACACATGGCCATTTAGTGATCTGGATACAGGAATCTCTGTAGGATGTGGTTGTTTTTTTCTGACAGTGCTGTTGCACTGCAGGGCTGAGCCAACTTTCACTGAGTGGAAAGGGTCTCCTTGACTTTAATCGCAGCTGGATCCACTCTTGTGTGCTGAGCTGCCATGCTTGATAAAGTGTGTTTTATTTTTTTAAAATTAAAATAATTTTTTAATACTTCAAGTATCATCTGCAGGATCGATCCCTGATTTGCTCGACTCTGTGCTCCAAAGCAATAGATCATCGTAGGGTAGGGTGGAAGCAAATATAGGTCACTTTACAGAACTCTAGCTCTGTCTTGTTATTACTCTTCGTACATAATTGGTTCCAGATTTTCCTCTAAACTTTAGTTCAGTCAGATAATTAACCTGGCCTTGCTTGTGGCGTGTTAGTTTTCCTGCTGTTTGCCATGTTGTATGACTTGCTCTGCACTTCTGTGTTGTGTTAATAAATGTTTTATTGTTATAAAAAGTAACACCATGTGTAAAGTACAGTTGGTGAAAATTTCTCCCTTGAAACTTTTTTCCAGTGAAAAACAGTCTTTTTGTGAAAATGAAGATTTTCACAGAAATTTTCTTTCGATTTCTGATTTTAATGAAATTGAAAAACCACTGTGTTTGGGGTTTTTTTCAGTTTTTATTTATTTTTTGTTCTTTCTCTTGCTTTTTCCCCCTTTGTCTTTTTTCCCCCCCACTGGCAAAATGGGAAAAAGGAAAGGGTGGGGGGAGAAGTTGGGGAAGCCAAAAAAGCCAGGTTTTCATTTCTTGGTTGAAAATTTTTTTTGTTTTGTTTTTGAAACATACTTCCCATTTCTCAAACAGTATTCGTGTACGACTAAATGTTTCCCTTACAGATTTTGTCTTTGCTTGCCATTGGGATATCCCCACACGGTAATCATGGAGCACAAGTCAGCATGATTTTTTTGCCTGCTGTCTAGTTGTGCATTGGGATGGCCAGTTGCGTCAGCACAGCTCTGAAAAGAGGGTTTGTTAACTTAAAAAACACCACACCTTACAGTGCCAGAGAAGTGGATTTTAAAAATAGAAACCTTAGGCTGTTTCCCTCCAGATAACGTGAATGGCGGTGAGATGTTGAGTTTTAACTACCTGCATGACCCTTTCAGATAAGAATTGTTATTGACTTGCACTATTATGTTAAACTGATAAGAATTCTTTAAAAAAACCTAGAAAAAATTCTTTGTATAACAATCTGCTCAGCTCATAGCCAGTAGCCCAGTCTTCCTCCTCTCACACATTCTTTGAGGTTACGATGCTTGATCTCGAAGCGTCTGACCCAGCCAGGTGCTGTGGGCCCTTAGCTTTTGGTGGGAAATGCCCAGCTCAGGATTGGACCCTTAAGAATTTCATTATAGCTAAATCTGAATACCTTGAGAAATGCTAGAGCGCTGCCTGAAATGCCTAGAGTGAAATCCTGGCTCCATTGATGTCAATGACAAAATTCCCATTGACTTCAGCAAGGTTAAGATTTCACCCCTACAGTCCAAATTGTGGCTTTTGGGGGGTTTGATCCTGCACCCATGGTAATGAGTCCAGTGACTTCAGTATTATGGGATCAGATATGGGTGGTGAGTCAATGCCCACTGAAGTCCATGATAGTCTTTCCATTGACTTCAGTGGGTGTTGGATTGGGCTGTGGGTGAGAAAAGTGTGAAGGGAGCCATGTTCACCTCTCCCCCACCAGGACCATGAGTGTCGGCACAGGGCCTGGCAGCAGCTGAGTGCTGGAGCTCCCCGAGCACAAAGGTGGGCTGGCTAGCATGGCCGATGGCACTTGGTGCCTCAAAGGGGCATGTCCAGCCAGGCCGCAAGGGTACATAGGTACACAGTACACTATGTGTGTGTGTGTGTGTGTGCGTGTGCTCGCACGCGTGCATGCAGGCAAGGTTGGTATGGTGAACACTAAGGATTGCATCCCCTGCAGATTCCTAGATATTTAGGTCAGAAGGGACCACTATGATCATCTGCATCCCCTGCAGATAAATGGGCCTCTGCAGCTGCTTAGCTCCTATCTCTTAGAGTGGCTATTGGGCTGGAAGGCACAAGTTAGCTGCTGGTGTTAGGATGGATATTTGGATCCCTTCTGTGCACATCAACTGGAGGAGGTGTTGGTTGCTGTTATGGGCAGTTTCAAAGTCTTTTACATCTCTGATATCTTTGTGCACTTAAAGCCCCACACATCCCCCAACTGCATGGTGTTTTGCAAAGTTTTTGCATATAAATCCAGGGGCCACTGCCAACTTAAAAAAAAATCACACTTTCATCCGCAAACTGTAGCTCGTGTTACGGGTCGCTGCTGAAGTTAAGTACTGGAGCTAAAAGAGATTGAGTGAGCAAGCAAGGGGGCTGGAACTAGGGATGCTGAGGGCACAGTAGCACTCCCTGGTTTGAAGTGGTTTCCATCATACACTGGGTTTACAGTTCAATGGCTTTCAGCACCTCCACTATACAAATGGTTCCAACGCCTCTGTGAGCGAGTGGATTTTTTTTTTTTTTTAGCCTCTGTTTTTCAGTTAGTTTACTTCAGATTTTTGACAACAGCTTGCGTATAGTCAGTTTCATTGCTGATGGATGGTGCACACTCTTGCCAGGGCTCTATGTGTTTGGACGTTTAGCAATAAGACCAGCGGCAGAATTGGAAGTGGAAAGTGAACGGGCACCAAGCAGCAAGGGTGTGAGCAAAGAGAATGAAGATGGGAAGAGAAGGGGAAGTCCTAATTATGTTTGTTGTTCTTCTCAGGCCTTCCCAAAGGAGTCTTCTCAACATATCTGGGGGCGGAGGAGGGGAGAAATACCCTTATAACAATTTTTTAAGGATTATTTTTTAAATTCAGGTCATGCTATTTAAATGGTATCTTCTCAGGAAATTAATTATTTGCAATTCGTCAGCTAAAATAAATTCAAGTTTACAGTGTCTCCTTAGCAGTGCACAACTTTTTGGCTGTCAGTATTGTGTGAAGAACACATTTTGGATGGCACATTTAGTAACCTTTCATCATAAAAGGATTCTGAAACAATCAGCTTGGCACTGAATGCTTTGTATAGTACACGTTAAACCTCCATTGTTAAGAGTATCTCTATAAATAAAGGTGTGTGGTACATTCAAATATATAATGGTAATAGCTATTATAATACCAGCTGTCCAGCCAAACTTCCCAGTCTTTTAAATGACCTACAAGAGATTCCACAAAGAATGAATATTTAGCGTGGCGGAGCTGCTAAAAGCGGTCTCTATACTAGTAAGTAACAGGTGGCCTGTATTCACACGTTTCAGTTGAGGTCCTGGTTTTATATTTCACGCAAAGCAAATGTTGTATTAATAGGACTTTTGTGTTGTGGTTAAAGTGCAAGGCTCTGTATTAGTTTTCTGCAAATTGCACTTGCAGCTTCAGTTTGTCCTGTCTTTTTTTGTGGGAGTGGGTAAACACTAAGAAGTCTTTCTGGACAAGTCACAGCAGCTGGAGGGTACGGGTTTCTCTGTGGAGTGAAGGAATTTCTTCAGAGAAGCTATTATTCAACTGTGTTCTCAGCATTTTGGCAACTGTTCTTCAGATTAACCCTTTGCTCTGCACAAAGAGTTTCAAAAATATAATTGGATGCTTTTACATTGTTAGAAGTAAATATACTTTGGCCATGTCTGAGTGTGGAATAGAGGTTAAAGAGTGTGAGGTCACTGCTTTAAATCCCTCCTACAGCCATATTCATTGTCACCACTAATGTTCGGTTATTTTCTGATTTTAAAATAAAACCGTTTCTCTGATTTTCCTGAGCAAACACAATACCAAAGAGAGATACCAATTTAGGGGCCCTGAAGTGTGGCCCATGGAGTACTGAATAGTGTCGCCCTTCAAGTCAGAATATCCAAGACCTTGGGACTGAACATGCAACTTCATTTAGACCCATAAAGTGAAACACATCTCTGTTCACAGCCGTTACTGTTCACCCCTTTGAGGTAATACTGGTGTGACCACTGCTAGAATGCTGTGCCCTGTTCTGGTGTCCCCAGTTCAGGAAGGATGTTGATAGTGTGGTGGGGGTTCTGAGAAGACCTGTGAGAATGATTAAAGGATTAGAAAATGTGCTTAATAGCGATAGACTCAAGGAGTTCAACATCTTTAGCTCAACAAAGAGAAGGTTAAGGGGTGACTGGATCACAGTTTATAAGTACCTAGATGGGGAACAAACGGTTTGATAATGGGCTTGTCAGTCTAGCAGACAAAGGTATAACAAGAGTCAATGGTTGGAAGATGAAGCTTGTCAAATTCAGATTGGAAATAAGGTGTTGGAAAAAATTACCAAGGGTCATGGTGGATTCTCCATTACTTTTGATTTTTAAATCAAGATTGAACTACACCAGATCTTTTAGAAAAACAGCCAAACAGCAGTTAATTCAGTGAAGTCCTATGGTCTGTGCTATGCATGAGGTCAGACTAGATGATCACAATGGCCCCTACTAGCCTTGGACTCTATGAATATGTTCAGAACCACTGCAGAGCCCCTCTCCCCAATGTCAGGGGGGGTGTAAGACCTGATCAATGGCTTGTCCAGCCTGTCCCGTTACACACAGGGGACTGCAGGGAGTTACAGCAGAGAGGGTATTATCAGTGGGCAGATTCCGGTTGAATGAAATAACACAGAAACCCACATAGAAGACCACTTGCTAGTTAATCCATTTTACTAGGTGCAGTGTCTACTGCATTAGGAATAAAGGTTTCAGTGTGAGAGCAGTCATCAAAAAGACTGCCTGGACTGTGCAGAAAGGAGAGAGACTTTGATGGCTGTCAGTCAGGTTTGAAATATTTATGCACTAAAGCAGATACGTGCAGGTTCTTTTTTCCCCTCCATCCTCTAGTTTGAATCTGACAGAACTGTTTACATCGCTGTACCCATTAAAGAGATGCAAATCTCATTTCAGCGTTTGCATCTCCTCCAATAAACACTTCAGCAAATCTTTTCCTGGGAATGTCTCCTCCTGCGTATTAAAAAAGCCGGGAGAGTGCGTCGCTCGAGAAAATTAGCATTTCTGTTTTTAAAATGACTAACATAAGAATACTAGCTCTTTCCCCATTCCTAGAAGCCTCCAGTGATGTCTCTGAAACTCCTTGGGTTGTGTGCACAAAGTAGGGCGTGGGGATGGGGGAATTTTCTCTCTCTTACCCACACAGCCCTTGCCCCTTCCCCTGGTAAGTGTCAGGGGTGAGGCCAGCTGCTGGCCTGCTCCCTGCCTAACTTTGCTGCTAGGCAATCAGTGAGCCCAGCTGCACTGCCTTGATAAGTGTGGCCCCCACAGCAGATCAGTGGCTGCTCAACATGTACCATGCCCACAGTTGCGCTTGCCCTGTTCCTGCTTCCGGTCCCTGCTCCTGCCTGGTTCCTGTCCTGCTTCGGCCTTGTTTCCAAACCTGCTTCTGGTCCTCCTACGGTCTGCTCCGGCTCCAGCCCCTGTTCCCCTCTGACTCCTGGCTTCGGTCCTTGGCTTCCCTCCGACTTACGACTTTGGTTGATCCTCCAGCTCTGGCGTTCGGCTACTGTCCCTCTGGTGCTGAGCCTTGGCTCGTTCCTGGACCATTCCCCTGGAACCCAGCTTTAACCAGTAGGACAAACTTTCGTTTCAAACCCTAGGTTGAGCACCCAGGGCCTAGTGGGCTACAGTAAGAGGTGCGCTCTGTGGTAACATCATAGCTGCTCGTCCAGCTTTCTGGGGGTAGCTGTCAGGGCTGCCCAGTGCAGTTTGCCCCAGGCTCCCCATTTGAGAGGGCCCTCAAACCCCATCAGTATGCATGAGCGACATTGCGATGTGGTGTGGCAACACCATGTGCAGGGAGCTGGGCCCAGCTCTGTAAGACAGGAGCCACCATTGTGAGGGTGAGTGTGGGGCAGGCTCACTCTCCAGTCCCCATCCCACCAGCCCACCCCACTCAGACCTCAGTTTCAGATTTTGCCCCAGGCCCCTAAAAGCCCCTGTTCATCCCTGGCAGTTATCATTCTGCACCCCCTATGTGGTTAGTTAGTTAGTGTTAGTGTCAATGAATCTGTGAAGTCTCAAATCCTAGGGGGCAGGGCACCTCCCATTGCTTGCTATCAAACCTGTTCTATGCCCAGGCGTGTTTGGGGCCAGCTTAGAGCTCCCTCCCACGGCTGGCAGTGAGGGTACACTGGGATAGGGAGGAGTCCCCTCTGTAGCTCCGTGATGGGAGAACAATAGCTTGGAAGGCCTTTTCCAGGCCAGGGGCATCACGGGAGAATCAAAGCCCACCACAGCACGGAGTTGCTTGTAAGGCATTTCCCTCTTGAGATCACCTCTGACCCTGACCATTCTTATCCATCCTTCTTCATTCTCTGCAGAACACAAGGGCTGTTGTCTTGTTCTCGCATCTAGCCTGGACAGGAAACTGGTTTTTAAGCAATTGCTGTGCCTGTCTTTTTTCCTGCACTTGATTTCCATTTCCTCTTCCCTGCCCCTGTCACCAAAAATGTCCTTAGTTTTGTCTCTTGTGGGTCATAGGTGCTATCAGGTGTCGTATCGTCTTTGCCCCCGCGGATGTTATTGCATCCTGCAATTTACTGTTCTGGCAGTAGGCAGCCTCATTAGGGGCCAGACTTACTGCTTTTGTTCATGCTGAGTAGCGGTTCACTCCATGTGTAGCTGTTGATTTCAGAGGGATCACTCATGGGGTAAGATACTACACAGTGTGAGCAAGGGCATCAAAATCTGGTACTAAGTGAGGAGCATGAGGAACTGCAGTCATACACCAGGACCCGATTGTAGCTGCATCAGTGCAAACGCCTAGTGCAGACACACTACATCAATGCAAAAAGTGGCTAACACCATTGCGGCTTAGCCTGAAAACTGGGGTACTGGAAACTGCCCCCCCAGACAAAACAATAGTACAGTACCGCAGAAAACCCAAACTATCATCCCTTCGCTTTGTTGTCTCTGAAGTGCTAACAGGAGTGAAAGATAGTAAGTTATTTCTGGCGTTAAAGGAAGCAGATCTGTCTCTAGACACAATCAGAGAGCAGTTATATTAGGAATGTGACATTTTTTGCGTTTGTCCAGAGTAGAACCTCTGTTTGGGATAAATTCCACTCACATTTACACTGATGTAATGTGAAGTCAGTTGACCAGATTCTCAGTGGATGTAAATCAGTGTAGCTCCACTGACTTTAATGGAGGAAGAATGGTCTAGTGGATAGGGTGCTGGACAAGATTCAGTCCAATTTCTGACTCGGCCACAGATTTCCTGTGTGACTTTTGGCAAGTCACTTAAAATGCATCCGATGAAGTGAGCTGTAGCTCACAAAAGCTTATGCTCAAATAAATTTGTTAGTCTCTAAGGTGCCACAAGTCCTCCTTTTCTTTTTGCGAATACAGACTAACACGGCTGCTACTCTTAAACTACTCTGCCTCACAGACCCATTATGAGATAATACTTCCCTATCTCAATGGGGTGTTGGGAGGATAAAATCCATTAATGATTGATTGTGCCCAAATACTGGGTGATGAGGCCCAGATAAGTATTTGAATTGAAAGAAAAGGAGTACTTGTGGCACTTCAGAGACTAACCAATTTATTTGAGCATAAGCTTTCATGAGCTACAGCTCACTTCATCCGATGAAGTACTCCTTTTCTTTTTGTGAATACAGACTAACACGGCTGTTACTCTGAAACCTATTTGAATTGAATCTGTCACAGTGTAGTAAATTGGGAGTAACTAGGGGCAGTGTTTTACTCTAAATTTATTTAACTATGAGTTCTACAAAATATAATTGAGATGTATTGATCTAATATGCGATTTTTGGTTTAATTTACCATTATAACATACGCCACTTTGTTTTATTAATATCGTATGTGAAGAGTTTAAAGATCTCTCTCTGGCAGTGAGGATTAAAAGCTAGTAATCTGTATGCTAAGAAACATCAATTTATGTTTGGGATTTCATTGGCATTGAGAGTTCTGTAGGGTAAGAAAATCGGATTGCGTGTGTTGTTGCAGTTTTCACCAGGAGAGCATATTAAGGGCCGGTGCTAACTATTAAGTTAGCATGTTGATAGCACAAATAAAATGGAAGTGAATGAATTTCAAATATGAAACTAAATCCAACAGCATTAAGTTCTAGTGGTTATTTGTAAGAGTTTAATTTTTGCATGTGGAGTCAGAGTAATAGGTTTGCGTTATCTTTTTCAGGATTTAAGAAGTCACTCTTTAATTTTCTTTTAACATTGCAGCACTTTAAAATAATACAGGGTCACACTAAGAGCAGTTAATTGTTGTTTAAATACACGGTATTTTCCATTTCTCAATAGACTTGCAATTAGTGAAACAATACTTCTGTTTTCAAGAAGAACTTTACAGGAAATGGGACCACTAGAATCTTTACAGATAAAATACACACTTGTTTTGTTTGTAAGGGGAGAGAGAGCCGTTTAATGGTCTAGTTTTCATTTCAGTGTGCATAGTTTCCCACATAGCTCTCGCCCAAAAGCACTTAAAGGGAGACTCCCAATTTGAAATCTTGTTAGCTTCAACAAATAAGTTAAGTTTCATGCGGTACACCTGCCCTTTCCACCACCTGCCACTTTTTATGGTTTCACAGTCATCATATTTTCCTGTCTTTAAATATTTTTTTTTCCCCCTTTGCTGCATGAAAGACCCACATGGGCTGGGGAACAGACTGCTTAACTATACAGGAGAAATGAGTGAATATGACTAGACACAAAGGTCCTCAGCTATGATTTGAGTCCAACGCACTGCTCATTCTATGTGTGTGAGACACACACAAAGGTAGCCTTTGTACTCCACTGACCCTGGGCACCCATGTGCCAGCCTGGTTCCCTAGATTACTTGAAAGCTGCCTAAGGGGCCAGTAGAGAAGTCAGGGAATAGTGGGAGAAGGTAAGGACATCCTGACCACACGCTCTCATCCTCAGCTCTGACACAGGAGCAGGATGGGTTGAGGCTGGTAGGTGCTCAGAACCTATGGTGATGGGTGGCAGTATAAGAGAGAGGAAAGCCACTTGGTAGCTTTGTACTTCCAGAAGCTCCTGGGAAATACACAAGTAACCTAATTCTGACATTGTTAGCATTACCTCACTCACCTGCCCTTTTCTCTCCTGAAAAGGAGTTCTGGGGGCACTAGCCTAAGAGGAAGTCCATGGGAGCTCAGCAGCATGGAGGGTAGGGGGCCTGGAAATACTGCAGTGTCACTCAATCACTGTGCTGATGTCCCTGGCCTCTGTGGTGCCCAGAGGTCTGTGAGTCTAGGGGGCAGCTCTGCACGTGTACCTTGCTTCCTGACATCGTGATGCCATAGAAACTGTGGGTGGGGAATTGTGGCATTCCCTGTCCCCAGTGTGGGGTTTTCCCATGGGTGTACAGTCTGTCCTTAAGTTAGGAATGAATTTCTAGCAGTAAGGTTGAATACTCTAGATATGTGGTCAAAGGAGACAGCTGACGCACTGCTGGTGAAGGTCTCCCAGAGATAAAACAATTCAGAGATTGCTTTAAGACCTCGGGTTTCAGAGTAGCAGCCGTGTTAGTCTGTATTCGCAAAAAGAAAAGGAGTACTTAGTCTCTAAGGTGCCACAAGTACTCCTTTTCTTTCTAAGACCTCAGTGGTTCAGGGGCCAAATTAGCGGTCAGCATTACCCATGGGAGGCACAATAGTGTGAATTCATGGTTTCGTTTACTATAGTATGGTATATTCTGATTTAAAGAGTATCATGGAGAAATATTTAGTTTATATATATAATTCTCACAGCAAAATGACTGATGAAGTATTATTATTTTATCAACTGCAATTGGTTAATAACATAGTAAAAGCATCCTGATTGGTTAATAGTTTAGATGGGTTAATGATTCAGTCACACAGTGTTTTAATATCCTGTGCTGGAAAGAGCCGCAGGAGGCATGTTAAAGAGCCACTTGTGGCTCCCAAGCCTCTGTCTGAGTATTGCTGCTCTAAGATAACCTGCACTAGGCAGGGTTTGAACTAGTCCGCCACTGGAGGTGTTTTTTTGTTTCTCAGGCATTTGGGAACCCAGTCAATGAATTACTGCTGCTGGAACCCCACTGGTAGTGGGGGTGTGGGTGTGGTGGTGGTGTGACAGGCGAGAGAGGAAGAGATGGGGGTGGGATGCGGGATAGGGAAGAAGAGCACCTGGCAGTAGTGATAGGGTGGAGAGACCCATCACAGAAATGGGTCCAGTAGCAGAGGCAAAGGGAGCTCCAACCTGGAGAGGTGGGTGGGGAATGAGAAGGCCCAATGAGGGTTGTGAAGCAGGGAGCTCGCCTGCAGAGCCCTTCTCATTCTGTGATTGGGACCAAATTGTCAGGGCTGATTCTCTTCTCACTCTGCTATCTTAGTCCTGATTTGCACCAGGGTAAGTGAGAGCAGGATGTTTATTTGTGTGGCAATTGGATAAATACCGAATCGCTCTTATAATAACTTTGGGCAGTTCCTAACTGTTCTGACAGCTGTAGCGTAAGCAGACCTGGGCTGTCTCCAGTGCCCAGCCATGAGGGGTAAGGTTTGTTTCATTTTGCTGTATTTGTTGGGTCTCGTCCTTCACACTGCCCAATGACACTGTGTGCCCTTATCCTGGGCCCATATGGCTGTGACTGTATTATCAGGCCCTTGGGTTATAAGCCCTGCCTTGTGCTGTGGTTATTATTTGTGTTATGGTTTGTAGTGCCTCGAAACCCCAGTCATACATTAAGTGCTGGATTTCTTTATTATTTTTCAAAGTGTTTTCATTGCTCCATTATAAAGTTTACACTGATCAGGTTGATTCCTCGATTTTAAGGCCAGACAACACCATTAGGATCGTTAGGCCTGACCTGCTGCATAGCACAGGCCAGAGATTTCCACCCATTTACCCCTGCCTTGAGCCCAGTAACTTGGTTGAACTATACAGTCCTGTGTGGTCCTGCTGGGTTTGCCCGTGCCATCAAGATTGCTGTTTTGGCCAATGTTAACAGTAGTAACAGAGCATTTATATCTGTTGTGTATCATCTTAACATTTCAGGAATCCCTAGAATACATAATTGTGGTAATTTAGGAACAATTTCCAATACGTTCTTTATTGCGTGTGTGACTTCTGTCCAAAAAGTTAGCATGAGTTGACATGATCATATTACTTTCCTTTCCAAATGGCGTAATGACTGAAGAGTTGGAGACAGTCATGCGCAGTCAAAGCCACTGGAAGCGAAGACCAAGTCTTCTTAATAGAGAGCCTAGTGACCTATGTGACTAACCAGAAAAAATAAAACTCCTGTTGACTGCACTTTATTTTTTTTGCACTCTATTTAATTCACTTCGTTTTCCTGCAGATATATTTTGGTTTAGTTTCAGCTTATGTAAAATTTAGACTGTGAATATGGAGTTTTAATCATAACTTAAGTTGATAATAACCATCGCAAATGCTTATGGAAGTGTAAACAATGCCATGCGTTAAAGAAAACTCTTGAGTGCCTTTCAGATAAGGAGGGGAATGCCCTGGGGGAGTTGTGCACCCACACCTGGTGACAGTGGGCTAAATTGTGGCTCTGGCACAAGCCCAGCGTATGGGGCAGTGTTTTGTTGCACTCTCTGAGGAACGGCCCTGGAGGCAGGTTATGAGCCAGAGAGTCGCACTCTGACTCCCGCTTCCCCTGTGCTCTGGTGGGGGGACGCTCTGACAGCTCTTATTCCTGGCACAACATCCACCCCTTTTGTGTGTCACTTAGTGTGCTGCGGGGCAGAACCAGGCTCCACCCGTTCCACATTCCCATCCACCTGCACGGGAAGAGGAGTAGCTGCTCTGTGAAGGACGCTGCTCTGTCTGTTCTTCTACCTGCTATGTAGTTAGCCAGTGGGGTGAGGTGGCGTTTTACCCACCCCATGTGGGTTCGCAGGATGAGTCACAGTCTGTCTCAATAAGCTTTAATCTCCATCACGTTAAAATGACCCTGTACAATATTTTGAAATGACACAGGGAGTACTTCCCCAGCTCCATTCCATGAGTTAGATACGTACCACTTGTTTGTGGATGTGGGGCTAGTATAATAAATGGTGCTGCAGCCATTCTAGGGGAATACAGATCTCCCTTTGGTTTATGAGAGACAAGGTGGGTGAGGTGATACTTTTTTTGTTGGACTGACTTCTGTTGTGGGGAGAGACAAGCTTTCAAGCTTCACAGAGCTCTTCTTCAGGTCTGGTTTACGATGCAGTTCCAGTTCCTAGGATGGATGATGATGGTAACTTTTGAGCTGCATTGCTCCATTTGAATAGTGAGAAAGTGGCTGAGATTTGCTGCTTTAGGAACTGACTTTACTGGTTGTGTCAGTAGCACTGTAGATTAATTTAATAATCTGATATAAAACTGGAGAGTGGTTCAATTGCTACAATTAAATCTGTTCCGAATCACTACTTTACAGATGACAAGAGTTTCAGTAATTTTAAAAAATACTAAATAGATTCCAGGAGAAGAAACTAGAGTTTGTGACGCCATCCTGACAGCTAGCATTTAGTATGATAAAAAGACCCCTCCTAAAGGTGCAGTTGACCAAGGCAACTGCTACACACAGTATAATCTCTCAAACAGTAAAAACTATATTAAAACACTGGTTGTAATTTAAACAAAATACTTAGAATTGGTTAAAATGTTCCAAATTTTGACTTTTTCATGAAATTCTTCATTAGAAGTTTAATTTTCAAACAGAAAGGAAGAAGGAAGGGGGAAATTTTTTTACCGTGGCGTTTGTGATTTTGTGTGTGTATGGATGGGGGGTGTTCAACCAAGGGTAGAGCTGGTTGGAATTTTAGATTTTTCCAAAAATTTAAAATGCCAAAAAACTAGGAAAATGTTACTGTTGTGGCTTTATTTTTTAAATTGTGCTAAAAAATGCACATGGGCTTTAGGCTCCATCCTGCAGACCATTACTCATGTGAGTAGTCTGCTTGCAGCTAATGGGGCTGCGCAGGTGAGTAAGCATTTGCAGGATTAGTTCCTTGCAGCTATCCCTGAGACTGTTAACTCAGCCTGTGGTGCTTATGTGCCCTAGTTTTCAGCTATAGGTGCGCCTGTTGCAATCCGTGCCAACACAACTGCCCACAACCCCCAAGTTTATGCAGCAGATCAGGTATGTCGGCAACAACCCGTCTGACTAGCACATGCAGTTGGCTGACTGCATGAACAAATGCAGAGGCTCATCCCTGGTATCAGCTTTTGATAGTTTGACTCATTTTGTACCTTGCTATCTTAGGGATGTGCAGCTGGAGATGTGTTCCGGCAGATGAAATGTTCTAGCAAACTACAGATTCCACCCAATGGTGGGGATATTGGTCCTTGTTTACAGGCGAGACAATTGGTTAACAGTGCAGGAGAGGAATTCATTCAAACTACATCTCATTGAGTAAAAGCTTAAGGTGGGAAGGGTACATAGGGAAGTTCACCAAAGCCCAGTGAGTCTGAGGGAGAGCTCAACCGAGAATGTTGCTTTAGGATGAATAAGTATTCGGGAGGGATCAAATGGTTTCTGGGGCTATCAGAAGCAAGGGGGCCTGAAAGAGGATTTGGGGAAGGACGCGTCCCTTTAATAAAAAAAAAAAAAAGCAGTTCCGAGCCTATCAGAACGTCCCTCTTAAACAGAATTTCAGTGTCCCTAGTTCAGAAATACCTATCAGAGTAACTAACTGCCCTTTCCTGTTTTATTATAGTGCCTAAATAAACTTGCTCAGAACAAGAACTCATGGCCGAGTTTTCCTTCCTTTTTATTATTATTATTTATTTGTATTACCACCATAGACCGGAGAAGTCCCAGTCATGGACCAGGATGCCATTTAGCTAGGTGCTGTTAAAAAAACAGAACAAAAAAAACCAGTCCCTGCCCCCCAAAATTTGTAGTCTTACCGTGTAATGCCAGTAAAGTGATTTCCGCAGCGTGGGTGAAGTGCAGTGATATCTTGGCGTCATTGAAGACAGTGTCAAAACTCTCATTGATGTCAGTGGAACTAGGATTTCACTTGTGGTGGTTATTGGCTACCAGAAAAGGGGTACATCTGCATCAAGGTAATTTGTCTGTTATAGAGTGTGCCTTGCTGAATGGATCTCCCACTGCTGGGGTCACTCTGCTTACTTTGGATAATGTCTTTTGCAAAGATTCCTAGAGTCATAGATTCCAAAGCCAGAAGGGAGCATTGTGATCATCTAATCTGACCTCCCGCATAGCACAGGCCATAGAACTTCCCCAAAATAATCCCTAGAGCAGAGCTTTTAGAAAAACATCCAATTTTGATTTAAACATTGTCAGTGACAGAGAATCTACCTTTGGCAAATTGTTCCACATGTTAATTAGCCATCCCTCACTTTTAAGAACTTACACCTTATTTCCAATCTGAATTTGTCTAGTTTCAACTTCCAGCCATTGGATCGTGTTATACCTTTCTCTGTAGATTGAAGAGGTCATTATTCAATATTTGTTCTCCATATAGATATTTTTAGACTAATCAAGTCACCCTTGGCATTCTCTTTTTTAAGATAAATAGATTGAGCTCTTTGAGTCTGTCACTGTAAGGCAGGTTTTTTAATCCTTTAAACATTTCTGTGGCTTTTCTCTGAACCCTCTCCAATTTTTGAACGCCCTTCTTGAATTGTGGGATCAAGAACTGGACACAGGATTCCAGCAATTGGTGCACCAGTGCCAAATATAGAGGTAAAATAACCTCTCCTACTTGAATTTCCCCTGTTCATGCATCCCAGGATCACATTAGCTCCTTTGGTCACAGTGTCACACTGGGAGCTCTTATTCAGCTGATTATCCATCACGACACCTAAATCTGTTTCAGAGTCACTGTTTCCCAGGATAGAGTCCTCCATCCTGTAAATATGGCTTACATTCTCGGTTCCTAAATGTATACCTTTACATTTAGCCATATTAAAATGCATACTGTTTGCTTGCTTCCAGACCACTCTAAATCAGTGACTTGGTCTCTTCATTATTTGCTGCTACTCCAATTTTTGTGTCCTCTGCAAACTTTATCAGTGATGATTTGATGTCTTCTTCCTGGTCATTGATAAAGATATTAAAAAGCATAGGACCAAAAACTGATCCCTCTATGACCCGGCAGGAAACACAGCTGCTCAGTGGTAATTCCCCATTTATAATAAATTTTGAGACCTATCAGTTAGCCAGTTTTTAATCCATTTAATGTGTGCCATGCTAATTTTATATGGTTCTAGTTTTTTAAATCAAAACGTAATGTGGTACCAAATTGAACACCTGAGAGAAGTCTAAGTATATTACGTCGCCACTATTACATTTATCAACCAAACTTATAATCGCATCCAAAAAGGATATCGAGTTAGGTTGATAAGATCTGTTTTCTGTAAACCCCTGTTGATTTTCATTAAGTACATTATCCTCCTTTAATTCTTTATTAAATTGAGTCTCATGTCAGCTGCTCCATTATCTTGACAGGGATCAATATCAGGCTGACAGGCCTATAATTACCTGGCTCATCCTGTTTACCCTTTCTAAAAACCAGCACAAGGTTCGCTTTCTTCCAATCTTCTGGAACTTCCCAGTGCTCCAAGACTTGTTGAAAAGGAACATTAACAGTCCATTCAGAAAGCTTATCAGTCAGTTCCTTTAAAACTCTTGAGTGGAAGTTGTATACACTCTCTGTTTTAAAAATGTCGGATTTTAGTATCCTCTGTTTAACATCCTCCAGAGATCTACTGGAACAAAAAGAGTGTTATCATCAGCATATGATGAGACTATATCATCTGTTTTTTCCCCCAAATACAGAACAGAAATATTTATTGAACACTTCTGCCTTTTCTGTAGTATTCTGCTATTCCCATCTAGTAAGGGACCAATACCATTGTCAAGATTCTTTTTGTGCCTTGGTGCTCCAGTAATACAAATAATCATAACTTCTCAGTGGGTCACACATTGCTTTATTGTAGCTCTTGGAGGTGTCAAGATCAGAGCTTAAGATCATGATATTATTGTGTGTAGAAAAGGTATTTTTGGAGGTTTCCAAAGTCAGCTTTAATTCTGTTTCCAGGGAGGTCTGGTACTAAGGAAACGTTTTTGAAAAACAATTTCAAAATCTAATACATTCCTAAAATAGATTTTTTTGTAAATTATGTGGCACACACAGAATACATGACTTTATGATCATTTATTGTTACTCATTGCAGGTGACTTGCATGTGCATACCTGTCTTCTCCACTTGTGAATAATGAGTGTCATGCTGATAACACTGTATAGCACACAACAGTTATCATTTTTTCATTCTATAATATGTGTATTTTACATGTGTGATATATTTACAGTTGATAGGATGGCTATGCAGTTTGTCATGTGGACCCACAGTTTATCACATCAAGGAATTATGTATTGAGACCAGATAGCAGCATGACTTTAAAGATAAATATATCTGATTCTACATTTATTTTTTGCAAATATTCTGGTTTTCTGAAGATAGATCTTTCAGGGGCTCACCATTATCTGATCACATTTAATTGTACTACCTCTAGTGAATAAATAACTCACTGTTTCTTCAGTATGTTCTAGTAACTATTACTAGTAACAGGTAGAAATGAAAGATTCAGTGTTGCAGTTTGCAAGGGTAACCTTGTTGTCCAGGTCATCCTTCTTTCTAATTTACCACCATAGGTTCAGATGGTATTAATGTTTTCAGCTGTTAGGAAATGTTGCTTAGTGCTTAATCTTCTGCATTTTCCTTCATACTGTTGATTCATTACCAGTATGTGATTGACTGCTCTTTATAAACTACTTTATTTTGAATACATGCAAAATAACTCATATATGGTAGTTAAGTTCTCAGCTTCATTTTGTTTCAAGCACTCCTGCCCTAAAAACATCTAGAATTCATTTGGTTTGCCTTAATTTATATTTTAATTTTCTATTTGGAAGTAAAGGTCAAGGATATTATTAGTTTCTTCCTATTATTATATTATAAAGGTTTCTAACAAGCAGATAACATGGGGATGCTTTACAATGTTCACAGCTGTTTGCTTGTATGTCATAGTCTCTCTCTGTGCACGCACACACATTTAAATGTAAGTAATTCCAATATATTTACATTTGAGTCCTTTAGTTGTATATTGCTGGAAGATTAAAGATGGAGGAGAAAGATTAATTGCAAGAAAATGTTTGTATTAATTTCTTTTTTAATCAGCATGTATCCTATTGTATTCATATGTGACCAACCATATGTGAGACGTTGAGATTTGAGAAAAAATCAAATAACAACAATGGTTTAGCAACAGCTGCAACTTTAAACTTAATCTGAATTAGGAACGCCTAAAGAGAACTGTCACATTTTGTTCAGGCAGTGTCACCAGTACAGTCGTCATGCAGTCTACCACAATGGAGAATAAGGAAGAGAAATACTTGCAAGGAAGCATTTGTGTGCTGCTTACATTCGAGCACACTGTTTCATACAGAAAGGGGTTTGGCAGAGTTCAGTAGATGGAAGAGAAACCACACTTCTTAGTGAGAAAATTATATATTTAGAGTGCCAAAAATGTATGCCAGGTGCTTTTACAAACAGCAAGAAGACAAAGGGTGACATCTTGGCCCATTGAAAATCAGTGGACTTTTTGCTATGGACTTCAGTGGAGACCAGATTTCACTCAAAGTCTGTCCTGAAGAACTGGAAACGTACGTATTTAGGTGGCCATTTCCCACACTTACTTTGGTCCTGTACATTTTCAGCAAATGTGTTGTTATGTAGGGTGTGTTCTCTGTCTCTTAACTTGTTTTTGCATTCATTGCATTCTCATTCATTAGAATTAATTTTTGGTATAAGCTGTAAAGAAACAAAGTAGCATATCATCTCTCCTTCTTCTTAATGTGTTACCATTTGAATAAGTACGATTGAAACTATTACTTCTTATTTGATCATTTGACGTGCCCTGCATGTTGTGAAGAAGGATTTGTCTGACTCTGCTGGCCATATCTTTGTGGCTCTCCTCCATGGATCTGCATGTGTGCAAGTCTTAGCTATTGAAAAATTTTGTCCTTGTTGTATCACCTGCCAGCTCCTCCCCTAAGGTTTGAAAGTGGCTCCTTGTTTCTTGCCTTCTTTTGTAGTTATTTAGGCTCTACAGAAGCTTCCTCCACTAAGCTCTGGAGTCTCATCCTAATTGAACATGTGAACATTTTGTTTTTTACTGGACCAGCTTCTGTTGGTTAGAGAGACGGGCTTTTGAGCTTACACAGAGCTCTTCTTCGAGTCTGGGAAATGTACTCCTGGTGTCACAGGGCAGGTCTACACTTAAAATGCGCCATCCGCACAGTTGTACTGCTGCAGCGCTTAAGTGAAGACGCTCCGACAGTGACGGGAGAGCTTCTCCCATCAGCGTTGTTAATCCACCTTCCTGAGAGGTGGTAGCTATGTCGATGGGAGAAGCTCTCCTGTTGATACAGTGTTCTCTACACAGGGGTGGAGGGGGAAGGTTAGGTCAGTGTAACTATGTTGCTCCGGAGTGTGAATTTTCACATCCTTGAACAATGGAGTTATATTGATATCGGTCTGTAGTGTAGACCAGGCCACAGTGAAATACAAGGTGGAACAGATTGTTTTTCATAGGTAGTTAACACATATTTCAAGGGACCATTCAAGGTAAAGTGGCCTGTTGTTACTTCTCCAGTCATGGGGTGAGGGGGAAAGGGAGGGAGGAGGAGGGGAAAGCGGGAGGGGAGGTTAAGTGGGTTACAATTGTTGTAATAAACCATAAATCTAGTGTTTCTGTTCAGTCCATGATTTTTAGTATCTGGCAAAGTTATGAATTTAAGCTCCCAGGCTCGTCTTTTGCAGGTGTTGTGCAGGTTTCCTTTGAGGATGAGGACTGAGAAGTCAGATATAAAATGATCACTTTGTGAAAATTGTTCACCTACAGGCAATATGGTGTTTTTGTCTTTTATCATATACTTAATAAGTAATTTTTAATGCAGTACAACTAACAAGTACTTTTGCATAAGACCCCCTTTATCATAGCATAATCTCTGGTGTAGTGATCCTGGCAGATGGTTTTCTTTAACAGAGAATTTGACATTTAACTTGTACTGGTACGCAGACGCAGGATGACACAGACTCTTACCATTCTGTGCTCACTCAGTCTAAAAAGAGTGCTTTTTTTAATTTCCATAATCTTCAGGATGCACATAAGTGGGTACTTTATAGTTAGAAATAAAAACAAAAGTTTCATCAACACTAATGATTTTACAGGAGGAGGTTCCAAAAAGGAGTTCTCTCTTACCAAGGAGAATACGTGACTGGATTATTGCACAAAATAATGGTGTTACATTTAGTTGTATTTGCTAAGGGCAAATTGCTGAGACCATCTTTTTTGCAGTCAGAAAAGTTAACCAACCTCTGGAATGCAGGTAATGCTATCTCCCCTCCCTCCCCCGGCCCAGTTGCACTGTGCTAATTTTAGAAGGCCTACGTTTGCTGACTTCTTTGTATTGCCATGAAGTTGGCTTTACTGGTACCGTCCATTTGGTCATCCAGAACAATCTACCTCACATGTTTGTGATCATACTTATATGAGTAGCCTCAATACTGAATTTATACCTCCCACCCAGCAGGAGGAGACAAGATGAGAACTCTGATGGAGAAAGGATGAGAGCTGTGATAAGGCCACTGCCCCATATATGGAGCTTGCTGGCTGAGGCTCTGTTTGTTCTTGTCTCCTGCTGGTGGGAGCTGGTCTGCTGGCTGCCTTAGCTATTTTTGTTTTTAGTCCTAAGTTGCTGGAGTATTTTTAGTTTATGTTGATGAGTTTCCCCCCAGTTTTATATTGAGATTTGATAACTTTCAGGTTTTCTTTCCCCCTGTTTGACAGAGAACTCTTTGGCTGGGGATAGTAGCTTGGATGCAAGATACTAAGTCCTGATTTTGATCTCCCTGGGCAGATCATGGTCTGCAGGGATCTGAGCAAATCAGGGTCCTTAGTTGTGAAAGCAGCTGTTGTTGAGCGAAAGAACAGACACTTCTTATCTCACAAGGAGACACTCCACCACCAAGGAGCAAGGAAAAAAGAGCTGACCTGCTCTTCCTCAGAACGATAGGTCACCTTGAATTCCAGTTCCAGGCTGTCACAACTTGGCCGTGGATGGCCTGGCATAGTGGGTAGGACCAGGAGTCAGGCTTCATTGTTGGAGCAGGTCTCGGAGTCAGAAACCAGGAGTCAAGCCAAAGATCAGAACTGGAATCAGGAGTCTGGTCAGAGGTTGTAGCCGGAGTTGGAGATCAGGAGTCAAGCCAAAGCTTGGAACCAGAGTCAGGAATCAGGAGTCTAGTTGGAGATCAGAGATCGGGAGTCAAGCTAAGGGCCACAGCCAAAGAACAGAGCCAGGGTCTGAAGCAGGGAACAAGAGCAGGGTCTGTTGCAGCAGCAGGTCAAGTATTGCTCGGTTGCACAGGCAGCTTCCTGGAACTTCCTCCAGGCTTAAATAATGTGCCTGGACCAATCTGGGGGGCAGGTGGAGGTGCTGCCAGTCGGGTCTTCTGTAAGCAGCACTTCCTGGGGTCCTTCGTCTCCCTGGGTTTATAGTGCATTGACCGCGGCATTGCCATTGCTGCCAGGTTGGGACGTTGAAGTGCTGGTCACGCGGAGGCCTGCAGACTTGGGTTCAGGTCCTCTTGATCCTTTCACAGGCTTTCCTTCAAGCCAGTTTCTTCTCTCCTGCTGCAGTGGGAGCTCTAGCAGAGACCCTAGGGGAGCAGAAATCCATTCCCACCAATGTTCTCTCTGTGGGGGAGAGCTCCTAGTCCGTGAAAGGGCTGCCCTAAGACCTCAGGTTCTTCTTCGAGTGCTTGCTCATGTCGATTCCATTCTAGGTGTGCGTGCGTCCATGTGCACAGTTGTTGGAATTTTTTGCCTTAGCAGTATCTGTAGAGCTGGCTGTGGCTCCCTCTGCGGTGGCATGCTCCTGCGTTGGTATATGAAGTGCTGCCAGCCCTACGCCCTCTGTTCCTCCTTAGCGCCCATGACAGTTGGTTGACAGTGTGATCCCTCAGAGGCGGGGGACTCCCTGGCTGGATCTCTTCGCGTCCAGACTGAACAGGAAATGCCACGTTTCGGGGGATCGATAGAGGCTCCCTGTGCGACGCCTTCTTGCTCCCATGGTTGGGGACCTAATGTACGCCTTTCTGCCAGTGCTTTTAGTCCAGAGTCCTCATGAAGACCAAGCAGGGCAAGGTGAAAGTAATCCTGTTAGCTCTGGCTTGGCCTTGCCAACACTGGTTTGGCACGCTGCTCAACCTCTCGGTGGCTGCTCGGCTGTCCCAGAACCACGGCAGATTGCTGCACCCAAACCTGGCTGCGTTGCACCTGACAGCTTGGCTGCTGCATAGTTGAATGTGGAAGAACAGGAATGTCCAACAGGACCCTGGTCCAATGGGTCCTGTTGGGCAGCAGATGTCAGGTTCTTTTTAATTTCTGCTAGATCATGGAATCCATATTCACATCAATGCGCAGTGACTTGCATGAGTGGTCCCATTGGAGTCAATCAGGTTTGATTCACTTTCTGACTTCCAGATTGTGTTTAAATCCCATTTAAATCAGTCTGGAAGTGAGATTGTGAATCAAATCGTATTGTCTCCAAAAGGACTTTAGCACATGCTTAAAAGTAAGCTGGTGCCTAAGTGCTTTCCTGGGTAGGGATCTCTGTCGTGGCACTAAAGGTGGTCCAGCTAGCAGATAAGGTCTCAGAAGCTACGGTACCAACCCTCTCATCCGGTGTTTCTTTAAAAACGGTATGTTCCACAGTCCAAAGCCTGGGAGATGGATTTGACTCTTTTGAGTCCAAATCAGACATAGCTGCCAATAAGGTAGCTGAATAGGCCTTAGAAAGGACTTCAGAAATAGGAAATTTTCAGCTTTCGAAATGAAAGAGCAGAATATGGAAACTTCAACAGGAATTCCATTGAAAGATAATTCATGACTGCCAGGAAAGTGTAAGACTTTGGTAAAGCATTGAGTGTTCAGATATGGAATGGTGGAGTTAGCTGATACTGCCACTTTATTGTTACATTCTTCAGAGGATTTCAACTCTTCCCTCATATATCAAATATCAGGTAAAGGAGAAGTACTGTGTGTACATTTTCTGACAAATCAGTTTCCTTCTGCATTACTGTTGTGGCTTTTATATCCGCCTTGGACTGGGAAGGTGTAATGTAGGCTGTGTGGGAGGAAAGATGGAAGGGAAAATTCTGCTTAATAATAAGAAAACTCTTATTATCCCAGATGTTTCTAGGGCCACACAGTCAGCCGTAAAGAGTACTTGTTCAGGGTTCAATTTATAGCTTTATGTTTCTCAGTTTCAGTCCTTTTCCCCTCACTGCTGAAGGCCACACAAAGCTCAGAAACAAAATATTTTTTATTATCATCATCATGATAGGGGAAACTTTCCTTTTGTCTGAAATAACAAACAATATAATTCCTTGGGTAATATGAAGATGGTTCTGATATTGGATCATCTGACCTGAGTTGAATCTGTAATGGCTCCTTGTATACTTTAATGTTTGTTTCTTACAGATTCTTATGTCACTAAGAATAATGTTTAGTGCTTTATCGGGTATTTGGATCATACTCAAGATGTTCAAGCTCTGCTTGCTTTTTCTTTCCCCCTTGGTAGTTTGGGGAACCTTTGCTCCCTATACAATGTATTGCCATGTCTGTTTTGTAGCCTTTGCTTTCCCCCTACCCTCATTTATGTGTGCGTGTGCGCGTGTTTTAAGCTTATTAATCTGATGTAATAGCATGTAAAGTTAATAAAATAAAAGAGAGTGTAACAGGGTGACTGGGGAGGAGAGCCTGGGGTTAAGCCAACCCTGACTACAGAATAAGCCCCACCTGAGAGGGGTCAGGTGGCTGCCGTATAAAAGGAGCAGGAAGTTGTAGTGAAGGGGGGAAGTTTAGAAAACCACAGCTATGCCTGTAGACACTGTAGGGAGTAGTAAGGAGGGTCCTGCAGGCCGTGAGTCAGCAGTGGGAGTGCACCAGCTGAGAATGTCTGTGGAGAAGGACAAACTCCAGGCAGCAGGTATTGGGATGTAGGCAGACGGACCCCCAGGGAGGAGGGGCTGTGCCCAGCTGAAAGTGGGATGAAGACAAAAAGTTTGTGTTCTGTTTTCAAAGATTGTGTTATTTTTGAGCTACTGCAAGGGAGAGACCTGCAGGGTTGGTGTGTAGCCAGATGACTTAATTAACAGGACCCCTGGTGGGGACTGTTTGAATTACTAGGGGACTGTAGAGTTTTGAAAGGGCACTGAAGAAGGGGAATGGATGCAGGCCATAGCAAAGGGAACTCTGGATATGAAAGGGACTCTCAGGAGGTGATTTCCCATGTTACCGGGAGAAAAAGACAAAACCTCCTATTCTACATTGAGGGCCTGTTCCAATTTCCTTTACAATGAATGCAAATACTCCCATTGTGGGATCAGCCCCTGTGATCTCAACTTGATCCTGATTGATTTGTTTGAGCCTCAAGGAGGTTACAATTATTATATATTATTGTAGCACCTAGAGACCCCAACCAAGACTGTGGTGCCAATGTGCTAGACTCAACGTGTGAGGTAGTCCATGTCTTGAAGAGCTTACAGTCTAATGGTTCTAAAGACCATGTTCTTGGTGGCTCATTGAGAAGAGAAGAGGAGTTGTAGTCTCTCTCCTGCTTGGTTTTCTACCAAGACAAGGCATGGTCATGGCTGTTCCCCATTTTCTCCCTAATGTAGTCTCTTCCTTCCACCTTGAGTCTAGAAGAGTGACTCCCTATTCTCCCAAGAACCTTGCCCATTTTATTCAGGGGTCCTAAACAGAACATGGCATTGTCCTGCTTGGTAACATCATGAAGACTCGCGTGGGCCCAGGTGACCTCTGGGAGTAAAAACTTATCCTATTAAGACAGTGTCAACTTCGGAGATGAAGATAGTGGGTGATTCTTCCCAAGGGTGGTGACCTCACATACATTCACAAGTACAAGGTCTAGTCTGTTTTACCAGTTTTATTAAAATTATGGTTACCCAAGCATATAGAAATTCTATACGGACCTATGCACAGTATAATATAGTTATACTCACATCCTTAACAATGGTGTTAGGGTCTGATGGATCTCTCATGGATTGACCATCAATAGATGGATAGCTCCTGCTGGAGTTTCCTATAGAGAGCTGAATTTTCCTGCTCTGGGTACCCTCTTTTTGTAATGTGATTCTGTCTATACCTACGTTCTGTGCATGTCCATAAAAGTGTCAACCCTCTTTTTCCTTACTGGTCTGATATCCCCTAGAAACTTAAGGGACCCCAATTTCTATTGGTTGTGTAGGCCCTCTGTATTCTGATTAGCATTCACCCACAACCTGTATCCTGTGGTTAAGGATACATGTTGGAAACAGATGCTCCTTTCCAGCATTTTTAAGATTAAGATTTTAAAATTAAGCTTGCAGCTAATATTTTGCAATATTACCACTTGGTATCTCTTCTTCCATAACCATAGGCCATTGGATTATTCTTCGGTCACTTAACTTATGTCAGCATTTCTTAGCTCCAAGGCCTAAAATAGCTAAGCTTAAAATCTTGCAGGCCTCAGCCTACAGGCCTTGAATTTCAGCCCTACTTGCTTAGATAGCTAATACATGATCATTCCCTCTACATGCTGATCAGTCTTCTACTTCTATAATCCTACAATTTAACTCTATGTAGCATACAATGGCCGTATATAACATAATATGTTAATTATAACCACACAATCAGTGAACCATAAACCAAAATCATTGGCTATAGTAGTTACAGCTAGATTATTCAAAAAACAAGGTCTGGCCTAATCTGCTGCTTTTAGACCTTGCATTCTCAATTGGGTTAGGGTTTTTTCCCCCAGGATCTGATTTCTGACCTGAAAAGGATTCACTCTGCTATTGAAGAACAGTTTTCTGAAGCTAGCCGTTGATTTGTTAGACGAGGAAAGATCCGCTTGTCAGTGTTTGCAGCTCCTGGAGTTAAGGGCATCGTTCATTCCATCCCCCTCTGATCTGGGCAGTTAGAATTGTCAAGAGGACAACCTCATTGATAGCGTCCCCTCCAGCTCTTCACTCATAGCTTTGGAGCCTTTCCAAGGAAAACATTGCTAGGGAAACCTCCTGCAAATCCACAGCCGATACAGATAATATGAGAAGCCAGCCGCCAGGCCTGAGGGGTGGGCAGATGGGAATTCGCACTTGTCACAATGAGAAGATAGTCACCTTCTGCAACTTGACTTGGTAAATTGCCTAGGCTTAAGAGTGACAAGTAAATACCTTTTGGGAGTGTGTATAAATCACCAAGAGCTCTCAGCTCCAGCAAGAGGATCTGTCTTGTGCAGAAAGATGACCATGAGAGAGTGTCTTACGTTTAGGAAGAGCTAAACCCATAAGCTAGCTTTGTGAGCTTTTTCCATCAGGCAAATGGGAAGTGCTTAGATCAGGGGACCTGCCATCAAGTGACAGAGATGTGGTATGTACCTCAAACAGACCTATTCACTTCCAGGAGCAGTAGGTTCAGAGGTACTGTTCCAGGCATTGGAGGAGAAAACCTGAGAGTCAAACAATATATGCTTCCCCTCATTTTCTACTGGCAGGAAGAGGAGCAATGAAAGAGCCATACTAACATCTCTCTGAGCACATGGACACTGGATTTCTCACTCAATTGAAATTCATGTGTATGATTTGGCTTCATACCCTGGTTACTTCGGCATTGCTATGAGCAGATAAATGTACATCAAAAAGAATATCTTATTATCTTTTTTGTCGGGATACCGTTGACTTGAAATCTTTTTGAAAAGAGAGCAAAAAGTTGTTACAAATACAGCACTTGTCCTTGAGTCCCCTATAGTATTATGAGTGGGACTGGAGAAAGAGGTTTCAGGAGGAACCGAGCTTGGTGAGACACCAGGGGCCAAAGCATACAAGCTGGGGCCAAGCTGCTACCGGACAGATACAGGCCTCAGTGTGTAGCCTTGGCGTTCATGCAAGCTCCATAAAGATCTATTTCCTACAACTCTGGCTGCCAGCTGCATAACTTATTGCTAATGAAACATCATCTGCCAATTTTTACATACACACATTCCTGTTATGGAAGCGTTTTTCTCACCCCTGTTGTGTGAAAGACCCACACAAATAACAGGGGAACCTAACTGACAGACCAGGGGAAAAAGTGACCCTGATTACACAAAAAGGGCTGTCAGATTCATAAAATAAACAAGGAATTCTTTTCTTTGATTTCTTTTTGTTACATTATCGTCACTTAATGTATTTACAAAAATAGCAGGAAAATAAGTTTCAGAAGTGTGATTTGTAAGTTGAAGCTTGATTTTAAAATGTGCAGTAAGTATAGCCTCATTGTGAATGCGGTTACAAATATGAACGATTTTCATGTGTTAAGCATTGTAGATTGGTTTTCTGTCCGAGCACATTACTGGGAGGAGCATTGGAGGAATAGTGACAATTGCCAAGACAGAGGAAAAGGTCTTTTCCCCCTGTGTTACCCCACTTTTCTTTCAAGATTTTAAGAGAAACCGAAGGAAAGCGTAGGGATATATTCATTCCCTTCCCCAACATGTGAATAACTTTGAGATTTGGCTGTTGTTTCAAAGCGTCTGTCTGTTAGCTGTTTTAAATTTAGTAGGCAGCTCACACAGCATTCTATTGTAAATGCCTGCCAGGGAATAGGATCAGAACATGGTTTTTGGTAATAATAGGTGCTATGTTTGTTAATAATTTTGAATCCATTAAAATGTAAATCCAAATTATGACTCAAATATTTATTTCCATTTTACCTATTAAACACTCACTTCTACATTAAGGGAGGTCACAAGGAATTTTTTTTTTTTGCCAGTGTTTAGAGCATATGAAGACACAAACAGGAAAATTTTAAAAGTGGTTCATGGGGGCTTTTAGGGATCTGATGCCTTTAGTGTCAGCAGGAGCTGTGCACCTAAGTCCCTGAGTTTAGTTCTTCGAACTGTTGCCACACAATCACCTTGCACTATAAAATGAATTCCTTCCAGATCTAAAATGTTGTCAGGTGAGACTGGACTAACTCATGTTATGTACATTGGTGTAGTTTGTTAGAACTTTTACATCCAGATTCATGAGTTTAAGTCAGAATGTCAAAATGTTGCTGTGTTTTGAGGATATAGGTAATTGTTGATCCTGACCCTCTATGTGCGGCCTTCATATTGGAAGTTGAGCTTTTAAAAAATAAATACATAAAGTTGCACGCCAAAGACAAATGGGGCTTTCCCACTTTAAAGAAAGCTACCAATAGTCTCCACAGTTGGCTACATAAAAGCTTATTAAGTGACCTTTTAATCTCATGTATTGCCAATAGCAGAATTAAGTTAAATAAGCATGGTAGAAATGCCAGTTATTATCCTCTCTTATATTAACCAAGGCTCTGGTATGGGATTTGATAACATCAACTTTATACCTGCATGGAGCTCTACTGAGTTCATTATAGAATAGAGATCTCAAATATCATTTTGGTCACTGTGTCCCAGTGGAGAAAATGATGGTCTTGTGCTTTAGATGAGACTGTGTGTGAGGGGGCCAGGGTTGTATTGTTGGCTCTGCCCAGTATGTTATGTGAGTCAGAACACACTCTTTCTCTCTGCCTCAGTTTCTGTCTCTGTGAAATGGGGATAATTTGCTTGACAGGGTTGTTGTGAGGCTTAATTAATAAATTAAATAAAAGTTTATTAAAGCGTGCTGGGCTTCTCAGACAAAGTGCAATCATAAGTACAAAGTTTGGGTATATGCAAAATACTATATAATACTTATATATAGTGTGCATATGTTTACATAAAATGTGCTGACATCTTAATTTGTCTTTTAACATAATTGCTAAAAACTACCTGTAAAGTTGTAAGTGGGAAGGATAATCCATCAAGTGCTGCTCTGTTGACCTCTACCTTCTGGGGTGAGATTTTTTTCACCTTTCATTCTGACTTCCTAATTTTATGTTTCTTTGATCGCAGCATAGATTAGAAAGATTGTTTGTTTATTTTTTCCTATTTGACTGTTCCAAAAATTTACAACTTCTCAGTGAGCTTGGCCTTCTGTCATTGGGCGATCAGGATTAAAAGTTTCTCTGGGTAGAAAAAACAAATTTCCTGTTTTTATGTCAGAATGGCTTGAAATGTTCTTGGCTGTAAACAAATAAGTGCGGAGGTGTCTGGATGCAGTTTAACAATTATTTTGGGCACACTGTGGAAGTAGGGAGGATACAACAGATTTGTCGAGACTTTGGCTGTTCTTAATGTGATAGTTCCGTAGACTAAGGGGAGAACAGATGTGCTTTCGTCGCAGAATTTTGACAGCCTAATACAGAATGGGTCAAATTCTCCCTGTGCAGTGGGCCTGCATGAAGCCAACATGTAACTGAAGTCCCTCTGAAATCCTATTTTGAGACTTCCCTGATGCATAAACCCGTTTCTGGTACTTTGAACAGTGGTGAATTTCACCCTGGGTGAGTCAGGCCCAACTTAATATCTGACCTTTTAAAAATTTCATTTAATTTAATTTTTCTGCACAGAAAACACTTAGATTCATAGTTCTGAAAGCCAGAAGGGACCAGTAGGATCATCTGGTCTGACCTGCATAACACTTGCCAGAGAATTTCATACAGTAAGTAATTCCTGCATCAAGTCCATGCTTTCTGGTAGAGCTAAATCTTATTTCAGTGTTTTCCATAGAATCTGCAAAATGGGTCAATTTTTGCTTGTTTTTTCTTTCCCAGGGCATGGCTGATGTACTGTCCCAGCAGGGGAAAAAACCTGTAGTGTGGTTAGTATTGCTGATGATAGATGTCAGGTGCAGGTAGTTGCTTTTAGCATGAGATGTTAGTAGCTTCTAAAGCACGACAGGCTGGGAATGCTGTTTTCCTCCAACCACTGATAAGAGCTTTCCTCTCTCTTTCTCTGTGTTTCACCCAAGGAAGGGGAAAGTGAATGTTACTCAAGCGAGTGCTTTCCCCTTTGCCACATAAATCTGATGGCTCAATGTTCCCAGCCACACGGAGATGTTGGTTACCACCATAAGGAGCAAATGTCATATGAAGTTTTAGTGCCAAATCCCTATCCAGTTTAGAACAGACAGAATACGAAGTAAAATAGTTTCTTGTTAAACATTGTGACTGCTCTCGCTTTTGCCAAGGGGAGCCAGGTTGGATGAGAATGGCCACCTTGTTTCAGTTTATTGCTTAAGCTACATTTCCCCAGCTTTCGGTTTATTTACAGAGAATATTCAAACACATAATTCCACAGGCTTTGGCTTGTTACTGAGAAGGCTGGATTATTTGTGTTCCATTGCTCAGGCCAAGAAACGCTGGGTCCAGAACATTAAAAACCAGCTCTGAGTCTGTTTTAATGGGGTTCTCCCCATTAAATGCTTTTTCCTTGTCATGCTCTCATTTCCTTTTTTTTTTTTTTTAAACCACTGTCATTCCTATCTCTGTGACCCTGGTGCTCTCCCACAGTCCATTAACTGTATGTGCGTGCGCGCCCTTTCAGCAGCATATTGGATGTGGAATATTCTGATTTCAGTATTTCAGGCTTTTTTGTTTATTTTATCCCTCAATGGCCATTCCTTCCCCAGTGCCCGCTGCCATTTTTTCACCCATTAAAATGTCTTTTCCCCCACACCAGTTCTATTGATCCAGTTACATTCTGCTTCAGAAACTGTGTGTATGTTAAGTTCCATCAGGATTTATCGTAGTGTAAGCCTGACTTGAGATGTTACACTCCTAGCAGCTTGAAATTGTACATTTCTCTGTGTTTATCAGGTTAGGCAGTAAAACCAGTAGAAGGATAGGTTGGAGGACAGTATGAAAACAGGGTTTCTTTTGTGAGTAAATAACTAAAACATTCTTTGCACCAAATCCTGAGGTCTTTATTGAGTTTTTACTCAGTCCTTACTCAGGCAAAATTTAAACTAAGCAAGGACTTCAGCATTATCTCTTGTTTTGTACCTAGGTTGTAAGCTCTTTTGGGAAGGGACTGTCTTTTTGCTCTGGGTTTGTACCATGCCTAGAGGGGTCATGGCCCATGACTGGGACTCCTCTGCTGTGGTAATACGTTAATGAATAATAGTTGGGGTTAGACCCCGTTGAGTGTCAATTAGATTATGGCAGATTTAAACTCTGTTTAAAGCATCATGAGCCAAGTGCATGTATAATACACCCAGAGGCCCTTTAGAAAAAGAGTAGGCATATTTAGGCATCTGATATAGGTGCATTCAGAATGGTTTTTCATAGACCCACCACATGGTGCGCCAGGATGAAGCTGTTCCACTGTGAGTTTTGCTTTTGCTCCCATCACCTCTCTTTAACACATCTGTTTTTCACTTCTGCCATTTACCCTTGAAGTAGGGCTAGCCTCAAACACCAGTGGAAAGAAAAGATTGGTTGCAGAATCCAGGGAAAGCTTTGTATAAATGACATAAGTAATAGCTGGGGTGAGGATTCAGAATTAATCTGCATTCAGTACAGCACAGGTGCCCTCCTTAATCTTTGGCATCTAGCTAAGTATGCGAGAGAGGGAGATCCTATTAATTCCGTAAATTTAATGAATAGCTGTCTCAGGGCTTGATGGTGCGAGCTGCTGAGCAGTCTGACCCTGGTTCATGTAAACATATACAAATTATACGTAGTGTTGCTAAAGTCAGTGAGGCCACTCGTGGTTAGAGCGAGGCATATGCTTACAGACTGCATTGGGACTACAGCACTCAGTAGAATTGAGCCCTTAAAGAATGTCATGCTGCCCATGAAAAGCGTTAATGCTTTTTGCAAGAGATCTCCGATGATGTCTTACAAAGCCACTGGAGAACTTGCTGGAATCACTTGCATTGAAAGTCAGTAACATTAGTACAAACCCAGCTATATGCTTAATTAAACAGAGACTTCTCAACTTCGTTAATAAGAATACTCAAAAGCATCAGAGCATGGGTGGAGGAGAGTTCCCCAAACCATGAGAGCTCTAATTCTGATTCCTAACACACTCAAGTTTGATCTTCAGGACCAAGACATCTGTATGATGTGGGAAAAAACAGTGGTGCCAGCATGTGAAGGGCATTAGCCCAGAGAATTAAAATTTTGAATTCTACTTGTCAGCAAATGCAGAAAGCCAGTTCAGCAAACAAAGTACGAATATAATGTGTTCCATCATTTTAACCAGAGAAGCCTAGGTCCACTACTGTCTTGGGTGAAGTTGGAAAGTGGGTATTAGGTGAGCTCAATAAAGTCCTAAGCAAAAGCCCCTCGAAGTCAGTGAAAAGACTCCCATTGACTTAATGAACTTTGGATCAAGCCCTAAGCTTCCTCTTTATACAGGGCTTTATAACAGCTAAGAGAACAATGCAAATGTATGGAGAGCATATAAATGCTGAATGTGATTGCATTTTAAATTTCTTTTTCTCTTACAACAATATTTACTAGCAAAAATCTAGCAATATCAGGCCTCAGACTTGAACATTAACCCAAGTGCTTCCACCTCTCTCCAGATGATTCAGTTTGCAATCTTGGTGTTACTGGCCATGAGCTTTGTGGTGGACCTGCTTAGATTCACACAGACGAAGGATTATGACATGTGGGGACATCCAGACCACTGGTGCCATTAGTACTTGACCCAAAGGGCCTCTTCCATTCACAACATCAGAGACGTGCTCAAAATCCAAACGCCCAAGCTGAATCACAGAACTGGTGAGGAATGAGACAGTGACTTTTAAAGAAATGTGGTTTATAATCCCACAACCCTTACTCATTTATGTAGTCCCATTGATTTTAAAGAGACTGCATATGTAAGAGCAACAGGATGAGTCCCTGATTCTTTATTATTTTTTTAATTGATCTGGCCCATTGCAATGTGGTGATCGAGTTCCGCAGGTTGACTGTGTTTTGTGTGAAGAAGTACTTTCTTATGCGTGTTTTAACCCTTCTGCCTGTTAAGTTCATTGGGTGACCCCTGGTTCTTGGGTTATGTGAAGAGATAAATAACCCGTCCCTATTCACTTTCTCCCCACTGTCCATGGTTTTATAGACCTCGGTCGTATCCCCCTTAGTTGTCTCTTTTCTAAGATGAACAGTCCCAGTCTTATTAATCTCTCCTCATCTGGAAGCTGCTCCATCCACCTCATCATTTTTATGCCCCTGTCTGTACTTTTTTCAGTTCTAATATCTTTTTTGAGATGTGGCGACTAGAACTGTATGCAACATTCAAGGTGTAGGCATCCGATGGATTTATATAATGGCATTATGATATTTTATATCTTATTTTCTATCCCATTCCTAATGGTTCCTACCATTCTGTTAGGTGTTCTTAAAGTTTCCGTGTTGCTTGCAGGCATTTCACTCTTGTGACTGTTCCTTTTAATTTCCTTTTAACTAGCTTCTTCTTTTTTGTGTAGTTCCCCTTTTTGAAATTATTGCTACTGTGGGTTTCTTTGGTATTCCACCTCCCGACATGCAAAGATGTTACATTTAATTATGGTTAAGGCTATGTTTTAGTCACTGGTTTTTTTTTTTAGGACATGGACAGGTCACGGGCAGTAAACAAAATTCATGGCGCATGACGTGTCCATGACTTGTATTATATACCCCTGACTAAAACTTGAGCCGTGCGTGCTCTGGGAGGGTGGTCTGGGGATGCCGTGGGTGCTGGGGGGGGAGGGAGTGTGCAGTGGCATGCGGCCTGGGATCTCCGTTGCTGTGGGGGAGGGGGGCCAGGTGGGCAGTGCATGGCTTGGGACCCCTGCTGGCGCTGGGAGAGTGGGGGCGGGGTGTCAGGGTACAGCCTGGGACCCCCGCTGGTGCTGGGCGAGGGGGGCTGGGTAGCGGCACGTGGCTCGGGACCCCCATTGGTGCCGGGGGAGTTGGGCCAGGTGGCGGTGCACGGCCCAGGACCCCCGCTGGTGCTGGGGGAGGGTTGGCTGGGCTGGCAGGCTCCCACTCTGGCCCTGCGTGTCATTGCAGCTCCTAGGGGGAGAGAAGGCCAGGGGGGCTCCCCGCGCTGCCCCCACCATGAGCTCCGGCTCCACAGCTCCCATTGGCTGGGAACTGCAGCCAGTGGGAGCTGCAGGGGCAGCACCTGCGAGCGCGGGCAGTGCGCGGAGCCCTCTGGCCCCTAGTATCTGCAGAGACATGTCATCTGCTTCTGGGGAGCCCCACACCCGTGCCCCAGCCCTGAACCCCCTTCCACACCCAAACTGCCCCAGCAGCAGCCAGTGAGCTGCTCGGACCGCCCCAGAGCCAGCTGCACGTGCCGCTGCAGAAGTCACGGAGGTCCGTGACAGACACGGAGCCTTAATTATGGTTGATGTTACTGAGCAGTTCAGCTATATTCCTCTCTTGGACCAGATCCTGTGCACCGCTTAGGACTAAATCAAGAATTGCCTCTCCTCTGGTGGGTTCCAGGACCAGCTGCTCCAAGAAGAAATTTTATTTCTGCATTCCATCCTGAAGCGATATGTATCCAGTCAATATGGGGATAGTTGAAATCCCTCATTCTTATTGAGTTGGGTTTTTTTGGTAGCCTTTCTAATCTCCCTGAGCATTTCACAGTCATTGTCACCATCCTGGTCAGGTGGTTGGTAGTACATTCCTACTGCTACACCCTCATTATTCAAGCATGGGATTTCTATCCATAGAGATTCTATGGTACAGTTCGATTCATTTAAGATTTTTACTATGTTTGATTTTGTTTTCTTTCACAGATAGTGCTACTCCCTCACCAGTGCGACCTATTCTATCATTCCTATATATTTTGTACTCTGGTATTACAGTGTCCCATTGATCATCATTGTTCCACCAAGTTTCTGTGATACCTTTTACATCAATATCCTCATTTAATACCAGGCATGCAAGTTTACTCATCTTAGTATTTAGACTTTTAGCATTTGTATACCAGCACTTACAAAATGTATCAATACTTAATTACCTGCCTTCATGTGATGTAATTGACTAGGACTCTTTTTCACTTGCCTGTTTCTCTTCATTTCCTACCTTCATTCTGCTCTTTACTAGGATATAGAGGATTCCCTTTAATAAATCCTCCCCTAAGGGATGTCTCTGTCTGAACCATGTTCACCTCTACACCCATTGGGTCTCCTCCAGCCTTAGTTTAAGACCTTTTTTTAATTTTATGTGCCAGCAATCTAGTTCTGTTTTGGTTTAGGTGGAGCCCATCCTTCCTGTATCTCCCCCTCCGTTCCCAAAGTACAGCTAGGAAAAGCAAGAAAAATGCTGCGTGAGAACTTATTAGTTTGATTTAAGGATAACTACTCTATATATTTTGACATGTGATGATGACAATTTGTGTTTGAATGGTTATAAACCTTTAGCTTTTGGAATCTACTGTCATTAAATAATTATTGTCTGACTCCTCCTTGTAATTTCCCACACCGGTAAAAATTTAAATGGATAAAAATAGGAAAAAGGCTTTAAAATAAACATCAATATTATCCATCAAAATTAGAAACAAATAAAAATTGAATTCTGTCAGGCCTGCCAAGTGAAAAGAAAGGAAGGTCTTAGGTTAAGGCAGTGGACTGAGCTTCATTAGGTCTGGGTTCAATTCCTGGCTGTCACGGGGGCATGCTCTACTCACTGCCTGCCAGTGCCGCCTCATGGCGCATCTGGGAAATTCGCTCGCCACTGTCTGTGCCATCCTGTAGTCGCTCAGCCCGTTGTCTCCATCACTCGCCTTGCGGCCCCTCTCTCGATGGCCAGGAGCTGCAGTGCCTTGCCTTCATGGCTTAGTCCTCCAGCCAAGTCACCATCATCCTCCCCTTATGGGGTATTATCAGAATACCTCATCTCCACTTTGCCACTCCCATAGTGGCTGGTACAGGAACCCGGGCCTGCCCTCTGCACCAGGTTCCAATTCAGGGACCTTTGAACTGGCAGTTCAGGTCTGGCCCTCTCAGACCTGACCACTCCTTCCTTGGACTGCTTCCTGCCCTGCCTTCCTCAGGTTTCTTCTCCCTTGTATCAGGGAGTGTGATTGCAAAGTTCCTCGTTGTGGTCGCCCACCCATCTACTGCCAGCTTCCTTTCTTTATAAATCCTGCCCAGTTCCTCCCCCAGCAGGACTTCATCAACAACTAGGTCTTAGCACTTCCTGGCTTTCCTTCAGGTGCAGCCTATAGGTTAATAGGCCTAATTTACCCCTTCACACTGGCTCTGCCATAGATGTCCTGTGTGACCTTTGGCAAGTCATATAGCCTCTCTGAACCCCAGTTCCCCCTATAAAGTGGTGCTGAAGGAATCTCGTTTCATTAATGTATTTGAGGCACTCTTCTATGAAGGTGATGGAAGCCATCAAAATTAAGACCAGAAGGGTCTATGAGAACATCAGTAGAGAGCCCGGTAACTTGTATTTAGCTACAGCAAACTTCCAGAAAGTCAGACAATCTTGATTTGAAGACAGCAAGAGATGGAGAATCCGCCACTTCCCTTGGTAGTTTGTTCCAGTGGTTAATCATCCTCGCTGTTAAACCTATGTGTCTAATTTCTGATTTGAATTTGTCTGGCTTCAGCTTCCAGACATTGGTTCTTGTTCAGTCTTTCTCTGCTAGATTAAAGAACTCTTTAGTAGCTAGAATTTGCTCCCGTGACGGTACTTACAAACAGTAATCAAGTCACTTCTCAGTCGTCTTTTTGGTAAGCTAAACAGATCGAGCTCTTTAAGTCTCTCACTGTAAGGCATTTTCTGTAATCCTCAAATAATTTCTGGGCTCTTTTCTGCACTTTCTCCATTTTTCAACATCATTTTAAAAATGTGGACACCAGAACTTCACACAGTAATTTAGTATTGGTATCGCCAATGCCATACACAGAGATAAAATTACCTCCCTACTTCTATTCATTTACCCCCTGTTTATACATTGAACGATTGCATTAGCCCTTTTTGCCACAACATTGTCCTGGGAGTTCATGTTGATTTGCCTGTTCAGTGTGACCCCTACATCTTTTTCAGAGGAGCTGCTTTCCAGGATTGTCCACCATTTTGTAGGTTTGGCCTTCATTCCTTATTCCTAGATGCATAACATTGCATCTGTCTGTACTAAAATGCATTTTGTTCGAATAGGACCATCTTATCAAGCTAGCCAGACTGCTTAGTATGACTTCCCTGTCATCATTGTTTACCACTCCGCCAAACTTTTGTCATCCACAGATTTGATCCCCAGCAATTTTATATTTACTTCCAGATCATTGATGAAAATATTGATTAGTGTCAGAGCTCCTACTGATTACCGTGGAACTGCATTAGAAACAGCCCCATTCAATGATTCCTCAGTGTTGACCACTTTGAGATTTGTCAGTAACTTGTTAATCCATTTAACATGTGCTTTATTAATATTGTGTAGTGCTAATTTTCTAGTCAGAATGTAGTGCAGTGCTAAATCAAACACTTTACAAAGTCTAAGGCTTTTACATCTATACAGATACCTTTAATGACCAAACTTATCTCTTCAGAGAATGAATTCAGGTTTTTAACAAGATCCATTTGCCATAAAATTATGTTAGCTGGCATTAGTTATATTCCTATCCTTTATTTCTTTATCAGTTTAATCCTGTATTAACTTTTCCATTATTTTTCTTGGGATTGATGTTAGGTTAACCACCTCATAGTAACCCAGGTCATCTCGCTTGCCCTTTTTGAATGCAGGCATGACATTAACATTCTTCTAGTCTTCTGGAATTTCCCCAGTATTCCAAGATCTACAACAGCAGGCGAGAGATCTCCTCAGCCAGGTCTTTTAGGACTCTTTTTGGTGTAAGTTATCTGTGCCTGCTAATTTAAAAATATTTATTCTTAGTAGAAGTTGTTTAATATTCTTCTTAGTTAATAATGGACTGTAAAGTACTTCATCATCCTCTTATGATACAAGTACATCATCCTGCTTCTTTCCAAATTAGAAAAGGGATAGATATAACTGTTCCAGGAAGAGCTTTCAACAGTAAAGGAGGTTCTGTGGTTGATAAAGCAGTATGATTACTGAGGTATTTCTTCCACACAAACAGCGCTTGAAATGTGCTTGGGGGATAGCTGGAGTATAAGTGATTATGATATACCCACATTGTTCATTGCTGCATGTTGGCACATACCATCCTCCCCGCAATTTGAGCACTACACACAGACGAATAGCTGAACCATGAAAAGTGTGGTCCAGTACAACTACTGAATTTTCTTTTTGTTCTGACCAATTGCATGTTACTCTCACTTGCTCTGCACTTCCTTTTGTGTTAAGATTACAGGACCTAGATGTGGTAATTATGTATGTTTGGGAGACCAAGAGCGCAAAACAAAAATCAGTAAGAAGCTCTTTGAGAAACTTTTCCTTTATTTTTAAGTAAAATATTTTTAAAAGTATCCTACTTCATCCTGAAGAAAACAAATCTGAGTTTTATTTGTTGGTCTTTACTTTTTAGTCCAGCACATTAAAAGTATGTTTTCTTTTACCAGCTTTTGTATCAAGCAGCAGTTGCTGCTGCTGATGTGTCAAGAGAGCCTGTATTTGACAGATTCTGTGTTTACCAGTCTGGGGGCTAGGCATAATACTGGCAGTGCTTAGTACTTATTTAGCACTTTGCATCTTCAAAACACCGTACAACTTTTAAGTAATTAATCCAACAAATCTTTGAGCCCTGCAGTTCATTCTTCTCTTTGGTCAGCTTTGTTTCGAATCTTATAGGCTTTAATCAGATTGACGAGCAAGTTAATCACATGAGGAGCCCTGCTGACTTCAAGGGGGTTTCTTGTATGAGTAATGGCTTACCTGTGTAAGGACTGTCTACACTTGAAAGTTAACGCAGGTTAACTTAAAGTGGGTTAAGCTAAGCAGGAACAAGGTACCGTTCTTCTGGAATAAGTGTGTCCACACATGGAGTTGATCAGGAACAGCTCCACGGTATGTCTACGTTGCACTCAGAGGTGTGACTGCAACATGTGTAGAAATATCCAGACTAGCTTTGATCTAGCTTGCGTAACAATAGCAATGATGCTTGTGACAGTTCAGGGGGTGGGCGCTCAACTATGTACCCAGGTTTCTGGGGGGAGGGAGAAAGAGGGGGGGAGGTCGTGCTAGCCAATACAGCTGCTTCTGCTGCTGCAGCTTCATTGCTTCTATTACTTGAGTTCGCTCGGGTAAGTCTACAGGTGCTGCAGTCGTATCTTCGCATTGCCGTGTAGATGTACCCTGTGTGTAGACAAGTCCTTGGGAGATTCACACTCTGGCCCTACAATAGTTCTGCTTGCCTTTATTTAACAAGGCAGAAGAGACTGAGCTGGAAGATACTGTGCTTTAGTTTACTACAGATGCTTCTTAGTAGTTTCTGAGGTAAACACATTGAGGTTTGCATACACATCAAGTTTCAGAGTAACAGCCATGTTAGTCTGTATCCGCAAAAAGAAAAGGAGGACTTGTGGCACCTTAGAGACTAACCAATTTATTAGAGCATAAGCTTTCGTGAGCTACAGCTCACTTCCTCAGATGCATATCGTGGAAACTGCAGCAGGCTTTATATATACACAGAGAATATGAAACAATACCTATTCCCACCCCACTGTCCTGCTGGTAATAGCTTATCTAAAGTGATTTCCAGCACAAATCCAGGTTTTCTCACCCTCCACCCCCCCACACAAATTCACTCTCCTGCTGGTGAAATGGGCTATCACCAGCAGGAGAGTGAATTTGTGTGGGGGGTGGAGGGTGAGAAAACCTGGATTTGTGCTGGAAATCACTTTAGATAAGCTATTACCAGCAGGACAGTGGGGTGGGAATAGGTATTGTTTCATATTCTCTGTGTATATATAAAGCCTGCTGCAGTTTCCACGATATGCATCTGAGGAAGTGAGCTGTAGCTCACGAAAGCTTATGCTCTAATAAATTGGTTAGTCTCTAAGGTGCCACAAGTCCTCCTTTTCTTTTTGCGGATACACATCAAGGTTTAAGTACAGCAATTTGCAAAGGCCTCAGATCTCCTCCATCGGATCTCAGATTAGCCTTTTCCTTCTGCCTGATGTGTGCAGCTGAGGCGGAATAGAATGTCAGATCACAAAAGGAAGGAACTGTTCGAGTCCATAAAATGTTTGACATTTGAGAGTTGTTTTGAAGACATGACCTCCAGGCGACAGTTTGGTGCTTTTCAACTCCCAGATTTCCTGTTTGAATTTTTAAATAGTAACACTTGAGCTGCATAATCACAGGATAGTCCTTATGCTGACTACCACGGAGAGGCTGTGAGTGCAGATAATAAAGTCTATTAGACTTCTATATTTTTAAAAAATGCTCCGTATGGTATTTCAAGTGGCAATTTTGTTTCAAACTTGACTTTGCAATGAAAGGACAGAGCTAGGGTCTAGAAATACCCAAGGCGTTAGCTGTGTCTTTTCTCTTCTTCACTTTCCATCCAAAGATAATAAAGGTTATAGGCCTAGCCCTCCTCCCCAAAGCTGCAGGGTTTGTGTTGCTTTTTACTGCATAATTTTGGCAGCAAAAATATCCTTGAAGTTTGGAGGAAGATAGAAACAGATTCCAAGAGCTTTTAATGTGCCAGAGCATCAAGAATGAAATAGATCTCTTTGGGGACAGAGTGAGATAACAGAGATTATTTTCTTTGTTTGCTGCTGCTGTGAAGTCATGATGAGCAAAGTTTTTGTTTTAGGGAAGGAATATCACAAATCTTTTCCTTGGTGGGAGAAATGGTTCAAACTGTTACAGCTTTCAAAGTGAAAACAGAACAAGTGAAGGGCTGGATTTTCAGCAACAAAATTCTTGCTCTGTTTGCACAATTTTCTTTTGTCTCCAAGTAACTTTTTAAAAAGTAACATTTGTTTTGCGGTTTTTATGATTTAGCGGCATAATTGATCAGGCTGTGACTTAATGATGCAAAACCAATGTAATTCCTAAATATTTCCTTAGATTCTGGTATTGTCAGTTTCCATAGTAGTGAGCAGAGGTATGTGTTCATTTGTTTCAGTACTTTTGTCTTTTTTTTAAATGTAGTTCAGAATGAAGGAGCAGCCGTGGAGAGTGGAAAATTGTTGTTCTTATCTCCAAACTGCTGTCAGAAATACACTTCAACCCCAGGGGCCGAGTCTCTTTTTCCCTCTCACCAATTGACACCAGAGTAAAACTCCATTGGTTTGACTGGAGTCTCTCCTGATTTACACTGGCATGAGGTGAGAATCTGGCTGTAGATTATTTAATAGAGGGACATGGAGCTCTGTTTCTATTCAAGTGTCCTGCAGATCTTTAAGGGCACTGCATTTACTTTGCCTGTGGGAGGTTCTGGGCTAGAGTCCCCTGTTTTTTGCAAATGTGAAATAAAATGAAAAACTCACCCCATAGCGGCAGCTTGTAGGGCTCCTGTTCCATGTGTGGCTGTGCCCAGCTCCCTACTTCAAGCTTGTTGCCTGGTGCATGGGGTTGCAGCACCACTTGCTCAGGTTTGGCCCAACCTCCCCTCTGTCATGACATGGGGGTGCCTGGGCCAAACCTGAGTGGTGCTGTAACCCTGGATGCCAGGTCGCAACACCTGGAGCAGGGAACTGGGCCTGACAGGCCGGGGGCTGCTGCTGTGGGGTGGGTTTGCTTTGAAGCCCCCCACCAGGTCACAGCGCCTGGAGCAGGGAGCCCAGCTCAGCCCCATGGGACAGGAACTGTAGAAGCTGCTGCTGTGGGGTGAGTGCAGAGTGGGCTCACTCTCCACCTCCCCACGCCCAGCCCCACTGGACCTCCCACCTCAGGGACAGGACCACCCCCACCTCCCCATAGATTAAATGAAATAAAAAAATTTAAACATACCCCAAAATTATTAATAAATAAATAAAAAGAATCTCCTGGGGCTGTAATCATGGCCACTTGAAAGGTCTTTCAGCGATGGGATGTTACTGCACCAAATTTTCCGGATACAGTGAATATAGGTTTCAGAGTAGCAGCCGTGTTAGTCTGTATTTGCAAAAAGAAAAGGAGTACTTGTGGCACCTTAGAGACTAACCAATTTATGTGAGCATGAGCTTTCGTGAGCTCATGAATATAGGATAATAGATGTCCTGGATCAGGGAGTGAAAGGTGAGTCTGGATGTTAAAATTCCAGAACAGGATTGCTGGGGGGCCACTGGAAGTTAGGAGTGAGGTGCATTTGCAGAGGGACACACGCAGAGTGCTCCTCGAAGTCTGCCCGGGCCATTAGCTCCTCGAATTTCTAAGCACCAGACACACAAGCCAACCATACATATGTATATGAATGATTTAGGGCCAAATCAGCCCATTTCCTCAAAAGCATCGAGAGCAGGGAAACGGGGGAAACCTGATGAACTGCTCCCAGGTGTGTCTGGGGTAGGACAAAGTGAGACAGCACTTTCTTTTCCCTCTCGCGTTACGGAAATTGTGCAATTGCAATGGGTTTGTTTGCATTATGCATCATGAGATGTGTGGCAGGGCAGGGATGCGATGAGATTGGGAGAGAGCCACCATCCCTCAGCATCATGAGCCCTCTAAGCACACTGAGGATTTCCCTGCAGAAGGTGATGCTGCATTTTCCAATACACAGTCACACCCCACACCTTTTGGGCTGCAGGCAGGACTGGGGCTCCATTGGCATGAGAGAGCCACGGTGCTGTGAAAGTTAAGGGGTGTGTAACCCTTCTTGTGGATGGGTCACACCTTATACCTGCTCTGTGGGGGAGTAATCCTGTCCCAAGACTGGTTGATTTGCAGGAAACTCTGTGAGTTGAAACTCAGATTTTCCTGGCCCTCCTATCTTGGGCTCTTTCTGCAGAGAGGATGATTGGGCACATAGATTTTGGTGAGTATGGTCTGGTCTGCACTTAAAATTTAGGTTGACATAGCTGCAGCGCTTAGGGGTATGAAAAACCCAGACCCTGAGCACCGTGCTCTGCTGACCTAACGCCAGGAGTAGATGCAGCTAAGTGAACAGAAAAAATGTCTCTGTTGACCTAGCTGCTATAGCTTGGGGAGGCAATGTTGTTACAGCAATGGGAAAACCCCCTCTGTCCCTGTACGGCTGTGTCTACACTGCCGGGTTATGCTGAAAAAGTAACGGTGCTGTAATTATGCTGGTGTAATCCCTGTAGTGTAGACATGGCCTAAGTATTGGTAGCTCTCATCTGTGTTCACCCACAAATCAGTCAGTGTGGGCTTCACTCTGACTTCAGTGGGGGCAGAGTTAGGCCAATGGCAAATGCTTTTTTAAAACTTGCTCCAAAATTTCTGCTTTATATCCTACTAAAACTGCTGGCGACCAGGAGAGCTTGCTCAGAGGACTCAAGCATCATTTTTGCTGTGTCAGGGCTTTTGGCTACATTAACAGCCTGGGAAAAACTTAAGTCTTCTTCCAATCAGCCCCATCAACCACTTCCGCCAAGCCAATCGTCACCATTGATGGTGCAAAACTAAAGAACAGAGATCATTTTACATACCTGGACAGGGCCATCTCCAGTGAGGGTTCCCTGGATCAGGAAATATCAAACAAAATATGGAAAGCAAGCCAGGCTTTTGTGGAAGACTTGGTCATCAGATTATTAACCATCATACCACCAAACCGTCAGTAAAACTGATGATTTGCAGCACGACAGGGATAGCATCCCTTTCATGCAGGTGTGAAACATGGACAGTTTTTACTGTAGATACATCAAGCAACTTGAAACATTTTGCATGCGCTGTCTTTGGTCTGTTCTGAAGGTCCACTGGCAAGACAAAAAGAAAAGGAGGACTTGTGGCACCTTAGAGACTAACCAATTTATTTGAGCATAAGCTTTCATGAGCTACAGCTCACTTCATCAGATGCAGCTCACAAAAGCTTATGCTCAGATATATTTGTTAGTCTCTAAGGTGCCACAAGTCCTCCTTTTCTTTTTGCGAATACAGACTAACACGGCTGCTACTCTGAAACCTGGCAAGACAACGTGTCACACATTAACATCCCTGAGAGAGCAGAAACAAACAGTATTGAGGGAATGATTATCCAGGCTCATCTTAGATGAACAGGTCATGCCATCAGTGGGCGATCCCGGACTCCTGAAGAAAGTCCACTATGGAGAGCTGAAACTTGGAAAGCACAGGAAGGGCAATCCACCAAAATGCTTCAGACACACCCTTAAGTAGAATATCAACTCATGCAGCATAAATATTGATCACTTCAAAGACACAGCCAAGGACACACCTGAATGGAAAGCAACTATCAATAAAGGTTAAACACTTCTAAGAAGGGTAAATGTGAAAAACTGTTTGAAAAAGGTGCCAAGCATCATGCTAAGTCTTCAGCGAGAGCCCACAAGTACCAAGTGACATTTGTTTATGACTTTGCTCTTCTCAGATGGGACTGTGCTGCTACAAGAGAACACACTAGATGCTGCGATGCCATCGTCGGATATGATGGACAGTCACACACAGCAGCCTTGGTGAAGATTTTCCCTGCTGAGTTGAGAGATTCACAGCTGCTGAGGGCTTCTCTGCTAACTGTAGATACTGGCTCTTCCTCTTGTGAAGGCCCTTTAGCCATCATGCCATTCTGCTGCAGAAAGGTTTGGCGTGTGAAAAGAGCTAGCAGGAATGGAACCATAGTGTGACATCTGAAGACGTCTTGAGATCAACTGGTCTTGTTTTTTCACTTGTTTTTTCGCCAACACTAACATTATTTCCCAGCACTAATTTAAGTGAGTACACCTGACATGCCCATCTTGCATTAAAGACAGGCACTCATTTTCTGTGTTTTCAGCTGTATGCACTTCTGAATGCTCCCTGATAAGTAACTAACTGAAGACATTTAACAACCACTGGCTCAAATTCTGCTCTGTTACACCAACATAAATCTGGCTTAACTCCATCAAAGTCAATCGAGATTTGCCAAATTGACGCCCACTGTAACTGAGATCAGATTTTGGCCCAGGAGAAAAGTCATTTTGCTCTATTGCTCAACATGTTTCCTCAGTTAATTCTGTCTGGCTAGCTAATCTTGTACTGTGCCCATCACTACGCTAGTGTCTAAATTCAAATGACAAGTTTAATGATAAACATCAGCCTCTTTGGGGATGAAGAGAGGAGAGCTCTTTTGAAAAGTGACCAAGAAATGACCATTCATGATAAACCAGCACAGCCCTGATCTAAACAAGAGAGCTCTGTAGTTTTAAAAAAAAAAAAAAGAGCAGAGAAAAATGCACAGTGTATCAGTGATGCCTTCAGCAAAAAAAAAAATGATTCCAGATCGCAAAATGCAAGGAATCTGTCTGCTACGGTACTTTTTGTGAAACATCTTGTGCATGCAGCAGATTGCTCTCTCGCTATTGGGGCATCCTTTGTTTTAATTTACTGACTAGAGCCCTGTGAGCTGTATTTCATCGCTGTGTTATAATTCTGCTTTTACATAATACTGAGTTGCTTCTTTCGGAAATTCACCTTCTCTGCAAAAAGATACGTTTATAGCATACGCAGTTTAATCAGTCTTTCAAGAGGTTATGCAACTCAAGAAAACAACTAGTGTTAGCGTTTGGCTGGTCCTGACTGCATTTTTGTAATTGTGACTCCAAAGGCATATTAATCCCTTTCAGGTTATCAGTGTGATTTCAGCCATTGGAGGAATGATTTCTCCTTCTGTCATATCTATTGTGATGGCTTCCCTCCAGACGTTTGCCTTAATATCACCTAACCTTGATTCACAGTAGCAGGTGTAAAGAGAGCTTTGTATACTGGGCTGAATTCCGTGCTCATTTACACTTATGCGACGCCGCTAAACTCCTTGGGGTTGCTTGGGCGTAAACACAGAATTTATCACGTCATCAGAGCGCCCACTTTTATGGTACGTTCGTGCCATAACCAAACATGAAAAGAATATCCGTTCAGTCCCATCCCTGATTATTGATGCCGCTTGTCGAGGCAGGCTTCTCACTGTGTCTGCAGAGGAGACGGTGCCAGTCCTTCTGCAGCTGTTGCTATTAAGGGGAGTGCAACAGGACTGCTGATTAGTGACAATGACAGAGCTTCCTCTGCAGCAGCCTCCCTCTGTCCTCCCTTGTCAGGGCCCCTTACAGACTCGCGCCCTCCAGCCTCTTCTGGGTCCTGCCACCCTCCGCTTGGGGATGGTTAAATGACTGCAAACAGTTCCAAACAGTCCCACCAGTAAAGTCCATCACTGAAATTCAAAGGTTCACGCTTTCTGGCTCTTCTGCTATCAAAGCACAACTCTTCCCTGTCACAGCCGGCTCTTTACAGGGTCAGTTCTCATAGCAGTCTCCCGCTGGAGTTTAGCCTTCTGACCTGGCTTCCTTCTCTTACCAGTGTCTTCCATGATCTGAGAGAGAAGGTGGTCTATATACTGACCTCCTCCAGAGAACTCCTCCTGATTGGCTGGAAGAGAGGGGAGCCCTGCCCCACCCTACATTACAGGGCTCCTGATCCTGGGCCTTTAAAGGAACAGTGTCCTGGGGTTCCCCTCCATCCAGCTCCTAATTCCCCAGGACTGCTTCCTCGCTTCTGCTGCCAGGCAATTTCGTGGGCCTTTGTTCATTCCAAATCCCTGGAATGGGGTTTTCTCCCCCCCACCCCCACTAGTAAAGGACCAGTATAGCCTATTACAAGAAGGCATACGCAAAGAGGTGTCTGTCTTTGCACTCCATTGATGGCAAGACTAGTCTCTTGATCTGTGGTGGTAGGAATCTTCTGTGAGGTCCTCACTACTCACCAATAACAAATCTAAAATCTCTTGTTGGTTCAGCAACTATTTGTTGAAGAAATCTTTCAGCTATCACATCCAGGAAAACCTGGGCCCTACTATTATTAGAAGCACTTGTCCTCCAGTCCGTATCTGGGAAGTTAAAGTCTCCCATAATCACACAATTCCCAGTAGTATTTATTTCATTAAAAACATTAAAGAGGTCTCTATCCATATTGAAATTGGATCCTGCGAGTCTGTAGCATACCCTATCAGGGGAACCTCTAGTACAGAGGTGGCAAAACTATATGGCCCACGGGCCACATCTGGCCTGCAGGACCGTTCTGCCCAGCCCCTGAGCTCCTGGCCCAGGAGGCTGCCCCCCTTCCCCTGCCGCCACGCAGTGCAATGCTCTGGGCAGTGGGACTGCAGAGCCTGGCCTGACCCGGTGCTCTGTGCTGCACGGCGTGGCTGCCTGACCTGGTGCAGCCACGCTGTTAGCCGCCGGTGCGCCAGGCAGCGAGGTAAGGGGGCAGGAAGTTTGTGTGGAGGGTTCGGGGGGTGGTCGGGGCGTGGATAGGGGTCGGGGCAGTCAGAGGGCAGGGAATGGGGGTTGAATGGGGGCAAGGGTCCCAGGGGGGCAGTCGGGAAGGAAAGGAGGGGTTGGATGGGGTGGCGGGGGGCGGTCAGGGAGCAGGGAGGGTGGATGGGGCAGGGGTCCTGGTGGCAGTCAGGAAGGGGGGGGTTGAATGGGGTGGTGGAGGGCAGTTAGGGGCGAGGGATCTGGGGGCGGTCAGGGAGAAGGGGTGGTTGGCTGGGGCAGTCAGGAAGGGGGCAGGGGTTGGATGGGGCGGTGGGGGGTAGTTGGGGGCGGTCAGGGGACCGAGAGCAGGGGGTGTATGGATGGGGCAGGAGTCCCCAGGGGGCCATCAGGGAACAGGGGGGTTTGGATGGGACAGGAGTCCCGGGGGGGGCCGTCAGGGGGTGAGAAGCGGGGGGCGGGGTGTCAGATATGTGCGGGGGCCGGGCTATGTCTGGCTGTTTGGGGAGGCACAGCCTCCCCTAACCGGCCCTCCATACAATTTCAGAAACCCGACATGGCCCTCAGGCCAAAAAGTTTGCCCACCCCTGCTCTAGTAGCTTCTTTCCTCAAAGTGATTTTGGACCAAACAGACTCTCTTATCCATTCCATCACTTTTAATTTCTTTACCATCTACCTCATCATTAATATACAATACTAATCCACCATCTTTGCCTTTATTTTTGTCTTTCCTGAACAGCACATACCCTTTAATACCTATACTCCAGGCATGACTCCTATTCCACCATGTTTCTGTTATCCCTATAATATTTGGCTGAATTTACTGGCTCTTGTTAATTTGTCAGAATATTAATATTGACCACGATTTGGCCCTTTAGTGAATTGAGCACTCATGAAAGGTGCCATTCTCATGGCCCCGGAGACAGAGGGCTACATTCTCAAGAGTAGATAGGCAGCTAAAGATGAAGATAGGTACCATGTAGGATTTTCAAAAGCTCCTAAGCAAGTTAAGTACCTAACACCCGATGGGATGTTAGGTGCCTAAGTTGCACTGGTGCTGTTGTAAATCCAACAAAGTGCTTGGTTGCATCTTTAGACATCATTTAGGCTCAAAAGCTCTCTGGTGACCCACAGCATGATAAGATGGGGCTGGGAGGGACAGCTTAATCGGTGCAGTTACAATGCGTGGGACTCCTGCCACCCTGGACTGAAATGATTTGAACTGAAGCAGTGTAGAAAAAGGTGTTTTCAAGGCGTGTAACAAATTACTAGGGACACTAGGGCAAAGGGCTTTTGTGGGAGGAGAGAATAGTGTCTGAAACAATCCTGGAAGGTCCAAATCCCTTGAGGTAGTATCTCTGTCTGTTTGTTGCTCTTCCCTTTGCCAGAGAAGTAGCGGGTAAAATTTTCAGAAGCTCCTGTGTGACTTAGCAGCCTGAGTTCCTGTGAAATCAATAGGACTTAGGCTGCTATGCAATGTAGGCACTTGTGAACACAGTACCCAGCATTTCTGGGTTGTGGCACACTGGTGGTGGAAGATTTGGCATTTTGGCTTGTAGTCCACCCATCCACATCATCTAGTTTTCCATAAAGACAACAGATCCCTTAGCTTTGTGCTGGATTTCACCCCTGCCAGTTTTGTTTGTAACCCTGGCTTAAAAAAAGAAGGCCTAGCCCAGACCTATGTTAAGAAAAGTCTTAAGTGTTTTCCCAAGGCAGCATAGATATTCCACAAAGATGATTTCCGTTTTGCTCTCAGAGAGTAGGGAATAAGCAGCACAAGGTGTCTGGCCGCACTAGTAATTGAAGCCTGTGTAATGATGCAGAATGTGTCCTTTGCCTTTGTGGAATTGAGTTGCACCCAGCAAGAGCTGTCTGAGCCTCTTGGTAGTCTAGACCAGTGGTTTTCAAACTTTTTTTTCTGGCGACCCAGTTGAAGAAAATCATTGTTGCCCGTGACCCAACGGAGCTGGGCATGAGGGGTTTGGGATGTGGGAGGGGCTCAGGGCTGGGCAGAGAGTTGGGGTGTGGGAGTGAGGGCTGTGGGGTGGGGCTGGGAATGAGGGGTTCAGGGTGTAGGAGGGGGCTCTGGGCCGGGGCAGGGGGTTGTAGTGTGGGAGGGGGTCAGGCCTCTGGGCTGGGAATGCAGACTCTGGGGCGGAGCTGGGGATGAGGGTTTGGGGTGCATGAAGGGGCTCTGGGTTTGAGTGGGGGCTCAGAGCTGGAGGAGGGGATTGGGGCGCGGGCTTACCTTGGGCAGCTCCTGGTCAGCAGCGCAGCAGGGGTGCTAAGGCAGGCTTCCTGCCTGTCTTGGCACCGTGGACCGTGCTGTGCCTGGAAGTGGCCAGCAGCAGGTCCGGCTCCTAGGCGGAGGCGCGCAAATGGCTCCGCTTGGCTCTTGCACGTAGGCACTGCCCTCCCCTCCTCCCCCCCACCCCAGCTCCTGTTGGCCAGGAACCGACCACTGGGAGTGCGGAGCTGGTGCTTGGGGCGGGGGCAGCGCGCGGAGCCCAGTGGCCCCCCTACCTAGGAGCTGGAACTGCTGCTGGCTGGTTCCAGGACACAGTGCAGTGTCGGAACAGGTAGGGACTAGCCTGCCTTAGCTAGGCAGCACCGCCAACGGTACTTTTAATGGCCCAGTCAGTGGTGCTGACCAGAGCCGCCGCGACCCAGTGCCTTCCATTCCACGACCCACAGGTTTTGAAAACACTGGTTTAAACAGGTTTTACTGAAGTCTCACGTATAAGCTATCTTGTCATTTGCTGCATTTCTGTGGTGAGATCTCTGTGCCATAGCAGATCCCTGAGTCATTTTCCTATCCCGGCCCGCCCTTCACATGAGTTTCCATAAAGATTGTCAGAACCTCTCATTCAGGATAGGTGGAGCTGAGGAAAAGCCGAGCCAATGTTCTACCTTTGTGACTCAGAGCCCCTGTCTAGCGAAAGGCTCTGGCTTCAGTTTCTTCATGCTCTTTGTTTGTTTCTAGTGCTTGACTTTTCTGGGAAGGATATGCTTCAGCTTCTCTCCGTCTCAAAAGCGCTGGACAAGGATTCCGCACAAGAAGCGTGAGGATATAGAGGGTGGAGTGAGAAATGCTCAGTCTAGATCATGGATCTATCAGAGAGAGCACTGGGTTTTTAGGGGGGATTACCATCTCTCCGGCTTCTCAAGCTGGGGCATGCCCCTCCCCACCCCAGTCAGCTGGGACACAGAACTCCTCCCAGGCAGGGAGAGTGAGCTCCTCCGCCCCGGATGAGAGATGACAGTTCCTCCGGCCCTGGGGCCACAGGGGGAGATCCAGCTCCTCCAGCTGCCAGGGGAGAACCAGCTCCATGGGCAGCACGGGTAGAATCAGCTCCACTGGCCCCAGGACTGTGACAGGAAGAGCCAGGTCCTGTGGCCATGGGGCAGGGGGAGAGGGGGAAGCCAGCTCCTCTGGTTGTGCAGGGTAGGGCGGCGCAGAAAGTGCCCCTCCAAAAGCAGCCACATTTTTATTCTTGTGCACACCCCTGTATGTATGAATGGGGTCAAGGAGACACAATCCGGTGAAACTTGGTACGGTTTCCTTCTCATGGGAAAGGAGTCAGGGGAGGCATGTGGTGCAGCCTCCCAACTCTACCGGTCTCTGCTTCACTAGTCAGCCCATGCCCCCCGTGTCAGCACCAGCCCTGGAGGAACCATGCCGCCATCAGCCTGGTACCTTACACTCGGGCGAAGAAACCGAAGAGGGGTGCAGGTGCAGAGACAGAGTTAGCAGTGCTTGCAGTTGCAGGTGTCCACCAGGATTTGGAGATAGTGGCTCCTGTCCCCAGCCTTCCATTCCTATAAAGCAGTGGTCCTCAAACTTTTGTACTGGTGACCCCTTTCACACAGAGGGCTCTGAGTGCCACCCTCCTGCCATAAATTAAAAGCACGTTTAAAATATTGTTAACTATTATTAAATAATATTATTAACACTATTATAAATGTTGGAGGCAAAGCAGGGTTTGGGGGTGGAGACCGACAGCTCACAACTCCTACGTAATTACCTTGCCAAGCAATTCCCTGAGGGGTCACAACCCCCATTTTGAGAACCCCTGCTGTGGATCCTGATCCACACAGTGCACGCACGAGGTGGGGGCAGGGGCGGGGAGTGTTTCCATGGGAAGAAGCAGGGCTTAAATTCAGCTGGAGATGTCCAAAGTGCAGCTCCAGTAAATGTTTTCAAACCTGCGGGGCAGAAGACCCGAACCCCCGGGGCTCCGGGAAATACTCTGTGAGAATTTAAACCCTGGAAAGAGGGAACCATTCCATGGAAACCACTACCCCATTTTTCCCCGACCTTCCCATGTCTGCCCGGTCTGAGTCCCCTGTGCCCATGGAAGCAGGTGATGAAATCTGGTCCCTTGTTCAGGATGTGGGGCTTCACTATCATTTCCAGTCAGGCCCCTTTATACTGCTCTGGAAGCAGAGAGGGACCTTAAAAGGGCCGTAGTGGAAATGAGAACCTCTCCCTTGATGACATGACCTCCAAAGAATTTTATTTCTACTACAGGAATAAAGAAAATGGTGTCTAATTTTTCTCACCTTGGCCACACATCTGCAGTGCACATTTGATTCAAGGACGCGTGCATACGTACCACCAATGGCATGAAAGTCATTTTACCCAGTTCACTTTTCTAAGCAGGTCTTTGCTTCCGCTTATATTGTACAGCACAAAGGTTTCAGGGTTCAGCTGGTGCTGTCCAGCTCTTGGTGTCGGCATCATATCCTCCTGTCTCTGTGCGAGAAAGGATGCGTTTTGGTCAGGAAGTCTGAACAGCTGTGTTATTTATAGGCGAATATTTTTGTTTGGAAGGGAATAGCTTTGGCATTTGTCTCCAGCGCACCTATAGATCAGTGCTGTGTGGGCCTTATTGCTGCATCTCCACCAGCTAGAGAAAGCTGGGGAGACTCCGTTACCTCTTGAACCCACTTTTCTGGTCCATCAGATTTGTGTTAGCCGGGAGGGATCAGTGCATACAGTGGAACCACAATTATCTGATCTAACTGGGGCCAGATCGGGTAACCAAAAATCTGGATAAACTGGAGAATAGGCGTCTGGGGCTCCCACTATCAGCCCCACCCACCCGGGGCTGACAGTGGGAGCCTGAGCCCTCGTTGCCCGGGCCTGACAGCCCAAGCCCTGCCGCTGTCAGCCCCGGACAGCTGGTGGTTCCATAAATATGGAGAGCTGGATAGTGGCGGCTCGGTTAAACAGGGTTCTACTGTATCTGGTTCTCCACAGCTGCCCATTGCTTGGCTTCATGGCTCTGCATTGCAGTCTCTTTGGGCATCTCACTGACATGGCTTTTTAGCTCAGGGGTTTTAGATAGGCTTCAGCTGTGCTTCATAGCAACAAAGGCTGCTCTACGCTTGCCTCTGGCAGCTGCAGGGGTAGACTGTACCCCATGGACAGAGGCCATGGTGCAGCATGGAGGGATTCTGTCTCCAGTCCTGGGAAAATCCTAGGACTGTTCCTGGGAAGTGCGTGCTGTACGAATAGCTTCACCAGCCTTGCAGTGTGGGTGGTGTGTCCCCCAGCCAACTCCAGCAGCCAGTGCAGAAAGGGGCCTCAGGCCAGCTTACCTCACCTTTGTCTGCTTCCTTTTGGGTAGCTAGCCCAGGGGGCAGTTCTTTGTGCCCAGATGGGTGTCCGAGGTACAGAAGCCTCCTGAGCTCTTTTCTCCACTCCTTGCTGCACAGTGTCTGGCCCGTACTCTTTATGTCCTGCCGTTCGCACTCAGCTCTAATTCAGGCAGAGCTCCCAGTGACAGCTGTAGCGTTTGCTCGCGTGTTTGGATGACCAGTTAAGAAATAACACGCTTCATTTATCAGCGGGTGAAGGAGAAGGAGCGTGTCAGATCCCATACTGCTTTTGGGGAATGCTGGCAGGTCTAACATCACCCTTCGGTAATCCCTGCCTCTCATGGCACTCACAGAGGGCTGGCTCACTTGTGTAGGGCCCTGTTGCCTCAGCATTATTCCCTGGGCCCACTCCCCCTTGGTAGTAAGTGGAGCTGGCTATAGGCATGGGCGAACAGGAGTTCCACACCACTGTGCCGCTTGGCTGTCTTTTTTTCTCAGCCGCTCTAGAGGGCACCAAAAACGTTTTCTGCTCTGGCTGGCAAAACACCTACAACCGTGCTCCCATTGGTTCTCTGCTCGGGATTAGCCCTTCCTCTGGCACTGGAAGGGATTGATGTTCCACCTTGCTTTGCTCCTGTCTTTCATAGCCACTCTCCCTCAAGGAAGCAGCGCTCACACCCAGGGTCTTTTTCATGGTCCCGAGGAAGGGGCAGGGAGATGTCACTACCCAGCTCAGCTGCCTGTTCTGCACTTCGGCAGGCTGCTGGTGGGTCCCGTAAATTGCACAACTCATGAGAGAGATTGCAGTGGGGAGCCTCACGGTGGTGTATTAAAAAGAGCAGTGAGTAACATTTGAAAGACTCTGGAAAAATACCTTGATAAGTGTTCACTTAATGGAAGATATTTCAAGAATTCTCTTTAGCAGACTCTCCCCATACACAGCAGATAAACTTGTTCCAGTAGCTGTTAGAAACCCTTTTTTTTTTTTTGAAAAAAATTCTGACTTAAAAATAGACACTAGTATGCGTGTGTTTGGCCATATCTTACTCATTTCACTGGTTTCCACATTTCACTTTTGAAATGAAATCATCCCTCAGCATTTAACTAATGGAAACTTGTTTTAGTTGCCAAGCGAGGTTCTCCTGCCATTGCAGCTATTTTTCCAAAGGACTGGAAACACTATGCAGCTACTATACATGAAGCAGAATGGAAATGTTTGAATTTGTTACCTCTGATAGATATTTTCCAGAGAGAACCATTTAAGTCCCATGTACCATGTAGCAACTAAATACATGTATTTTTTCTTTTTGGGATAACAGCAGAGGGCTTGATTCTCATTTACACTTTTTGCTTGTCTACGTGATGGGATAATGCACTCTGGGGGTTGATTACGTGAGCGTACTAACATGTTGCGCATTAATTGATCTATATAGATCCAGCTGGTGTGCTTTTAACGTTCAGGTGCACTAGGAAATCTTCTTAGTGCTCACCAACAGAGTCTACATGGGCCGATTAATGGCAACACATTAGTGTGCTTTTGAAATAATTCCCCCCATAGAGCGCAGTACCCCTCAGTATAGACAAGCCCTCAGACCTCTTCACACTATTCTGCCAATGTAAACTGGTCTTAAAGTGTGAGTGAATTCCATTTGCACCCACTCTAAGACCCTTTTGCACTGTCAGAGTGGTGTAAAGAGGTCTTAGCATAAATGGGAATCAGGCCCACCCTTTTTTATAAATGAAGTGTGAAAGTAAGATTTTTCACTTTATCCAAGTCAAAGTCCATATGAAGTGAAATAGCATTTCTCATCGTTTTCATCTTAAATATGAAGTATGGTTGAGTAATGCAATGTTCACTGTTGACTTTAGCTGCTGTTTCCCCAAATGTGAGAATCAAGAAAAACAGGAGACTCAAAAAAAATGTGTGTGGTTTGTTTGTAGAAGGATTGGAAAACATCTGAAGTTCCTTTTCACTACATGTATATGTAATCGGCAAGCATAGTTGTTTGACTGTCCTGACTGCTTATTTAAAGGTCAGAGACTTGGAGGTGTCCCAATGTGTATCACATACCATGGTTTTTCCATATAAAAATAGTTATATTTGCCAATAATGTTTAAATTAATTTTTTTCCAATTCATTTAAATTCTAGCGGTGAAGTATTTACACTTGCACAGAACTTCATGGCGCTACCGACTGTCTCATGTGGGACGGGTACAGTGACAGCAACAACAATCTAAAGGGAAAAAAGTTTTTGAAATGCAGTTTGAGTCTCAAGTAAAAAAGTCTTTTATGGGGAAAAATAATGCATCAAAACATTTGCTTGTGGTTTTACCTCTCTCTCTCTCCCTCTCTCTCACTGTGTGTGTGTGTGTGTGAGAGAGAGAGAGCGAGAGAGAAAAAAGTAACAAAGAATTGCAGGCCAAAATGTTGTAGCAAGGAACTGCCCGTGCTCAACACCTCTGAAAATCAGGCTACTTATTAAGGTGCCTAAGTAGAAATTAAATTGCCTACCTTAAGACACCCAAGTTTGCACACTCTGTCCATCAAGTTACCAGATTCTCAGTGCCAAAAAGTCCTCTCGCCACAAATCATACCCAGCACAGGCATGCAAGGTTTCCCACACTACTCCTGTGCCCCAGCTTTGATCTGGAGGTGCCACCTCACGGAGTGGGGAAGAGAACACAGTTCCCGTTGCCATTCAGTCCTTGCTTCACTGCTGAGACTCCCAGCAAAGGTAGCAAATAACCATGATGATGGTTTTTGAATGAGTCTTTTCATGCTATGCCTTAGAAGTTTGTTTATCTAAAGCCTTATGTACATGCAGAAATTACACCAGTTTAATTTAAATCGATTTTCAAATTGATTTAGTTATACCAGTACAAGCCCCTGTGTGGACGCTCTTTTTTTCAGTGTAAGGGTGCGTCGACACTTTGCGCTGGAAGGTGTAAATTCCAGCTCAGGGAGACATACCTGCCCTATCTCTGATTGAGCTAGCAGACTAAAAATAGAGCGTCGCTGTGGTGGTGCAAGTGGCGGGAGAGGCGAAGTGTCTCAGATGGGTACGTGCTCAGGGCAGCTAGCCCCTCCTGCTGCTCGTGTTGCTGCAGCTACTTTCTGTTTTTAGCACACTAGCTTGATCAGAGCTAGCACAGGTATGTCTCCTTGAGCTGGAATTTACACCTCCCTCTCACAGTGTAGCCATACCCTGTGAATGACTTATATCAGTTGAGCTCACACCTGTTCCCAATCAAAGCAAAAGTGAAATAAACCTGGTTTAAACCGTAATAAGTGTCCACACAGCTTTTTGCACCAGTTTAACTAAATTAGTTGAAAATCTCACTTTAAGTTAAACTAGTGGCACTTTCCTAGTGTAGTAAAGCCCTTTTCTTCAAGATGAATGGGAGCATCTACAATTCACTCAGCGCAAGATAAAAGGAAGGAAGTCCTGTCTAATTACAGAGACTGTGGTTATGTTGTAGGCTTTTTCTAGAGCATTCATAGTGTATCCTGACTGTTCTTTAAGCTGGCTGGCACAATCCATGCTGATGCTGAAAGTTTTAAAATAGCACTTTACTTACCCAGCCCAGTGCAAATGAAAATACCTTTAGAAACCTGTTGGCCCTGATTCTTATTTCACTTACATAGGAATAATCCCATTGACTTCAATGGAATTTATTCCTTATTTACATCAGCACTGGGAGAAGAATTGGCCTGATGTCAAATAAGAAGCATCTGGTTACTATATTGCCTGTTTTCCTCCAGGAAATTTGTTCATGAGCACCTGGAATTTAGTAGGAATGTATTTCCTTCTCTATGCTGTACCTTTATTTGTATACTAAACAGGGTTCCCAATCCCATTACGGTTTTGTGAATGTCGGAGACTGGTCAGAGCTCAAACCCGCAGCTGGGTTAGCTTTATTTTTTTAATTGGTAACCTTACCGGGGGTTAAAGGTCCGGAGTTGTTTTGGTGGATCGTATAAAGTATCACTGATAGAGGGAGAGTGAGGGTCAGATTGTGTGTATGTAGGTGTCCCAACAAAATAAAATTAAAAAATCTCTAAAATAGATTATCTGTATTATATGCAGCATATGCAGTTAGAATGCGCTATGTAACGCACTCAAGGCTACACTCCCCACCCAGCTGTGTTTCTTTTTAACTTATCATGTGACTTAGTTAAAGGGCCTGCCTGGCTAGAGATGAACTCGTTTCAGGGAGTTGCTTTTATGTAGTTTGCAAGTGCCTATTGTAAAGCAAAGTCTGTTCAGGTCTGAGCTCTGGCAGGGAGCCACTGCCGGGGTGGAGGGTGCAGAGGAAAACCCCATTGGATGACAGCTCCTGGAGACATGCACAAACACTGGAGTGGCTCTCACAGCAGCTGTGCCCTGTATCTTGCTACATCATATACTGCCTCACTGATAGCCCCTTCACATCCCTGGTGTGGGTTTTTACTGCCACTGTTAGTGTCTCCTGGTTCTTATGGGCCATGGGCACAGGAACAGGTATCATGCTAGGCCTTTGGGCAGGGTCACCGCAGGAGATTTAGGCATCGGTGGTAAGCTAGGCAAAATCTAGCCCTACAAGTATAAATGCATGGGGCTGTGCACTAGCATCTGCAGGGTCAAATCTATTTAACCTGAAAACCACTAACCCTGCAATGTCCAGGTGAATAACAGAGAAAGCAGTCAAAAGAATAAACTTTCTGGGCCTGATTCTCACACTAAGGCCCCTTTATACCTGTCCCTGGTAGATTTAACAGGCTGTAAAGTAAGTGGAAATGGCCCCCATAAAATACTCCCTGAGCAAAGGCCTTTTTGGGTATGTCTGCACTTCAGTGTAAGCCCAGGGTTTGAACTCAGGCTAGAGGATAAGTTAGAACAGCCCTGAGGTTGATCTGATTTACACTGGTAACTGTGTGGATCCTTTTCCAACCCCAGAATATGGGGTTGGCAAGGCTACTGTTACTCCCTTGGCCTGTCTCTGCATCATAGAATTTGTATATTTTTAATAAATGAACTGAGAACTTGTAGTTTTAAGGCCAGAAGGGACCAGTCTGACCTCTTGCCTAACACAGGCCATAGAATTTCACTTAGTAATCGCTGAATCATGTCCCTGGTGTGTATAATTGTACTGTGCACCTAGTTATGCCAGAGTTTTAGTCCAAGAAGCTTATTGTTGAATGAACACTGTTGAAAGGTGAATTTATTCTGTACACCCAGGCCCTCTCTGGGAAGCTTTCGGAGAGTGCTGGATAAGTGATGTCTCCTTTGGTCATGTGATTTTAGCCAATTGATTACACCTGGTTTTTGTACCACTTTGCTGAATGCTAAACGAATTAAAATGTCAGATCCCCAACCTATTTCCGTTGCCTGGTGTTATAAATGGATAACAGTGATCTCAAAGTGAAAGAATGTGGCTAACCACTGTCATTTGGGATCTTCTCAAGTACTACGGAAACTCCACATTCTTAAGGCCAACTTGTGGTATGCCAGCACATTCCAATACTGTGAGGTGGAAGGAATACTGGTAGTGTGTGCTGTGATTTGTATGAGTGGGGTGGGGAAACACTGTTTTAAAAATACTCTTAATTATATTCTTTCTCGGCAATGCACTGATGCCATTTTTAGCCCATTACAGATGCTATGATTTTTGCTTAAAGGGAGCTCATTATCTTATTGACCTCGTTTTTATTTTTTGCCGTTGAAATGTTCTATTTTCAGACACTTCATAGCCTGTTTCACATTCAGCTCCTTGCTCGCCTGCCGATCGCAGGGCTTAGCTCTGAGTCTGGGAGCACAGATGCAGCACAAGTTGCTGTGAAGAGTCATCCTGTTTTTGTGTAATTGAACCAGTCCCCTAATTTTCTCCGGCCACAAAGCTCTAAGCAGCACTTGCCACTAACCTTCTGTCGCTCTGTTCCATCGGTCTTCCCCCGGCACCTAGCCAAGTGGTTATGCTGCAAGCCGGCCTCTTCATGCACCCGTACCCGTGAGGCCTTGAGTCAGAGCCTAAGGAGCACAGAGGGCCCCTGCTTCCGTGGTGGGCGAGGAAGCTCTTCACTAGCCTGCCTGATGCCCAGGGTTGTCAGTCTGAGATGGTAGCGGGTGCCGCTGGAGGGGCCCCGGAGGGAGAGAGGGCAGCTTGTTTCAGTGAGTTCTCTGCCCCTTCCACTGAGTCTGTGCTGATCCTTTCCCGCACAGACCACACAGACTATTGCCAGCATGGGGCTGCTGGAGCTCCCCTCCATGGAGCGGGGCGGGAGAGGGAATAGAGACCAGGAGACTCAGACTCCCCCAGGGAGGTTAGCTGTCGGGTGAGGAGTACTCAGGTAGAGGGGGAGAGTGTGGATGGATGGGTTGTGTTGCCATCCTGTCCCATGAATGCCTGTGGGGAGGGGTCCCCTGACAACTCTGCTGCTGTCAGCTGGCCCTGCTTCATGAAGCAGAGGGGTTGCTCAGAGCTCTCACTGGCTGACAAAAGGTTGCTTGTCAGACAAAGCACCTCCTTCCCCCCCCCCCATTTTTTTGCACAGGAGCATAGGAGTTGTCATAGTGGACCAGAACCAACGTCCATCTCACCCACCCTCCTGTCTGGCGGTGGGCAGGACCCAGCTGCGTCACGGGCAGGTGCAGCTACCCCAGAGTAGGTAGATGTGGGGTAATTTGCCCCCAGTAAAGTCTCTTGCCAGAGGTTGGCTTAAGCCCTGAAGCAGCAGCAGGGGTTTTTTATCCATTCCTGAATTTTTGTTATGTGCACTGTTGGCGCTCTAGGGTGAGGTGTGTGCTGGGGGAGAGGCGGGGGGCACTTAGCCTCTAGACTAGAGGGAGGGACTGAGGTTGAGTAGCTTCAAAGCAACTCCCCTTCTCATGGCAGGGATGTGGTTTTTCTCCCTCTCTGCATCCACCTAGTACTCTGCAGGGGGAGAGCCTAGCTGGGCCATGGAGCTGTGGCCATGCTTGGGGCACACAGAGTCCCAAGATCAAGTTTTGGGTCTTTCCCTGGTATGACAATTCCCAGGGCCAGGTTCATGCTCTCTCTGGGTCGGGAATCAGTTTCTTTGGAGCCAGGAAGCTCTACAGACAACGGCTATGGACTCAGCGGTGAAATGGGGGTGGACACATGGATGGATTTAAGTGGCAGGCCGCAGCTCGTATTAAACTTTAACACGAGAGGGGCGCTACCTGCTTATCAGCCAGTCTCTCCTAACCAGGCATTTAATTGGTTCCAGTGCAGGGGTTACAGGGCTCTTACCATATAACCCGTAACTCAGGGTAGCCTCTCCTCAGCGTAGCTGAAAGAGCCACATGGTCCCCATTCCAGGTTAAATCCTGGGAGCTGGGGAATGCTGGCCAATCAATGCCCCTCCACCCCAGCTGGCCAGTAGGTGCCAGAGACTCCCAAAGGGAGAGGAGCTAACTGGTGTCCCAGTCCCAGCAGTGGGAGAGGATCTCCCTTCACCGCCAGCCCCACGGAGGCAGGTAGGTAGCATTTGGAATATTTGGTCCAGGTGGGGCTCACTCGGCAGTATAGGAGCCACAGAAACCTGCTCCTGCGTCGGCACTTAAGGTTCTGGGGATGCACAGTTGCTCCATGCTTTGCTTTCAGTTGGGGGACGGGGTGGATTTCTTCTCTTTCTGATCCCCATAATATATTCTCCTGCACCAAACCAGGCTTTGTGAAAGGGGCTCAACTTAAAGTAACAGTGTGTTGCCTTCTAGCCTGGAGAGAATAAACTATCTGAAACACTGATGCTCAAGCAGGTGGCTGTCTCTGGTGTGACTGTCCAATTTGTACGGAGTTTGGTGTGTATATTTATAAATCTTCCTAGGTCCTGACCTAAGTACCCTCTCAGTTGCCACTCAGCAGCCTATTGAATGCCATGCAGGCGCTCAGGGCTGCGGCAGGGAGAGATGCCTCTTCCCGCTGGCCCCAGCCCTGGCCTGGACCTGCTGTGGCTGGGGGAGAGGCCCCCTCCCCCAGCCCCAACCCAGCCCAGCCCCAGAGCTGCCGTGGCAGGGAGAGGTGCCTCTCCCTCACAGCCCAGGTGCTGCTAAGGGGAGTCCTCTCTCCCCGCCATAGCCCCAGGGCATTTTTCACCCCAAACCCATCATCCACAGCCCACACCCACAGCCGGAGCCTTTCCCCCCCCGCACCCCAACCCTCTGCCCCAGCCCTGAGCCCCGTCCCACACTCCAAACCTCTTGGCCCCACCCCGCCACATGAATTTTGTTATGTGCACCAATATGGAGGTGCACATAACAAAATCCATTCCGCCCATGCGCGGGAAAAATTAGAGGGAACGCCGGTCCTGATACTTGCAAAGTGGAGCTGGGCTGTGTGCAGGTGACCTGACCTCATTGAAGGGCTAAGGAAGTCCTAAGAAAAGTTGACTTTTCCATTTTGCATGTTAGAGAAAGCGGCCTTCAGAAAAGGTGTTCAGTGCAATCTTCAACGATACAAGAGGCCAGAAGGTTTAGGTGAAACGAACAAAAGGTAACTGTCAGTTGGAGAATAAATCACTGTGGAGGACGTAATATAGTCATGTGTCACTCTATGGTTCTGCACCTGAAGGAGGGAAATTTGTGTGCCTTAGGGTGAGAGACTAAAGAAGCTCAATCTAATGTTTATCCCAGGCAAGGTTAAGAGGTGACTTGATCATGGTCTAGGAACCTACACGGGGAAGTGATTTCTGACAGTAGATGGCTTTGATCTTGTAGAAAAAGACATGACAAGATGCAGTGTTTGGAGATAGGATGTCGGTCTTACTGATTCACTAGAACTCTAATAGAAGTTACACACTAGGTGCAGGAATCAGGGGGTGGAATCCTCTGCCCTGTGTTATGCAGGAGGTCAGACTTGATGATCATAGGGGCCACTTTTGGCCTTAATATCTAGGGGCCTATGAATATTCTCCCTAACCTCCGTGAAAGGAATGCCTCGCTCCACAGCCAACGTGTATTTTGACACCGCACCGGGGCCTTGGCAATAAATGTATTTGTAAACACTGGCAGCTTCATATCAAGGGCAGAGGGTCCTGTAAGTGTGGGGGTTTTCTAGGCACATGTTCCTTTGAAAGCAGGGCAGAGGAGCTGAATCATAGCGGAGAGACCATAAGCTGGCCTGGAAGTTGGGTAACTTTTATCTCTTTTAACTTTTTCCTACAAAGTTTGTTTTTTACTGCATCTGGGTCTTACTGCATATTCTGTGCCCAAGCGTGTGTGCTCTCACCAGCTTATATTTTCGGTTTTTCTTTCTGCTCCGAAAAGCAAATCAATACTTCTTTGCTTGAAAGAGGATTTTGGCTGCTTCATCTGGGGAAGGCATTGGCTGGTGTTGTTGTAGGACACTGCACTCTGTGCTCAAGGGAGGCAGAGAACTGTGAATGGGATAACCTGTGTACTGGCCCTGGGCAAGGAAAAGGCTGTGATCTTCCTCAGCCGCAGTGACACAGAAAGGTACCAGTGTGAGCACAAGAGGGGCAGATGACCTAACTGCACAAGGTCTCTGTCCTAGGTTACCTGTAGTCCCCTAATTACAGGTGAAATGTTACTGGTCTGTGAAGCAGTAGGTGCATCTGATGCTGTTGACATTGCCAGATCACCCTTTGCTTGGATTTGCCCAGTCATAGGTGATGAACCTTTCCTTTCACCTGCATGTGGAGTTGGAGCTAAATTGTTTAGATTTGTCTTCCAAGACTAGTTTCCTGAAGTTACAGGCCCTGGTAGGCCTGTAAAGATAAAACAGAGAAGCAGAGTTACAAAGGACCCAGCCCCTCCTGGGTCTATTCTTAGCCATGTACTGATACCAAGAGCATATTTTTAGAACTGTAGTCATGTGTTTGCTATATCTAGTGTGCTGTGCTGCCTTTTTCCCCTTCCAGTCAAATGGAAGTGGTCTTTCCTTCAGATTGCCATTCTGATGGATCTTTTCTTTACATGTGGGCTTTATTTAAAAAACAAAACAAAATCTTAACGGGATAGAGTCAACTTGAATGTTTTTAATTGACTTATTTAAAATAATTCAGTTTCTGATAATGCACACTTGAAATAGTGCATTGTAAAACAAACAAAGCCCTTCAGTTTTTTCTGTAAGAGCTTTTTCTGCTCCCCTTTATGAAGTTATTTTCCTCTGTGGAGAAACTGATTTATTGATTGACAATACAATGGGAAACGGTGAAATTAATTAGGTGTACAAAGTAAACAACTTTTTCACCAACATCTTTCAGTGATGGCGATCTTAGGTGTTAATTGTAGCTATGGCAGCTACAAAATTTTCAGACAGAAATATAATTTTCCTGGTGTTCCTTTAACCCTTGTGGACAGGAAACGTAGTTTCATGGAATGAAGCTTAATTGTGCAAGAGCTATTTTTTCCTGTTGAACAAACGAAAGCTAACTGAATGCAAGCCCCATGCAGATTTTAATCTGCAGGCTGCCATATTACCTGAACAGACATGAAGATCTCAAAGAAATAGTCAACATAATACAAAGAATATGCCAGTGGTATAGCTATAAAACAGAATGTAGCTGCACACTGAATGGTGGTAATCAAACTTTAATCAATATGGGATCACTCGTATTCCAAAGAGCTGCTCAAGACAGTCTTTGCACAACTCCAGACAGATGGATGGGAGTATAAGATTTACTCAAAAATAGGAAACGGAGAAACCTTTTAATACTAACTCCTCTCAAGTACATTTTTATTGACTCATTTAAAATACGATGCAGGCAAAATCTGTTTCTCCAGAGTGTTGCAGTTAAAAACAGAAAGCCATTCTAGTCTGTCAGCCAAGTAAAACTTGGATTGCCTGTCAAATGCAGAATTTCTTTGGCTAGTCATTGTATCTGGTCACATTAAAGCCAGTGCTTTGTAAACCTATTTTTCCAGCCCTTATGATGTCACCTTATCACCTCCTGTACTTGATCAATAGGCTTTCCTCTGTCACCGTATGTACGCATTTTAATTAAACCTACATGTCTCAGGAAGTTTAGACAAAATGGTGTTTGTTTTTTTAAATAATTGTAGCTGAAATTCTAAACAAAAGAACTTGTAAATATTCCGTTTGGGGTTACAAGTGTGTATTCTGAGCAATGGAGTAGATGCGGAACCTCACTGATTCTAAGGGTCCGAACATGCATATGATTTAAGCCAGGGATCTCAAGCTCAAATCACTGTGAAGACCACATGAGAACTAGTACATTGGCCCGAGGGCCACATCACTGAAACCTTTTCATACAAAGATACAAAAGCTGTCCCCTCTGCCCCGCCCCCACTCCACCCCTTCCATGAGGCCCCACCGCTGCCCCGCCCCCATTCCAACCCCTTCCCCAAAGTTCCCACCCCAACTCCGCCCCCTCCCTGCACCTATTCCAACCCCTTTCCCAAATCCTCACCCCGGCCCTGCCTCTTCTCCACCTCCTCCCCTGAGCGCGCCGCATGCCCGCTCCTCCCTCCTCCCTCCTGGAAAGTCCTAAGCGCCGTCAAACAGCTGTTTGGCGGCAGGAAGCACTGGGAGGTAGGTGGAGGAGCGGAGGTGGGGGTGCTGCGGGAAAGTGTGGGGTGAGGGGAGCTTGGCTGCCGGTGGAGTCAGGGCCTACGGCGGGCCGCAGGAAATAACTCGCAGGCCGCGTGTTTGAGACTCCTGATTTAAGCCATCTTAGGCTAGATCCTCAGATGACATATATCATCATTGCTCTATTGGAGTTTATAGAGCTATACCAGTTTAAAGCAGTTGAGGGTGTAGCCCTAAATTCCAATGCATTTGAGAGGCTCTACCTGCATACGAATTCTGTTTTTAGAATGGAGATCCACGTCAGATCAGTTTTTTCAGAAATATATAGGAAAACTTACATGTTCCTGTTGCACTTGGAGCGGATCAACTGCTGCATTACAGGATCCTCGGGAAAAGCAAGTTTGGCACATGCATCTTTGGAAGTCGGTTAACAATTACTATTAGCTGGATTGGTATTTTTATTTTATGAAGATGACAAAGAATAACATATATGCATAACGCAAAAAAAGGTAACAGATCCCTCTAATTGGTATCAAAGCATCTCGGAAAATGCTATCCATAATCATGAGATTGTGGGCAGGACACACAGCAGGAATGAAAATCAGCAGAGATGGGGCCAAGATGTATCCACTCTGCAAGTTATGTTGGGAGGGGCTTTAACACCTGCCCACACTTTTGAATGTAACATTGAAAGGAAAGTTATGCTCTTTGTATTTGACGCCTTTACAAAGGGCCCTGTAAGAGTCACCAAATTCATTCTCAACTTTCAAGGCTTGATTAAGACTATTGTGGGACAAGACCAGCACAACACCACAAAAATATTTTGAAGCTTGGAATCGTGTGACCCTGATCCTGCGAAGGTATCCACCAGCATGCATATTACACCTGCATGAAGTACTGCTGAAGATAATACCGTTGAAGATAATGGGAACAAAAATTATTAGGTGGCTGGAGCACATGATTTATGAGGTGAGGCTGAGGGAACTGGGATTATTTTGTCTGCGGAAGAGAAGAATGAGGGGAGATTTGATAGCTGCTTTCAACTACCTGAAAGGGGGTTCCAAAGAGGCTGGATCTAGGCTGTTCTCAGTGGTAGCAGATGACAGAACACGGAGTAATGGTCTCAAGTTGCAGTGGGGGAGGTTTAGATTGGATATTAGGAAAAACTTTTTCACTAGGAGGGTAGTGAAGCGCTGGAATGGGTTACCTAGGGAAGTGGTGGAATCTCCTTCCTTAGATATTTTTAAGGTCAGGCTTGACAAAGCCCTGGCTGGGATGACTTAGTTGGGGATTGGCCCTGCTTTGAGCAGGGGGTTGGACTAGATGACCTCCTGAGGTCCCTTCCAACCTTGATATTCTATGATTCCATGACTTTCTGTGGCCATTAGGGCTCAAACTGGTTGTTCCCATCTCAGGATTGGGATCAGTATGGCCTGGTCTACACTACAGAGTTAGGTCAGTGTAAGGCAGCTTACGTTGACCTAACTCTGTAAGCATCTACACTAAAATGCAGCTCCCACCAATGTAACTCGCTCATGACACCAACTTAATAACTCCACCTTCGCGAGAGGTGTAGCGCTTGGGTCAATGCAATATCAGTGTATACACTGCATTGCTTGTATTGACTGTTACTACCTTTCAGAAGCCATCCCACAATCCCCCACACTGACAGTTCAATTTGTGCAAGTGCGCCTGGTGCAGATGTGCACCGTCGACACCAGGCGCGTAGTTGGACATGCAGAAGTGATTTAATTACCGTGGTGGCTGTATGTCAACGTAATTTAGGTCGACATAATTTTGTAGTGTAGACATACCCACAGACTTGTGGAAAAACATGACCTGCTTCTAGCACCAGAAGACACTCTGGGAAGAATCTATTTTTCTTGTTCTTCTTTGTCATGCGTAAGCCGTTTAATGCATTACTGTGATGCTTTCATTGCAATCAAATTATAAAAACATGAAGCCCCTTTGCATCAATTTAATTTAATCAATTTAAATGATTGCATTTCTGTAAACTGTTCTAAAGAGGAAGAGGGGGAAATTTTGATTCCGAATTATGGACGTTTCTGTAAGCTAAGATCTTTCCAAAGCATGGACATATAAGAGGGATGTGCTATCCCTTTCATCTCTAGAGAACGGGGGTTCAAATCTGGCAGAGATGAATTGACTAATCTCACTGAGATGAAATCTTGAATTGACTCTGTCTATATAATTTTTACCTCATATTTGTCTGTACCTCATGTTCTTTCTCTTCTCTTCAGGACGACAATTAATGATGTTTTCTCAATGACAGTTCCAGGACTGGAACAGCAGGAGGGTTGCAATATAAAACTGGAAAGCATTTACCACGTTGTTTGGTCATACTATGGTTGGTTGAAGCCAAAGCACTGTTAATCCTTCACCATCGTAAACACTAATGTCAGGGCTCAGAGTCAGACAGTACAGTGTCCTGGCACCTCTTTCAAACTGCCATTTTGTTCTCCAGAATCTAAGCTTTCATTTAAAAAGAAAAAATAAGTCTCTAGCAGTTATGATTGCTGGGAGCCTGGAAGATGTGTAAGGTATGTGTAATGGATGCAGTGACTTTTGTCTGTTTTCAGAATCAGAGACAGTCCTCTGAGAGATGTGAACTTCCCCATTCATCCATTGGAGGCTAACATAGAAACCCAATAGTTACAATGCTGACATTTTAGGTGCGAGCAAAAAAAAAAAAATCTCAGCCACCTCTGATTTTCATCACTTATGAGTCCTGCGGTGCTAGGTTAGCAGTAACTAAGCACCAGCCCATTTATAGAGGAAGGCTGTAAATATAATCCCCAGATTTTTTTAAAATAAGATTTTCTGTAATGTCTTTGGTATATCCCATCACATCTGATTTCCCTGGAGCTCATTCTCATCTCCTCCCTTACTCTTCTCCTTAAACCTTCACTCTCATCTGGCTCCGTTCCCTCACAATACAAGCATGCTTTAGAATCTTCCATCTTAAATCCCCCCCACCTTGACCCCACTTGTCTCTCCATCCATCACCCCATATCCCCTTTCCCTTTTCACCTCTAAACTCATTTAACACCTACTCTACAGTCTGTGCCTGGAATTCCTCTCCTCTGATTCCATCCTAAACCCTCTCTATTCCAGCTTCCACTCCTGGCACTCCACTGAAACCGCTCTCACCAAATAAATAATAATAATGGGATGGTGTGGAACAAATATTCAAGGCGGGATTTTCAAAACCACCTAAGTGATATAGGACCACAAATCCTGTATTGGTTTTCTGTACTCATCTGCACTTGTGGACCTGCATAATTTGCTGTACTGCTTGTGAGGAATGTGTTCATCTCAAATTCATGCTGATAAAACTATTAAACCACACCATCGTGCATTCTATCTAGAGACAGGGTCAATGAAAAAGTTCTCATTCTTCGTCCCATTTTGCTGGCAGTCTGGAAAATGCCAGTATTCTACTTACTGGTAGCCGACTAGGGTGCGTTCATAGGGTACCGGTAATGTAAAGGTGCTGTGTATTAAAAAAAATAACGAGGAGTCCTTGTGGCACCTTAGAGACTAACAAATTTATGTGGGCATAAGCTTTCGTGGGCTAGAACCACTTCATCAGATGCATGGAGTGAAAATACAGGAGCAGGTATAAATACATGAAAGGATGGGGGTTGCTTTACCAAGTGAGAGGTCAGTCTAATGAGAGAAATCAATTAACAGCAGGATATCAAGGGAGGAAAAATAACTTTTGAAGTGGGTCATTACAAAACCTAAACTTACTTTCCCCAATACTAATTTCTTCCTACTGTTACTCACACCTTCTTGTCAACTGTCTGTAATGGGACACTCTCTTACCACTTCAAAAGTTATTTTTCCTCCCTTGGTATTCTGCTGTTAATTGATTTATCTCGTTAGAGTGACCTCACACTTGGTAAAGCATCCCCCATCCTTTCATGTATTTATACCTGCTCCTGTATTTTCACTCCATGCATCTGATGAAGTGGGTTCTAGCCCACGAAAGCTTATGCCCAAATAAATTTGTTAGTCGCTAAGGTGCCACAAGGACTCCTCATTGTTTTTGCTGATACAGACTAAGATGGCTACCAATCTGAAACTTTTAAAGAAATTCAGTAACAAAAGTGAGATTTTTGATTATTCTCTTCTTCTTTTCCCTTGGGCTAGATTTTGTTGATGTCAGACCGATTTCACTCGGGTTGCTGAAGGCATAAACTGGTATCAGTAGCAAGTTCTTGTAGTGGATGTTAGGTGTGAGTTCATGTAGACATAGAACTGTTATTCTCTCCCTCCTAATGCCTGTTTGTCTGGCATGGCAGCTTTTGTTCAGCTCTGAGGGGACATGAAAGAGCATGATTGTCTAAGACAGACACTGAGTCCACTGGCAGATTTCTCTTGAGTGAAGAGTGGGAACAAATTTGCTCTGCCCATCCTGCTAGACAGAACAGCACATCAGCTTCGTTAAGTTAGGTCTCCAGTGCCCAAGAGAACAACAGCACCAGTTCCTTCTCTGAAGACAGCTCATCTGCGTACAGCTGTCATGGAATCATAGAAGTGTAGGACTGGAAGGGACTTCAGTAGGTCATCTCGTCCAGTCTCCTGCGCTCAAGGCAGGACTAAATCATACACTGTTTTGGAAGGCCTTTCTCTACTGCACTGGATCCGCTGCAGTGTGGATTGTCTGAGCATCCCTCCAAATAATTTTCTGCGAGACGGGACCAGTCCACACCCTCCCGGTCTTCCCACATCCCAGTCCCTACGGAAAAGCAATATTTACTGGGAGGCTGCCGTGCCTGGTGCTGTCGATTTAACGGCTGCAGAGGGACAGCTGTAATGTGTTGGCTTCAGGGGTGGCTCTTGAGTGTGTCTTTTCTCCTACGGACACCTAGGTAGAGAAGGAATCGGTAACTGAAACATTTGATCTCTCTAACTGCAGACAGTTGCACTGCATTGCTTTTTTTTTTTTTTTAAAACGTGCCATCGGTGCCCGTGCCAGAACAACAGCCTCAGATCTTATGAAATCAGCCAGTAAGAAATAACAAACACATCTCATCAGGACATGCTCCTTCAAACCACACATGCCCTCCAAACCCACCTCTTCCTCAACAGCTTGAGGAGGAAGGTTGGCCCTGCAGAATGCCCTGAGGCTCAGGAGACTCGGGCTCTATCAGACCAAGGCGGGACGCATGTTGCCACGTCAGGGGCTGCCACTGACAAAACTCGGTGACCCATGTAAACTGAGGTCAGGGTTCTCGGCCTTTTTCTTTCTGAGCCTCCCCCCTCGCCACCCTCCAACATGCTTTGAAACCCCCACGGCTCACAGAAGCCACAACAAACTTTTTTTGCATGTAAAAGCCAGGGCCGGCGTTAAGGGGTAGCAAGCCAGGCAATGGCCTGGGGCCCCATGAAGCTATATGGCTCAGGCTTTGTCTTCAGCCCCAGGTGGCAGGACTTGGGGCCCTGGGCTTCAGCTCCGTGCGGCGGGGCTTTGGCTTTCTGCCCTGGGCCCCAGCAAGTCTCATGCCAGCCCTGCATGGCGGCCCCCCTGGAACCTACTCACGGCCCCCGAGAAGGCCCGGACCCCTGATTGAGAGCCACTGATCTAAGGGATTGGTTGCCTGAACACCTCTGCTGATCTCTGCTGCTACTGGACCCCAGGAAGAGAGTCAGGGAGGCAGGGCTCCAGCCATTTAGGGCTTTGTTGCTCACCTTGAACTGTGCCCAGAGAGGACCTGGACGCCGGTGCAGAGCTCAGAGTACCTATGTTAAGGATGGCTGACCACACAGGCCACTGCATTCTACACCAAAACTGCCTCAGTGCATTGCTCCTAACCCACTCTCAAGGTGACAAAGGCCTGGGTAGCTGTAGGGAGTTCAACATCCAGAAGTAGAAGCTGCAGCTTTCTAGCCTGAGCCTGAAGCAGATAAGGGTTGAACAAGACCTCTAGGTTGCCTTCTGTTTGCTACACAGGTTGGCATGCTGTCAATAAAGGGGGCCAAATTAGCTTTGCTTTATTATTATTATTTTATTTTATTTTATTTTTGTTTGTTTGTTTGTATGATGGCAGCACGTATCAGGGCCCCGTTGTGCTAGCTGCTATACAAACACAGAAAAAAAGACGTTAACTTACGGTCTGCGTCTAAGAGGAGAGACAACAGGTGGACACAACAACCAGACAGAGGCAGCACAAGGTAACAGTGAGACCTTTATGAGGCCTCAGTCTTGCTCTCCATGCTCAGAAAAGGGCTGGATCATCCCCTCCTACAGAAAATCCTTCAGGGAGGTGGCACTGGGGCTACCCAATTCAGCAGGCTTCCTGATCATTTTCCCACAAGATAAGATGGTTTTTCTGGATGGTGGGGGTCAGGAGAGTGTGGAATTCACAACTCTGTAGATCCTGGGAATCCTAGAGGAAAGAAGCCATCAAATTTCCAGAGGCAGAAGGGACTGCCTCTCTGCCCTGCTCCCTGCCCCAGGCAGCGTTGGCAGGGGCCCACAGTTCTTGGAAGGTGGTGTTAATGGAAAGTCATTGAGAGCATTGAAATGCTATATGGTTGAGTAATGCATAAAGTTTGAACAAGCAATATTTGCATAAGAAGTGTTTTGGAAAGGAGTTCTATCTTTAGAAGTATTGATGCTTCATTAATCTCTTTAAACAACGCTAGCCCATAAATTATATTTACATAATAGGTGTATTTACATAATGAGAGGTAGCTTAACTTGGGCATTACATGAATTAGAAGCAACTGTATCCTCAGGCAGCCTGATCATCCTCCATAAGTGTGTACCAAACGTTCCAATTAGGGCTGTCGATTAATCGCAGTTAGCTCACGCGATTAACTCAAAAAATTAATTGTGATTAATTGCAGGTTTAATCACACTGTTAAACAATAGAATACCAATTGAAATGTATTAAATATTTTTAGATGTTTTTCTACATTTTCAAATATATTGATTTCAGTTACAACACAGAATACAGAGTGTACACTGTTCAATTTATGTTATTATTTTTATTTCAAATATTTGCACTGTAAATGTGATAAACAAAAGAAACAGTATTTTTCAATTCACCTCATACGAGTACCGTAGTGCAATCTCTTTATGGAGAAAATGCAACTTACAAATGGAGATTTTTTTTGTTACATAACTGCACTCAAAAACAAAACAATGCAAAACTTTAGCGACTACAAGTCCACTCAGTCCTACTTCTTGTTCAGCCAAACGCTCAGACAAACAAGTTTGTTTACATTTGCTGGAGATAATGTTGCCCACTTCTTATTTACAATGTCACCAGAAAGTGAGAACAGGCGTTTGCATGGGACTTTTATAGCTGGCATTGTAAGGTATTTATATGCCAGATGTGCTAAACATTCGTATGCCCCTTCATTCTTCGGCCACCATTCCAGACAGCATGCTTCCATGCTGATGATGCTCATGAAAAAAATAATGCATTTTAACATTTTTTTTCCCTATTTCAAAACCCAAACCTCCCACATCCGCTTGCCACACTTACAATTCGTATCCTCTGGCACGTGGTCTTCTATAGCCAGGGACGTGCTCTTTGGAATGTGCAGGTGCTGTGGATTCTGCTGTTACTGAAGAGAGGCAGATATTACCACAGACTGTGAGTATGTCTGTCACAGAAATTGGCCTGAGTTGCTGCTGTGGTGACAAGTCCTGATGTTTGATAGAGCTGAGAAATACACTAGTGCAACTGCCTGTCTTCAACTCCACATCTGGCTAAGAGCCCAGTGTGTGCTTGGAACCCGGGCTGCTCTGGTGAAACTGGAACACTAAAGGGTACAGTTTCTGCAACCTTGTGTGTGTCCTTTAAGATTCTATATAACACCAGGGCGGAGGGAAGATCAGAGGGGGAAATCTCTGTTTCCTTGTGCGAATTACTTGAATGGGAAGAATTTTCAGGCCCTGAGTGAGTAAGGTCCATCAATGGCTATTAGCCAGGATGGGCAGGGATGGTGTCCCTAGCCTCTGTTTGCCAGAAGCTGGGAATGGGTGACAGGGGATGGATTGCTTGATGATTCCCTGTTCTGTTCATTCTCTCTGAGGCACCTGGCATTGGCCACTATCAGACAACAGGATACTGGGCTAGATGGATCTTTGGTCTGACGCAGTGTGGTTGTTCTTATGTTCTTTGGAAGGTGGGTAGGCATGTGTATTTGAAGACTGGGTTTTTTTTGTTACATAAAAAAGCCCTTTGTCTTAAATCTGTACTTTTGTTGGTTTTTATTAGAGCACTGAAAACAGAATAGTTATTTGTATATCCTTCATGTACGTACAATTAGAAAGCCTCTGTTTGGATGCAGGTGTGCATAGCTCGGAGGGACTTCAGTGGGAGCTGTGTGCGTGCGCATCCCGGGGCAGACTGTGCCCAAGTCCACAAGTCTAATGTTTTTAACATGCCATGAACTGTTACAGCTCCTAACCAAAACACAGAAGAGGCCCTCTTTGTGACAGGTGCTGGTACAATTAGAAAATAATACAAGCGATTGGAAGTCCCTTTGGGATGCAAGGAGAAAATAGAGGCCGTCTTGTACGCAGTAGTCTGTCCTTGTTTGTGGAGGTGTCAGCAAAGCAATTCAGATGCAGTCCTTTATGCCTGGAGCTGGGCTAGTTTTCAGTGTACTTAGCAGCAGCCTTGCTTATGCTCTGGGGCCCAATCCTGTAGGCCTTTACTGATTAAGGGCCTGAGCCAAAGCCTGCCAAAATCAATGCGAGTCTTGTTATGGACTATGGACTTTCTCGGCTTTGGTTCAGGCACTAACAGAGCTAGTCCCATAGAGCGAGCATTTATGTAAGTATGCCTACACTACAATCAAACACCTGTGGCTGGCCCATGTCAGCTGACCTGGGCTGTCTATGTAGTGTAGATGTTCAGGCTTGGGCTAGAGTCTAGGCTCTGGGACCCCACAAGGGGGAGGGTCCCAGCTCCTGTATGCCAGCCTAAGCCCAAATGTCTACACTGCAGTTGAACAGCCCGAGCCCCATGAACCCACGCTGGCTGACATGGGCCAGCTGCAGGTGTAATTTCAGAGTAGACATACCCTAAGAGGGTGGAGAGTCAAGCCTTTAAACAGAAGTAGAATTCAGGTTAACATCCAAGTTAATACCTCACCTCGCAATGCAGGGTGCATTGTTGCATCAAGGTGTTCAGACGGGCACTGTGTGCTGCTGCCAAGTGGAGGAAGATGAGGCTGTCGGGGAGGAGAGCAGCCGGGCTGGCACAGGTAGCGCTGACTTGTGGTTTACGTAGGTCTTTGGCAGCTGCATCCGAGACTCTTCTTCCAGATCTTCCCGCTGGCTGGGCTGAAAGCAGATCAGGTTTCACCCTTAAATAACTTTCTTCTGTGCATGTAAAATGTGGCAGTTGCAAGGTTTGAAACCTAAGTTTGGCTCTAGATTGGTTATTTTATCAAGTCAGGGATTGGTTGACGACCAATGGTTGACAACTCTTTCTTTCTTTCTTTCTTTCTTTCTTTCTTTCTTTCTTTCTTTCTTTCTTTCTTTCTTTCTTTCTTTCTTTCTTTCTTTCTTTCTTTCTTTCTTTCTTTCTTTCTTTCTTTCTTTCTTTCTTTCTTTCTTTCTTTCTTTCTTTCTTTCTCCAAAATACTATTTCCACCTTTCAAAAAAACAGCCCCCTCACCCCCAAACTTCATAATACTGGGTCAGAGACTAGAGTCATTCAGCATCCTGCTGTCTTCCAGGTCTGAATCCTCTGTTGCTGTAAATTGGCATGGCTCCATTGAAGTTAATGCAACTTCACCATTTGACACCAGCCCAGGAACTGACCCGCAGTATATTACCAAGGGGGTTTCACACTGTGGACAAACATTTCCAGCATGTCAGGTTTAGAAAAAAAGCCACCCCATTGTTTGTTTTTCATAGTTTTTCCTGACCACTTACTGATTTTCTGTCACGACACTGTGTGTGTGTGTGTGTTTGTTTACATATAGGTGTCTGTTATACGTATGTATATATATTTTTATGGCTTTATTCTTTTCTCCTTTCTAGCGTACTTTCCCCATTCTACCTGATCCTTTCAGTTAAACCTATTATACTCTGTTTGTGGCATTGTGTACACCACCAGGCCGAGACTGGGCAGTTGTAAACACAGGATTATGATGTCCCTGGAGGAGCAAGGAGGAGGAGAAAGTTGGATGTGAGGGCACTTGCTCTTAGTTGCTTTTCATGTCAAATTTTCTGCTCTTTCAGTGTGCTCTCATACGAAGTGCTGGTTATAAAAGTAGCACAAAATGGGGCCCAATCCTTGGAAGCCTTACTCATGTGAGTAAACCTCTTAATGGGAATACTGATATGAGTAAGGATTGCAGGATCAAGCGCCAGTTTATTGGAGGCTTATCTCTGCTAGTGTGCCCAGGATGACTAGAACCGAAAGGAGAAATACTCTTGATTGTGTTTAGTGCAAAGCGGATCTTAAACATAAAAAAGAAGCTTACAAGAAGTGGAAGGTTGGACATATGACCAGGGAAGAGTATAAAAATATTGCTCGGGCATGTAGGAATGTTATCAGGAGGGCCAAATCGCACCTGGAGCTGCAGCTAGCCAGAGATGTCAAGAGTAACAAGAAGGGTTTCTTCAGGTATGTTGGCAACAAGAAGAAAGCCAAGGAATGTGTGGGCCCCTTACTGAATGAGGGAGGCAACCTAGTGACAGAGGATGTGGAAAAAGCTAATGTACTCAATGCTTTTTTTGCCTCTGTCTTCACTAACAAGGTCAGCTCCCAGACTGCTGCGCTGGGCATCACAACATGGGGAATAGATAGCCCTCTGTGGAGAAAGAGGTGGTTAGGGACTATTTAGAAAAGCTGGACGTGCACAAGTCCATGGGGCCGGACGAGTTGCATCCGAGAGTGCTGAAGGAATTGGCGGCTGTGATTGCAGAGCCACTGGCCATTATCTTTGAAAACTCGTGGCGAACCGGGGAAGTCCCGGATGACTGGAAAAAGGCTAATGTAGTGCCAATCTTTAAAAAAGGGAAGAAGGAAGATCCTGGGAACTACAGGCCAGTCAGCCTCACCTCAGTCCCTGGAAAAATCATGGAGCAGGTCCTCAAAGAATCAATCCTGAAGCACTTGCATGAGAGGAAAGTGATCAGGAACAGCCAGCATGGATTCACCAAGGGAAGGTCATGCCTGACTAATCTAATCGCCTTTTATGATGAGATTACTGGTTCTGTGGATGAAGGGAAAGCAGTGGATGTATTGTTTCTTGACTTTAGCAAAGCTTTTGACACGGTCTCCCATAGTATTCTTGTCAGTAAGTTAAGGAAGTATGGGCTGGATGAATGCACTATAAGGTGGGTAGAAAGCTGGCTAGATTGTCGGGCTCAACAGGTAGTGATCAATGACTCCATGTCTAGTTGGCAGCCGGTATCAAGTGGAGTGCCCCAAGGGTCGGTCCTGGGGCCGGTTTTGTTCAATATCTTCATAAATGATCTGGAGGATGGTGTGGATTGCACTCTCAGCAAATTTGCGGATGATACTAAACTGGGAGGAGTGGTAGATACGCCTGAGGGGAGGGATAGGATACAGAAGGACCTAGACCAATTGGAAGATTGGGCCAAAAGGAATCTGATGAGGTTCAATAAGGATAAGTGCAGGGTCCTGCACTTAGGACGGAAGAACCCAATGCACAGCTACAGACTAGGGACCAAATGGCTAGGCAGCAGTTCTGCGGAAAAGGACCTAGGGGTGACAGTGGACGAGAAGCTGGATATGAGTCAGCAGTGTGCCCTTGTTGCCAAGAAGGCCAATGGCATTTTGGGATGTATAAGTAGGGGCATAGCGAGCAGATCGAGGGACGTGATCGTCCCCCTCTATTCGACATTGGTGAGGCCTCATCTGGAGTACTGTGTCCAGTTTTGGGCCCCACACTTCAAGAAGGATGTGGATAAATTGGAGAGAGTCCAGCGAAGGGCAACAAAAATGATTAGGGGACTGGAACACATGAGTTATGAGGAGAGGCTGAGGGAGCTGGGATTGTTTAGCCAGCAGAAGAGAAGAATGAGGGGGGATTTGATAGCTGCTTTCAACTACCTGAGAGGTGGTTCCAGAGAGGATGGCTCTAGACTGTTCTCAATGGTAGCAGATGACAGAACGAGGAGTAATGGTCTCAAGTTGCAGTGGGGGAGGTTTAGATTGGATATTAGGAAAAACTTTTTCACTAAGAGGGTGGTGAAACACTGGAATGCGTTACCTAGGGAGGTGGTAGAATCTCCTTCCTTAGAGGTTTTTAAGGTCAGGCTTGACAAAGCCCTGGCTGGGATGATTTAACTGGGAATTGGTCCTGCTTCGAGCAGGGGGTTGGACTAGATGACCTTCTGGGGTCCCTTCCAACCCTGATATTCTATGATTCTATGATTCAAAGGCCCCGGGGCAGTGAGTACAGTCCTTCCTTTGGAGAGCATGTAATACAAAAAAATCATCACATCCTTTTCTGAGGATGGCGGGAGAGGCTGGTCCAGGGCTGAGGAGATGGATGGTACATAAAAACATAAGAGTGGCCATACTGAGTCAGACCAATGGTCCATCTAGCCCAGTATCCTGTCTTCCAACAGTGTCCATTGCCTATGGGAAACCGATGACTAGAGGTCTTCAGGGAAGTATGTTTTCCCCACCAAAAAATTCAATGAAAGTGAAAAGTACTCATTTTTTGTTGAAAATTTTCTACAGTTGTGGGGGGGGGGGGTTTCATCCAAAAATGGAACATGCAAATCCACACCATTTTCAACATCTTTTCAGTGCCTGAAAACTGGAAAGTTTCTGTCAGTTGGGAGGAAAAAAATGGATCTGATTGAAAATTATCACCCAACTGGCCAAATCTTTTCAGCTTTCAGGTACCACCCACCAACATATTTATGAAAATGCTTGGGTTTTGCTAGTCAAAAAACAAAATGTTTTGGGGGGGTTTTAGATGGCAAATGTAGTCATAAGCAGACATGTCCCATGGAAATCTTCATTTTTTTTATGAAGAAGCCATTTTAATTGTAAAAACATTGTGAATGAAACATTTTCTTCAGCTCCATTAATGAGGCTTTTGAGCAGGGTGCAACACAGACTAGATCAGCTCTGTTCTGATTCCTTCTTCCCCCTCTACCCCGGAAATCAAACGTTTTATTAGCTGGATTAATTCTGTTAGATGTGATGGGCCTGACTCTTCCCACACAGGGTTCACACCAGTATTACTCCGTCTACTTTTGGTGGAGTTACTCCTGATTTACACCAGTGTGAATGAGGGCAAAATCAGGCCAGGCGGGTTTAAATCAAGTTTGTGTATGTTGTGTGTTTGTGTTCTGTCTTAATTCTGGATTTACACCTGGATGGTGCGTGTTTTATTCTTGCAAAGTTTTGATGATGGCATGAGTACAAGAGGAAATGAACTTTCAGTGCAAAAACAAACAGCAAAACATCAGGAGCATATAATTACATTGGGGTAGTATCTTCCTTTGTGTTTTTTAATCAGGTCTCCCCACTGACCTCATGTAATGTAATGTTCCAAATTACATAATCATTAGGAAATGTTCCTAATGAAACAGTTGTTATTGCTGTTAAGAGGACACTGCCAGGTCCGTTTAGCCCCAAAACCTGAATCACAGCTCAGCATCAGTAAATAGTTCCATGAAACATAACATTTTTAAAAAGTCAATTACAAACTTTTTAGTTCTGAAGGAACCACATTCCTCTTTGATTTGCAACCCAAGCAGTGAAACTGACTGTAAACAGAAGTGAAACTGACCCGGCCTGTCATGCTCTAATTTGCATATGTAACCCTTCTGCCCGTCAGAGTTGGCAGCAACAAGGGCCAGGTTCAATATCTAGGGGTTCCATTCCAATAACACAATGCAAACCGGCTCGAGCCCCCACCCAGTGACCTGGGACAAATATATACCACCCCCGCTGGGCGCCTCCAAGAGGCAATACTTCCCCTCTCGCAAGCACATAGTCTGAGTGTAGCAAAAGTCTTTTAATAACAGAGAGAAACAATGTGGCATTATGTTGGGGAAACACCACCAACAGGATTCATAACACAACCCATGAGCAAAAACAACCCCACCCCAGGCAAATTGGGGCAGGCCCTTTTCCCTTTGGTTCTTGAGTCCAAATCACCCAAAGTCCCAAAAGTCCAATGCCCCAAAAGTCTCTGTCCCTGGTCAGGGCAGCCCCAGAGTTCGAAAGTTTATCGGCGGAGCTTTACCTCCCAACCTGGGTGGAAATGGGACGGGGGTAAGAGGCACCTTACGTGATCTGAAGCTGACCGCCCCATAGCTCCATAGCGGCGCTCCGCTCCGCCAGCCGCCCCACAAACTCCTTCGCTCAGCTGCGCTCCGCTCCGCCAGCCGCCCCACGAACTCCTTCACTCAGCTCCACGGCCCACAAGCAGCTCCTGCCATCCACACACTGCTCCGCGTCAAACTGCTTCACCAGCTGTCCCGCAAACTGCTCCACAATATATCTTCAGGCTCCCCCACTACTTAACACAACACTCAGTGATTTCAGCTCTTAGGTGAATTCAGCTTATAGTAGGGGAGCCCCAGTGCTGGTGCACTGTCAGCCCAAAGTGAGCTCAGCAGCCTATAACTAGACTTCTAATGAAACCAAACTTAGCTCTGATATTCCACAGTGGAGAGAGGAGGAAGTGCAATCAGCATGTAAGGCCCTCACCAAGGGGCCCATGCCACCAAGTATTAATACTTGTCCCCAGCCTCTCTCCATTCACACAGTTTTGGAACCCATGACCCTTGCCTAGCGAGTGCTACTTAGTTGATGGTGAATCCCTCCATCATAACAAAAGGCCACGTACAGTTCCAAGCACAGTTCCCATAATCAGGGTAATAACAATTTATTCTTCCTGCCCCAATAACAGAGACACTGGGGATCCCACAGCAGCCAAAGTGACCATTTGGGCAGCTATGGTCTCATTCTAGGCGTGGTGGGTGTGCCTATGCAAATGAGATCAGCCCCTGAAGTTCTTTTCCACAACTTGCCACACCTCACCACCAGATGTCAGGGTGGAGCTCATCCTGACACTGCTTACACATGCATTGCTGAAAGGCAATAGGATGAGCAATGAAAGATGAGTTTTAACCTCACATATTTGCCTTTAGAATTATCACTACAGTAACACCTAGCAGCGACAATCAAGGATCAAATTCCCAATTTGCCAAGCACTGTAGAAGTCAGGTATGTCGACACTGCAGCTGGGAGTGAGCCCTCCAGCCTGGATATGCAGATTCACGCTAACGCCACTCAAAGTAGCATGCTAAAAATTGCCGTGTAGATATTGCAGTAGCAGCAGTGGTTACCCACCCGAGTCCAAGCCCACGCGACCCTCTGGTCCAAGCTTGGGTGACTAACCCAAGCCATTGTCCAGGCCGCAATGACCAGACTGCTATTTTTAGCGTGCTAGCTCGAGTCTGTCTGTTCGGGCTGGGACACATGGTCCCAGCTGCAGTGTAGACATACCTCTAAAAAGACAGTCACTGCCTCAGAGAGCTTACAGTCTGCGGTCAATCCTGCAGCTGTCTCTGTGTGAACGCCGGCATCTGCTGCACTTTAGGATCAGGGGCCCAAAAGTAGCAAGACGCGACAGGTGGAAGAGTTAAAACAAGTTAAGTTGCTTTAACAAGTTGCTCTGCTACAAACTGTTAGCTGGTTTTAGCCTGCTCTTTGCATGCTTTAATGCAGTTTTAGAGCAATCGATGTTTTTGCTGTCCTAAGGAAAAAAATTAAAACGTTTCTTTTACAAATGCATCTATTAAGTCCTCCTTTCCCACCACACATAGATGTCATATTTTAATAAAGCATGTTCCCTGTAATAGCTGACGCAGCTATTTTCCCCCCTGGAAGTTGTCATTTTCAAGTAGGATAAAAATGGGGAAATTAGTACTCTCTCCACGTTGCACATTATGATGACTCATTACTGGCTTTGTAGAGTGTTTTGTTATGGGAAATGTATTCATACATGGCACTGGCAGAGTGGATATGTGAATAAACAATGATGTAAAAAGAAAGTTGTATAGGCTGGATTTTTTGCATCTGGGGTAGAAAATGTAAAGTCTTGTGTGGTGGATTGTCCATTTCTCTGAGTTATGCATGCTGGAGTACCACAATATTGATTTAATCAGGCTTTACAGCTACAGCAAAGTGTTTGGCTTCGTATCCAGAGAGGAAATCCTGTTGAATCTTAGATCAGATCAGTTAAAGGACATTTTGTCTTTAGCATTTGTTCCGTTACTATTACAGAGTTTTTTAAGTGATGATGAACAGACCTAGTAGCTGTCTGTAGTTTCATGTTGCAGAGCCAGCTTTAGTTCCTGGGTTCCAGTTGGCAGGCTCTAGGAATTTGGAGGCAGTCCTCTGTCATGATGTTATTTTAACCACAGCCCTTGGGGGTAGAGAACACCTTGCTAGTCTCGTCCCTTCTGAGTAGCCTATAAGAGCAGCAGTGACATGCAACGTGAACTTTACTCAAGAACCTTGTCTACACTATAGAGTTTTAAGGAGCAAGTTCCACCAACGATCAAAAACCGCTATAATTACATTGCTTTTGCATGTTCACACAACGCTCCTTCTGTCGGCGGAGCGTGTCCACGGTTAGTGCTCTAGGGTCAACAGTGAGAGCAGTGCACTGTGGGTAGTTATCCCACTGTGCAACACGCCACCTTCCGCAGCTCAGAGTTGTGGGAAGGAGGAGTGGATCAAAGCACGTCATGGGTGCGGAGTCAACGTCCCACAATGCAGTTTTTTCTGCCCCATCGTTCCATGGGCTTCCGATTAGGTTTTACACTGTTTTTCAGTGGCCCCTGTTTACTGTGCACCCACCATCTCTGCCTGAAAGGATGGGTCCTGCACCTCTCTGTATTGTTGTGGTCACTGTTATGAAGACATCGCAGATGGTCAGGCAGTACATCATGCGCTCCCCATCTGAACAGGCATAGGGGTTGCCTGACCCACTGTGTGCCATGGAAAGAAATAACACCAGATTACTTCTGGCATTCATGGAGCAATTGCACACAGTGGACCGTTGCTTTTGGGCTTGGGAAACAAGCACTGAATGGTGGGATCGCGTCACTGTGCAGGTCTGGGAGGCTGAGCAGTGGCTGCAGAACTTTTGGATGAGGAAAGCCATCTTTCTGGAACTGTGTGCGGCGCTCATCTCTGCCCTGCTGCACAAGGGCATCAAAATGAGAGCTGCCCTGTTGGTGGAGATGTGTGTGGCGACCACTGTGTGGAAGCTGGCAACTCCAGACTGCTACTGGTCAGTCGCAAATCCATTTGGAGTCAGGAAGTCCACCATTGGGGTTGCATTAATGCAAGCATGCAGGGGCATTAATCGCATCTTGCTACGAAGGACTGTGACTCTTGGAAATGTGCATGAAATAATGGGTGGCCTTGCGGCAATGGGATTCCCTAACTGCAGCAGGGTGATAGACGGCATGTATATCCCAATTTTGGCCCTGGACCATCTTGCGACAGAGTACATCAATAGAAGGGGTACTTCTATTTGGGATTGCAGACACTTGTGGATCACCGTGGGCGTTTCAGTGACATCCATGCAGGGTGGTCAGGGAAGTTGCACGATGCAGGCATCTTCAGGAACGCTGGCCTGTACAGAAAACTCCAAGCAGGGACTTTCTTTCCAGACCAGAAGATTCCAGTGGGAGATGTTGAAATGCCCATAGTGATCCAGGGAGATTCAGCGTACCCCTTACTCCTGTGGCTCATGAAGGCTTACATGGGAAACCTGGACAGCAGCAAGGAACACTTCAACAATAGGCCAAGCAGGTGTAGAATGACTGTTGAATGTGTGTTTGGCAGATTAAAAGCTTGCTGGCACTGCCTTTATGACAGGTTAGACCTAAATGAGGAAAATATTCTCATGGTCATAGCAGCCTGCTGTGCTATATAATGTTTGTGAGGCAGGGTGAAAAGTGGAGTATGGAGGCAGATCGCCCGGCAGCTGATTTTGAACAGCCAGGTATAAGGGCTAATGGAGGGGCACAATAGGGGGCTGTTTGAATCAAGGAGGCTTTGAGGCACCATTTTGACAATGAGCACCAGTAATGCATCTTCCTATAAAGCACTCTGCCATGCTTTAACTTTCCTCCTTGCATGAAAATTTTGATGATTGCTTCCTGACCATGATTTGTAGTCTGCAAATGTTCCCATTGCCACTGTGTGTTAATTCCAGCAGCAATCACCGTGTGTGGGAGACGCATGAAGATTGATTATCTTTCAGAGAGAATGTTTTTATTAAATACCAAGTAACAACACTCAGAAGAAACTTGGTGGAAAGGGAGAGTACAGTGAAGGGCAGTCTCCTGATGTAGGCTCCCATAGCTATGTGTAACTCCAGCTATCATTTTGGAAGCTGGGGTGGAGTGAACAGGGTACTGCAACGGGCCAGCAAGATGCAAGGAATGTGTTGGAGGAATTTGGGGAGGGCATAGAAGTAGTTCTGTATCAGCTGTAGTGGGGGTGAGCACGGATGTATTCTGCTTGGAGCGTGATTAAGGACTTCAGCATCTCCATTTGCTCCTCCATCACTTTTGTTATCTGCTCCTGGCCCACTAAAATTTGCTCCTGGCTCTCCTTCCTCTACTGTCTGTCTATTTTATAATTTTCATTAACAGTCTCTCTCCACACCCTGTGTTCTAGTTTTGCAGCATCAAAGGATTGGAGCACCTCTCGAAACATTTCCTCCTTGCTCCTTCTTGCTCGCATCCTTACCTGGCAGAGAGACTCTGCCAGTGTGTAGGAGGTTCCCATGAAGGCCACATCTGGAGAATCACAAGAAACAATAAGCAGAAACATGATTGTTAGTGCACTCACAGCAGCGAATCATTATAGTAAAATACATCTTTGTCTCACTGTCCCTTGGCAAGCACACAGCTTGGCGAGCGCCCTAACTGTGGTGAGTTTGGCCCTGCGGGGGAGGGGGGACGGCTCTCAAGATGGGGAAAAAGGTCTTGGCAGTTTTCTAAGGAGATCGCTGCAAGAAATTAGAGACCAAGTTGTAAATTCTGCCACCATTTTTCACAGGCAGCGCTTATTAAAGCCGATATCTTGGGTAAGCAAGGATGTACGGGTGCATTTCCTGCATGCATGCAGCTTCAGACCAGGTTCCTAGGCTGCTCACCTGTGTGCTGCTTTGGTCCCTGCACAAGTGATTGCTGATTGGCATGGGAAAGTTTCCTACAACGGGGGAAGTAGCAAAGCAGCTCTGCCAAGTAATCTTCAGCAGAGGATTGGCAAGTATCTCCAGGAAAGTTTCATTGAGATCTTTCTGGAAGATTCCTGTGAAATCTTCGTGTATTAACACACTGTTCCACCCCACTGCGTAGCTGCACAGGGGAATGTGAAGCAGACGCAAACACAGCTAGTCTTATACATTTCTATTCCTTAACCCACATCCAGCATGTAACAAAGCAGAGGACAGCTCTACCTCATAACTGAGCAGCATCAACTCAAAAAGATCACTTACCAGAGCTTTGCTGTCCTGCATCATGCGCATCAGAGATGGAGTGCTAGCTCAGACCCCCCTGTGTCAAGAAGAGGTCCTGGTTCACCATGGTACTGGACAACCCTGTCACCTTTCCCATCTCGTCCTCCAACTCCACTTCCTCGTCCACCACTTCATCCGTGGGGTTGAGTTCGCTGTTTCCAGCTCTCCGAAGGGGCTCTTGGCAGTGGAGTGGAAGGTCTTCAGCGCAGCTCCAGAGCAACAGTTTGCCTCCCTTGCCTTCTGGTATGCCTACCTCAGCTCCTTTATCTTTGTACAGCACTGATGCGTGTCCCGTTCATAGCTCTTATCCAGCATGCCACAAGAAATCTGCCTGCAGGTATCAGAGTTCCTATGGCTGGAGCGGAGCTGGGAATGTACAGCCTCCTCTCCCCACAGAGCCAGCAGATCTAACAACTCAGGTGTGCTCCAAGCAGGAGAGCATTTGCTGTGTGGAGCTGCCATGGTCAGCTGGGAAGATGTGATGCGAGCTCTCCATGCCGAGCAAACAGGAAGTCGAATTTCAAAAATTCCTGGGCCTTTAAACGGAGAGGGAGCGGATTCCTGTGTACCTGGGTGCAGGGCAGCAGAGTTCGAATTGCAGACCAGAGCGATCAGGATGGGCATTGTGGGACAGTTCCTGGAGGCCATTTACAGCAACGTAACCAAGCGTAACATCTACACTGCCTCTTTGTCGATGTAACTTTGCTGCAAAAAGCTCTCCGCCTCTTGTCGAGGTGGTTTTATTTTGTCTGCAAAGGAGGAGAGTTTTGTTAGCGGAAGCTGTGTTATGTTATTGTACTGTGTTATGCCTCCACTGTTTTGTCAACGAAAGCCGACTTTTGTCGACAAAACTCTGTAGTGGAGACAAGGCCCTCAGTGAGGCATTGCAGTGGCTTTGCCGGGATTTTAATAGCTACAGTGGCAGAATGTGCATTTAAAAAAAAAAGGCAGCATGACTCCTCTCATCTCTTATATGGGAGCTGTGGTTTCTTACCAAGGGCTTTATGCTGCAAATGCTTGCATCTCTGTGTAACTTTACTCACTGGAGCAGTGCCATTGATTTCAGTGTGATACTCGGGGTGTATCAAGTTGCTTAGGTGTGTATTCACGGCAATAGACTGTTGGTGCTCTTTGAACTGTTCTAAGATGGTAATTGAATTATATTAGAAACCCCATTCTTTTCTATGAGAAGAACATTTTTAAAAATAGCCAGTTTGGGGCCCGATCTTGTGAGTTGCTAAACTCATACTGTGAGGTATTTCTCTCCATCTCCCATTGATTTTCCTACAAATTGCAGGGTGTTTGGCACTCTTAAAAATCAGTCCGCTTGTTCAGGTGCCTAAATGTGAATTTAGGAATCTAATTTCATTTCCCAGTGTTTGAAAAACTTGGTCTACAGTGCTAATATTGTTGACAATGAAAAGCCTTTTAACAATGTATCCACATCTAGAGATATTTTGTAGTACCGTAATGAAAAATATCTTTTTCCTATCTTCCAACACAATGCTGAACCATCTCTGCCATTTTAATAGGAAGCAGAGATGGGAAAAGATGCAATTGTAATGTGTAATTTTAAGTTTTAGATCCATTTTTTAGTTTTAATGAAGAAGTACTAATCATTTAAAGGGACACTGGTTGAAAGACTGAGGTCTGACGATGTTACATAGTAATGGTCATACTAGTCAAACCAAAGGTCCATCTAGCCCCAGTATCCTGTCTTCCAACAGTGGCCAGTGCAGGTGCCCCAGAGGGAATGAACAGAACAGATCATCATCAAGTGATCCATGTTATAGATAATTTACTTTTTTAATATATTATTTTAATATGACAATGTCCCTGTTGAATTTATGTTGTCTGTTTTGTTACAGACATAGTTGCTGACAGTTATTTTGAAATAAATTACCAAAATAATTGAAACTGGCACGATTATATAGTGTTATTTTGACAAATAAAATATGCAGAATTTTAAAATATTATGAGCAGAATTTTAATTTTTTGGTGCAGAATTCCCCAAGGGGTAGAATATTTAAATATTTCTATTCATGTTAGGCTTATGAAACTTTTCTTTAAATTACAGTTTGCTCCCAACCTACTGGCAAGTGGCCCTATGTATAAGAAAAGAAACAAAGAAAGAAAGAAACTGAATTCTACTATCATTAGATCAAATCTTGCTCACCTTACACACCTAAATAATTCCATTAAAGTTAGTGGGCCACTTATAAATAGGACATGTATGATTTAGCCCAAATTCCTGATCCTGGGAGTTCTTTGTACCAATCTGATCTTGTATTGATGCTGTGAGATGCCCAGTAATAATGTCACTTTCTGTTTTGAGGTTGTCCCTCTGTTCTTAAATCTTTCATACACAGTACACTGCAGAAAAGACCCTGGCACATTTTGTAAGCAGCTTTGATATTTTATTTCTGACACTTACCTGCGACAGGCTGAGGTAGTTGTGTGAAAGTCTTCCATTTCATTCGCCAAATGAGAATATTGGGCTAATGGTACTTGGAAGGGACTGTGTGAACCTCGGTAGAAAAAGCAAACTGATCACCTACATGAGTGGATGTGACACTATAGACTCACCTTATCACTGCTAATCCATCCTTACTAGAACTCTATCTTCAACACCAAACATTCAAAAATCAGGAATCAGCCTCTCCCAAAATCTTAAAAATTATTAGATTTCTAAAGAATACATTTTGGTTCATTTTATTTGCCTTCTGGGGTTTGAGCTTTCAGGTGCACGTTTTCAAGCTTTTCCTTTCAACCATGAGGGCAAGAAACTTCCTTTTAAAAAAAAAAAAATTAAAAGCTCAGAGTCTCCTGTAATCACCTGACTCTGGGAACTGGGACTTTAAGAAAAACACAAAATATTGCAAGATTTGCAATAAAATCATGAGAGTTGGCAATGCTGCCCCAGAAAGCAGAATTGTCACGGCAGGCCGATGGTCTGAGGTTTGAGTTTACACCTCAGTCACTAGTCTACAGAAATGCTTGTTAATTGGCAGGGACATTTTCACTGAGGTGTGCAGGTGCCATATAGCCTGGCAGTGAAATATCTGTGCTGTAGTGGTAACTTGTGCTGTTTAGTGTGTGGAGAATCAGGCTGTAGAGGTCTCTTTCTGCATGTCAAAGTTCTTCTATGTTCAGTATACGTCAGGGGTGCGTGTGCGCTAGAGAAAGACGCACACAGAGTAAATAGATTATAGCACTGTGGCAATGTTGTGTAGCAATAGACTCCATGACCCTGTGGTTTGCAGGGATAGACAAATGGGTTCAGTTGAATTAAGAACCAGGCCAAACCTCAGATTGAACCACAACCTTTTCCAGTGTTTAAAAAAGTTTGGAGAGCTCTTTAATTTTTGCCCTCCCTGGTTTGGGCAAGAAGTAAAACAAGCATAGGAAGGGCTATTTTTTGCAGTATTTTTTTCCGCCCAGTCCAGTCACTACTTGAAATTTCAGCAAAAGGGGGTGAATACTTAACTGAATCTTCTGTGCTATGCCCATCACAGATGGACCCCTGTCTTGAGAGCTGCAGTGCAATCTAATGGACAGAGAATGACATTAGTGCCTGGAAGTCCTGAGTTCCAGTCTTGTCTCTGACCTCCTGTGGGACTTTGAACAAGTTATTAAGCCTTTAACAATACCTGCTGTGCAGTGGTGCTACGGGGAGAAGCTAATGAATGTTTGCAAAGCGCTGTGAAGGGCTAGAGAGCCAGGAAATGATCCATGATTGGAGGACAGGACAAGAGCTACGGCTGGGGTTCCTTTAATAAGGTGGAGGTGACGGGGGATGGTAGAAGTAAAAAATGGGAAATACAGATACACAGACCTAAGATTACATGAGGTGAGGGCCAGGTAGGGTGAAAGGAATTAGCACCTGGTCGGAGAGTGAGCGCCACATTGCTTCTCTGTGAGGAGGCCCAGTTAGTCTGGTTTTCCTGGATGCTGTAGTGGATTAAACAAAGACCTACACCAGGGCTAACCTCGCCTCCCACTTGCCAGTGGCACTAAGCTGAGGCTTGCGGGGCTTTACTTGCACACATCTAAGAAGAACCATTTGGGCACCTGGGGCCAGAGTCAGGCCTGCAGACCCAGGAAGGTGCATATTGCACCTGCCTGAACCAGTGGGGAGTGCCATGCGCCTGGGGGATCCATCCCAGGGGAAGGCAGGCACGGGGGAGGAGCACTGAAGCGACCAGCCCAATCCCATCCCTTTCTGGGCTACATCAGCTTCCTGTGGGGTTCTTTGGTAGAAGGGAAGAGAATGCTGTGCTGCCATGGCCCACCTCCAGGTGGATTTTCTACTGCCGGGGACCCCGCACCAGAGCCTGCGTTCGCTTCCTCTCAGTGGCGGTGCAGTCCAGTGGGCAGGGAACTGGGCTGGGACTGAGACAACCAGACTCCTTTCCCCAGCTCTGCCACTGACCTGATGTGTGACCGTGGACACGTCACTTTATCTCTCTCTTCCTCTGTTTCCCTTCCCAGCTCTTGTCCATATAGACGGCAAGCTCTTCGGGGCAGGGCCCGTCTCTTACTATGGGTTTGTACAGCACCAAGCACAATGGGGCCCTGATCTTGGTTGGGTGCCTCTTGACACTACCATAACTACAATCAGTAATAACTGTGGAGTAGACCCTGTGGAGTGAATCCACCCACTGGAAGTTTAAATGGGGAGTGTTACTTTTAACAAAGGATCTAGTAACTGCCCATATATGGCTGATATAAAACCCAAATAAAGCTATTCCTGGGCCACGGCCTTCCCAAGATAATTAGTTACCTGGATTGTTCTCTGTTTATTTACCTACCTCTGCCTCACTTTCTGCCCCAGATTTGGTAGCCTGAGGGAATACTCTTAACACACAGAGTATTCTGCTTCCTGATCAAGGAAGAGACACTAGAAAACTGGTAAGGGATCTGCTGGGAGCAGTTTGCCAGCAGTGGGGTAGAAAATTTAAGCTGAATCATGAAGGAAAGAGACTGTGGTTTTAATGATGGTTTTCATATCCTTGAATGTTGAGAAATCAGAGATCGTCACAAATATTTAGAGTAATTAATTGAAGCTGAAACAGGGTGGTTTGGGTGCTGATTCACACCCAGAAACTAAAGACTGATAATGCAGCCATATTTGCATATATACTGTACCAACATGGAGCCATTAAATGTAGCAACCGGCAGAATAGGAGAGGACTTCAAGAGGCTCAAAACTCCATGCATCCTTTGAAGTGCAGAAGTTCTAAATTCTAAGGTCTGTTTGATTTTGACTCCTATTGCCTGATGTATATTGTTGTATAATAGTAATTCAAGGAGGAATGGGGTGAGGTAATTGCTAATGTGGTATTATTCAAACTTGATTCAGATTAGCTGGCTACCTGGATAGGGTAAATCTGATGTGGTTGGATTAGCTTCAGTGGTTGAAGACACCAAGGATTTTCAAAGACCTACAGGATTTGAGCACCCCACTCTCACTGAATTCCAGCTGCAGTTGGGCACCTGAGTTTGGCAGCTGCTTTAAAATCCCAGTCTAAGTTATGTAATGTAAGACCCTTCTCAGTGTGTTGCTGACTGCAGACAATTGTGCATGCCTTGGGAACTATCATTCCCCCATGCCCGATGAGCACTCACTGATGTATTCTGAATGTCATTTCGTCCACTAAAGGTCTGTGTGGAAACTGAACCTTGGATGAGATTGTCTTTTTCAGCAGTTTCTATCTCCTAAGTCATAACCTCTAAAGCAGGTCACTGAAGATTCCCTGGAAGGCTCAGACTGTTCTCATTTCCTGTCTCTGGATTCCCTGCTGAAGTGGGTTTGCCATGTTGTTGCAACCTGGCTTTCTTAGAAACCAGGAATGCCCCTAAATGTCAACATCTAATTTGCATCATTCCCAAGTACTATTGAAAAAATTGGGTGATACATCTGAGGAGAACTGGCTTGCAGATTGGTAAACAGACCTGGAATCACACTATGAAAAATGGTGAGGACCGCCCTGGTCTGTTCCATACAAGGCTATCTAGATTGGTTTTCTAAAGGCAGCATGGCCTAGTAGCGGATATTGGAACCTCTTGGTTCTACTTCCAGGTCTGCCACACACCTAGGGTAGGTCTACATTGCGAGTGAAGGTGCGAGTGTAGCATGGATAGCCATACCCAGGCTGGTTTTAATCTGGTTAGCGTGGGTAACAATAGTATAGATGTGATGGCACAGGATTCATTGTGGGCTAGCAAACCAGAATTCATATCCAGGGGCCCTGGCGTGACAGGCTTGTACTCTGGCAGCTAGCCCTGTGCTGAAGCCCATCTACACTTCTAATGTTAACTCAAGATAGCTATGTTAAAGCTAACACGGGTAAATCTACCCATTCTACAACCATACCTTCACATGTAGTACGTAAGAACAACCATACTGGGTCAGACCAAAAGGACCATCTAGCCCAGTATCCTGTCTTCTGACAGTGGCCAATGCCAGGTGCCCCAGAGGGAATGAACAGAACAGGTAATCATCAAGTGATCCATCCCCTGTCGCCCATTCCCAGCTTCTGGCAAACAGAGGCTAGGGACACCATCCCCCCATCCTGGTTAATAGCCATTGATGGACCTATCCTCCATGAATTTATCTAGTTCTTTTTTGAACCCTATTATAGTCTTGGCCTTCACAACATCCTCTGGCAAAGAGTTCCACAGTGTGCATTGTGTGAAGAAATACTTCCTTTTGTTTGTTTTAAGCCTGCTGCCTCTTAATTTCATTTGGTGACTCCCTAGTTCTTGTGTTATGAGAAGGAGTAAATAACACTTCCTTATTTACTTTCTCTACACCAGTCATGACTTTATAGATCTCTATCATATCTCCCCTTCGTCTCTGTTCCAAGCTGAAAAGTCCCAATCTTATTAATCTCTCCTCATACGGAAGCCATTCCATATCCCTAATCATTTTTGTTGCCCTTTTCTGTACCTTTTCCAATTCCAATATATCTTCTTTGAGACGTGGCGACCACATCTGCATGCAGTATTCAAGATGTGGGCGTACCATGGATTTATAAAGACGCAATATGATAGTTTCTGTCTCATTATCTATCCCTTTCTTAATGATTCCCAACATTCTGTTCTCTTTTTTTGACTGCCATTGCACATTGAGTGGATGTTTTCAGAGAACTATCCACAACGACCCTAAGAGCTCTTTCTCGAGTGGTAACAGCTAAATTAGACGCCATCATTTTATATGTGTAGTATAAATATACCCTTGCTGAACTGACTTGCTTTGCAGCCATGGCTAATTCATTCAATTTTTCTGTGCCTCAAATTCTGCTTCTTACTCTCATGAGCGGTTGCACTGAAGCCAGTGGGACTAACGACGTGCAAGATGAGCAGGATTTGGCCCTTGGTCCGTCTGTAGAAGGAGAAGAAGAATTTTACACAGCTTCTATTGAAAACACTTCTGTGGAATAGCTATGGATTCAATTACTAGGTGAAATCCAGCTTGCCTTGCTCATTTACATGGTCCCACTGAAGTCCATGATGAGTAGGATTTGGTCCAATGTTTGAGACTTTGAAGTATTATGGGATTGCTCGGTAGTATTACAAAAGAATCCACAATCTAAAGTCAGTGGCTTCCCTGATGGCAAAGAGAGTTTTACCGTTGACTTGAACGGGGCCAGGATTTTGCGCTGTGGGTTTGAGGTTAAGCTGAACTGTCTCTCCTTAACCCCCTCCCTTTTTACATATACATAGGGAGTTTTGGAGGGGGGGTTTTAGTGAAATATTTTGCTAGGAAAGCCCATTTAGATCTGGCAGCCCAATGTTCCCCCTGGGTCCCTGTCCTTTAGAACAGCTTGAGAGATTGGTATGTGACAGAGCAAATCATGCAGATTATTAAGAATGATGAGTGATAGCATGAGGAATGGGTGGGAGAAAGCCATGGGAGGGCTGGGGATGTTCTCACTACAATTAACTTCCCTCTTTTGTGTTTCCTGTTAACTGGGGGAGTCTGGTAGATGTCGTTGCTTTTCCAGTCTTCCAAGATGAATTTAATTGTGAATGATTTCATTCTGCCCTTGTGTATGTTGTAGCCAATGGTTTGCGTCATACTCAGTGAATTTAGGCAGATTTTATTTGTATGTGAGTCACTGAGCTTTTCCAGCTGAATGTCACTTACTTGGAATTTTTGTCCGATTTTGTTTGTGTTTTCATCTCTTGGTGGTTTTCCACTGTGCTCTTTCACTACCCAGAGGAAAAAAAGGTATAGGAAAAGCTAAATCTGACTCCAGCAGGGCTTTGAATTGGCAACTGACAAGGAGAGTATTATGAATGTGCAAAAAACAAAAACCAACAACAAAAACGGATGCTGTATTTTGCTTTGAGGGAGGGACTGAGGCCAAGTCAAATTGAGGACTCTAATTTGGGAGTGGTGTTATTACAGGTCAAATGGAGTCAGTTACTAGCTAAATTGAGAGGACAGTCACATGCAGGAGCTGTAAATGCTGATCACATGACTGTAGTACAGAGTCTCTTTTACAACTCACTTTTATTTTGTTTACAACACTAAAAAGTTTATTAATTTTACATCTATATATTGGTCATCCCCCCACAGTCTCCAACATTTGCCTGCCCTTTACACAGAAGGGTTTATAAATAGACCAGCTTCTGTATTATGTGCAACTTCAGTCTCTTTATTTTTGTACTGGAATCTGTTCAATGATTAACAGTTTAAACCATGTGCTGTATATCAATACCTCACATACCCTTCATATCTTATTTTTAGTATTATTTTTTCCCCTTCTAAATCCTTTATCCATGTTAGGCAATGCACTACTGACATTCAGATAATTTTTTTAGCCTTTGATTAAACGTGTCTGCATTTCACTGGAGCTTTTACTAAGAAGTTTGCATGAAATATAAAAATGCCAAAGGAAGATTTCCTGTGTGCGATGTGTTTATGTGCATCATATTTCACTGAAAACTATGAAGGTTTTTATCATTCTTGTGGATTAGCTGTAAACGAGGGATCTAGAAACTCCAGATTTTTTAAAATTACAGTTCAGGCTCTTATATCCTACGAAGTTCCTCTAAAAATCTGAAGTTAAATTAGTGCAAGGGCATATAGGAAAGTAGAGTTCTGATGTGAGGAAAAGTGGAGAGGGAATTCATAGACATCTGGTTCTTCTGGTGCCTCTTAAAGCGGCAAAGCAAACAATGTCTGGAGCATTGCTTAGGTGCGCGGTCTCCAAGAGGTCGTGGAGACTTACGGAAGCTTTCTGTAAAAATGGCTGTTCAGTTATGCCTTTAATCCTCTTTGACCCGGTCTATTGCCGTGCCTTCTGGGCTTGGCAGAGTCGTGTGTGGTTTGAAGCTGAATGCTGTTCAATCTAAGATAACTTTGTGGCACTTTGCACACCAGCCAACGAAAGCTATTTGACACAGGAGCCAGAATGGATGTCTGTCGTCTATTGGGCCAATGGCAGCCAGTCCACCGGGCCTGACATCCCATGTTTGATGATTCCTCTTCCTCACTATATTCATTGGAAACTGATAAATGACTTGTACTCCTCTAATGGTCGGAGGGCAGCAGCCCACCCAAAGTAAAGTTTGGTGCCATTTCTAGATTCCTCTCTGCATGTGCTGTGACGTCCTTCCTTCCCCCTCTCCAGGGAAGGACACTTGAGGCACTGGTGGTCTTGTTTTCTGTGTTCCAGGGCCTCTTTCCTGAGCAGATGACCTGAAGCAGAAGAACTTATCCATCCTGAGTGATTCCACAGCCACTGCCCAGAATGCAGCTGAACCACACTTGTCGTTCTTGAGCTTCCATTTGCCTTGAGTGAGAAGGATCAAGCTAAGCATCTTATAGTTTGAAAGGAGTTCTCCTCACCTAATTGAGGCCAGAAACAGGATGGCCCTGGTGCACAGGAGGTCACCTGCCCAAGGAAGTGTTGAGGAAATATCAACTGGCCTTTGTGGGTTTATTCCTTAGGCTGCCGGTCCAGCAAGGCAAAGACACCCATGCTGGCTCCTATGCCCAACAGGTTGCTGTAGGTCTGTTGCTGCTGTTGGAGACCAACTCTCTTGAGGATGGCAAGGGCCTGTGAGTGAGGCTGCTTGTTTGTCACTGGCTGGAAATGTTTCTGCCCTCAAAAAGACGATGTTGGTTGCGAGACTAGCAAGGTTGGCTTAATTCTGCTTTCGCTTAGAAAGTGGGTCTTCTCGTTGTTTGTCAGTGCCTGATATCAAGCTGTCTTAAATCCTGTGGGGAGCTTTTCCTAGTCATCTGTCCCTCAGAATGGTCCTGGAGTCCAAGCTATTTCTATGGAGTCTAAAGGAATGCTGCTCTCTCATTGGCTGCCACCATGTTTCTGTCTAATTTACCTTCTATGCTGTTTTGTACCTGTGCTTTGGGAGTGCCTAGGAACCTTCAGAGGGACCCCCAGCCCATCTCGCTCTCAAGCTCACAATTGCTGCTGTCCCAGGTTTTTGTATTTGCCAGGTTTCTTTTTGCCTGTGTCTGACCCACTCTGCATCCAGATTGTAGCGTATGAGTTTGAGAGAGGCGAGTTGTGACCTTTGGATCAACCCCGCGATGCCTGGCCTGTCGAGTTTAGAACATTCATTTCTGACAGTGAGCTTTTTCCAGCCAATCCCTCTAGCCTCTTGGCAACGGCAATGTTCTTCAGAGCCCCTGGCTCGGCCATGCACCTTGCTGCAGCTCGCAGCGGTAAGTGCGCTAATCAGTTGGGCAGGATTCTCAGTCTCTCCATCTGTTGCTCAGGTTTGTGTGTCCTCTCTCCTCTCCAGATATTAGCAACACTTTGACTGTCACATCCGCTGCTCATTGGGACCCTGTCTGCTGGGCCACAGCTTGTGAAATGAGTGCAGAGGATTATCTCTCCCGTGATGTGCTCGGAGCCAGTGGAGAGAGAACAGGCAAAATGTTGAAAAGCAACTGAGGGTTTGCTACATGGACACTTAGTCTGCAGCAAGCTAAAGTGTAAATCTGCATCGCACTAACATACCACTCCTTAAGTGTCTGTCTGCACTTTGGTGCCATGTACCAATTGTTCCCCAGTCCACTTTGACCTACTCCTGTTTCAAAGGTTGTGACTTGGGTGCGTTAGAAAATTTTACCAGCATGTCTTTTCCCTCTTCTAAGTAAGCCAGATGCCCTGAGGTGCTCTCCACTGACAAACGTCACATCCAAGCATTCTAGTGCCAAGCTTAGAGTAATATTTCTCAGTAACTCTCCCGTTTTCATGGTATCTGAAGCAAAAGTGTGCAACAGCTCCGGCCTAGAAATAAAACTTCCTACCAGATGCATGGCAAGAAAATTCAAAGTCTCCGTATATTTTGGTTTGATATTAAAGTCTTTTTTTCCAAGAAATATTTATCCCCCCCCCACTCCTGATTTCTGCTTTTGGAGTGAAAATTATAGCGTCTGTATTCAATTTAGAAAAGAAAAAACCCTGTTACTGGTACTCTCTCTCCAGAAGCACACTCAATGGGGAAGCTGATTGTAGCTTGCCATTAACAAGCACTGGAAATCTATTCCTTCTGGTCTTACACAGACCACCTTACAATAACATGAGCACTGCTAAGTTTGCTAATTATGGGGGGAAATATAGCCAAAAGTAGGAAAATCCTTGTTCTTCTGCACGCATTATAGTTCAGTAGAACCAGATTACTTTGTGGTTGCAGATGTCTATATAAAGTGTGGGACACATTGTGAAGGTTCTTCCCTTCAATACAATATGTAACCAAAATAGTTAATTTTTTCTTCATAATACTTTTTTTCTTGATGAAGAGCAATGAGCTCCCTCCATTGGCTAATTCAGCACCAGCAGAGGCCTGCATCTGTGCATTCACTGGGCTGGTTAAGTATTTGTTTATTAGGCTGTTTGGGACATAATTTCATGAAGAGTCCTCATGGCTTTTTTTCTCCGTCTGACCTCGGCGACTTACCCTTTGTCTTTATCATCCCCAGACTTGCTGTTGTCTGGCTGAAATATCCCAAGAACTTTTGTTCAAGCTGAACACAGTAAGTTAAAGGGCTGCTCCTCCAGGCTTTCCTCACACAAAATCAGTAAGTCTCCTCACGGGAGTAAGAAATACCCCCCATGCATCAGGGATACAGGCCTGGGCCTGAACTGTCATTGCCCTGGAGAACTGAGTGGAAAGATGAGTTCCCAGCAGCACAGAACCAAGTTTTTCATCTCCCGAAACCCGGCTTCAAAAGCAAAAATGAATTTGCTGCTCTTATTCTAGTCCCCAGTGGACATTTGTACACACCATGAAAACACCGCCCAGCATGACACACAGTTTCAGGAGTGGAATAGTAGGGTTGTTGTAGGGTAAAAGTGGGATGCATTGAAAGAGCTGCTCCAACAAGCTTGCTTATGTGATGCTAGCCTCAGACACTGCTCCTATCTCCTATCTCCCATAACTCCATTTTCACAAACAAATCACCATGAGACACCCTATATATGTTCCATATAATACATAGTATATGTGGAGGCTGATGCGACCTAGGGAACATACCTGTTTATGACCCTGTACTCATTTGTTGTTGAATCCTGTTCTCTTTGTATGTCTATGTTTACATGGACATTCAGTGAATGCATACCACATATGTTCCGTACACGTATAACTACTACATCAGGCAACTATGAAATTGTTAATGGTTTTGCTGATGTCCATATGGTATCTTTTTGACAATGCCTACAAGCTAAATTAATCCCTATCATAACTCCATTGATTTCAATGAACGAATTAGGGCCAATATGTTTAACAATCAGAGGGACATCAGGGCTTATTCTCGTGGTTAACACATATGAAACTTCTTAATCATAGAACCATCATGGACGTTAAAGCCAGAAATGACCTACTTTAGTAAATGATCTAATTTGTGCTCCTGTCAGTTCAGGAGTGTTCCCTACTATAGATTTTCTAGCGCTTTGTCTTTGTTTGCTTTCGACTCTTGTCTTTGTTTTATTATCTGTGTAGACCAGAGGTGGGCAAACTATGGCCCCTGAGCTCCTGGCTGGGGAGGCTAGTCCTGGGCCCCTCTCCCACTGTTCCTCCTTCCCCGCAGCCTCAGCCAAGCAGCGTGGGTGGTGTGGCTGGCTCTGGCCAGGCAGTGGGGCTGCGAGCTCCTGCCGCTCTGAGCGGCATGGTAAGGGGGCGTGGGGGGGAAGGTTTGGGTAAGAAGCAGGGGGTTCCGGGGGACAGTCAGGAGGCAGGGGGTGGTTGGATAGGCGTGGGAGTCCCGGGGGGCCTGTCGGGGGTGTGGATAGGGGTTGGGCAGTCAGGGAACAGGCAGTGGGGAGGCTGGATAGGGGGTGAGGTCCCGGGGGAGGGGGTGGTTATGGTCGGGGGGGTCTCGGGAGGGGGCGGTCAGGGGTCAAGGAGCAGGCAGGGGTTTGGATGGGTCAGGAGTTCTGAGGGGGGCAGTCCATTTGGGGAGGCACAGCCTTCCCTACCCAGCCTCCATAGAGTTTCACAACGCCGATGTGGCCCTCAGGCCAAACAGTTTGCCTACCCCTGGTGTAGCCTAAAGTAGGGAGCTCTCAAACTCCTTCTTAGCATGGACTACATCTAATGGTCCATCTTCCTACCACTAGACCACTTGCCCTGCTATTCTCCATTGCGTATTCACCTCTCCTCCCATTAGCAGTCACATAACTTCTCTGCAGCTACTGTAGCAATTGCTTCTGTGGAAAAGGAACATTAGGAAAGTATTTAATGTATTTTTAGCTTCCTTTAATGTGATGTAGCAGCTGGAAATGAGGAGGGCCAGCACCGTGTGACCAGATAGCTTTCAGTGGATCACTGGCAAGTTTTCCATGGATCACTGGTGGCCCTTGGATGCAGTTTTAAGAGTCACTGGCCTACAGTGTGAGGTTGCTGAAATTGCTGTTGCAGAATGCAGATTCCAAGCCTGTGTGGGTGTGTTTTCATGTTTCAGTTTGTGCAGTATTATTTATCTATATTGCCTCTCATTGTGGTATTGATAGCTCAATTCTCACTTATTTTTCAAAGATGGCACCTACTCTTTAAATGCTTAACATGTCCAAAAACAGACCAGTTAGAAAAAGAATGAAGTCACTCCTGTAATGAGATACAGAAAGACAGTCACATAAATGGCCAGCTGGGGCCAATGTGAATTTCTTCATGGGTTCATAAATCTAGATATGGGAGCTTTGGGAGGTAAAGAATAGAGCCCTATTTACCTTTTTTAACATTCCGTGAACAGTTCTGCTCTTTGATACTCTTTACTGAGTTCTGCTGGCCTCTACTAGCTTTTAGTGAGGCTTGAGACTTGTTCTGGTAGGGGATCTTGGCCTACTCTTCCCATATAGGCCCAAATATTTCCATGTGCCTGCGGGCAGGTGGGAGACCTGCAGGGGAGGGGCTGCAGGGAAACAGGCCTCTAACAGATGTCCCTGGCCTCTGGCAGATCCTCTGACATGTGCTGGGACTGAACATGTCATTGGTCTGGGATAGGAATGGCCCCTGGCTGTTTTTGGCACAGATTAGAGCAGCCCCTGAGTCGGTGTGCTAACCTGTGGTGGGGACTGACTTGGCCCCCAGGAAAACAGTAGTCCAAAAGGTGGCACAAAGCCACCCTCTCTCCAATGCTTCAACTTGTATCTATTGAAATTAATGGCAAAACTTCAGTGGTGAAGGATCCAGGTCCCCAGACCCTGTGCTCAGCTCAGCTCCAGTGCAAGGATGAGCAGCCCTAAGGAGTGTCGTGGGGTCTGATTCACACCACCTTCTGCATCACTGCTGCATTGTCTGGCACCATACATAGACTTCTTTAGAAATGCCGTCGGCGCACTGGGTCCAGATGTTACTCGCTTTGCCCTCAGTGGCAATTTTGCGTGGACTTCGATGGAGCAGGAGCAGTCCCCAGTGTTCCTGGCAGAGACATTTAGAAGTCAGTTTCATTAAGTGCATCTAATTCTGCTATCTCTCAATATTGTTTTAAATGGCGTCAGTTACCATATGGAAAAGGCACTAATTGAAGTTCTTGTTCTATGGAGCTGGAGGATTGATAGATTTCAACATCAGAAAGAAGGGATGTTCTGGATGGATATACTGAGTGATTCTAAAAGATTTAGCTGATTCGTTTTATTCCCATTTTGTTAACATTGCTCTTTTGATAGCAAGTTAACTCAGGAAGAAAAGATAAGGCACCATTTCACCCATACTAAGTATAACATTTTAAAAGTTCAAGGTGCAGGTGGTAACAATTAATAATAACTAATAATTTAAATATTTTTATCTGGATGCCAGTTTTTTTCCTAACAAACGCTATATAAGGATCTCTTCACACATCATCAAAATTCAGCCACTCCTGGGGTGGAATATGGCAACTGTTTAACGGTGCACAGCAATAGTACACAAGAATTTAGGACAAGCAGCGAAGAATGCTGTATCTAACTGATAGTGCAGCGCGAATTAGGTCGGGAGAAGGTGGCTAGTTACCTACTGTAATAGAAATTTAGACAGGCTGGGCCAGGATCCTCTTTGGTGTAAATTGTTATAGTTTCATTGATTTCAATGTCACTATGACAGCTTACACAAGTTGAGGATTTGGCCCATGGAGGTTAATCAAACTACTTCTGCGATGCCATAGGATCTTTATGACCACAAGTGGTCTGGACATTATTTGTTATGCCTCAGCTGAAAGGTGGTGTGTACAATAGCACAGTCCTTCCTAAAGCCATACCAGTCCTGCAAGGAACTGAAAATTGTGGGATCTGGGAGCACCCAGCTCCTTGTAGAAAACACTCAGAACCTCCCAGGATCAGGCCCTACTGAGTAAAGCTATGTCCACACTGGGACTTTCACCACCAGTGCAAACCCTTAGTGTAGATACAATTTACACCAGTGCTGCACCAGACTGAAATTAGGGTAAAGTGCACCAGCATAAACAGTGTCTATCCTAGTAGTTTGCACCATTGCAGCTACACCATGGGCTAGAATCCCAGTGTAGACCAGGCTTAGTCGTGCTAACTGCTATATCACCGGTTCCACTCCCTTTGGTACACTTGCGCTTTCCTTAGGACTTCCATCTAGCTACTAGTCAGGCTTGGCACTGCTTAGCTTACAAGATACGAAGTGATCACAGCCTGAAGGGGTTATGCAAATAGAGGGAAAGACAAGCTGTGGCTGTTCTGGAATCACTCCTGAGGGGTTTTGGACTACTTACCAAGATGGATATTTTTTAGAGTTTATTAAAAATTCAATGAAAAAAATTACATAATTTCTAATTTTTCTCTTAGATTGCATCCCACTTGGAATATTGTTGCCATTTCGCAATATTGTTCCATTATTCCATTTAGCCAATAACTTTGGGATGTGCGCATCTAATTCTTAGCCATTTCTTCCCTGAACAAATTATCTGAATGCACTTGTGAGCCTTCTTTTATACTAAATGTTGTTAAACTGAAAGCAAGAGTATAATTAAAACAGCAATTTAAGTGTAATTTACTAATGATTGGAGCCCTTAAATGCGCTGACTTGCCATTGTGCAGTAATAATACCAGACTTTGTATTTAAACATGCTCTCTGCCACTCCGAGAGTCCTTGAGCAGTTTTTAAAATCATCGTCGTCTTTAATTATAGTCCTTGTTACTTATTATAAGATGTCATCTAGTTTATAAATTGCAAATCATTAGTTTTTACCTCTCTGTCGATGCCCCAGATGACATATTTGTGTGCCCTCTTTGTGAAATCTGATAAACCATACATGGCAGTTTGAGGATAGCCTCCTTTCTGCTGCAAAACTTTCCATTCTGTTTTGAAAATGACAGGATTTGTGTTGAGTGGTTCTTTAAAAACACTTCACGGTGGTCTCATATTTTGAAATGGTCCCTTTCAGGTGACTCATTTAATGAGATGAATCTCTTTGTGTGCATGCTTATCAACTACTCTTTCCCTTCTTCCGTACAGGGCTGATATTTTAAAAATGGAAGCCTGAGACTCCCAAGCAAAAGAAAAAAAGAATGCTTGTGCCCCCATGCACTCACAGTTGCTGCATCTCCATCTTCAAATTGCTGGACTGCAAGCACAAATCACTATGTAGCGCCAAACTTGCACGTACATTGGCCTGATTTTCGTGCACATTTGCAGTAACTGTGCAAACAGTTGCGTGTCCATGTGTATATTGATATTTTTCATGCATCCAGGTGGGCATTTACCTTTTGAAAAGTATAGAGCCCTGCTGTGATTGGTCTTTTTCATTGGGGGCATTAGAAAATCCACATATCTGGCATGTGGCTGGAGTGACTACATGGCAGTCCACTTTGGGATGACCTTTTGGAATTGATTCCTTATGGTCAGCAAAGGTTTATGTTCTCATAGTCTCCAGACATGGATGATATTGCTTTTCATAAAGTCTTGGAAGAGGGACACTGTTGTATTTGATGGCTAGCCACTGGGGAGAGAAGATGGTGGCAGGGTAGGTACTGGAATTGAGCAGTGAAAATTTAGCAGTTCAACTCTCCTACCCTTGTTGTTCTCCTACTATACAGGTATATTACATACAAAAATATGTTAAAAGAATTGTATTTAGGTTGCAAAGTTACCTAAAGATGCAAAAGCACTCAAAAGTTACAAAATGGCTGCCCAAGTAACCTTAATTCTGCCTCCTTGTACATCCATCCTGGGCACTGAACATGGCAGGGGTCATGTGGAAATCATAGTATGTGAACATGTAATTAACATGTATCATAACGCATATATACACGGAGATTGAATTAAGGTTGCACAGGCAGCCATAAATGTGGCATTTCCTAACGTCTGAGCGCTTGACTTTGCAAACTAAAGTGGCAGCTTTTTACATACATACTCTGCCTTCCTGGCTGCATCTGCTCTTGAGAGCTCCCAGGCATACCCAGAACAACGTGTGCTGCAGCCCTGGCTGTGGGCTGAGCCCGGCTCTTTAGAACGTTTATGTTTGGTTACTGATGTTCATGAGCCATTAAAGCGAGATAGGTAGCAAGAATCTTGTAAGAATCTTGTAATGGAAGTTAGATAGCCAAGTGGCTACCAATACCCCCTATAATGAGGGAAAGAGAGATACTGTAATATGAATAGTGTCTGTTTGGAGACAAATGACTGTAAGACACTGCTTGGGTAGAGTGACTAGATCTCTGAAACAGGAAATGGAGGTACTTTTCTTAACATTGTTTTATCAGGCTGGAGATGGGGAACTCTGGGAGGGAGTTTGGACAGACTGGGAAGAGGGGTTTAGGAGCTGAGGGGAAGGAAGGATCAGGACATGGGTACTTGGGAATGATTGATAACTGGTAGGGAGTCGAATTGGGGGCTCCTGTGGGAGGTGAGAGTGAGTCTGGTTGTGGGGAGTTGGTACCAGTTGGTGTTGCTGCTGGGACTGGGTGGAACTGGGAGCTTGTCACCAGAAGCGTTGCTTGGGAGATGAACATGCTGGTGAGCTTCTCCTGTCTCCCTGGTCAGTCACTGCCCTGCCCATCTAGTCTTCCCTCCTTCCCAGTGCCTATCACGTTCCCAGTGCCCTGCTAGTAATGGGCAACAGAACAGGCCTGACTCTTGCCCTGAACTCAGAGGGAACCAAATCCTTTTCAGAGCTAATTGATTGCCATTTCAGCTAAATTTGGCACTTCCTAGTTCTGGCCAAGAAGCAGAAAGGATTTTGCAGTTCACTGGGCCTTTGCAGAGCAGGGAGCCTTTTTTTTTTTTTTTTAAACAAGATTTCTGATCCTGTTTTGCAGACTAGAGAGGTTCAGAGCCACATCTAGTCATTTTGGAACGTTGCATTGAACTTCTGGATCTCTTGGAGACCAGTCCCACTCCTGCCTGAGCTTTCCAGCATCAGTCCTTTCTCCATACCTCAGAGAGGCTCTCAGGGCGCAGGTGCCACTGTGTTTCCTTTGGCCTACACTGCTCCCCACTGAATTGTACATGTGCTATGGGACCAGGGAGGCTTTCTGACAACATTCTAGGTACTTTCCCTAGTCCCTGGGCTGTGTCTGGTCAAGGTCTTATTTGTTTTCTTTATGCTTATCAGTGTGTACGTTTTATTTGTCAGTGGTGCCGGGCATTTTGTCGTTTCTTTGAAATCCCAGTTTATTTGAGCATGCATGGTGCACTGTTTCCTGGGTCAGAAAACCACACTGTCCTGCTTCAGACAGTCTCTAGAGAGAGGGTGGAGTGCAGCGGGGGGCTGAGTGTTTTAGGGAGAGAGTGTGGAAGATGTATGCTCTGTAAGTTGGTGCATGTGTTGTGGGAGCAGATAGGTTGGAGGCACATGTCAAATGGGGGAGAGCCGGAAGGAAGACACATGTAATTGAGATGAGGTGCTCAGGATTCTCCTCCTCCACACACGCCTTCCAGCTTCCTTCCTTCTGTTGTTGCTTACCTCCGGTGCCCCTGCCCACCTTAGCCCTGGCCCTAGATGCAGCTGCCTTTCCGCTGCATTATGAGCACACTACCACAGGGGAGTGTGGAACATAATCCAGGATATCTTGTGTGAGCATACTCAGAATTCAGCGTGGAGGTGGGCAGCTGACAGGCAGGCAGCGCAGCTAGGCCGGCAGTTGGACTTGAGTTGGGAAGAGGGTAGTAGGTGGAAAGCAACCAGAGTGGCAACAGTCAGACAGCATGCCAATGATCTATTGCGATTGGAAGTATCTAGTTGGTGGGCCACTGGGAATGCCCCACAGATAGACAGCTAGTCTCTCTGCCTGGGGGGCAGGGACACAGCCAGGGGCTGCTCTCAGCCTCACCCTGCACCATGGGCAGGTGGAGGGTCCACGGCAGCTCCCCATGGCTGCCCGAGCTCCCCAGCTGGGCTGCACGCTGGTCTGGCTGGGGAGGGCCCCGCAAATCCGCAGACCATTTCTGCACCTCATGGGTCAGATGCGGATACACATTTTTATATCCACGCCGGGCTCTACGTGTGACATTCACTCTCTCAGCTTGAGGATATAAAGTATTGCATGACAATAAGGACATAAAAATTGCCACACTGCATCAGATCAGGGGCCTGCCTAGTCCAGGATCCTGTCCCTGAAAACAGTCAGCGCCATTTGCATCAGAGGAAGGTGCAAGAAACCCTGTATCGTCAATTCTGGAATAAATAGCTCTCGGGGGTAGTTTGTTCCTAAGCCACATCAGTTAGAGATTATGGAAAAGGAGTGGGTCATCATAGATTTCCCATCATTTCCCACAGGGAAAAGCAAAGGAAATTGTTCTTCTCCCTCTCCATCAACAACCCTGCCCCATGGACCTTTCTCCACCCCTCATCCTCAGATTTTTGTACTGGTACTATCTTGTATGCTTATAGTCACTACCTCTGAGTGATGGGAGCCCCATTGGGACAATCGGAATGATGTGCAAAAGTGAAATTGCTGGCCTTTCTGGCCTATACACACATGCAGTGTACTCAAATCACGGTTCTGTTACCCAATTAAACATTTTTCCTTTTTGGTCGAGTTAGTATAGCTTTGTCACTAAATCCAGTTCACACGTTTGTCAGTTTGATATACAAAGAGAAATCAGACAATTTGGAAGTGATTTCGAAGAAATAAAAAGTGTAGAGTTACACTGGGGTGAGGGGAGGAAATATCTCTGCACAAAGTTTGAATTGGAATGATCAATGTTTCCAGAAAGCCATCTAGTGGTTTTGTGCTAAAACAGTTGTTTGCTTTTAAACAGGAATCTGAAACTGGTAAGAGTGTGTATTATGTTCTGAGAAACTGTCAACATTCATACAAGGAAATACAAGTTTAGAGCACAAATTTTGGCTCAGTTTTGCATAGATTCTGTAGCAGAATCCGAGCCTTTAATAGTATGTTTTGGAATGACTCTTTCTGAATTTGAGAGACAGGGTGGGTGAGGTAGTATCTTTTATTGGACCAACTTCTGTTGGTGAAGGAGAGAAGCTTTCAAACTACACAGAGCTCTTCTTCAGGTCGATAATTGTATTACGCCAATCAAAAATATTTAAATTACTGAAAGTACCAACACCTGTCTTTTCTGAAGAATTAGTTCAACGCTATGTGGACATTCTTACAAACACAGGGCCAAATCTTCAGCTGACATAGATCGGCGGAGGTCCACTGACAGTTTACACAGGCTAGGTATTGGGCATGTGTAGTAGTCATCGTTTTATATGTTGTAGGTTCTCTCTGTATCAAAACTGTCCACTGCTTTCACAAAGAAGTAATCAGCTGGTGTTTAAAAATTGTGCTTCTGTAGTGAAATCATTCCACGGTTTTCAGTTGCAATTATAAATAACTTTCAGAGGAGACAAATTTTGCTACTAGTGTGTAGGTGCTGGGTGGTTTTGGTGGCCTGTGGTATACAGAAGGTCAGACCAGATGATCTGGTGATCCATTCTGGCCTTAAACTCTAGGACTCTATGACTTCATGCATTAATAGTATTCATTTTCCCTTTTACTGAATGTAATTTTTAATCTGTGTCTTTGAAGGTGTCTTTGAAGTGCGTTAGTACATGAAACTCTTTTCTGTATAACATATAATGTTAACAAATGTTGGGCCAAATTCTGCCATTGGTTACATCAGTGCAACCTCATTAAAGTCAGTAGAGTAACAGAGGGCAGAATTTGGGCTGCTAGCCAAAGTCTCCACATGAGCAGAGATTAAAATGACTAGGACTGTTCATCTTAGAAAAGAGACGAAGGGGGGATATGATAGAGGTCTATAAAATTGTGACTGGTGTGGAGAAAGTGAAGCGATATTTACCCCTTGATGTAACACAAGACCCAGGGGTCACCAATGACATTAATAGGCAGCAGGTTTAAAACAAACATAAGGAAGTACTTCTTCACACAACACACAGTCAACCTGTGGAACTTGTTGCCAGGGGATATTGTGAAGGCCAAAACTGGGTTTTGAACTGGGTTCAAAAAAGAATTTGTTAAGTTCATGGAGGATAGGTCCATCAGTGGCTATTAGCCAAGATGGTCAGGGATGCAACCCCATGTTCTAGGTGTCCCTAAATCTCCAACTGCTGGAAGCTGGAACTGGATGACGGGGGACGGATAATTTGATAATTGCCCTGTTTTGTTCATTCTCTCTGAAGCATCTGGCACTGACCTCTGTCAGAAGACAGGATACAGGACTAGATAGACCTTTGGTCTGACCTTCTGTGGACATTCTTATATTACGTTATGTTTTTATATTAAGATTTTCAGAAATGACTGGTAATTTTGGGTGTCCATCTTGAGATATCTTAAAAGGAGCCTAATTTTCAAAAAGTGCTGAGCCCCCCTCAAAATCAGACCTCTTTAAGGAGTTTCAAATTGGGCACCCAAAATCACAGTTACTTAAATATGTGCCATAAAAGAGAATTCCACATAGCACAGGGCATCACACACAGGAATCTCTTTGTAATGTTATATGTACCTTGTAGGAATCTATTTATTTATTTATTTATTTTGCTGATTTCACAACTCTTTTTTTTTTTTTTTTTACCCCTCCAACAGGAATCATTAACCAATGGCAACAGGAATCCAAGGATAAAGTGATCTCCCTATTGTTAACCCATCTGCCTTTACTGAAACCGGGAAACATTGAAGCAAAAGTGGAATACATGAAACTGTTGCCTAAAATCCTGGCTCATTCGATTGAACACAACCAACACATAGAAGAGAGCAGGCAGCTTTTGTCCTATGCTTTGATCCATCCTGCCACTTCACTGGAAGACAGGAGCGCTCTGGCCATGTGGCTCAATCACTTAGAGGATCGCACATCGGGTAGTTTTGGCAACCAAAACAGAGGTCGGTCCGATTCTGTGGATTACGGACAGACACATTACTATCACCAAAGACAGAACTCCGACGACAAGCTGAACGGGTGGCAGAACTCTCGAGATTCTGGGATATGTGTCAGTGCATCCAGCTGGCAGGACAAAAACCTGGGGTGTGAGAATGGCCATTTGCCCCTCTACTCGTCCTCTTCTGTTCCCACTACGATCAATACTATCGGAACTAATGCAAGCACAAGTAAGTACTATATACGTAAACCACTGCCGAGAGCCGTTTCTGGCTGGTTTCTGTGGCATATCCGCCCTACAACTGTTTCCTTGCAGCACTTATCGTATTAGAAGAGGGGCCAGTTTTAGCTTGGCCCTGGAAAAACCCTTCTCTATGCTTGATTGCCCAGAATAGTCATTTTGCTGTTTTGCATAGTGTAGGATTTTAAACATGAAGCTGCTTGGAACAAAGATTGAACAGCTAAGAGGTTCTAAGAGCAAAAACATCCGTCGTTGAAGGCCGCCACTTTCCTTTCATGCTATTAACCCCAATTTTGGGTAACATTTTCAGAAGTGCCTAAGTGATTTAGAAGCCTGAGTTCCATTTTCAAAAGTGATTGAGGCACTTAGATGCCTAAGTCTCATTGGAAGTAATGGAACAAGACTCCCAAGTACCTAAGTCATTTTTGAAAATGGTACATGGCTCCTAATTCAGATGAGCACTTTATAAAACATTAGCTTTTATCTCTATTAGGCAGAGACGTGACTCTTACTGGTAACAGTGGATCTTAGCCGTGCAGTCTTCAGTGTTCTTTATTTCAGTGTTCTTTATTTCTAATGATGCAAAATTCTGGAGTCTTTCCCCATGCAAAGCTCTGACAGACTTCAGTGGGACCTACAAAGGCTGCGGTACTGCAGGTCTGGGCCCCAGAACTGGATAATGCAGATAAGCCAGGGCATTGTGACTGGCATTTTTAAACAAAGATTTATGTAGCTTTTGTGTAGAGACTCATTATGGCTCTCCCCCCCCCTTCCCCCAAGCTTTTGTGCCTGCTTATATCTTGGGTGGAGAACAAATGTAGCATCTTCACAGTACGATTGGAGCCTGTTCTATTGACCGGCGCTTGGTCTTTGTGTCGAAAGATGTTACGAGGGCTGGCATGTCTTTTACCCTGATGAAGGGCAATCTATACCCAGAGACCTTCCTTAAGATACATTACGAGGAATTGTTGTGTCTTCATATAGTGGGTACCAGGGTTTTACAAAGACAGTCCAGATAGTTTTTTTCATAACCAGGTTTCTATCTCCGTTTTAATGGGATCAGCAAATCAGACACTTGCCCTCCCCTCCCTGCCTCTGCTATACCTTTTCCTTGCTCCCCTGCCTGACTTCAGCCTTCACAATCTCCCGCTTACGGTGCTCTTGCTTTCTAGCACTGACAGACATCTCCACCTCCCATGCCTCAGAATGATCCCAGGGTCCAACTGGGTGCTGTTCTTCATATTCAGGGCCCTGTTTTCTATTGCTACCTGAGCACAAGTGCCTGTACGTCAATGGAGAAGCTGACATCCTTCCCCATACACCCCCTGCTCCCATAATAGGAAGTTTCAACTCATCTTCCCCCTCCCTCATCCTTGTCCCCTCATGGCAGACCCCTTTAACCCATCCGTCTACACATGCCCTTGGACAAGTCCACCCTCTCTCACCCTCTAGTTGCACAAATATCTCACACACAAATCTCCAGGCCTTCGCTGGGGAGCAGATTTAGAAAGTGCTCCTGGTCATTCCTTTTGATGATTCTGAACACACTAATTGTACAGAATGTAGAGATCGCTTTCTGGAGGGAAAGCTGCTTGCAGTAAAGAAACTTAACTTGTCTGTCAACCTGTGGAAATTCACAATGAAAAGTTCTGAGAGCATTAGAATGGTTATTAAAGACTTCGTGGTCTCTGTGGATAGAAAATCCATGCTTGAACAATAAGAGTATAGCAGTAGGTATAGGCCACCGAGCACCTGACCAGGATGATGATGGTGATTGTGAAATGCTATGGGAGATTAAGGAGGCTACAAAGGCAGAAAACTCAATAATATTGCGGGATTTCAACTTACCTTCATATTGTCTGTGTGTGTGTCACATCAGGAAGGGACGCAGAGAAAAAATTTCTAGACACGTTAAGTAAATGCTTCTTGGAGCAACTTGTCCTGGAAATCCACAAGGGGAGAGGCAATTCTTGATATATTTCTAAGTGGAACACAGGATCTGATCCAAGAGGTGCATATAGCTGAATAGGTTGGTAATAGCAACCACGGTGTAATTAAATTTATCATCCTTGTAGGGGGGGAAATTGTCAAAGAAATCCACCACAGTAGCATTTAACTTCAGAAATGGGAACTATATACAAATGAAGAAGCTAGTTAAAGAGAAATTAAAAGGAACAGTCTCAAGGGTGAAATGCCTGCAAACTGCATAGAGAAAATTTAAAAACACCATAAAAGAGGCTCAAACTAAATGTATACCCCAATTAAAAAAAAAACAGTAAGAGGACCGAAAAAATGCCACCGTGGCTAAACAGCAGAGTTAAAGAGGCGGTTAGAGGCAAAAAGGCATCCTTTCAAAATTGGAAATCAAATCCTAGTGAGGAGAAATGAGAATAAATTCTGGCAAGTTAAGTGTAAAAGTATAACAAGGCAGGCCAAGAAAGAATTTGCAGAGCAACTAACAAAAGACACAATAGCGAATAGCACTTTTTTTTTAAAGTACATCAAAAGCAGGAAACCTGCCAGACTGGGGCCTTTGAATGATCAAGGTGCTGAAGGAAGATGAGGCTGTTTCGGAGAAGCTAAATTAATAATTTACATGGGTCTTCGCTGCAGAGGCTATGCGGGAGATCCTTGCACCCAAGCCATCCTTTTTAGGTGACAAATCTGAGGAACTGTCCCAGATTGAGGTGTCAATAGAGGAAGTGTTGGAACTAACGGATCAATTAAACAGTAATAAATCACCAGGACCAGAGGGTATCACCCGAGAGTTCTGAACAAACTCAGATATGAAATTACAGAACTACTAACTGTGATATGTAACCTGTCGCTTAAATCAGCCTCTGAACCAGATGACTGGAGGGTGGCTAATATAACACCTATTTTTTAAAAAGTGCTCCAAAGGCGATCCCACTAACTTCAGAACCAGGCAGATTGGTTGAAACCAATATTAAAGTACAGAATTATCAGACACATAGATAAACAAAATACATTGGGGAAGAGTCAATGTGGCTTTTGTAAAAGGAAATCATGCCTCACCAATCTATTAGACTTATTTGAGGGGGCCAACAAGCATGTGGGAAAGGGTGATCCATTGGATATAGTGTAATTGGACTTTCAGAAAGCCTTTGACAAGGTCCCTCACCAATGGTCCTTAAGCAAACTAAGCAGTCATGGGATAAGAGGGAAGATCCTCTCATGGATCAGTAACTGGGTGAAAGAAAGGCTATTGTTTCTCTCCTTAGCTCTTGTAACTAGGGCCTTCTTTAAGGTGGAATTTCAAATCCCCAATGATGGTTATGAATTACCGTTATGACATGCATTGTTAAAGTCCCCATCCCCATGGTGTGTAAGTGCTCCTATGTATATTTGGCTGGTGCATAGAATGCCATGTGGCAGGAACATTGCTCTGTCCTGCTGCACAGATTCTTTGCTGACGGGTCAGACCCCAAGTGCTCCAGGCATGATGTATGTTGAGATTCCTATCTGACTTGCCCCCTTTGCCTCATCTTCAGCTAGTGCAGAAATTAAATGGCTCTTGCTGCAAGCACCTGCTGTGCAGAAAATTCTATTAGGTTGTTTCACAGAGGAGTCGCTCAAGAGGGGATCGTTTTCACTAGGCCCTGGTGGGAGGGTGCATGAGAGGCTGATTGTGAAAATAGCTGTGTGAAGGATCCAGTTGCATGGCCAGTGCTTCCTAAGTTAATAATGACCACAGCCTGTTTCACTTTTGCCACACACGCTTCCTAATGGTCCTGAATGTTACTGCAGTCCTTCTCTCAGGTACTGTCTTTTGCACTGGGGCCTATATTGCATGAAGGATTTAACCAGCCACTACAAAATATACGTTCATTACACCTCTGCACTGAACTAGCAAGCACTGGTCACACACCCGCGGTATCCAGGGCGTTACACCAAGGCGCCTGACCAGTCTCTGGTGATGAAGATGACCCTGTAGGTTTTTAAATGCATGGGAGATTTAAGGGAGAGGGTGAGTGTCTGCAGTGCGTGGATAGGAAGTGTCCATGTTGACAGGCAGATGTGCATTTTATTCTCTCTTTAGCAAAAGAATGGGGCATATTGTGCCTGCCCCCTGCGGAGGTGCCCAAAATGGTGTAGGGGGGGAGCCTTTCTCCAGTAGGCACATCCCAGGAGCTAGGCACAGCTTCAGTCGCTGCAGTTTTCTGATCCCAGAAACCTCACCCTCCTAGCTCCCACCAGGGTGCAAGCCACCCCAAAGCGGGAGGGAGACGATAGGGTCATCCCTCCCCCTGACTGACCTGCAGGGAGTGCCTTCTGCACCCTCCTTAGGTGTGGCACAGTGGGCATGCTTCCCTGCATGGGCAAGCTCCATGAAGGATAAGACCTCTGCCCAGGTGGTGCATGTACAGTCTGGCCCAGTGTCTGCAGGTTTGGAATGATGCTAGATGAGACTACTCTGTAAGTTGCAGCATTGCCAGCGCTCGCTATTTGATTGTGAATCTTGCAATATTTGGCATTCTTAAAGCCCCAGCTCCCGGAATCTGGTGATCATGGGAGAATCTCAGCTTTCGTTAAATAAAAGCAAATTCCTAGCCTTCCTGGTTGTGCTGGAAAGCTTGCAGACTGTGACAAGTCCAGCTGGCAGATGTGTGCTGTAAAGGCTCAGAACAAGAAGGCAAATAAAAAGATCCCTAAATTTATTATTATTTTTAAAAATCTTGTGATTTTGGGGGGGGGGCGATTTGTGATTCTTGAACGTTTTGTGTGGCAATGCTGAAATTACAAGAGGTATGTTCACACAGTGCTTTGGTCCCTTATGTTATGGGCTGAAAATGGGGCGGGTACAACACAGAGTTTAGTCTCGGGAGAGGAGGGAGAAGAGCTTGCTCTAGATGCCCTTTCTGAGTAGCTGAAGAGGAACAGAAAGACTAGGGGCACTGATAATTGGGTTTGAAAGGCAGCTGCATCAAACTCTCCTAAGGAAGAAGAGACCTGAGACCAGAGTGATGATCAGGACATTTACCTAAGGGAAAACAGACATGAATAAGGCGAAACCAGGTTGGAGGGAAATAGCTTCTGAGAAGATGGCTACGACATTCTGGCTGCAGCAGGTGAGTCATTGCAGGTGGAGATACCCAGCAAGAAATTTTAAGTTCTTCGAATGCTTGCTCATGTCCATTCCGTACTAGGTCTGGGCACTCGCCACATGCACCAGTGCTGGAAACTTTTCCCTCAGCAGTATCCGTAGGGGACAGGCTCTGGCACCCCAGGGAGTGGCACCCGTATGGCACAGTATAAGGAGCGCCACCGGCTCCCCCCACTCTCAGTTCCTTCTTGCTGCCAGTGACGGTGCTGGAACATCGGCTGCTTCGACTAGCAGTGTTTCGTTTTCTGTTCTTGTGAACTTTGAAAATCTGTAATGTAGTTGTATATAGTTAGCAGTTTCTTAGTTACCCATAGTAGTAGTTCTCAACTTTTCATTAGTCCCATAAGTGACAAGTGCCATATCTGCAAGTCCTTTAAACCTAGGATCAAGAAGGAGCGCATTATCCATCTGAAAGCGCTCCTGATGGAGTCGTCACTCACTCCAGTTCCGGAGCAGCAGTCCGACTCCGCACTGATGCTCCGCCAGCGCCATCCACGAGCTGGCACCCCTCCCCCTCCACAGCTCCAGGGAACAAGCCACTAAAGACTGGGAGGGGAAGATCTCCTACCCCCCGTAAGGGACAGGAGAGGGCTGGGGGTGAGCCACAACCCGTGCCGGGAAGTTCAACACCCCCTTTGGGAAGTCAGTCCTCATCTTAAGTCAAGCGGTGCAGCCCATCCCATGCTTTGCCTACAAGCTTGGATAGCGGTGCAGGCCCCAGGCAGCTTCAGGTGCCATTGACGCCAGAAGCTCTTCAAGTGGCTCAGGACATCCTGATGATCCTGGTACCGCCCTCACCGGCTCCCGCGGTACCCCAGTCTTGGGGAAAACCCGTGCTGGCACCTATGCGTGTGTCCCCACCTCAGTGGTACTGATCTCCATCAAGAGGGATGTCCCACCAGCAATTGCCCGCCTGAAGCCATTGCTTCAGGACTAGAGGGTAGACTCAGTGGAGCCCTCTTCGGTCCCCACACCTGGGGCACCGATCGAGGAACTCAAGGTGTACCTCGCCCGTAGATTGGCGCAGACCCTCTGAGGCATGCGCCACCTGGCAAGAACTCTGGGACTGGCCCCGACCATCTCCAAGGGCCTGGTGCCAATCACAGGACCAATTGGACACCAGAGACCGCCAAAGGCAGCAGACACAGGGCCGTGGAGCCAGCCTCAGCAGGACCAGCCCCATAAACGAGCCAAAGGTTACAAGCGCTGCCCGAGCCACCCGCCTCCACCCTCGGCCCAGTTGGGCTTGAGCCGTAATAAGCAGGGGGCCAAACAGACGTTTTGAGGGTGCGACCGAGGCCAACCTACCAGACTATTCTCCAGATCCCTCTTTCCTAGTGTTCTCCGACTGCCTTTTCCCTTTCCTCCTGTTGTGGGCCACTATAACTTCGGACCTCTGGGTCCTCAGTACAGTGGACCAGGTTATACCCTCCAGTTCCTTTCTATCCCCTCTCCCACCTGCCTTCCCCATCCCTCTTCAGGGACCCCTTTCACGAGAGTCTCCTCACAGAGGAGGTAAATGGGTTACTACAGCTGGGTGTGGTGGAGGAAGTTCCTCTCAAGTACAGGAAAAAGGGGTTCTATTCCTGGTACTTTTTAATCCCAAAGGCCATGGGTAGTCTGTGGCCCATCCTGGACCAGCCAGACTTCAACAAGTACCTTCAAAAGCTAAAGTCCCGCATGGTCTCTCTGGCTTCTGTTATCCCTTCCTGGATCCAGGAGCCTGCTATGCCGCCCTTGACTTGAAGGACACATACTTCCACATAGCAATCTTTGGAGGACACAGACGCTTCCTCCGGTTTATGGTGCGGCCCCACCACTGCCAGTTTACAGTCCTCCCGTTCAGCCTGGTGACAGCACCGAGGGTGTTTACCAAGTGCATGTTGGTGGCGGCGGCTTACCTCAGGCGCCAGGGTATCCAGATCTACCCATACCTCGATGACTGGCTTGTTAAGGGGGGCTCCAAGTCTCAAGTCTGAAGGGATGTTGTGGTGCTTCAAGCCACGTGCCGCTCTCTGGGCCTACTGGTGAATGACAAAAAGTCGACGTTCGTCCCAGTGCAGAGGATAGAGTTTTTCGGAGTGGTCCTTGACTCTACCTGTGCCAGAGCGTTCCTGCCGCTGAAAAGATTCCACACGATGGCAAACCTCATCGCAGAAGTCTCTGCGTTCTCTCTGACTGCAGCCAGGGTCTGCCTGCGCCTGCTAGGCCACATGGCAGCGTGCATTTACGTGATCCACCATGCCAGACTCCAGATGCGGCCCCTGCAACAATGGCTGGCGACTATCTATTTCCAGTCGCGAGACCTCCTGGGGAAGATCGTTACCATTCCCCAGGAAATACAAACCTTGCTGAGATAGTGGACCGACCGCAGGACAGTCCTAGAAGGGGTTCCATTCGACAGCCCTCCTCACTCCATTGATCTGGTGTCAGACGTCTTGGACCTCAGCTTGGGGGCACATCTCAGCAAACCTCCAGATACAGGGGATGTGGTCCCCTGGAGGAGGCACAGTTACACATGAATGTCAAAGAGCTCCGAGCAGTCCGGTTGGCGTGTGGAGTCTTCTTTCCCCACCTGTCGGGCAAGGTGGTATGAGTCCTGACGGACAACACAGCCTCAATGTTCTACATCAATAGGCAAGGGGGAGCCCGCTCGTCGGCTCTCTGTCAAGGCTGTGGGACTTCTGCATCAGCCATGAAATCCACCTGGAAGCTTGTCACCTTCTCAGCGTCAGGAATATGCTGGTAGACCAGCTCAGCAGGGACTTCTCCTCTCACTATGAGTGGTCACTCCATCCAGAGGTAGCCTGCATGATCTTCTAAAGGTGGGGAACTCCCCAAGTGGACCTGTTCCCTACCAGACAGAACAGGAAATGCCACTGGTTTTGTTCTCGACAGGGTCTGAGCAAGGATTTCCTCCCCGATGACTTCCTCCTGTCGTGGTCATGGAGCCTGAAGTGTGAGTTCCCTCCGATTCCTCTCATCAGCAGGGCCCTGGCATAGATCAAGAAAGACCAGGTGCAGGTTATCATGATTGCCCTGGCGTGGGCTCGTCAGCATTGGGTCAGCACACTCATGAGCCTGTCAGTGGCCCCTCCCTGACCCCTGCCCAACCGACCAGACCTGCTGTTGCAGGACCACAGTTGGCTCTTACACCCCAACCTCGGGTCCCTCCACTTCTCGGCATGGATGCTGCAGGGCTGAACCCAGAGAAGCGGATGCAAGGAGTCCAACAGGCCTTCCTGGAAAGTAGAAAGTACTCAACTAGACTGACTTATCTGGCCAAGTGGATGAGGTTTTCCCTCTGGGCATCCGAATGGAGCATCTCTCCCTCGCGTTCCTCCATACAGGCTGTCCTGGACTACTTGCTCCTCTCTAGGCTCACTGGCCTGCCCTCTGAACCACTGGGGTCCTGCTCCCTTTCCCTTCTGTCATGGAAGGTCACGTTCCTGGTGGCGGTGACTTTGTGAGACAGGTCTCAGAAATTAAAGCCTTGATCTCAGAACCGCCGTATGCTGTCTTCTACAAAGATAAGGCTCAGTTGTGGCCCCACCCAGCTTTCCTGCCAAAGGTGGTCTTCACCTTCCATATGAACCAGGACATCTTCCTCCCAGTGTTCTGTCCCAGACTGCACAAGACCAGTGAGAAGAGGCATCTTCATGCCCTGGACTTCTGGAGGGCCTTGGCTTTTTACTTAGAACTTACCAACCCTTTCTGTAAATCGACTCAACTCTTCATCGCTACAGCAGATAGGATGAAGGGTCCTCGCAGAGGATTTCCAATTGGATCACTTCGTGCATAAGAACCTATTACGACCTGGCAGTGATTTCAGGGGCATATTCAGGGGGGCGCCAGAGTCAGTCCCCTTTGGATACTGCTGAGGGGAAAACTTCTGGCACCAGTGCATGTGGGGAGCAAGCACACCATAGTGGAATGGACATGAGCAACGCATCTCGAAGAACACCAGTTACAGAAAAGGTGACTGTCTTTTCTAAAGTACTTGGCCCTTCAAAAGAAACCATTAAACGCTTTGATGCAAAGACTCATCCCTTCTGTTATGTTTGCACAGAGCCTAGCTCAGATCCTGATCGGGACCTTTAAGTGTTGCCACAATGCATAGAAATAAACAAGGAGAGAATTATAAATAATTACTCCATTTTCTGAAATGCTGAGACTTTTTTGAAGTCACAGAGAATGCAAAAAAGCATCTAACTCAGCAGGCCACCCCAGGTGATTCAGCAGAAGCATCCAAGAGTAGCAGCCCGTTTTGCTGGATGGATCTGACATGGTTGGATTCCTCAGAATTGTTCTTTGTCCTGGGATTTTGTTGGGAAGCCCCCGTACTTGTCTCTCTCTCCTCGCTACCCCTTCCTATTCCATTTGTCTTTGCTCCCTCTTCCTAGTTCACCTCACCACTGCTGTGGCTTGCTGTACTTTACCTCTCCTTTACATCAACGCCCCCTCACATAACTTCCCTGCACAAACACCCCTCTCCCAGGCGAGCGACTTCCTGGCACATTACAATGACCTCTTTTTGCATCGCCAGAGCCCTCATGCCTGCCATCAAACGGCTCTGATTCCACTGAAAGATTTATAGAGCCTGTATTCATGGAACCTTTCCACCAAGTTTAATGCCAGGGGCAAGTGTACACGTTTATGAAGCCGAGTGGGTTTGCAATGTATCTAAATGTTCCCTCAGCCCAGCCCCAATCTTTAATGTTACGCTGTAACTTTGATAAACATTTGCAGTAATGGCTGCAGTGGTTCACTAATATCCTGTGAACACTGAGCTCTAGCTGTGGCCCTGTGTTTGTTTCCAACGTATTTATATAACCACATGTTCCATTGAGGGAAGCACATCGAATTCTGTGGAGAGAACCACTGGAGGGGCAGCGGCAGCCAGTCACTTTCCCCTAGCACATTGCACTGGATCACTCATGAGAATCACAGCGTTATAAGGTGCTGACGTTCAAGCCGATATGAGGTGGCAAAGCCTGCTGATGTTTTTTGATGGCAACATGTTCTGACAATCTGCAGGCACAGCTGGAGACAACCCAGTTGTACTTCATACTCTCGTCCATAACCTTCCTTAACACAATATTTGCTTGGACATGAAGCACAGTAAGTCCACAAACAGATGCTAAAAAATAAACACGGCTAGTCAGCCTTTGTCCCAGCCCCTCGATACAATCAATATGCCCATTAATCTTCTATTCCAAAGCAAATCCCTCAAATACTTAGTGTTTGTTTAGTTTTTAAAAAAAAGTTCCTGTTTTATCCATAATAGCTTCTGTCCAGCCGGTGGTCTAAAGAGTGTGTTCCAGGGCACAGATTTCAGCATGCTGTCTCTGCAAAGGTAGTGCTTGTTTCTGACGTCAAATCTGGTCAAAGTCTTTCTCAGAGGAGTGGTGATCTTGCTCTAGGGACACTTTGTCTGGTGCCTGGGCATATTGTTATTATACACTATTATGTTTCAGGTTTTAAATACGATAAATTGATGTCCATTAAAGAATCCCCTTTGTGAGATGTTCCAATATTGTTTACTTCCCCATGATTCAATCTGGACCCAGAGTGACACCCCTGAGATCAGATTCTGCCCTGTCGAGTGGCTCAGCAGGCGTATCAATGGTTTTGAACATCTTCCTCTATTGCTAGTTTGCACTTCTGTTGCTGTCTTATATGATCACAGAGTTGAGAAAATGGCCAGCAAAGGGTATTACATATATTATTTATAGGTACAATAACTATGGGCCAAATTCTGTTCTCCATTCCAACAAGTGTAAATCTAGATTAACTCTATTTAATGGAGTTACTCTAGGTTTGCACTAATGTAAATGATATGAGAGTCCAACCCAATGTTAACAGCCGGTCAGTCACAACCGTCTGACAGTGGTCAATCCCTACTGTTTGTGGGAAGGGTAGTAAGTAAGTGACATAGTTTTTCCTCTGTACTTAATTTACAGTGTCCCATTAATAGATGTATCTGTTTCTATGGCTGGAGAATACAAGTGGACATTAGACAAAACTTCCAGTAGGCCCCAGGGAAGGAAGAAACAAAGGGCCCTTGACTGCGGATAGAACGTTGGGAGCTCTTTATAGATTTGCTCTAGTCACTGTTGTTTCAGGCTCCCAGACTGTTCAGATTCCCTACTGTCCTCAGAGTGCGACAGGATGCCGAGCAGAAAACCCACCCCTTTTAAAAAGCAACTGAAAAATTATGAAGTCCATATTTAATCAGGAAAAATTCCCATTGACTTTGGTGAGAGGGTCTTCTGGGTAAAGACTGAATAAAATTTAATGAAGAACTTTAAGATCTGGCCTGGGGATTGAATAGCAATTTTAGGGAAGAGTGATGCTCAAGAGAGAGATTGAAGACTCAGAGGAAGAGAGAGCAAAGGATAAGGAAGGGCAGTCCATATGGGGCTCTTAAAGATACAGTTTTTCAAGGCACTGCTGTGTTCTCAGGATCATTGACGTCATCAATTTTGTGTCCTAACACAATAGGACAGTGATGATGTCTGATTATTCTGCTCAGCAGTCCAAGAATGAAGAGCATGAGCTGGACTCTTCTCAGCTACACCAGTGCACACCCACCAGGTCTGATTGTGATCTCATGCTGGTGTAAATAGGAGCAGAATCTGGCTCATTAACTTCAATGGAGTTACTCCAGATTGACCCCAGCGTAGCTGAGAGCAGAATCTGGCTCTGTGTTTTCTCACAGTGCCCCAGTTTCCTTACAAGACTATAAAGAGTCTGTTGTTTTTAAAATTTCAGTTACTGCATGTCGAATGCCAGACCATGGAAGACATTTAGGCCTTGTCTTATACTTCAGTTCTTACCTGAGCTTGCAAGTTAACCAATTAATGATATGTTTGACTCTAAGCATGCTTTCTGTCTTCACACAACATGTTAATTCTTGGTTAGTAAACATGGCACCTTGCCATGTGTCATTCCTACAGGGCTAGTACATGGTTGACTTCCTGTACCCAGATCACAATGCTGTTATTTTGCCGTGTAGACAGGAGCGTACCCTTTCCCCTTACAATGTCTCTGTAACTGGTTTGATTAATTCTCCTTCCTCCTAGCTCTCTGTGTGATAAAATACCCCAGAGCACATTGCCCCATGTGTGGCTGATGACATTCTGTGTGCATGTCCTCCCTAACCCACACTGAGGCATTATGGGGTAGATGCCCGGTTTTTCCCAGAATGCACAGGTTCATACGCAGGCAGGATGATTGATGTGGGTTGCAAACTCATTTGACACATGGTTGCACTATGGAAAAAAATGACAGTATAGATCCAGCCATAGTTGTTGCAGCTGAGTCAGAGGATAATTACAAAATGACCTGGTTACAAAATCACGGCTGCATTTGCAGTGTAAATGGAGTTTTAAAAAAAATCCCAACGTGAAACAATGAAAACTAAAGATCCTTTTTGCATAAAGCAAAGGGGCAGTTGTGAAGAACTGCCTTTTCTCAATGGGATTCTTACTGTGCCAGCCTTCACAGAGACAAACTGTCTGTAATTTGCCCTCTCTGTTTTTGTACCTACACAAACACAATTCCTTTTAAAGTTATTAATGCATCGTTAAATATTCTGCTGTGCAGCTGGCACTGGAATGAGCAAAGTCTTTTAAAAACTCAATTTAATAAAACCAGTACAAATCTTTGGCTCCCCTCTCAAGATGTATGACAGAGAGGTAAGAAATGAAAGTTCCAGACCCATAGTTTATTACATTCAGGCACTCACTTTTTTTGCCTGTGTAATTGGTTCCACCTGAAAATGAGCTTGCTGCATATGAGTTTTCATTTGTCAACTGGAAATACAGTACAGTTTAACTCCATATTCACTGTTAAGAAGCAAAATTACTCTACACCCTTTGCCTTCACGAGAAAGGATGATTAACACCCTAGACTGACACTGAAGAGATAGGAGTTCTGTTCCCATCTCTGCCAGACACTTCCTGTCACTCAGTGCCCTACTCCCAATATATAACATAGGAATAATATCGCCTTCTTTGTCTTTTTAGGGTGGGTTTTTCCACAAGTGCTTTTTGCTGGCCTCACTTTGCTCCCACTGAGGTCAGTGTTAAAATCCCAGTGGGTTGTAAGCTCGGAGGGACTGTCTCACTTTCATAGAAGCATAGAAGATCAGGGTTGGAAGGGACCTCAGGAGATCATGTAGTCCAACCCCCTGCTCAAAGCAGGACCAATCCCCAATTAAATCATCCCAGCCAGGGCTTTGTCAAGCCTGACCTTAAAACCCTCTAAGGAGGGAAATTCCACCACCTCCCTAGGTAACCCAGTCCAGTGCTTCACCACCCTCCTAGTGAAAATGTTTTTCCTAAAATCCAACCTAAACCTCCCACACTGCAACTTGAGACCATTACTCCTTGCTCTGTCATCTGGTACCACTAGAACTGTCTAGATCCATCCTCTTTGGAACCCCCACTTCAGGTAGTTGAAGGCTGCTATCAAATCCCCCCCTCACTCTTCTCTTCTGCAGATTAAATAACCCCAGTTACCTCAGCCTCTCCTCATAAGTCATGTGCTCTAGCCCCGTAATCATTTTTGTTGCTCTCCACTGAACTCTTTCCAATTTTTCCTCATCCTTCTTGTACTGTGGGGACCAAAACTGGACGCAGTACTCCAGATGAGGCCTCATCCACAGAGCCAGTTATCTCATCATATACTTTATATATGTACCCCCCCTAGCCCCTAGATGTTACTGTAATGAGAATAATAATTTACTCCCAAATGCTCTAGTTAAACTTAGGGTCTGCAAGCCTCACCCACAATGAGTAGTACCTGGCCGTGGAAGAAGTCCCCTTGGTTTATTAAGGAGGCCATAAATATGAGGATAAATGCAAAAAAAGACTCTTCCATGCAACAAGGCTGAGAAATCAAACACTGAACTCCGTAAATCCCAGTGGGTTGTAAACCACTCCTACAGCGTTAACTTGGCACACCACACATCCTATAATATTAAATGAGCAACATTCATAATATAAACAATAATACATCCAAGTTTATATTGGCATCACCAGAGGGGCTCAGGGGAGTCCACTGCATCCCCTCTGCCCCAGCCCTCAGATCAGTTCTGTTTAGGGTGGATTGACTTAAAACAAAGTGATTTAAATCACCGATTAAAACCAGCAAGCCAGAAACCTCCATTTAAATCATCAATTCTAATCATGTTTTGCATTTGTTGTACTTTTTAAGTTATTTTCCTAAAGAAAAGTTGGTCTGATTGGTTGGTAACCATTAAAATGTGTTGAATTGCAACTAAACATAGCCTTAACACTAAATTTCATGCTTCTTTTTGCTAATCCAGGAACATACACTATGTCCTATATACATTTATTTAATCAATTATGTATTTTAACTTTTTACTAGATTATGATTAATTTTCTGCTTGTGATTTGTGTCAAGTTCTATTTGAATGGAAATTTAAATTCAATTAAAATGCACATAACCAGCATGTTTAAAAAATTATTTGATAAAACTATTTTAAATGTGCTGGATACATAAGAAAAAAGTTATCAAAACATGCTTTGCTTTTAAAACTAAGTGATTTATTAAACAAAGGCAGCATTATCTGTAATTAGTGAATTGAACTGATTGTTTCTAGTCACTGCGTCCTTCAAGATTTTAGGGCTAGTAGATCTCATCCCCTCACACCTAGTTTTCATTCACAGGTTGGAAGAGGAAAACAAGCTTTCCAGGTTTTTAAACTGCCAGTTGGTTTCATAACTTTGAATGAACTAGTCACTGAACTGATCTAGTTGAATAAACTGTAGTAAAGAAAATATTCTATCTGCACCTCCAGCGAAAGCTACTGCTGTCAAAAGCTGGTTTAGCACTTCAGCAAACTCAGGTTCCAACTGCTTAGCCAGTGACTTCCAGTTTTCTTTAAAAGTTAGGGTAAACTGGGGTTCCATGGGTTGAGTTGTATGAAAATATCATTCTGGGCAGGGCAAGAGGTCAAGTGAGAGTGGGGTATGTGTTTGCTAGGAGGAAAGAAGGGATTATGGAGTAAACAAAACATTCCCTAGAGGGATGCTGCAGTGGTTTACGTTTCTGTTTGGCTGTAACAGACTGGTTCTAGCACTATTGCCTCTGGGGATCTACAACTCGAACCTCCAGCTTTGGTGACTGCAACCCTTTGATGACCGGTGACAGGTGGCAGAAGAAGTGGCAAGGTAATTGCCAGGGGTTTGGACAGATTACTTCAGAAGAGAGGGATTGTTATTATTTCAGTCACTTTCCCAACTGGCATGGGGAGAATAGACTGGAGAAGCACAGGATAGACAAAGTGCTAGGTAGGCATTTATTATCAGTTTCACTAAGTCAGAAGTGCTAAGATATTTAGACTCCTAAAGATGTAGAGAGGCCTAGTGGTATTTTCAGAAGTGCCTGAACATGGTAAGTGCCCAACTCCCACATAATTTCATAGCACCTTAGGCTGTCAGCTCTTCAGGGCAAGTCCTGTCTCTTTGACTTATGTTTGTGCAGCGTAGCCCAGTGGGCTTCACAATACAGAAATAACAATAAGAATTAATAATAACAACAATGGGTCAGCCCATTGCACATTGACCCTGTCAAAGTGGGACAAAGTGCCATTTTCCCTCAAATGAGAGGTTGTTAAGCTCATGCTTAAGAAACTGTCTCTTAGCTTTGCCACTCAATAGCCCAGTTTTTAACTTCCCTTTTTCAGGGGAAGGTTACTAAGAAGGGAATAGTGGGGTAACAGTGTTGCTTCTGAGTCCTGTCAAGCTGGCTTTTGATCTGGGTATGGTGCAGATATGGTTAGTTTTGTTGATGGATGACCTGCTAGCAATGGAAAGACGTCAGCCATCCACGATAATTCTTTATAGGTCATAGAATCATAGAATATCAGGGTTGGAAAAGACCTCAGGAGGTCATCTAGTCCAACCCCCTGCTCAAAGCAGGACCAATCCCCAATTTTTGCCCCAGATCCCAAATGGCCCCCTCAAGGATTGAACTCACAACCCTGGGTTTAGCAGGCCAATGCTCAAACCATTGAGCTATCCCTCCCCCGCTCAGCAGCCTTCGGTACCTTTGACCAGGAGGTTTTGACGACTTTTCTGCAGTCCCCAAAAAGCATAGACATCCCCATGCTCACACCTGCCCCAACAGCCTGCTGTTTACAAGGTTCCATAGGTTTCTCTTCTGTCACTCCTCAGTGCATACCTGAGGCTACTGGGAAAGGAGGAGGGAATAGTTGAGATGCACCGAGATGATGGATTTCTCAGAACTGTGGTGCACTTTCCCAGCCGCTCCAGGAACTAGCAGAAATTGTGGCATGGGTGACAGTAAGCTGCAGTGGGACTCACTCCAGAAAAGACTGTTGCCAATGCAAATGAAGGGAGATGTCTTCCTGGCTTTTCTCTGCATCCTGGGGGAATTTCTAGGTCCCCCTTTGCTCCAAAAGTGCCTTTATCCATCTGCACTAGGTTAGGAAATTGCAGTTATTGCTGATGTTCTACCCACCAGTCTTAAACCTTTGAGCTGTCGATTGGATTATTGCAATGTATTCTGCATGAGTTACCCTTGACTTCTACTCAGAAGCTAAATTTAGTGCAGAGTTCAGGGTCTACTTAATTAGTGCAGCTAGCCACAAGGAGCATATTAAAGCTATCCCTCCTTGGCTTCCAGTTTGCTTGCTGGGCAATATAAAATGGCAATGTTGATCTGTAAAGCCTGATGTTGTTTGAGTCTTGGCTATCTAAGTACTGCCTCATTCCCTCTTTGTTACATGACCGTTGAGATCAGATGGGTTGGTTTTGTTGGCCTGGTTTTGCTAAGCCTTAGGCCACGTCTATATGTGCAGCCCTGTGGCAGCACGTGTGGTGAAGATGCTCTATGCTAATGGGAGAGAGTTCTCCCGTTGGTATAAAAATACCACCTCCACGAGCGGCATAAGCTATGTTGGCGGGAGAAGCTCTCCTGCTGACATAGCGCTGTACACACAAGCACTTATGTCAGCATAATTTATGTCATTCGGGGGGGTGGAAAAGTCACATCTCTGAGCAACATACGTTTTTCTGACATAGGCTATAGTGTAGACATAGCCTCAGATTTGAATATCTGGGGAATGGCGGCTGGGCATTCTCAATGGAGGGCCCTCGGCTGTGGACGTTCACTTCCCTTGTTGGTTCAGTGGAGCCAGAAGGCTTGCTACAAAGCTCATCTGTTCCTTTCCAGGCTTTGGTGTGGGTGAGGAATATGCTCCGTTTATCCTGGGAGGCTGCTTAGAACAGACATTGGTCAGCATGTTATGTTTTATTTTAAGCTCTTTAGACGTACCCAGAGAATGCTGGATGGATGAGACCAATAAACCTACAAATAAATAAAACATCTTTGTCACCCCCTCCTACTGTAGTAGGAGGTAGGTCTGATTCTGGTTTTGCCTTTCATGGCCTGGCTCAGATTGACCAGTTTAGCTTGTGAGACACCCACGGAATGGCTGACATGCTCAGGGCATTAAGAGGGAGCAGCCTCTTTGATTTCAGAGTACAGAGACTATGATTATCCCTGGCTGGTGCATGAGGGGTGCTAGGGCTTGTGAACACACACCCGCTCTCTGCACACCTGTGCAGCAGCTGGGCATAATCTGGTCCTCAGAGAGCTACCTTTCTCATCCCCCTAGCATTCCCTCCAACAGCAACCTGCTGGCAGTGTCATGAGAACTGGCTTTCCTGTGACATTTCCAGCACTTCCCAGTTTGTCTGGTCGGAAGTCCACAGGAACTACCCCCCCCCGCCGCCCCATGTCGTGTTTTGCTGAACTGCGAGGCAAGCAAAAGGCATGAAAAATGTACAGATACTAGAGATGGTTGAAAAAAATTCTAATTTCTAAATGTTTTGACCAAAAGGGTCAATTTTTTCCATGAAAATTTTCACAAAAAATGTTCCTATTTGACTATTTAGCTCTAAAAACTATATAGAAATTGCTATAGATAATATTATATACAAACCGCTTTTCTGAACATCGGGAAAAAATGGAGCGGACTGGCTCTTATTTTATCTGAATTGGATCAGGTCTGGATTTTGGTCGAACTGGATCTTGGCCGTCAAATGTTGCCTGTCAGTAACATTTGGAATGGCTGCATTACACTGATTCAGTAACACACACTGAACTAACCTCTGACTTATGGTTTAAAGAAGCAGTGTACAAAATAGTTATTTTGCTTCATTTACTAAGACTTTGAACAGCTCCCATAATTATAGCTTCCTTCCCCTTTTCAGATATTTTTTTGGGGGGGAAATGTTTGCTGTTATGCTTACTGATATCACATCCTTTAAATTGCTAAAGGAGGGTTGGATAATAGGTCCAGTGATTTGATGTTTCCATACTTTGTGTAAGCAACATCTGCTTCATGACTGCTTCCTATGAAAGTGCAGTGGGGAGACTGCAGCAAGGATGTTTCCTTTCCAGCTATATTAAGACTTTGTGTCTGTCTCAGATTCAAAGCAGAGCTATCCAAATGCAAATGGATAAAATGCACTGCAATTAATGGCTCATTATTGGCAGTCCTGAAGTTGAACTATTTGCATTAAGTGTGTTGCTCTCATTTGTTATGTAATTCTATTAGATGCTGGTTGATGTTCAGTGTTCTCTTGTGACTTCTGACTTTCCAATTGGCCGATCAATATAGTTTGAGAATTTGTTTTGTTACATAGCAGATATGTTTGCGTGAGCGTCTAGCGGGAGGAAATCTGCAATGCTGATAGAAATTGGGGCAGACTTTTTACACCTGTAAACTCTCATCTTTTGGAGAAGGTAGCAGGATGGTTAGCGAGTTTGGCTGGGGTTCTACTGAGTAGGACTGATAACGTGTGTTGTGGTAGGTTGGACAGCAGGGCTGGCGTTACCAGTGGAAGTACGAAATATCCTTGTTAAATATTGAGTTGGGGATTATCAAGAAGCATTAGCAACCAGTGCTGTTTGTGATGGAGTCAGACTAGCTTTCTGGGTAACGTGTGATGTGTAGTATCAGTTAAGTATCTTTCACATCCTCTAGTAGGGGGACTGTATCCTGCATTTGCCAGGGAAAGGGCTCAGGTCTTTCCCACCGCTAACTTACATAATGTGATGGTCTGTTCAGAGCCCCCTTTGAAGCAAGAGATGCATGCAAGGGAATCTAACAAGCCTGAGCAGGTCAGGAAGGACAGATCACAACCCTTCTGGGGACAGAGCACACACAGTTGGGGCAGTACATCTAGTGCAGCAGTTCTCAAACTTCACTGCACTGCAACCCCCTTATGACAACAAAATTGACACAACCTGAGGAGAGGGGACCAAAGCCTGAGCCCGCCCAAGCCCTGCTGTGCCGGGCAGGGGGGGCCAAAGCCTGAGCCCAGGTCCTGCCACCCTCGGGCATTGGCTTCAGCCCCTGGCTCCACCAAGTTTGACGTCAGCCCTGGCGACCCCGTCAAAATGGGATTGTGGTCCACTTTGAGGGCCGGACCCACAGTTTGAGAACCATTGATCTAGTGTATACAAGAGAACAGGACAGAGTGAGAGCATGAGAGAGGGTGAAAAGAAAAGAAAAATAATAGAAGAAGAAAAACTAACAAGTAGCCCGGATGGGAGGAGGACAGAATGATTTAATGACAAATGACAAAGGCAGTAAGTAATTATTTTACATTCATGTAACTTCCTGTGTGGTATTTCCTAGACAGTTGTATATGATGTGACTTATACATACATCATTTTTTTCCAGTGGTTCATTACTGTCAAAAACATGCATTTTCCAAGTAGTACGTCCACTTTAGAAGTTTCTATGTGAATGTTAATGACTGTTTATGGTTCTCAGGCACTATGGGAATGGACCAAAGGTTGCCCAATGCTGTGTACAGGCAGATTTCTGAAATCCACCCTACTGCGTGCTTTCCAGGATGATTGTGTAGCTTGCCAGGGGGAGGTGGAGGCACAGTGCAGGGCTATCCATCTAAAGTGTATTCCGGTATAGAAGCTAATGCTATCAAATCTACCTCTTCTTCTGAAGGAAAACATTTTCTCAAAGATGGAGTTTTTGTTGAGCAGTCCCCAGCAAGTGATCGATGCATGATGCAGCTAATAAATCCACAAATAAATATCAGCACCTTTGCCTTCGCTTGCCACTGTGGCGGGGACTGGTACTTAATACCTCATCACCAGTAACCTGCCAAGTATCTTTAATAACCTAGAGGCGAGATTTTCAGCAGATATAAATGGACACAGCTCCATTGACTTTCAGTGAAACTACACTGATGTAAACAAGCCACAGATTTGTCCCAGAGTCTCTTCATCGCTGGTTAGAGCTTTTTAAATGTTGATGCAGTGTTGCAGGAAAAGGCAGTTTGATTTAGAAGTTTCCCTCTGGGAGGAAGAAGAAGAAACTAGACCTCCCTCAGCTTTCTTTTGTGATTTGAGTCCCTCCAGCCTGCTGTGTAGCATCCTCAGCAGAACCTTGGGGGCTGGGAAGCTCGAGTGTGGAACAAGTTAGCACAGAGCACATGGGACCAAATTTCCACAGGTATTTAGGTGTCTAAAGATGCAGATAGGTGCCCAGTGGAATTTTCAAAAGCATCTAAGCAGGTTAGGTGCCTAATTCCTATTGATTTCAGTAGGAGTTAGGTGCCTGACCTGCCTTGGAGCGTTTGAAAATCCCACTGGGCACCTATCTGCATCTTTAGGCACCTAGATACCTTTGGAAATATGGCCCCTGGTGAACAGGGAACTAAGGACTTGGTGAGAAAATTGTGGTATAACTTGAATATAAAGGATTGTGAAGTCCTTTGAGATTTACTGATGAAAAGTGCTATGTAAGAGCCAGGGATCATTATTATTAATATTATCTAATATTATTATAATTATAAACCAGTATAGTTAAACTGATGTAAAAGGCTGGTGGACGCTCTTATTTCAGGATATGAGTGGCTTATTCCTATTTAGTTAAACCTGTTCCTAATCAGCTTCAGCTAAACCAAAATAAGCCCCTCATACTGAAATAAGAGCATCCACAAAGGTGCTCTTTACACCAGTTTAGGTATCAGTTTAAATTCACACTTTAAGTTATATCGGTGCAGCTTTCTCAGAGAGAAACCCCAAGTTGCATACCAGTATTTCTAAGTGACAGCTGTGAGGGAAGATCATGTGTGAAGGGAAGATCATATGAAGAAGTTCAAGTGAGAACAGGTAGTTTCGTAGCACTTCTATATGGAAGTTTACAGGAGTTTTCAACTCTTTGTGTTTCTGATTCTATTCTGGGGAGTGAAACAGAATTTACTGTCCCTTGAGGTCTCCACCTGTTAAGGGGAAAGAGAAGACGAGAGGAAATTTGCTGAGTCACCAGAGAGTTTATTTAGGAGAGCTTGGTCAGCAAGCTGGTAGGAACCCTCCCTAGGAACCAACAGCAAAATCAGCAAATTATGGAGCAATTATTGAGACTTGCGTTAACAATGAAATGTTGCTATTCATGAACAGCCCTGGGAACTAAGATTCTTTTCATCCACAGAACAGATACAGCATGGACAGGGGTAGAGCTTTCTTGCAAAACTCCCATAATGTCCATAACCTTGTCACTGAATACCGACCGAGAAGGCGGTGGGTGAAATCCTGGCCCCACTGAAGTCAATGGGAGTTTTGTTATTGACTTCAGTACAGCCAGGAGTTCATCCTGAGACTTTCGGTTTTCTTTTATCCCACATTTTAAATGATCACCTGAATTTAAAACTGACAGATATTAGTCACATTAATCCGCAACTGGAAGGCTTTCAGATATATTATAGTGATAAGTGTGGGTATATAAGAATCTGTAGAATAGAATATTACAAGGCCTCTGCTGTTCAGTAAAATTTGCAGGGTCCCTCTCCAGAGATCGCTACTTTTTGTTTACTGCAGCTGTGGGATAGCTCTGTCCATGCCTTTGGAAGCAACCAGGACACGAAGACTTAGCCGTGGTTGTGGATTTGCTCCATGTGTCAGGGCAATGACAGTGTAGTGTCAGCATCTGTGTTTGTCCCGTGCTTAGCTCAAAAGGGTCTCAGTCCTTACTGGGGCATGTGCATGCTGCCGTCCTATGAATGAGCAAATAATAATAATAATACTAGCTGTGCAGTGAGTTGCAACTGAAACCAAACTACCAGGTAAGAGATCACTGCTTATCGTATTTCGAAAGATTCCTGCTGACTTCAGTGGACGCTGGATTAGGCCCTACAGGAACTACTTTAAAAGATCAGCAGTACTTGTAACAAATGCATTATTGCTACTGTATCTAATCTTTATCTTTTATGGGCAACCGTGCCATCATTTAAAAGAGTCAGGTTTTAGTTTGCTTGAAAAAGCTGAGCTGCAGAACGATAACGGGTTTTGGGTTGTGATTTTATTCCCCTCAGCTGTTGGTATACAGTTCAGAGACCAGAGTTTGCTTCTTTGATGCTTCAAAACTGAAGTTACAGTCACAACAACAAAAGCCGGAGCATGGAGTATAAAGAGAAGGCCTCAAGGGTTAGGGGATACATTTTTCAACACAGTAGTTTCATCAAGATCTGCTTCATACAAGCCTGAGCTTTTGCATTCGTCTGTATGTCACTGGCTATGTGAGTGAACTACTGCAGGAAAAGGGACCAATAGCAGGACAGCCTGTATGATTCATACTGGCTTTTGTTTCTGGATTCTTCACTAGAGAAAGCAGGAGAAACTGTGAAAGAGGCAAGCAATTTGTTTGCCTTAACAGGGTGCTTTTCCTGGAACAGACTCTTCCTAATGATTTGAATAGCAGTTGGGGGGAAAGGGCCTGTTCTGTTCTGAACTTGCTGTTTCCTTGCAAATGAACAAAAGGAGCTGTTCAGTATTGTCCCAGTCTGGTCCATGAACTGAGCAGTGCATAGAGGTGCAAGGAGCCAGGACGGGCTGAAAACACAGTGATTTCAAATGGGAAACTAGTTGGGATCAAACTGCTGTGTTATGTGTCTATTTTCTTGGGCTTTAGCTTATAACCACAGAGTTGCAGAGTAAAAAAATACAGTAGGTGACAGGGCAACATCATTTGGTGACATATCCTAAGGAAACATGGTTTACACACATGCCCCCAGAGGGCACACTGCTTCTTAAATTAAAAACAAAAAACCCCACCCAAGTGCCAGTAGGGTTAGAGATGTGCTTTGGACCATGTTTTCTTACTCCATCAACTAGAGAACTGTGTTCCACATTGTATCCACATAGTTTAGAGCCACTGCAGGACCACTCTAAATTATGCATGGCTGCAGTGGCCCTTAGGAGCCATCCAGCTAGGGTGACCCATAGGGACGGGGGTGTGGGGTAATAGGAGCCTATATAAGAATAAGTCCCAAATATCGGGATTGTCCCTCTAAAATTGGGACATCTGGTCACCCTTTATCCAGCAATTGAAAATAGTCACTCCCCAGGGTGTTCTGGCCAGGTTTCCCTACCCCAGCAATATCCCTGGCAGGCCCCTTGCCCTGGAAGTTCTGAGGATGGGGGAAGCAAAGAGCCATTCCAACAACTCCGCACCACCCAGCAAACCACCTTGCACCATGGGATTTCCCCCAGGGGCCAGGGCTGGAGTGACACAATGGGGCCTGGGAGGACCATAAATCAGGCCATTTGTGTCAAATTCAGCCACTGCAGCATGACATCGAGGAATTTCTAGTTCGGTTTTAGAGGTAAATCTTAGTGATGGAGTCGCTAATATCTCCGCCATTGTGCTGTGCAGAGAGTCTCACAGCACTTTAAAATACTCTTCTCCACATTTTGAGATGGGCGAACGGAGGCAGAGAAAAGTTAAGCCACTTGCCCCAGGCTGCACATTGCATCGATGGCAGAGCTGATTATAGAATCCAAGCCCCATGCTCTAATTACGGGAGGGGCTGCTTTTTGCCTTCTGAGCATTTGGTCTGCCCTCCCAAGAAGCCGCAGCATAAACATCGTTTGCTGTTCCTCATGGTCATTAGTGAAAAATGCTCCTGAAATTAGCCCTTGTGTATAAAAAAGGCAACCCCACTTCAAAAAGGGAGAGAGAATAAACAAACCCCAGTCTGCATGGCTCACATCCTACATGGATCAACAGTATGGGATAAAGAGCCACAGTCAGTTTGGGAGCGAACAGAGTCTGTTTCACAGAGAAAGCGATCAAAGAGATAAACCATCCCACCTCAGAATTGCCCTAAATAAGTTTCAGGATCTTCCTGCACGTCAGTCTTTTAACTGTAATGCAGTTAGTGTTATCTAACGTGCCAAAGGAGCTATGCAGATTGACACCGGCTGAGGAGCTGGCCTTGACTGGCTACCACAGACCACACACCAGGGTTCCTGAATAAAGGATTGCAAATTTCAAGTCTTTCTCCAGTAGCTGTTTCTGCAGACCAGATGAAAATGTCTTCTCTGTTGTAAACCATAGCCTCAGTCATCTGGAGAAGAAGTTATTAGCCTCTCTTTGCTACAGTACGTTCAAAATCCTGGCTCTGCTAGGAAGAGTTCTGCATCCCAGCAGTGTCTGGAGTAGGTCAGGGCATTGTCATGAGGTTTTTTTCTATTAATTTTAAGTCTAAATGGGTTTGAAAACTGAGAGATAGACTGCAGTCTCTGGCAATTCCAGACACCATTGGGGAAAATTGGCTCCAGATCATTTAGTGCAACTTTCCCTGGGACACAAACCATTTAATGAGCCTATCTAGGCCCTCACAATTAATAATTAACTCCCAGAGTGTGGCTGGCCTTCACTCAGGTGCCTCAGGGTGTGTTTGAGAGGATGAACTGACCTTTCTTGCTTCTTCCAAGTGCAGGGGACAGAACCATTTGCAGTGCATGTGCTTTCCTCATGGCTGCCTGCCAGCACCCCTTGGGGAACAAAGCACAGCAGAGGGAACACTGACTTATGGACCAATCCCTTCACCATGCTGTCGAGGGAAGCTACACTACACCCTCATAAGGGCTAGGTGTGTCAGCAAAACACAGCTAAGCTCCCCCTGAAGGCAATGAGATCTTGGCATGAGTGTGGATTGCAGGATCAGAGCAGCGACAGAGAAACGAATTAATGATCTAAATTAGGACTGACAAACGAATGGCTTACCTCCCCACAGACAACGATCTGCGTGCTCTGGGCCCTGCCCCATTAAACCCCAGTGCTCCAAATAAAGAGTGTCTGAGGAAGGTCTCCCCAGAATGATTCAGGAGGAGCAATAACCTAGTCCACCATCTTGGCTAGTATTCAGAGTGATAGGATGTACTGCTGCAGGATGCATGAGTATCACATGAAGAAGGTCAGGGAAAGTGTTGGACCCTTACTGAATGGGGGCGGCAACCTACTGACCGATGATGTGGAAAAAGCTGAAGTACTCAATGCTTTTTTGCCTCGGTCTTCACAGACAAGGTCAGCTCCCAGACTGCTGCACTGCGCAGCACAGTATAGGGAGAAGATGAGCAGCCCTCAGTGGTGAAGAGAACAGGTTAAGGATTATTTTAAAAAGCTAGACATGTACAAGTCCATGGGTCCAGATCTAATACATCCAAGGATGCTGAGGGAGTTGGCTGATGTGATTGCAGAGCCATTGGCCGTTATCTTTGAAAACATGTGGTGATTGGGGGAGGTTCTGGACGATTGGAAAATGGCAAATATAGTGCCCATCTTTTAAAAAGGGAAGAAGGAGAATCCAGGGAACTACAGACCGGTCAGCCTCACCTCAGTCCCTGGAAAAAGCATGGAGCAGGTCCTCAAGGAATCCATTTTGAAGCACTTGGAGGAGAGGATGGTGATTAGGAACAGTCAACATGGATTCACCAAGGGCAAGTCATGCCTGATCAACCTGATTGCCTTCTCTGATGAGATAACTGGCTCTGTGGATATGGGGAAAGCAGTGGATGTGATATAACTTGACTTTAGCAAAGCTTTTGATATGGTTTCCCACGGTATTCTTGTCAGCAAGTTAAAGAAGTATGGGCTGGATGAATGGACTATAAGGTGAATAGAAAGCTGGCTAGATCGTTGGGCTCAACATATAGTGATCAATGGCTCGATGTCTAGTTGGCAGCTGGTACCAAGCGGAGTGCACCAGGGGTCGGTCCTGGGGCCGGTTTTGTTCAACATCTTCATTAATGATCTGGATGGTGAAATGGATTGCACCCTCAAGAAGTTCGTGGATGACACTAAGCTGTGGGAAGAGGTAGATATGCTGGAGGGATAGGGTCCAGAGTGACCTAGACAAATTGGAGGATTGGGCCAAAAGAAATCTGATGAGGTTCAACAAGGACAAGTGCAGAGTTGAAGTGTGTCACTAACTTTCAGAGTATGATTGCAAAGGCAAGGATGCCTCATTCATCTTCCCTGCACTTTTATCAGGGCTCACTGACCCGTCTTGTCCAACCAGAGATTCTTAAATGTATCTAGCTTCCCGGCAAGAAACCCACAACGCTTAGGAATGTTTAATTCTTCTTTGAGGTAGATGCAGACGTGTATTCCACTTAGATAGGTACACGCCCAGGGCGCCACAGCTGGAGATTTTGTCTAGCAGTACGTATAGGGGGTGGCACTCACACCTCGGGGCTGTGACTCCTCCCCTAGCTTTATGAGGCGGCACTGCCTCGACCCCCCTCAGTTCCTTCTTACTGCCTGTGGTTGGAGTCAGAGCTCTGTGTGAGTTTTAGCCTCACAACCTTGCAAATAGACTTAGTCTCGCTTCTTATTGTATATAAACTAGTAGTTAGTGTTAGTTAGTAGTCTGTTCCCGCGGTGATGCACTCACTGGGGGTTAAACATTGTCCTTACTGTGGAGGAGCAATCCCCACCCGTGGTACTTGCTCTGTCTCAGCACAGCTCACCTCCAGGGCCATTGCATGATCTGTAGATTGTTCAAGAAAAGAACTTGGGTAGCTTGGGACCTTCGCCTTACGCACCACCTGCTCGGACAGGCCATGTGGCCTGATCTGGTACTGAGTCCCTCATCTGGTGGACGATGACCCTCGGGCCCCGAGAGCACTGCCTCTTCACATTCTGGAGCAGGTGCCTCTCTGAAGAAACGGAGGAGCCTTTCCCCGTTGACTGCGCCCAGGAAGAGGTCACGTAAGACGGATCAAGATCTCGCCAGGTCTTGGGCCGACTGTTCTGCCTCCCCCAGGAAAAGCACGGACTGGCACAGAGCTGGTGCCAGCGTGCAGGACAGTGTGGGTACTTCTGACCCTTCCTTGTACTGTTGACTCCAGTTCTGACCTCCTGGCATCCTTCGAGTCTGGTAAGGACGAGGGAGATGCCGGTACTGACTGTATACGGGAGAACACCACTTTCAGTACAACATCCTCCCATTCAGCCTCTCTTCCATCCCTGAGTTTTCACCAAATATGTGATCGTGGTTACGGCATATCTCAGAAAAAAGGGAATCCACATCTTCCTGTACCTCAACGACTGGTCACCGAAGGGCAGATCCAGAGAGGAAGTTCTTGCTCACATCAGTCCCACTCTGCATGTGCTTGACTGTGTTTGGGTCTCATTCTAAATACCAGAAAATTATCTTTGGCTCCCACTCAAAAAATGGAGTTAACTGGGATGCTATTATATTCCATGACATCGAGAGTATTCTTGCCGACCGACAGTTTTCAGACAATTTGAAATCTTTGCCTCAGTCTGCAATTTCAGCCTTCCATGACCATTCAAATGTGTCTGAGACTGCTGGAGCAGATGTCCGCTTGCATGCAGGTGGTCCAGTTTGCAAGGTTGTGCCCTCGCCCCCTTCAAATGTGGCTCAGAACAATCTACTGTCCTACTCTTCATTCTCTGGACTGACTTGTTTGTCTTCCTCCACCAGTCCTAGACTCCTTGCAGTGGTGGACCTATCCACAGAATGTTTGCCAAGGCATTTTCTTTGTCCAGCCATCGCCAACCAAGTCACTTGTTAGCAACGCCTCCCTGCTGGGTTGGGGGCATACCTGGGGTCGCTGAAGGTACAGAGACTGTGGTCTGAGCAGGAGGCCTCACTCCATATCAATGTGCTGGAACTTCAGGCCATCCACAAGGCATGTCGTGCCTTCCATGACCATATCAGACACTCAGTGGTTCACATACTTACCGACAATACCACCATGATGTACTATGTGAATAAAAAAAGAGGAGCATACTCCAGGGCACTCTGCCTAGAAGCAATGAATCTGTGGCAGTTTTGCATTGAGGAGAACATTACTCCAACAGCTGTCTACTTGCCCGGGGTACAGAATCATCTCGTGGACCATCACAAGTGGTCCCTGAGGATAGGTGGTGTCCTGCAGGTCATCTTTGCATCATGGGGCATTCCTACAATCAACCTGTTTGCTATAAGGGAGAACAGGAAATGTCACCTGTTCTACTCTCTGGGCAGGGGCTTCAGTCCAAGCTCCCCCTCCGATGCTTTCCACTGCAGTTTGTAGTCGACTATCCTATACGCCTTTCCCCCATCCCGATAATTTCTTAGGTAACCCTCGAGCTCAGGGCAGATGAGGCCAAGCTCAGTCTCCTTGCACGGGCATGGCCAAGCCAGTGCTGGTTCTTCGACTTTCTCACGCTGTCGATTCAGCCTCCCATGTTGCTTCCTCTCCATCCCGATCTCTGCTCCCTGCATCTCATGGTGTGGCTGCTGCATGGTTGAACGAAGAAGAGCTGTGCTCAGTGGCTGTCCAACAAGTCCTCACCTGTAGGAAGTCCCTACCAGGATGGCCTACTTAGCAAAGTGGAAGAGGTTTTCAGTGTGGTCTTTGGCCCACGTGATCCAACCAATGCAGACTTCAGTCCAGGACATCTTGGGGTACCTGCTACACCGTGAGAAGTTGGGGCTTGTGCTTAGTTCATTGAGAGTACATCTGGCAGCAGTATCTGCATTTCACCCACATGTCCAGGGAAAAATCAGTCTTCCCCAATGTCATGGTGATGAGATTTCTGAAAGGGCTTCTCCATCTACATCTATATCTTGTGCTATGAGAACCAGTCCTAAACACTGCTCTGATGGTTCTAATGGGTCCCCCATTCGAGCCCCTAGCATCTGGTCTACTGCCCGTTTGATGTCAGAAAACTGAGTTCCTGGTAGCAATTATTATCTGCAACAAGGGTGTAAGAGTTGCAGGCTCTGATGGCAAGATCTCCTTACACACAGTTCTCTGAAGACCAGGTGACTTTGTAACCACACCCTAAATTTTTGATTTAAGTGGTTTCTCAGTTTCATTTGCACCATGCAGTATATTTACCTGAGTTGTTTCCTAAGCTGTATTCATCTCCAGAGGAGCAGCCTCTACGTACCTTGGATGTCAGGTGATGTGTAGCTTCTTATCTGGATAGGACAGAACCATTTCATGCTTCACCTCGCCTGTTCATGTCATATGAAAACCACATGAAGGGCCCAGCCGTCTCTTCACAGGCCATCTCTAGATGGATAACATCCTATGACTGCATATGAAATAGCTTGAAAGCTGCATATGAAAGACTGCATATGAAATAGCTTCGGCTATGTCTCCTCAGTGAATGCGAGCTTCTTCGACAAGAGCTCAAGCAACTTCACTAGTGGTCTTCAGTGACATTTCCATATTGGATATTTGCAAGGCTGCCACATGGTCCTCCATCATACAGTTACAGGCCATTATGCCATTACTGCATCTTCCAGAGTGGATGCAAACTTCAGAAGGGCGCTCCTGTGATCCCTATTTCAATAGACTCCGAGCACCGCTGCTTGGAGGTGACCTAAGTGGAATACACATCTGCATGTACTCGAAGAAGAAGGAATGGTTACTTATTTTAACTGTGATTCTTTGAGATGTAATGCAGACATGTATTCCATGACCCACGCTCTGTCTCCTCTGCATCAGAGTCCACTCTTATAGGTGTTCAGTTCAAATGAGCTAAGGAGGGGGTCAGAGCAGCGCTGCCATATATAGTCAGGGGAGGGGGCTGCAGCCACAAGGTGCAAGCACCACCCCTCTGTGGGTACGTCTAGACAAAATCTCCAGCTCCAGCGTGTTGGGCACGTACATACTTAAATGGAATACACATCTGCAGCATTCCTCAAAGAACCACAGTAACAGTAAGTAACCATTTAATATTTAGCATTGCTCTTAAAGTAATACCAAGTACCCATTGACGCATCTTTTACTGTGTCATGAAAAGTTTGGAGGGAGTCACTTTCTTCAAATTGTTTAATTGAGAGAGAACCAATTAGTCCACCTGCACAATGTTCTGCTACGTTCTCAAGAGGCACCAGATTCTCTTACAGCAAGAACCTGAAGACCAAGGAACTCTTTAGAAGTTGGAGGAGTCTACGTGCTCGTGTTGTCATCTATTAGATTATGCACAGTAGCAGGCCACTTTTAAATGAGTGTTGAATAAATAATACCAGCCGTGAAATAAATAAAGTTACTGAGTTTCTCACTCACTTTCCCCCCTTTTTACACTATTTGTTCGTCTTGTCTCTGTGCTTCTGGTCAGTCAAGAATGTCTTGGTGACATGCTTTCACCAGAGAAATAGCTGAAATTGAAACCTGGGGTATTTTTACTGCATATCTCCTCTTCTGAGCCTGATGATGAAACTTACAGTTAAAGCAGTTGGAAATCAGGGATATGAAGGAATCTGCCTGTGTTGTGTAATGAGCTTCTTCTGGCAGAATTTGCTCTTTTCTGCAGAAATTAAGCCTTTCTCTGGAAATCAGAGTCATTTCTGGTAGCCATCACAACATAACGCATCCTGTCTTGAGTTTACATCCAGACCGATTTAGGAACTTGTGCCTGAGGTTCTGAACACAGAAGACTAATTGCCAACACTTAAATATTAAGAAAGTTAACTACATTTCCCCTGGCCAGCCTGTCAGTAGGCCCATCAAACAGACTTCCCCAGCACAGCTGGAATTTTCTGATGTTCTGTTTGTTTTAACAGATGTGCCACCGAGAGACCACTATTAAAACTCAATATCACCAGTTAGAGCAGTTTACTAGAACCTGCAAACAAGTGGATCCAGAAGTATTTTGACTTGGAGCAAACAGCCCCCCCAAAAACTGACCACTTCCATTCAATGCACTATAATAAAACGTGTTTAAATGGACGTTTAAACCTTACTTATCTAGATTAAAACAAATACCCTAAATGCATCTGTAGTTCAGTCAGTCTGTGTCAAATTAATGACTCTACAAATAATTGAATTTGAATTTTCTGAAGCAAAACAGAGCAATCTTTTCAAATACATTTCACCCATAGAAAACAGAGAAGTCCTCAGTTTCCCTCCTCTCCCCCACACACTTCAAATTTCCCCTATTTACAACCAAAATGAACTGACGAGAGAGGCTCATTGACAGACGCCTAAAAATTAATTAGATGGTACCTTGAAAGGACACTGAAAAAATGTTGAAATGTATTTGAGTAGTAGCCTGAAACTCAGATCCTTCGATAACAATAATTGCATTTAAATTATATTCAGAATTAAACACTCTTCCAGAAAAGTCTCAGAAGTCCTAAAACTTCTTTTTTTAACTTCTCAAGCAAGAGCATCTGCATTGCTATTTAAACTCAAAGCCAGGTAAATACACACCCAGCTTTGAAATCTCTCAGATGTTGCTAAAACTCTCCCAAAATAATCCCAAATCACAGGAGTTTGCATTGTTCTTCTTTTCCCTAGTATTGTAAATGTTAGTTGCCAAAAAAAATTGAACAGGGTTATGTTAATATATCAGTCAGGGAAAATGTAAATACATATATAGCCAGAGAGAAAAACCTCAAACGGTTCTAAGAGAGAGATTCTCGGGAATCTGATTAATCTGTTTGTCACATAGGCATATTTATAGCATAATTTCTGTTGTCTGTTTTTTCTGGAAGGTTGAAAGACGTGCACTTTATAGCCCACCTGCTAGGCTCCTCTCTGTTGTGATGCTCTCATTATTAATCATAGATTGATTGGGTATGACTACACTGCAAAGAAAGACCCACAGCACAGAGTGTCAGAACCTGGGTTAAAATAAAAGGAGGACTTGTGGCACCTTAGAGACTAACAAATTTATTTGAGCATAAGCTTTCGTGAGCTACAGCTCACTTCATCGGATGCATTCTGATGTAGCTCACGAAAGCTTATGCTCAAATAAATTTGTTAGTCTCTGAGGTGCCACAAGTCCTCCTTTTCTTTTTGCGGATACAGACTAACACGGCTGCTACTCTAGAACCTGGGTTATTTGTCTCCGGCTGACAGGCTAAGAATAGCATTGTAGATATTCAGGCTTGGGCTGGAGCCCAAGCTCTGAAACTCGGCAAGGGGGAAGGCCTCAGAGCCTGGGCTCCAACCCAAGTTGAAATGTCTACACTGCTGTTTTTAGCCCTGCAGCTAAAACCCCACTAATCCAGGTGAATTGACCTGGGCTCAAAGATTTGGTACTGTTCTTTGCAGTGTAGACATACTCTTTGAGTCCAAGAGAGTAGTAGGATGCAAAAAGGAGTAGACGTTTATATGGAAGATGAGCCATCCAGTTACATTAGATAGGATAACAACTATAAGGGATGTAAATGCTCATGCTTTGGTGCATAAGCTGACCACTTTCCTAAGGGAAGTAAGAAGAAACTTCCCCCATGGCCAAGGTGTTGCATAATTGCATTATGGGGATTTTATTTCACCTTTTTCAGAAACATCTGGTGCAGGCCACCAGAGAGGGTGCAGGACTAGGGGGAGTATGGGTCTGATCCATTGTGGCAAGTTCTGTGGTCCTAAGTGTAGCTGTCTGAAAATTCCTGCTCCATCTAAAACTTTACCACTGCATCTTTTATGCAAGACAGATAATAGTCTGTGCAGAAATGAAGACAAATGGTAGCAACAGAATATATGTAGCCTCATACTACCTGTGTTTTCTGTCCTGCATGTAACTATGCCCTTGATGCCAGGAAAAATAATTTTAGAGTGAAAAACTTAACAATTTTTTAAAAATTAGAAATCAAATCCGTGCAACATTTTTTCCTAAGCGATTAGATATGGATCGTGTGATCCCATCCTGCTTGAGGTGTTGTGTCTTTCCTTTTTCTGAGAAGGTAAAAGAAAGATCAGGCTATGATTCAGGTACTAGCAGCCAGTCATGAAATTGTTCTGGAAGCAAGCAGTACACACCATGATTAACTAATTAGCTTCACTGGGGATTCTGCTGCATCCCAGAACGTGAGGGGGGGAATAACCTGTTTAATTTTATTTTTTTTCAGTTCTCTCAGGCCAGACACACCACAGCCCTTTGAAACGATCTGTGTCCCTTACCCCACCCATGAATGTGCCAAACCAGCCTCTAGGACATGGATGGATGTCTCATGAGGATTTACGAGCTAGAGGACCCCAGTGCATCCCCTCCGATCACGCCCCCCTGTCTCCACAGAGCAGTGTAGCCTCTTCGGGAAGTGGTGGGAGTGAACATTTAGAAGATCAGCCTTCTGCTCGTAACACATTCCAGGAAGAAGGGAGTGGTATGAAAGGTGAGTGAAAATGAGACACCCTGCTGCCCCCGCCCCCCAGAAACAGGCTCTGCTCCAATTATATATGGTTCACAATTTGAAAAGAAAAGATGGCAAGACAGGGATAGATAGAAGGAAAAGATATTCCCCTAACTTTCTGTAAGATGACAGCTTTTCTTCATTTTCATTGAGAATTCAGCCAGTGTATATTTAAGATACATTTATGTGCTCTTTGTACTAGTGAATATTAATGTTTTAATACCAGTATCTTTGCACAAAGCTTAATTTGAGTGAAGAAATAAACATTGCCTTGCAAAAGATTATTTTCATTTCAGCATTAGTTTCAGGCTAAGCAAATGAGTGCTACCCAGTACCATAGGGTTAGTGGAGCAAGTGGGCATTTCTCTACACAAAGTATGTTCTTCGATCTGTGCCGCCTTCATGGTGTATTACAAGATGCTCTGATGTGTCAATATGCCATCTGACCACAATTCACTTCACGTCATCAGCTATTTGAAAAGCTAGGTTGTATCTCTATAATGTGCAGCCTTAAGTTCAGAATTGATCCTCTTGGGCAGGGTGGAGGGTTGTATTGTTTTGTTTTTTATTATTGTCTAAAGTAGCATAGTATAAGCTTAGCATGCCATGTGTGATTTACCATTGTGGAGTTTGGTGGAACAAGAATACCACCAGGTATTTGGAAAAGTTGTAGTTGAGAGAGAATATTTATTTGAATTGAATTTCTTCTGTGCGGTTTGGTTGAATTTTCCACTACGCCTGCATTTTTAACTGCTTTTTAGCAATAAAACTAACTATCCTTTGAGAAAGGATGCAGAATTCTAAGTAACCCATTAAGGCCCCTACCCAGCAATCAGATCTTCAGGGTGGGCCTAACTGCGGGATCTGGGCCTCAAATGTCAAGGGTTTTTTTTTTTAATTATTATTATATAGAATGTATTTTAAAATGATACTGTGTTTGAGAATGGCAATACTGTACTGAGGTTGACCGAATGCTGCAAACCAGATGCTTGGAAATGTCTCATGGACTCAGCAAAGATATCACCTACTGGCCCCATTTCAGTTTCACATTAGTTCTGACATGCACCTTTCTCTGTCACTGGCCTCCACACACTAGTGTTGCTTTGGATTAGTGAGTTCCATTCCCTGTGCTGTGAACAGGGGCAAGTCACTTCCTGCCTCTGTTTCTCCTCCACCCTTTATCTGTCTTGTCTATTTACGTTATAAGCTTTTTGAGGCAGGGACCGTGTGTTAGGGCTTCTTTGCACAGGGAGATTTACTGGTATAATTACACCAGTGCAACTCCCCATGTGGACACTCATATTCTGGAATAAGAATTACCCGTATGGCTATGTCAGTAAATTTCCCCATGTAGACAAGCCCGGTGCAATGCACACAGCGTCCAGCAAAATGGGATCCTAATCTCAGTTAGGACTACCAGTTCTTGTAATATAAACACTAAGTAATAATCAAATACAGCATGTACTAAAGAGCCTAGAGAGATCAGTGCGGAGCAGCTAATCAGAATCAGCAGAGGAGTGTCCCTTCACTAATTCCTCTAGGAGCTGTGCTGCCATTAGCCAAGGACACTTGAGGAAAACACAGTGGTGTAGTACTTTTCATTTGTCCGTATTGAATTTCATCCTGTTTATTTCAGACCATTTCCTTCAGTTTGTCGAGATCATTTTGAATTCTAAACCTGTCCTCCAAAGCGCTTGCAACCCCTTACAGCTTGGTATCATTTGCAAACTTTATAAGTGTGCTCTCTATGCCATTATCCAAATAATTTATGAAGATATTGAATAGAACCAGACCCATGACAGAGCCTGGTGGGACCCCACTCGTTATACCCTTCCAACTTGAGTGTGAACCATTGATAACTCTCTGAGTATGGTTTTCCAACCAGTTGTGCAACCACTTTATAGTAGGTTTGTGTAGGCTATATTTCCCTAGTTTGTTTATGAGACAGTCATGTGAGACAGTATCAAGAGTCTTACTTAAGTCAAGATAGCTCACATCTACTGCTTCCGTCCTATCCACAAGGCTTGTTACCCTGTCAAAAAGGGATATTAGATTGGTTTGACATGATTTGTTCTTGATAAATCCATGTTGACTTTTCCTTCTTACCTTATTATCTTCGGGTGTTTACAAATCAGTTGTTTGATTATTTGCTCCATAATATTTCCAGGTACCAAAGTTAAGTTACTGGTCTACAATTCCCTGGGTTGTTCTTATTCACCCTTTTATAGATAGGTACTATATTTGCCCTTTTCCTGGCCTCTGGGATCTCTCCCATCCTCCTCTCAAAGATAATCACTGATAGCTCAGAGATCTCTTCTGCCAGTTCCTTAAGTATTCTAGGATGTATTGTGTCAGCCCCTGCCAACTTGAAGACATCTAACTTGTCTAAATAATTCTTAACTTGTTCTTTTCCTATTTTAGTTATTTATATATGTATGTAGTATAAAGACAAAGGGGCAGAAATTGCTTAATCTTTCTCCACCCATCATCATCATCATTGTTTTGCACCAACAATGTGCACAGCATTGTCTGGTACACAAAAATAAAGAAATTCCCTGCTCCAAAGAGAAACAGGCTTAGGGAAAGGAAACTCATTTCCCCTCTCCTTTTTTCAGAGCAAACATTATTTACGAGACTGTTTGTCAGCAAGTACAACCACTGGATTCCGCACTGACCAAGAATAAATATGTGCACTTTCAACTCCTTGCTTCTTTGCCTAGTTCTTCCAAGGTCCTCTCCTAGAACGGTCTATGAGCAAAGTTGTTCTTGCATTCAGCCAGGATGTTCAGATTCCTTTGTTTCATGGCGATTGCTCAACAGAGTAAATGTACCCGTTAGCTCTTTCCTTTCTTCAGCATGTTGCCTCCCAGCTTCCTCATCTACAACAGCAGGGAGATGGTGTTTTAAACATAGGCTTCTGGTTCTGCTATGCTCTTGAGTTGTTATGTGACACTAGAGCACATCATCAGGCTGCAGCGAAACATATACCAATGAAAAGAATAAGATGGAGGACAGGCAAGCAGGACCGGAAGCTCTGTGTCTCGATATTTTATCCAGAATCTCACCAACCGTACAGTGGGAGCTGCCAAAAATACTGCAATGGTTTGAGAGCTGCTTTTCAAAAGTTTTGTAACTTTCTGGACTTCCAGATCTACCTGTCCTGATGTTGGGGGTTCCATCTTTCATCATGACAGATTTCAGAGTAGAAGTGAGCTGTAGCTCACGAAAGCTTATGCTCAAATCAGTTTGTTAGTCCCTAAGGTGCCACAAGTCCTCCTTATCTTTCATCATGTTAGTGCCAGGCAGTGGCTACAGTGGTTGTCACAAGGAACTGGATATTTTGCATTATCTCCCAAGTTCCGTAGTCTCTGAGTTTTGTGTGCAGGTCGTCTCAGTGCAGGAGGGTATGATTGCCAGTTCTCCTGTGCACTCTAGACATGTTCTGAAATGGACATCAAAAAGAGAAGTCAAAATTCTGAGTGACAATGCTAGCATTTTGGTCATATTTTTGGTGGAACTAAATATTGGGCTGGATTCTCAGCTGATGCAAACCAGTGTTCTCCATAGCCCATTGTCCTCTCATCTAAACTATCAGATTATGCACTGCTACAATGTGTAGCTGGGCTGGCAGCATGAAGTCTACACCCTAAGAATGAGAAAGATTAAGTGGATTAGCATCAGCAACATACAACGAGATGCATTATTCATTCAGAAATGAAACTTGTGAATTTTCTATGTCGAGCGTTCCATTTCCAGCCCAATCCTGGAACCCAAACTCACGTGAGCGAGCTTTGTTCACATAAGTAGCAGTGAAGCTGGTGGAATTGTCCATGTGAGTAAGGGTTGCTTGCGTGCATACAGTGTCAGGAGTGGATCCCAGCACATTGCAGAGATGTCCATTTCGTATTCAAGTATGATAAAAATGATGCATAGTGAGTGGCTTTGAAATTGTGAAAAGACAGAGTTCTAAGATGCAGCTGCAAACCGTTGATTCAGCTGCAGCAGAAGTGCAGGTGAGAGTCACTGATTTAGCCCCATAATTTAATATCTTCCACCCAGTTCCCTTACCTTTGCAGAAGACATTGCCTTGCAGCTAAAGGAAGGCGTGGCCTCTTCCGTAACTACATGCTGTGGGCCAAACTTTGCTTTTAGATATCTTGGTGCAAATCCAGGGTCTCTCCTGAATTACTTTAGTTTATATCATAGCATTATCTCACCTTTGCTGTAGCGGTCAGTGGAGTTTATACTGATGTATCTGAGGGTAGGTCTACCCTTACAATCTCTGCCAGCATATTTATGGGTTTGTCTACATTGCAATTAAACACCTGTGGCTGACTTGGGCTCACGGGTCTCAAGCTGCAGGGCTGAACGATAGTGGTGTAGATATTCAGGCTCAGACTGGAGTACAGGCTCTGGGACCCTCCTGAGCATCTACACTACAATTAAACAGCCTCATAGCCCATGATTAATGGCATGGGTGTTTAATGGCAATGTAGACGTACCCTATCTGTCTATTTTAGGGTTTTATACTGATGCCCATTTGAGTACCTTCTACATAAAATCAATAGCAAAAGTGAAGCCTCTCGTGGATTTTATGGAGTCTCTGGCACTTCTCCCTTTACAGGCTCTAAACTCTGCTTGGGGTTGGATTTGGGGGGCAGTTGAAGGGAGAGGCTGGCAAGGGTTTGAGAATAGTTGTGAGGTGTTCATAGCGTGGTTCGCTAGGTCTGTTAGGGGTGTGATTATTTTGGTGGCATAACTATGGTGGCCAAACCCCTAGTGTAGATGCAGCTCTCCTGGCATAAGAGAACTTACGACTAGACTTGGGTACGCTCACCAAACCAGAATAAACTCTGCTGTCAGAAGCACTTTTTTGCCAGTGTAAGTGCACCTACATTAGAAAGGTTTTCCGGTATGATTATACCGGTATAGCTATATAGCATATTGCCAGTATAGTACACCCACAGTGTGAAAACAAGGCCTGAGAGCAGAATTTGGCCCGTTAGCTCCAGACTTCTGTTCGAAATGTAGATGACGAGTTTTCTGAATAACTGATTAGAAACACCTGGCATGAAAAAACACTCTGTTAACGCTGGGCGCAGTGTTTCAGAACTATCACACGGTGACTGAGTAATGAACTATTAGTAACGGGTGAGTCAAGAGTAACCCTGCATGTGTGCAGAATAGCTCAGCACTCGGCCGTGCGGCAGATCATTAGGGAGTAATAACTGTATCCTGCATGGTGATTTTCCAGGTACTGCCATTAAATGGTCTAAAAGAGCTCAACACCTTGTAATTTCCCCCCCTTTGCACCCTATTTTCCTTTCATGGGGCTAGAGTCTATCTAGCCCTTTTGCCAGTGCACAGTCAGGAGGGGGAGTAAGGAGCTTTCCTCTGCCACCGGCCCAGCTCATAGAATTACGGACTCTGCACTGAGGGGAGCTTAAGGATTCCCCTGCCTAGTTCAAGAAAGCAGAGTGGAAGGCGTAATCATACCACCTAAGGTATCATCATACCGCCACCACTATGTGCCCCCCATTGGAGCTGGCTGGCCAGGTGCAGGGTGGGGGCGTATGCTGAGTCTGCGACAGGGATGTCACGGTTTGCGCACACTCTACGCGCACAGGGGCGCTGAAGACCTCTGGTGCTCCCCTTGGGGTCGTGCGGCTCTGCACTGCAGCCCCTTACGATGGGCTCAGTGCTGTGAGCACCGTCTGGCCCTTCCTGCTCCAGTTTCCTCAAGGCTACACATCGGACTTCCTGTGGAAGCATCACCAGTGAGAAGGGCCCCATCACAGGCAGAGGTGGGCCCCAGCTGGGTGAGCTGAAGTTCTGCCGACCATGAGGGTGGTTCGGACCTGAGGTTCAGTGCCATCTTTTATGGAGAATAATCGCGTACATCGAGCTGGCACCCTCGTCCTGACTCGTCCCAACGTGCTTTACTGGCAGCGTATGCATATGCTGAGGACAGATGCCCACTGGGGACATGGGGACAGATGTGACTCCTCCATCTAAAACAGGTGCTCATGCTGGGTTGGGTTACATCCATTTACACTAGAAACCAGAGGCTTGCTGTTGCTGTACTCTTCAGCTTGCCGTTGGTGTAAGGGGTCTAACTGGAGCGTTTGTAAAACAGTTGCATGTCAGGGGTTTTGGGAATAGTGCTTACTTTAGACCTTCCAGGCTTGGTGTGTACCTGGCTCCCATGTTTGCTTTGCAATTATCATTTTCTTCCTTCCCTCTCAAAATCTAACATTTAAGTCATTTAATTTAAATGACCTGGGATGGTGACTGAGGCCAAGGAACTTGAGCTAAATACTGCTGACTGGGCTACTTGGCATTTCCTCTGTTTACTTTCGAATTGAGTTTGGGGTGAGACGTTCGGCAAACAGCTCCTCTGTGTGCAAGAGCCAAGGTCGAGCAGGAAGATGCTGGGACGCTCTCACTAAGACGTACTAACGCGCAGAACACAGGGTAAACGTCTCCACGTACCCAGACCTGGAGAAATAGCTGCACTGGTATGACTTGCTGAAGAAGGTGCTGTGAGATGGTTGTTCCAATGGTGGCAGGGGGCGGGTTAGACATATTGGGCTAAACTGTCCAGTGAAGGAGCTTAGGTTGCTCTTCTGTCCATTGTGCACCTAAATACCATATTTGTATGGGCCTTGTCATGTCTTTATGCACAAAGTTATCCAGGGTGTGGGCCTCATTTAGGTAACTGCATTTGACGCTTCACCCCACTGACTCTTTCTGGACTGTTAGGTTAACTGAGCGTCTCAGAACCATTTTGGTAGGAAACATACTTCAAGGCTTTCCAACCAAGTGACAGCTGGCACTAGGTAACTTTCAGCCCTGGGAATCACGACTCAGAGTCTGAGATTGTGGGAACATGCCCTTCTGACGCTGATGGAACTGGTTAAAGTTGAACTGTCTGCAGCTGCAACATGCCTTTGTAATTTACAACCCCCTGAGAAATATTTCCTGAAGGGCCTAGTGCACTCTAGCGAATAGCCCAAGCAACCAGGGTAAGGAGGAGTGCTTCCCAACATGCTGCAGTCACTGCACAGCTGTTACTGAAGCCTCAGGGCAGTGGGAGTCTCACCCCCTTTCCTTTGCCAAGGGGGAAACAGGCTGATGTCCCCACTCGGTTGCAGACCCACCAGTCCTGACCCTAATCCTCTCCCAGCCCATCACCAAGCTCTCTGTATGTGGCATCACAGAAGGCACGCCCATAGAATGGGTCTCTGCAGCACAGAGAGTTCTCCCATCCGGAGCAGGCTACCACCGTCCTGCCCCAGCAGCCGAACCCGTCCCGAGTAGTTCCAGCAAGGAGAGGGCTTGCCCCGACCAGCATAGAAGACTTGACGGTCTAGTGACACTGCAGCAATCAGAATGCCCTCTCTGCTCCAGTTCAGCCCAATGGGAGTTTTGCCATTGGTTTCAGTAAGCGAAGGATCAAAGCAGACATCCATCCGGCTTCCAGGCTGCAGTGAGCTGAGCGTGTGCTGGGTTCTTTGTAGGGGGAGCGCTTAGTGTCTCAATTCAGGAATATACTGAACACCTCTGCAGAGGGAGATTTGTCCAGACTTCCCTTCTGAAAGGAAGGTCATAGTGACATGGAGCCATTTGGATATGTGTCAGGGGTGGGGAATCTTGGAAGATGAGCTCACCCTGACCCTTGACAGGAATAGACTGCAAACAAGCCCCAAAGGTCTAAGTAGCCTCCTCACCCAGTGGCTTTTTACCTACCATTTCTATATGCATTTATTGCTTGATCTGGGAGCTAGTCAGTCGCCCATAATAACCATGCCATTTCTACGTGACTGGAAAAAAAATACAGCAAAATAAGAAATCACCACAACTTTTTATGTTGTCAGAAATTCTGTAAAGAGGGTGTGTGTTGGAAATGTCCATAGTCTAAATGGAAACGTGATGCTAAAACAAAAATTCAGGTAGATTCAGGTTCTGATATTAGGCCCCAATTAAGCAACGCATTTACATGTATGCGTAGCCATAAGCACGTGCTTAAATTCATCCCTGCTTAGCAAAGTACTTAGGTGTATACCTGACAACAGCATGTGCTTAAGTGCTTTGCTGAACCAGGGCTGTAGGATATTGTACAGCAGAATAGAACTGGGAAGAAAGCAAGTTTCAGGTAATATGATGGAGTTTGGATTTTATACTAAGCTACACTTCTGAATTTTGAATTTTTCCCCCTTTTCATCAATCGGTGTGTGTGTGTGAGCGTGAGTGGTGGTGAAAATAGTGTTTTGCTCATTTTCATTAAAACCCACTCACTAATTTCTCAGAGTCCAGAAAATTTGGAAACGAAGGTCTTCCCTTTCCTGGGGGGCATTTGCACTATGGTAGCTACTCTGATGTAACTGCACCGCACAAGCCCCATGGAGAGGCACCCTGCACTCACATTAAGTAGGGTTTCCATCCAGGCACTGATCTCTCATTGCGCAACAGTGGAGTTTTATGAGTTATTAGGTCTCATTTAGGGCTTGGACAGCTATTTAAATATGTAGATAATGCCCATCCCCAGTGACCAAAGGGGTCTGGTCCGCTGAAGTTAATGGAAGCCTGTCCATTGAGTTCAGGGAGTATCGGATCAAGCTCCAATCGACCTCCTGACTCTAAGGGCCGGCCTGACAGGTGGGTGACCACCCGAGAGGGTGCTGTGGCGAAGCAGGACTGGGGACTGGTGAGTCTGGGGGACAGGGCTGGGGCATGGAGAGTCTGGGGGCAGGGCTGTGCAATGGGCCCAATTCCTCGAGCAGGAGAGAGAAGCAAAGAAACTGGAGTTGGGGGGTGAGGAAGAAGAGCGGAGAAGGGCCACCCTGTGCCATGCAGGCGAGGGAAGGAGCAGAGGAAGAGGAAGGAAGCGTGGGCTGGGGGCAGACCCGCTGCATCTTTACACAGTGAGCCCAGAAGAGGCCCAAGGTGGCAGCAGCAGTAAGATAAAGGGAGCGTGAGAGTCGCGGGCAGCAGCGGTGCAGAGCAGTGCCCAGCGGATGGGCGCATGCGGCCATGGAGCTCAGTTCCCCCGGGGTACCGCCCTTTGCTTTCCCGCGGGGCTGGCTCTCTGCTTTTGCCAGCGCCATCAGAGTCTGGGCCCCCCCAGCCTCCAGGGTGTAGGGAAGGGGACTGTGGCCCCACAAAGCTCTGCAGTGGGATGTGCTGCACTGCGGGAGCCCCTTCCCCACTCAGTGTGTCTATGGGGCCATTATGGGGTTGGGGTATCATGCTATCAGTGCTCTCCATCTCCACACAGCTCTTCAGCCAGGGTCAAGCTGTGATGGGGGCATGGAGGGGATCAAGTTGGCTGCCCAGGCCTGGCGGGCACTGGGGCGTTGAGGGCAGCATTAAGGGCAGGAGCCAAAATACAAGTTCGTCCAGGGCACCATTCTCCCTAAGGCCGGCCCTGAGTCTAAGTAGTTATTTGCCAGGTTTGCAACTCTGTAAGACCTGACTCTTGATCAAAAGGCCACGCCATCTCCTCTGTCTTGTCTCAGTGCTGTGAATACATTTCTGTGTAAGATGAAACACTAGTATTTAAAAACAATAGTGTGAACAGGGAATTAAGAAGAATCTTCAAAAGACAGTAAACTACTTCACCGTGGCTCATAAAGGGCAATCAGATCTAATAGGAAATGCCCCACATCAAGGGACTGATCCTGCCAATGAATATGCATCTGAAACACCATTGAAATCAGTGGGAACTTGGGACGTATATCCTTAGGCACGTTCCAGCCTTCGTTGCTAACATCAAAGTGCAATAAAAGTTTTGGAGCTATCAGTAAGCCAGTACTGTGGAAAACAAAAGGAATCCGTTGCCTAATAAACTCCTCATGTTGTTGTTGATTTTATGTTATGTTGTTAAATAGTGTCATCAAATAACAGGGCGTTTTGTCGACTTGCCTTTGTGCTGCAGATGTTCCTGCCTGGCTGAAGAGTCTCCGTCTGCACAAGTATGCAGCTCTTTTCTCCCAGATGACATATGAAGAAATGATGGCACTTACTGAATGCCAGCTCGAGGCACAAGTATGTCTCAAATTAGCTATAAAACAGTTAGTCACATATTTTTTCTAGTGTTGTCACGATTAAAAACGCTCTGTTTGTTCAGTTTGTTGATAGGTTTCCCTGAAAACTTTGCATCATTTGTGAACATTGCAAAAAAATGCCAAAAACTGGGGGGGGGGGCAAACGACACCTTGTATCCAAAAATGACTTGGCCAAAAGCTTGTCAGTGAAGTCATGGGGTGAAATCCTCATCCCATCAAAGTCAATGGGAGATGTGCACTGGCTTTCACCACTGAACTTTAAGGAGGACCCTTTCAGAGGCACAAATGGCATTCAGACATCCAACACCCATTGAAAATCAACGGGAATTTGGTGACTGACTTATTTGTTCCTTTTAAAATCTCCTTAATAGATTGCTTTCCATGTTATCCCTGGGATAAATAGATCTGATTAGCATCTTTATAAATCAAATGCTGCTGCCGTGTTGCAAATAGATTTGTTTTTCCTCTGAGCTATGATTCCAAAAGTTTGATGGAATGAATGATCTGGTAACACTTTCATTGCCGGAGAAGGATACTCTAGTCTTTTTGGGTTCAAGGCCTATATAGGTGCTCAGCTGATTTTTGACAGGGTCTTTTTTTTAACTTCCAATTTCTTCAGCCCCTTCTAAACTTTCCAGAGCCTTCACTAAGGCTGTGTCTACACTTACAAGCTGTGCCGGTGTAAGAGCGCTTGTTTAGCCGCGTTATGCTGATGGGAGAGAGTTCTCCCATCGACAGAATAAAACGAGCTCAACGAGCTGTGGTAGCTATGTCAGCAGAGAGCGTCTCCTGCTGACGCAGCGTTCTGCACACAAGTGCTTATGCCTGCAAAATTTATGTTGCTCAGGGGGGTGGATTTTTTTCACACTCCTGAGTGACAAGTTTTGCCGACATAAGTGCTAGTGTAGACATGGCCTAAACACTGACTTGCACTGGAGGAAGGAAACTGGCAATGTCCCAGCCAAGCTTTCCTTAAAATGAAAGGGGCCCCGCAGCTTTCTAAGGGCATGTCAATGGAGTTAATCCACCCCTCCGAGAGGCGGCAACTAGGCCAATGGAGGAATTCTTCCGCTGTCCTAGGTATGTCTACACTGGACTTAGGGCTGCCCAACTATAGTGCTCGGGCCATGAAATTTTTTTAAGTGTAGACTAATTTTGAAGTGTAGACCAGGCCTAAGCTTCTCACACCTCTCTTAGAGCCAGGGGGCCTGATTCACCACACTCTTACTCCAGTTTTATGTCAGGGTACAAGTGGAGATACACCAATGTGGAGCTGGGATAACACTGTTGAGTTACCCCAGCATAAACTGGACTACCACGGTAGTGAATCAGGCTGGGTGCCGCTATTTCGGTTCCTAACTCTGAGGGTTGTTTTTTTTTTTTTGTTTTTTTTTTGAGGATTGCTTTTCTCAGCATTGCCACGCCTTGTGCAAAATAGTTTAAAACTGTAGTGAGATCTCTACATTTAATGACACAAGTGGTCCCATTGGAATCAGTGGGCCTTCTCTTCGTGTCAGTGTACAGTACATTCTACTCTGCCAGAGTAAGGCTCGCCGAGTCAGCTCCCTAGAGAACTGTGAACAACTGCAAACAAACTGTGATCAAAGGCAGCAGGTGGCAGAGGGCAATTTTTTCAGTTTCTGCCAAGTGTTTGTTTGATTTGAATCACAGAAAACTGTGTTCTGGCACCGAGAGCTGTAGTTCTGCTCCCAGACCTGACATTGGATTTAAAAACATCTTTCTTAAGTCTCTGAGAAGACCTTTCGTCCCTTGTGAGCACTTATAAATATTGCCACTCCAAAGGAGGGTGCACAAGCCAGTGAGAAATCTATAACTTCAATGGGTTTCTAACCTGTTTCCTTAGACCCTGTGCCTCTCTGATTATCCCTGAATTCAGAGGTTTCTTGAATTAACAGCAGCCCTTTTCACTTACGAAAGAAAGGATTTTTGTGCATCCTGCTGGCTGGTGGAGATGTGAGTGTCACATTGTACTGTATCTTCACAGAATGTTACCAAAGGTGCAAGGCACAAAATAGTCATCAGTATCCAAAAGCTGAAAGAGAGGCAGAATCTTCTCAAGTCTTTAGAAAGGGTAAGTTATTTCTGCTTCTTTTTCAATTAAAATAATAGCCAGGAATTAATTCTCAGATAAAGTCCTTTTTGGTTATTGCTGGGTATTTCCCCCAGAGTGCATCTTTTTCATTGAGCATTTTCTTCGTTGGGTTTGCCACATTCGGGTAATTGTATCACAAACGCACTGCATTTTATCAGCAGGCTGCCCCACTGGCTTTTGTACCGAGGCGTAAGCTGCCTCCTGGTTCTCCCCCAGCTCCGGGAGGTTGTAACCTGCACCAGTCCTGTACCTAGCACAGCGTGCGTGCCCTGGCACTGCCTGGCCAGTTTGAGTAGTAGCCAGTGCTCCGCCCGTTCCTTGAGCCTGCCTGCCCACTCTCGGTGGGTACGTCCACACAGCAGCGGGGAAGATGGTTCCTAACTTGGGTGGACGTACCCGTCCTAGTGCTGCTTGAAAACAGTCGTGTGGCCAAGGCGGTGGCTCAGGCAAGCGACCCAAGTACCAACCCCCAAGTTATACACTCGGACAGCTAGCCTGAGCCACAGCCACACTGTCATTTGTAGTGTGCTGCGTCGAGCAGAGCTCGCGTGCGTATGTCTGCCCGAGCTGGGACACCCCCTTCCCGCTCCTGGGTAGACGCACCCTGTGTGAGACAGGGAGTGCCACTCCACGTCCCCAGTGTCACCGGTACTTGCGCCCCTGACCCTGTGGGACACGTGGAGGGGAAACCACATGGTCGCCTGCAGGTCCCGCTGCTGCTCTGTTCCCTCGCACACACCGTAGAGGAGAGAGCCCCCGTGAGCAGCGCTTTGGCATGCACGGGATACAAACCCGCCCGGGTGGGATCCCACAGCCCTGCCCTCCCCCTCTTTCTCAGCAGAACTGGTGTGGTTCCGGGCTGTCTGCAGTCCCTCACTGCAGGGGAGGAGCACGACTTGCCTATCCCAGTGCGCTTTCTAGGCTGGCTGGCTGACGACTCTGGAAAGCAGCATTGCATCCGTTCACATTCAGCAGGTTCTCGAGGCAGCCAGAGAGGTCAAACGTCTTTTTGTTCTTTGTGATGAAAGTTTAAATTCTGCTGAAACTGGTGGAGCCATCAGAAAAGAACCAGCAATAGCATACCTACCAGTATCAACTCAGTCCAACACCTCGCTGTTTGTTGTTCCTCTGTTGTGTTATATTGCATCAATCATTCTATGCACAGCTTCTGACTGGGAGCCATTCAATAATTATGCTGCGCATTGCGATTTATTGGTGTTTTGGTTAGCTCACCACTTTATTTTGCATGTTTAAACTATGGGATTTTATTTATGGAACTGTAGGAGTTAGTAAAGCTGTATTTCCCTCTGTACATTAATAACAATCATTACATCCATGGATTGAGTTTGCTTTTCGGATGTGTTTTCTAGGCAATTTCACAGCCTTTCTTCCCCCTCCTCTTCATGAAGTTTGAAATACAGTATTGATTGACTGTTGTTACTACAGGAACGTAACCCAAGTTTGGCTGACACAATGAGCTACACAGTCTATCCAATAAGATGGGATAAATATTAGTGTTTGCTCTTGACTGCTAGCGATATAGTGGGATTTGCCTGGACTCTGGGGCTGTGGTTCTGTGGATGGTTTGAGTGGGGCCCATGAGTAAAAGCTGGCTGTGGGCTGTATTACTTAGGAGCATGTGTCTCTGTTTTTCTAGTTTTCCTTCCTTTATTTTAACTAACCAGGAGCATGTGTGTGACTTGATCTTCTGGGCAAGCCCCTCCTGCGAACGTTTCTTTCTTCCCATAAAGGAGCTGCACCCGGTTAACACAATGGGTCCCCGCCTAGCTGCACACCGACTCCATGTAATTCAGAGCGATGGAGCCGGGAGTGCAGGTGGTGAAGAGTGATGGGGAAAATAAACAATCACCCCACAGGTCAGGCTGGCTTGTGACACCGCATGTGCTTTCTCTTAATGTATCTTTCATATGTTCATCCATCGCGCTTTCCCCAGGAGCTTGTCTGCTCTGGTTTTGTGTCGGAAGTGATGCCTCAAGAGTAGTTTGAGTGAGACCCAGTAGCCTGAGAAACGGGAGACGAGTCTGGCCCATATTAAGAACAAGATGCAGTCCTTCCCGCCTTCCTCACTGGCATTTCCCGGCGGGAGGGAGGGAGAATTAAACCCGAACTGCGGAAGGAGAACGGCTGTGACGCACACAAATATGCAGTCTGCCGGGATTAAGAAGCCAACATTTTTCATTCTGAACCACTGGAAGGAATACAAACGTTTGGAGGGTTTTAAGATCACGTTTGAAATATGGGGTGAAATTCTAGCCCCACTGGCAAAATTCCCATTCACTTTAGCATGGCCAGGATTTCACCCATGGAGGATTCCAGTGAAATATCTCCCTCTCCAATCACTCCTCATTCACAGAAATGACCCAAAGACCAGCTGTGTCTTCAAAGCCCTGTGATTCTGTAGGCGGGTTCCAGACTACAGTAATAAACTGCCCCGGCCACTTCAAAGCTGAGAAACCATATGTGGTGGTGGTAGTATTCTTACCATGACTCCCAGGAGCCCTAGTAATGGACCAGGACCCCATTGTGCTAGGTGCTGTACAAACACAGAACAAAAAGGCAGTCCCTGCCCCACGGAGCTTACAGTCTACGTGTAAGATGAGGGACACCTAGTGATAGAAACAGACGGGGAGGACAAGGAGACAATATGGGTCAGCATCACAAGAAGTGATCACAGGGCACCAGCAGCCTAACCACTGTCAAGCAAGCAGGGGTTTGAAGGAGAATGAAGAAGTGACTTTGTGGATGTTTACAGGGAGCTCCTGCCAAGGGGTGGGGCAGCATGGGAGAAAACAGGAGGGCGCTTGCTTGAAAATGTAACAAGTGGGTGATGGAGGCTGGCATCATGGGAATGCAGGAATCAGCCTTTCAACAGTGAATGAGAGACCAGATCAGCTGGGGTTAGGCCATGCATGGCCTTGCAAGTGAGGACAAGTAGTTTATGTTTGATGTGATAGAGAAGGGGGAGCCAGTGGAGGGGCGACATGGTCAAAACAACTGGGTAGGAAAATGATCTTAGCAGCATTTTGAATGGAGATGAGCACGGCAAGATTGCATTTGTCAAGTCCAGAGAGAATCATGTTGCAGCATTTGAGACACAAGTTGGTAAGAGCCTGGACAAAGGTTTTAGGTATGTGGGTGGATAGCTGGGCCAGACATGGGCCAAGAAGGCAGTACTGAGAGCCAGAGCCAGGATAGGCTTAGGTTAGAGACTGAATTTTGTGACGGTAGACAGCACTGAAATCTCATGTGCTGTTCTCATGTGATTCCTGTGGAAATTGCAAGGTCTCTGCTTTCTTGAAGGGTGGGAATCTCACCAGATCAGCTGCTCTCATGGGATTTCATCCCTCTTGGGCTGCATCTGCACTGCGTCTGGACGCCATACTCGCACTGATTTTGGATCCCACCTGATTCATGGGGTGGGTTCAGATTCAGGAGTTCAAATCTGAACACACACACCTGAAAATGGGGAAGGGGGTTTGCAGGTGGCGTCAGACTTGAAGTTCTAGTTCTTGCCTGTTTCTGTTAAAACGGTTCTGTGAAAGACTCAGTTAATTAAATGGACCAACTTACTGAACGTGGATCACACAGTACAAGTAAGTCCTGGAGTAGGAACAACAGAAGAGGCTTCTGCGGGGGTTGTTTTTCTGGAAGCAATGTCCTAGTGTTGTCAGCTTTGCTGAGGCAGCATGGCTGAGCTCAGTGCAGCTAGTGGCATATTGAGATTGCAGACATACCAGCTGCTAACCATTTTTGTTGTCTGGAATCTGCAGGACATCCTGGAAGGTGGCAACCTGCGCATCCCACTGCAGGAGCTACACCAAATGATCCTCACCCCAATCAAAGCCTACTGCTCCCAGAATTCAAACACAGACGAGCAGAGCCGGGACCTGGATTCCCACCACCTGCCTTCTCTGATCGGCTCGGACAGCCAAGGGTCTGACTGCAAGGACTCTGCCTCTGGGTGCATACAGCAGCACCACTTGCCTGGCTGCGAGGGCGAGTCTGGAGGGGGACCTTTGCCCGAAGGGGATCTCCCTGGGCAGTTCACGAGAGTCATGGGGAAAGGTCAGCTGCTCCAATTGTCTTTATTCCTTCTATTAGGAGTAAATGGTTAAGAACAGCGTTTATTTCATAGCCGCTCTGGTCCCCATCCACCCTCCTTGTGTCCTGTTCATCATAATATTCTCAGGGCCCCTTTGTGCTAGGTGCTGTATCAACACTTAGTAAGAAACAGTCCCTGACCCAAAGGGCGTGCAGTCTAATTAGGGAAGATGGACAGAGGTGAAATGATGTACTCAAGGTGACACAGCAGAGACAGGACTGCACCCAGCTCTCCGGAGTCCCATTGTACCATGCTGCCATCATTCACATGTGCTCAAGCACTGTTCATGGCTAGCGCTGGCGAAAAGGGAAGGTTAGGAGGAGATGGGGACGTAGCCTTACTCTCTCCTCCAGCCAGTAGAGCTGGCTGGCTATAGAGGCAGGTGAGCTCACTGCCCCCCATTGTAGCAGGGAGGCCCTTCTTCCTTCTCCTGTGTGCTGAGGAGCTCCAGAAGGCATCATGCCTGTCTGAGTCACAAAGCCTCCTTGGCCTTCTGCACCGCTTCCAATGTTAGAGGGTACATCTACACTGCACACTAAGCCTGGGCTCTGACTCTGGTTTGAGCCCGAGCCCAAGTCCCCTTTCTGGCCGCACTGATCAGTCTGACTCGGGTCAGCAAGCCCTCAGGACCCTGCGAGTGGGGTGGGTCAGAGTCCAAGTCCCACTGCAACTCACATTTTGCAATGCGGATGCAGGTCAAGCTGCAGACATGAGTCAGAGTGGTGCAGTATAGACATGTTACCAAGGCTCTGAGACCAGGTCCAGCAAGTGCAAATCCTGGTTTACAAGACAGCGTGGATGTTCAGGCATGAGCTTGGAACCACTGAATCCACAAGCGCGGATCCCACAGACCCAGGCTCACTGTGCAGTGTAGACATAACTAGGCAGGCCCTAGCAAGTACAGCTGAGCCCTATACAAATAGGCATGTTGGAAGCTTGAATCAGAATGAGCCTTTAGTGTTTGACTATGCACCATTATTTTTTAAAGCCTGTGGAAAGATCTTCCTCTTTGTGGTGCATGATCCTGGAATCGAGTGGCTGCTCTGGGGTTACCTTCGGTCTGGCTACTTGCTTTCATTGCCAGCGCCGGTCCCCTGCTGCTCACTGGTCCCATGTCCTCCAGTGGAGTTTTTTATAGCCCTGACTTGCAGTACGAGGGAGTGCACGTACAGAGCAGTTGCTTCCTTTCGATCCGTGATCATGTGACACGGATAGAGAGAGCGTGCCTGGGACTGGCATTTGTGTAATGTGAAAGTTGGGGGAGGGTTGGGCTTTTTAAAACACTTTCTTTGGTGGCTTGGGCCCTGACTGTACATGCTTAAGTGCTTTGCTGAACTGGGGCCTTAGAGCAGATTGCCCAAGCAGTCTGCACTCCTGTAAGGGTGCTGCCCATGGTCTCTGCGTGTCCCTGCCTCACCGCTGTCGCTGCACTGTGAAATACAGGGGAAACAGTCATACCCAGCAAAACCCTTCGATGCTGGTGTAAATGGCTTCATTGACTTCAATAGCATTTTGCCCATTTATACCAGCAAGGAATTTGTCCTGCTGTGGTCAGTACAAAACAAAACAAGTTTCTTGAACTGAGGAATGATTTAAAAGAATATCTACGAGGGATGGGGGAGTCCATTCAGCCTCATTTTTGAATCATGCAAACCTCTCTAAATCATTCCTAAACTAGCTTTTCTGTAATAAAAGTGGTGGATACAGAGCACATGACGGGGTGCCCTTCACACACATTTGGGAGGACCTGCATAACTTACTCAGAGCTTTAACCCTCCTGGGTAATTCAGACTGCCCACTCCCAACACTGCGAGCGGGGACTGTTCCATGCAGCAGCTTGCTGTGTGGAGAATGGAGCAGTTTGGTAACAGGGGGGAGGGAGGCTATTAAAAAAAACGGTCAGACTTCCATGGAGAAATGTCAGCCCCGGTCCAGTTCCAGCACTTTCTGTTTAAAATGTATGAATAGACATGAAATACAAATTACCTAGAAACTTCAAAGGGCAGAACATTGAGCCCGGTGTGTAATTTCACACTGATTGGCCACTTACTTTAAGAAAAATGTTTTTTGTGCCGCATTTTAAGCCCATATCAGACCTCACTGCTAACTCTGGTGTCATGACCAGCACCTCTGTCATGCGTGAAGTTGAGTGGTATGGAGATTTATCAGTCGAAGTTGGGGAAATGGCATTGTTAGCAGGCACACTCCCAAGCCTTCTCTGAAAACTGGGGATATTTACTGGTCACCATGAGGGTTAAAATTGATGGGGAAGCCATAATGTAGAGAAGGCTCCTGTGACCAGTTGTTTTGATGATGCTTGCTTCCCAGCGGGTTTAACTAAGATGGCAGTTCTGGCTGTAGAATTCTGCAGCTCTTACGGACTTTAACTCCAGTTCAGTTGAGTCAGGGTTAGAATGGGTGGGAGTGTTTGGGTAAATTCCCCCAATGCAGACACTGTCTTATTCTGTAAGTTAATTTGCACACACTTTTGTGGCATTATTTCAAAAGCTTGCTGTCAGTCAAATCAGTGGGAATTTTGCCATTGACTTCAGTGAGACCAGATTTTGACCCTGGAAGCAATAGATTTTAACAGCACACTCTTTGTGTGACAGTGTCTTTCACATGTGAGAATAGGATAAGATGGGGGAACCAGATTCTACTCTGTTACTGCTGATTTGCACATGTATAACTCTAATGGAGTTACTCTGGATTTACAGCAATGTAACTGAGAGCAAAATCTGGCCCTAAATATAGACTGGCATGGCTGGAATTGTAAAAGGGAGTCTTTCTACACAAGTGCTCCATTGATAACTCATTTCAGACAATTGCAATGGAAGTCTAAGACCATTCTTAAAAACAACACATTGATGTCAGTCCCGTTTCCTGGTCACCATGTGTTTTGCTAGCTATCCTTTTTTTGTTTGTTTGTTTGCAGTATGTACACAACTTTTAGTTTCCAGACCTGATGAGGAGAATATAAGTTCCTATTTACAGCTCATAGACAAATGTCTAATTCATGAGGTGAGTTGTGTCAGATCTTATAAAACTGTTGTTCTCATTGCTTAGAAACTGTTTCCAAAGTTTCTGTTTATGTAAACGTTTTGGTTTCTAACACAAATATTTTTGGGAGTATTAATAGTAATTCTGACTGTGGCAGACTGTAAATGCAATGTGGTGCACAGAAGTGTAGGTCACTATGTCCCTGTACAACATCAAAGAACTGGAATTGACAAATTCATCATGCTTGTGACATTATGATCAACAGCTGGATGACAGAAAAACCCAGGATGAATGTGCATGGGGTTTCAAGCAGAGAGACTAAACTATCATTCAGCATTTCCAGTTTCTGTTTTGTAGCAAACATTTTGTGATTTGGCACCTACCATTCTGTGTGCCTCTTCATGAGAGCTGCTTGTGCATGGATTTTTATTTTGAACTGTAGCTTTCTCTAAAAGATACATTACCACGTGTCCTTCAGGGTGACTGAAACATATTTTGAGCTCCATATGCCATAGATCTCAGGCACAAGCCACCCTGCTGTGTATATTTATCCCCTATGTGTACCAAGTTCCTGTTGCACTTGTTACTCCTGGGGAAATTCGGTGCCAAAAAATTAAAAATTCTGCACACAATATTTTAAAATTCTGCATATTTTGTATGTCAAAATAACACAATATAATCACACCAGTTTCAGTTATTTTGGTAATTTATTTCAAATACCTGTCACCAAATATGTCTGTAACAATACAGACTGGGGAAAAAAAAGATTCAGGAAATGTTTTTTTGACAAATAGATTCCTTACTAGGCATATGAATACAGAACGCTGAGTAATTCATCTAAACTACAGTACAGAACTGTGTTTCCTGCGCACCTCAGAAGCAGTGAAAAGGCTTTGGGGGATTCAGGGGTAACAGAGGAGCTGAGGGAGAGGGAAGGAGCCTGGAGTGAACCTGGAGGGTTATTGGGTGTGGGTGGGTGAAGTATGGGACAGGTTTGGGGAGGGAGAGGGATTTTTAGGGAGTTGGGGAGCCTCCCCCATTCAGACCCTGGCTGACCCCTAACCTCTCCCATTCAGTCAAGCACATCTGCTCTTATCCCCGTGTGTCCTTGCAGCCCTCCTCCCCCATCTACATGTGGCCCTGCACCCCCTACCCTCTGTCCCCATGTGACCCTTCAGCCCACCTCCCATTCAGCCTCTGGCTCAGTGCTGTCACCCCACTGATCCTGCATCCAAGTCTGTCCCCCACTAGCTCTTCTGAACCCCAATCTGTGAACCCCCCAGCAGCACCACTCTGTCTGTCCCGTGCCTCCTCACCTGACCCCACTGTGAGGACAGCAGCCTCTCTGGCTGACTGCCCTCTCTTCTGGGGCCATAGCAGCCTCTGGTGGGCGAAAGATGTAACTGTAATGCCTCTCCAGCAGAATTTATATTCTGTGGAGAAAAAAAATCTGCGAGGGACATTAATTCTTCATGCGTGCAGTAGTGTGGAATTCCCCCAGGAGTAACTTGTGTACACATGTGCTGCACCTGATCTTACAAGATGCATGGCATTACACGGCCATGCATCTGAAATCTGGATGGATCTCTGAATATTTTCCAGTGTCAAAAGATCTACAGTTTACACTGTCTTTACATGGTCACTTGTGTATAAAAGTGGAGTCTAGAATCACTCAGAAATCTGAACTATCCTACAGGAAAAGGAGTGGCGAAATTTTGGCAAAAGTACGTTGACTGCTGTAAACACAGGTATATACAGTGTGCTAAGTGGAAAAAAGGGTTAAATTACAGAGTTCTGAATCCTCCATGTGAGACGCTATTGCCTAAATAATAGAGCTCTCATCTGGTTCTTGGGCATTTCCCATCCTCACAAAAGCTCTGATTCAGGAAAGCACTAAGTGCTAGGGTAATTAACCATTGGAAGAATTTATCAAGGGCCATGGTGGAGTCTCCATCACTGGTAAATTTTAAATTAAGATTGGTTTTTCTAAAAAGATATTCTCTAGTTCAAAAGGAATTATTCTGAAGAAGTTCTGTGACCTGTGATATACTAGAGGTCAGACAAGATGATCACAATGGTCTGTTGTGGCCTGGAATCTCTGAAGGGTTTTCCTGAATCTGGGACAGAGATTTCCAGCCCTGAAGGGAAGTCATTGACATTCAGGGTTTAAAAAAACAAACACTGTCCTCCCAGAATGCTTCTGTCCACAATAGTAACAAGTTTGCCAAGAGTTTTTCAGTGAATGGTAGTGAACTGTCAGCATACATTGTCAAGGTACAGTTTGCCACTTGAAATATACAGCAGCTGCGCTAGGAAATTTCATTTTACTATGAAGTGAGTGGTTAGTTTGCTTTCCCACCTCAGCGATGGTTCTGTCTGAGCCAGGCACATAGTTTAAATATAACCAAAGCTTCTAATATGTGTGTACAAAGAACTCTTCCACCTGAGTCCAAGTTCACGGAGATCCCATGAAAAGCTCCTTTCACTCTAATTCTTCATGTATTTCCAGACATAGCAAGATTTTTTTCCCCTTGATTGCTCCATGATGAGTCATGAAGTCAATGCAGCATTACGAACTGCATCCATCCTAGCCTAGTCTCTCCCCCGTCTTCTTTATATTTCTGACATTAACCCATGTTAATGAAATGTGATTCTGGCTTGGCACATCCCAGCTGTATAGGACAACTGTACAGGGTGCAACTCCAAACTCATTTTCTGGGTGGTGTAACCAGATGCACTGCCCTGGCTGCAATGGTATAAGGGAAGTGCTTGTTGGTATTCTCAAGAAATGCCTTAAGTGGAACAACATTTCCTCCCTGGCAAAGCAGGGGAAGGAGGGAATAGATTCTCCATGCTCTATGAAGCCCCAGATTTTCCCTTGCATATTATGCATAAAATGTAAATGTAGAGTTTGTGAAAGGTGCAGGATTGAGTGGCAGAGAAACCACAGACCTCTCTTTACCCTCTGACCACACCCAGCGGAGGCAGTGCTTGCACATGTCTATTCCAATGTAGGTGCATGCTCCAAGCACAGCCGCTGGAATATTTTCCCCTAGCGGCATCTGTTAGGTCAGCTCCAATGCCCTCTGGTACTGCACACTCATAGCTCTGGTATAAAAGGCCCTGTCGAGCCTGCTCTCCTTCATTTCCTTCTTACCGCCCGTTACAGCGGCTGGAACTCCTCATTGCTTCGGCGATCGTTCTCTTAGTGGTTCTTCTTCGAGTGATTTCTCATGTGTATTCCACAATAGGTGTGCGTGCTCGCCACGTGCACCAGTGCCGGAAGTTTTTCCCCTAGAAGTACCCATGGGGGGGAGCACCCCCTGCAACCCCCGGAGTGGCGCCTGCCTGGTGCGGTATAAGGGAAGATGCACGCTCCCCCCACCCTCAGTTCCTTCTTGCCGCCAGTGAAGGTGCATCGGAACTGCTCTGCTCCAGCTTTGCCGTAGCTCATCCCTAGAACTGTCTGTTGGTTCAGTGTTAGTACCTGTCGTTAGTTTAGTTAGTCAGTGAGCCCAGGCGGGGGCATGCCCCGTGCCCCGGGGTTTAGGTCGTGCAGCTCTTGTAGGCATTCTGTGCCAAGAAGTGACCCCCAAGCAGACTGTTTGCGCTGTTTGGGAGAAACCCATGTCAGCGAAAGGTGCAAGATTTGCAAGTTGTTTAAGCCTCGCCTCGGACCAAAAGAGAAAGGGACATTCGGCTCCGGACCATCCTGATGGAGTAGGCACTGACCCTGACCCTGGCACGCCGCTCCGAACCAGTACCCGGCACCTCAGCGCTGGTACGTGGTGACCCTCCGGTGCCATCAACCAGTCGGCACCGGTCCCCATCCGTGGGGCACGCCACGGGGGCCAGAAAGACTCCCTCTTTGCAGCGGCATCGAGGGAAGTCTGGGACAGAGGCTAGGCCCATGTCGGGCAGTCCTCAATTGCCACCAGGCCCCAGGCCTCTGACTCACGTTGAGAGGAGTAGCCTGGCCCCATCGGAACAGGCTTCTCCGGGTGACCGGATGCCGTCCACACTTGAAGCCCTCCAGGCAGCCCAGGATGTTATGTCCATGCTGGTGCCCGGAGCGCCACCAATGTTGGCCCCATGCTCCAGAGGCAAGCCACCGTTGGGATCTCCCCAGTCGCCTCCGGCCCAGTACCAATCTCAGTTGAGGGAACATTCCCGACGCCATTCACCTCCCAGTGACCGTTCAGGGAAGAGTCCATGTGGATCGCCCTCGACGCCGACCAGACTGGCTGGCTGGGTTCCAGCCGGCCGGGACTCTCGGCAACTCTCGTCCTCAAGGAGCAAATGTCGACGGGACCGCAGCAGGCATCGCTAACGGTCCTCATCTCGGAAAGGGTACCGCACTCGGTCATGGCACGGTTGTCGACGCCATTCCTGCTCGGACTCCCACTCCAAATCTCCGCCAAGACATTGCAGCCCCGGGCGTCGATCACTGGCATCTCGCTGTCACGGGTCCGCCTGTCGAGGCCGTTCCCGGAGTAGCTCTTACCGTCGGTACCAGTCCTCCACGTCAAGATCGTGGTCCCGTGGCCGATGTAGATCCTGGCACCGCCACTCCTGCTGGTCCAGAGACAGCAGCAGATCTTACACCAGCCTGGCCTCCATTTGTAGCCGTCCTTCGATGGGCCAGGCCAGCCAAGCCAAACAGCCGGCACCTAGCGTTGTGGCCGGCCCAATGGTACCAGTGGGCACCATGGCCTCCGGCGCAGCCCCTGGTGGGAGCTCACTCGGTGGCCAAAGCTTCGGAAGCACCGTCGGCCTCCCTCTCCAAACCCCCAAGAAAGGAGTCGGTGGGACGTATGTCCTTAGCACCGTGCCCGGAGTCTGACCAGGTAGTGGACCCTCCGGTGCCGGCCGATACCCAGAGCACTTCACCGGCCTCCTCGCCCCACCCAGAGGAGGCGATTGCAGCCCTGCCCCCTCCACGCCGCAGGAGGACTTCAGGGCCCATCAAGAACTCTTAAAGAGGGTGGCAGCAAGCCTCCACCTCCGGGCAGAGGAGATGGAGGAGTCCTCAGACTCCCTGTTTAACGTGCTGTCCCTGTTGGCACTGGGTAAGGTGACCTTGTCCCTCCATGGAGGGGCGGCTAAGATTTCAAAAGCCCTGTGGGAAACACCGGCCTCGTTGGCCCCCATCTCTAAGAAGGCGGAATGCAAGTACTTGTATACCCACCTGGCGCCCAAATCTCTGGTGGTTGAGCCAGTCAACCACAGGGAACGGCAGGGTCAGCCAGCCCTGACCCCAAAGAACAAAGATTCTCGGAGACTGGATTCTTTCAGAAGGAAAATTTATTTGTCTTTGAGCTTCCAGTTACGAGTGGCAAACCATCAGGCTCTCCTGGGCCCATACGAATTCAATCTGTGGGGCTCCCTGCTCAAGTTTGAGGACTCCCTCCAGGATCGTGATAGGAAGGAGTTCCAGGCGCTAGTGGAGGAAGGGGCAGCGGCCGCTAGGGTGTCCCTGCAGGAAGCCTCAGATGCTGCAGACATGGCCGCATGATCCATGGCCTCCGCGGTGTCCATGAAATGGGCGTCATGGCTCCTGCTCTCTGGGCTGTCCAGCAAGGTGCAGTCTTCCATGCAGGATCTCCCGTTTGATGGGAAAGCTCTGTTTGCAGCGAAAACAGATACAAGGCTGCATGGAATTTGCTGAAGGAATTGGCGGCTGTGATTGCAGAGCCACTGGCCATTATCTTTGAAAACTCGTGGCGAACCGGGGAAGTCCCGGATGACTGGAAAAAGGCTAATGTAGTGCCAATCTTTAAAAAAGGGAAGAAGGAAGATCCTGGGAACTACAGGCCAGTCAGCCTCACCTCAGTCCCTGGAAAAATCATGGAGCAGGTCCTCAAAGAATCAATCCTGAAGCACTTGCATGAGAGGAAAGTGATCAGGAACAGCCAGCATGGATTCACCAAGGGAAGGTCATGCCTGACTAATCTAATTGCCTTTTATGATGAGATTACTGGTTCTGTGGATGAAGGGAAAGCAGTGGATGTATTGTTTCTTGACTTTAGCAAAGCTTTTGACACGGTCTCCCATAGTATTCTTGTCACCAAGTTAAGGAAGTATGGGCTGGATGAATGCACTATAAGGTGGGTAGAAAGCTGGCTAGATTGTCGGGCTCAACGGGTAGTGATCAATGGCTCCATGTCTAGTTGGCAGCCGGTATCAAGTGGAGTGCCCCGAGGGTCGGTCCTGGGGCCGGTTTTATTCAATATCTTCATAAATGATCTGGAGGATGGTGTGGATTGCACTCTCAGCAAATTTGCGGATGATACTAAACTGGGAGGAGTGGTAGATACGCTGGAGGGGAGGGATAGGATACAGAAGGACCTAGACCAATTGGAAGATTGGGCCAAAAGGAATCTGATGAGGTTCAATAAGGATAAGTGCAGGGTCCTGCACTTAGGACGGAAGAACCCAATGCACAGCTACAGACTAGGGACCAAATGGCTAGGCAGCAGTTCTGCGGAAAAGGACCTAGGGGTGACAGTGGACGAGAAGCTGGATATGAGTCAGCAGTGTGCCCTTGTTGCCAAGAAGGCCAATGGCATTTTGGGATGTATAAGTAGGGGCATAGCGAGCAGATCGAGGGACGTGATCGTTCCCCTCTATTCGACATTGGTGAGACTTCATCTGGAGTACTGTGTCCAGTTTTGGGCCCCACACTTCAAGAAGGATGTGGATAAATTGGAGAGAGTCCAGCGAAGGGCAACAAAAATGATTAGGGGACTGGAACACATGAGTTATGAGGAGAGGCTGAGGGAGCTGGGATTGTTTAGCCTGCAGAAGAGAAGAATGAGGGGGGATTTGATAGCTGCTTTCAACTACCTGAAAGGGGGTTCCAAAGAGGATGGCTCTAGACTGTTCTCAATGGTAGCAGATGACAGAACGAGGAGTAATGGTCTCAAGTTGCAGTGGGGGAGGTTTAGATTGGATATTAGGAAAAACTTTTTCACTAAGAGGGTGGTGAAACACTGGAATGCGTTACCTAGGGAGGTGGTAGAATCTCCTTCCTTAGAGGTTTTTAAGGTCAGGCTTGACAAAGCCCTGGCTGGGATGATTTAACTGGGAATTGGTCCTGCTTTGAGCAGGGGGTTGGACTAGATGACCTTCTGGGGTCCCTTCCAACCCTGATATTCTATGATTCTATGGCATGAAGGAATCCCGCACGACCTTCTAGACTCGGGGCCTCTATGTCCCGGCTCTGGCAAAACCTAAGTTCAGGCCGCAGCAGACTCCCGCCCAGGCTGCCGTCCCAAAGTATGAGGCCGCTCATAAGAAGCAGCAGGTTTGGACCGTCTTTTTCCGTATTCTAGACCCCCGGTCCCGCAGTGGGACCTAAACCTGGTGTTGGCTCGTCTCACAGGACCCCCGTTTGAACCACTAGCCATGTGCTCCTGGTCTCACCTCTCGTGGAAGGTGGCCTTCCTGGTTGCAATCATATCATCCAGGTGAGTGTCGGAGCTTAGGGTCCTGACCTCCGAGCCACTGTACATGGTCTTACATAAGGACACGGTCCAGCTCTGCCCACACCCTGCGTTCCTGCCAAAGGTGGTCTCCTCCTACCATATGGATCAGGACTTTTTTCTGCCGGTCCTCTGCCCCAAGCCTCACGTGTCCAGTGAGGAGCGCTGTCTCCACATGCTCCATATGTGGCGGGCTCTGGCTTTCTACTCCGAGCGGACCAAGCCATTCAGGAAGTCCGCACAACTGTTCGTCGCCTCAGCTGAGCATGCGAGGGGCCAGCCGATTTCCATTCAGTGGCTTTCCAGTTGGATCACTTCGTGTATGCCGGGCGCTGGCCTTCTACATCCAAAGGACCAAAGCATTCCACAGATCCACTCAGGTGTTGATAGCGGAAAGAATGAAAGTTTCTCCCCATTTCTGTGCGGAGAATCTCATTGTGCATCACTTCGTGCATCAGGGCATGTTACGACCTCGTGAACATCTCGCCGCTGCTCACTTAACAGCTCATTTTACAGGGTCTCAGGCCTCCGCCACTGCTTTTTTAGCGCAAGTTCCAATTCAGGACATGGGCAGGGGGCAACCTGGTTGTCGGTTCACGACACACTATGTCATTACACAGCAGGCTAGAGACCATGCTGGCTTCGGCCGGGCAGCATTACAATCAGCCTGCTCTTGATCTCCAAACCCACCTCCGGGGCAGTTGCTTGTGGGTCACTTACATTGGAATGGACGTGTGCGAGCACTCAAAGAAGAAACGGTTACTAACCTTTCTGTAGCTGTTGTTGTTCGAGAGGCATTGCACATGGCCATTCCAAAACCCACCCTCTGTCAGAGGTGGTCGGCAAGAAGAAACTGAAGGGGAACAGGGTCGGCAGGGCTCTTTATGCTGGCGCTATGAGAGCGTACACCAGAGGACGCTGGAGCCAAGCCAACGGATACCACTAAGGGAAAAAATTCCGGCAGCTGCACTCGGGGCGTGCACACACCTACATTGGAATGGACGTGTGTGACACATCTCGAAGAACAACAGTTACAGAAAGGTTAGTAACCATTTTTTCTGACGTTCCGTGTGGCAAGTCACCATCTCGGTAGCCCGGGCAAGTGACCGGGCACTCCAGAGCCATCCCTGTAACAGCTAGAGTGGGAGCTGTGGAATGGCTTGTGACATTCGGCTCCTCCCCAGGTTGGAGGGATGAGAACATTGGTTCCATAATACATCCTGGTCTCTGAGGTATGGGGTGGGACCAGGGTTGGAAATTGTGCCTGGTACTTCAGCAAGGCAGCGTGGAGTACTGCTGAGAGAGCAGGAAGTCATGAGAGCAAAGATCTAAAAAGGGAGCCTGGAAGGTGAGGATCGGATGCTTGAGCTTGATGTGCAATGTGAGAGGAAGCCAGGGAAGGGATTGGGAAGGGAGGGGCATAGTCTGAGCTGCGAGAGGGGGAGGTGATTTTTGCAGCTGAATCTTGGATAGGCGTCTTGCTCAGATCCCGTGGTGATGGGTGTGTGACAGGTAGTAACAACACCACTTAGCTCTTGTGTAGCTAATGCTTTTCAGCCATAGATTTCAAAGCACCTTTACAAAGGAGGTATCTTTATCCCCAAACTGACTTGACAGAGGTCCCCAGCAAGGTCAGTGGCAGAGCCAGGAATGGAAACCAGGTATCTTGTGTCCCAGTCCAGTTCTCTCTAGATAGAATTGAAGAGAGGTCAGAATCTAAGATGCTGGAGAGAAAACATTGATTGAGTCCTGTATTCCTAAAACCAATAGTTTTTCATTGGTCTCCAACCAGAGCTAAAGTGAGTTGCTCCATAGTAACATGTCTACAGTGGTTTTCATTTGCATTATACATGAATATGTTAATATTACTGGGATGCAAGGTAAGTAGATTGAGCGTTAAATGTGACAGTCAAAAGGATAATATTAAGATGGCTCATGTGATATTGGTTAAACTGCCCATAAATATATGTATTATAGTAAATAATTGTCTGTAGGCCTCTGCTATCGTGGGGCATGAACAGGAAACCGTTCACATAATAATGTGTTAGGAGCACAGGGGGTCCAGAAGGCTCAGGAGATTGGTAGAGGAGTAAGGGGACTTCCAGTGCCAAGCTCAGGTTAACTCTAACCTGGGACAGTAGCAACCAAATGCCATTACAATCTCAAGGCTCTTTGGTCTCAGTGTAATAGACTGTGGTATAAAAACCTCGAATAGAATAGAAAATAAATGGAAGGTCTTAATCCATTTCCTGGGGAAACAAGTGTCCACCTCACAGAAATCACTGCAATTGGTTCTGGCTGGCAGCTCCCATCAGTAAGGAGATTGAGGATTTTGCTCTCTTGTTATCATGGGAGAAAGTCCCTCCAGGTCCAACCAAGACACGCTGGCAGGGCAGTGTGTGGACTGTTGCATTGCAAAATGCTAGCACTGTACCTGTTGAATAGCTGAGCCGGAAGCCACCAGTTCCCAGGGCTGTCAAGCCAGCGCCTTTCATGAACACTATACTTACTTTAAAAGGTTTTTTTTAAAGAACTCAGAAGTTTGTTTATTTTTAGAGATGTCTTGAAAATTTTAGGGTGTGCACTGCGGGATGAAAATGCCAGTTGCTTACTAGAGCGTAGCTATTAAACAATCAGGAGCATTCATTTAGCATTAATAAACTGAGCACTCAGGGAATTTTATGTACATACTATGATCTGAGTCATAGACTTGAAGGTCAGACGGAACCCTCATGGAAATAATTATGACCATTTTCTGTCCCTAAGCCCCAGTATAACTGAATTTCTTTTCATAGGCAACATGCAGTATGTTGCTAATTACTCTGTTTTTTAAATAAACGTGAATTTTGGTTAAAAGTTACTAAAAGAAGTAAAAAGAATTGATTTTGCTTGTTGTATCAGTAGGATGTTTTTTGTAGCATCACCGAAGTGTTGTACATTTCTGCATTCGTAATGATGTAGCAGTAATAATAATTGTCTCCGACCTTTATGTATCTGTCATCCTGGTGGACCCACAGCACTTCACACATACACAGTACCACTGAATTGTAGGCATGGTGGGCAGCCAGGCGATGGTAAAGCATGCCTCACAGTGATGGGGAGAGCAGAAATTAGGGTCCAGGACTCCAGGGAAACCCTTTCTCCTACAGGAAGTGTCATGGGATCTTTAACACCCAGGCACAGCAGGAGCTTTGCTCTTAAGATTTCATCAGAAAGAGCTACGCATAGAAAACTGTTTGGTGCTCAGTTTGTCTTTCTCAAAAGTGTAATGGGCTGAGCCAGCTCTGCCAGGAGTTAAACCTGCGCGTCAGGGCTTCTGTGTGTTTGCATCCTGAAGCTTGGATCGCTCAGCTCTCTACTTTGGGTGCATGTTAACTGCCTGTTGTTTTCTTTACTTTTATACCCAACTGCATCATCCATAAGATGTTTACCTTTTTTTTTTAATTCCTTTTTTTTGGGGGGCAGGCATTTACAGAGACACAGAAGAAAAGATTGTTGTCATGGAAACAGCAGGTGCAAAAACTCTTCAGGTCTTTCCCTCGGAAATCCCTTCTAGACATATCAGGATATCGGCAGCAAAGAAAGTACGTTGGGATTTCATCTCTCTGATGTAATGATTGTACTTTGTGGGTTGGTATCTTGGCCAAGACTACGCCAAAGGGGATAATTACATTACCGTTCACACTGTGCTAACTGGAACCGTCGGCTGGGTCTGATTCATGAGGCCAGTTACCTCGAGTGCCGGCAGGGCTGGAATATTTCACCTTGTTCTGTTTTAATGCTGTATATCCCAGCCACCTCTCAAATGTCACTGTAGAGCAGTGGTTCCTGTTATTAGCTCTGATTTGCATTATACTGGCACCTTGAGGTTCCAGCTTAGATCAGGGCTCCATTGTACTAGATGTTAAACTGAGAGACAGTCCCTGCCTCAAAGAGGTTACAGTGTAAATAGACAAAACCAAATGGTGGGTAAAAAGTACCATTGTCCCCATTTTACAGATGGTGATTTAAGTCATAGAAAGATTCAGTGACTTGCCTCAGGTGACAAAAGCTGCCTGTGGTGGTGCTGGGATTTGAACCCAGATTTCCTGAGTCCCACTTTGGTGGCTTACCAACAACACAGTCCTTCCTCTGTGTGGCGCCCTCCTTAAATTGGGGATTCTGATTGACCAGCCCATCTCCCAACCTACACTTTCCCCATGGTAATTAGAGCACTTGAAAAGATTAAAAAGTAGGGCTGTCAAGTGATTAAAAAAATGAATCACAATTGTGCGATTACTCACTCTGTTTAACAATATTAGAATACCATTTATTTAAATATTTTTGGATATTTTCTACATTTTCAAATATATTGATTTTAGTTACAACATAGAATACAAAGTGTATAGTGCTCACTTTATATTTATTTTTATCACTGTAAAAAAGAAAATAAGTAGTATTTTTCAATTCACCTAATACAACTACTGTCGTTCAATTTCTTTGTCATGGAAGTTGAACTTAAAAATGTAGAATTACGTACAAAAAAATAACTGCACTCAAAAATAAAATCAGGGTGACCAGATGTCCCGATTTTATAAGAACAGTCCCAATTTTTGGGTCTTTTTCTTATTTGGGCTCCTATTACGCCTCACCCCCGTCCCGATTTTTCACACTTGCTGTCTGGTCACCCTAAATAAAATAATGTAAAATTTTAGAGCCTACAAGTCCACTCAGTCCTATTTGTTCAGCCAATCACTCAGACAAACAAATTTGTTTACATTTGCAGGAGATAATCCTGCCCACTTCTTGTTTACAGTGTCATCTGAAAGTGAGAACAGGTGTTCACCTGGCACTGTTGTAGCTGGCGTCACAAGATACTTATGTGCCAGATCCAGTAAAGATTCATATGTCCCTTCATGCTTTGCCCACCATTCCAGAGGACATGCGTCCATACTGATTCTGCTCGATAGCAGTCCAAAACAGAGCAGACTGACACATGTTCATTTTCATCATCTGAGTCAGATGCCACCAGCAGAAGGTTGACTTTCTTTTTTTGATGGTTCAGTTTCCACATCTGACTGGTGCTTTTTTAAGACTTATGAAAACATGCTCCACACCTCGTCTCTCTCAGATTTTGGAAGGCACTTCTGATTCTTAAACCTTGGATCGAGTGCTGTAGCTATCTTTAGAAAGCTCACATTGATACCCTTCTTTGCATTTTGTCAAATCTGCAGTGAAAGTGTTCTTAACTTGAACAACATGTACTGGGTTGTCATCCAAGACGGCAATAACACAAAATATATAGCAGAATGCAGGTAAACAGAGCAGGAGACATACAATTCTCCCCCAAGGAGTTTAGTCAAAAATTTAATTAATTTCTTTAACGAGCATCAATGGCATGGAAGCTTGTCTTCTGGAGTGGTGGCCGAACCATAAGGGGCATACGAATGTTTAGTATATCTGGCACATAAATACCTTGCAATACCAGCTACAAAAGTGCCAGGCGAACGCCTGTTCTCACTTTCAAGTGACATTGTAAATAAGAAGAAGGCAGCATTATCTCCTGTAAATGTAAACAAATGTCTTAGCAATTGGCTGAACAAGAAGTAGGACTGAGTGGACTTGTAGGCTCTAAAGTTTTACATTGTTTTGTTTTTGAGTGCAGTTATGTAACAAAAAATATCTACATTTGTAAGTTGCTCTTTCACAATAAAGAGATTGCACTACAGTACTTGTATGAGTACTGAAAAATACTAAATACTATAAAAAATACTAAATACTAAGAAAAATACTATTTCTTTTGCTTATCATTTTACAGTGCAAATATTTGTAATAAAAAATAATCTGAAGTGAGCAGTGTACAGTTTGTATTCTGTGTTGTAAATTGAAATCAAATATTTGAAAATATAGAAAAACATCCAAAATATTTAATACATTTCAATTGGTATTCGATTGTTTAACAGTGCGATTAAAACTGCGATTAATCGCGATTAATTTTTTTGATCGCAACTAATTCTTTATTGGTTAATCGCATGAGTTAACTGCGATTAATCGACAGCCTTATTAAAAAGTAATAACAGCACTGTCCCTCTCTGCAGGTTAGTTTTCTCTCCTGTGTTTGCTGCCCCTCCAGTTTTGGTGTCATCTGCAAATTAAATCACTGTTGAATAGACACCAGAAAAAGCAATCAGCAAGGGTGCAGCGAGGCTCTTGGGCTTGTTCAGATTAGTTAATCAGAAAAACCTCAAGAGGGCCCTGTAATGGGCTACAAATGACTGGAATCATCACAGCTTAAACACTGAGACTTGCTTCTCCACTGTGACTGGAAAAGCACTACACCAAAGACCAGGGCCTTGGCTAGAGAAGCACTTATCAGAAGATACTCCATTAGGGTGAAATTCACCCCCATGCAGACACCAGCATACAGCGGGTGTGCCACTTAACGTCATGCTCAGAATAGGGCATAAGTAGGGCATCAACTGAGACTGGCTTCTCTGCACCTTGCAAGGCGTGAAATTCACCCTTGCTGATCTAGATCAGGTGTGTCATTTTCTTGTACTTTCTTTGTTCTTCCAGTCTGGGCGAAGCTGTAGGCTAAGAATACAATGGTGCAGCTCTGCCTTTCACATAGTTCCGTAGGTATAATGGCAAAATCGCTTCCTGCATGAGGTTTAAAGAAACTTTGTTGTGTGTCATGATGGGTAGATTTATACTGGTTTGGATTCCATAATCGTATTATTTTGGAAGTCTTGTTCACTATAGCATGCACAAGCAGGAGAGATTAGGGCTAAGAGGAAGGTGAGTTGAAACGTCAAGTGTTGGAGAAGGGGCAGGGCGATACAGGAACTGCACAAGTGATAAGAGTTGTTAATCTCCAAATAGCCACTCTCATTTGTCATGTTTCAAACGTCAGCAGGTAAATAATAAGTATCACAGCAATCCTACCCATCTCTTTGTGTAATCATTTTAAACAGTTGGGCAAGAACACTAGGAAGACTTTACACCGCAGTGAAATCTGCGTGATCTATTTGTTCTGTGGGATCAACTGGTTCTTTTATTTTTTTGGTGCTGTTGCTTTGTGTGTTGTTTCAATTTGGCATCCCAGTAACTAACGGTGGCTATGTCTACACTACCACAGTAAGTCGACCTATGCTACGCAACTCCAGCTATGTGAATAAAGTAGCTGGAGTTGACGTACCTTAGGCCGAGTTACCACGGGTCTACACTGAGGGGAGTCGACAGGAGAAAATCTCCTGTCGACTTACCTCACTCTTCTCGTTGGGGGTAGAGTACAGGGGTTGACTGGAGAGCAATCTGCAGTTGATTTGGCGGGTCTTTGCTAGACCCGCTAAATCGACCGCTGGTGGATCAGTCTCAGAGCGTGGATCCCCGCTGTAGTATAGACCTGGCCAGTGTTACATAGAAATGGGTTAATTGTCCTAATTACGAACCAAGAATGGTCTACCACTAGAGATGTGTGTTTAAAAGACACACATTAACCAAAATTCCCTCAACTTCACTACTGCAAAATGCCTCCATACTAGAGCCATCAAACTGTGGGAGAAACTGGATCTGCAAACACTTGTTTTTCACATGGCAAATGAAAACAAATTCCACTCCTTGTTCATCTATAGTTCAGACTGCCCCTCATTTTCATCATCATGTCCCGTTACCCCTAAATCAAAGAATGTAGTTGATTGGGCTGTTGCTCCCGCCATACATGTTGGGGAGGTGAGTTAATGAGATTTAAGGGCCTGATTGTTCACTCCCGTCCGCTGGTGCAAATCAAGAATAACTCTACTAATCTAGTCTCTAAGGTGCCACAAGTCCTCCTTTTCTTTTTGCGAATACAGACTAACACGGCTGCTACTCTGAAATCTACTAAAATCAGTGAGGTAACTAACACCGGTGTATCATCAGAATCAGGGAGATGAGAAGCAGGCCCTGAGAGTCAGAATCATGAACCCAGCTTCTATGGGAGCTTTTATTCATGGATTCTAAGGCCAGAAGGGACCACTGTGATCATCTGGTCTGACCTCCTGCATAACAGAGGCCAGAGAACTGCCCCAAAATAATTCCTGTTTGAACTAGAGCTGATCTTTTAGAAAAACATCCCATCTTGACTATATGTAGTTACACATAGTCTAAGGACCAGACTATGTTCTGCTGACTTCAGGGAAGTTACTCTGGTTCAAACTGCTGTAACTGAGATCAGAATCCAGTTCTAAGCAGGTAACATTTGTTATCCGCTTGCTCCCCATCTCCATTAGTGTCAGGATGCCAACCCAAGCAGGACTGCATCGTACTGGTTTACAGAGAAAGTGCTTTTCACAACCAAATGGGCTAAAAGATCTGTAAACTTTCTGGCCCCATTTACTCTGGGTTTTCAAACTGTTAGCGCTATCCTAAAGAACTGTGTTTAAACCTGGCTCTTGCTAGGGAGGTGTTGATGCAGTTTGACATCTTAGTGTTGATGGAGCCTTTGAGACTGACAAGCCCTTTTCTAACAATTGTCACTCACATAAGCACAAACAGGAAGATTTGATATCGGGTGCAATGCCTGTGTCTCATTCTGTGCAGAAGTTGTCTTTGTTCATCATTTCTTTTCTCTCTCTCTCTCTCTCTCTCTCTCTCTCTCTCTCTCTCTCTCTCTCTCTTTTAAAGTTTTCATTTAAAATGAGCACATTTTAAACCAGCCAAATAAACCAAAAACATAAACCTCAAACTCCAAACACAACTAAATATAGAAATCAGATAAATTAAAGCCTTAATTAACCCAAAGAAAGGAAAAACACGTACACACCAGAAACCAGCAGGAATGCAAGTGACTTCAAAGAGGCTTGGATCTGGCCCTGAGGACCCAAATCTTGAGATGCTGAGTGTTATGTTCACACCATGCACACAGAGAAGTTAGAGTAAAAACATAAAATACTTGTGCTGGATGCTTGCAACGTAACACTACTTTATTTCTTAGAATTTGGAGTGGTAACACACAAGAACCAAAAACAGAGAGAGAGAAAGCAGGCTGCTCCTTAACACAGAGGAACAACTCACCTCACTTGCTCGGCTGCCTTCTTGCAAACTGACTGACAGATCTGAATGCTTGGTGCTTCCCTTTAGAGCCCCCTAGCCTGCAAACCAGACCAGGAAACCCCTTAAAAATTAAAGTGATGGCTTATTTTCCATACACCACACTCAACTCTCATTTCATGGGAGGCAAAGGTGCTCAGCAACTCACAGCATCAGGTCCTCAGTAGGTAAAGAGCCACGAGGAAAGAGAAAACTGGGACGCAAATATAGCTCAGAGAGGAACCAAGAATCAGTTTAGGACCCTTCCTTATCACTGTGGGAAATGCAGAGCATCACAGGCATCTTGAGAAGGCTGCATGGGGCTTGCAAGCCGTGAATTGCCGAGTGCCGGTATATCAGCTTTTTATTTCCAGTGCAAGCTGAGATTCTGGAGTATATACCAAAACCCCCAGGGCACTGCCAGAATCCATATACTTCTCCAGGCTAAGTGACTGGATTTCTCCCTGTTTAGCACTTAAAAGGTCATTTACATCTCACCAGCCATCATCGAAAGCAAATCCCTCCTGCCTCTCTCCCACTGACTGCTTTGACTCACTCACAGGAGTATGGTAAGCAGGATAGGGCCTCAAGGGGCTAAACCAAAGTTTAATGCTAGCCCCAGGGCTTACATGTTCAGCTGTCCTCTAAATCCAGGGAAAGCAATTATGTTCCCTCTTGTGGTGATCCTCGGTAAGACACTTCGGCTAATTTGGCATTAAGGAGCCCTGCCCTACTACACTGAAGTGAGGGTGAGTTTTTCCATTGATTTTAGTGGGAGACGGGTCAAGGCTAAAGCTTGTTAGGCTGTGCTGATTTTCCAAACCCATCTTTAATCAGTACAAACCACATGCCATTTGAATATAGTCTTAAAGTATTTAGAAGTCTGCTCCTGCTTGCATTTTGAAAGGTTAAGATTCTGAATTTTCAGACCTGTTATTTTTTCCTCTTTCCAGTCGAGGCTTTGGCCAGTCGAACTCCTTACCAACAGCTGGATCTGTAGGTGCAGGAATGGGTAGACGGAACCCACGCCAGTTCCAGATTCCCTCCCGGAATCTCCCCCCCACCCGGCTGGGTCTGCTGGGCCCCAGTGGACTCCTAGGGGCTGCACAACGCAGCACAGCTACCAATCCAACAATCTTGAAACAAGGAAGACAGGTGTGTGTCAGTCTGTCTGTGTTGTTGCACGTCAGGCCACCAGTGCTGCAGGATGGTTATTAGCTGCAGAGCTGCAAGGGAGGGTCCATATTTTTTGTGCTTGATGAGAAATGCTTTAGGTCTGATCTGACAAGATGCTGAGCACCAGCTGCATGGCAGGGAGCATCCCTGATTGCCATTTAGTCAGGTGTGGGGGGCTCACAGGACTTGGCAGGATCAGGCCCATATACATGACAAGGGATTGGTCCAAATGTAGCTATTTATTCCCCAATGACTGAATAGAAAACTGCTACTAGAGAAAACAAGTTCATCAGCTCTTTGCTAAGGTTAGCGTGCAATGACTTTTCTGATTTTCCTCATCTGACTAATGTGTCTGGATACTCCTTTTTTACACACGAACCCAGTGAGAACCGTCTGCAGGCATTTCCTGTTTTTGCTCTTTTTAGTGGAGCAGGGTACTGAAAGGGACAAGGAGAGCAGGGGGAGAGGGACAAATCAGGCTTCAGAGAGGGATGGAGGAAGAGAAATGAGCCAAGGGTTTTTTACAAATCCATCACTCGGTGAGTAAGTGTCACTCACAGAAAAAGCCCTTTGCAGGGAGAGGGTGAGCCAGCGACTAGAAGGTGTAAGGCTGGGGAGATCAGGAAAGCATTAGCATACAGAGCGTGCTGAGGTTTTTAACACACACAGACTGTGTCCTACATTACCGTGGCACTGGTATTCGTTTTACAGTATTGTTGCTGTGTTTGTTTTCCACAGAATCTCTGGTTCGCAAACCCCGGGGGTAGTAACAGCATGCCAAGCCGGACCCATAGCTCAGTGCAGAGGACGCGTTCCCTGCCTGTCCACACATCCCCACAGACCATGTTGATGTTTCAGCAACCAGGTAGGAAGAAGTCATTTGTCTTTTGCTTATTCATCCCCTTGTCATCTGGGAGTACAGTATATTAAAATAGCTGCACTAGTGAACCCTGCCTGCAAGTGCTTAGCCTCAACTCTCACAATACATTCTTGGGTGCTTATCGAAAGCTTTCTTTTTTTAAACTGTGCATTGCAAGATGAACAGTGGTGGGCTGGCAGCAAGCCAGACGCTGCAAGCTCAGAGTCTGTTGCAATCTGACCAAGATATTTTTTGACACTAGTCAGATTACTGGATTGATTAAACTAGAGACATCACTGGAGGGATTTTGACCCTATATATAACAGACTGACTGTTTTAGTGCTCAGCACAGCTTCCTTCGGCGCGGCTTTGTGTTACATGGGGAATGTTGTAACTCCTGGATCACCTTTTTTGCTTTTACATGGACTGGAAAATCCAGTGCAGAAGAGAAATGACTTCATGCGTTTTAGGGAAATTCTTTTGAGAGAGACATTCTGAGGCAGAATTTCAACACATTTGGGGATTTTAATTGTTCCTTGCACGCTTTAAATACCCTTCCATGTGTAAGAACATCGTGTCATTCTTTTTGGTTTGCTGAGTGTCCATCTAAATCCAGAGGAAAAAGCTCGGAGATTTTAGTGCATTTTTGTCTAGTATATCTTAACTATGTATGTTGCTCTCCTATCCCTTTAATGCAGCCTTTCTGCTAATGTCCAGTAGTATTAATAATCTGCATTGTTCCAGCGATCATTCACCATAGAAACAAATCTCATTCAAAAGATGTTTACCACACCGGAAACTTATACCCTTGTTTCAGCCTGGGCCTCCATCTTGCCTTCTTGTGTATTAAGAGTCCGCGTTGTTTTGACTGTCTGTCCTAGATTGCAAGCCTCTTGTCGCAGGGACTGCGTCTGCCTCTGTGTATCATCCAGAGCCCAGTGTAAAGGCAAAGTGTGGTAAATATTACAGAATAAGAAATAGGTGGTTCTTGCATGTTAGCCTTCAGGTGATGAGGACTCAAGAGGACTGGAAAGTGGCATTGTTGAAAAAATATGTGTAGAGTAGCCAAGAAAATGATGTGTTTATTTAGTAGTATCATTAATAGTTTGCATTTATACAACACTTTTCTTTGGAGGAGCTCAAAACACATTGTAAACACTAATGAATTAATCCCCACAACAATCCTGTGAAGTAGGAAAGTATTATACTTGTGAGGTAAACTGAACAGAGAGATTAACTGAGTTGCCTAAAGTCTTACAGCAAGTTGGTCGTGAAGTTAGAATTGCAACCCAGGAGTCCTGACTCTGTCCCTGCTCTGAATATTAGACTTACAGTAACATCTAGTCAGCCTTATTTCTTACATCTCATTAATGTAAACTTGAGATGCATTTAGTGTGAATATCTGTTCAGTCAGAACAAAGCTGGTCTGTTTGTTCAAGCAGAATACTGCCTGGGGTAAAAACATGGCGGATCTAACTCTGCTGGCTTTGTAGCATTCAGCCTCAGTTCCCTTACCCATGGATCTGTGGGATCCCTGCAAACTCCACAGGGTGTCACACCTCTCTCCCTTGAGGAGGACTATTTGCAGAGAACTCAAAGAGTGGAGTTTCAGGGAGCTTTTCTGCTGCCCTAGCCCCCTCCTGCAGAGAATCCAGCAGAGGGGACCTCACCTGGGTGACAGGACAAAGGAGAGGAATCTAAAGGGATTGTTTAAATTCAGAATAAAGCCATAAGAACGAGCCAAAACCATCCCTACAAATGCTACATTTAATAATAATAATACTTAGCTCTTAGAATTTGGTGCCAATGTCTTGCCTAGCACACTCCCCCAGCTCCTGCAAGCCGGGCACAAACGTCTGAGGGCAGAATGTTGGCTCTAAATTTATGTGCTATTTAAAACTAGCACCAAAATTTGTTTCTACCGGGGATTAAAATATCACCTGAACTAGGAATGCACATAGATGACTGTCCAGGAGGGATTTAAGGAAATACTGCCAGCGTCTTCATCTTGTGTGCATTAAGCCCAGATTAAAAGGTGATCTGGAAGAAAGAGGGGAAGCAGGTCGTATAAATTAGTGGGCTATTCCACTAATTCATCTTCAGAGCTGTTGTGGTCACCACCTGCCCTTAATTTCCAGTCATCTGACGGCTGATTTGGAACCCTAAAACACAAGCCTTCCCAGGTAGCTCACAACCTTACTGGGTTCGCAACTGCAGCATGCCAAGTTTTTAAGCCACAGATGATGGTTTCAGATAAACAAGCTCTTTCCTTCCACCTGCTTGGAGTGGAGCGGTGAAAAAAATAATAATCTTGATATTGCTCCCGTAAAATGCCAGATATCCTCAATCCATTGAAGTCAAGGGATGTTTCTTTAGGTGTCTGGGGTAAGATCACATTTCTTTTAAGCTGTGCTGTGGGCTTCTCTCCTGCTGGTTATATTTATCTCCATATGAATCAGGGAAGTTAAAGTTGGAGAAGACCTCTTAGGTCACACCTCGGTCATCCCTTGGGGACCAGCCCAGATCTCCACGGTAACCCAGGATGCGTCAGAGGAAGGGAAAAAGATCCCGCATAAGGCACCTACACAGTCTGTTCTCCAGGGCTTTGTCCAGCCTGGTTTCAAATGACCCCAGCAATGGAGCTTATTTTTAGTTTCACTTCTGTCATTTGTACAGACAAGTTTTACAGCCCTCATGTCCCTGGCACAGAGGAGTTTCTGATTTTGCCCTACATGAAACTTACAAGTTGATAAAAAAAAAATCAAGTCCCCGTCTCTACAGACACTATGGCAAATGTAATCAACCTGACACAAACTATGTCTAAACAGGGAATAGCCAATATTATGCCTCACATTTGTTTTAGGCGTAAAATACTTTTGTTCTAGAGCATAATCATAACATTATCAATTACAGTATACTCCTCTTTATCCGAAACCCCGTGTGATGGGGTTCGGTCCACCACTGCGGCGCCTCCTGCTGGCGATCCTGGGGATTAGCTCTGTACGCCAGCGCGTCCTCTTCTGGTGGTGGTCTGCCGCTGTCACTTCTGCTCCAGGGACCCATGTCACTCCCAGGACCGCGACGTCCTGTGCATGACACAGCCCTCCAGCTATGCTGCATTCTGTGCTCCCACCTTCCGGGGGATAGTATCGCAGTCCCTCAGTCCAGCCACTTCCTCAGTGGGGGCAGGGGGAGACCCGGGCCCACCCACTACCCTGAGTCCTGGCCCAGGGACCCTGAAGATGGCCGCCACTTACTGCATCCCCTCCGACTCCTCTGTAGATCTCCCTGGGCCACTTCCCCCCAGCCCCAGCACCCTCTTTGCCCTGGCCTCAGGGCCTCAGCCTGCAGCACTGGTCTGTCTAGGGTGCTTGCTGCCCGCCACCTGCAAGGCACCCAGTTCTCCCTCCTCAAGCTCCAGGAAGTGACTGACACTACTCTGCTCTGCAGCCTTTCTTATATGGGCCAGCCCGGCCCTGGTTGGCTGCTCCCCGCAGCCCCTCTCCAATTGGCTGCCTCCTGCGCAGCCTCCATCACACCCCATTATCCAAACCTCCACGCTATCCCAACCCCTTCCTTGCCCCCCTTGTGTCTCATGCTGGGGGACCAGGAAGGGATTTGGAGAATGGAGAGGTTCAGATAATAGAGCAGAGTGCCCCAGCCAGGACTTCAAGGAGGGGGACAAGCCCCCGGCTTCAGGGAGGCCAGCCCGCTGCTGTACGGCTCCTACGACAGTGCAGGAAGCCCTCTGCAGCCCCACTGTTACAGGAGTGAGGGAGCGGGGCCATGACAATGGAGTTGCATAGGGCCAGTGACATCCGCTCCCTGCAGGCGCAAGATGCAGGGATGGCTGCAGTGTTGGCAGGACAGAGCACAGTCCTGGCTGGGCGGGTATCTGCTTTGCCCAACACCCTGCACTGCAGGGTCTGGGTGTCACTGGCCCTGCAGCAGTGCAGAGACCCCCAGCCAGGACTGCAAGGAGGAGGAAAAGCCCACAGCTGCAGGGGAGACCACCCCGCTGCTGAATGGCTCCTCTCCACTGTCCAGATAAAATCCTTCTCGCCTAGGCTATTTGGATAACTGGGATTGTACTATTTGCATTGTAGTGTGTGAATGTTGCAGTCAAAATCAGGGCCCCATTGTGTTAGGGGCTGTTGAAGTGGGTGCTAAGAGAGAGTCCCTGCCGCAAAGCATTTACAGTCTAACTAGACAAGGTAGACAAAGGAAGTGCTCTTGTCTTCATTGTGCAGATGGAGCACAGAGAAGCTGGGACTCAGATCCCCAGAGGTATGTAGGCTTCCAATTCCCATTGATTTCAGCAGAAGTTAGGAGCCTAACGACCTTTGTGGACGTGGAGCTGTGTGATTTCCTCAGCGTCACGCAGGGAATCTGTGGAAATGAACCCAGCTCTCCTACGTCCCACTCCAGGGCCTTGACCTCAAGACCATCCATCCTCATCTGATAGCAATAGTTATGTTTGTGCAAACCCCATGCCATGCATTCCCCCCCCGGGGAAATCAGCTCAGCAGTTGCCTGGAGAGAGTTTCCTTTGAGAGCTGCACTGTCACTGCTGACCCAGTCCACAAAACTCTAGGGACCTTGGGATAAGAGGATCAGATAGACCACATCCTCAGTCAGCTGTGCCTCAGTGCTGCCTTTTTACTCCTGAGCGCTGTGTTTCCAGATGATCTGATGAGGCAGTTTAGATTTATGCAGCTCTGAGGCCTTACAATGCACATGTACCATTCTGTTCAGCTATTGGCAGACCAACAGCTTTGAGGACGCTGGGGCTCCTTCAGTAATGCCCAGCAATGGGATTTCACAATTTCTTTAGCGACTCTAACGACCTTTACAGTCACTGTGGAGCGGTACCTTCATTACAGAGACATTTTACTGTCTTTCTTCATTGGCCTTGCAAAGCCCTTTCTTTGTGGTATTTTCAAACCACATGAGCATCTCTCTAATACAAACCTTGTTGAAACATTTAAACCTTTCACTTACATCAGTTCGTCTGTGGTGGAGCTCCATTGAACTCCTCCTGGTTTACACTAACAGAGGTTCGGATCCTTAGTTTCTAATATGGAAAGTGCTGCAATAGAAAAGTGTGCCCATTTTAAAAAAACAGTCCTTGCTAGAAAGTTAGTAGGGTTGAAATCTCCGTCCTGGTTTAGCAGTCCAATAAAACAGTTTATAGGCCCATGGTATATAGGCCAAGGCCCAGATCCTCAAAGGTATTTGAGGAATTAATGGAAGTTAGACTCAGAGCCTCAAAAGTATTTAGGCTTCTACCTTTCTGCCTAGGCCTAAACCTTCAAGCAAAGGATGAAGTTAGCCTTGTTGTTTCAGTTCATATGAGTAAAACAAAGTTATTGGATTATGAAAGGATTTGAGGGTTTTCCCCCTAAGTGTGCTGGGTTATTTCCTTCTAAACTCTTGCTGCCTAACCTACAGCTTTCATCGCCTTGCCCTGCAATGGCCAGTCTGAAACCAAGCCTCTAATCATCATTCGTTATTATGGTAGCACGTAGAGGTCATTGGGCTTGGCGCCTGTATGAACACATAACAAAGAGACAGTCCCTGCCCTGGAGAGCTTACAATCTAAATATAAGCCTGTAGACAAATCTAAGGTTTGGGTTTCATGATTCTGTACTACATCACTGCAGATGTGTGACTCTCCATCAGTGATATTCATTAGCGGCTGGGATGGTGTTTGCAAATAAAAACCGGATATTAAACAGTTTTACGTGAGTGTGTGTGTATGTATGTAAGACAGTCAATATGTTTGCACATATAAATGAGCTTAAAAACATCCAATATCTACTTGGGAATGAAAGCTCAATTGCAGTCTTTAGAGGGAGTTGTCAGAGGGACACAAGCAAAGTAATGCTCCAGTCATCACGTTTGCACAGGGCGAATGTCAGTGCAGAACGGATTCCTACCTGCCCAACTATTGTATTTACCCTTTAGATTTGTTGTGACTTTGCTTCTGCCATTGTGGGTCTCCCGAGTAACAGTCTGTTCCATTTCCTTTGCAGAGTTCCAGGTACCAGTGACAGAACCTGACATCAACAACAGGCTGGAGTCCTTGTGCCTGAGTATGACCGAACATGCCCTGGGGGGTGAGTGCCCCCTTTTCCCTTCCCTCCATTCTGCTGTCGGCCACAGTGCCTCTGGCACAGCCAGGAGGATTCCCCATTTTAATTCTTTCCTCATCTCCTCGAGGCCGCCTGTCACAGCCACCATCCTCTTGACTGAAGGAGACAGGACAAGACGGTGGTGGGAATTAATCAGTGCTACCCATTAAGTTGCTGAGCAGCAGGTAGGCACACTTCTGCCATCAGGGCACCTGGGCAACACCCCAGGCTGAAAAAGGAGCGAATAGAATGAAAGGAAAATAGCCAGCAGCCAAGCCACGCTCTGGAACATGCTCACTGCTAACAAGCAGGTGAGGAGCAAAGGAGGGTTACACTGCCCTGGCCAAAACGGTAACCTTTGTAGGCACCAAGATGAGAGAACCTTTCAACAATTCTGAGTGCCGGCAGCTCCCTCTTGAAGCTAATGGGAACTGTCAGTGCTGAGCGCCCCTGAAATTCAGGAGACTATTGTTAAGGATATGTGGTGGGAGCTTTGGTATATGGACTAAAATGAGAGCAGGATTAGACTCTAAGGGCCAGACCCTCAGCTGGTGTAAACTGGCATGGAAGTCAATGGATGCAGGCTGATTTACACAGCTGAGGAGCCGGCCCTGTGTATGGATTTGGGCATCTGGCCTGAGCACGCTGTTTTTGTATCACTGCAAGAGCCTGCCAACATGGCGGGGAGAAGCAGGTAAGTGAAACTTGGGCTTCCCAAAAGGCCTTTCCATCCTAGTGCCGCTAAATCCAGTGTAAATCTGAATACAGTTATGGTTCTTTTAGCCTGTGCCTTTCTAAAAATGCCCATCACCGTCGTGTCTGGGTGCCCTACAGACTAATAGCTGTCAGTTTTCCAGTAGAAGGGAGAATTCTCCTTGGGGATCGGCTGCCAGGAGCTGATTGCCGGGAGAGCTGCATTAGCTGTCTGATGTGGTCGACTGTGGCAATTTAACCCTAAATAGATGCATCTTCCACAGGCCCTTAAGGATTCTGGCTCAGGCTGAGCTCTGGAGAAAGCAAGGCCCATGATCTCCACTGAGAAAACCCTGACCATTACTGTTGTTACTGTGTATCACGGTAACGCCTACGAACCCCATTCAGGGATCAGGGCCCTGTTGTGCTAGACACCATAAATAGCAAAGACAAGAGGCACTGTCCCACCGAGCTCACAGTGTAAATGACAGACAGGACACAGTCGATGGACCAAACAGACAAATGGGGTGGAGGTGGATGGGTGGAACAGATACCAGAACCAATGGCTTAGAAGAAAGATGGACGTCTCAGCTGGGCCAGGGCCTGGTGGAAACCAGAGGAAGATCTGACTGCATCACAGCACACACAGGGTTTGTGAGTTGTTTTATTTCGATTTAGATAACAAGCTGAAACGTCCCCGCGCAACACTCCAGGTGCCCTTAGCAATGAACTGGCCGTGACTCTCCCAAACCACAGCCACCCAGCTACAAAAAAACCATCAGAATGAACCAAGTCAGCCAATCGATCACTGCAGCAAAGTAATCCTTCAAACCACTCCCCCAACCCTGTCAAACAAAGAGTTTGTGCAGCATGCCTAGAAATCTGTGGCCGATGGCAGGGGGGAGCAGGGATCCAATCCCAGAGTCTTGAGGGGAGAGAACATCCTGTTGGCAGCCCCTGCCTGGCAGCATGTTGTGGGGAGAGAGGCAGATGCTCAGACTGGGAGGGACCAGGCCAGTTGGGGCTTGGACCCGCATTGCCTTGGCCCAGGCCTCTCTACACGAACAGTGCTAGAAATAGCTTTCGATCAACAAACAAATCAGAGCTTAACAAACCTGCTTGTTTTTAGCCTTAACGTTCCAGCGGGAGGAACTGAAGCGTGTGTGTGAAGCGATTTCCATGGTGAGCTGAGCAGGGGAACAGGGAGCACCGTGTGCCGGGCCCTGCGTGAGGAATAGCTCACTTGGCAATTGCCAGAGTCAGTAATGTGGTGGGCTGTGGTATGAAGGGCTGCTGCCCTTCTGCGGAGCTCTAGCTTTGTAACAAAACAACCAGTGTCTTGACACCAGCTGCTGCTGTGTCTCTTAGAAGTCGGATCATTACGGCAGCCGTCCTAGGTATTTCCTCAGTCTCGCTCACGCACTAAATGGGCTGCATTATGTGGGAAGACGGGGTGAGGTGGGAAGAGGGGAGCTGCCGCTTTTCTGGGATGATCACCTCTGCCATTCGCAGCACCTGATTCCCTTCTCCGTGTTCAACGGGGTCTCCCAGGGGAGCTCTCCCAGTGCCATCGTTCTCGGTCGCCTTGCATCACTGGGCATCATCTCTGACACTCTGGGCAGCACTGGGCAAAGTGCTGCGGCAGGAACCACCCCACAGCGTACCGCTCACGTCTTTCTCCCAGAACAGGGGCACATCCGAGCTGGACTATCCATCTCTTACTGTGCCTACTCTAGGAAGGGGCCAGGAACAGTGCTGTAACCTGCATCTGAACTTCCCAGAGCCTGGCAGGTGTTTGGATCCAGGTTTTGGTTCAGCCCATCCTAGAGATGAGCCAGCCACTGGCTTTGGATCCACACTGCCCCCAAGTTTGGGGGGTGCGGTGGCAGGTAGATCTGATGTTTCAGATCATGCCCATCTTTGGCCTACATCCATAATTCCAGGTAGGGTTGGAAATGCAATATTTTTATCTCCGAGAAAGACTCTCCGTAGCCCGAAGCCTGCTGTTGTGTTTCTAAAAGCCACCCTAATGCGTTCACAAGCAACAACTGAGCACAGGGGAGCCGCATCAACGAATACGTGTTCAAAGACAGTGAATCTGTGTAAAAAGCTTGCACCCCGAATGCATTTGTCATAACTTGTGTCTGGTTTAAAACCCTTCTGCAGCGTTAATCCTCACCCAGGCTTTTCACTGTTGTTCTCTCTCTCCGTACTTCATCCCCTTGTAGAGAGCTGTGCATGGAGCGTCATAGGCACTGTGGATTTCATTGGCGGGAGCAGGCATGATAAGCCCACGCACACCTCTCAGCGCTTTCTGACTGGTCAGTTGGCTCATTAAGGCCTTGCTGAGACATCACACCTGTCTGAGGAGTTTTCTGCTCCAACCCCTCATCCCCAACCACTGTGTCCCCAGATATCCTGACTCCTGGGCTGTCATGGGACAGGGCCCCGTGTGAAAAGAGTTGGGAACAGTACATTACCAGGAGGCTGTCAGGAATCTATAGAAATAGAGGAGGCCAGAAATGATCTGAGGGGAATTTAGCACCAGACGCCTCAGTCCTGGCCCCTGTGACTTGTTCGGGGAGCACCCTTGGCTTCCATTGAAATGAGATGGAGTTGAGAGCACTCAGTGCCTCGGGCACGGCATGAAAGCTTCCTCTGTGACATTACTGGCCTCTGTTTCTAATTGTTCCTTTCACTTGCTTGTCCTATTTTGTTTCATTTTAAAAGCAAAATAAACCCCAGGCCATGGGAAGAAATCCACCCAGCAGCTGCCATTCCTCGGGGCAGGACTGCATTTCCAAACGCTTCCTGGAACAGGGTCTGATCCTGCAGTCCCACTCACGCTGACATAAAGGGGAGTTTGGCCTGTTCAGAGTGCACAGGGCAAAATCTGAGAGGATAACAGAGATGTGCACCTCCTACTCTTGCCTATTAATTTAGGGCAAGACCGTCTCTTTTGCTGTATTCTGGTAGATGGAGCCAGGGGCTATAAAGTACTTGCATGGGCCTTCTGCATTGTAGGTCACTGCACAGGTCTGCATGGCCACTGTTCCCTGACCCACACAGGATGGGGGTGGGGAAGTGGGCAAACAGGGACAAGAAAGGGGCAATAGACCGGAAGCAGATTACTTCCTTCCTGGAGCACAGGAGGAACCAGGGCATGCATGGTGATTCTGAGCCATGCTGCATTCCCTTGGCTGCCCGTGGAGCAGCAGAACTGCACACGACCCTTACTCAGAGCAGATTGTAAAGATACATTTGAGCCCCTCCTGCATGCCAGCATAGAAATGATACTCACAACTAGTGAGGGCATGGCAGTGCCTGCTGACTGGCACACAGATATGGAAGGTAGGTAGGTGGACCTGAGCCACCAAGTTTGGATCCAGATCTGAATTTCCCCCACATTCGGATCTCCCCACTGGATTCAGGCCAATCTGCTGTGTTTATTTAAATTGGGTATGTGTAACATGCCCATGATGGTAGTGTTGAGGCAATGCAATTTAAAGTGACATGTGGCTACTTCTGATTATGACTTAAATCTTTCAGATGGCGTTGACCGAACCTCTACGATATAGAAGATGAATGTGTAATGGTGACAGCGCTGGCCGTGAGAATGACTGCTGCGGGTCCAGTGGCAACAGTCTCCAGACTTGCACAGGATTCTCAAAGAGATTTTGCATTCTCTCTCTCTCTCTCTCATTTTAATTTTGTGAATGTGTAGATTGTCTTTGTGAACATATCATTAGAATTGGACTTTGTTTTGTCATTTATTACACCCTCTCTAGAGGAAAAGTGTGGGGGAAAGGAAAAGTGCTGGTAAATGAGGTGTTAATCTCCAGCTGGGGAGGACGGAGAGTACCAGAGGCAAACCCTGTTCCTGAAGGAGGAAATTAACAAATATCACACGTGTGACCAAAAAGCAAGGGGGTAACTTATTGTTCAGAGTTTACAACTCTTGTATTTCACTGGAGCTCAAACATCTACTGGAGCTGCAGTGCAGTCAAAAAGAAAAATAAAAACCAACAACAACCAAATGTCCTTTCAACCAAATTTAAAACAACTAAATTTCAATTTGTGTATTGTTTACGTAAGGGCAGATATAAAGGGTACATAAATGTGTAAAAATGTCAGATAGGCTTTTGTCTCATATTCCTGTTGTAAAGGATTTTTTTTGTTTTACTTCTGTTAATAGCAGCAGGTTTGCATTTTACATAGCAACCGAGCTATGCGGTCTAGGGGCAGGCCTTGGGTTTTCATCTTCTCAGCTGGGATGGAGGGCATCAGAGAAGGGAACGAGGGATGTTGTGCAGTGGGCAGGACTATACGTGACTGGGCGTGGAGAGCAAGTGGGATCAGTTTCTTGTTTCTTGTCTTGTGTATGTGAATACCTAAAAGATGCTGCATCGTGGCGTTTACAGACCTGCCACTACATCCCAGACTGACAGGATCATTTTCAGAACTAGCTACAGTTTGCTAGCTAAATTACAGGGGGTGGGGGGCTGGGACTTTTCTTGCCCTGGGAGGTAACAAGAGGATGTGAGGAGGTAGAGAAGGATTAAAGGGGAAAGCATGAGCTTCCTGTGCTAAGGGACCATGCGGGAGAGCAGCAAAATGGAAGCAGTGCTGGACTGCAGCTCTCAGTCTGAATAGTGAGTACTCTCTGTTCAGTGTTTATACTGGCTCACAAACACTGCTGCCTTTTTCTTGGTCCTGACAGATAATGAACATGCATGTGGCTGTAGAGTAATAGCACAGGCTAAACTGGACATTACGTGTAAGGGAAGGAAGGTCAACATGGGGGTGGATTAAAGATTTAAGAGCCAGTCGTTCGGATGCACATCTATCTGTGCTGCTGTCATCCCAGAACTGTAGCTATAACACATTGCTTTTTATAACTGAGTTAAGGGGGCCCTGGTTCATTTCATACGTGAATCTGATATACCTTTGAACCAGCAAGTGTTTAAACTGAGATCTGAGCCAGAATCAAGTCTCATTCATACCAGCCTACATCCATAGTTGTTCCATTGAATATAGTGGGTTAAGTCCAGTTTTACACCCAAATGAGAGCAGACTCTTCACCTAACATTTCAGTAACACATGGTTATTGAATTCCCGTTGCTTGCTTGACACACAGAGGGCCTGGTCCTTTCTTTTTTTTCTTTTTCTTACACCAGTTTTACCCCCGTGCAGCTCCATTAGCTTTAGTGGTGTTACTCCAGATTCACCCTGGTGTAAGTAAGAAATTATTTGGTGCGTACAGTTTTTCTTTTTTTATATAAAGAAAAGTAACTGATGCATACCGTGGCTATGGGAATCTGTACAAGACTTTAGAAATCAGGTCTGTCGTTTGGGTGGTTGACATTATCTGAAAGTAGTTATGGAATTGCTCAAAGAAGCAAATATTTTCAGTGCCAAACATTCAACGTGACTATTTTAAAAGGGGGGACTAAGGGCTAAACCGCAGCTTCAAAGAGGTGTTCTTACATGTACAATAAGGTTTGTAAATCCAATTTAGATGCAGCATTTTTACTTAACTTTATAAAAACAAAAAGTGCCAAAATGTGATTTTTCATGCTGATTAACATAAAGTTGATATTTCTTGGTTTCCTGTTTACCAGAATGCATGATACAATGTAACTGAGCATGATTCGGTGGAGTAATGAGGGAAGACAATACGAGGGGACTTTGGAATGTGTTAGAAGGAGCTTAAAACAAAGTTAATGAAGAGGATAATGAACTGCAGGATTACACAACTTGGATAGGAAATGAGAAGGTATTCAAATCTGAGTTGCATCTTGAGCATTCTTAGCTATATACAATGTGCAGCTTCAGAAAATGAATTGTGAACACAATCACCTTAGCATGAATCTTTTGAAAGGAAGACAAAGTATTTACAAATCTGAAATTCTATTTATTCCTTTGCTGAATATAGAAACAGAGGTTATCTGATTATTAGATATATTATTTTGGATATATTACTTATTAACTTGCTATGGCTGGTAACCATGATAATGTCTGTTATTAACAACCACATAATTCAATTTTTCTTTTCTTTTCTTTTTTTAAAAAAAGCTTATTTTCCATTGGGAGTGTATAGGTTAATGATAGACTTTGTTGTGTTTGGCTGTTTTTTGTTTTAATTAAAAAGTAGCTTTGGTTAAATTTTGGAATTCCCTCCCAGCTCCGTTTTGAGGCCTGTGTTGAGTGCAGGTGTAGAGCTCAATTTAAAAATCAAATTCTAAAGTAAAATAAATTTATTTATAAAAACCAGTTGCATGCATAAGGCTGTGAAGTCAAATATTTAGTAATAAAGCGGCAGTGCCTTTCGTTTTTGTATTTACCCCAATTGCAACTGTTTTATAATAAGCACGTATCAAATTATTTCAAATCTCAGAGTAACAAATATTTCACTACATATAAATGTTTTTTTTTTCTGTTTTCTAACTAAAGCAGTGTGTTCGTGGTATCTCTGCAAGCATCTCTGCCAGTGACAGTAGTTTGCTACACTATTATCATGTATGAGGTTTTATTGGTGCTTTTATCCGTAGCGGTTTCTTACAGTTATTAACAGTAGGGGGCAGACACACACAAGGGGCTGAGACATACAAGGAATGAAACGCTGCTGATGGGTTTTCGCTGCTTCGGGTTTCACTTCTGAATGACGGCCGACAAGAAAAACAAAATAGCTTTTGTCTGCTTGGTGATGCTGTCTGCAATGAGTAGCTAACCAATTCCCTATATCCAAGTGTCCTTGGCTGTGTTCACACTGCAGAAATGAACCTCCTTTGCCCCCGGGTCAAGCTTGGATGCCCCACCCATCAGATTGCCCTGCTGAGCTGGACAGGATCAGCAGAGTCCGGCGCTGGTAGCGAAGTGTGCCAGGCCCCTGGCAGTTTCACCACAGGGCACCCCTCCTCGGAAAGCACATCTGCTAAGTGCTTAAGTTCCACGGACTTACGCATTGGTTTAAAGTTAAGCACATGCTTCGCTGAATAGGAGCTGGAATAAGATGTGTTGCACGAGTGCTCAACGGGGCTCACTTTGACCTCTGCAGCCAGACACAAGCGTTTGCCTGTTGAGAGTGTCACCCTGTTGTCAAACACGGCTCATTTTTGCAGTGGACACAGCCTTTTAATTGTCCCAAATTAGGGCTAAGCTGCCCCTTTCCTCCCACCTTCCTGGTAAGGGACAAGTAAGTATTCATGACACTGAGGAAACCCTGCTTTTCCTTTGAGGTGCCATGAGCTAACCCTTTCATGGACAAGATCTTTGTCTAAGTAGTAATGCAGGTACCTGAGCTGGGGATCAGCCTGTTTTTCTCAGATGGTGGAAGTGCGGGATTTTTTCCCCTGTCACCAACAAGCCTTCACAGAACTGTTGCTTTGTTCAGCTAGATCTGTGACATGCACACGGTGCAGAATGAGTATCATGCAGACCCTGTTCCACACATGTAAGAACATAGGACTGAGAACCAGAGCTCAGATTTTAGTCAGCACTTAAAAATATTTCTATTGTCAACTTTCTCTCTCTTGGGGTGCAGAAACATGACCCATTTTAGGCTTTCTGAATGTGCCTGATGAAAAGTAGATCCTGCAGAAGTATAATTTGCACACAGTTATGATAACACTAAAGTTGATTTTATACAAGTCATCAGAGTTTGCAAAGTGAGTTTTATTTTTTGTATTCCTTTATCTTTACTTAAAGGTGAATGTGTATTCCTCTGGGAGGAATAGGAAGAAAACAGGAATGTTAATAATGTTAAACAGAATACTTCCTCCCTTATTAATATATAACCCTTACGTATTTATGCATAATGTAAGCTTACTTTAAAAAGCTTTGAACTTTCTTTTGTTGCATGCCATCTTCTGGCAGCTCCGTATTGTACATGCATGCATTTAGACCTGTTTTTTCTGTATAAAGTTAGTGCACAAAGAAATATTTTTGCCTAGTTAATGTTGCCAAGCAAATGCATATTTTTTAAATTTGTCATATATGGAAATAGCATGTTTGTTACATGTAAAAGCTTCCCGATATAAAGAAATACTAATGTTTGAAGATGCTGTTCTTTGCAAGTGTACAGTTTTCGAATGTTGTTACCAGTGAAACACCCTTGTGATTTAAACTTGCTACAATGTATTTATTACTCATTTCCTCCCATGTAACTAGGAATCATGGCTATATTTCATATCAACATTATATTGAAAGTGAAGGGAGATGATTAATACAAGGTTTTGTAACACTGGGGTGTGTAGTCTTTTTATTGGTTTCTTTGTTTGGATTGGGGGGGTGAAATCCGGTTTTCCTTTTTTTTTTTTTTTTTTTTTTTTTTAAGGCCAGCATTGTGGCTCAAAGGAATGAAGAAAAACAGCTATTTAGTTTTGTAGAAAAGTTTTATTATATTTATGTAAAAATCCTGTGGTTGCAATTGAGGCCCAGATGAAGGTATTGAGGTACCTAGCTCCCATTGATTTCATTATTTAGGTGCCTAAATACCTTTGAGAATCTGGGCTTTAGGGCTTATGAATGCCAAAACATTGCACCAATGTTTAACTAACTATCCCTTGTGAGGTAGGTGCAGAAAGTTAGCAGAAAGTTAGCAGAAATCCCATATGCAAATGGGGAAACTGAGGCACAAATCAGTATCCACTTTTCCAAGGAGACAAAAGAAGTGAATAGCAGAGCCAGGATTAGAACTCAGGAACCTCTGGTCTGTTAATCTGAGTCCACTAGGCCATCCTGCCCTTCTATAAACCCTGTCTTCTGCATCCCCACCCTCCAGAAGAAAGATCTCTAGCTGTTGGTTTTTCTGTATTTTTTCCAACTTCCAAGCAGTTAAAATAATTGCAAAGCTTGGCCTGACACTCGGCTTTGAAGATAAACAGAGAGCTTCTCTTCTATGTATATTTTGAAAATGCTGAATCTAATCTGGAAATCAAGGGTACATTTTTAATGGTGAGAATAATTAACCATTGGGACGAATTAGCCAAAGATCATGCTGGATTCTCCATCACGGGCAATTGTTAAATCAAGCTTGGAGGTTTTTCTAAAAGCTTTGCTCTAGGGATTATTTTGGGAAGTTCTCTAGCCTGGGCTGTAGAGGAGGTCTGACTAGATGATCACAGTGGTCCCTTCTGACTTCGGAATCTAAGAATTGCTCCAGTGTAAATTTGGTTTAGACTCCTGCTAAAGTCAGGGGGACTGTTCCCATAAGTAAGGGCTGCAGAAGCAGAGGTCCAGATCCAAGGTGTAAGGTGATGCCTTTGTCATGGTGTTAGAGGGCAGCGGGTTTGCAGAGGCCTACGGGCTGTGATCCATCGAACAGATAAACTGCATAAATTACAAGAAGAGGCAGATTAACTTCTCCTAGACAAGCCTCTTTTTCGTGTGCAGGTAGCACTCCCCAGAAGCACTGGATTTACTCCCCTGGAGGCCCAGTCTCAGTATTACCAGCCCCAAGGGTTCAAAAATCAGGAGCCAGGCCTCCAAAACCTGTCAACTTGCCTTTAAAATCATGCAGGGTTTTTATAAACAAGGAGGAGGCTGCTTCTTGCTTGCCTGACTAGCACCGGCAGCTTGCATTCTTCACATTTTCAAGCTCTTCTCTGCAACCCCAAGGGTGTGAAACGTGCTTTAGCCCATGTGTACACACACGCACTATGGAGATTATTTCACACCCCTTTTGCTCCAGGAGCTGGGGCGCTCAGTAGAACATCACAGCATGAGCCTGATGATAGTTCAAGGGCGAGAGTTGGCAACGCCGCTAGCCACGGAACAAGTGTTGAGAAACGTCAGTAGAGCTTGGGAGCTCACGGGCTAATCTCTCATTGTCTCAGTTTGACCATCAGAAGGAGGGTGAGGCTGATCGTCACCTACCCACAAAGGGCTGCGGGCTTGGGAGAGAGTCCAGAGAAGTGACTCAGAGGGAGCGTGGAAGTGATTTATTCGAGTAATACCTTGTATTTTTCTTCTGTGCCTTCCATGCAGTGAGCTCCAGGTGGTTGATTATTACAAGCAGGAGATCCCCATTCTGCTGGCAAACTCATGGGAAGGAGCCCAGGAGGAGACACTGCCATGAAGAACTGATCACCTCATTCCTCCCTGTCCGTTCCATGGGGCCGGGGGCTCTGCCTCCTGCAGAAAAGGCTGCAGGGGACAGCCCCAAACCCAGCAGCTCCCAGGGGGACGCCAGAGATGAGGCCGTGTGCCCCTAGCACCACCAACCGCTCCGTGCCTCGGCAGGACCACCCTAATGGGGACAGCTGCTGCCGACTCCCGCTAGCCACAGCTCCCCCTCCCCAGAAAAGACACTGCAGCCCAGAGGCTGTAACCTCCACTGGCTGGGGGGGAGGCGGGAGGATGAACAACATAAGGCAATTGAGGCCCCCCCCCTCAATCCTGCCCCTCACAGCTCCTGGGACCAGTGGAGGGATTGCTACAGGGTCCAGGGGCTGGTAACTGCGTTCCCCATCCATGGGTAGGGGGGGAGATTGTGCACCAAGGATTTGCTCCACACAGCTGGGGGGGGCCATGATCCTCCCCCCCACCCCAATGAATTAACCCTCACCACACCTCCATGCAGCAGTATCCTCCTTTTACAGGTGATGGAGCAGAGGCTCAGAGAGGAGCTGGGACGTGCCCTGTAACACCCAGGGCGTGTTTGGCAGAAGGAGGCGCCCAGCTCGGCAATGAGCTGGGTCTGTTCTCCAGTTGTCAGTGGGGCAAGGCCAAGCTGCAGCAGCAAAGACTGATCCTCAGGGGGGCGGGGGAAGCGAACACACACACCCCCAGGATGCGGGGGGGACACAGCTGCCTGACAGGAGGGTGCCCCGGGGGAGCCGTGCTGCATAAAGAGCAGCTCCTGTGCATAGCGCTGTTCTTTCTGGGGCAAGGCTGCCAACCGCCCATTCCTGGCCACAGGCTTGGCAGCCTGGAAACACAAGCGAGTTAGACTCTCCGAGCTAGTGACGTCCTTTGGGCCGCACCCCCAGCACGGCGATGGTGTGACGTGGCGTCAGCCTCCCCTGGGTGTCCAACAGCCTGGGCCCAGGGCAGCGTGGCTGGGGGAAGGGGGGCACCCAGGACAACTGTTTGGCCCGGCAAAACCTGAGTGGTGCTGCAACCCCATGTGCCAGGTCGCAGTGGAGGAAGAGGGTGTCGGGGGCTCATGGGCTGGCCAGGGGGCAGCCTGAGAGGAGCTAAGGTGGGATGGGCAAAATTTTAGCAGGCTCTTGGACACACCTGCAGGGAGGTGGAAATGGCCAGTGTAACCATCATAAGCCCTGGCCACGTCCCCCACCCTCCTACCCTGATGGCCCAGGGATGGTGGATGGGGCCCCCCCTGAATAGCTAACAGCTCTGCGAGGTGCTGGGGCTGCAGAACCCCACTTTCCTCCCAGTCTGAATGGTGCTACTGCAGTTCTGTGGTTCCTAGCCCCTACACCGCAGATGCAGCAGCAGGGAGGTAAGCTTCGTCCTGGTACGTGTATCTGGGGTTGGGGGGGGGGAATGTGTGATCACACCCGCATTTAACTCCATAGGCCGTCTGCCAGAGTAAGCAGCACAGCGGCAGTCCCCACCTTAGCCAGCAGCGAAGGACGTGTTAGTTTTCACCCTCTCAGAGCCATGAGCAAGGGCTTTTCCTTCCATAAACAATTCGCCTGCCCATGGACGTGCAGCTGCCATTTGGCTTGCAGAGCAAGTGTTTGCTGCACTAATGGAAAATGAAAGGGGGTGGGGGGGATGGCCGTCCCCATGGGGAGCTGGCGCAGAGCAGGGTTGAAAATCTCCAAGGAGCGCTTTGCTGGCGGCGGGTGGGTCAGTCAGGCACGCCCCGGGGCTCCTGGCAATGCAGTGGTTTGCCATTTAACTAAAGGCCCATGCTGTAAATTTAACTGGGCGCCTACGCAAAGTGGCTGGAGGAATCACTCACACTGCATAAGTCAGTTATTAATCTGCTGTCCCCGATTACTCCATACTTGACCCCGAGCCCGTTAGTTAAAGTGTGCAGTGGCTCTGGCCCCTTTTCTGAGGGCTGCTTTGCATTGTGCGAGGTGCCCATATTTACACTAAACCATGGGGTCAAATTCATCCCAGGGTAATGCCCCTAAGAGCGAAGGAGTTTACAACAGGGGTGAACGTGACCCATTGCTTTTGTAGCGGCTTAATTCTAAAGGGCTCTTCTGCAACCCCTTGTTAGTCCCGAGTGGGGCAGCCTTGAACATGTGGGAGTGGGGCTGCATGCAGATGGGACTATGCAGTTCTCTCTGTCTCACACAAACACACACTCTGGAGGCCTGATGCCCTGACCGGCTTTCACACTTAGCTCAGGTGTGCTGCAGTCAATTGCTGGCTCTCTGCATTTATTCTAAGCAAATGCGTTCCTGCAAAGGCGCCCTCTCCTTACAAAGTGCCATTGAAAAGACAGAGTGAATAGCCCCTCACCGGTGCACAAGGATTAGTGACTGGGGGGGTGGGTGGCAGGGAGTGCTCCCATCTGTCCAGCAATGCAGCCGTGCCTGGGTATGTTGTACAGGATTTATGCTGATTCTGGCCCCTCCAGGAGGCATGGCCCGTGTGCCTAGCAATCACTGGTCTCCATTCTGCAGTTTCACAGGCTGAGTCCCTCGGGGTTCTGGTTCACTGAGGGATTCCCCAGGGCCTTGTCTACAGAGCTACAAATGGCCTTTTGTTAGGAGCAGCCCAAAAGTGTTTGCAAATCCTGTTGCTGTTTTGCAACCTGGTCGCTCTAGTGGACGGTTCTTGGGACCAGCTGCTGTCTGGTCACAGAGATGCCAGCAGGCAGCTGAGCAGTTGTGGAGTCAGAGGCAAAAAGACCTTTTTGTGGGCTGAATGAGCTTGTGCTGCAGTGCAAAGAGGGTCTCTGGCTGGGCTCTGCTGGGCGCTCCTGGCCCATAGTAAATATTGAATGTTTTGTAAAGCATTTACTAGCCACAGATTGGCACAACCAGTGATGCAAACCAGGCAGTTCATGAGCCAGCCTTTCTGCCAGTGCAGGGCTAAAGAACCCTGCTTAGCTTCTGAGCAAGGGAGCTCCCTCACTCCGGCCGCAGGCCCCACCCAACCAGGACCCTGGCCTAGGGACCAGCCAGTGCCTCTGTAAAACAGGGATTGAGACACAGGATCACGCCCAGCTAGGGGGAGGGGATACTCACCTTCCCCTTGGAAACAAGACATGGCTATGTGTCCATCCCTCCTGCTTGGTGGGAATGTGGCAGGCATACACCCCTGAGCAGGAAAACTGCATCATCGCTGCAGAACTGGTAGCCCTACGATGTGAGGTTGTTCCTGGCCTTCCTGCAGCCGAGTGCACCTTGCTACCCACTGAGTCTTGGCCTCCCGTGTTCAGTGAATCTGCCTCAGATCTGCCTGCTGGCGGTGACTACAACTTCCATCTCCCTTCTTAGAGAGATCAGCGCTGCTCCCGAACAGAGCATGCCAGAGAGAGGGGGGCACCCACATTTTGCTTCTCTCTAATTTTCCGCTAAGATCTCGCTCTCTGCCTGGCACACTCCAGCCCCTCCTGAGTCTGTCTGTGCCTTACCTCTGGGGCTGCCCCTTCCTGAATCACTCTCAAAGCACCAGGCACAGAGCAGCACTAGCCGCCGTCCTGGAGCATGTCGCATCTTTATTAAAATCTCTCGCGCACACTCAGTGTTCCTAGCTTGCTTAGCTTTGTCCCTGATATCTCCAGCTACACTATCTACAATACAGATGTTACAGATCAGGCAGGTACGGCTGGAACATTGAAAGCATTGGAAAAGAGGTATCCATATCCCTGGGAACCATCTGCGCCAGGCTCCTGATAACAAATATTGCTCAGATAGCCTCCTGGAGCTTGAATGTCTTCGCTACCTGCTGCATCTTGGGTCCTGGTTCCACGTTTTCCACTCTCCTCTTTCCCACCACGTCAGTCAGTCAATAATACTTGGAGGGCCAAATGCTTTTGATGCTGTCCAACTAGCACTGCTGGAAACGCCAGCTCTTATAATCAACACATTGACTATACACTAGTAATAATTACACTGTGTTCCTTTCAACACCTTGCCAAGAAAGCCAATTTCTTACTTAGACAGATTGCAGATCTCAGCTGTAGCAAACAGGCTGTTTTGTTCTCCCTTGTTAACTCATTAGAAGTCTCTTGTGAAGGGACCCGCGAATGGAAATTGCTCTCAATGATCCTTTAGGAATGAAGTCTGATAGAAACCAGGGAGAAAATTTCTCAGCCACTTTAACTGGCTGGCTGGGAAGTAAAAATACAGTCAGCTGGTGCTACTTGGGCATTTGACCCTTGACTCGGTCTGTCCCTGGAAGCTGCCAAGTGATGACCTGCTGGGTGGGGCTGGCCAAAAATTTTCGATTGATTTTTTTTTTGATGGAAGTTTGGATTTTTGACTTAAACAAACTTCTTTGCAGGGTCTGCTTTTCTCCCAGCCATGTGATGGTTTGTTGGCAAATTGAAAACCCTAAAAAACCGAAAAAATGCCTCTGTTTTGGCAGTTCCAGCTGAATATATTTCATTTTGGGGGCAGTTTTGGTGGTTTTTCAGTTTTTTTCAACCAAAAAAAAATAAATAAAAATTTTATGGGTGGGGGGACGCATCTTCCGCCTCGCTCTGCGGCTGAACACTAAATACCGCTGCCACCATGCTAAATCTGTTCAGTTCTGTTAACCCAAAAAGATGCCAGCCTGTCCGAAAGGCCCGGACGGCTGCCCCCGGCCTGGCGGGGTGGGCCGCACAGAGATGGCCCCTAACACTGTTCAGACTAGCAGTTACACATCCAGGGCAACAAAATTAAATGCACGTGAAAGAAACCCTTCTCTTGATCCCTGCCTAGCCGCAGATTCCTGCTGGGCACAGCAGAGGGCCCCACAGACTGGTGGATCTCCGGGCCTGCTGGGGGAGCGCTCAGCCCAGTCAGGCAGCCTGGAAGTCGCAGTGCAAAGGAGCTGGCTGGGCGGCCCCATCAGCCTTTCCTGGAAGCCCCACCTCCTCCTGGGCTGCTCCCCTTCCCCGCAGGGAAGGAGTTGCAGGCTGGCTGCTTTGGCAGGAAAAGGCACCAGTCAGACTCCACCACAGCTCATTGAAGGGGGGGCCCAACATCCAGGGAGCCGCGGTTTGGCTCAGACTGCTCCCTGCTGAGCCCTCTGGCTGTGCTAAAGGACCCACTCAGACAGGACCCTTATCTTCCCCTCCCTAGAAGGCCAGGGGAGGAGACCCGTTCATGGGGCGCTTCCCTCCCCTCTCCTGAGAAGGGTGGGGAACAGCAGAATGTATTGCCCCCCACCCCGAGGGGAGGGGACATGGCAAAGGTCAGAGATTTGTCTCTGTATAATACATAAATAAATATAACAAAAGTCCTGAAAGCACTAAGCTTTGGTCTGTACCCCAGCAGAGCGGTAAGGGGAAGTTACTCACCTTGCAGTAACTGAAGCAATTTGAGATGTGTGTCCCTGTGTGACACTCTAGGTGTCAGTGCATCCTGGCGCCGTTGAGCGGAGATTTTTGGTAGCTGTGCCTGGTCGGGACGCAGGCGCTCAGTTGGTATCTCCCGTTTTGTTGGAATCTTCCTGAGCGCCTGCGTCCCGCACCCTGCCCAGTTCCTTCTTTACCGTGGAGCGATTATGCTAGTACTCCAAAGTAGAGGGGAGGAGGCTGGGGAGTGGAGCACCCATAGGGACACACATCTCAAAGAACTTCAGTTACTGCAAGGTGAGTGACTCTTCTTCTTCCAGTGCTGTCCCTGTGGGTGCTCCACCTTAGGTGAATGTGTAGCAGTTCCCACTATGGTCGGTGGGACTTAGATGCGGCAGTGAGTAGTGTAGAGAGTACTGTATGGCCTACTATGGTGTCTGCCATGGTACCTTGCGTGATAGCATAGTGCTCGGCAAACGTGTGTTCAGATGACCATGTAGCCGCTCTACAGATGTCAGAAATGGGTACGTTATGTCGGAAGGCAAAGGCTGTCGACATAGCTCGAGTGGAATGAGTTCTAATGCCTTCGGGCGGTTGAATATTTTGAATATGGTAAGAGGATCTAATGCAGTCAGAGATCCACGTGGACAGACGTTGTTTAGAGATAGCCGCACCTTTCAATCTTTCACTGATGGAGACAAAGAGTCATGGAGATTTACCAAATGGCTTAGTCCTGTCTAAGTAAAAAGCGATTGCTTGCCTGACATCGAGAATATGCAGGGTTGCCTTGTGTGGGGTCTTGTGAGGTTTGGGATAGAAAGTAGGTAAGTATATAGGTTAGTTAAGGTGGAAGGTGGATACCACCTTTGGGAGAAATTTAGGATGTGGTCTCAGAGTGACTTTGTCTTTGGAGAAAATTGTGTAGGGATGATGGGCCATCAGGGTGCTTATTTCACCTACTCTCCTTGCTGATGTTATTGCAACTAAGAGCTACCTTCATGGACATATGGAGATGAGAGGAGGTAGCCAAGGGCTCAAATGGAGGTTTCATGAGAGCGTGAAGAACAAGGTTAAGATTCCATGTAGCTGCCGTTGGGTAAATTTCAGGGTAGAGATTTTGCAGGCCCGTGAGAAATCGTTTTATGGTGGGGTGGGTAAAGAGTGAATAACTTTCTAACAGGTCATGGAAGGTGGTAAGCGCCACCAGGTGTACTTTGATGGAGCTGAGCGAAAGTCCGTCCTGTTTTAGTTTCAGGAGGTAGTCTAGAATGTTAGGGATGGTCACCGTATTGGGCATTAAGTGATTACGTGAGCACCAGAGGGCGAAACGCTTCCACTTCTGCAGGCAAGTTTTACGAGTGGAGTCTTTTCTACTGGGCAGGAGGACGAATTGGACTTGCTCGGAACAGGCCAGTTCATGGGTTTGGAACCACGAAGGAACCAGGCTGTTGGGTGGAGCTTTTGGAGCTGGGGGTGAAGAACCCATCCATTGTCCTGGGAAAGGAGATCTGGCCTGTTGGGGAGAGCCCGTGGATGATGGGAGGACATGCGGAGTAGGTAAGGATACCACGTCTGTCTCGGCCAAGCCGGGGCAATAAGGATGACCTGGGCCTCGTTGTCTACGAACTTCCGAAGAACCCTGTGTAGCAGAGGGATTGGTGGGAAGGCGTAGAGGAGAGAGTTGTTCCATGGGATGAGGAACATGTCTCCTAGGGATGCAGTCCCGAGTCCCTCTCTGGAGCAAAACAGACGACATTTCCGATTCTGCGGTGTGGCAAAGAGGTCTATTGACAGGGTGCCCCAGAGGGAGAAGAGCTGTTGAAGTACTGCAGGATGCAGTTCCCATTCGTGTTCTGTCGAGAAGTACCTGCTGAGTGCGTCAGCAGTCGTGTTGTGGCAGCCTGGTAAGTAGGAAGCGATGATTTGTATTTGATGATGTATGCACCAATTCCATAGTCGGATGGCTTCCATGCAAAGGGAATGTGATCGGGCTTCCCCTTGTCTGTTGATGTAGTACATACATGCTATGTTGTCTGTTAAGACCCGAATAGATTTGTTCTTTATGAGGGGAAGAAAGTGAAGGCATGCTCGCCTCACTGCTTTGAACTCTAAGAGATTTATGTGTAGGTGCGTCTCTGATGCGGACGATCAGTATTGTGCCCTGTGTCCCCCAAGATGTGCTTCCCAACTAATTAGGGAAGAGTTTGTGGTGAGCATGAGCGTTGGGGATCATTGCTGGAAGGAAACCCCGGTGCAGAGGTTTTCTGGTCTTGCCCACCACTGTAAGCAAGCTAGAACATTGGGAGGAGGAGTGAGCAGCGTCCCTAAGGTGTGTCTGTTGGGTTTGAAATTGGAATTGAGCCAGCCCTGAAGACATCTCATGTGTAGCCTGGCGTACTGGACCACAATGGTGGTGGCTGCCATGTGACCAAGGAGCTGTAGACAGATTCTTGCCTGTGTCCTGGGATGAATAGAGAGTGTGCGTATGAGCTGCATGATAGCGAGGAATCTGTGATATGGGAGCGAGGCTCTGCTCTGTATTGAGTCGAGATGAGCTCCGATGAACTCGATCTGTTGTGTAGGTGTCAGGGTGGATTTTTGGATATTTATTTGGAGGCCTAGGCTGTGAAAGAGGGAGATGGCGAAATGGGTAGCTTGAAGTGTCTCGCCATAGGAGTTGCCCTTGATGAGGCAATTGTCCAGGCAGGGGAAAAGTGTGATCCCATGTCTGTGGAGGTGAGCCACTGTGGAGGTGAGCCGACTAGAGTTTTGGAAAAGACTCTCAGTGCTGTGGAGAGGCCGAAAGGAAAAACTCTGTATTGAAAATGGTTGTGACCAATGGTGAATTGTAGGAAGCGTCTGTGAGCTGGATGAATTGATATATGAAAATAAGTGTCCTGTAGGTTGAGGGCTGTGAACCAATCCCCTTGATCCAGTGCAGGAATTATTGTGCCCAGTGTGACCATCTTGAATGTTTGTATCCTCACGAATTTGTTCAGTCAGTGTAGATCCAGGGGTGAAAGTAAGTTAGATGACTTACCAGTACCGCCAGAGTCCTGAGCAGTGGACGTGGCCTCAATTGGAAGAGGCAGGGCCTTAAATCCCCGGGCCCTTTAAATCAAGATTTAAAGGTCCAGAGATCCAGCTGCGGTAGTGGCGGCTGGAGCCTGGGGCCCTTTAAATCACCCCCGAGCTACCAGCTGCAGAGGCGACTGGGATCCCCGGGGCTCGGGGGCGATTTAAAGGGCCCAGGGCTCCAGCTGCCGCTACCGCAGTGGAGCCCCGGGCCCTTTAAATCACTGAGGAGCCCTGGGGACTCCTGCCTGCCACCGCTACCCCGGGGCTCTGGGCTCTGGCAGAGCTTTAAAAGGCCTGGGGCTCTGTTGTGGTAGCAGCTGCTGGAGCCCCGAGCCCTTTAAAACCCCGCATGAGGCCTGCTGCCCGAGCCCTGGGGTAGTGGCAGCCGGGCTCCATCAGGGATTTAAAGGGCCCCAGGGCTCCAGCCGCCGTTACTGCCCTGGCCCTTTAAATCCCCGCCAGAGCCCCGCCGCCGCTACCCCAGTGCTCAGGCAGCAGGGCTCAGGTGGGGATTTAAAGGCCCGGGGCAGTAGCAGTGGCTGGAGCTCCAGGGCCCTTTAAATCTCCGCCAGAGTCCCGCCGCCGCTACCCCAGGGCTCGGGCAGCAGGGCTCAGGTGGGCATTTAAAGGGCACCAGGGTGGTAGTGGGGGCTGGAGCACTGGGCCCCCCCACCCCTACTCCAGGGCTCGGGCAGCAGGGCTCAGGTGGGCATTTAAAGGGCACCAGGGTGGTAGTGGGGGCTGGAGCGCTGGGCCCCCCCACCCCTACCCCAGGGCTCGGGCAGCAGGGCTCAGGTGGGGATTTAAAGGGCACCGGGGTGGTAGTGGGGGCTGGAGCGCTGGACCCCCCCACCCCTACCCCAGGGCTCGGGCAGCAGGGCTCAGGTGGGCATTTAAAGGGCACCGGGGTGGCAGTGGGGGCTGGAGCACTGGGGCCCCCCCACCCCTACCCCAGGGCTCGGGCAGCAGGGCTCAGGCAGGGATTTAAAGGGCCCCAGGGGGGTAGCGGTGGCTGGAGTTCTGGGGCTCTTTAAATCCCCTCTGGAGCCCTGCCGCCGCTACCCCAGGGCTTTAAATTGCTCTCTGGGATAGCCGGTCCCGGTACGGCGCACCGGCTCTTACCGGTACGCCATACCGGCTTACTTTCACCTCTGTGTAGATCTAGTATAGGCCTCCATCCCCCAGTCTTTTTCTGGGTCAGGAAGTAACGGGAGTAGAACCCTTTCCCTCGATGTTCCGTTGGCAAAGGTTCTGCTGCGCCTAGCTGGAGGAGGTGAGCCACTTCTATGCGAAGTAGGTGCTCGTGAGAGGGGTCCCTGAAGAGGGATGGGGAAGGGTAGGAGGATAGGATATGAATGGGATAGAGTAACCGGACTGAAATATTTTGAGGACCGAGCAGTCCTGTGTAATACGCTGCCACGCATGTTGGAAAGTCTGGAGGCGGTGGCCAAATGGGCAAGTAGGCTGTGGAATCAAGGGGTGGTCGTGCAGACCCTCGACCAACGTTTCAAAATTGTTGTTTATTCCCGTATGGGTGGGAGGTGGTTGCTTGAGCTTGATTTCGTCTGCGCTTAGGGGGTCTAGCGCGATTCCTATTTACGTCATATGGTTTGGGTTGAGGCCGATAATATTGTTGTGCATGCGGTCTTTGGTAGAGTTGGTCTCGTTGTCTCCTGGGAAGAGATGGGTGAATGCCCAGGGTGCGCAGTGTCGCTCTAGAATTTTTCATGGTGTGAAGTAGTTCATTGGTTTTTTTGGAAAACAGTTTGTCTTTATCAAAGGGGAGGTCCTCCACTTTGGTCGGCAGATCTTTAGGGATGCCAGATGCAGAAAGCCATGAAGATCTGTGGATAACCACAGCAGTTGGAGAGTACGGGCTGCTGTGTCTGCCGTGTCTAAAGAGGCTTGTAGGGCGGTTTTGGAAATCAATTGGCCCTCGCTCAGAATTGATTTAAAGTCCACTCTCCTAGCCTCTGGAATGTAGGAGGCAAATTCAAAAAGTTTATTGTAGTTATCAAAGTCGTAGCTGGCGAGGAGTGCAGAGTAGTTTGCAAACCTGAATTGTAGAGTGGAGGACATGTAAACCTTGCGACCCAAGATGTCAAGGCGTTTAAGGTCCTTGTCTTGTGGGATGGGCCAATATTGTGGCTGTTTCATCCTTTGTGCGACTGCATCCATGATGAGAGAGTTCAGTTGTGGGTGAGAAAATAGGAAGTCAGCATCTTTAGCAGGAACATAGTATTTACGTTCGGCCTTTCTGCAGGTTGGTAATTAAGAACGTGGAGTTTGCCCGAGAGTGTCAGCTGGTTCCAAGAGTGCTTCATTTATAGGGAGCGCAATCTTTGAGGGCGCAGAGAGTTGAAGGATTCTGAGGAGTTTGTGCTGTGTCTCCTGAACCTCTTCTAGGGGGATGTCTTGATTGAGTGCCACCCTCTTGAAAAGCTCTTGAAATTGTTTACAGTCATCCACATTCTGTGGAGGCGGGGGCGGGGAGAGGGCTCCGTCTGGAGCAGATGGAGAATTAGGGTTTGGTGAGTCAGGATATGATTCGTAGCTCACGTTCTCAGGAGGGGGTTCAGGTACTCTAGGAGTGGATGGAGCTGGAGATCGAGGCACAGAAGCAGGTAGTGGTTTCGTGGAAGAGGTCTGAGGAGGAGTGGTAGGAGGATGTGGCCAAGGGTACCACTGAGGCCAAGGCATAGGGTAGGAGACCCCAGGTGCCGTCCACGGGGGGGGCGAAGTAGGGAAACTGAGGCTGTTGGCTGTGGACAGTAGCCTGAGGTGGAAGAGGGTCCGGTGGAGGAGGAGAGGCAGGTGGGGAGAACTCCGTCTGCTGCTGTGTATCGGGTTTGCTGTCAGTGAAGGTAGCCAGTTCAGGTGGTGAGAGCGGCTTTTTGAAGAGTGAGCCCTGTGTATCCAGGAGCAGAGAGTTAGGCTCAGGTCACACTGAGTGAGGAACTGTGGCTCCTGCTCCCTGGGCTGTGCTGAGCCTGGACTGTGCTCTCGTGCATTAGCAAGTGAAAGCGAAAGGGTGAGCGGTGCCGCGGGTCTGTTGGAGGTCCCCTGCAGGGGGTCCGTTGCTGGTGCCGGGGCGGGAGGCAGGCTTGGTGCCGACGTTCTTCCCAGCACCGGGGCAGAGCGCACAGTCAGCACCGCGGCTATTTTTACCACTGAGGCGCTCGGTGCTGCGGAAACCTTCCCGGTAGGGGAGGTCGGGTTCCTGCCTCTGCGGGAGCCGCGGCTGAGGCTTTAGAAAGAGCTGAGATGCCTGCCTGTGGTGTGGTCAGCACAGAGGGTAAGGATCTCATGGGAGACCCTTCGCTCTTGTCGGAGTCTCTTCTGTGAGACTGCTGTGCTTCTTGCCTCTGCTCCAGAGAGGGGGAAGCAGCGCTCCCCACTGGCTCGGATCTGGCCAGGGAGCGCGTAGGAGCGGGTTTAACCCTCCCCGTCTCCGAAAGCGGCTGCAGGGATTTTTCCATCGGAAGCATTCTAAGCCGCAGGTCCCTGTCGCGCCGGGCCCTTGCCTTGAGGCTCGTACAGCGGAGGCACTGGGGATGTGGGTTTCCCCGAGGCACTTCACGCAATGAGAGCACCCACCCGACCGTGGCATGGAGTCCTGACAGGAAACACACTTTTTGAATCCTGAAGCCCCTGGCATTGTGAATTAGAAATGGCAGGGAAGAGTGTCTCAGTGGGAGACAAGCCTGAAGCGAAAAGGGTTTTTGGGTTTTTTTTTTTTAAACTAAGTAACTAACTATGTAACTACACTAAAGGAAGGGAAACAACTGGGATGTAACTAATAACTATTTCTATATTCTTTGTTACTTTTTTTTCCTACAGAGACCAGGGAAGAGAAGCAGCACTGCTGAGTCCCGTCTTCAGCTGGGGACGGTGGAGAAGGAACTGAGGGGGGTGCGGGACGCAGGCGGTCAGGAAGATTCCAACGAGAAGGGAGATACCAACTGAGTGCCTGCGTCCCGACCAGGCACGGCTACCAAAAATATCCTGTCAACGGTGCCGGGACGCACCGACACCTAGAGTAGAGCACCCACAGGGACAGCACTTGAAGAAGAACCTAAGGTACAGGATAGGGGGAAACAAATATACTTAACATTAGCACACTGCTTGCCTCTAACTTGTTACACAGTAATTTCCAGTTCCCAAGCTCTGGAATTTCACTCCGACCACTATTCCTATTGCCTGGCTAAAATGATAAGCAATGAAAGAGTGTTGTCTTTAGGTTTCAGAGTTAATAATATGCTAAGGTTTTTAGTAGTCCGCCTACAACTTTTTGTAATACTGACCAGGATCGTAATCTTGATGCCCCTTTAAATATTCCAACCTAAAACATATTATAGAGCGATTTACAGTTGTGAATGATTTGACTGCAAAACCATGACTGTACCTTTAAAAAGGAGTGGAAGCCAACCCTTTTGTAAAGGTTACCTCCAGGAGGATAGCAGAATGGCTTAGTCAAGGCTCAAAGGGCGCAGCTGATTAGAGTCTTTCCCAATGCTGATCACTTGATAAAATGCATTTGGTTCAGGAGAATCTGAGCTGGTTAATGAACAGTGACCGCTAATTACAAAACAAGGACCAGCTAAAACTGTGATGATTTCACAACCCCTACAGGAGTTTGAGAGTCCTCAGAACCATGGGCCTTCATCTTGAACTGTGCATACAAAAACTCAAAACACTGATAGTAAAACTTTGACAGAAAGAATCCCCACTCACCATTCGCGGTGTAAAAAGCACATGAAAGGAAAGAATTGTTCTCAACCCATAAAATGCCAGAGCTCCCCTCCTTTTAAGGCCCTGTTCAGTATACCCCTGGGATGATCTATGGAGACGAAGGACAGGCTCAGACCCCAATAGACCATTGTGAAAGAGCCACCTGCCCCATTTAAGAAATGCCAGACTCCTAGGCAAGATTCTGCAGGAAGTGACCAAGTTTAGAGGTACAGAAAGCAAACTGAGTCCATGCAAGCATTTCCTAGTGTAAATATCCTTCAAAAGATATGGTCAGGATACTTTTCACTCAAGTTTTAATAATATATGAAGTTGACATCTGCTTATTTATCAGGGTTTCCATCTAATTTAGGTTTCACAGTAGCAGTCGTGTTAGTCTGTATCCGCAAAAAGAAAAGGAGGATTGTGGCACCTTAGAGACTAACAAATTTATTTGAGCATAAGCTTTCGTGAGTTACAGCTCACTTCATCGGATGCATTCAGTGGAAAAAAACTGAATTTCCACTGAATGCATCCGATGAAGTGAGCTGTAGCTCACGAAAGCTTATGCTCAGATAAATTTGTTAGTCTCTAAGGTGTCACAAGTCCTCCTTTTCTTTTTGCATCTAATTTAAGTATTTCTAAAGCCCCTATCATCTTGGCATGCAAGGCCCCAAACTGAAAGTTGATGACAACAGTCCCGTTGATTTCTATCGGCGCAGGATGTGGTTAAGTGTGAAACTATCCTGTGTGTTGGAATGCATTCATTATTTATCTGCTGTGTGCGCACATGCTTGCTTGTTCTCCCAGGGCTGTATACACTATGGAAAGCCAAGAAAGACCACATGAAGCATTTAGTTAGGAGCAGGAAATGCAAAGAACTATGGTTGCCTGGCAAGCATAAAGAAAATGGTACATTTAATTCTGGGCCTGCCATAGTTAATTTCAGCTGTGTGGGATTTGTCTGTGGGTACACAGCTCAGTGAATTCCTCACTTCCAAACAATCTCCCACACCATGCGATGAGCTACGCTGAAAGAAGGGGCCTGCACACTCATGTTCATACTTTTTTACACCGTCAGGTCTGTGCACTTACGTCTTTTCACAGATACGTTCCTGTGCACAAACTGGACTAGTACATGGAAGCTTCGAGACCACTTCCGTCATGTCTTTTTAGACTGTAAGCACTTCAGGGCAAAGGACTGTCCCACACTATGTGTCTGTGCAAGACCTAGCCCAGTGGGCCCCTGCTCTTGGTTAGTTAAGACCTCTACATTGCCTGAAAGTACAATGTGAGTATAAGAACTAAAATCCTGTGCTAGAGAGCAGCTTGTGTGTGGTATGATTAATCCTGGTTCAATGGTGCTTTCAAACACTCACTAAAGCAGTGGACAACTGCAGAAATTGCAACTGAAAACTCCACAAAATAAAAATAAAAAATAAAAAAGTGGGGAGAACATGAAAGGGCAGCAGCTGGCATGGGTGTCATTAACAAAAACAGGGGCTAGAAAGAATATGTCAGCGGAAGTGATACGAGAACCAGTGAGCAGTATACTAAAGTCAGTGTTGGGCTGTTGGGACAGGTGGCTCTGAACAGCTTAGAAATAAGTGTCTTGCAGATGAAAGTCAGCGGGAACAGTCAGCCGAAAAAACCATGTGGAAAAAGCTTAAGAATTTGAAGAGAGAGTACCGGAGATAGATGCAGCAAGTTCGGCACCAGATGATGAGTTTATTAAACAGGGCTGGTTCTTCCCTCAGTGTCCTCATGATATGGAGGGAGGAAATATCACAATATTGCCAACCCTAACCATTCAAAACATGAGTCACACGCCCCCCCTCAAATCACGAAATTGGCTTAAAAATCCTGAGATTTAAAAAAAGTTCTAGGCTCTTTTTCATTTGCCTTCTGGCTTTTGAGCCTGCAGGATGCGGCGTTTCAAGCTGTACTCCACCCATGAGAGCTGAAACCTTGTTTTCCAATGAAAGCACAGCAGGGTCTCATATGACTCCTTGTCAAGTTGTTGAAAATGGACATTTCCCATGGAATTTTCTGTTTTGACATTAAAAACCATTTGCCTTTTAAAAATGGTTTGACAGCAAAGCTCTTCTGACTCCATGCGTGTATTTAATATGGTTGTGTATTAAATAGAGCTTCATTGCGAACAAGAGCAATGTTTGGAAAACGCTTTGGAAGGTTGGCGTGACAATCATTTCCAGATGGACCAGACCATTTAAAAAGAACAGTGGGCTGGACTGGTCAGTACATTTCCTCCCCACACTTCCCCCCACAGGCTCCACAGCACAGCTCAAATCAGAAAATGAGACACACTGGGATGTTCCCCATAGGTGCACTCAGACTGAAGTTTTATCTCCCTGACCCCCAGGGCAGGACTAGCTCTCTTCCCCTGCACCTAGCTGCTATATGACCAGGAAGTGCAATAAAAATGTAGGCACAGAGGTGAAGTAAAGGTTTATTAACTACTGGGCGGGTATTTTTCCTTCCTGTTCTTTCTTCCCTTCATGCTTTTAGTATTTGCCTCTCATTTTCTCACCTTTTATCCCTCCCCACGGGTCCCACCCCCAATTTCTTTCCCTCCCCCACCACATCTCACCTTCTGCAGCACATTCGGACACTAAAGAGATTCTTATTTACACTAAGGCTCCTTTGCACCACTCTGGCAGTAGCAAGCAGCCTTAAAGCAAGTGTAAATGTGAAACACTGCAAAGGGAGCTCAGTGTAAGTAAAGGAGAACCAGGCCCAGGAAGCTGGACTGCTTTCTTGTAACCACACCCCTGTCTGGTTTCCTTCTCATCATACCCAGCCTAGAGTCGGGCAACAAACAAAGGAAGCACGTTCCTGTATGCTCCCAGTCAGCCCTGAGCTATTAGCTGCATCCTTCTCTCCTCTTACTGCCACCCAAGTCTATGGGTTGGGCTTGGCTCTGATGCTCACTGACCGTGGTAGGGAGGCCTTTTGTCTGGCTTAAGCCAGACTGGACTGGTTTTGTGGAGCACTGGCCCTGTCCAGGAGGGACTTAGCACCAGACGTGGCTTTGATGCAGGAGAATGCAACGGGGAAGGCGACTCAGTGTGGAGTGACAGAGGCAGGGGCCGGCCGATGGGAGCAGGCCCCATGCAGGTGGGAGCAGGGATGTCTTGTACTCTGGGGATGCACCAGTGTCCACCTTCGATCCTGGGAAGGTCTGGGTCTAATATACCATGATAGCCTCCCTGTTACTATTAGGGTGACCAGATGTCCCAATTTTATAGGGACAGGCCTGATTTTTGGGTCTTTTTCTTATATGGGCTCCTATTACCCCCCACCCCTGTCCCGATTTTTCACACTTGCTGTCTGGTCACCCTAGCTGCTATGCACATTCAGGCCCCTAAGCTCTGGCTGTCCCAGCACTGGCCTTCCAGTAGAACCGGTTCTCTGCTGGGAGAAGGAAACCTGATGTGGAGGCAGTACCAGCCTCTGGCCTACTTTGCTGCAGTTCTCTTGAGGCCACCCCTGCTTTTGTGCTAGAAATGATGCCAGAAGAGCAGAAGCCAACCTGGGAGAGGCAGCAGGGGCAGTCCAGGGCAGTGTTCTGGGACTTAACACGTGGCCTAAAGGTCAAAATTTCAGTCTTGCTGTGGGATTTGTCCCAACTCAGCTGAAAAGGGGAAGCTGCAAATCCAAGATCAGTTGGTGCTTCTGCTGCGTTGAGGCACACAGAGCCTTTGTTCCGTTATTGACACACTAAAGGAGTGCTAGGGCTCCTTTCTCGCTCTGTATCCTCTGCCGCCTCAGGAAAAGTAGTTCCCACAGCTAGCTGGTGTGGCAGGTGCTATTTTGGTTTTGTCAGGCTGTTTGAATTAAAGTGATGAAAGTTAAGACAAACCAAGGCTCAGACTTCTGGATTGTGAGGAAGGGAAAAGGCAGAACACTCAGCAGGGGAGAGACCATGGTGTGGCTTTCAGCCATTGCCTCAGAGACGTGGGGAAGTAGGACTCTAAAGGAATTGCGGCCTGTGTCGTGAGGGGGTAGGAGGCCAGAGATGTGGTCTCTAGCAGCACAACACGGCAGGTACTAGGCCTGAACAGGCTGCAGAGGTAGGCCCAAGAGAGGAGGTGATGGGAAAAGAAAGCAAAACCTAAGCTGGATGGAAACAGCAGCTGCAGCTTCTCTCCCCCTCCTAAAAAGTTTTGCACACTCCACCCCTCTGTCCCTGGTTTATATTTATGCTGCTGCTCTGTGTACAGGCTGGATGGTGTAATCTCATACAGTTGCAAGCCACGCTAATACGTTCCAAAGGATAATACTGTAATGTTTTAAACTCAATAGACTTTTATGGGGTACAATAGCAGACTGTGTAGTGTACATATATACACTGGATGTAGTTAAAACTCACTGGAGTCACAAAGTGTTCCAAAATGCACCAAATCCTACAAACATCTGAACAAAATCCAAGGCCACATGTACATAGAGGTATGTTTCAAGGACTACAGATCATGATGACGTAAATAATGAAGCGTGGTGGTGTAACGTGGACTTTATCCTTAATAGAGATAAGTGGTTAAAAAACACAACCCCTTCCGTTACCTCTAGAAGAGTAAGGGCTAGTCTACCCTACATAGGCTTTCCCACTACAGCTATACTGATATATCCCCTTAGTGTAGACACAGTATATATGGACAGAGAGTTTTCCTGGTCATTTAGCAATACCCCTCCCTAAAGGACATTTAAAAAATATATATATATGGAGATATACCTATCTCATAGAACTAGAAGGGACCTCATCAAGCCTAGTCCCCTGCCTTCACAGCAGGACCAAGTACTGTCCCTTATTTTTGCCCCAGATCCCTAAATGGCCCCCTCAAGGATTGAAGTGACAACGCTGGATTTAGCAGGCCAACGCTCAAACCACTGAGCTGTCCCTCCCCCAAGGACATCAACACCACCGAGAGAACCACTCTGTTGTGGCATCCCAATAATTTGAAGACCATCCTGCATTTGTCAGTATAGCTGTGTCTACACTGGCGGTTTTGCCAGCATAGTTACATCAGCGAGGGGGTGTGGTTTTTTCACTCCTCTGACCAACATGGCTGTATCAACAACTTTGTAGCGTAGACCTGGCCTAAGACTGTGCTTTAGAGACTTGACAGTTTCAAAGCAAGCATGTGATCACAGGAAAATGTATCTCTGTGTAAAACACTTTGGTGCTCAAGTTTTTTCTAGAGCTGCTGCACTAGGAGAGAGAACAAATCTGACTCTGCATTCCAGACTAGAGTGATTTAAGGCTTCTTAATTAGCATATTTAAAAAATATATTGAACTCAAGGACCCAATGCTGCTCCCAGAACTACTGCTGTAGATCTGAGGCAATATTATTGGGGGGAGGGAGGGAATTCGATGAGTAACTCTGGATTTATTCTGTGCAACACTGATTGATTCAGAATAGTTTGCCTGCTGTAATAGAAAGGCACTTCTAGAGTGCCCCACACTAGAGTAGTAAGGTTAGTGTTTTCAGAATATTGTACAGTTTTTTTATTAATACTTCGAATGTCTTAGTGTCTTTCCTCAATCACACTAACTTTATCCACACATTCTGGGGGACTGCTGGCAATCAAAGTGTGACAGTTAGGGAAGGGCAGCGTTTGATTATCACATTCACCCTGTTGCAGAGCTACAGGCCTGATGATAAAATACTTTTAGTTTCCTTTCGGCACAGGATGAAAAGGGGCATTAACGACCTGTGCATAAATGAGCAATAATTTGCTGACTCAAGCTCAAAGCTCACCTTTTAGTTTAGCCTGTAGTAGAGATTTTACATTCACACCAACAGAGACAGCGTGCTATATGAATTTGGACTCTCGCTCTTTGAAAGTCTGCATGGCATTTTGTGGGTCTTGCCGTTGGTTTTAGAAGCAAGTGAGTGATTTTGATTTGTGCACCATATTGTCCCAATTAAGAGTTACAACACACTCATTACATTTTCCTAATAATTTAATACATTAAATCAAGTCCCATTAACTGCCTGCTTCACATGCCGAGGTTTCAGAAAATATGTTTAACTCATTTTGCTCTCCTGGGAAGTTCTTTGCTCAGTTGCCCTCATGAAAGAGGAACAACAACAACTGAACAGTTCATACTAATGTATTTACAGGGCTATACTGACATGGAATTATGTTCCATCAGAAGAGACGTGTCTGGTATGCAGAGTTCAGCAGTCACTTCAGTTCCCAGGCTTTGATCCACTGAGTTGGAAAAGATTACAAGTTTGAAATATTGGAAGAGCTTGTCTAGTCCTGATTAATTCCACAATAAGAGCATCATGGAAGTGGATTAAAATAATTTAGAATAAGGCACTCTTATTGTGGAATAAGAGCGTCCACATGTGGAGTTAATCAGGAACAGTTAATTCACTTTTAAATTCACAACCTATTTTATTCTGGATTAATTTCCCCATGTGTAGTTTTCCTAAGGGAAATTTTTACTCGACTAAATTACAAACACACACAATATTTATCTAGCCCAGTTAAGACCTGGAAAATCCAGGAAAGCAAACTCAAAATGATATAAAACGGTTAAAACTCTGTTTGGATTCGTTAGCTCTTTGAAAACTCAAACAGTAATTTATATAAAGTGACTGCTACAGTTACAATGGCATAATATTCTCATTTTGAGGCACAGAGGGGAAGGTGCACAAACCCTTGCAGACAGAGATAAGACTGCGCCCCCTGAATTGTTGAAATTAATTCCCTGCATGTTGAGACTAGCAAGATAACAATATGCCTTTGTAACAGACTAAAGCCACAAAGGAGAGAAGGTGAATACTAACAAAATACAACTGTCACCAGATTGTCACATAAAAAGGTAGGACATGCATGTTCAAAGACTGAAACCGACATATCAGAAGATTTGCAATTAATGGTACAGTACGAATCCTGACATGTCAGTGGAGATCATTCAAAAGCTCCCTCTTAGGGATATGAGGCAGTATACGTGGCACGTAGATTACCTTGCAAAGATCTGTAGCCTTTCAATATTTCCTATGCTGTGTTGTACATAACCTGCCGAACAAAGTTCTAGTATTGATAAAGAACCTCTTTTCACTTCCCCCTATCTGCTGTTTTTCCTCAATGGCAATAAATTGTAGTCTAGATTGAGCAAGTATATTTAAAAACTATCGGTAGCTGGGTTATCCTGTGACACAAGAGACAGCATAGATATCCATAGGGCCTACCTCACGGTTACATTTTTGACTTACTGTCAAAATTCTTTCACTGCACATATTAGAACGCACGACTTAGTTAAAAACGAGCTGCACAAAGAGTTAAGAACAGACAGCGGCACGGACAGTGCGACCTGCAGAGAGCATTCGGCGAGTGGCACTGCTTCAGCTTCGGATGAGGGTTAAGAACTCTTCCCGAGTCTTTGCATCCTCCCGGAATACACCCAACATTGTGCTCGTGACCGTTTTACTGTTCATCTTCTGCACCCCGCGCATTACCATACACATGTGTCTAGAAGAAAGAAAAGGGGAAGAGGGGAAATCAGGCAGGCTTGAGCATTGCTATGAGAAGCAGGGGACAATCATTTCCCAGTGCTAGGTTTAAATTGCAAGCATTTCAGATAATCCACTTAAGGCAGAGTCTGGGAAAAGGCCCAAGGCTGGAATTTTCAAAGGAGCTCCTGATCCCTGTCAGTGGCACTGGCGTTCCTAATTCTTAGGCGCCTTCTGAAAACCTCACCTAAAGTGCTGTGTGTTCATGCCAGGCCTATCACACCAAAATGTTTGTTTCTAGATTGGAGCCAAGATCTGCTACTGGAAGTCTTCAGCATGTAATGATGACAGAAAATTAGTCATCACAATGGATCCATGTTTAAGGATCTATTTTGAATTGCTGGCTAAGCGATCAGCTGCCACCATGAGGTAAGGTAACAAGACACCCCCCCCCCCAGTGCAAAGGCTCCAATCCACTACCATGGCATGCTGACTGGCCGGGAGGTACTCCTGCATTATAGCACATTGGCCAAACTGTTATATGGCTCCATTGTACGCGTGGGGCATGATATGCTAGCTGTAGGAGTGAGAGAGGCAATGCACGAGGAATACATTTTGGCAGGTTGCCGTGTATCCTCCTTGCCGGGGCAATACCCAGCACCATTATGTTACTACAGAGAACAGCAGTGTATATGGTCACTTACGTCGCTTCAATAACCACTCCAACTCCAGTAGGCTGCAAGGCTTCTGTGATGGCTACTGCAATTTGTTTTGTAAGGCGCTCCTGAACTGTAGAGACAACAGGGAGTTCAGAGGCAGACGCACAAACAATAGCCGTGTGTGGCTGTATCTCATGGAGAGGAAAAGTGACACTATTCAACAGCATATTCCTGTTTCCAAGAGGAACTGCCCTCAAACTCTGTACTTTCTGGATATGTAGCTTGGGGGAATGTTAGTGCAGGCTTCTCTCACATAGTTGGGTATGGGAAGCCTTATTTTTTACTTTCATACGTGCATGCAGGAGTCTGTATGTAGCGCCATGACTTATGCAAAATCTGCACACTCCATTAAGTTTGGTTTTCTTGCACAGTGGTTTTCACATGTTCATTTCTTTGACATAGGGCAAGATATCTGTGGTTTTCCTTTTGTGTGTTAAGGAATTTTTTAAGCGTGCAAGTTAAAGCTTTGCAGAATAGTGACGTGCCACAATCTCCTGCAGTCTAGAGTTCTTGTGTCCTATATTCACCTGGTGCTGCCATGCTGGCCCCTGCTGCCTATAAAACCATCTTGAGAACTTTGCCACCAAGAATAGGTCAAGTCTAGTCACAGAACAGTGAGTCAGGAGAGCTCAGGCTGAACCCAACCCGACCTGCATCCACAGCCAAGAGCAGTTCTCCTCCTCCTCCTGTAGTGGTTTTAGGACCAAAACATAGTGGGGCAATTGGGATAAAAAGACCATCATGAGACAAGAAGGGGAACAGGAAAGATAGAAACATCTAATGGGAATTACGAAGGCTGAAAATACAGCCCTTGTGAGCAACCTCAGTTTCTTTAGTAGCTGTGTGGTTCTTAGAAGTGCCTGGGAATGTGGCTCATCTCTGAGGATGGCTATTGTCCTTTGCCCATGTTTCATCCTGGCTTGGGTATTTCTTTTAGGATTCAACATACAGTATCTTCAGTACCACAACGGCTCTTGAATTCCACCTCCTGGAGCCATCCCTCTGGACAGCAGGACAGCCCCCAAACTGCCAGTGACCTCACTTGGTCCCGGCAGCTCTACTTTAACCAGCACCTTTCCCTTGAGTTGGTCTCATAGCCGGAGTCAGTTTTCATGGGGAGACTCTGCTTTTCAGGATAACGGCAAGTTAGAAAACACAGGACAGGACTTGAAATGCCTGGATCATGACTCCCATTGAAAATCTGCCCAGATACAGCCCTGCTGTAGTGATCTGCCTATGGGACATACCCTGGCCTGCTTCCCCCCCGAAAGTGATGACGTATGTGGTAGTGTTCTCTGTAAGAATAAAAGAGTCTATTTACCCTGTAGTCTTCTACTGTATATCTCCACAATCCTAGAAAGAAACAAAATCTTGGTTATTGTGTAAGCCATGTGCCTAATAGGGAGATCTCTCTTTAAGAGACCCATTGGGCGGAGGTTGCTGTGAGTTGTGTCTGGGTCATTGTTGCTAGGCAGATTAAGCACTCCACATCTAGAAGCTTCTGGAATTGGGTGTGGCAGTTTTGGGTCTGCTCCAATGTGTTCCCTGTTGCCAGGGTCAGATGCCCTGTGGGCAAGTGTTCGGCTTAGCTGCTTTGCAAAAGGCCATGTGCCCTGTGTGAGTTGGGAGAAGCTGAGCCCAGGAGCAGGAAGCAGGCTGTTGTCCTGAACTCTGAAACATTTTGCAGCAGGTTAGTATATTGTGAACTCTCTGACAGGGAAGCCTGGTAATGCTAATGATAGCCAGGGGAAATTGGAAGGGAAAAATAACTTCTATTTTAAGTGTATGCTTTGAATGTTTTGATTTTAGCCAAACTGTTCTAGTTAAATTGTCTCCACTCATCTGAGTCACCAACTTTGCTTTAAGTGTAGCCATGGGGAAAGAGTCATTTCTATTTTGCTGGTCTCGGTTTTGTACTTTCTTGTAACAGGGTTTTCTTTAAATCTATACACTTAACTGAGTGGTTGGTTAATGAGTTAGCGGACTGGCTAGCAGTGATTTCGGCAGAGGAAGAGTCTGCGTGGATTCCAACTAGGGTGACCAGATGTCCCGATTTTATAGGGACAGTCCCGATTTTTGGGTCTTTTTCTTATATAGGCTCCTATTACCCCCCACTTCCTGTCCCGATTTTTCACATTTGCTGTCTGGTCACCCTAATTCTGACTACAAGCAAGTGGAGGGAAGATGTTGTTTTAGACTCAGAAGACTATAGATTTGGTGATCAAAGACTCAGACTTAGGTGAACAAAACCTAAGCTTTTGGGAACTCTCAGTTTCTTCTCCCTGTATTTCTGTGGGGCCTGACCTGTTCAAATTTTAATTTGTTTTCTTTATTTATGTTTATGTATAAATGTGAAGGTAAAGTCTGTGGGTTATCAAATAGCCATGTCATGCTGTAAAAATTATATTATTTGTTTCTTTATCATAAGATTTTATAAAGTTATTTAATTAAATTAATTTCTTTAGTTCCTTTTGGGACTTGAATGTGGTGTGGTTGACCCTGTGCAATCCTTGCTGAAAATCCTTACAGACTGAACTCTGGGTCTCCAGCTACTTTCTATGGGAGTTGGAGTTTTTTTTTAAAGGCACTGGAGACCAGAAATGAAGTGAACTCTAGCCCATCCAAAGGTTACAATTGCACCTCCTACATGAGGATTTAACAGTGGTCACACAGTGAACATTTAAGCGTGTAAAAAGCCATGCTAATGATCTGCCCCAGTGTCTGCTGGGAAAGGAAATCCTCATGGCAGCTTAGCATCTGGCCTGCATTTCTTAAATGACAAGGTTGTTTACAGCAGCTGATCACTCTCCCAGCCTGCAACAGGATACAGCAGCAGATGTATCATCCTTCCTGGTGTAACAAACTGTGGTCTCTTCCAGCTCCCCGTGGCTTTTCGTTTGGCTGTTGCTTTTGAAGGGCCTGGTCTGTGACCCATTAGTTCTGTAGCATCCTTTACAATAGCTTTATTTGGGGATTTTGCAATGGAGTCAGGCATCAAACGAAGGCTCCCCAAGGCTGTTCCTGGAAGCTACAACACACTGTGCCTTAAAGTTTCAGAGTAACAGCCGTGTTAGTCTACATTCACAAAAAGAAAAGGAGTACTTGTGGCACCTTAGAGACTAACCAATTTATTTGAGCATAAGCTTTCGTGAGCTACAGCTCACTCACGAAAGCTTACGCTCAAATAAATTGGTTAGTCTCTAAGGTGCCACAAGTACTCCTTTTCTTTTTGTACCTTCAAGGCTATAGACTGGGCCCATCTGAACTTCAAGGCAACAGGTGTTTGATATTGGGATTGGTTTTGGTACTTTTAACCCAAGAGATATGCTCCAAGGGCCATGCTGATAACCACCACTATTTAATTAAAAAAATAAATACAGGGATCTTAATACTGCTTTTCAATTGGACTGCAGATTTAACCCACTTCCGGTACAGTATTATCATGCAGGCAGTGGGGTGGTGCATCAATAGAATACTGTAATCTATACATTTAGAGAGACAAAACTTCAACATGGTGAAGGAGTAGTTATGTATGCAAATCCTGAATGCTTAATAAGATAGCCCATTGGCTATGTCAAGAAGCTTCTGTACAAGGCTTTTATATTGGTCTTGTCAGTCTAGACAGAAACCAGACACACATTGCCCTGCCTAGGCCATTAATTAGACACTTGTGAAAAAGCAAGAGAGCATCATTTTCAGAGGAAGGGTTTTGACAAAATAAGCCCCTTTACTGAAGAGCAAGGGGTGTGTTACCAGTCAGTTTACAGAAAGTAGCACCAACACGGATAGGAAATATTGAAAAACAAATGTAAAAAAAATTGATATTGACAAATATTCTTAGCCTTCGACTAGAAGAGGATCTGAAAGTACATTTATATTTGTAACAGGATTATTTGCAAGCCATGTTTTTAAAATCCAGAGAAAGGTGTTTGTTTACTGAACACAGGTCATCCTTGACTATACAAACTCATTAGACTAATCCTATTAGTATAGATTAGACCCACAGCACCAGCAGCCTCACAAATCTTAATTTGAGCCCTAGGTTGCATTAAATAGGGCAAGGAAGGGATATACTGTTTGGTCATCCAGTCTGTTTTTTACCACAGGTTTTGAAAACAAATTAGGACTCTGAATAATATTTTGCAATCTAAGAGCCTGATCTTTTGCCATTGAAAATGATGGGGATTTCACACTGACTTCCTAAGGACAGGATCAGAGCCTGAAATCATACAACAGGTCAATATTACAAACCCCACAGTGTGATTCTATACCAATTGCTAAGAGAGATGGGAAGAAAATTATACACTTTTAGCACTGTATTGCCATCTCTATTAAGAACCATGCAAGACAAGTGATTCTTAAATTGATAGTTCCTTTGTACCACTGGTTTCAGAGTAGCAGCTGTGTTAGTCTGTATTTGCAAAAAGAAAAGGAGGACTTATGGCACCTTAGAGACTAACCAATTTATTTCAGCATAAGCTTTCATGAGCTGTAGCTCATGCTCAAATAAATTGTTAGTCTCTAAGGTGCCACAAGTACTCCTTTTCCTTTGTACCACTGCAATTCAGAGACAATTGCAGACAAATGTAAACTCAATCCAATTGATTTATATTTCAGTTGTGATCCTGAGCAGTTTGAAAATGTCAAAAATTAAAACCCTTCGATAAATAAAGGTCTGTAAAATGTTAGAGAATACTTTTAGTAAGAACAGTCACCTTCAGAAACCCTAATCAAAAACAACAACAAACAAGTTATTCTTGAAGTTCCAGCCACAAGAGTGCTGATCAACAGAAGAGATGAATCATGAAATGCCACTCATCAGAAAGGTTTCTAGTACTAAGTGGCAATGAAAGAAAAACAAAAATTGTATGCCACAAGCTTTTGTCCAGGTAAACAGAAAGATACAGAGTGGAGATGCTGAAAATAGCTCAACAAATTCTCATCCTGCGTTTCTACAATGCATGCTACATACAGACACGCAGAGTTTTGTGCCAATGAAATACAACACAATTTCCAGAGTCTTTTGAACAGTCTGCCTGAGCCGGTTACTTAGGGCAAAGTTCAGCTTTTCTAGCTGCCAGACCATGTGAGATAGAACGTGTGGACTGATGAGCACCCTGCAATCTGAGGTTATTTTAACAAAGATTGCTTGTTCATGGTATAAGGGTCTCTCTCCAGCTCTGAATCAGATACATTCTTACGCAAACAAAGTGCAAAATGGGACCAGCTGCATTTAAAGTGCTTTAGTGGCATATTTGACCCACTCCCTCCCTGCTAAGAAAACCCAGCATGCCTGCTGATTTACAAGTTTAACTCTCATTATTGCTATTGGGAGCTACAGAGGATTTACACATGTATCAGAAGGAGAATAAATGAACTCCTACATAGTCTTTCCAAACAACAGCCAACTTCTTCAGAGTTTTTTTTCAGAAGAGAACCTTCTATTATTGTCTCCACTAAAGGGCATATTTGCTACATTATCACTCCATAAATGCCACTTTTGCTACAACTGATTCAGCACAGCACTTGACATAAGGCCACATGCTGGGGGAAAGCTTTTTATGCGACAACAAATAGGTTTCTGAAATGCATCATAATTACTTTGGTCCCTAATCTGAAATTCATCCATAAAATCCATCTCTAGGCTTGTTCACTGCAGGTTATAGTGAAACAAAAATGTCAGATTTAATTGAAGAGTCAACTGATGTAGATATGAAAGTCTTAGATTCAAATCATGAACATAATCCAGAAAGAGTTAGTTTTAAATCACGTTTGTTTACCATTCACAAGTTCTGGAGTTTGACCGTATAATGCAGTGTCCAAGCAAACAGATAATCAACTTTAGTGGGCTTATTTGCCTGCCTTCCAAAGACTGGTGCTCCCTAAAATAATCACTTGCCATCACTTTTGCACAGTAGAACCTCAAGAGGTATTAACATATTGAGAATGGAGGTTGTTCGTAACTCTGAAATGTTCGTAACTCTGAACAAAACATTATGGTTGTTCTTTCAAAGGTTTACAGCCAATGAACTCTGACGTAATACAGCTTGGAAATTTTACTATGCAGAAGAAAAATGCTGCTTTCCTCCTTTTTCCCTTTTTTTTTTAAAGTAGTTTATGGTTAACACAGTACTGTACTTGCCCTTTTTTGGTTGGGGGTTTTTGGGGTTTTTTTTTTTTGGGTCTCTGCTACTGCCTGATTGTGTACTTAACGGTTCTAAGTGAGGTGTGTGGTTCACTGGTCCGTTCGTAACTCTGGGGTTCTTCGTATATCCTATACACCAGTGTTTTTGAATAGTCTTCAGCAAAATTATGAATCTGTCCCCAATCTGCACACTCCCAAGGTGTGGTTTAAAGTAATAAGGAGTTGCAATTTAGCTTTTGTTTTCCAGTAGTCTTAACGAGAAGGACTGCTGTAAACCCAAATCCAGAACACGAGGTACTGCTACCGTCTGCTGTACTTTAGAAGGGGACCAGATTACAGATCAGCACACTTAACACAGTCTGGAATCCTTTTTACAAATTAGCATCGCTTTCATTAAATTAGCACTTACCTAGCAAGCTTGCTGAGACCAAGGACTTGTTTGTTAGGAAGATAACCTATATGTACCTAGAGAAAGGGGAACAAACCATTAACTGGATCAAAATACTCTTCAAGACAGCTTTAACACTCACGCATACTTTCTGAAATATTCATTTGCCTCATCTCAAACTTTTAGACCCACTCCTGTTTCAAATCCAGAATCTTTAGCATAGGGTGAGGACATGCGACCATGCAAGTCTGAAAGATTAAAGAGCAAGCAGAGACAGAGTGCTGGTGAGTTCAGTATCTTTTTTTAAAGTAGGTAAGTACTTTGGAAGAAATCACAACTTATACACCAAGTGTCAGGATGGCTTACACACTAACATGCAGAATTTAAGTCAGGTGCAACAGAGAGATTGTTTTAGCATTACTCAGCACAGAAAAGTTAAGCTAAAATAAATGCAGCCTTCTTTCAAGGAATTAAAAATATATATATATCTTTTGAAGAAAAAACTATCCTTTTTCCTTTAGCTGGAAAGCTCATATGGGAAGAAGCGCTTAGTGTGCAAACTGAAATGCACTTGAAAAAAAGAATTAAGGGACAACTCTTGGGACACTGATACTGCAGAAGACCAATGAAATTAAAGCCATCCTCCATCCTGTTCAAATATGCATTTATTGTCTGAGCATTCATGTTTAATAGGTAAATAGACAATATTGAAACAGTAGAGTTCTCATTATTAAAGACTGTCCTAAAAGCAGTGACAAATTTTTCAGATTTGTGCTGAGAAAATACGTGTTCAGAGTTGTGAAAGAAGCTAACGTATTAAAGTGGATTTATAGTTAGAGCAGATTACAGTGGCACACCAATGGGTCATCTGTAGCACAGGATGCATTTGCCAAGATAGAGCAGTCGGAAAGGGTCAGTGTAGGGTCAAAATTGTGTATAATTTTGCCTGGAAGTCTGGTCTTTCAGAATCCTATTTTGCTGTACCTGTGGCTATAGGTATCATAATACCACCTAATTACCTGGCTAATTTGATCAGTCCTATCACTTTTCTGTTGGGTAATCAACCAACTGACACCTGAAAGACACGAAACATTTCAGATCAAAGTAAGAGACATGGTTTTGCAGTAGTTAATTGAAAACAAGCAATGACTTTTGTTGCCTGGAGAGAACAGCTTAACTGTGAATTTTCAGACAGCGCTACAAATACATCATTTGTTGAAGAGCATTTGCAGCATGTTTGATGTACCCAACAGGAGAATGGCTAGTCTAACAACCCTTAGAAGCACACCAAGTCATTTAGCTAATCTTCTGTGACAATCAAGGTCCAGACACCCCAAGGGGAGAGAACATAGCAAAAGGACTGGTTCGGTGTTTGGGATTTCTCCAACCCACACAGGCTAAACTTCTAGATGTAAAAATAATTTACAGAATGCCCGAGAATAATGAGAAAGAAGCACATACATCCTACACAGTAACCAAAGTATAGGCAAATAGAAAGCCAGAACAGAAAGGAGACTCTTACTTTCCAGAATTAAATACCAGCAATATAGCAGAGTGGGGGGAGGAGACAAGAATGAGATGGCACCCTCTAGGAGACATACATAACTGGGCTTCTCTGCAGGTATTTTATTTTCCAAGAAAATATATTTGGGAACACAAATGGCATGGATAGAATTTTACAGGCTATGGGAACACCTGCATCTCTACAGCTCAAGTGTGCTTCATGGGGAGACACTGCAGTGCAGATGCTCCATCCTCCGGTACTTCTGGAGCTGACATGGGCATCAAATGTAGCAGCACAGAGACCAAGATCTTTAGACAGAAGGCCTCAGTTTTGAAGTGTCCAACTTGAGACCTTTTAAAAGAGTCCTGATTTTCAAAGGGTGGGTGCTCAGCACTGTCTGGAATTGAGGCCCCGTTAGGCTCTCACAGTTTGGGCATCTAAAATCACTAGTCACTCTTGGAAATCTAGGCCCGACTATTCATTTAAAAGAGCACACTAATCCAAGGTCTGCAGAGACTGCAGCGGTAACTGACGAAAATGCACCGGCTGGCTTTTCAAATTGTTACTGTAATCTGTTACGGATCAAAGCCGATGTCTGAGGTGCATTGGTTTAATATCAAGATGTCTGCCCTGAAGGCTTGCTGCTGCTTCATGAAGAGCTTCGATATAAAACGTCAGAAACTATTAGACTGATAAAGGTTGAGCACTATATGCTAGGGTCTTAAATCATATAAAGCTTGCATAAAGGTACTCTTCAGAATTTGTATTTTGAAGATTGCTATGATTCTAGATAGTAAGTGGCTGCATATAGTTACAGCTTAAAAAAAAAAAGACAGTAACTAGAAACACACATGAATGAGAGATTTAAATTATAGTTTACACTGCAGTATCTGTTCTGTGAGGTAGTTACCTTTCCAACGAATGGAACCAGGTGATGTTCACACAATGAGAACATGTCTATGTCCTTTACAATTACCATCTCATCATGATCTTCATCAAATATGGCATCATTCAGGACATCTGGAATTAAATGTTTGCAGGAGATTATATATAAATTATTCACAACATGCAAAATATGGGGAATTCTAGGTTTTCTGACCCCTTTCACCAGGAACACCTTAGCCAAACAAGCACTTGGCAATTCTTAAGACTATGGAATGTAGGCCCTGAATTGCATCCATTAAGCATAGACTAAGGATCCAGTTTGATTGGTACAGGGTCACTTGTCCTATAACTGCAACAGTGCAATGTCAGACTTCACAGACACAATTTGTCTTTAATAAGAGTCATTAAAGATAAGCTAATTTGTTCAGAGGACAAAACACATCCACTGGTTGGTGGGAATGAGAAAAGAAACCTAGAATGTAAAGACTAGGGTATGTGTACATGGCAACTGGAGGTCTGACTGTAGCATGTGTAGACGTCACAAGCTAGCTTTGATCTAGCAAACTCCAATAACAGCATGGAAGCTGTGGCAATGCAGGCTGTACAAGCCCACTCCGGACCCTAGGTAGGTATCCAAGCCTGCGCTGCCATGGCTTCACTGCTATTGTTATTTGAGCTAGATCAAAGCTAGCTTGGGTATGTCTACATACGTTGCAGTCATACCTCCGATGGGTGTGTTGACATATTGTATGTCTATTGCAATCAATACTGAAGAAGGCACAGTTCTAAGGATCCTCTCATGTTGTATAGGCTCCTGCATGCGCCACTTTGTGAGGTCAAACTGGTCTAGGGTTCAGAGGAGAGGCAAAGGGTCTCCATATGTTTGAAAAGTATCACCAAAAGGGCAAGGTGAGGAGAAAGGCAATTAAACACACCAAGGCATCTTCTAGGTCAGTTTTCACAGTCTGACAAGATACTTCCTCCTTCCCAAGTTTCATCATGTGCCCTGCAACAGAGTTAGGCCTCTATAAAGGCAGCAGCTGGTTAGAATGTCCCGAGCTCGTTCTCAGTGCCTTAGCAAGATCAGTACTGGGTTTATAGTTCTATGAGAAACTGACAGTCTTGCCTATCTGGCTTCTTATGCTCTCCCAGAAGATGTATTGCATGGGGCAGAGCCAACAGGCTTACAGATGGATACCCCAACTTAGCTGCGCATCCCATCCCCAAAGATAAGGGGTGTTACTTTTTTTTTTTAAAATGGGGAAATCCAAGCAGGTGGCGGGAAGACAAATACTTGGCTCTTCTAGTTCCAAATGGGCACCGTTTGAATGCTATGCCTGGTGACTTTGCTGTTTGCAGTGGAGAGTGGTGCTCTGAGTCTCAGTCTACTTCTGGTTTAAGTAATCTCATGCCAACTCCCCAAGTTGTTCCCAGGAGCATGCCCTGCTACATAGGGTCATGCAGGGCGCTGCTGTTTCTAGGAGTGTTCTGAAAAGCCAGATTGTTTGGAGACGTTAAAGGGATGCTAAGGCCCCGAGGTAAGAGTAGACAGCGCCTTTCAATCAGGAGCGAAGCGGAGTTCAGTGAAGTGAATTTCAGAGGCAGTAATTTGTTCTGCTCGTGCCAGGGAGAACTTTGCCAGACGCTCCAGCAGCAACCTCCAGCTTCTAAATAAGAAGAGGGCTAAGCTAACAATTAAATGGGAGATATGGCCAGTTCAATGGCAATAACTCATCTAATTGCTAACACGCACACCGTTTGTGGGCCTCCATGCAGGTTAACACTAAGCATTTAGTAGGGCCCCATGTAACTTCTAGACCATACCATAAAAAGAGCAAGTCTAATAGAAGAACAAAAGGTGTCCAGTGACCGTTGTACTTCATTAAAAGCTTTGCTTTCGTATTCAAGTGACTCAGTGGTTAATGTACAAATTCAACAATTGTGCCTGCTGCATTTGCTTTTATGCCTTCCTTGGACACTCATATCCCAACAGCTGCCATCTGTTGCCAATAACATATTGCCATCACAGATTGTTTTAATTTCCTGCATGCTATCAGCGGTACACAGGTAACCCTGGCAACCAGCATTTGCGATATTCTGCTGTTTCTCTGTGTTCATTACCAAGAATGGCTAGTGACCTGGAAAGCCGCGAGCTGGAACTTTGGAAAGTCACATATCCAGGGGCAGGGTATAAACGGAGCGGGGGGGGGGGGGGGGTTGTGGGGGCACAGAACAAGCTGGGGACCATTTTTACAGTGGCATGTCTGCTTCTCTACAATCTTTCTAAGCCATGTCCCCTTCCCATAGTCACTCTGGCAGCGGAGAGGGAGGAAGGATGGTAGGGAGGGGGGGGCACACTTCCTAAGGATAGGGGTTTCCCCACTAGAGGTGACAGCAGCAGGAGCAGGTGATGGAAAGACAGCAAAGCTGAGAGGGGACAGTGCTCAGATCCCAGCAGCAGGGGCGGTCGGGGTGACATTGCTCAGGTGTACAATCCTGTGCTCAGAGAAGTGTCCATGCAGCATGTGCCAGGAAATGTAATTTAGGACACTGCTCCGTGAAGTACTGGCAGGCCCACTCTACTTGCCAGCTGGAGAAGTTTGCTATCTGGCACATTCCCGAGACTGGCCTACTCAACAAACACCCAGTGACCCTAATCCCAGCAGTGCTCTCTCTAGAGGTCAACTGAACGGGTTTGGTCCCACTGCAGATACCACAACATGAATACCTGGCTAGTCTAGGGAACAGAGTGAGTGATAGGACAGAAGATAGGATACAGCATCCACGAGGAGTGAGGGAAGCTCTCCACACCTATGGAGATGGGGAGGGGGGAGGAGGCGTGTGGAAGAGGAGGGGCCCATCGACCCGTTTACTTTCCCCATTTCTTTCTGCACCAAGATCATATTCCTTGTCCACCCCTTCAAGGTGCTACACAGCTCCACTGCAGCCCTTGGTGGCTCTCCTTCTAAATGCCCTAGGCTCTGTTTATGCTTTGATGAGTCCTGTGCTTGAGCCAACTAGGGGATTGAGCAGCACGGCTCCTATTCATGTCAATGGCCCTCAAATGGCTCCATCCCCACCTTTGTCTTCGCCTACCAAAGCCTTCATGCCTTCCTCGCTTTGCTCCCTGTTTCTGACTGCCTCCCTCCACTAGCAAGTCAAGCATCTGACCTCCCCTCCTGTATACCCATCCTCTGCCTTCAGATGCTGTGAAGGCTACTGGGAAGAAGTGCCTCCACCCCATGAGGCCTCCTGCTGCACCAAAGCAAAACACAGAATGAATCCACCCCCCACCTCTGTCTATCCTTTGTTGCACATGTCTAATTTACACTAAGCACCTCATGGGAGAGCCGGTGTGGTTTTGCTGACAGGTAAAGCGCCATGCACTCTTACTCCTGCCCTTGCTTGGGGTATACCAAGCATCAGAGGGCTAAAGGGAAAGGTGCTGGAGTACTGTAAGCTCCAAGTGGACAATATCCAGTGTCAAAGCAGGTTAACGGGGAGGAGACGATGGAATGGCAACAAGGTCTCTAGAGCATCATGGGTCCGGAGGTTCTATGAAGGACACAACTTTAAACAAACAGCAAAATTTACAGAGCTCATCACTGCACGGGACGTGGTATATAAAACCTAAACGTGATAGGTGACTTGTGTCACTAGAGCCAACGCTGCCTTCAGTGGAACTCATGCTTCCCTCCTAAGAGTGTTGCTGAGAGTAACAGAGAGGGCTCAGCAAAAAGATCCCAGAGCAGGTCTGTGATTGCACCAAGCATTACGACACCCTGCCCGATGGCTATTAGCGAAGAACCTGGCAGCTGCTGTTCACAATAGGTGGGCAGTGATGTTAGAGACAGGTTTACAAACAAAGCTGTTGCACAGTCAAGCGAAAGGCTTGGAATGGTTGAGAATTCGGTACGTTCTTGCTCTGAATGCATCTAGTGTCAGGCCCCACGCACAGCCCTAATATGATAGGCTAGGTAAAAAGTCCCCACAGTCAGAAGAAATTGACATTTACAGAATGGACCTTTACAGGCTTCCATCGAAGCAGCTCAATGCATTTACCAGGGAGATTGTAAGGCTAAGTTACACTGTGAAGGAGACTAGTGTTATCCTGATTTTACAGGTGGAAAAAGAGAGAAGGTTAAGTGACCTGCCCATGGTCACACAGAGCGGGTGTTGCAGAGACAGGAATGGAACACAGGTCTCTTGAACCCAGTCCAGTGTCTTGGCCATGAGACCTTCCTCCCTCAAAAGCTTTCAGGAACTAAAGGCTAGTGCCATGCAGCTTGTATGTATTCAGTGCCCTGAAGTGTGCAGTTGGAAGCCAACAGTTCCAGGCCTCAAATGGTACATCTACATTACCAGTAGAAGAAGATATTGTGGCTGGCCCGTGCTAGCTGACTCAGGCTCTTGGGGCTCGGGCTAAGAGGCTGGTTAATTGTGGTGCAGAAGTCCAGCTCTGGCTGCAGCCCAGGCTCTAGGACCCTGCATAGCAGGAGGGTCGCAGAGCTAGCGCAAGGCACTTACACAGCCCCTTAGCCTGAGACCTGTGAGCCAGAGTCAGTTGGCACAGGCTAGCAGTGAGTTTTTAACTGCAGTGTAGACATACTGTAAGAGTTTACACTCCAAAGTGGACAATATCCAGACAAAAGCAGAGTTGGGGGTGCTCCACAAGACTTTGTCCCTTTGCTTTTCACTCATGTGGATCTTGTCTTATTGCTGATCCTGCACCTAAAAAAAAAAAATTGTTGAATATTAGTAGCAAGATGGAGGCCCAGAACAACTCACCCAGGGCAATTTCTACTACTTTGATCACTGCAGGTCACCCCTTTGCAGCCCATGTGAATTCCAAAAGGGATGTATCAATTTAGCCTTTCCAGCAAGCCCATCAGCATTGCCGAGCAAGTGCCACAAGCAGAACAGGCAGCGCGAATGAGATGTGGGGTAGTGCACATCCAAAAGGCACCTAACTGAAAGAGAGAGTCTCTCCGAGGCAGCCCTACCCTGCTGAGATGAGTCCTTCCGACTCATCCTTTGAAAATAACTTCTTCTTCAATGAACAGTAAAAAGTCTGGCTTTCCTCTGAAGGTTGACTTCTACTGAGAACAATCCAGATTTGTAAAACTGACTTCTGGCAAGAAGCAGTGTTGCGCGCCTCACTCCCGCACCAAGCTACAGTGACTCTGCCCAGGTGAATTGCTCAGTCAAGGATGACTGAATTGGGCTACATAAAGTGACTTGACCCCGCTGCCAAAACCAGCCAAGCCTTTTGAGTAGTTACTTGATTTACAGCAGTACCAACTGGCAGCAGGCACTGTACAGACAGTCCCTGTCTCAATGTACCTACACTCTAAAGAGACAGGACAGATGCACGTGTAACCCACACATCTTCTGGGTGTGGTGTTCTGTCCCCTCTAGTGGCACCGAGATCACTTAGAGATTAATGAGTCTGCTCTACAGCCCTGGCAAAGAGCCATGGGGCTTTTAGCTTATGCAGTAAAGACTCGCCCATTGTTCCAACTTGTTCTTGGAAGACCATCATAGCTGTTTTAGTCAGTTGCATCTTTCTGTACTACTAGAAGGGCTATTGTAGTTTTATCCTGACTGTTCTAATGGGGGTGGGGGAAAGGAAAAGGGAGGGGAAGGGAAGATAGATTAGCCCTCTAAATCAAAAAAAAAAAAAAGTAGGGCTAGACAAATTAGCCCCAACTACTAAACTACATTTATTCTCCATGTTTACTAGTGAACAAAAAGCCACACACATTTCACGTAAGTACATGAGTTGCATTTGAAGCATTCGGCATACTAGAGCCCTCAATGGCCCAGAACATGGGGTTAATTTCACACAAGCACTACTGTTGTATAACAGTTTCTCTAGTGCACTGTGTCCAACAGGCACACAGATTACAGCTCCTTGTTCTCTGCAGCATGCATTTCTTTGTAATTGAAAGGAAAGCTCTTCTCCGCCTCAACTGGAGTTCGCCACTCCTTGCAACATCACTTTAGCTACTCACCCCCCACCATTAGTACATGCCCCCCGTATTATGCATCTTTTCTAGCAGCAGATGGGAGAAGAGAGGTATTCCTCATGGTCTGTGAAGATCTAAAGAACGCTACTTGTCCTCTACATTTTTGCACATTTGGGCTCAGCTGCAAAATGGGTATGTTTGCATGCTACTTCAAAACAGCATGTCCTACAAGGCAGAGAGATCCACAAATGAAAGGGAAACTGCATGCTCCTAAGGATAACTCAGAGAAAAGCTAATTGAGTTGAACGCACAAGCCCTTTCCAAACATATTGTATTAATATGGCAGCTACAGTTCAGATCAAACACAGATGCCTTCCTGGGGGGCGGGGGAAGCGGGCGGCTAAGTAAACGAGAGAAGTAAAGTTAGAGGTAATCTTTTAAGTATCCCAGCAACAATTTCTCCTCTGACCCAGAATTAAGATACTGCTGTGGAGACTTTGATGTGTCGTAAAACTAACAGCTGGCATCCATTAAGAAGCAGCTCTCAGCAGAATTGAAATAAAACCTTTATCTACAGTATAGCAGCGGATGAAAGCAAAATGAGAATCAGATGAAAACAAGGAACAAGAGACCTTTTCGGGATTTTGCGTCAGAGGAAAGAGAGGACCTGTTGCTATAGAAACTATTTGCATGGCTTTCATGTGACACAGGAAAGCAAAAATCACCTCTGGCAACCAAGGGGCAGACTCTACATCTCCTGCCAGCCGGCTGGATAGGTCAAGAGAATGAAAGATGACAGCACTATACAGAACAGCTTCTTGATACATCCTGTCAGTTTCACAAACACTTTTGACACTTACATTTGCTTCCTTTGACAATGCATCGCAATAGTGGAAACATGAAAAGTTCATAGGCTGCTTTCACTCTGATTTAAGCCACTTTAAAAGCAGCTGATATTCAAGTTTCAAAGAGGTCCTTTCATTTTAACGAGCGTTTTTAGTATGGGGGGGGAATTATTTGCTAAGCCATGGAGCTTTTAGGATATTCGAAGAATTGCATTTTGAATGGGCAGATTACCAATAAATGTTAAGCAACAGTTAGCCTCTGGCTGCAGCACATTCAACTTGCCGCTCTGCAACAGAGGTATAATTTTTACTCTGTTCAAGACTGTATAGTTGTTTCCTTTCACAAGGGATCAGTGCCAAGTGAGTAACATGTTAACAGTTAAGCGAAAAGAGAAGTAGGTTTGTTCTAAAACAGACTGAGAAGGCAAGAACCACACACAGAAAAGTCCAGTAGTCTGTAACAGGTGTCCTCAGATTCAGACAAGCATCTTTAATCTAGTCAGTCTAACATGTTCCAGGGCAAGTAGGATAGAACAGGACAATCAATCTCTCCTGTGGGTGACTGGTTCAAAGACATCTGAGGCTTCACCTTCAGTCATAGGAACTGGACTGAGGAGGGTGTCCACATCCAACTGACACTGTTCAAGCAATCTCAGAGGCCAAGGAGCGCATGTGAACTACCTTCATCCAAAGAGGTGTGGTCTGTACAGGTCAAGATTAAGGCACCTTGACAGAACTGTGGGGGGTAAGATTTGATTGTGTTCAATGATGAGGAATGATAGACTTTAAAAAAAAACAAAAAAAAAAACCCAAAAGAATGCACAAGATATGGCCACACGCTACAGCTGCACTGGGCATGGGTGGAAACACCAGCCGTATTGATTTGAAACTAATGTAATTTCAGAATGCTTCTAAAACCCTAAATTGCTATTGGAAAGCAAAAAATAAATCCAAGGTTGAAATCGTCATTCTATCCAGGTATTAGTGTTAGGAAATGATTGCAGTTAAGGAAAATATTATTGATGGGCAAGGCATGAAAATTATGGTGGCCTTTAATATCAAAAAGAGAAAGATACACCGTGTCAGAATTCTGATATATTTTTTACTGAATCAGAGTGAACAGTAATAATTCTCAGCCATATACGGAGAGTTTATTGTGTCGTGGCATTTTAATGCTTAAGTTTTCAGAAGGAAGGGATTCTGGAGGATGCAGAGTTTCAAGAAACCTTTAATAAAGAAAGAGGCTCCAAATTAAAGGAAGCATGGGCTGAAAACACTGCTGCTTAAATAGACAACAGAACTAAAAAGGAAGCAATACAAGGATTAAATAGGCATCAAATCCACGTTGTTCCCCTCACATATATTCCTGCCGAGTTGAAACTAAAGGAAGAAATCTTACCTACAGGTTCTTATAAAAGTTTGTCTGTCATCTCCATCTCTCATAAGGACTAGAATTGTGTGCTCAACCCCAGATGGAATTAATTGTTTCAGAAACAAGGGCTAACCCCTCAGTTAGCAAAAGCAAAGGTTGAAGAATAATTTGATATATTAAAAAGGCAAAAAAAGAGAAGAGAAAAGTCAAAATCAGTTAAATAACATTACTGCGTGTCATTGGAACAGATTCATTTGGTTTCCTATCAATGTATTCTGCATACACCATGAGATTGGAGTCTATTCATATGAAAGATCACAGTTATTACAGATTCTCAGATGTAACTAAGATTTCAAAATTCTTAAATTGGTTTTTTACTGATACATTTATTAATATGAGGGAAAGCAGGATTATGTAGAGCCTCATTAAAATGTATCAAGATTTCAATAAAGGTTTTCATAACGTTACCATAATATCATGGGAACCATTAAACAGCGAACTAGAGATGGAAGGTAGAGAAGTTTGAAACAATGGACTAGAAAGGCAGCATAAGAGCAAACAAGTCTTTAATAAGGAGGATCCTCAAACAGATAAAGAGGTTAAAAAAATTAAGTTAATATCTAAAACCCAAAGAAGTTTTGCCAAACAAGTGTAATTTGAGGGCATTAATAGTGAGAAAAAAAGTGGTTAAAAAGCCTGGAGACTTAGTGCAATAGTCCAGGGGGGAGGAAAGTTGATCCTATTATGTAACCATGCTCAAGAAAGAAAGCGTCCCGGCAAGAAAAGTTAATTGATATTACTGGCTTTCATAACAAACCACATGCACCGCTGGAAATTTACTGTTCTTGAAAACAACAGTGTAGGTCTGTGTAAAAACCAGCCTTTGAAAAGTTGTGTTATTTGATCCATCTAGCCAGTACATTACAAATGATGTTTAATTCTGAACAGATTGTTTGTGGACTAAGATCTAGCAATACACCTTTTGTCTCCAATAACAGAAACAGAATGGAGTAACCGACCATCTTTTAGAAAAGGGTGGTTTGGCTGATCAAACAGTCTGTTTGTTTAAGCTTCAGATTCTCTATTTTTACATTGTGATGTTTAGCAAGGACACTCCTCAGCAAACCAACTGAGCTTCAGGAACTTATGAATTTATCCCCACCACTGTCACCAGTTAAAATACCAAATCCACAGACAAAAGATAAGGAAAATAGCAGTAAGGTGGTATTTATTCAGTACTCTCCATCCGAAAGAAGAAATCCAAGCCGTACACAATTTGACAGAAGTTAGTCTATTGGTACTGGGCATAATGTCAGATGTTATTGGTTTTGCCTTAAAATGAGAGATCTATAGTACAGGGTCACTGAGTAATTAGGGTTAAATGAAAACAAAAGTCACAGGTGTAACAATCTGAACAAAAACAAACGTCGAGGAAAGTAGGGCTACTGAACAATTGCATCTAAAAATATGTGCAACTGTATCTCATGAGGTTGTTTTTTTAAAATTCAAATAAAGATTCTTCAATTAATACCTTTGAGGCAGCACAGAGTAAGTTAACACATTGTCTTTAGCAGAAAGACAAACTGAATGCACTGCCATATTTTAGAGCTGTTCTGTTCAACAAAAGGTGTGCAAGGCTTTTGCTGTGCGTGACTAGCACCATTTTACAGTAGTTGCAGCCCTTAATGAACATGTTGTTTTATTTAAAGTGCTTCAGTATTCAAATGTAAACAAGTTATTTTCCTTCTGCAAATGCCCGGTATTTATTCATGCCAATGCTTGGTTTTTGCTGTGGGATTGCTGGGCAAGAACCAACTAGTTACACCTCATCTTTTTAAATCAGCTTTGTTGAAGTTCACCATTTCAGAATACTCATCCTTCCGTTTAAATTAGAAAAAGTTATTTCAGCAAATCTGAAGACTTAGAATTCTAGTTAGAATTTAATGTTAGCTTGCCACAGGATATTTCCACTTATTCTTGTTCATTTATTGTGTGCTTTTTCTTAAGTTTGCACTGTTATATACTTGTTAATGTTTGATAGTTTAACAGCCTTACAGACATCAGCCTCCTAGAAAGTTTAAGTAATAAAAGGAGTCCCCCTTTTCTCCCACAACACAAAAGGGAACTTTTGACAGGTAGTCTGAAGCAGATCTACAAACACTGAATTAAAGACAACCAGCTACTGATAGACTACCCGCCTTTACTTTTATTTATGGAAAATCTAATTAAATGTACAATTTTCTAGTTTAAGTTTACTCCAAGAACCATTTAGTAGACAAACAGACCCTCCCTCTGATTATGTCTTGTGAGAAATGTTATTTAATTAATTAAATTTAAGACAGGATTTTAAAAATCCAGTTTCTATCTGACTTTGACTGCTACAGGAAGTTTAAAAAATGTTTTTCTACAGATGGCCATTTTACTTCAGATCAGAGTGCTGATATTTTTATATTTGCTTTTCATTGATTTCATATCATTGGGAAGAAGTCAGAGATAAGATAGGAGCTCATTTCTATAATTCTAGAACAAGCTAATACAGATCAGCTGTATAGAATCATTTACTCCAAAGCAAGGGCCAATGCATAAACTAGAATCAATATTAGATGCTTGTTATAATTGTTCTTCTTGTTGTGCTAACTAAAGTACAATAATATATAACTGCAGAACATCAATACTAAATACAAGCATAAGTGAAGTAGGCCAGGACAAACCACTAGAGTCATTACCACCAAAGTAGCCATGAAAGCACACAGTGGTAGTCTCAAAGGTAACCTATAACGAGGCAAACAAGTTGACCTCTACCCTATTTTTCTCTTTTACGATTTACAGAGGCTTGTATTTGGCAAACTGTGTTTACACACTTTTTTCTCCTCCCTACATTGTCACAAATCCATGTCTTGTCTCCCCAGCACAGGCAGACTATGAAAAAAATAGTTAGGTTTAACGTATCACTGGTATCAAGGAAGTGAAACTTGGTTACTTGAGGGGAGGTAATTGTGACGCTGACAGACCAGGTGCCAGCTCTTGCCAAGGCTGTCGGCATCAGCCAAAACCAGACCAGCTCACCTGTATGGTAGCATTGTCCACAGTAGGTATTAGAGTTATAAGAACATGTTTAGCGTTTAGACTGCATGGAATGCTTGTAAAATTGTTACATGCATAAACGTTACTTGTAATGTCTGTATCCCAGCTATAAGGTGACATGGAAGCTCGATAACTGTAAAAATGCTTGCTCTGCATCTGTGAACGTAGGGCAGGTCTGCACTTAAAATGCTGCACCGATGCAGCTGCGTCGCTGTAGCGCTTTCGAGAAGATGCTCCTATGCCAACAGGAGAGCGTCTCTCGTCAGCGTAGTTAATCCACCTCCCCGAGAGGCAGTGGCTATGTTGACAGGAGAAGTTCTCCCATTGACAAAGCTCTGTCTACGCAGCGGGTTAGGTTGGTATAACTATGTCACTCAGGGATGTGGATTTTTCACCCCCTCCCCCCAGTAACGTAGTTATACCGATATAAGTCTGTAGCGTAGACCTGGCCCCACTCAGGAGGAATGGTCCACCACCCATTGAGGGCTATCAATACTAAATGGGCCATTGTGGAACATCACAGTACAAAGGCTCGGTTAATGGCCCTCTGACATCCATGAAGGTGGTACCTGCAAGAAACCCCGTCCTGTTGGCTTGAATGCTGGAAGAAGGGGATAACACAAGGACACAGGAAAATTTTCTCTCTGTCTTTGCTATTTGAAATCTCATAGGGCTGGAGCTAGAAAACAGCAGCAGAGATCCCCAGGCTCAGCCTGGGTTAGCCCTAAAAGACATTTTGTGCGGACAGGTTACTACAGCTCTGTCACTTTTTAAAACCATAGACAGTAACTCATTTGTGGATATATGCTTACCTGCTTTAACCTGTCAATAACTCATTTCTTTTTCCTAGTTAATAAATCTTCAGTCAGTTTACTATAGGATTGGATACAAGCTTCGTCTTTGGTGTGAGGTATGAGGTACAAATTGAACTGGAGTATGTGACTGTTCTCTTGGGACTGGAAGCACCTTGAATCTTTTGCAATCTTTGGTGTATGACAGGGTAGTCAATAGGCAGACTGCAGGCCAAATCAGGACCACCAGATGCTTTTGAATGGACCGTGAAATCTTTTTATTTACTTATTATCATCATTGTTATTATTTTTGTATTATTTTCTCTGGAGTCTGGACTTAACCAAGAAATTTGGACCTTGACAAAAAAAGGAATTGATTACCATTGGTGTATGGCAACCAACTATCACTAAGTCCAGTTTGCCTTGTTGGCAAGATAGACTGGAGTGCCCAAAGGGACTGTCTGTGACTCCACGGTGAGACTGACAGGAGTTCACATTTGTTACTGGGTCGGTGAAATCTAATTCTAGAACACACAGTAAGTTTGGGGTCTCTGCCCTGCATCTTGATAGTTTGCCCTGAGGTTTACACTCAAGGTCATGAACCACTCCAGACAGCATGACAGTTTTATCCAGGTGGTTCCAAATTTTTTTTTTTAATTATTTTTAATAGTTGCTAAAACCAAAAAAATTGAAAGAAAGCTCTTTGCTAAAAAAAGCTTTTCAGTTAAGGTTAAAAATCTCCCAATCGAGTCTTGAATCACAAAAGTCTGACAACAAAGATAAGAAGATTAAATGTTTCTGCTCTTTCAAGAAGGTGAATAAGTTTCCAGGCAGAAAAATACTTAAAGCCTTTCAGGTCTTTCTTACACACCCTAAAGAAACAGAATAGGGCAAAACCACAGTACTTTTTTCTTCTTTGTGGGCCAATCTTTGAAAATACTAATGGTAGATGACACTGTACAATCCAAATACATTAAAACATGAGCTTTGGAAAACGCCAGTCATACACAAAGTCGTATGACCTTGCATTCACAGCTCTCCTGCTTTCTCCTTTCTGATTTCACCAGGTGAGATGGAGGTGGCTGCAGGGTAGGTAAGGAGATTCAGAGGTATAGCCAATAGCTAGCCAGAAAACTCTGGATTTTGCCCACCTCTTTCAGCCAATTCAGAATTCAAGATTAATATATAGCATTCAGAATCAAAGAGACAAAACAACATGATGCCCCATTTTCATTTCTAGACAGAGTTAAGCTGAACATTTTATACATTGGCACATGTTTTATACTACGTACGTCTCCTGACCTTACAGTCTCTATATGGTCTTCACTAAGTTTGATATCTGAGTTTATTGAACATCAGAATTTTCTCTGGGATCTTTACAGCAAACTAAAGACTAATTTCTTTAGAAATAAGCTATCACAAATCCCATTGTATAACTAGAAATACAGATACTCAGATCTACGATTTTAAAACCCTGTTGTCATATTGCATACACTTGGACTATTTGTAGCTATTTGAATTCCTTCCTCGGATTTGGCTCTCTGCAGCCACAGAAGTGTGACAAGATGGTATCCGCACTCTGTGTCTTACAGCTGGGACTAGATGCCCTAACAAGATCAAAGCTCCATTGTGCTAGGAGCTGTACAAAAATAGTAAGAAACAGTCCCTGCCCTGAAGTGTTTAGATATAAATAGTTTTGTGGTTTTTTTTTTAAATATAGCACCTTTCTTCTTATAACTGCATTTAAGGATCTACATTATGGAGGTTAAAGCAGCGTCAGCTCCTAAGTCTAGTCTTCTCAGCACCTGCACATTTTGCCAGGTAACCACAGGTTTCACCCCCCAGCCACAACAGTTTCCTCTCCAACCTAGCCAATGGGGGGCAGGGGGAGAGAAGGACTGTCTGCTTTCAACTGGAGAATGAGAGGGGTTGTTCTTTGGGGGAGAGAGGATGGGGAGGGGAAGAGGAGTGGAGCGACTGGAAAATGATGATGCTTCCGCTTATGATGGGGGGAGGGGGGAAATGAGCACCATATTCGCACTGCAGCCTCATTTCGCCTTTGAAAAATAGTCCAAAAATAAAGCCACAAAGCCACATCACTAAGTCTGGTTATTGTGCAGAAGCTTCTGCAAGATATTTTGACCCAGTTCTGCCCTCCTGTCCATGAACACATCTTCAGAGCATGGAGGACACTCCTTATGTGAGAGGCTGCCAGAAAATTGTCCCAACTGGGTCTTCCATGAAGTTTTTTTTTTTTCCTGCCATCCTCCAAAGCTCTGTGCCACCCGCTCTATGACTGATCTCCAAAGGGAGATGGTTGGGTCACACATGAGAAAGTTTCCACATCAGAATAAGTCGTATTTTGGTTTTTTAAAAATTGTCAGTGGCAAGCAACTAAATAGTTGACATGCCTTGCTGCAACGCAGCCTCCCCCGGTCCCTCTCTGACACCACACTGGGGAGAGGAGTGTAGTGACCTAACTGCCTAATGCGGTGCTCCCTCGTGAGATGGGGAATGGGGACAGCCCATTCAGAATCCACCAGGGAGCAGATGGCATAGCAGGGATGAAGTGCTACTGAATGAGCTAGAAATTAGGTCAGTTCCCAGGGATGTTGCCCAAGGAGTGGGGTTTAGACACTGGCACAGAGAAGAGACAGCTGGCTATCATGGGACATCTCAGTTGACTTTACATGGTGGTCCCAGGCTGATGCCCTGTAGTCAGACAAATGAGAACCATCTACCAGGCAGCAAGCAGGGTGATAAGAGGAAAATTAGGAGTTGACTGGGAGCTCTGAAGTGGACTGCAGACACCTCCAGGTTTATCTTTCCACACCTTGCTGCTTGTAATAAACTAGCTCTTTTTGAGCTGCCTTTGAGTTACAGCCAGGTGAGTACCCACATCTATACACCTCTCTCGGGGACCCAGCATTCAGCACCAGCATGCAGATAAGTTTTCATTTGCAACAGTTATACTCTTTTTTTCCCCTCCTTTTTTAATTATTGATGTGGGACTTTCACACTTTCCATTTATAAAATCTCAAGATTTTCTGCCTAAGCAGTGTTCTTACAGAATAAGAAATAAACCAAGACTGCCAGGAAAGTTACACACATATAGTTACAATCTATATATTTGCTCAGTTAACTCTTTGACCCCCTCATCAAGGAGGAGTGGGGGAACAATGTGTAAGTCTGTGGGTGTAAAGCCAGGTTTGAAAAGTGTAGCAGATACCTACAAGCAGAAGGACTAAATGCACTAGTGAAAGGCAAGGGTGAAATGTTCTACTAGTGAAGTCCAAGGGCAATAGCCTAATGAGATGTGCAGTCCCATATGCCACACAAGGCTGTCGGCAAGGGGAGGGTGCTGTTACTGAACCTTTGGGGTGCCTCCATTTTCACATAATTATCTGGGTGCAATTACTGTAAGATTCATGTGCCTCTAGCTACAGGAAGGGAGGAGATGGCTTTTGTCCCTTCTCCCCATCAAAGCAGCAATGGAGTTGGTACGAGAGAAGAAGATTGGCGCAAACCTTCCTCTTTCTCCTCCAGTCTCTTTTTTTGGTTTCTCCTCCCTTGCGAAGAATACCAGTACCTGCTGCCTCTGCTGTGGCTCAGCTTTTCCATTCAGCAACAGCATGCCATTGGCACAGCTCCTGACTGTGTCACTGACACCATAAGGGTTTGGATAGCAGCCATGAAACTGACCATGATCTTGTTAGTTTCACAATACTGCTGCTTGACAATGCTATGAACAAAAGTAGACAGTGGAGCTGTAGATCATAGAAGACAACTGCATTGGCTTATATTTGGTCTTTTGCAATCACAAGGCTTTTTAAAAAGTTGATGCTTGAATCCTATAGAAATTGCTAATCTACCATGTACTCACTTGAGACTGGTGAGCAGCAGTGAGATTTTCAAACCCTGGTACTATGATTTGTGTTAAAGTAGCATTTAGAGTCCCCATTCAGGTTAAGACCCTATTGTGCTAGACCAGTGGTCCCCAACCTTTCTGTGGGGAAGCGTCACCACCTAAATGCCGCCAAAAAACAGCAAAGCTTCTCGGTGGCATTTCGGCGGGTGGTTCTCCAGTGGCCGTGCTCCGCGGTGGCATTTCGGCAGGCGGTGTCCTGCGGGCGCATACAACTGCCCCGGCAAGCATCATTGTGCCCGCAGGCACCGCGTTGGGGACCCCTGTGCTAGACACTGTCAGGCATTGTAAAATTTGTCTCTAACCAGAGAGTTTAGACGGCAGGGCCAGGGCTCAATATCCTTCTTGCTTTGCCCAGTCAGCACTATTTGAGTTTAAAGTTGACACCTGGAAAATTTAGCTGCAAGTAGTTTGCAAGGTTAGGGACTAAGAAAAGGAGAAACATTGAGAAAGCAGGTTTCAGAGTCGCAGCCGTGTTAGTCTGTATCCGCAAAAAGAACAGGAGTACTTGTGGCACCTTAGAGACTAACAAATTTATTAGAGCATAAGCTTTCGTGGGCTACACTGTTTCTCACCTACACCCTGGATAAGTCAATATAAAGTAGCACTAAACTGACAATATTATAGTGGAGCAGTCATGAGACAACAGTTAAATTACATCAGAGATTTCAGTTTATAAACTGTTTAAGGAAAACAATATCATGGAGGCTTATATTAAATTTGCTTACTCTGGCTTGCTTATCACCTCAAATCTGATGAGCAAGCCTCAAAATCTACACAAGTCTCAGACAACTAGGCCAACGGGGTTAAAAAAGTGCACAAGCTTTCAAAAAGAAAAAACCCCACACTGCATGATGCAGTGGAAACTGGCAATATCTGGGAGTAAGTAGACAACACTGTCAGATGTGTTCAGTGCATGCTTGCAACTCTGGTCAATATACTCCAGTCAAATCAGGGTAGGCACTGCCTTCTCTACCTACCCTGAAGTCTCCTGGCATCAGGAGATCCTTATGACATTCCCCCCCCCCCTCCAATTGAGGCACACCTGATAAGAGGAAGTAGACATTTTTAAAAGCATTTTAAAAGCAGGAACATGCAGGAAATCAGAGGATCAATGACACACTTTTTTCCCCTAGCTGTTTGAGTCAGCAGGAAGCAGAGTTTTTGTTTGAAAGCTACTGCAGTGATGTGTTTCAAGAATTTTCCCTCAGTGATTTATTGAGCACAGGTCTGCTCCACTACTGCAAGGAGCTGATATTTCACCCAACTTTAATCAAAAGTAAACCTTGGAGTTGGGTGGCGGGGAGGAGGCGGAACCATCCTATTTGATTCCATCATGGATGACACACTGAGGGCAACTTTCCTGTATTTCCTCATCTCTACACAGGGTCAGGAGTCCTGAATGCGTTACTCTGGTAGCTGGATTGTTTTAGGCAGTGTGTAATGTTTACAATAAGGAAAGTTTTCTGGATTTAACACAGAAGTTTTACTCTTTCTGCTTTTTTCAGGGGCACTATTTTGCCCTAGCCTCTAGGAATAGCCCTGTATCATCCACTTCATCTCTAGCCCTCCTGCTGCTCTCCTGTTGCTGGAGTAGAGCCCTGCACCCTCAAACTTCAATATCTCAGCAGGCCTCCTGATAGTGGAGACATCTTACACCCATAGGGTCCTCACAAATGACAAATGTCCTGGTTTGGGGGCTACCTGCACCCTTCTCCCACAGTGATGACAGGGGCACCCCTGCACCGTACACGCCTCCTATTCCTGAGATGGGATGGGGGTCCCCTATGCACCCCATACCTGAGATGGTCTCCTGGTAGCCCTTGGTGAAGAACTGCATGGCAGTGGCTGCCCTCCAAGGGGTCCTGAGCAGCCCCTGCCGCTCGGGGTCCTCGCCCAGCGAGCGCAGGATGGTGGTGTAGGCGGCGGCCAGGTTGGGCAGGTTCATCTCATTGTCCTCCTCGCTGCGGGTCCTCTCCTCCTTCCAGCTGTCCAGGCACTGCGCGCTGGTGCCCTGCGCGTAGCGGGGCTTCTCCGGCGGCGGCTTCTCCTCCGGCAGCGCGTACCCATTGCAGCTCACCGTCCGCGGCGGCTGCTCCAGCAGCACCCCCAGCTTCCCCTTCTCCATCGGCCCAAGGACTCGGTCCGTGCGCCGGGGACTTGGGGGGCGGGTCGGGCTGGGAAGGAGAGAATCACGCTACCCTCGGGGGAGGGGGCCCAGGCAGTGCCCGGCGCTGGGGGAGTCCGTGCGCCCCGGCGGGGAAGGGGTGGCCCGCGCCCGGGACAGGGGAGCGTCTGCGCCCAGGAGTGCCGGGCCTCCGTGCGCCCGGCCCGGGGAGAGGGGCTGGGAGTCCGTGCGCTCCGCGCGGGGCCGGGACGACCTGCGAGCTCCGCGTCCAGGGCTCTCGGCTCGCACTTCGCGGCGCTGTCCCCCTCTTTATAGCGCGTCGGGCTCCCGTCGCGGGGCCCGCGCCGCTCCCATTGGGCGCCCGGGCCCGTGCGTCACGCAGCCCGGCCGCCTATAAGAGGATTACGGCCCGCGGGGTAAAGGAGACGGAAGCAGCGGCTGCCCAACAGGTTCCCTGCCCCGCCCCAGGCGCTGGGGGAAGGGAATGGCCGGGTCGGGTCCCGCTGTCACCGGGCTCCCCGCCCGTGGGGGGTGTAGCTCTGCGGGGGGCGCCTCATGCCTCAGAAGCCGAAGCCCTAGTGCGCCCCAAGCCAGGGGCCTTATCCGTCCAGGCTGGCTCTGGATCCTGCTGCTCATTTCAGCTGCAGGGGCTGGGCCCTTGGCAATCGATTCGGGGAAACTGCTGAAGCCCATGGTCAGCAGCGTGCGACGAAGGCCAGGGTTCAGTTAATGGAAGGAGGAGTACCTGTGCCCAAATAAATGTGTTAGGGTATGTCTACACTACGAAATTAGGTCGAATTTATAGAAGTCGGTTTTTTAGAAATCGCTTTTATATATTCGAGTGTGTGTGTCCCCACAGAAAATGCTCTAAGTGCATTAACTCGGCGGAGCGCTTCCACAGTACCGAGGCAAGCGTTGACTTCCGGAGCGTTGCACTGTGGGTAGCTATCCCACAGTTCCCGCAGTCTCCGCTGCCCATTGGAATTCTGGGTTGATATCCCAATGCCTGATGGGGCTAAAACATTGTCGTGGGTGGTTCTGGGTACATATCGTCAGGCCCCCGTTCCCTCCCTCCCCCCGTGAAAGCAAGGGCAGACAATCATTTTGCGCCTTTTTTCCTGAGTTACCTGTGCAGATGCCATACCACGGCAAGCATGGAGCCCGCTCAGGTAACCGTCACCCTACGTCTCCTGGGTGCTGGCAGACGCGGTACGGCTTTGCTGCACAGTAGCAGCAACCCATTGCCTTCTGGCAGCAGACGGTGCAATACGATTGGTAGTCGTCCTCGTCGTGTCCGAGGTGCTCCTGGCCACGTCGGCTGGGAGCGCCTGGGCAGACATGGGCGCAGGGACTAAATTTGGAGTGACTTGACCAGGTCATTCTCTTTAGTCCTGCAGTCCTATTGAACCGTCTTATGGTGAGCGGGCAGGCGATACGGACTGCTAGCAGTCGTACTGTACCATCTTCTGCCAGGCAGGCAAGAGATGAGGATTGCTAGCAGTCGTATTGTACCATCTTATGCCAGGCAGGCAAGAGATGAAGATGGCTAGGAGTCATACTGTACCATCTTCTGCCAAGCAGCCATGAGATGTGGATGGCATGCAGTCCTTCTGCACCGTCTGCTGCCAGCCAAAGCTGTAAAAGATAGATGGAGTGGGTCAGAACAAGAAATAGACCAGATTTTTGTACTCATTTTCCTCCTTCCCTGTCTAGATCACACTGCAGTCACTCACAGAGAAGGTGCAGCAAGGTAAATCTAGCCATGTATCAATCAGAGGCCAGGCTAACCTCCTTGTTCCAATAACAACGATAACTTAGGTGCACCATTTCTTATTGACAGGTTTCAGAGGAACAGCCGTGTTAGTCTGTATTCGCAAAAAGAAAAGGAGTACTTGTGGCACCTTAACCCTCTGTGCAGTCCTGCCTGAAATACTCCTTGATGTACAGGCACACCCTTTGTTGATTTTAGCTCCCTGAAGCCAACCCTGTAAGCCGTGTCGTCAGTCGCCCCTCCCTCCGTCAGAGCAATGGCAGACAATCGTTCCACGCCTTTTTTCTGTGCGGACGCCATACCAAGGCAAGCATGGAGGCCGCTGAGCTCATTTTGGCAATTGGAGCACATCAACCACCACACGCATTATCCAGCAGTATATGCAGCACCAGAACATGGCAACGCGATACCGGGCGAGGAGGCGACGTCAGCGCGGTCCCGTGAGTGATCAGGACATGGACACAGATTTCTCTGAAAGCATGGGCCCTGACAATGCATGCATCATGGTGCTAATGGGGCAGGTTCATGCTGTGGAACGCCGATTCTGGGCTCAGGAAACAAGCACAGACTGGTGGGACCGCATAGTGTTGCAGGTCTGGGACGATTCCCAGTGGCTGCGAAACTTTCGCATGCGTAAGGGCACTTTCATGGAACTTTGTGACTTGCTTTCCCCTGCCCTGAAGCGCATGAATACCAGGATGAGAGCAGCCCTCACAGTTGAGAAGCGAGTGGCGATAGCCCTGTGGAAGCTTGCAACGCCAGACAGCTACCGGTCAGTTGGGAATCAATTTGGAGTGGGCAAATCTACTGTGGGGGCTGCTGTGATGCAAGTAGCTCACGCAATCAAAGATCTGCTGATATCAAGGGTAGTGACCCTGGGAAATGTGCAGGTCATAGTGGATGGCTTTGCTGCAATGGGATTCCCTAACTGTGGTGGGGCTATAGACGGAACCCATATCCCTATCTTGGCACCGGAGCACCAAGCCGCCGAGTACATAAACCGCAAGGGGTACTTTTCGATAGTGCTGCAAGCTCTGGTGGATCACAAGGGACGTTTCACCAACATCAACGTGGGATGGCCGGGAAAGGTGCATGATGCTCGCATCTTCAGGAACTCTGGTCTGTTTCAAAAGCTGCAGGAAGGGACTTTATTCCCAGACCAGAAAATAACTGTTGGGGATGTTGAAATGCCTATATGTATCCTTGGGGACCCAGCCTACCCCTTAATGCCATGGCTCATGAAGCCGTACACAGGCAGCCTGGACAGTAGTCAGGAGCTGTTCAACTACAGGCTGAGCAAGTGCAGAATGGTGGTAGAATGTGCATTTGGACGTTTAAAGGCGCGCTGGCGCAGTTTACTGACTCGCTTAGACCTCAGCGAAACCAATATTCCCACTGTTATTACTGCTTGCTGTGTGCTCCACAATATCTGTGAGAGTAAGGGGGAGACGTTTATGGCGGGGTGGGAGGCTGAGGCAAATCGCCTAGCTGCTGGTTACGCACAGCCAGACACCAGGGCGGTTAGAAGAGCACAGGAGGGTGCGGTACGCATCAGAGAAGCTTTGAAAACCAGTTTCATGACTGGCCAGGCTACACTGTGAAAGTTCTGTTTGTTTCTCCTTGATGAAACCCCCCGCCCCTTGGTTCACTCTACTTCCCTGTAAGCTAACCACCCTCCCCTCCTCCCTTTAATCACCGCTTGCAGAGGCAATAAAGTCATTGCTGCTTCACAGTCATGCATTCGTTATTCATTCATCACACAAATAGGGAGATGACTACCAAGGTATCCCAGGAGGGGTGGTGGAGGAGGGAAGGAAAATGCCACACAGCACTTTAAGCACAGCACTTTAAAAGTTTACAACTTTAAAATATATTGAATGACAGCCTTCTTTTTTTTGGGCAATCCTCTGTGGTGGAGTGGCTGGTTGGCCGGAGGCCCCCCCACCGCGTTCTTGGGCGTCTGGGTGTGGAGGCTATGGAACTTGGGGAGGAGGGCGGTTGGTTACAGAGAGGCAGCAGTGGCAGTCTGTGCTCCAGCTGCCTTTGCTGCAGCTCAACCATACACTGGAGCATTCTGGTTTGGTCCTGCAGCAGCCTCAGCATTGAATCCTGCCTCCTCTCATCACGCTGCCGCCACATTTGAGCTTCAGCCCTGTCTTCAGCCCGCCACTTACTCTCTTCAGCCCGCCACTTACTCTCTTCAGCCCTCCACCTCTCCTCCCGGTCATTTTGTGCTTTCCTGCACTCTGACATTATTTGCCTCCACGCATTCGTCTGTGCTCTGTCAGTGTGGGAGGACAGCATGAGCTCGGAGAACATTTCATCGCGAGTGCGTTTTTTTTTCTTTCTAAGCTTCACTAGCCTCTGGGAAGGAGAAGATCCTGTGATCATTGAAACACATGCAGCTGGTGGAGAAAAAAAAAGGGACAGCGGTATTTAAAAAGACACATTTTATAAAACAGTCGCTACACTCTTTCAGGGAAAACCTTGCTGTTAACATTACATACATAGCACATATGCTTTCGTTACAAGGTCGCATTTTGCCTCCTCCCACCGCGTGACTACCCCCTCAACCTTCCCCCCTCCCTGTGGCTAACAGCGGGGAACATTTCTGTTCAGCCACAGGCAAACAGCCCAGCAGGAACGGGCACCTCTGAGTGTCCCTGAAGAAAAGCACTCTATTTCAACCAGGTGACCATGAATTATATCTCACTCTCCTGAGGATAACACAGAGAGATAAAGAACGGATTTTGGTTGAATGCCAGCAAACATACACTGCAATGCTTTGTTCTACAGTGATTCCCGAGTACGTGTTACTGGCCTGGAGTGGTAAAGTGTCCTACCATGAAGGACGAAATAAGGCTGCCCTCCCCAGAAACCTTTTGCAAAGGCTTTAGGACTACATCTAGGAGAACCGCAAATGCCAGGGCAAAGTAATCCTTTCACATGCTTGCTTTTAAACCATGTATAGCATTTTAAAAGGTACACTCACCAGAGGTCCCTTCTCCGCCTGCTGGGTCCAGGAGGCAGCCTTGGGTGGGTTCGGGGGGTACTGGCTCCAGGTCTAGGGTGAGAAACAGTTCCTGGCTGTCGGGAAAACCGGTTTCTCCGCTTGCTTGCTGTGAGCTATCTACAACCTCCTCCTCCTCATCATCTTCTTCGTCCCCAAAACCTGCTTCCGTATTGCCTCCATCTCCATTGAAGGAGTCAAACAACACGGCTGGGGTAGTGGTGGCTGAACCCCCTAAAATGGCATGCAGCTCATCATAGAAGCGGCATGTTTGGGGCTCTGACCCAGAGCGGCTGTTCGCCTCTCTGGTTTTCTGGTAGGCTTGCCTCAGCTCCTTCAGTTTCACGCGGCACTGCTTCGGGTCCCTGTTATGGCCTCTGTCCTTCATGCCCTGGGAGATTTTCACAAAGGTTTTGGCATTTCGAAAACTGGAACGGAGTTCTGATAGCACGGATTCCTCTCCCCAAACAGCGATCAGATCCCGTACCTCCCGTTCGGTCCATGCTGGAGCTCTTTTGCGATTCTGGGACTCCATCATGGTCACCTGTGCTGATGAGCTCTGCATGGTCACCTGCAGCTTGCCACGCTGGCCAAACAGGAAATGAGATTCAAAAGTTTGCGGTTCTTTTCCTGTCTACCTGGCCAGTGCATCTGAGTTGAGAGTGCTGTCCAGAGCGGTCAGAATGGAGCACTCTGGGATAGCTCCCGGAGGCCAATACCATCGAATTGTGTCCACAGTACCCCAAATTCGAGCCGGGAACGTCGATTTAAGCGCTAATCCACTTGTCAGGGGTGGAGTAAGGAAATCGATTTTAAGAGCCCTTTAAGTCGAAATAAAGGGCTTCACTGTGTGGACGGGTGCAGGTTTAAATCGATTTAACGTTCCTAAATTCGACCTAAAGTCCTAGTGTAGACCAGGGCTAAGTCTCTAAGGTGCCACAAGGACGACTCTTCTTTTTTGCTGATACAGACTAACACAGGTACCGCTCTGAAACCTGTACCGTTAATGCTGAGCTCCAGGAACATCTCACCCTTCCCTGCAAATTGCTCAGAATACTATGCAAATATACAATAAAGCATTTCCGTTTGTTACACCATCCCTGGTAAGAACAAACATATTCACACTATGGGGACTTGGCTTTATATTAGGGTTGCTTCCTTGACTACAGAGCCCACCCCCACAGACACTAAAGAGCAAAGATCTAGGCAGCAAACCATTCAACATCCCTAGGGATGCTCCACTCATCAATTCTCCTACCTAGCTCCCTTCAGCCTTAACTGATCCAGTGTGTGCACTTACTGTACTAGGGAGCTGGCATGGCTTTCATGAGTTACATTGGACATAGCTCTGAGGGTGGTTTGGTATTGTGTGTGTAACCCTTCTGCCCATCAGAGTTGACAGCAACAAGGGCCAGGTTCAGTATCGAGGGGTTCCATTCCAACACCACAATGCAAAACCGGCTCGAGCCCCCACCCAGTGACCTGGGACAAATATATACCACCCCCGCTGGGCGCCTCTAAGAGGCAATACTTCCCCTCTCACAAGCACAGAGGCAGAGTGCAGCAAAAGCCTTTTAATAACAGAGAGAAACAACGTGGCTTTATGTTGCGGAAATACTACCAACAGGATTCATAACACAACCCATGAGCAAAAATCCATCCCAAGCAAATTGGGCCATGTCCTTTCCCTTTGGTTCTTGAGTCCAGCAACCCAAAAGTCACCCAAAGTCCCAAAAGTATCTGTCCCTGGTCAGTGCAGCCCCAAAGTTTGAAAGTTTATCTGCAGAGTTTTACCTCCCAGCCTCTGTGGAAATCTGGGGGGGGGGGGAGTTAAGGGGCACCTTACATTGTCCAAAGCCAACTGCCCCGCCCCTCCGTGGGGCTCCGCTCTGCTCCACCAGCCGTCCCCATTAATTGCTCCGCTCCACCAGCTATCCCGTGAACTGCTTTAGCCGTTCTGCAAACTACTCTGCCAGCTGCTCTGCTCTACCAGCTGTTCCGCGAACTGCTCTGTTCCGCCAGCCATCCCGCGAACTGGTCCACCAGCCATCCCCTGAGCCTCTCTGCAATATATCTTCAGCCCCCCCCCCCGCCCCTTTAACACAGCACTCAGTGATTTTAGCTCTTTAGTGATTTCAGCTTGTAGTAGGGAAGCCTCAGTGCTGGTGCATCATTGACCCAAAGTGAATTCAGCTCAGCAGCCTGTAACTAGACTCCTAATGGAATCAAAACTAGCTCTGATATTCCACAGTGGAGGGAGGAGAAGGTGCAATTGGCATTTAGGGCCCTCACCAGGGGCCCACACCATCAAGTGTAAGTTGGCCTATCAAGGGCTGTGATCAAGTGTCTTGATGTTTTTGGTCTTTTAGCCTCAAGATGAAAACCTTGTCTGTGTCTCTTAGACCTTGAAAAGAAAAAATTATCTAAGTTATACCTGTCCCCAACCTCTCTCAATTCACTGGGTTTTGGAACCCATGACCCTAGCCTAGCGAGTGCTTCTTAGTTGATGGCGAGTCCCTCCATCATAACAAAATGCCAAGTACAGTTCCACTGTCCTTGATTCACATAATCAGGATAACAGTTTATTCTTCCTGCCCCAATAACAGAGAAACTGGGGCTCCTACAGCAGCCAAAGTGACCATCTAGGTGGGGTAGGTGTGCCTATGCAAATGAGATCAGCCCCTGAAGTTCATTTCCAAAACCCGCCACAACTTGCCACCAGATGTCAGGGTAGAGCTCATCCTGACTCTGCTTACACATGTAAGTGAAGTTGGGGGGGATCAGATTGCAAGTAGTCGACAATAGGTTTCTCTGCCATGTTGAAGGAGAGTTGTGTGAATGGATGCTCTGTAGTAGTGATTGTTCACATTTGGCGGTTTTAGGAAGACGTTAGTACTGAAGTCTGCATGTGTTGGCAAGGTCATATTTAGGGGCAGGATTAAGGCTGTGGGTTGGTTGTTCAAAGTGAAAATGTGGGCTGAATGATCTAGTTCAGTGGTTTTCAACCTTTTTTCAGTTGCCCACCCCTAAAAAATTTCAAATGGAGGTGCGGACCCCTTTGGAAATTGGAGACAAAGTTTGCGGACCCCCACTCCCTGAGATCCATGGACCACAGGCTGAAAAGAGAAGGTTACTTACCTGTAACTGGAGGTTCTTTAAGATCTGTGGTCCCTATTTAGATTCCAAACTTGGGCATGCATGCCATGCGCCGGAATGATTCATAGCAGTGTCCATTGACATGCATGTGTGTTCTCCTTGTGTCTCCAGGCGAGGCTATAAGAGGCCATGCAGGGTGACACCGTTCCAGTATCCCTCTTTACCGCTAAGCAGTGTAGTCTATAGCAAAGGGGATGGAGGGAGGTATTGGAATCCAAATAGGGAATCACGCATCTCAAAGAACTCCAGTTACAGGTAAGTAATCTCCTTCTCTTCTTCAAGTGATGGTCCCTATATGCATTCAAAATGTGGGTGAGTAGGAAGCAGTGATCAGTGTGGAGTGCAAAGACTTGCAAGAAGTCAGTCTGTAGTACGGCACTGCCTATGGCTGCATCTGCAGCTGCTGCTGGGGCAATGGTGTACTGAGAAGGGAAAGATTGGACAGAGCTCCGCATGGCTGCCCGGCAAATGTCCTCCATCTGCACCCGCGTGGAGTTAGCAGTGACTCTAGGAGGTGGAGTGACATTAGAGAGAGTGTAGCATTAGTGAATGAAATGGGATATCCATTTGGAGATGTGCTGTGAGGAAAGGGCTTGTTCCTTGCAACATTAGGCAATGGCAACGAAGAGTTTGGGCGAAACCCGGAAGGCATGGGTGCGTTGGAGGTAGAAAGCCAGTGCATGTTAGATGTCGAGAGAGTGCAGTGTTCTGTCCCTGTGGGAGGTCTGGGATTTGGGATAGAAGACTGGGAGGCGGATGCACTGGATGAGGTGGAATGCAGACACCACCTTAGGAATGAATTTGGGGTGCAGGTGTAAGGAGACCTTGTCCTTGTGGAAGATGGAGTGGAGGGGTCAGCCATCATGGCCGCCAGTTTGCTAATTCATCATGCCGATGTGATGGCCACCAAGAAGATCGTGTTCACTGAAAAATGGGAGAGAGCACGCATGGCGAGGGGTTCAAAGAATGGTCTGGTGGGGGCAGAGAGAGCAATATAAAGGTCCCAAGAAGGGGTAGGTATGAGCACTAAAGGAAAGGTGTTGAGCAGAACTTTGAGGAAGCAAACGGTAGTCAGGAGTGTGACAACAGAGATACTGTCCATCAGGGGAGGAATGCATGAGCACCGTCAGGTGGACCCAGATGGAGTTGTGGGCAAGGCCCGACATTCTGAGTTGCAGAAGGTAGTCTAGTAGGATAGGAATGGATATGGAGTCCAGTGAGTAATGGTGGCAGTGAGGCCAGGCAGTGAATTGTTTCCATTTCGCCTGACAGCAAGCCCTGGTGAATGACCTCCTGCTGTGCGTGAGGACATTGCATGTTGGGGTGGAACACACCCTGTCTACATGGAAGCTCCATCCAAACACCAAGCCGTGAGGTGGAGCAGGCTGAAAGGCGCCTTCGCACTCCAGGGTCCAAACCACATGCCGGGGGCTGTCTTTGGTCAAAAGTCCAGTCAAGGGGGCTGCGATCAACGTGAATCAGGGAATAATGTGCCAATAGTAGCCAACGAGTCCCAGGAACTGGTGCACTTGATGCTTCGTGGTGGGTAGTGGGCAGGCTGCCAGCGCCTGAACCTTTCCCACAAGGGGCTTCACTTGTCCTCTCCCTTTGGTGTACCTGAGATATGTGGTCTCTTGCCATCCAATGCAGCATTTTTTGGATTGGCCATCAACCCGGCTACCCGCAGGAACCTCAGGACCGCAGCTACCCGCTCTAGGTGGTCTTCCCAATGGCAGCTATAGACAACCACATCATCCAGGTATGCAGCAGTGTAATCTTGGTGGGGTTGGAGGATGCAGTCCATCAGCCGTTGAAACGTTGCTGGTGTCCCATGGAGGCTGAAGGGCATCCGAGTAAATTGATACAGACCCTTTGGGGTGGCAAATGCGGTCTTTTCCCTGGAGGCAGGGTCGAGGGGGATCCCTTTGCTCAGACTGAGTGTGGTGAGGAAGTAGGCCTCCCCTAAACAGCCCAGTAGTTCATCTACACGGGGCATCGGATATGCAGCGAATTTTGAAATGGTATTGATGTATCAGAAGTCGATACAGAAGTGCCGTGTTCCATCAGGTTTGGGTACCAGCACTACCGGGCTGCGCCATTCGCTCTGCGATGGTTCAATGACTCCCAGGTCGAGCATAGCCTGTACTTCCTCCTCAACAACTTGCTGCATGAGGTGCGGCAAGGGCCTGGTCAGCTTCCGGATCACCGCTCCGGGCTCCGTCTGAATGGTATGATGAACTAGGGTCATGTTGTCCGGTTGGACTGTGAAGGTTCGCAGGAACGCCTGCAGGAGGCACTGGGTCTGCTTACATTGCTCCTCAATAAGTGTTTCCGAGCTGCGGTCCTGCAGGGTCCTCTGTCAGGGTGCACAGGGGCCCAGCTCTGGGTCCGGCGGGTAAGGGTTAATTAATAGGCCCTCTTGCTTCCACCAGGGCTTCAGGAGGTTGACATGGTATCACTGAGTTTTCTTGTGCCGGTAGGGCTGGTTGATCTCATTAGTGACGTATCCGACCTTTCAGATCGCCTCATAGCTCCCTTGCCAACAGGACAGTAGCTTTGACTCACGCCAGGGCAGGAGGAGCAGGACCCGATTGCCGGATTTGAAGCCGCGGATCTGTGTGCCCCGGTTATAGGTTTGGGTCTGCACGGCCTTTAAGTTTTCCTGAGCTAGGGCTCCTGCCTACGCGAGATGTTCCTGGAGTGGGAAGACGTACTTCAGGAGGCCCTGGGTAGGTGATGGGGCTTGCTCCCATGTCTTGCGCATGAAGTCCAGCAGCCCCCATGGGTGACGTCCATACAATAGCTCGAAGGGGAGAAAATTTAGTGGAGGATTGGGGCACCTCGTGGATTGCCAGAAGCAAGCGTGGAAGTAGCTGATCCTACCGGCGTAGGTCTTCTGCGGGAAACTTGCGCAGCATGTCCTTCAGGGTACGGTTAAACCGTTCAATCAAGCTGTCAGTTTGTGGGTCGTAGGTGGAGGTGCACAGCTGCTTAATCCCCAGGACGCCGCAGCAGCTGGGAGGTGAAGTTGGTGCCTTGGTCAGTAAGGATTTCCTGGGGCAGGCCCACGCGGGTGAAGAGCTTAATGAGTTCATCAGCGATGGTTCGGGCGGTGAGGCTCTGTAGCGGTACTGCTTTGGGGAAATGGGTGGCATAGTCAATGACCAGCACATACTGAAATCCAGCAATGCTTTTTGGAAGGGGGCCCACCAAGTCCATGGCCGCTCACTCGAACGGCGTTTCTACAACAGGCATGAAAATCAGTGGGGCCTTGGGCATCCATGGGGGAGCAGCTAGCTGACATTCTGGACAGGAACTACAATAGATCTTCACCTCCTGGTGCACACTGGCCCAGAAGAACTGTGTCAGAATTCGGGTGAGGGTCTTTTCATGGCCCAAGTGCCCTGCAGCCAGGATGTCGTGGGCAAGTTTCATTACAGCTCACTGGTGACATCGAGGCACGAGCAGTTGGGTCCGGAGCTGTCCAGTGTGGGGGTCTTGTTCCACCCGATAGAGATGGTCATGGCGCAACTCAAAATGGGGCCATAGCTTTGCCTGGCACAGATAGATCAGGGTCCCATCAACGGCTGCTAGCTGCTCATACGCTCGACTGAGGGTGGGGTCCTCCCTTTGGTCCTGGCAAAAGTGGGTGCTAAGCATGGATTCAACGGCAGGCCCCGGCGGGGGGGTCCTCAGGCTCTCCTCCCTGTCCATTGGAGTCTGGTTCCTCCCCCTCCTCTGAGCGGGTCTTGGGGCAGTCCCCTTCCAGCGCTAGGGTGACCTCAGGGCCTTCCGTTCGAATGCTGAGAAGGACCCCTGGGAAGTCTGTCCAATCATGTCCCAGGATCACTGGGTAGGCTAGTCGAGGAGCCAGGCCAACCACCATCAGCCACATGACCCCATCCATGGTTAGCTGGACTCGGGCACTGGGGTAGGGCTGTACTGCAGCCGGATCGTCCCCAGGTGCGGATCAGCTGGGAGGCCTAAGTTTTAGCAGATTGATTGAGGCTGTGGCCAGATGCTAATCAGGGCCAGGGTCGGGCAATCCCTGACAACTACTGGCACCATAATCTTGGTGGCCTGCAGCCATGGGGCACAGGTTTCTCCCACGCAAACGTGACTGAAGCTGCAGTCCATTTTGGTGCAGTCACGTTGCAGGTGTCCATATTTCCCATAGGAGAAACAGGTCTGAGCTCTGGGTGCCCAGGCCAGGCGGACACTCCCACTGGGCCCCTTGGGGGCTTCAATTGGTCCCCCTGACCTCTGGTTCAGGGGCGCTGGGACTTGTCGAACCGGCACCTCGGGACATCTACACCGGGGCTCCTGGCTCCGCGAAGAGTTTCGCAGTTCGGTCTGGGCTCTCCCCTTCTTCTCTAGGTTAGGGCGTTTGGGCCCTGGTGGGTGAGCTCGAATAGCCAGTCCCACCGGGGCCTCAGCCGCAAGGAAATCCTCCATCAGAGTGACGGCGGTGGCTAGAGTTGCAGACCGATGGCAGAGGACCCAGGCCCTTCCTTGCGGCAGGAGGATGTGGACAAATTGTTCCAGGATAACTTGCTCAATGAGCTCATCTGGGGGAACTCTCAGGCTGTAGCCACCGCTTGCATGCCTCCCTCAGCTCCTGGGCCACCAACTGGGGTGCTCGTAGGATAGGTCAGGTGCCCATAGGATAGGTCAGACTCCAGAACTGCTGCTGGAAGGTTTCCGGGCTATCATCCAAGGCATCTAGGATTGCTGCCTTTACCTGGGTGTAGTCCCGTGCTTCCTCTGTAGATAGCCCTCAGTACATGGTTTGGGCGGTCCCAATCAGAAACGGGGCCAGGAGGGTGGCCCATTGGTTTCAGACCCACCCTGCAACTAATGACACCCTTTCAAAGGTCACGAGGAAGGCCTCGGGGTCATTGTTGGGGCCCATCTTGGTCAGCTGGATTGGTGGGGCTACGCTGGATGGCCCAGCAGTGTCTCCCAGCTGGTGTTCCGCAGGACGGGGTCGCAGAGTCGCCAACTGCTGCAGACATTGTTGCTAGTGGTCCGGTTCTGGCATCCCAGCTCCAAAATCAGCTGCTGCTGCGCCCCTAACTGCTGGACCAGCTGCTGCTGCTGTTGGAGCGGGGCTGCCTGCTGCTTGCTCTGGGCCAAGAACTTAATAAAGCTTGTCCATGGTCATCCTGGGCATGTTCCTCCTCAGACCCCTTCTCACAGGGATCGGGGGACTGCTGCCCATGTTCTCCGTCATGTGTAGAGAGGTTTGGCCGGGGCTCATCCTTCTCCAGGACAGTGGGGAACCACACCACCTCGCTACTTCCTTCCAGTCGCTGACGGGGAATTAGCCTGTCTGCAGGAGTCTCTCGCAGCGGGAGCAATAGAGGCAAACACAGACAGTCATTTGTGCCCGGCCCATGGCTGACAGGCAATAGTGAGGCAAGGGCTCAGGTCCTCAGGCGGGAGCTGAGCAGCAGTTCATGCCATTAGCAGGCCCAGGCCCTGGGTCACGGCAGGACAGCAGAGAGTCAATGGCTCAGGCCCTTAGGTGGCTGAGCAAGGCAGGTAAACAACAAACCCAGGCTCTTGGCTCCGAAGGGCCTGGGCGATGGGGAGACTGTCAACCACAAGCTGGGGTGGCAGGAGGGATGCAGGCCCGCCCACTCCACTGCGTCCCAGCCCAGGGCCCTAGCAGCAGCAGAAGGCCTGCTGCCGAGTCAGTGGGGATCCTGGCTGCAATACACTGACATAGGCTCTGGCAGTGCTGCAGCCAGACTCAGGTCGGCTGCCCCCGGTCTACTTCTGAACTCCCCCTCGGGAGGTACATGGGTCGGGATGGTGTCCTCCGGGGGATCCAGCACTATGGGGTTCTCTGGGTAACTGGTGAGGGGCAAGCCAGGCAGCTCCTCTGGGGGGTCAAGCACCATGAGGTCCTCTGAGTAACTGGCGAGGGGCAGGCTGGGCCGCTCCTCTGGGCTCTGGTCGGCATCAGACGTTGGCAGGTCAGGCCAGTCCTCAGGTCTGCCGTATATCGCCAGGGTCTCCCAACCGGGAGCTAGGCCAGAGGCATCTGGCCTCTCCGGCAGCTGCCCTCAAGTGAGCTCTGGGGTTGGGCTTTTAGACTTCCTGTCCTGTGCCTTCACCTCTGGGGGGCGGGTGCAGGACTTGCTGGCTCCGCCCATTTTGGTGTCAGGAAGGGCTCATCCCTCTCTGGGGCAGCGGGGAACCAGACCGCCTCGCTACAGCGGGGCTTGTTGCACCTTGGCGGTACCGACAGACCCAGTGCCCGGGAGGTAGATGGAGGGCTGCTCCACTCCTCTCTGGTAGTTACGCCAGTCATGGATCCAATTGCGCAAGTGGGCGCATAGCCTCTTCCATGAGGAACTTGCGGAGATGAAGTTCCCCAGCTTCCCATACCTGGGACAGGAACGAATGGCAGATGGTGCAGCTAGTGACCACGTGAGCTTCGCCAAGGCTGTACAGAAACCACTGGTGCTCACCACTCACTGAGAAGAAGTGCGGGCACAATGCACAGTTTTTGAAGCCAACTTGATGGGGCATAATCCCTGGGATGGGAGACCTCTCCAACAGGGGATGAACTCTGGTAGAGAGCGAACCCAACTAACTACACAACAAAAAACAAGAAAAGCACTATTGAGAACGATTTACAAGGAAGAAGAATGGACAAAGCACTCTCTTAGCTAGGCTAAGAGTGTGGGGGAACAGGGGTTCTGACTCAGGCCATGTGACAGTAAGAGGGAACTGGAGCAACGTTATCCTGCATGGCCTCTTATAGCCTCAGCTGCAGACATGAGGATGATGAACAACACTCGTGCACGTCAACCGACCCTGCTACGAATCGCTCTGACTCCAGAGCATGGCACACATGTGCAGCCATGTTTGGAATCCATCACCTGAAGAAGAATCACTGTTCTATGGTAATGACAACCTGTCGCGGACCCCTCAGACCACAGGTTGAAAACCACTGATCTACTTCATCAGACCAGGGGCCCGAAACTGATGTACAATATCCCGTGGAAGAATGTTACACTTTAACTCCAGAAACTTGACAAAGCCAGAAAATGTAATGTTAAGGTAACATCTCCACTACTTCCCGACAACCATAACTCTGTCCTCTTTGGGATGCCATGAGAAACTTGAGTATCAATACTTTATGCTTCCATAATAGACACTACCATTATACCAGTGTCCAGCACAAACAGACAGGACTCTGATTTCACATAATCCAAAAAGTCCCTCCATAAGGCCCACTAGATACTTATTACTGTTCCCGTAGAGACCTAAATGGATGCACTGAGCTGACTTTATTACTTGTGTTCTGTACAATGAAAGACTAACAGAGCTTGGGAGTTCATGGGCTTGGTATACACACAAGTTTTGTACCAGTATAACTATGCCAGTAGTGTGATATTTTTAAAAAACCACGAACAGTTAAACCAAAAGAAGCATTCTTATATTGGATATCAATCTCCTTCCTATATGGGAATAAGCTATACCTGTATAAGCACACACATACTAGATGAACTGTTCACATTAAGCAGTATAGCTTCTATGTTTAAACAAGGCACTAAAGTTGCCTTTCCTGGAGCTTCCATAAGGAAATTATCCAATTAAGAACAGGAAAGGGGATTGTAAGAAGCTGGGAATGAGTCCTATGGCTGTCTAATACTAAATGAGAAATGGGACAGTGCTTTCAATCCTTAGTCACCATTTCTATATAATTAGCTACGTCACACTGAAGAAAAATATCACACAAAGCATAACTGCCAGGTGGCGGAAACAGTCACTTACTGCTGCGGCTCAACATTCTGGAGGAACAAACCCACTGATACACTTCAGCAGGCAATTTTCCATGTATTATTAGATACAGACTTACCAAGTCTGTTACTGTCATCCCTAAAAGGGCAGAGTTAAGGTTATCCAAATATATTGTGTGGAAAGTATCACCTTCACTCTGCATGTCCTGGTTCTCAAGTTCAGGACAAGGGGGATATTTGTTAAATTAACTTTCTTTTAAGGGAAGCACGTGTGTAAGCTAAGTTGGCACTTCCTGGTTTACATGTAAATTTGGAGATTTAAAAAGGTTAATATTCAAGAGGTACAGGGAAGAGATGATGCTGTTGTGTAGCTGCAAACTTAACAAAACTATGTGGAAATTTAACCCTAACTCAGTTTCGGAGTTTGGGGGTGTGTATGAGTGAGTGATTGGGAGGGAACTGGCAGGAGAGGAGGAGGAGAATATTTAAAGTTCTCCTTATTCGTATATGCAATACTAGATTCTATTTACAATGTTACTGCAACTGCATAATTATAGTTTTGAATCTCACCGAGGCAGTGATAGTGTGATATATAACATTCACCAGAAAGGTCCTGGACACAGATTTTCCTCCTCTATAATCATGGCTAGTTTTTATGCACTTCAGCATGAAGAACTAACAGTGCCAGCTGCTGTGTAAATTTGCTCACACTGCTCAGCCAGTAAAGTCAATCCTTTGTAATTCCACTGCTGCAGCTCAGAGTTTACTGGGGTGCCTGCCTGTTGTACAGATTTCCACCCAACCTCCCTTAGGGCTAAGAGGGATCTCCAAGAGTATAATGTGGGGTTTTTTTTAATCTAAACCAGCAGTTCTCAAACTGTGGGTTGGGACCCCAAAGTTGGTCATGACCCCATTTTAATGGGGTCGCCAGGGCTAGCTTAGACTTGCTGATGCCTGAGGCCAAAGCCTGAGGGCTTCATCCCTGGGCATAGGGACTCAGGTTACAGGCCCCCTGCCTGGGGCTGAAGCCTTTGAACTTCGGCTTTGTGTCTCCCCCATGCTCCCACCGGGGGCTCAGGCTGGCTCAGACTTCAGTCCCCCCTCCTGGGGTCACATAATAATTTTTGGTTTCAGAGTAGCAGCCGTATTAGTCTGTATTCGCAAAAAGAAAAGGAGTACTTGTGGCATCTTAGAGACTAACAAATTTATTTGAGCATGCATCCGATGAAGTGAGCTGTAGCTCATGAAAGCTTACGCTCAAATAAATTTGTTAGTCTCTAAGGTGCCACAAGTCCTCCTTTTCTTTTTATAGTAATTTTTATTATCCAAAAGGGGTCACGGTGCAATGACATTTGAGACCCCTGATCTAAACTATGATTTAAGCTGGTCTCTGGGAAGGGAAGCTCTGCTAATTAATCTCACCACAATGCACTGATTTAATCTTCCATTTCTCATGGATGTGCAGTTACCATGTTAAAACATCATTTGGCCACAGCAGAGGTATCAAGGGGGATACAGCTGGGTGGTGCTGGAAAAACAACTCCCTTCTTACTTAAGAGGTAAACAAGACAGTCAGCAGGATACCATTGCTCAAATTGGGTACAGGATAGAATTAGGTCTGGGGAGGGGAGATGGCGGCAAACTCACTTAATCTCTAGAGCCTCACTTTCCCCAGGGAGACCAGGACAACCCCCCTACTCCCAGCATGGTCATTAAGTCTGTAGTTGAAGAAAAAGCCCATATGTAGCTTGTGCCCAGACTGCCTCACTGAGGCAGACTTCAGAGTAGCAGCTGTGTTAGTCTGTATTCGCAAAAAGAAAAGGAGTACTTGTGGCACCTTAGAGACTAACAAATTTATTTGAGCATAAGCTTTCGTGAGCTACAGCTCACTTCATCGGACTGTGGCTCTCTGGTCTGTCTGAGCATGGAAGACAAATCTTAGCACCAGAAAGTTAACCCCTCTCCAAACTCTGCTTCCTCCCTTTAATTTCCTGTTCTCCTGCTTATTTCCTCCAGCTGAAGGTTCTATCCTCTCAACTTGACTTTTATGGCTGATGTTGCTGGGGTGGAGTCTGCTAGCCATCTCATTAACCCCTTCCTGCCCTGGCCCTATGGGAGTGGGGGACAACTCCATTGTGCAAATAAGAAAAGGGACCATTTACTGAACCTGGTTTTTGTAAGCACAGAGTAAAACGTGGAACAGGGATCTGCAGTGTGCAGTGAAATGAAAATGTGCTCTTACGGGATGGTAAAGTATACAGAGTGTGCACTCCATCATATATTATCATACCCATTCATTGATTATTTATTTGTTTTGTGACATCACCCAAACCCCCCCAGCACCCAAACTCTAGGGCTGTGGTTTTCAACCTGGGGGACCGCAGACTATGTCTAAGGGGTGCACAAAAGGTTGTCATTAGCATAGAATAATGGTTTTCAACCTGTGGTCTGCAGACTATGTCTAAGGTTTACAAAGGGGTCCGCACTTCCATTCAAAATTTTTTAGGGGTCCACAAATGAAAAAAAGGTTGAAAACCAATGGTCTAGTAGATTAGACGCTAGGCTATATCTCAGGAGACCTGGGTTAGATTCCCAGCTCTACCACTGACTGACTATGGGCAAGCCGCTTCACTTCTGTTTCCCATCCCTGCTGCTGTGTTTCCAGCTCTCCTGATACTCGGTCTTTTCCTTAAAGCCCCAGATCTTGGAGTCAGGGGATTACATGATAATATCAGTTTTCATTTTTTTTTAAAAGTAAGTTTCTAGTCCTCATGCTGATGGAAAAAAGCCTGAAAACATTGCTCATGTGTATCCTAAAGGCTCAATAAAAAAAAAAAAGAGCACCCCAATGTGTTATAAAATCTCATGGTTTTTAAAGTAATTTCATGACATTTGAGGTCCTGACTCACGATTTTTTAACATCTGGTAATACTGTATCTGTCTTATTTATTTAGACTGAAAGCTTTTCAGAGCAGGGGCCATTCTCTGATCACATGTTTGTGCAGGATTTAGCACACCAGGACCCAGATCCAGGGCCCTAGGCACTACTGAAATACAAATAACTAATAATTGTGCTGTACAAATACACCACGTAGGAACACATGATCCCTTCCCTGGGAGCTTAGTGGAGATGGGGCTAAGCTGTAAAATGCCAAACCAGATTTTGAGCTCTCCAATGTTTGCATCTATAGATTTGGTTCAGCACCATCATATATATATATAAAACTTAAGGTCAGTCCCAAAATTCAGACCTATATCACGGCTTAGATACCATAACCATAATAAACAAATCAGTATGCTAGTACCCGTGATGTGGTAGGAGCCTTCTAGATATTCAAGAAAGGATGGTTCTTCCCCAAGGAGCTCAAAGGCTAAGGACAGACGGATGGGTAGGCAGATCAGGGGAAAAGATTAAATAGTTAAATAGTTAAAAAACTATTAATTTTTTTTATACAAGTCATAGATATATTAGATTTGCAGTTCTCAAACTTCATTGCACCGTGACCCCCTTCTGACAACAAAAATTACTACACGACCCCAGGAGGGGGGGACCAAAGACCAAGAGCACCCAAGCTCCGTTGCCCCAGGCGGGTGCGGGTGGGAGGGGCAAAGCTGAAGCCCAAGGGCTTCTACCCTAGGCGGGGGGCATGTAATCTTAGCCCTGGGCAGTGGGGCTTGGGCTTTGGCCCTTGGCCCCAGCAAGTCTAACATCAGCCTTATGGTTCCTGACCCACAGTTTGAGAACCCCTGTATTAGATGAGTTTCAGAGTAGCAGCCCTGTTAGTCTGTATCCACAAAAAGAAAAGGAGGACTTGTGGCACCTTAGAGACTAGCCCTGGTCTACACTAGGACTTTAGGTCGAATTTAGCAACGTTAAATCGATTTAAACCTGCACCCGTCCACACAGTGAAGCCCTTTATTTCGACTTAAAGGGCTCTTAAAATCGATTTCCTTACTCCACCCCTGACAAGTGGATTAGCGCTTAAATCGACGTTCCCAGCTCGAATTTGGGGTACTGTGGACACAATTCGATGGTATTGGCCTCCGGGAGCTATCCCAGAGTGCTCCATTCTGACCGCTCTGGACAGCACTCTCAACTCAGATGCACTGGCCAGGTAGACAGGAAAAGAACCGCAAACTTTTGAATCTCATTTCCTGTCTGGCCAGCGTGGCAAGCTGCAGGTGACCATGCAGAGCTCATCAGCACAGGTGACCATGATGGAGTCCCAGAATCGCAAAAGAGCTCCAGCATGGACCGAACGGGAGGTACGGGATCTGATCGCTGTTTGGGGAGAGGAATCCGTGCTATCAGAACTCCGTTCCAGTTTTCGAAATGCCAAAACCTTTGTGAAAATCTCCCAGGGCATGAAGGACAGAGGCCATAACAGGGACCCGAAGCAGTGCCGCGTGAAACTGAAGGAGCTGAGGCAAGCCTACCAGAAAACCAGAGAGGCGAACAGCCGCTCTGGGTCAGAGCCCCAAACATGCCGCTTCTATGATGAGCTGCATGCCATTTTAGGGGGTTCAGCCACCACTACCCCAGCCGTGTTGTTTGACTCCTTCAATGGAGATGGAGGCAATACGGAAGCAGGTTTTGGGGACGAAGAAGATGATGATGAGGAGGAGGTTGTAGATAGCTCACAGCAAGCAAGCGGAGAAACCGGTTTTCCCGACAGCCAGGAACTGTTTCTCACCCTAGACCTGGAGCCAGTACCCCCCGAACCCACCCAAGGCTGCCTCCTGGACCCAGCAGGCGGAGAAGGGACCTCTGGTGAGTGTACCTTTTAAAATGCTATACATGGTTTAAAAGCAAGCATGTGAAAGGATTACTTTGCCCTGGCATTTGCGGTTCTCCTAGATGTAGTCCTAAAGCCTTTGCAAAAGGTTTCTGGGGAGGGCAGCCTTATTTCGTCCTTCATGGTAGGACACTTTACCACTCCAGGCCAGTAACACGTACTCGGGAATCACTGTAGAACAAAGCATTGCAGTGTATGTTTGCTGGCATTCAACCAAAATCCGTTCTTTATCTCTCTGTGTTATCCTCAGGAGAGTGAGATATAATTCATGGTCACCTGGTTGAAATAGAGTGCTTTTCTTCAGGGACACTCAGAGGTGCCCGTTCCTGCTGGGCTGTTTGCCTGTGGCTGAACAGAAATGTTCGCCGCTGTTAGCCACAGGGAGGGGGGAAGGTTGAAGGGGTAGTCACGCGGTGGGAGGAGGCAAAATGCGACCTTGTAACGAAAGCACATGTGCTATGTATGTAATGTTAACAGCAAGGTTTACCCTGAAAGAGTGTAGCCACTGTTTTATAAAATGTGTCTTTTTAAATACCGCTGTCCCTTTTTTTTTCTCCACCAGCTGCATGTGTTTCAATGATCACAGGATCTTCTCCTTCCCAGAGGCTAGTGAAGCTTAGAAAGAAAAAAAAACGCACTCGAGATGAAATGTTCTCCGAGCTCATGCTGTCCTCCCACACTGACAGAGCACAGACGAATGCGTGGAGGCAAATAATGTCAGAGTGCAGGAAAGCACAAAATGACCGGGAGGAGAGGTGGAGGGCTGAAGAGAGTAAGTGGCGGGCTTAAGAGAGTAAGTGGCGGGCTGAAGACAGGGCTGAAGCTCAAATGTGCCGGCAGCGTGATGAGAGGAGGCAGGATTCAATGCTGAGGCTGCTGCAGGACCAAACCAGAATGCTCCAGTGTATGGTTGAGCTGCAGCAAAGGCAGCTGGAGCACAGACTGCCACTGCTGCCCCTCTGTAACCAACCGCCCTCCTCCCCAAGTTCCATAGCCTCCACACCCAGACGCCCAAGAACGCGGTGGGGGGGCCTCCGGCCAACCAGCCACTCCACCACAGAGGATTGCCCCAAAAAAAGAAGGCTGTCATTCAATAAATTTTAAAGTTGTAAACTTTTAAAGTGCTGTGCTTAAAGTGCTGTGTGGCATTTTCCTTCCCTCCTCCACCACCCCTCCTGGGATACCTTGGTAGTCATCTCCCTATTTGTGTGATGAATGAATAACGAATGCATGACTGTGAAGCAGCAATGACTTTATTGCCTCTGCAAGCGGTGATTAAAGGGAGGAGGGGAGGGTGGTTAGCTTACAGGGAAGTAGAGTGAACCAAGGGGCGGGGGGTTTCATCAAGGAGAAACAAACAGAACTTTCACAGCGTAGCCTGGCCAGTCATGAAACTGGTTTTCAAAGCTTCTCTGATGCGTACCGCGCCCTCCTGTGCTCTTCTAACCGCCCTGGTGTCTGGCTGCGCATAACCAGCAGCTAGGCGATTTGCCTCAGCCTCCCACCCCGCCATAAACGTCTCCCCCTTACTCTCACAGATATTGTGGAGCACACAGCAAGCAGTAATAACAGTGGGAATATTGGTTTCGCTGAGGTCTAAGCGAGTCAGTAAACTGCGCCAGCGCGCCTTTAAACGTCCAAATGCACATTCTACCACCATTCTGCACTTGCTCAGCCTGTAGTTGAACAGCTCCTGACTACTGTCCAGGCTGCCTGTGTACGGCTTCATGAGCCATGGCATTAAGGGGTAGGCTGGGTCCCCAAGGATACATATAGGCATTTCAACATCCCCAACAGTTATTTTCTGGTCTGGGAATAAAGTCCCTTCCTGCAGCTTTTGAAACAGACCAGAGTTCCTGAAGATGCGAGCGTCATGCACCTTTCCCGGCCATCCCACGTTGATGTTGGTGAAATGTCCCTTGTGATCCACCAGAGCTTGCAGCACTATCGAAAAGTACCCCTTGCGGTTTATGTACTCGGCAGCTTGGTGCTCCGGTGCCAAGATAGGGATATGGGTTCCGTCTATAGCCCCACCACAGTTAGGGAATCCCATTGCAGCAAAGCCATCCACTATGACCTGCACATTTCCCAGGGTCACTACCCTTGATATCAGCAGATCTTTGATTGCGTGAGCTACTTGCATCACAGCAGCCCCCACAGTAGATTTGCCCACTCCAAATTGATTCCCAACTGACCGGTAGCTGTCTGGCGTTGCAAGCTTCCACAGGGCTATCGCCACTCGCTTCTCAACTGTGAGGGCTGCTCTCATCCTGGTATTCATGCGCTTCAGGGCAGGGGAAAGCAAGTCACAAAGTTCCATGAAAGTGCCCTTACGCATGCGAAAGTTTCGCAGCCACTGGGAATCGTCCCAGACCTGCAACACTATGCGGTCCCACCAGTCTGTGCTTGTTTCCCGAGCCCAGAATCGGCATTCCACAGCATGAACCTGCCCCATTAGCACCATGATGCATGCATTGTCAGGGCCCATGCTTTCAGAGAAATCTGTGTCCATGTCCTGATCACTCACGGGACCGCGCTGACGTCGCCTCCTCGCCCGGTATCGCGTTGCCATGTTCTGGTGCTGCATATACTGCTGGATAATGCGTGTGGTGGTTGATGTGCTCCTAATTGCCAAAATGAGCTCAGCGGCCTCCATGCTTGCCTTGGTATGGCGTCCGCACAGAAAAAAGGCGCGGAACGATTGTCTGCCGTTGCTCTGACGGAGGGAGGGGCGACTGACGACACGGCTTACAGGGTTGGCTTCAGGGAGCTAAAATCAACAAAGGGTGTGCCTGTACATCAAGGAGTATTTCAGGCAGGACTGCACGGAGGGTTCCAATAAGAAATGGTGCACCAAAGTTATCGTTGTTATTGGAACAAGGAGGTTAGCCTGGCCTCTGATTGATACATGGCTAGATTAACCTCGCTGCGCCTTCTCTGTGACTGACTGCAGTGTGATCTAGACAGGGGAGGAGGAAAATGAGTACAAAACAAATCTGGTCTATTTCTTGTTCTGACCCACTCCATCTATCCTTTACATCTTTGGCTGGCAGCAGACGGTGCAGAAGGACTGCATGCCATCCACATCTCATGGCTGCTTGGCAGAAGATGGTACAGTACGACTGCTAGCCATCTTCATCTCTTGCCTGCCTGGCATAAGATGGTACAATACGACTGCTAGCAATCCTCATATCTTGCCTGCCTGGCAGAAGATGGTACAGTACGACTGCTAGCAGTCCGTATCGCCTGCCCGCTCACCATAAGACGGTTCAATAGGACTGCAGGACTAAAGAGAATGACCTGGTCAAGTCACTCCAAATTTAGTCCCTGCGCCCATGTCTGCCCAGGCGCTCCCAGCCGACGTGGCCAGGAGCACCTCGGACACGACAAGGACGACTACCAGTCGTATTGCACCGTCTGCTGCCAGAAGGCAATGGGTTGCTGCTACTGTGCAGCAAAGCCGTACCACGTCTGCCAGCACCCAGGAGACATAGGGTGACGGTTACCTGAGCGGGCTCCATGCTTGCCGTGGTATGGCGTCTGCACAGGTAACTCAGGAAAAAAGGCGCAAAATGATTGTCTGCCCTTGCTTTCACGGGGGGAGGGAGGGTGGGAACGGGGTCCTGACGATATGTACCCAGAACCACCCGCGACAATGTTTTAGCCTCATCAGGCATTGGGATATCAACCCAGAATTCCAATGGGCAGCGGAGACTGCGGGAACTGTGGGATAGCTACCCACAGTGCAACGCTCCGGAAGTCGACGCTTGCCTCGGTACTGTGGAAGCGCTCCGCCGACTTAATGCACTTAGAGCATTTTCTGTGGGGACACACACACTCGAATATATAAAACCGATTTCAAAAAAACCGACTTCTATAAATTCGACCTAATTTCGTAGTGTAGACATACTCTAACAAATTTATTTGAGCATAAGCTTTCGTGAGCTACAGCTCACTTCATCCACTGAATGCATCCGATGAAGTGAGCTGTAGCTCACGAAAGCTTATGCTCAAATAAATTTGTTAGTCTCTAAGGTGCCACAAGTACTCCTTTTCTTTTTTTTGTATTAGATGAAAAGATTAGAATAGATAACGTACATACACACTCTCCACCCTAAGTTTGGGGGTAGTTGGAGCTGCTGAGAATTTGCTTCAGGCCCATTTCTAAATTCCAGGTGGCTATTGTTTAGCTGTAACCTCTCCTGTCTCTCTCTATTTCTGCAAGCAATGGCCAGCCTGTGCCTCATTATGAAGTCCTTTGAAGCAGTCCAGGTAAGTTTTGACCTTTCCCTGGCTTTATACTCATGCTATTAGCTTCTTTTGTCCTTTCTCACATGGGGTCTGTCTGCCTACATTCTCAGTATCAAGTACTGTAGTTGCCACGTGGCACCTAGGAAATGGTAAAAGGGTCAAAGAGACAAGAACAGGGCAGGGAAATGTGTCATAGAACATGACTCATTTACCCTCATCTCCCTGCTAGTACCAATGCTACATTCACTAAAAACAAGGTTGGAAACAGAAACACCCAAATATCGTGGCTCTGATTTTGACCTCAGTTTGCTCCAGTGTAAACCCAGAGTGGCTCAGGTGAAGTAAGTGAAGTTACACTGACATAGAGGCAATATGGGAGCAAAAATCAGAGCTTCTGTTTTTATTGCTCATGACACCGGATCAGGAATAGACACTGCTGACTAATTGACACAGGGAATCAAAACCCGAACACGGGTGTATAACCCAATCTTGGGGGAAGATACATACCTCTGCAGATACTTGACGGGGGTCTATCTTGGTTTTACATTTGGCAACATTTTCGTAGCTTGTCATACCAATATCTCATTGAATTGAACTGATTCAAATTCTAGAATATCTGTCTATGTAGGCTGTGCCAGTGCCCTTAGTCCAGATGTGCAGATTAAGGGCCTAAGCCAAAACTCATTGAAGTCAATGACAAGAGTACCACTGATCACAGTGCCTATTTCACAGGTTAAAGATTTGCTCGGTAGGCCCTGCTTTATTTCCTCCAAGATACATAACTATACGATAAGCATTTGAAAGACTATTTTAATCAAACAAAAGATGCAAGTAAATGGGGATAGGAATGAAGAAGAGTTTATTAAACCATCATCGTGTACCCACTGTGACATGCCTAATCTTTTTCATTTATTTCTTAGAAAACATGAGAACAAAGTTGTGCCTGAGTCACACTATTATATGCTTAGGAATTCTAGGGTCTGGTTTCCATTTTTACTCATGGTGATTGTTCCTATTTCAAAGTTACTGCAAGTGCCTTGTGAATTCCTAGAAGAACCCATTTCTATTGGTGTTTGAGTTGCATCTGCAGAAGTCTGAGCAGGATCTTGCACTGCCTTCTGAATCATCAAAGTTTTAGTGTTAAGTGTATTTTTAGTGATCTGGGTGTAAGCCATGCGCTGCCCGTAGTGATATGTAGTGTCATAAGATGACCTACTGTATAGAAAACTTTACCTGCCCACCCCTCAGTGCCTCAAGAAACCAGCCACTCTGCAGGGCAGTACTACCACTGGATTGCTTTAGCCCCACTGTGTGCCTCTGCCACCCTGGGGCCGCTCGAGGTAAGCCAGGCCGGGCCGGAGCCAGCACCCCAATCCCCTTCTGTACCCTGAACCCCAACCCCCTGCCCTGAGCTCCCTAACCCCCTGCCGCACCCCAATCCCCTGCTGCACCCCAACCCCTGGCCCTGAGCTCCTTCCTGCACACCGCACCCTCTCCCACACTCCCTCCCACACCCCAACTTCCAGCCCCAGCTCTAGCCCTTTATTCATGGCCCTGCATACAACTTCCCCACCCAGATGTGGCCCTTGGGCCAAAAAGTTTGCCCACCCCTGCCATACATTGATACAGGCCACTTCAACGTTCACTCACTTGGGTATTCTGCATAGTAGGGAAGGTGAGTGCAGCCATCCTCCCAGCCTCACCTCTTTCCATCTGCCTTTCCCTGTCCATCTGTAAAGTCCAGTCTCCTTAGCATTTGGGTCTGACGGGGTCACGGAGAACACCGTAGCATGCTCTGGAGCCAGCACTCCCTCCTCTCATCCTCACATTCCCACCCCTGTCATTTTTTTGGCTCTCCTCCTCTCCTGGAAGAGGAGAAGCATTGGCTTTTTGCCACAACGTTAATAATTACAGCAGCACTAAGTGGTTGCTTTCACAGCTACATCAGTTTGTAGTCACCCTGCTGTTGCATGCTGTGCCACTACCTGTTTTGAAAGGATAATCAAGAGGAATGGCTGGAGCAATTAGCCTTATCTGGCACAACAATAAGTTTATAATCAAACACCAGTATGAAGAGCAGAGTCAGCTGACAGAATGCCAACTACAACTTTGTAGCACAAAAGGACAAGACATGCTCAATGTCACATTGGCTAGACATAGTCCTTGCTGATTTGTTAAGTTTTTAAGGAGCGGCTAGAAGGTACTGTGGGTGTGGGAATAAAGGGGGTCTCAGCACTGGATCTGGCCTACGGGATCCAGGCATAAGAGCCTGCCTTCATAATTCTCCACAGAAACTCCAGCTTGGAAGCAAGACAACCCTCAGCTGCATGGGGGGCCCCTGTCTAACAGGAAAGAGGGCAATACAAGTATTGCCTCAGGAGTAGTGTTCTCTCATAAATTAAACCACAAAGTTCCCTAATTTGGGGCCTTACCGTAAACTAGGCTATTCAATTACCCAATCTGCCAGTAAAATAGGGCTTCAAAATGCACCATATAAGGAATCGAATAGGTAGGATCCAGGGAAAGGTAACCTCTCCATATTAGGAAGCAAACAGGTCGGATCTGGGAAGGAGTAATCCTCACCATATTAGGAAACAAAAGGATGATTCGGAGGGTAAGGGCTAGGGCGGGTACCAAGAGAAGGGTAAGGGTAAAAGATGCTGTAACCATAACTCGGGGTTCACTTCGTTGGTCGTGAGACTGAGGGGAATGAGCAGTCTGGATGCTGTAACCGAATAAATCGCTTCTTACCACTCCACCCGGCTTCATCCATCATTCGGCCCTGCAACAGGTACCTCCTTAAGATATTTGCCCCCAAAAGTTGCCAAACTTGGTGGATTACACAAAGCAGAGAGAAGAGGCATCACAGTGGCAAAGACAACGCAGTGACTTGCGAGCGCAGACCATTTTGAACAGCACAAAACAAAATGAGACCTACAGCATTCCAAGTTCTTGGCTGATAAGGTGCTAAAAAGATGCATCTCTGTCTTCGGAGAGTATAGAATGCAAATGAGAGGAGATGTTCATTTTTGGAGAAGCGAGGCAAATCTGCCAAAAGCATTATTGCTCATTTAGGACTTGATCCTAAGCCACTGATGTCAATAAGAGTCTTTCCGTTTACTTCAGTGGGCTTTGGGGCTCTTGGGGCTCAATCTTGTGAGGTAAGGAGCACCCCGAATTCTGATTAAAGTCCTGGGGAGCTGAGAGGTCTCAACACCTTTCAGGATTCACGCTCTTAAAAGAACCAAATTGTGCAATGTTTGCTAATAAAGAGACTCTCTAACTGTCCGCTGTAGTCTCTATTGCCATAATATACCATTAACAGCTCAAAGGAGAATAGGATGGTTCAAATAAATGCTGCTAATAGCATTTAAGCAGAATTTAACCGGAATGTGTAAGGTGAATAACGATATACACAGGTGTACACGTTGAATACAGCAATAACCAGTGACGATGTCACAAAGTACTTACTTATTTCCTATAGACTATTAAATACACACGGAACATTTCTCTCAGTGCTATGATTCATCAGTCATTTGGATCTGGATCTGTCAGTTTAAAGAAACATTGAGTTAAATGTAGTAGAATTCCAGCATCTAGAATAAAAAAACAAAATAGATGAGTATTTAAGGCACCATACCCCTATGTCGCCTTCTTCTCCCTAGGGGACAGGAAACACTGCAAGTTTCCACTCACAGTTTTCCTATAATGCACCCTCTCCATTAACTTACCTGCAAAAGTCCTCTGGTGTTAGAGGAGAAAATGATGCTGCAAAGAGCAGTTTTGCTCAGCCCCATATGCTCCAAACCATACCACAGAGCTTTGGAGCAGGGACCATCTCTTTGTCCTGTGTTTGAAAAGCACCTAGCACAATGGGGTCCTGGTAAATATTTATCATAATAAACACATGAGAACCTCTCCGCAAAGGAGCTGCTGTGGGGATGGTGGAAGGATTGGGGGTGAAGCTATAGAGGCATAGCTTCCGTCTTACCTATTTCCCCACACAGATCTTCTGCTATATAAACAAACAACAAATATAAAATACATTAAAATTAAACCGCCTGGTGTTATAAACATTTCCAGCTGATTACAAGGTATAAAAATTGTAATCTGAAAACAAATATAATAAGGCAACTCTATTTACACCAAAGATTATAACTGCTCTTCCCTTAAAAGCAGCAGTCTTCTATAAACCTTCATCTAAAACAAGATCAAGCCTTTGATTAAAGGAAACTAATTTAGTAGTTGTGTCCCTGCATCTCTCTACTCGTTTACTTTGTGGCATTATCATCCTGGGATCAATAATGTGATTTGTACACTGGACACAGTTTCCAGGCAACACACATCTTGGAACGATTCTTGTGAATTTCCTCTGTCATTCATGTCCAATTGAATCTCACATCAAGTGGCTCATTTCACAACCTTGGTGGATATTAGTTTTGCGTGGCTTTGGTGAATGAGGGAGCATAAGATTCTCCTCTTTGCTACTGCTGTTAGTTTTCTGCAAAACTGTGTTAACAAGGTAGTAGCCTATCGTTTTACAGAATGGCAGTTTATTCTTCCAGTGGAAAAAGATATTAATTTTTTTAAATGAAAGTTTAGTATTTTGCATAATGTAAAATGCAGCAAAAAATGTGGAGACCTTTACTTTGTGGGATACACACTTCCTTCTTTCATTCCTGTAGTTTTCTCACATCTCTTAAGTTGTCAGGTTGAGGGGATGATTTTGCTGTATGTGTTTCCTTGAGAGCCTTAGTCTCCCTTGTATGAAGTGCAGTGAAATGCAAGACCTGTCTTGTCCTTGCCTGGCCCTTTGGCCTGGATTAGGCCAACATGAGAAAATGTGGAGTGATATAAAACGGTCCAGGGACTTCATTAAAGGAACATTTTCAAAATCATGAGCCACGTCTTCTGCTTCTATCAGCTCAGGATCTGCCCCTATGTATTGTTAACAAGCCAGGGTCTTTTAAATAATCAAGAACATTATTAGTAAATACCTACAGAGAGAGAGAGAGAGATTCATTTGTACTGGACAAATATGATGCCAGGATGTGCAGCAATTGTATGGGTACTTGCAAAACCTTTAAGATGGGATTTTCAAAAGCACTTGTCATTCATCTATTTTAATTTAAATCAGGAGTTTTACCATTGGCATTTACCAAAGCAAATGCTAAGCGCTTTTGAAAAGTCACTCTTAAGTTAAAAATAATGTTCCTGGTGTGGTTTTGCAGTAGGCAGGCAGGAAGCTGATTAGCCTGCTTCACTAAATTTCTACCAGTCCAGTTCATTGTCCTACGTTTTCCATCATTTCACGTATCCGTTTTACTCCTTGGTAGACTGCCAAGCACAGTGTTGGTACCTGGCACACTAGGAATGAACATGTGTCAAGTCAGTGCTTCTGTAGCAGGGTTTGCGCCAATATAGAGCAGCAACGCTGCTGTGCTTGGTCTTCATTTATTTCATCCTGGGATCTCTAAACACTTTACCAGCAGTGTACAACTGAGCTGAAGTGGGAGAAACAAAGCGCAGCTACCTCTGAAATGGATTATCACTTTCATATACACACATACACCAGCAAAAACCACAGAATGGCAGGTATTACTACACACACACACACACACCCCTTTGTTTTTTTATTTCTGTGGCAAGAGGATGTCACAGGTAGGTAAAATAAGGTTCTGTTGCTCTCAGTCTAATCGCTTGAGGCCAGAATTGAGCCCAGTGCCTTGGAAATACTATAGATAGGAGAGGTAAAACAGGAATTTTTTTTGCCATCCATTATATTTCATCAGAAAAGTTTCAAACATTTTTCATGAAGTGTATTTCACAACATGGAGATTATATGGCCTAATGTGAAATAGCTCTGACTAGCAAACAGAATGTGCGTTGTTGAGCCACCTCATAAGGGGTCACATTTCCTGCTCCTTTTAGGACATGCTACTATGGTGCTATAATCCACATGCACAGGAAGGGGCATGCTCATGGAGACTGGATTTGGGACACATTTCACACTGGAAAAGAGATTAAACAAGAAACGTCATGTCAGAATCTGCTGTCACAATGCTCTGAATCCATCCCCAGCCAGTGGGCTGATAAGAGTTACGCAGCCCACAACAGCCTTAACTGGCAAATCCAGACATTTCACTTAAATAACCACTCTGCTTCTGCCATCTAGTAATAAGAACACATCCCAAACTAGTTAACCAAGCTGTCCAAGCCCAAGCACACTGTTACAGGCTATTGAAATGCCAACACTGGCCAACACCAGAGCAGCCACTTCTTTGAAACAACTTACAGCCCTGTAAGTTGAACGTACATCTCTGTCATGTTGCACTACTCATTCTTGCAGCAACAAGAAGGGGAAGATAAGATTTACCCAATAGTTACTTATTTTTCTAATCAGTAAACAGAAATGCAAAAGAAATCACGAGTGTGCAGGGAAGGAGCATATGGCTTGTTGGAGTGCCTCAGTGAGTAACTATTGCAGCAGAACATAAGAACAGCCATACTGGGTCAGACCAAACGTCCATCTAGCCCAGTATCCTGTCTTCCAAGAGTGGACAATGCCAGGTACCCGAGAGGGATTGAACAGAACAGGTAATCAAGTGATCCATCCCCTGTCGCCCATTCCCAGCTTCTGGCAAACAGTGGCGAGGGACACCATCCCTGCTCATCCTGGCTAATAGCCATTGATGGACCTATCATCCAGAATCCTTTAAGAACGGATAGATTTTCAGAAACCCAATCTAGGAATGGTCTATTTTAGTTAGACACAACATGTAATGTTAAGACAGTATTTAAATGCACAGAACCAAGTTTATCCTTTATGTATAATACTAGGAGAACACGAGTAGGTGCCCTTAGCAACCCAAACGACATAGGCAGCGGAGAGTCACTTTTCTTCACCTAATGGAGATGAGTATCTTAATTAAAAATTGCATTGCTAATTCACTGATACAAGATGATGACATAAACTTCTCAGTCAAATGTTATTCCACAAAAGAGCCTTCTCATTTGAACTCCCATGCCAGTTAGGAAAGAAAATTAAGAGGGCTTAAAAATCCTTGTATTAAAAGGCATTGTGACATTACCCCAGGGTACAAATTGCACAGTTGAACAGCTATGTCCCCTCAGTTTTCCAGGCTGGGGTGCCTTTCACACTGCTTTGCTGTGAGAACAACCACTCCCGATCTGCTCTCACACTGCCTCCAGCATGTAAATTACTCCCAGCTATACTGTATGAGAGCTATGTCAAACCACTCTTGAATTACACTGCAGAGCAACACCAGCAAATTCCCAGTCCCAGACTTTCCCCCAGAAATGTGCATCTTGTACCGCCCAGCCCTCTCCTGGACAACACAAGCTCATATACAGACTAGCATTTTATTAATAGAAAATGATATGCACAAATCCTGTTATCTCAAATGGAGTTTCCCAAACACTTCAGGTGCCACAAGTACTCCTTTTCTTTTTGCGAATACAGACTAACATGGCTGTTACTCTGAATCCAAACACACTGGTTTAAATAAAACAAATGTATTAACTACAGAAAGATAGATTTTAAGTGATTACAAGTAGTGAGGCATAAAAGTCAGAATTAGTTACAAGAAAATAAAAGATAAAACACAACTAATATATAACTTAACAAGCTAAATGAATTCAAAGCAAATGTCTCTCTCACCACGTGCTTCAGCAATCTTACTGGCTGGTTTCCATCCAGCCAAGATGCCTCCCCTAGTTCAGTGTTACTTTCCTTGTCTTTCAGGTGTTGTTGATGCTGTGGGCAGAGAGAAAAGGGGTATTTTGAGGCATCTGTTCCCCTTTCTTAAAGTTCTCTTTTCCTTCTGAAAATCATCCCCAGCTGGGGTTCAGGAGACAAAGTCAGTGGGGATGGGAACCTCCAGCTGTTTGTTTGACAAGATGTAAATTTCTCGCTCAAACCCTTTTTCCTGTCAAAGAATGGCTACTTAACCTGGTGATAGTCCATTTGATTTTGTTGACACCTGCTGAGGCTTCACTTTGCCTTTTGTCTCTGAGAAACTGGTTTGGAACCTGTCTGAGTAGTATCATACCGTAGAATCTTATAACTTTACATACAATGTTGCCACAATAGTTTACCAGGACAGTAATGATCAGCAAATTATGAGTTTTCAAATGATACCTCACAAGGTATATTTTGAACAAAATTTATCTTAGTCATGTAAAAGGGGTAAACACAGTGATACAGACTGTCACAGGTATAAACTCTACAGTATTTTATTTGACTATATCTTGTCTAAACAATATGGATACTTAACATCCAGGACATGGGGTTGATTATTGCTGTTATTTAAAGGGCAGTGAAAGAAAACAGTGTGGACAAATCCAATATTCTGAGGACTACAGATACTATTTTATGCTCAGGAGTCTTCAGATTCCAAAAAAATTAATCATCACAGACTTATGCAAAACAAGTGGCTAAGAAATTGGGGAGGGAGAGGGCGAGGAAGAAGGAAGAAATACCAGGCTTTATTTTTGCAAGTACCTTGGCAGTACAGGCCAGAGAAAATTAGACAAGGCAAGCTATGCAAAGTACATTTCAACAATTCTTTGTGAGCCCAAGCATCATCCTTGGTGCCCTCAGGCAACCCACCTACCAGATCATTAAACAGATCTATGAACCAAGTGCAGAGGCTGTGTGAGTCTGGCAGTCATGAATTTGTGCCAATGGGGAAAAAGCACATTTTTCTTCACTTGGAAGACAACACACAGACCTTCGAAGCCTCACTTCTCTGTGTTGGAAGCTCCCTCAGTTTGTGTTAAACTTCCTTAAAATTAACTCTTTCCTCTGATGAAGGATTTTGCTCTGTGTTTGAATGAGGCACTTAAAATTTAACCTTTAAAAAAAAATTAAAAATCCCTCATTCCAGTTGGCACAGCTTGAAAGCCTTGCATAATTGTCTTGTTTTGGACTCAAATATTATGGAGCAAGTGCATGGAAGGCCAAAGAAAATGTTCCTTAGTAGGATGATTGGTGTATTTTACTTATTTATAGCACAAATGTTTCTCTCTTGAAGAGGTGTGTAGGTTATGAAATGCAATATGCCTGGTATTCAGGTATATTTTGCCTGTGTTCAATTTAATCTGATCTTTAGGATGGCTGAGTACTGTAACTCCCATTTGAAGTCAATGGGTCTCAGCATGTCTTTTAGGCTCAAACCTCAAGTGTTGCACTTATAAAACCCTTCTTTAAGATGGGACCTCAGTGTGTTTCTTTTAGGGATGTAAATATTGTTTAAAAAGTTAACCGTTTAATCGGTTAACTGATTAAAGGGAGAGGGGCTGGGGCCGCTCCAGCTGGCGTTGCTCTAGCCAGCCCAGGGCTGGGGTCAGCCGGCCGATGCGGCTAGAGTTGGCCGGCCGGCCCGGGGCTGCTCCAGCTGGTGGGCAGCTGGGGCTGCTCCACCCAGCACAGCAGGGGTCAGCCAGTTGGCGCGGCTGGGGCTGGGATTTGCTGGCCTGGGGTTGAAGGTTAACAGTTAGGCTGGGTTAACTGATAAGACTAATGCTTACCTGTTAACTGTTTAAAATTTACCTCCCTAGTTTCTTTATGTAACTAAGTGGATGTGCAACCACTGAAACACATCAGCCATTAAAAGCCACCAGACAACTTTCATTTTGTGACCGTTGCAGCACGACGTGTGCGTCCTTACAGACTACATGGTGTTTTTTTTTAAGATCACTGGGCAAATTGTAGCAGTCACAGCTTCTCAGCAAGAAGCATCTCTGACCTAGGCATTGACAGTATGAGACAGATATATATGGTCTAATTGCAATGATTTTCCATTGCGGAAAATTGTTGCACTGAGCCATAGCTGAGACTTCACAATGCTATCAGCGGTGAAATTTTATGGCGCTCTTGCTATGAGTTACTGTGGCAACCAAAATGACAGCAAAAGCAGATGCCAAGTAAACTAAAACACCTAAGGGGGTTCAGCGAAGATGGGTAAAGATGTTCTTCTAGTGTGAACACTATAGTAACTGTTATCCATTTTGTCCATACAACTTCATTTTGAACATCATCTTTCTGACATAATGCACGAGAAAACAGCTTTCTGGGGTCACATGCAATGAGATGGTTGAGCAAAACAAAATCCTTTTCCCCAAAGAAATAAAGTTAAACTGACCAAAAAGATTCTTTCTTCAGCGGGGATTTGAAAAGAGGTGAAAGCAGTGAGGATAAGAGGTAGTTCACTCCAAATGACAGGAGCCACGGCAAAGACTCTCTCACCAATACTAAGGAGAAGACAGCCGAGCAGTTGGCCAATATTCAGAGCCTTGCTGGGCTGTTCCCATTAGGAAGAGAAATTGATTATGTGAATCAGCTGTTTCCTCAATGCGATCCTGTTTACTTCAAAAGAATGTACACAAAGCCCTGTTTCCCTGAACACTGAATGAACAAACAGCAGGCAGTTTCCTTGCTCATGATTTCCAAGGCAGGCTTCGCAGACAGTCCTGTGCCAGACATGCCAAACCCGCGGGGAAAAATGCAGAAATTGGCCTTGTTTTTGGCTTAATTGGCTTGTGAGTTGCTTGTTGGATAGTTTTTGGCTTGTAGCTTCTTGCAGCTTGTTGCTGCCGCTTTTTTTTTTTTAATTGGCTCCTGGCGAGCAGGGGCAAGGGTCAAGCCAGGGGAAGAGGGAGAGCGTGTCGGGGTGCACAGCGGGCCCACCACAGTCCCAGACTGCATTTCGGAGGAATCTAGTCACATAGAGTGTTGGGGTTCTTAGGGATTGGCTTGTTTTGAAATGGGATTAGCTTGATTTTTGGCTTATTGTCAAAGTCGGGGTGCTTATTTGCCATGTGAAAGTTGGCAACTGTGTCCTGTGCCCCAAGGAGCTCTTTCTCAGGGCCATGCTCACAAATGCTACTCTGACTTTCTGCATAGGACTCCAGATCAATGCCCCAGCATTTGCAATCAGTCCCAGGGAAATCCCTCTTATTCTCCCTTCCCATGAGATCTAGTACCTTGGATGGTGGTTTCTTCTGTTTTAGCCGTCTCACTCCATCAAGGTGCTCAATTATTTCTTCCATTTAACTTGAATGAAGGGTGGCTAGCACAAGGTCTGTGCAGCCATAAACACCTTCTAGAATAACAGTACACAGATAGTGCTAGAGAAGCAGACTGAGGGTATCTCTATATTGCAATCACAGGGTCTGATTGCAGCTTAAGTAGACACACCCAAGCTAGCTTAGATGGAGCTAGTCGAGTCCTGGTAGTAGTAAAGCAGCAGCAGCAGCATGCGCTTCAGTACAGACTGGAGAAGCCCACCACAAACCCTGGGTAATTACTTGCCGGGCTAGCCTGTGTTGAAGCATGCACTGCCATAGTGTCACTGCTTGGGTACTCGAGCTAGCTAGATTAAAGCCAGCTCACGTAGGTCTACATGTGCTGCAACCGCACCCTGTGATTTCAAGACAGACAGACCCTGAGGACAGACTATGGTCGGAGAGGAGGTGTGGAGTGAGGTCATTGAAGGCTCCAGCCTCCTGCACTTGTCATGCTGCCATGACCAGACATGTGAGATAGGTGTATGCCTCAGTGTTTTATAGTATATACACACATAAAATGTACTATGTAAATCTTAGGAATTCAGTCAGTATTTTCTAAAATAGCAGCATTTGCATAATGATCCCAGAATGGTTTAATCTGTTTTCTCTCTTTTTACTTACTGATGTGTACAGTGCCTTATATCATTTGTTTAAAAGCATGTAAGAGTAAAAACAGTATGCAAAAGTTTGTGTTTATCAAATACAGATAGATTATTTAAGCTTCATATTAACTGGGTTAATACATCTTCAGATTTTCTTCCATTTGCTTGCTCATAGCTGCCAAGATCGCCTCCACTTTTCCACATATAATGAAAATTGCCGTGATACGCTGAAATCTCAAGGTCAAGTTTTTCAAAATGAAAAACATTAAAACGTACAAAAATTCTCACTTTATCACTAACATCTGAAATTTAAATTCTCTAGGATTTAAGAGGTTTTTGCTAAATCTGTTACTCCTAGATCTTAAAATGAAAATCAATGTGTGCTTGACTTCCAGTCATCAGATACTGTATTTTATCCATCTGCAAGAACGGTGTATATAACTGGCTTCTGACTATGAGGTGCAAGTCTACTTCCTAGTGCAACATGAAAAAACTGAAAAGGAGACTTCCACCAACCTAAACACAGAAATGTTCACATTTTATTTTAAACAAATATTACATACAAAACCCACAAATTCTAAAGTTAAGAGCGCTTTATGGACCAAATCCTGGGGTAGAGTTCTTCTGCAGAGTGTAGGTCAGGGGAGGAGCATACGCATGTACACACAAGACAGCTTAAACCTCTCCTCTGTACACCCACTGTTTCCAGTACAGCTTCGGTACGTGGCTGGACCCTCATTACTAAATTAGGCTGCTGGAGCTCAACGGCTGGAAATCACCATAAGGAGTTGAAACTGCAGCCAAAGATCAGTATGGTACAGGGGCATCTTTCTCTTCCCCCATAGCTTTTTCTCCTTTCTACATTGACAGGAGGAAGAGTAAGTGACATAAGAGCCCCTACTTTGGCTCGACAACACCATGAGATCATCCTTACACTTTGCTGATTCTCCATGGGCTAACTAGCTGGCTTTGGGATCAAATATCACAACCGGTACGGCACACAAAGGCAATGAGGCATCATAGAATCTGGCCCTATATCTAGAAAATAATCAGTGAATTATGACTATTTGTATTAACTATACACACTTCATATAAAAATTAATTTGCATGAAGGATCTCAGGGATGCTGCATCACTTCCATCATTCCACTTTGTAAAGGAATCTTTAGGACAAAACACTTACTCTTTTTTGCAAGTGCACTTAGAGTATGTTGGCAAAATTTCTTAATACTGGAGAAACTAATGTCTTGAGACAAGAAAACAGTGGAAAGGTACCAATTTTGATTTAGCTCTGCTTGAAAGCAAAGGCTGACAATCTGACATCTGTAGATGGATCTAACGGCTTCCGCTTTTTGGGCAAACTGGAGTCCTCCTTTGATTTTTCTTCTAGTTTCTCTTTCTCCTCATTCTTTGCATCTGCTGGGCGCTTCCTCTTTTTTGCTTCAGCTGAATTACTAGCTGCTCCTCCTTTGGCTTTCTCTGTCCAGATCTTAAAAAAGCAGGTATGTTAAAAAACTAAAAACCAAGCATATTATTGTGAATTCTACTACCCTACCATATAATCACAGAAAGAAAACATCTGCAGAATAAGTCAGCACTGGAATAGTGACTACACTGACCACTGCTAAAGTTTGAGACACATTGGTAAGGTTGGAAATTACTTCCCAAGTCCAGCTTGTGCTACTGTGAGACTCTTCTTTACATCAATATCTTAACTAGTCTAGTTGTGAACACTAATGGTAGTATTTTAATGATCAGTCTTGACAAATTATTCAATGGTCCTTTGTTCTAATTGCACACACACACACACACCACGTTAAGGTTGTGTTTAAGTAATTTTGACAACAAAAAGAAATATTAGTGATACAACAATATCGCTTAATATTGTTAATTCCATATTAAGATATGTACCTATACGTGTCAAGACAATGTAATTGGATGTCTTAATGTGAATGACCCAAATATCAATAAATAAAAACTCCCTCACCCGCCAAAAAAATGTATTATGTTTCTCTCAATTTAGCATGATGGATATTTAATGCCCCAGGCTTTAGAGCACAGTTATAGTCCCTTTGTTGATTTCTCTAGCCTATACATTTTAAAAGCCAGGTTTTATTCAGGCCTTGGTCCGTTTGTTTTTGCAGGTGAAATTTGGACATCTAATCACTAATATTTGCACCACGAGATCACTACAGGTCCAAAATAGCAAAGTTTTCTTGCCTTCCTTCACATGTCTTTTCTGTAACAAATAAGGAAGTGCTGCACACACCATTTCACGTAAAGATGGTCTAACCAAGGCATTGTGAAGAACTATTATCTCTTTGCTCTTACATGCCACAGCTTATTTATACATACCATTATGGCATTTGCTATAACTGCAGACTGTAAGTGCTTGTCTAATTTGCTGTGCATGATCACATCTAGGTCTTCTCAATATTTCTCCTTTGTAACAAGTATTCTTCCATTTTGAACTTCCGTTTGGTGTTTTCACCTCTTTCTCTCACCTTACTAATTCTTGACCACTTCTCTGAACTTTTAAATTCCTTCCTTTACTAGTCTCTGCATCCTTTCCAAATCTGATTTCATGTCTGCAATTTACTCTTGCAAACATTACTCCTTCCTCTAAATCATTATGAAAATAAACAATTTATAAAGATCTGGCTGATAATTAAAGCATGTATTTTGGGTTTTGGCCTGGTATAATATTTTGAGTCCAGATGGAGAGCAGCAGCATTTAAGGAAATTTCAAAACTGGAATTTCCACAGGATTCAGTGGTAAAAGAGAAACAATTCTTGAAAAATATAGCGCAACACGGCTTTCTTACCATCCTTTCATCAGATGACAGCACTCTAAATTGACTCATGCCTTCTTTTATTATGTCTGCTTCCTCCAAATCAGGATTATCTGCCAAAATACTCTCTCTGTTTTCTTCTAGCCACATCTGGAATCCTGTCTTTGGTCTAAAATTGTCACAAAAAATAATTTCCAGTGTATGAAGCCTATAGAACAACTTTACAAAAATAGCATTTGCAACAAGAACTGATTGGAGTGTTTTTTATTGCCACAGAGATCCTGTCTAGAAAAGCAAGTCAGCATACTCAGCAGTTTCTATTCTCTCTTCAGAACAGTTCACCAGTAGGTTGCAGCAACAGATCAAATCTGAGTGTTTTTAAAACAGAGTACTTGACTTTAAAACAGTGGTGGGCAACCTGCGGCCCATGGTCAATGTAAACAAATTGTCTCACGGCCCACCAGCAGATTACCCTGATGGGCCACACGCAGCAGGTTGCCCACCACTGCTTTAAAATGATCTCTGCTAAAAAGTTCTCTTTTCAAATTGGAGACTTTCATGCAAGTCCCTTATGAATCTGGAACCACTTGTGAAGCCTTTAGATTTAGATTTTAGATGTCAGGAAATGTTTCAAATTTAAATACTTCCAGTACTTCCATCTAGCATAGCAGCATGGCTTAACCTATTGTTCAACAATCAATATCAGATGCATAAATAATACCCAGGCAGAAATCATGGCCGAGGGCCTAAAACTTACATTACACATCGTACATGACTATCAGTCACATACAAATGAACCTCTCTCAAAGTGACACAAAATCAGCTGTGAATGGATTTTCTGTAACTATCGGGAGACATGCAACATTCTATGCTTTCACTGTGTTTTCCTTACAATCGCACGATTTGTTTTATGCAGAGACAAGTTTGACAATACATATACTATAAATAGCAGCCAGCTAAGATCATAAAAGTGGCTTCACAACTGCAAAAACTTATTAATGAATGCTCTTATCATGGTTTTATACAGCTTCATCTCATTCCAATGCCATCAGAAATCGTTCCTACAATCTTGGTGTGTAAGGACTACCTCTAGAGGCGAGGCAGCTAAGTCTTCATACTCAATTAGCTAGTGAGACTCAGAAGATGAATATAACAGAAGTGTTGACGCACCACTTTTATAGCTCATGTTCCAAAATGTTCAAACCAAACTTTTAAAAAAAAATGTGACACTTCTAGGGTACATCAACATTGCAGCCTGGGGCGCAAATGGCAGCTCATGTAGATGTAATCTAGCTAGCTCGCGAAAAACAGAAGTGAAGATGCTACAGCACAGGCTTCAGTGCGGGCTGCACAAGTCCACCTGACCCTTCTGGGTATGTACTCACTTGCGCAGCAACTGCTGAAGCCCATGCGGCTGCATCCTCACTTCTATTTTTAGTAAACTAGCTAGAGCACAGCTAGCATGGGTTCATCTCTGAGAGTTACCATTCACACCCCTGGTTGCAAAGCAGACATACCATGAGACTAGCCAGATCTAAAGCACTGAAGAACATTAATGTACAGATGAGAAAAATGAAATAGCAACAATTAATGAGCCTTATATTAGAAATGCAGACATTTCTGAAATTGTGTCAAGCGTATACATCAAAATTAAAATTAAGTGTTATGTGAGAAACAAAATCCCTTGTATTCACTCACTTTTTGTTTTCAGTGTTTTCAGTGGCAGCATATTGGATTTCAGGCAATATATTTTCAGCTTTTTCTTCTCTTTCTTCTACTGTTTTGTCACCAGCATGGGGTGTACGGGGCTGGAAAAAAGTGGCTGCTAAAGCCTATAAAAATTTATAGAGATTTTAAAAAATCCACTGGTGATATTTACACATTGTGAATACGTCTACATCTGACAATACAAATCACATCATCCCAAGGAAAAGCGATTTGACTGAGGGTTTCTGTTGTTAAACTGATGGTTTAAAACCTTAAGATGGTACATGGTTATTGTCAATACGCTATTATTAAATAAGAATAACTACTGAAGTCACCGCAAGGACATGCTTTCTACAGCTTGACAAAAAAAATCTCATATTGCTTTTTAGTCTGCACATGGTGTAGTTCTACACATTTCTGTACTCTGCTTGGACAGAGTTTACCATCTGGGTTGTTTCATTCAATCAACAGTGTTTCCTATATGCAATAAGAGCAGGGAAAATTCAATTTTACTCACTAACTTTTTGCTCACTGAACTAGTGTAAAGACCGGAAATATTACCTGCTTGGACTTGGGCTTGGGGATCAGAGGCTTTATAACTGGAGACTTTTGTTTGTTTACAGCCCGGCTGTTAGGTGTTGGGGTATTCTTGGAGAACTTGCTCATATTATCTAGAATGTTAGCTGAATGAGCTGTTGGGTCTTTTTGATTAGCAGATACCTAAAGTAACAAACAGTTGGGAGTATTTTATTTTCAGTGACAAAAGGGAGTCTTCTTTTCCAAAGAATTTCTTTTATATGAAAATCTTAACTTTAAAAAAAAAAAAATCACTATCAGATGAACTGCAAAATTCTTACCTTAAAGGGATTGACTCGTCCTTGGCTGCTTGATGTAATTACAGCTTTTGTTACAGAAAAGGGAAAAAAACAACACATGAAAATCTGAGAAGTATTGTGTGTGTTCCATAAGATTAAATGGAACATTTTTCATTTTATTTCCTTAATTAGAAAAATAAAAGTATTCCAGCCTTGTTAAATGAAAACAAAGGTCTGCACTTTTACTACGATGTTAGGAAACAGGAGGCGAGGCAGATGGATAGATACTGACAACAAAATGATAGACCTGACAACAACATTTTCTTATTGGAATGAGATTTACTCACCAGATTTAGGAGTAGACATTTCTGGCAATCCTACAGTTTTGCAGAATGGATTCTGTCCTTCAGAATAAAAAGATACATTTTAAACTCATAACAAAACGCAAATATTAAAACAGCACAACTCATTTTAAAAAAATCCTAGTGAACTCATATGTAACTTTCATCATTACTTTATATTTTAATATTTGTGTAAGTGCTTTAACAGACACATTTAAATCATTGTATCCCTATTTGGGCTCACCTTTTCTAAGAAGAAGGAAAGAGCTGAATGTTTACTTTGCTAAGCTAAGCTTTACTTTGCCACTTTTATGGATAACCCCACTTAAACTTCATCTTTTTGAGCAGTAGAAGCAACAGCATTTATTTAAAAGAATTTCTAGTACTTAAAGTGTTACCATAATACAGAAAAGAGCATGCTAAGAAAAAATGAACTTATAATTGCAGGTCTTCAAAGCAAGTTTCAGTGTTCGCACTCTTCACTCCTTCAAACAATACGGTAAGCACATGCTAGACAGTAGTTCAGTGATTATTTCCCCTCCAACCCCTCCATCTTAGAGTCCAAAGCATTCATATTACTATATATGTATTAACACACAGAAGGCGGGAAATGGAAAGCGCACAAGGAGATGCGTGCTAGAAAGTCTGTCTGGAGATGATAGTGAAGATATAGCAGAGCATCACAAGCTCCCTATAACCCTTTTCCTTCAGGTGCCCCAGAAAATGGGCATTGGCAGCCAGGGAGAGGGCACAGCCAGGGTGTGCCTTCATTCTGTTAATTCAGTTCATGTAAGAGCTGAAATGAAACCAAGAAAACAGTTCCATCAGATAAGCCAGAAGTCAGCAGGTGCTATTGTTAAAAATGAAACCACCAAAAAAAAAAATGCAATGATAGTAACGTAGTTAAGTGGGATGTTCAAACCAGACAGAACATGTCTAATGGTTAGTGTCCTAACTGGAGTCAAGAATACTTATTTCTTTCCACTGACTTAAGTGGGCTTTGGATCAGGCCCTATGTGTAGAGCCCTACAAATCCACTGATATCTGCTTTGCATCCGCAGATATGGATATCCACGGACCATTTTTGCAGATTGAGGATGGATGCGGATCCAAATTTTATATCTAAAGCCTTGCAATTCTGCAGATATCAGCTTTATATTTGCGGATCATTTTTGTGTATCGCAGCTCAGATGCGGATACAAATTTTGTATCCGTGCAGGGCTCTACCTATGTGTCTGACCTGCTGTGTCACTTAACATCTGTGCCTCACTTTCCTTGTAAGATGGAGATGATACTTACCTACCTTACATTGGTCTCCTGAAAATTAATTCTTTAAAAATGTTAAACGTTATATAAATTGTTGTGTTATCATCCAATCCATTTTATAAAGTTATGAGGGGAATTTCCACAATGAAAAATTAATTCCTATTAAATCTGTAAAACAAAGGTCTGTGTAAACTTCCCAACCTGTCCCAAAAGTGTTTCTTACTAAATTTTTGTATTTCTGGCATTTTTTCCACTTCCTCAACTGCATCAGCTTCCTTGCTGTCTTCCATATCTTGTTCATGCAGAAGGTTTCTGACTCGAGGCTGGCTCCACTCTGTACCAGAGTTGCTATAACTAAGTGGAAATAATTAATTTTAATAAGGTTGTGCATGAAACTCCACCTCATCCAAAGGGAAAGAGGAACACTCATTAACAGAAAGGAATAAAGTAAGACCAAGTTACATTTCTGTATTAATTTTATAAAATGAAAACAGTCTGGGCTTTTTTTTTTTTTTATTATGCTGTTGATTAATCTGTGGTATGACAGTCAAAACAATTCAAGGGTTTAATAAATTAAATATCAATAACCACTTCAGTGCCACCACCACACAAAATACGTTCAGCACCACCACCACAGTATTCCTATGACACTAAGGGGGATCACAAGTGCCTGTGTTTTCTCTTGAAGTTCACAACACTGAATTCAAACAGCCTGCACTGACCTCCAATGTACTCAGAACTCAAAGGCTCAAAGACAGACCACACAATTTTACCTTACTCCCCAAGATGGGCAAGAGAAAGGTGGGCTCTGAATAAGAAGAACCTTGCAACCATTTCTGGAGGAAGAGTTAAGGAGAAAGGTGCTAACTATTGAGGAAAGGGATAAAACATCCGAGATCTCCTGCTATATAGTGTTGACAATTTGCAAAAATATAAATGGGCCAAGTTTTCAAGACTAATAATTTAATTATGCACACATGCCAATTACATGCACAAACTACTCATTTAAATACAAAGCCAAATTACTGGATTCATATATTTTCAAACTGCAATTTAGGCAGAAAATGTTAAAAATATGATCTTGTATTTTACTGAAATCCCATTAAATTACCAAGTACATTTTCTATATTTCTCTCTCAATCTTTGCTGATTACTAAGATGTGCGTATATGTAAACAGAAGCTCTCGTTTTCCAACAAGACTCTTACAGCAATGACTGAATCTGGCAATAAGAACAATCTAGTTTTCGTGATATAATCCAACCCTAGAAGAGACTAAAATCACCAACATTAGACTGTGGCTTCCATTCATGAACCAGGAAATTGGAGCAGACTACTTGGAAGGGAGTTATCAACCTGTTTGCAGGCACATATTCCAAAGGAAACCTGCACACATTTTTACGTATGGGCCTTAAACTTGTTGCAAAATTAAACTTCTTTCTATCAAAATAAGCTCCCTAACTTTATGCACTGTACTGTGATGCCATTATCTCAATGCTGGTGAAAGGCTGTGAAAGCTTTTCTATCACTGGATTAGTGATACTGTTTAATACCAGCTCTAATCCTGTCTATTCCTAGAGGGGACAGGTGCTGTAAAGAACATCCACTGTGGCTGTAAATCGCAACTAAGGGCTGTTCTACCACATTCTTGCATTGAAATAACTAAATTGGTTTTAAGTCACAATTTTTGTTATTTTGGTGCAAGTCTGCGTGTGGACACTAATAACAAAAGGTGTGCATTAAAACTGATCTAGTTATTTCAGGATCAGTTTGTGTGTAGACCAGCCTTAAGTCCCTGCACTGCCAACTCAGCCTAGAATCTCGAGAAATCAATCTGCGTTCCTTCAGCCTCATGCATCACCAACAGTAGTTTGCAATCAGAAATTAGTTCTATTCTATATAGGTTCATATGCCACCCTCATTACTGTGGTATTTGAGTGACTTCGATAAAAATTCTTCCAACACCACATAAGCAGGAAATGAACCAACCCACTCTCTCTAGCTTTGCTGGCTCTTCAGAGCTAATTTATTAAAATGAATCCCAAGGAGTAGAGCTATTGAACAACACAGCTCTACTTTTATATAGATCATTGTTAGAGTAGAATCACACTAGGATTAGAGCCAATTGTCACACACTAATAAATATATTGCATGTTTATAGCATCAGACAATAAAATTGTATTGACTGCACCATAGTTTTGAATATATCCGTATTAACAAAAAAATCTGCAGGTTTCTTTATCATGTCAAAATTATTTTTACCCAGCATTCAGATGGTTTCGGAAATCCTCCTCCTCCTCATTTTCTTCAGGTGCTGCCATCTCTGTCGCTTTCTCTACAGCCATCTCACTAAGCCGCTGGGCTAGTATTAGTTTTCTAGAGCGAGATGCATACTTGATAGCTAAATTGACAGCATTTTGGGTCATGAAGTCAGCAAGCTCCACACAACGAAATTCACGTTCCAGTTTACACGAAAGCTAAGAAAGAAAAACAATCCTTTAGTTACACACTCCACAGGCATGCTTCCTAGAATAACCGAAAGAGAATAATTAATCATAGTAATGGCACTAAGCACCACCAACTTAATATCTCATAAGGGGTATAGCTTAGCCAGACACCTGTATATACACCTTATAGCTCCCTTATTTTGTAAGGACAGTAACTTTTCTTAGGCAACACAGACCTATTGGCCAATTATATATACACACACACATATATATAAAAGCCTGGAAATTCAAAATAGTTTTTTAATAGGAGCATGCATGGATATGCAAGCCCATCAATTAAGGCTTTCGTTTATTAAAAAAATGTTGGAAATTTAGTAATCATGACAGTGAAATTTTAACAACACTCCCTTGAACAACGAACAATAGACCTTATCCTGCTCTCCTGGCTCTCTTGATTAGTGTTACTGATTTCAGTGTGCCTACTTGCATAAGAGAATTTAACAGGATTTGCACAATGTGGGCAGGAAGTATGCAAACATTTCACATAGCACTGCCAACACAATTCAATTCTGACCCTGCAATACCTATAGTATTCTGGTGCTAGACATATTAGGCAGAGAGTGCCAACAATACTTAATGGTATAGCAAAAAAAGTAGTTCTCTCTGTGCAACACCTTTTCCACGATTGAGAAGCAATACTGTGGCTAAAATCATATAGTGTGTTAGGTGGATAACTGTACACATGGAAGAAAATGACAAAGTAGCTATCCATAATTAAACTGCATCAAATACCATCTACTGAAAATTAATGCTCAACAATAATCTTTAATTTCTTTTGCATTTAAATTTTACTTACAGCAAACAATTTCATTAAAAGCTCCTGCTGTTCTTTTGCTGCCTCATTTTTAGCATTTTCATCGTATTCATATCCATTTTTGGATAAATAATCCAAGTGATTGTGAAACACTACTGAACGCCAAAATTGTTCCTGAATAAGAGAGAGGGGGAAAAAAGCATACTAAAGGCCAGGAAAAAAAAAGTGCTTAGTACTTTCCACCAACTTGTATCAAATTATTCTCTAATGTTCCTTTTCACATTCTGTTGGGGCAAGAGATAGATATTTGTCCTTAAGCCTTTATCTGCAAAAGAAAAACATACCACACTAAGAACTTGGACAAATTGGAGAGAGTCTAGAGAAGAGCAACAAAAACGATTAAAGGTCTAGAAAACATGACCTGTGTTGGAAGATTGAAAAAACTGGGTTTGTTTAGTCTGGAAAAGGGAAGACAGAGAGGACATGCTAACAGTTTTCAAGTATATAAAAGGTTGTTACAAGGAGGAGGGAAAAAAATGGTTTTTCTTAACCTCTGAGGATAAAACAAGAAGCAATGGGCTTAAACTGCAGCAAGGGCGGTTTAGGTTGGACATTAGGAAAAGCTTCCTAACTGTCAGGGGGGTTAAGCACTGGAATAAATCACCATGGGAGGTTGTGGAATCTCCATCATTGGAGATTTTTAAGAGCAGGTTAAACAAACACCTGTCAGGAATGGTCTAGAAAATACTTAGTCCTGCCATGAGTGCAGGGGACTGGACTAGATGACCTCTCAAAGTCCCTTGCAGTCCTATGATTCGAACTTTATGGCATGCTTGTAAACCACATCATATCCACACACAAAAGTGCTCCAAATAGTGTTGTCAATGTTGGTTGTATGTATTTCTGGAGGTTTCATCACATGACATAATCTTTAATTAAAGATTAATCTTTAATTCCTGGAGACTCCAGGACAATCCTGGAGGGTTGGCAACCCTAGCTCCAAACAGCTTACATGCACAACAAATGCCATTTATATTATACTTGTTCACAGCTGGATTGAATCTAGTCTAATCGGAACTATCTGAGCCTTCACCAGTTTAGTGCTAGAGTGGACAATGCTAAACCATTCAGAATAAAACAGTTCGAACAGTCCTACTACTACTGTGCTACAGTGCATGGGCAGCCTTTCAAAATCCCCAGAATCCACTGCTTCTGGGAGCTGTAACAGAAACTGTAGGATAGAATACCAGAAGGCATTTTAAGTGAAACAGTATAAAACAGCACTAGCATGGACACTGGCCAAAACTGCAGTGGTCTGCAACACAAATAAACAGAGCTAACATGCACAGTCGGAACCATTTGTGTTTAAGCTAGTCCATGCTCAATGGATCAATTGGGAACCGTTCAGTCCTGTAGCGTGTAGACGAGTGGTTCTCAAACTTTTGTACTGGTAACCCCTTTCACAAAGCAAGCCTCTGACTGAGACCCCCCTTATAAATTAAAAACACTTTTTTATATATTTAACACCATTATAAATGCTGGAGGCAAAGTGGGGTTTGGGGTGGAGGCTGACAGCTCGTGACCCCGCATGTAATAACCTTGGGACCCCCTGAGGGGTCCCGACCCCCAGTTTAAAAACCCCTGTAGACACTACCTAAAATACAAGCTCCCTCCAGCCAAATTAACACTTCAGGAAGTCCTTCTTCCACTGCTTGGCAAGGACAATGAGACACACATTCAGTCAGTACTGTTGAAAAATGGAGGAAAACCACTGAACACTTCACAAAAGAATACAGTATTTTTTACTGAAGCTTCTTCTGTATACATCAGGGGTCTCAAACACGGCGTTATTTCCTGCGGCCCGCCATAGGTGCCGACTCCACCGGCAGCCAAGCTCTCCTCCCCCCCGCCAGCCCCTCCTCCTCCGAGTGCGCCGTGTCCCAGCTTCTCCGTCTATCTCCCAGCGCTTCCTGCCGCCAAACAGCTGTTTGGCAGCATTTAGGACTTTCCAGGAGGCAGGGGGGAGGAGCGGGGATGCGGTGCACTGGGGGGGGGCAGAGTGGAGGCAGGGACTTTGGGGAAGGGGTTGGAATGGGGGTGGGGAAGGGATGGGAAGAGGTGGGGCAGGAAGAGGCAGGGCAGGGGCGGGGCGGAGCCTCATGGACTAGACGAGCAGTCTGAGGTATGACATTCATCATGGATGATTCTTTGCTGTGAGTAGCTGGGAAGAATGTTTGTTAAAAGTGGCAACGTATTTTGTATGAATAGTTACTTTAAAAAGTTCCTGCCATTACAGCTATGTTGATAGACTGTTAGTATAGATCATCATCAGTTTTCAGAGGAACAGCCGTGTTAGTCTGTATTTGCAAAAAGAAAAGGAGTACTTGTGGCACCTTAGAGACTAACCAATTTATTTGAGCATGAGCTTTCGTGAGCTACAGCTCACTTCATCAGATGTTTACCGTGGAAACTGCAGCAGACTTTATATACACGCAGAAATCATGAAACAATACCTCATCATCAGTGTTACTGACCACATAAGGAATGGTTACAGGTATTTATATTTTATTAAAACCCCTCTTCGCATTACAGTTTTAAAAAGTTAATACATTGACTTTTAATAGCATACTATATTACTCCTCATTTTTTTCATTTTTGACTCTACTTTTGTATCATTGTATGAAAAGGTTTCAGTGATGCGGCCCTCGGGCCAATGTACTAGTCCTCATGTAGGCCTCATGGTGATTTGAGTTTGAGATCCCTGGTATACATAGATCAGTGAGCATAGATTTCAAAACATATGAACAAGTTTCAGAGTAACAGCTGTGTTAAAATAACAGAACGCCACCTTCAGCCCCCAACTAAAACCCCTCCAACGCATTATCAAGGATCTACAACCTATCCTGAAGGATGACCCAACACTCTCACAAATCTTGGGAGACAGGCCAGTCCTTCCCTACAGACAGCCCCCCAACCTGAAGCAAATACTCACCAGCAACCACATACCACACAACAGAACCACTAAGCCAGGAACCTATCCTTGCAACAAAGCCCATTGCCAACTGTGCCCACATATCTATTCAGGGGACACCATCATAGGGCCTAATAACATCAGCCACACTATCAGAGGCTCGTTCACCTGCACATCTACCAATGTGATATATGCCATCATGTGCCAGTAATGCCCCTCTGCCATGTACATTGGTGAAACTGGACAGTCTCTACGTAAAAGAATAAATGGACACAAATCAGATGTCAAGAATTATAACATTCATAAACCAGTCGGAGAACACTTCAATCTCTCTGGTCACGTGATTACAGACATGAAAGTTGCGATATTACAACAGAAAAACTTCAAATCCAGACTCCAGCGAGAGACTGCTGAATTGGAATTCATGTGCAAATTGGATACAATTAACTTAGGCTTGAATAGAGACTGGGAGTGGCTAAGTCATTATGCAATGTAACCTATTTCCCCTTGTTAAACCCTGGATTTGTGCTGGAAATGGTCCACCTTGATTTTCACACACATTGTAAGGAGACTGATCACTTTAGATAAGCTATTACCAACAGGAGAGTGGGTTTGTTTGGGGGGAGGGGTGGGGGGGGGAGAAAACCTGGATTTGTGCTGGAAATGGCCCACCTTGATCATCATACACATTGTAAGGAGAGTGATCACTTTACATAAGCTATTACCAGCAGGAGAGTGGGGTGGGGGGAGAGAAAACCTTTTGTAGTGATAAACACCCATTTGTTCATAATTTGTGTGTATAAAAACAAACATCTTCTGTATTTTCCACAGTATGCATCCAATGAAGTGAGCTGTAGCTCACGAAAGCTTATGCTCAAATAAATTGGTTAGTCTCTAAGGTGCCACAAGTACTCCTTTTCTTTTTGCGAAAACATATGAAATTGCCCCTGAGATGGAGATTAAAACTCAGTGCCAATTTACACCATGTGCACCCCAACTGAAATGAGGTTTAAATCAAATCAGAATTTGGAGCAAAGTACAGATCTTTTGCGGAGATACCAAAGAATATTCTACATTTGCATCTTTTTTCAACTAGTCTCTACTTTAAGAGACAAATTAAACCTGAAGACCAAAACTTTCAGAATGACTAATAATTTTGCATGCTTAATTAAATACTTTAAAAGAGCCTGATATTTAAAAGTTGGGTGCTCAGCAGTGCCTGAAAATCAGACACCTATAATGGGTTTCAAGTTGGGCCCCAAACACTAAGGCAGCCAAAAAATGTTAATCACTTTTGAAAAGCAGACAGATTCGATTTTGATGATCAAAGGGAGATAGCATTTCTTAATGTGTAATCTTACATTGATTCTATCAACTTTGTTCTATATTTATTCTCTTTGGTACATACAATTATTTTAATAATAAAAAACTTGCATGAACTACCAAACCTGAACAAACTCCACACCTAGATCTCTTCTGCAGACTCTATGCTGCCTCTTTGTAGTACAGTTCCCAAATTGTTTATTGGGGTTAGATATTTTGCAATAAATTTAGTGAAAGATGCCAGACTGACAGCTCTGGAGACTGAAGACCCCTATTTATGTACAGATGGACTTCAGAAGTGGAAGCTTCTCTATACTATCCTACCGATGTGCCTCAACCTTGACCTAGGAGCAGAACACTAATTCAGTGCTGTCATGTATTCAATAGTTTGCCTCTTTACAGTGGGGGTTTTAATAATGTGGACCCCTGTTCACTAGGAACACTTAAGACAATCTCATCCCAATTTGTTGGTAAAGTCTACATACCTCCATCTGTCCTTTTTCTGTTGTAATTTGACAGTAAGGAAGTTTAAAGGATAAAATTGCTACAGCAGGACGTGGAAGTGTAGGAGGGAACCGAGCTCCTTTACAAGGAATGCACCTGTCCAAGGAAAACAAAACACATACAAACCACTCAAAATCTACAGAAAAGCCAAACTGCAAGTCAGGTCTCCCAAGAATATAGAAGGAACGAGGTATTTTAACAGGGTTTGTCATTTACAAAAATTGTATTTTTACATCTGTACAACTGGTGAGAGAAATAAAAGCTCATGGAAAGACCAGAACATATGCTCCACAATGTCAGCTACACCAGAGTTCTCTGTTCCATTCTCTTGTTTACTTTAGATACTTTAAATACGGCAAACAATAAAAACATTATAGCAAATTTCTAACACATGATTTAGTATATTCTAGAAACCGTAAATTCCAATTTATCCAAATCACGGTCCACAGAAAAACAGAAGATAATTGCAAAATTTGAGCTGGCTTTCTTATTGTTTGTTTTATTTTTGGCAGAGGAGTGGCGTGTGTGATGGAAAGGGACGGGAACACACACACACACTCTCTCTCTCTCTCTCTCTCAAGACAGTCTTGTAGCACGTTCTGCTTTTTGACGTACTGGATCACACATACAGTCCTGAATAAAGTGACTCTAGTGTTATTGGAGCACTATAATGGCATTTAAGTTGGCACTCTCTTGCAGGGTTCAGCTAAGTAAAATATCAGTCTGGGAAAGGTGATCTATAGAGCTGCATCACTGCAGCATTAACAAAATTTCTCCTTAACACTGCATAAAAAAAGAGGAAGCATTACTGGTCTGGTTAGGTGTGTCAGTTATTGTATAAGGTTTGATAAATGAAACACCAAACAATGAGCCTCCCCTGCTTTCTTATCTTTAGCAGTTGTGGTGGCTTTGAATAAAAAGTTCTTTGTAATTCATAGAGGAGCACCCTTTTTCTTAGAGGAGCAGGAGGAAAAAACTCATGATGACTCTGACTCAGTCATCCCACCAGTTTGATACACATTTTAATGAGTTTCCTGGAGACCAGGGTTATTTAAAGAGCTGGAAGAGGAAGTGGACAGCGAATTGAAGTCTGCCAGTGACACAAAATACTTTCACTTAATAAAAAACTACAGAGGAGTATAAAAAGCTCAATTTTGAATTACAGGAGAACCTCAGAGTTACAGATACCTCAGGAATGGAGGTTGTTTACAATCCTGAAAGGTTCTATAACTCCGAACAAGATGTTACAGACTTCAACTATGGGGCCTTGGCGCTGCAGCCATGGGGTGGGGGTGGTGTCAAGGCTCCAGGTGTAGTGGGGAGGGGGGACCCTCAGGTCCCAGGGCTTTAAACCTGGAGGGAGTGCTGGGACTCAGGACTTTAGCCCCATGGCTCCGCTCCCTGTTTCAGCCTCACAGGGGGAACTGGGGCTCAGAGCTCCCCACGGCTTCATTCCCGGTTTCAGCCGAGGGGGTGGGGGGGAACATGCCAGGGCTTGGGGCTTTAGCTACGGGGGGAGCACTGAAGCTGAAACCTGAGGGTCAGAAGCCCCGAGCCCCCTTCCTGGACGCCTGACCCCCCCCACCCTGCGGCTGCAGCCCCAACCCGTTGTGGCTGAAGCCCTGAGCTGGTTGTTTTTTGGTTCTTTTTTTTGTCTCCACTGCTGCCTGATTGATTACTTCCAGTTCCACATGATGTATGGTTGACCAGTAAGTCCGTAACTCTGGTGTTCATATCTTTGAGGTTCTACTGTACATTTTTTCTAAATTTATCTGCCAGCAGTCTGTAGGGTAGTGCACCACTGAAAAAACAAGCTGATGGGTTCTGAACTGGCAGGAACCTCTCTGGAAAAGGATGTAGGAGAAGTCATAGATAGCTGAACAAAGAGGCTAACCTAGTGTGGATCAGCAATTAAACAGATAGGATGCTTGGGTGCATTAAAAAAAGGGATAGAAAACTATCAATTCCTTAAAACAATGTTATTGTCATATATTGCGCTATAAAATGACAGTTCGCTCACAGCTCCTCACAGTCATAGGCTAAGTATTATCACACAAATAACCAGCTACGACTGGATCTGCACAGGGGTCAACTCATGTGGATGCCACTGCAGGATCTGGCAATTATTGAGGGGATATGAGGAGGAAAAGTATACAAAGTGATCAAGGTATTAAAAAAGCAATGTAGGACTGGACCAAATGGAATTGGGAGCTTCTGATGCTGTTTTAGGAACCCCATAGAAGAAAGATTACAAACTTATTCGCTTTAGAAAATTGTAATTTTAGTAAGGTTTGTAATTCACAATAAAATGTAAGATGCCTGTTAGCCACACATTAGAAATTTCTTTATCAAATTATTACTGACAATTTTATTCAAGGTCAATTTAGTAATTAAATGTCCATTTTAAAAATTACATATATAATTGGATCACTTTCTGAGCATATTTATTAGCTATTTACCCTTTAAAAATCATGTTAGTTAAAGTTTCTCTACAGTTTCTATTATTCTAAAGGGGAAATGTAACATTTATACCATGACCAAGACAAACAACTCTCTTTGCAAAATCCCACCTCAGCTGCTGGGGGTTTTCATGGATGCCAATTACCCAATAATGATCAGATTTTCCTTTGCAGTATTCTCGTGTGTCACATACTGGAATCCAGGTGTTCCCAAGTCCTCTGTTCAACATCTTCACAATTCCCTCCGAATCCACATAACATGGGGTACCTATTTATAACAAACACAAGCATTGTTCTGGCAGCCAACTCAATCTAAGACCGCAATACGACTGAGGATTTATGGGCAGATGCTGCTAGGCAGCAGTACATGGTTAGGATGCCCAAATATTAAGTAATGTCCTCCAGCCCAAAAGTACAAACTGTTTGGGAGAAGCTACTGTTTGATTAGAAAGCTGCACCACCTGCTGGCCAGATTATTCAAACTGACATTTAAACATGGAGATACGTAAGAGATTGAAATTCCTGAAAGATTTCAAGAATTTGACAGAAAATAAGCTACTTTAGGAAAAACCACAACTTTGGGAATAAGCACTTTTTCCTACTATAAATCTCAGAAGTTAGAAATTCAACAGAAAAAAGGTTTCTCTCTTCAACTCGAGGCACAGCAGTATTTACAGTTTATCCTGAAACTCCCAAGCAGGTAGTTCCCAAATTCAGCTACTTAGCAGCTGACAGGTTTCAGAATAGCAGCCGTGTTAGTCTGTATTCACAGAAAGAAAAGGAGTACTAGTGGCACCTTAGAGACTAACCAATTTATTTGAGCATAAGCTTTCGTGAGCTACAGCTCACTTCTTTGGATGCATTCAGTGGAAAATACAGTGAGGAGATTTATATACACACCCATTTTTTCATGTTCCGTGTGTATATAAATCTCCTCACTATATTTTCCACTGAATGCATCCGATGAAGTGAGCTGTAGCTCATGAAAGCTCATGCTCAAATAAATTGGTTAGTCTCTAAGGTGCCACTAGTTCTCCTGTTCTTTCTACTTAGCAGCTGTAATCATAATCTATATTTGATTCAGATGGTGCAGTCTCTCTGCTCTCTCACTATCCAACCAAAATTGGGGCCTGGATGAAGGTTAGATGGTGGAGACTCAATCCACAGAAGAAAGAGGTAATACTGGCTGGCACAGAAAATATTCAGAAGAGATGTTAGGGCTGATACCTGTCCTTGGACTCGAGGGTGTTTATCTGCATTTAGTCAATAAGATGTGCAAGCCAGAACCCCAGTATTTTTTAGCACTCAAGTAGCATTAATAGCCAAGAAGGGTTCTTCTCATCTGTGTATAACTAGCAGATTGGAACCTCTCTTTCTGGATGCAGAGCTGCCCAGCTATCTGGTCTTTGTTACCTCAAGCTGCAATTATTATTGCACTCAAAGCTGTCATTGAAGACCACTCACATTTCAGGTAGTGCAGAATGCAGTTTCTGAATATTTAGTGGTGCTTCTCACTGGGAGAATGACACCTGTAGTCCACAGTGTGCTCTTGTTTCTAATTTGTGTCCAGGTGCAAGTCAAGGTGTTGGCTGCAACCTATAAAATAACTTTCTAATTTTGTTCCTGACTATTGCAGAGAACACCTCTCCTCATGCTATGCTGCAGCAGTTGAGGTTAGCTGAAGAACTGACTTAAAAGCCCGCATATGTAAAAGGGGAGTGGTTGGTGGCATAGGGTTCCCAGCTACAGACCCTCAGTTCTAGAACTCACTCCACACATTGATCTGACAGAGGAGACTTTGTTGACCTTCTTAGAAGGCTACAGGGGTTATCTATTTTTCCTCACAGGCTTTTCCCTAAGCAGATATTTGGGACAGATCTCAAGTTTTTTCTATTTCAGTAGAAAGGCAGAGATGTAGCTTTTTTGGGGGGAGGCAGGAGGGAAGCCAATTGGCTCAAGGTTTTTTGGTAACATTTTAAAGTATTTTTTTAATACTGTAAATACACTAAAATTTCCAATTACCACATTTATATCAGAGGAAGATGGATGGATCAGTGGTCAAGAGACTTTAAAAACAAATTTGAGTTACAGGAACATCTTATTTTTTAAAAATTAGGTGAACGATTCTGCAAAATTCTCCACCTAAAAAAGCCAAGGTTGCTCACTGGAATTCTCATCACATAGCTGCATCATCTTACCTTCTGCTGAAAATCCTACCCACGTCAGGTAGGATTTCCTTGTAAGAGGAAGTGGGTCTCCATGTAAAACCTGTCTCTTCTTTTTTCCTATCTCTATCAGCTGTACTCCAAGGCACTGGTCCCCATCAAAGCCAGTACCTAGTAAGAAAAGAAGGTCAGCCCAATGACTGTGTTGCATAACAATATAATTTTATACTTGATTAGACACAATCTGAAGGTAAAATGCATCTTCCTCTGAGTAATTCTATTTCAGGTCTATGCCTGAACTGGTAGGTCAAATAACTGAGAGCCCAATTCTGATCTCAGATATGTGGGTACATGTTGTGTGTATCTTATAAGCTCAGCTACAGCTCTTACAAACACATGCGTAATACTTGTTTTTACAAACTACAAGTTTCTACAAACTTCCTCCTGTGTATCTGAAATCCAAGTTGGATCATGGCTATCTTACAGTTACAATCCTCTCCCCACAAACTCAGCCAATTATCAAAGCATTCATTTGTTCCTGCCTAGCAATTAAATGTCTATTGCATATTCTTCTTCAGAATTCAAGCTATTTTAAGCGATAGATGTGTATAAATATGCAATGAGGCCAACATCTGCAAACTTGAGTGCCTAAAATTTCAAGCAAAATTTTTTTTTGCTGATTTTCATAAGTGTTGAGCACCTACAACTCCTACTGAAGTCACTGGGAGCTGTGCATCCTTAGCACCTCTCAAAATTAGGCTACTTATTTTTAGGTGCCTAATTTAAGGCACTCAAGTTTGAATATGTAGGCTTTATTGTTTAATGACATTTGTGGGTTTGCTGCAATAAAAGGAGTTACTGGTGGAGAGGGAGAGAGGAAGCACAGAGCGAGGAAAAGAAAAGAAGAATTGGTGACCATGCACGTTAACCAATACCTGAAACCACTGACAAGAGATGGTAGGGATTTCAAACAAACCAAAAAAAAAAAGCATGAGAGGAAGAAGAGTACCTCTGTGATAAATAACCACAAGCTGCTCTCCATGTCCCGCCATTGACACCACCGGACCAGGGAGACTGAAGATCTCTTTCTGAACTCCACCAATTGTAAACACACGAGTTAGCATTGCACTAGTGGCACAAGCAGCCCAGCCCTGACCCAGACAAATAGCTTCAATATCTTCATCCTTTGGCATATCTACTGTCCATTCCTTGTTGGAATCCCAGGAGCTAAAATGAACGCAATGAAGCTTGCTAAAAAAAATGAAAAATGAGAATAAAAAAAATGCTAAAAAATGAGAGGAACAAAAGGAAAACATTTAAACATTTAAGTCTGAAATAGATGGCATGACTTAAAATACACCATCGACTTACCTGTGCTCTGTAAAGTTTTATTATTTTCTGAGACTTGAGGGATTACCTACAATCTGCAACTATCAGACAAGTGAAATGGCATGATACGTGCAGATTACCATTTGTAACACTATTGCTCAGTGACTGATCATCCAATTCAACTTGCAGCTTCAGAAAGCCAGATTCTTCAAAAGTATGATGTTGAATCTGATTGGAGTCTATGGGTGGGATCTTCAGATGTGCTGAGCAACTCCAACTCCAATTAAAATTAATGTGATTTGAGGGCGCTAAGCACACCTGAAAATGAGGCCCTACAAATCTTGTCACATTTTCCTGACAAATTCAGGGGGTTTTTTAATTAAAACTTTTAATTTTTAAAATTTAAACTTTAAGAGACAGACATAAGCAAATTGCTTTTAAAATTTCAATTTGATGAGATTATTTGCATGAATAGTTCTATACAGTGCTGCAAGGACATAAAAAGAAATAAAAAAGACAAACTCCCACAGATATCGGTCAGAGGTAAGTAAGATCTACCCAGGGATAGGGCTACATGCTTAGGGCTTGATCCCTGTGTCCATTGGTCATTACTGCCCATTATATTCCTGTTTGTCATTTAAAGGTGGAATTCCAAGTGCAACATCTTTCATATGGCAAATAAAAAATACAGCCGCTTTAGAGTCCTGTTACATTCAAACACCAGAAGGCAAAAATACAGCCGCTTTAGAGTCCTGTTACATTCAAACACCAGAAGGCAAAAAAGGCAGACTCCCAAGTATTTGACACACTTTTGAAAAAGCTTTGAAAAACGTACAGGTTTTTCAGAGCTCCTATAACTAGTAGATGCTGATCACATTTTATAAATGAAGATCTACATTTTGGCTAGTTGTACATGGATGAACTGGGTGAGGAAATGGGTGAAGATCTTTCTCGCCCCTGAACATTCCCCAGCTGCTGTTGGAAAGTATGTACGGCCCGTTTCATCAGCAGGTTCTAAGAAGCACTATACAGTGCACACACTTAAGCCATTCTGTCAGTGTGTGCCCTGCAGCTAAAATGCATCTACGCACCAATGCTCAGACACAATAGCTTTCTATTATCACTCCTACTACTGCAGAGGGAAGTAACAATCTTCCCAACAATGCCTTATCATGCATTATTGACTTGAGGGGACTGAAATTCTGTCATTAATATGTAGAGTTTCGTTTGAGACATCAATGCATTAAAATCTTCCAATATACACTTGGAAAGACAGAAGAACTTCAAACAACAAGAAACAAAGAAAACTACCTGCACTACATAAAGTATTAGGATACTTCTTAAATCTACGTAGCGGAAGGATGTGAAAATCTACCACCATTTTTTTTTTTAAATTAAGATCAAGAACCAAAAAGTGATAACTTCAAAGAGCTCTTCGAACATGCTGAATTTAATTCCACAATACAGGTTCCATGCAGATGCACTATAGATTACCTTGCAAGTTCCTCTGTGCTCTCACATGCCAACAGGATAGCTTCACTGGAGAGATCAGCCATTGTGTGATTCAGAGAATTTGGCAAGTGTGTTGCATGATGTATAGAGGTATCGTGAAATTCCACATCTATAGCGTTGTCTTGCTCATCATTATAACAACGAATAATACCAATAGAGTTCCACACCTATAAGACAAAAGGTGAAGAATATTAGCAATTCCAAAGAAGCCAGTTAAATTAGTCACACCTACGAACAGTTTAAAAGTGGCTGTGGCTGTCAGCTGCTGGGGCCGTCAGCTGCTGGGGCCGGAGCTGTCCCCACTGTTCCCTCTCATGGCCGGAGCTGTTTCCCCTCCCCCTGCCTCCCAGCGGCCACAGCTGGAGCTGTCAGCAGCCAGGGCTGGAGTTGGTACTGTCTCCCCCACCCCACCCAGCAGCAGGAGCTGTCAGTCCCCACCTTCCTCCCACAGTGGGACTCAGGCTGTCAGTCCCCCCAGCAGTCAGCCCCTCCTCCCACCCCAGTTATTTTTAGTAAAAGTCATGGAAAGGTCGCAGGCTTCCATGAATTTTTGTTTATTGCCCGCAACCTGTCCGTGACTTTTACTAAAAATAACAGTGACAAAATCTTGATCTCAGTCATAGTTGAAGATAAACGATTTAAAAGAGTATTTTATCTAGAATGTAATAGCACAGGTACAAAATGTCATATTCTAATTTTCCCTTAAAACAAAATATTGTGTCTACATGAAAATAAGTAAAAATAGGAACTTCTCACTCATGTGTGATTTAGGCAAGTTACTTAACCTCTCTACAGCCCACTTTCTCCATGTGTAAAATGGCGATATATAGGTATAGATATATAAATATATATAACACTTACCCATCTTTTTAGAAGTACTTTGAGATTTACAGGTAAAAGGTGCTAAGTGCAAAGTATACCATTAAGAGCTCTGGGTATTAACAGAAGGCTACTTTTATTATTTAGCTTTAGAGTTATCTCAAATTTTACAGTTTTTCAAGATAACAGTAAAAGAATTGATTTTAGTCTTAGGCAAGTCAAACAAGAAGTAGTGTCAGTAATTACTGAAAAAGTTATTATATCAATCAACACAGCCATACATAAAATTAGATTTACCATGAAGCGGTGCGTGAGGTGTGAAGGGGTAGAACCAGACTGGAATGGCTTTTGCTGGGGAGTTGGCATTGGTCCATCATAGAAAGGTCTTTGGGTGGTTGATACTGGCAGAACTGGAATGCTACTATCTTGGTCATTGTCATCATCTTTTTCAAGATCGGAATTAACTTTCATCAGTGCAGTATCTAGAAGGTAAAACTTTAATATCAGAGGATTACCATGGCAGATGAGATAGAAAACAATTAAAGAAAACACTAAAAACTGTGCAGTGTGATAAAACAGAGGCCATATTTGAACAGAGGATGTAGGTAAGACTCAATAAAATGCTATCAGAGCCCGAAAAAACATTAAGAGCTGTAGAATCCAGTTCATTCTGTACCTAGTGAGTTCTCATCGTCCTCTATTATTGCCCCTCGTTGTCTAGGATGGCCTGAAGCTAGCATGAGGTCGTCATCATCATCATCATCTTCCCCATTAGATAGGACCTTTGGAGATGACTGTGGCTCAATCAGGTCTGTGTTTAAAAAGTCATCATCTTCATCAAAAAGATTGTTGTAGTCCTTTGTCACTGCACTGGAAACCTAAAGTGAAAAAACAATCCTCAAAGAGCATTTTTCTGAACCTTGCATTCACAAATTGGATTAGCTAATAAATCAAACCATACAGGGGCTGAGGCTGCTAGAGCTCTGAGTTTTTATGTACTCAGTCAAAATAAGCATGATTGCTTAACATTTACAGATAAGGGTTAAGTAATATTTTTATTACCTTCCCACTTGATTTCTTTCCATCTCTATTACAAACATTCTCAAGCAGTCCCAGATTTCCTTCAGTGTCTGTATATGCTATTTGCCCACCTTTGGGGTGCCATGCCAGCCCACAAATTGTGTAACTTTTCTCATGTTTCATCCTAAAAACAAAAAAAAAAGTTTTTAAGCTTCTTAAGGTAGGAACCTTCATAAGTGTATTCTGCAAAGTTCTAGTGCTCCTTGTACTATAAAACAACATACAGATAAATGTAGCAACAACAAAATTACAAGGTGCAGAGAAGGGCTACTATGATGATCAGAGAAATGGAGAAACTGCCTTATGTCAGGAGACTTAAGGAGCTTGGCTTGTTTAGCTAAAAAAAAACAAAGGCTGAGGGAAGATATGATTGTGCTCTATAAATACATTAGAGGGATAAACAACAGGGAGGGGAAAGAGTTACTTAAGTAAAGTGCCAATGTTGGCACAAGAACATCTGGAAATAAACTGGCCATCAACAAGTTTAGGCTTGAAATTAGACAAAGATTTCTAACCATCAGAGGAGTGACGTTCTTGAACAGCCTTTTAAGGGGAGTAGTGTGGGTAAAAAAACCTAACTTGTTTCAAGACTGAGCTTGAGAAATTTATGGAGGAGATGGTATGATGAGGTTGCCTCCAATGGCATACAGCACATCCAAGACTGCTATTAGCAAATATCTCCAAGGGCCACAGATGAGACTCTAGATGGGGAGAGTTCTGGGGAGAGGGAACTTTTTCCCATGTGTCTGGCTGGTGAGACTCGCTCACATGCTCAGGGTCTAACTGATCCCCATATTTGGGATTGGGAAGGAACTATTCCCCCAGGTCAGATTGGTAGAGATCCACAAGGGGGTTCACCTTCCTCTGCAGCATGGGTCACTTGCTGGTTTGAACTAGAGTAAATGGTGGATCTGTAACTTGAAGTCTTTAAAATCAAGATTTGAGGACTTCAGTAACTCAGCCAGAGGTTATGAGCCTATTGCAGGAGTGGGCGGGGGAGAGGGTCTGTGGCCTACGATGCGCAGGAAGTCAGTCTAGATCAGTGATACTCAATTAGATCTACCCATGGGCCGATTTGAGTATTTTATGACGAGAGGCGGGCCATTAGTGCAGAAGGCTGACAAAATAAAACACAAAACAAAACTTCAGCTGCCAATAAATAAAGACCTTGACTGCAACATAACTATTAGCGTTTCTTTTAACAAAGTTTATAAATCAACATTATTACCTGTTTCATAGTTGTAGCCATGTTAGTCTGTATCAGCAAAAAGAATGAGGAGTACTTGTGGCACCTTAGAGACTAACAAATTTATTTGAGCATAAACTTTCGTGGGCTAAAAACCCACTTCATCGGATGTATGCAGTGGAAAATACAGTAGGAAGACACACACACACACACACACACACACACACACACACAGAGAACATGAAAAAATGGGTGTTGTCATACCCACTATAATGAGAGTGATCAGTTAAGGTGAGCTATTATCAGCAGGAGAAAAAAAAACTTTCGTAGTGATAATGTAGCGCAAGAACAACGCTTCCTCAGCTCTCGTCCCCTAATGCCCCTACTCTACTTGCACTACATTGATAATATCTTCATCATCTGGACCCATGGAAAAGAAGCCCTTGAGGAATTCCACCATGATTTCAACAATTTCCATCCCACCATCAACCTCAGCCTGGACCAGCCCACACAAGAGATCCACTTCCTGGACACTACAGTGCTAATAAGCGATAGTCACATAAACACCACCCTCTACCAGAAACCTACTGACCACTATACTTAGCTACATGCCTCCAGCTTTCATCCAGACCATGCCACAAGATCCATTGTCTACAGCCAAGCTCTAAGATACAACAGCATGTGCTCCAACCCCTCAGACAGAGACAAAAGCCTACAAGATCTCTATCAAGCGTTCTTACAACTACAGTACCCACCTGCTGAAGTGAAGAAACAGATTGACAGAGCCAGAAGAGTACCCAGAAGTCACCTACTACAGGACAGGCCCAACAAAGAAAATAACAGAATGCCACTAGCCATCACCTTCAGCCCCCAACTAAAACCTCTCCAGCGCATCATCGAGGATCTACAACCTATCCTGAAGGACGATCCCTCACTCTCACAGATCTTGGGAAACAGGCCAGTCCTTGCTTACAGACAGCCCCCCAATCTGAAGCAAATACTCACCAGCAACCATACACCACACAACAAAACCACTAACCCAGAAACCTATCCTTCAACAAAGCCCACTGCCAACTCTGCCCACATATCTATTCAGGGGACACCATCATAGGACCTAATCACATCAGCCACACTCTCAGAGGCTTGTTCACCTGCACATCTACCAATGTGATATATGCCATCATGTGCCAGCAATGCCCCTCTGCCATGTACATTGGCCAAACCGGACAGTCTCTATGTAAAAGAATAAATGGACAGAAATCAGACGTCACAAATTATAACATTCAAAAACCAGTCGGAGAACACTTCAGTCTCCCTGGTCACCCGACTACAGACCTAAAACTTGCAATACTACAACAAAAAAACTTCAAAAACAGCCTCCAACAAGAAACTGCTGAATCAGAATTAATTTGCAAACTGGACACCATTAAACTGCACGCAGCCAATGAAGTGGGTTTTAGCCCACAAAAGCTTATGCTCAAATAAATTTGTTAGTCTCTAAGGTGCCACAAGTACTCCTCATTCTTTTTGATTATTACCTGTGTTTCTGGCAACCTCTAATGGGAGAAGTGATATTGACGATCTCTGGCAAGCTTTATGAAGCGTGTTTTGTAGGAGGTCAGGGCAAGGCACATGCACTGTTGAAGATGCTCTCATCTGTCAGGCAATTGCAGCGTTGTTTTTTTATAATGTTCATGGTAGAAAACCCAGATTCGCAGAGGTACGTTGATCCGAACATTGTTAAAAGATAGATGAATAGATTCTGGCTATTCTGAAACTGCTCAGCATATTAAGTCCAGAAATCACAAAGTCCCACTTTTCTGAATTTTGCCTTCAAGACATCTGAGCTCTGGAGCCTTACAATTTCTAATTGAAGGGCACCTTCATCAATTAAATCAAGAATGTTCTTTTCTTTAGAAGGGCAAGGTCCATCAGCAGAAACAACAAACAGATAAAAAATAAATAAGAGCAAATCCTTTGGAATTTTAAAATTTTCAAATCACATTTTAAAATTTTCAGTCAGATTGTTTAGAAATTCTTGGATCGTTTTCATTGAAGTTTCATCTGTAACAACAACATACAATGTGGGAAAATGCAGCATCTTTCCTGTAAAGTCTGTCTGAAAGACTTCACGATTCACACACTTTTTCAAACAGATCCCCAACACTGCTTGCATGGCCTTGGAGTTGCAAGCTGAAGGAATTCAAGTGACCAATAATATCGCACAGAAAAGTTACCTGTGACATAGAGGAGACATCATTTATAAATTCCAGGAACTCACAAGCCTTGGTCTTGTGGTTTGAAAGAAATTCGATTATTTCTTTTTGAATTGCACAAAACTTCTTTAGCATGCACCTCCTACTTAACCAGTCAATGTCGTTGTTCTGCAACAGGTCACTGTATGCAGCTGAAACGTCTTGTAAAAAAGGTTTAAAAAGACGATGTTGCAAGCTAGAAGTTGAGTGTATATGTAGTTCACTAATGTCATCACAATACCCACTGTTTTTTTCAAGTCCCCAGACAATTTACCGCATAGGACAGTCTGGTGAATCATGCAGTGAAGCATATTTAATGAAGGGTGTGTCGCTGCAAAACAGGAAGCAAAGCCCTTCTCTTTCCCAGTCGTGGAGGGACCTCAATCTGTAACAAGCAAATTTACTTTCTGCAGATCTAAACCATTTTTTTCAAAAAAGCCTTTTACCTTTTCAAAAATGATCTCTCCTGTGGAGTAGGATTTTAATGGTTTTAAGCACAAAAATTCTTCCTTGAAAATGTCACCATCATAAAATCTAACAAACAGCAATAGCTGAACAGTGTCACTCAAATCGTTTGATTTGTCCACTGCAAGAGACGTGTATTTGGCATTTTTTAAATCAGAAAGAAGTGCTGACAAACAACCCTCGTAAATTACCTCCAATCTTTGCATTGCCATGGAATCAGACATGGGAATTTGCTTCACATGGTTCACATTGTCATCTTTGTTTTTATCTCCGGCAAAAAGCTCCTCCAGCATTTCCAAGGGCACTCCTTCACAAGCTCGGCACCCAAGAAAGGCTTTTTCTTTTTAGCTAGTACCAACATTATCCGAAGAGAAGCAGCTGTTGCTTTTTCTTGTAGTCGCTGACGTTGTGAGAATGACATTTGAAGTGTGATACGAAGACTTCAGATTTTCAATTTTGTCACGTCTTGCAACACTGCCAGGAGGCTAGGCCGTGTTGAAGTTACTGTGCTTTGATTCAAAGTGTCGCCTCACATTGATGACCTTGTAGATGGATACAGTGGTTTGGCATATTAAGTGCAAAGGTTTTGCGTTTAAATGAGGTGGCGTAATAAAAGGAAAATCTGCTGTCCAGTTTGGGTTAAAAGCTTGGTTTTTGCTGTCGACTTTGCGATGTTTACTCCCACTTGCATTCATTTTTGGCTCCATTTCCATTCCTAATGAAAAAATGGGCAGCAACCTAGCTCAGTCATAGCCAACGCTATCACGAGAACTTAAGATCCAGTCAGCAGTGCTTAATTTGTGCGGGGGTTCAGCCTTCGCACCTCTGGACTCCCAGCCAGCAGCTGCCGCTCTCCGGCTGCCCAACTCTTAAGGCGCCGTCGTCGTCAGCAGCAGCGCAGAGGAGTGGCACTACCATACCACCCTTACCTCTGTGCTGCTGCTGGTTGCAGCGCTGCCTTCAGAGCTGGGCACCACCCAGGAGCTGCCCCTCTCCAGTTGCTTAATTTGTGTTTAATTTGTGCCAGGACTTGCTGGGGCTGAGTCCCCGGCACCTCTTTCATGACAAATTAAACACTGCAAGTAAATTACTTACTAAGGAAATCATAGGCAAATGATAGGCAGCGGAACATTTTTTTAAGGTGAGCTGGCGGGTTATACAGGAAGCTTTTTCGGGCCTGCGGGCCCCCTCCTGAGTATCACTGGTCTAGATGACCAAGATGGTACCGTCTGGCCTCAAAGTCTATGAACTGAAGTGAAGTTAGCAGAAATTTGTAAAATAGCACCTAGAAGTTCTTCCTTTCATATGAAAAAAATCAATTTGACTTTTAAAATAATTAATAAATCAGAATTATATTCATGAAATGATAATTTCCCACTATAGGTGGAAAAAGAAAAGTAATTCCCCAGCAGACACGTCCTGCTGAATTGTCCAGTTACAATAGCACACATGACTGCTCTCGTGAATCACATTTGACTAAAAGAAAAGGAGTACTTGTGGCACCTTAGAGACTAACCAATTTATTTGAGCATGAGCTTTCGTGAGCTACAGCTCACTTCATCGGATGCATGCATCCGATGAAGTGAGCTGTAGCTCACGAAAGCTCATGCTCAAATAAATTGGTTAGTCTCTAAGGTGCCACAAGTACTCCTTTTCTTTTTGCGAATACAGACTAACACGGCTGTTACTCTGAAACCTGACATTTGACTAATTAGCCCTTTGCCTCTAATGTCAAATGGATTAAGTCTCCTCTCTCCCTTTGTTCTCACATAAGTGTCCTCCTACGAATCATCAGCATATAATCTTCCTGGGCTCCTAACATGTATTTTAAAAGTAATAAATCATGTTTCTTATCTGACTTATTCACATGCAAAAACCCTCCCTCCTCCTCACTTCATCAGACTTATGGAACAGAGATACTTTACTAACAAGACAGTAGCACAATCAGGTTCTGCCTTTTCTCCTTTGGGGCAAAGGCGAAAGAGTGGTTGGCTCCCTGATGAATCTTTATTTCCCCTCCTCCTGATTTAAGTATCCCATTCTTGAAGAAATGCATCACAAGAGCCACTGTTCTTGCCCTTTCAGGAGGCTCAAAGCCATATTCCCCTCACAGCCTGTCACAACACTACTCTTTATAAATTAACCAAAGGATGAAGGTGAGTAATAAAATGCATCACCTTATCCACTGCGGGCTAGATAGTGGTATTTAGTCATAAACCCACACTCAGGTCCCTGCCCCACAAGAATCACCAGGAGGCATTCTGACTCAAAGTGAGCTAGAGAATACCTCCCAGAGCTCCCTGGTTGCCCTGAGACGAAAGTATGGTGCACACTATGTGTACATATGTGAAGATGATGATGATGCCATGGCTTTGCCTACTTCCCACCCTCTGTCTGGGAAGTTGCTCCTGGTGAGGGGAGGAGGTAAAGCACCTCAAGCAGCCCCTGAGCTCCCTTGAGTGCCAGGCCTGCAGTTCTGACCATCCCTTTCACAGGCTGTACAACAGTGAGGAGACTCCATGCTCCCTCGTCCCACCCACTGTGGGGCCATATAAAGGGAGTCACTAATCTAACCATGAGTGGGCTGCCTCTCTACTGCTCCCAGCTCAGGGAGCAAGAGAAAGTGGTTTTTTTTATAAATCTAAATATATATCTTTTTCAGAGCTTTCTATAAGCAAATTATTAAGAGTACAAAAATATTGCTCAGGCATATAGGAATGAAATCAGGAGGGCCAAATCGCACCTGGAGCTGCAGCTAGCGAGAGATGTCAAGAGTAACAAGAAAAGTTTCTTCAGGTATGTTGGCAACAAGAAGAAAGCCAAGGAAAGTGTGGGCCCCTTAATGAATGAGGGAGGCAACCTAGTGACAGAGGATGTGGAAAAAGCTAATGTACTCAATGCTTTTTTTGCCTCTGTCTTCACTAACAAGGTCAGCTCCCAGACTGCTGCGCTGGGCATCACAACATGGGGAATAGATAGCCAGCCCTCTGTGGAGAAAGAGGTGGTTAGGGACTATTTAGAAAAGCTGGATGTGCACAAGTCCATGGGGCCGGACGAGTTGCATCCGAGAGTGCTAAAGGAATTGGCGGCTGTGATTGCAGAGCCATTGGCCATTATCTTTGAAAACTCGTGGCGAACGGGTGAAGTCCCGGATGACTGGAAAAAGGCTAATGTAGTGCCAATCTTTAAAAAAGGGAAGAAGGAGGATCCTGGGAACTACAGGCCAGTCAGCCTCACCTCAGTCCCTGGAAAAATCATGGAGCAGGTCCTCAAAGAATCAATCCTGAAGCACTTACATGAGAGGAAAGTGATCAGGAACAGTCAGCATGGATTCACCAAGGGAAGGTCATGCCTGACTAATCTAATCGCCTTCTATGATGAGATTACTGGTTCTGTGGATGAAGGGAAAGCAGTGGATGTATTGTTTCTTGACTTTAGCAAAGCTTTTGACACGGTCTCCCACAGTATTCTTGTCAGCAAGTTAAAGAAGTATGAGCTGGATGAATGCACTATAAGGTGGGTAGAAAGTTGGCTAGATTGTCGGGCTCAACGGGTAGTGATCAATGGCTCCATGTCTAGTTGGCAGCCGGTGTCAAGTGGAGTGCCCCAGGGGTCGGTCCTGGGGCCGGTTTTGTTCAATATCTTCATAAATGATCTGGAGGATGGTGTGGATTGCACTCTCAGCAAATTTGCGGATGATACTAAACTGGGAGGAGTGGTAGATACGCTGGAGGGCAGGGATAGGATACAGAGGGACCTAGACAAATTGGAGGATTAGGCCAAAAGAAATCTGATGAGGTTCAATAAGGATAAGTGCAGGGTCCTGCACTTAGGACGGAAGAACCCAATGCACAGCTACAGACTAGGGACCGAATGGCTAGGCAGCAGTTCTGCGGAAAAGAACCTAGGGGTGACAGTGGACGAGAAGCTGGATATGAGTCAGCAGTGTGCCCTCGTTGCCAAGAAGGCCAATGGCATTTTGGGATGTATAAGTAGGGCCATAGCGAGCAGATCGAGGGACGTGATCATCCCCCTCCATTCGACATTGGTGAGGCCTCATCTGGAGTACTGTGTCCAGTTTTGGGCCCCACACTACAAGAAGGATGTGGATAAATTGGAGAGAGTCCAGCGAAGGGCAACAAAAATGATTAGGGGTCTGGAACACATGACTTATGAGGAGAGGCTGAGGGAACTGGGATTGTTTCGTCTGCAGAAGAGAAGAATGAGGGGGGATTTGATAGCTGCTTTCAACTACCTGAGAGGTGGTTCCAGAGAGGATGGTTCTAGACTATTCTCAGTGGTAGAAGAGGACAGGACAAAGAGTAATGGTCTCAAGTTGCAGTGGGGGAGGTTTAGGTTGGATATTAGGAAAAACTTTTTCACTAGGAGGGTGGTGAAACACTGGAATGCGTTACCTAGGGAGGTGGTAGAATCTCCTTCCTTAGAAGTTTTTAAGGTCAGGCTTGACAAAGCCCTGGCTGGGATGATTTAATTGGGGATTGGTCCTGCTTTGAGCAGGGGGTTGGACTAGATGACCTCCTGAGGTCCCTTCCAACCCTGATATTCTATGATTCTATGTATCTATTTACATGGACAAAGTCTAAAAATAAGGGATAAGAAAAAACTCCCTTTTGTGAAAACAATAGATAAACATTTATATATTTTATGGAAAGCAATGAATACCTCTCCATGCACTCCTGAGTGTCCACATTCCAAACTGCTATGCAACCATCGACACTTCCAGCTGCTACATACTGTCCGCAGGGAGACCAGGTCACAATACTCAGAGTCTAGGGAAAGTAGACATTACTATTAGTTGAGCGCTAACAATGTTCTTGGTCCCGTATAGTAAAATAGACATCTATGAAAAAGATCAAGAACTTTTAGCAAACTATATCCAGCTGTCTGTGGGAGGATTTTTTGCTACCCTCTTTTAGAGCCACTTTTTAAAAATCAGCATGTTTTTTATTCCTTTTCATTCAGAGTACTTATTTTCAGTCACTGCATGCTATAAAGAAGTGCAACAAAGTCTGAGTTTTTCAAATGTCCTGCAACACGTGGACAGTAGCAAAATGCATTTTGCAACTGCAGAAAGCAACCATTTTAGGTGGAGTTATGTACGCATAAAAGACTGTTTTATATTTTAATATTTGAAAGACTATTAAGAACTGTTCCACTGACGATACGCCCAGTGATTTACACGTGTACTATACCAAGACTCTTGTAGGCCTAGGTACACATATATCTAAATTACCATGTAGGTGAATTTGCATTCTCCTACCCAGCGATCTCCAAAGATGGCATGCTATAAGACAGGAGATCTCAAAGTTGCTATTTCCCTACTATGTAGGCAGATTTCAATTAATCAAAATATAGAGTAGAATAATGAAATCTCTATTATGCAAGCAAGCAAAGAAATATTTCTAACAGTTCTCTTTGTATTAAATCTATTTGAAACAAACATCTGGAACAGATGTTCCCAAACTCAGACCCACAGAGATCTGGCTGGTTACATGGTGCTGTCTCTCCTCTTGATTTTCTACCACATTGCATCCAAGGATACTTCAAAACACTTCAGATACTTTCCTAATATTACTATTCTATATAAACTACTGCTATAGATTCCACAGGACTATAACAAGATTGCAAATGAGAGGGAAGTTGACCTGGAGGGTACATGTCCATGAGACAATTTCTAAGGGGATGTGTTTCACCCTATGACAAAGTTTACAAACCTATGATTTAGGGCACTTACCTGAGTAATGAAATTATCTGAAAGATCAAATTGATTATCCCAAGTTTCTCTTCTGTACAGTTTAACAACTTTCTCAACTGGAACTGCTAGTAACTATTCAGGGGAAAAAAATCTGTTAATTTAGGACAAATCAAATTTTGTTAAACAGCTTTAGTTTTATTTCACATGTCCCTTCCCCTTCAAATAAGGCTAATTACAGCAGCCAACAAGCAGTGTAGTTCCTTTATTCAGAAGTGACATTATAGTTGTAACTGTCACAACAGCCAATCTGACACAGTATCTTAATTAGCATTCCAACATTGTTGATTGATAAAATAAAGACAGACAAAACATTGTGAATTGTATTGGAAATTTCAAGAAACCATAAATAAGCATAGTTGAGCACAGCAGTTTGTATTTTAATCTGCATTTATTTCTGGCAGAAGTGGTGAAGAGGCTGACAGCTGCCCCTGAAAATTACAGAAATTCTGACCTTTGGAACTGCTAGCAAAATGTATAAATAGTTTTCAACTGCTTATAAATAAAACTTTTCCCAATGGACCCCTTCAAAAGTTGATATCTATAAAACCTTTTGATAGGATGTATTAATATTTTACACTTATATTGTTAGATAATATTTTATATATAAATCTTTGAATATTTGACACCTAAACAAGATAATTTCACCTAATTCAGAGAGTATAAAAAAATAAGGAAAAAAACAAAGTTACTGCCAGTCACCCCATAGACCACTGCAGTTCAAAGTACTTCTTACATTATGTCTAAATAAGAAAAATAATATATTTGTTTAAATTTCAAGATATGAATGCAATATAGATTGTTCTGCCAATCAAAACTGTTACTGTTTTAGAATTGTATACAAAGTGCATACCTGTAAAGCAACATGCACATCTAATGGACTGTAAGTGACATTCAAGCAGCACAAAAAAGTGATACATGGTCTTCTGCACAACTTAACCTTCCTGGTACCAGTGATAGTGGACATGGGCAAAGAGACTCCACATAAAGCCCCAGAACAAGATGGCCTGAAGTGGATTATTCAGGCAAGCTTTTTGAGGGGACAATGGAAATGCATTTATGCAGATCCAGTGGATGGGAACCCCACATGGCGTGTAGAAGTTGCAACCATTTTTTCAGATCATAAGTTGGAAGAGGGGTTTTGCCATGTCTCCCACTTTCACTTAGCTCCCTGTCCAAAGCTCCTTTACTATGGCTGTGTGCATGGCTGGGTAAGTTTCACATTGTATATAGATTTTATTTGTAATGTGACAATCAACACTTCTTCATCCCACACTAAAATCAATTTTATTCTTCTGTTGAAAATACAATAACTTATTATTTAAAAGGCTTGTTTATTTATACAATAGAAATTATTCACAGTATAAAGTTTACTTACATGAAAGAATGACTAAACCACTTTGATACCTAGTAGTGTACAAAGATGTTATTTCCCCACCAACAGGGTTCCTTCCTGTTCAGCATAACTTGAATATATAATACTGTATCAGGCTGACAGCTGGAGTATTACCAGCCTCACTTTGGCACTGACTATACAGTACTTTAACAAGTATCCATTTCCAGGGTTTGTTTGTTTTTTTAAATAATTTAATCAAAAACACTTTTCTTATTTTTTGGTGTTGGGATATTGATTGGCCTGGCTTAAATTCCGTTGTTAACAATGTGCTAAGTACTCGCAGAGAGAGAAGACTAATACAGACAGCAAAACAATGTGTCACTTACCTTCCCACTTTTAGGCTGCCAGGCAAGCCTACATATTGATTTAGCATTTGTCACATCGTTACACTTCTGCAGCAGTGGCCAGCTTGTCACGCATGTCTGAAAACAGAATATTTAGGGACTAGGTTCTCTAGATTGCAACTGCAAAAATCCTCTGTATTATAAAAAATAGAAAGTCTTAAAAGTGGAGTGTAGGGAAAAGAGGTAATTATACTAGAATTGTGGAAGTGAAGTAATATATCTCACCCAAATATGATATTAAGTCTGTCTTATTATTATTATTATAAAAAACCATGTCCAGGTTTTATAACTTAGTGAAAATATTTCTATAAAAATATAGCCACTTATAAAATATAAAGTCTCAGACCAAGCACAAACCTTTCATTTTTATTAAATATGGTACAAATCAGATTGGTTATTCTACCCGACTAATACTTTGTAAAACCACAGTGATTTTAATAGGGTTGGACAGGGTGTGTGTCAAGGCAGGATCTGACCACAGTGATACAAAAAGGGTTGTATTGTTGTGCCCCATATTACTGCTTATACATTGAAATGCAAATCACAGCTATAATCTCAAAACGTTGTCTACGAAAAGTTACAGTGCCAACATTGCTATACAAAAGGCATCCACGATCATAACTTCTAATGCTAGGTCTGACCATTTAGGTGCGTATTTGTCTTAAAAACTAGCGAGTCACAAGGATACTACTCAATCCTGCCATCAGCCCATGTATAAATTATTCCCATTTGGAGTCCCATTGTAGAGTCAACGGGATTTAAGCAAAAGTAATTCTAGACACAACTCTGCAGGACTGGGCCCTAACTCTGGAGAACTACATTATTATGAGCTATTGTCAGCATTAAATCTGCAAATTAGATTTCACCTGTATTGGGATTTTTAAAATATTTATCTTTTCCATTTATTGCCAATACACCAATTCTGACACATCAAAAGACAAAATGCATTATTTTAGTTAAGATCATTCTTTTGTAAAATACACACAGTAAAATCTAAAGTCTAACTCCAGAAGATTAGCATTTTACCTGATCTGAGATTTTCCATACTCTGACAGACCCATCACAGCTTGCTGATGTCTATATAAGAAAAAGTAGTTTTTAAAATGTCATCAACAATTCGCAGTAAAAGTAGCAAAAGTCATGCTACAATTAGAAGTTTAAGAGGTGTACAGCCAGTAATATAGACATACACTATATGAACTGCCTTTAAACAAACTCACAATAAATTTTATATGATTTATATTTTTGATATTAAATAAAATATAAATCATCTTGTTTGAAAATATATGAAACCCTTGTTCATTCCAACCCTTCTGTATTTACAAATTCTTCACAATGAAATACTTAAAATTAGATGTAATTTTTTTTTTAAATCAAAAGTTTGTTTTAAATTATGTTAGTGGATCAACTTCTCCCCTCAGCAGTAAGGACAATATAAAAATTTCACATTGAGAATGTACGTGTAGGAAAATAAAGCTAAGGTTATTGGAGACAGTTTGATATTCACATGACCCTTTTGATAGGCCGTACTCAGTAGACAAATGAAATAAAAACCATGTCCTCTGTGCCTGTGGACCATTTTATGATTTAAGATCCCATAAGAAACATAAAATATGAACTGCTGGAGGAAAAAGTACAAGGTAGAAAGTGACAGGAAAATTTTTTACCAGAAAAGCATCTTGGGGATCAAAAGACAGACTTAGGACAGGGGCATCATGTCCTCGGAATGTTTTCTGTTGGCTGCTATCGGTCACCTCCACAACTTTGACCATAAAATCACTGTGGATGAGAGCAATATACTTAATTAACCATATTACTTTAACACTGACAGGCAGTATTCTGCTTTGCTTGAAGTAAATGTGAGTTCTATCTTATTGATCATTGATGGATAGGGTGCTTTTTTAATCACACTTATCACCGTAGAATCTATGTGAAAATGAAAGTCTTGCCATTTACTTCAACAGGAGCAGGCCATCAATAGCAGAATAGAATAACTTTCCCCCTAAATTAAAAAGGAAATGGAATGCTTTAGCAAGAAATCATATATATGTGTCATAATCACACCCACCCACCCCATATTAATAACTATATTATTATGTAATTTTAGATTAATATCACCTAAATCTGTACTTTGGCTGTTGAAAGGTAGAGATTTATATTTTATCAGTACCACAACTGATTGACTTATCTTGTTAAATAGCTGCTACATATGCATATTAAGCTTGTTTGCTAAAAATCATTATGAACTTTAAAATATTTCATGTAAATAATGCATTAGCTAATTTTCAAATATTTGGATTTTTTCAATATTATGACTCAATTTAGTCCATAATTAAGAATACTATCAACTTTTAAGCCATACTAGGCCCCACAATAGCATCTTCACCCAGCACTCTCCACACACTTAAAAAATAATGTAAAATTTAAAAGTACTTGAATTGAGGTTTCTGATGTGTGAAAAAATAGAATACTAGTTAGAGACATCTGAGGCTCAAATTCAGTTTGGAATACATTTTTATGGTTGACATATGAACCACTTAAGATCAGGATTATAATGCACTTCCCAAAAAATCTTAATAGCACTAGAGAGTTGCAATCTACGTATTCATTACATAAATCTAACCTTGGGCCTCAATCCTGCAGTTTTAAGCATAATCAACTCTTTTCAGGATCACAGCCACAGTTTCTGCAAGATACTAAGGGCTTGTCTACACTGTATGGCAAGCACTTTAAGGGGTGTGATTTGTAGAATGTTCTAAGGTGTTGAGCCCTAGCTGCCCAGCATAGACCCCACTGGCACACTCTAAAAGGTACCTAGTTTGCATTAAAGGGGACAAAGTAGTCCCTGTTATCGCAAACTAAGTACCCTTTAGAGCAGTGGTTCTCAAAGCCGGTCTGCCGCTTGTACAGGGAAAGCCCCTGGCAGGCCGGACCGGTTTGTTTACCTGCCGCGTCTGCAGGTTCGGCCGATCACGGCTCCCACTGGCCGCGGTTCACCGCTCCAGGCCAATGGGGGCTGAGGGAAGGGTGGCCAGCACGTCCCTCGGCCTGCACCAGTTTCCGCAGCCCCCATTGGCCTGGAGCGGCGAACCGCGGCCAGTGGGAGCCGCGATCGGCTGAACCTGCGGACACGGCAGGTAAACAAACCGGCCCGGCCCGCCAGAGGCTTTCCTGGAACAAGTGGCAGCCCTAGTTTGAGAACCACTGCAAAGTATACACAGGACAGTCAGGGCATAACATGTTACAGAGCTCATCAGATCACACCCCTCTGGAGTGCTTTGCCATGTTATGTAGACAAGCCCTGAATATTTTAGTCTAACACAAAAAATTGCCATAGCAAGAAGTGTATAAATTGTATTCATTCATTTCCATATTACTATTATTTTAGTATCTTTATAACATGCCTTGCAACTTTAAAACAGAACAGTTGACGAAATTTACCTTTTAAACAAACTACATAAATATTTCCAAATAGATCAGGTAAGCCTTTGAAACAATCCATATGGAGAGCTCTGTGTGGATACACAAGTGTGTATCCACATCTGATCTGCGAACCGCAAAAATTATCTGTGGATATCTGCAAATATCCACGGATTTGCAGGGCTCTACACGGGGGTGCAGACTGAGGGTCCGAGGTGAACCACCCTCCTCCACAGCCCGATCGGGAAGAGATGCACTGGCAGCTGTAGGGAGTCACGGTGGATCCTCCACCTGCCCTGGGTGGGGGGCCTGAGCAGATCCTGACCCCTGTCCCTGCCCCCAGGCCTCCCGACCAGGGCAGGTGGAAGATCCACGCTGCAGTTCCTCACAGCTGCTCGCCCGTCCTTACGGTCAGAGCCCTGCACGGATACAAAATTTGTATCTGCATCCACGCTGGAATCCACAGAAATGGTCCAAGGATATAAAGCAGATACCCGCGGATTTGCCGGGCTCTATCCATATGTTCTGCATTTAAGTGGAATGTACTGTCAACTCACAAAGTTCTAGACTTCAAGTAATACTTGAGAGACTTGTGACAATTAAAATAAAAACAATTTATTTGCATTCCCTTTTTTTTGTATGTCACCCTCTCTTTCAACACTATTATGGCAGAAATCTCCAGGTGGCACTGTTAAAGTCTTACAAGTTCTTAGTGTGGAAGGACTGCTCGGTCTGAAAAAACACTGTATTTTTGTTAGATCTGTGATAATTTTCTTTTCAGGAAAGCTGTTGCAAGCAGCAGGAGAATGTTCTCTGCTTTAATCTAACTAGAGTCAATTATTGGGGCAGAGCTGCTCTCTGGAAACTGGGAATTGGCATTTTGTCTAAAATTAATGAATAAGAGGACTGTTTTACCACCTCTGTTAAAGAACTGGTGTATATAGTGTAAAATAAACAAGTTGCCCAAGATATTAACTAGACTTTGCATCGCTCCTTTCTCCTCCTCAGGGGCCAGGGGTATAATCCTGCACCCAACATTTACTACTGCTCTGCAGAGGGGTGACAATATATTATGTTAGAAAATAATGTCCCAATCCAACAAACATGCACATGCTTAATTTATTCGTGGGCATTAGCGTTTGCAGTACTGGGTCCCTAAACTGTTAACAATACTGTGATTCTTAATACAAAGTTAATAACTAAAGCCCTGATCCTGAAATGAGCTCCATATGGATGAACCCTTGTGCTGTCACAAAGTAAGCGCCTGAAGAATATAAATTACATCTGGAAACTTGATGTTGTGGGGCAGATATTTATGTGACCCCAACCTCTCCCATAAAAGTTTTTCTCAATGGCCTCCTCCATTTGACTTTTTTCTTCTATGACGACCTTTTGAGGCATTGTAAAACCTTCACAAAATGCAGATTAATTAGATGGCATTGTGAACAAAAGTCACATCCCAGGAAGTCGCTAATGTTCCACATTTAGTGTGGCTATTGACTTCTCCTGCATCAAGATCAAATTACCTGGATCCAGCAGCAATTTTAGTACCATCCCTGTTAAAGACAACATGGTTTGCATTCGTGGTGAAACGAGTCAGGATGCCATCAGGAGCTCCTTCAGGGAACGTATGAATCTGGACGGTATTGTTAGATACTGCAGTAACCAGTCTTCCATTCTACAAATGAAACAAATAAACTCTGGAATTCGTGGATTAAAGAAAAATATTTTGGTCCAAGGAACAGAAAGCCAGTTCTTTCCATATATAATCTTGAGTAGTTCCACAAGAGCTTCTGGTTTTAAAAAGGAGCAGCAGCTGGGAAATGTCCTTCCAGCTACATTTCTTCCTCTTCCCTCTCTCCCCCCAGCCACAAAAAAAATTAACAGAAACCAAGAAGAAAATTTTCAATTAACAAGTACAACCCTCCACACTTTTAATTTAATAATATTACTTAACAATCTTCCTTAAACCAGTGGTTCTCAACCAGGGGTACACATGCCCCTTGGGGTACGCAGGGGTCTTCTGGGGGTACCTCAACTCTCGACATTTGCCTAGTTTTATAACAGGCTACATAAAAAGCACTAGAGAAGTCAGTACAAACTAAAATTTCATATAGACAAATGAGAAAGTAAACAATTTTTCAGTAATAGTGTGCTGTGTTGTGACACTTTTGTAGTTTTTAAGTGAGGTGAAGACAAATTAGACTCCTGAAAAGCATGCAGTAGTCTGGAAAGGTTGAGAATCACTGCCTTAAGCTATTTAAAAAAGTTACTCCTTTAGGCCCCAATCCTGCAAAGATGTATTCACATACTTAAATATTTGCTCTGTGAGCAGCCCCGCTGGCTTCAATGGGACTAATCACAATGCATAGTTACGCATGTGAATAGGTCTTTACAGGATCAGGGCCTTAGAGCCTTGTGTCTTTCCTAAAATAATGAGCGTGAGAGTCCAGGAATGGCACTAATGAGGTCTAATGAGATCCATTCAATCTTCTTCACCAGGAAGGGGATTATGAGGCCTTAACTGTGGAGAGTATGAAGCAGGAAAACAAGGAGGATTCTCAGGGTTTTGTTAGAGAGGAAAAAAGCGCACTTCCCAACATAAAAAGTTTAATCAAAATATACAGGCAGTCCTTGGACTTACGACACAATCAGATCCTGAAAACCGTGTCTTAAATTGAAAACATCTTAACTCGAATTTCCCGTAGGAACAGTGTCCGATCGAGCGTCGTAAAGTTGAAACACAATGACAATTTATAAACATCGTAAGTGCCGTTCGTCATAAAGTCGAGAACTGCCTGTATTTGGTTTTTATGTGCCACATGATCATGAGAGGGCGCCCTTGTCCCAAATATCACAGACTAAATGCCATTAAGGAAAGCTTGATGGTTTGTCAGCCATAGTTTAACAAATGGCCAGTTTGCAGAAGTACAAACCAGAAGACCGTCACATTAATCTTTCCAATATTCCCTATTCAGAATTCCAAATTAATATATGGTCAAGTGCCATGGCAATCTTTTATGTTTATAGAAAAGATCTATTGTTAAGGTGAAAATATATCATTCCTCTTCACGTATGTGTGGCAGCAGGTTCGACAAATAATTTAAGTTACAGGCTATATAAAATACATAATTACAGCTGCCATGCATATTTTTCTCCAAAAGCAGAGTTACATAAAGTTTACATAAATATTACAAAAAATATACATGCAGCAACACTCAGACTAGATAATCTAATGTGTGTTAAGAGATATCAATCAGACTGTACTTAACTGATTCAGACCTACTTCAATTTAAAAACTTTTTTTCCTTAAAGATAAATTATTTATGAGTGAATTAAGAATTACATCTAATTTTTAAAACAAAATTACTGGAATTAAGTCTTGGAAAACGTTTTTGAAACTCAGGCTAAGAAACTCAGACATACATCTTTGAAAGCAGTGGGCTATTTAATCCAAAAAAATAAAATCAGTATTCCTCAAAATTTTCCTGTTTTAGTGAATTTTTCTTTATAACATTGAGTTTTTGCTTATATATTCAAATGTAGTCATTTTTTTTAAGTACACATCAATAATTGCTTATTCATTCCCCCAAAAAAGTTACCAAAATTTAATAGCAGATTTATTTTTTAAAAATGCATGTATCACTGCAAACTTGTATGCCACAAACACTGTTTTCTATTTGAAGATTAATTACAAACTTCTGGGATCATTTTCTCATTTTCAAAAGATGCTGTAAAATGAGGGGACATTTCAGATTTTATACAAAAACAAACAAAACTCAAAGTATTTATGTAATACATTTTAATGTAGCATAAGAATAGCTTCAGACAAAGGAATTACTATGAAAATTGTCAATACAAATATGTGAAGTTTTCAAAAGATGCATTAATGATGCACAATTGACCCCTGTTATAAGAAGTGATGTAACTCATCCTTATTTTAATGATCATATCCAAATAATCATTCCATCCATATTTATAAAAAATATGAATTTCCTTCATGAGGGATAGATACAGCAAGTTATATTAGGCACTTTAATGCTAGAGCAGATCAGTTAGATTACTAGAATAGGTTCTAATCATCACTCCCACAAACTACTATTATTTGCAGTGGAAGGATTCAAGACTCAATTTCTCTCTTACCTTTGAAAAGGTCAGAGAATCATCTTCTGGATACCCAAAAATCTTTAAAGCCAGACACCCACTGATGAGCAAGGGCAGAGTTATCTGTACCACTAGGAAATGACTTCTGGAATGTAATTTTTGATCCATATAGCCAAATGACCACTACAAAGTCTGAGCATCATAATTAAATTACACTGTGGATTAAAAATAAAAATAATTTGCTGTTTCAGTTTTTCTAAGAGAGTTTAAAATCATGAAGTCAGAATATCCTGATGTGAAGTGATAGATATGTACATTAGAGAAACTCAGCATGAGGAAAACTTCTGTACTTCTTTACCCCACTGAATGGGGTAAGGAATAAATGGTCAAATCAATATACTCTAAAGCATTTTAAAGTTCTTGAATGATTTATCTAAACTATAAACCAGATAGACATGTTCAACCAATTAGATGTTTCTAGTGATTCAACATTAATCTCTCTTTTGGGAACAGATGTCAGTAGATGTGGGGGTAAAATGATATTTAAAGTAAATTGATCAATTTTTAATGGCTTTAATACCTTCACCTAAACACATTGGTGGAGGTCAGTCACTTTTGCAGTTTATGCAAGGCACAACTGCAAACTATTCTAAAGCAAAGAAAAGATAGGAAGAATGGTAAGATACCAATATGGCTCCATCAGGAGTTCTTTAATTACCTGAAAATCAAAAAGGAATCCTACAAAAAGTGGAAACATGAATGAATTGCTAAGGAGGAGTACAAAAGTATAGCACAAGCACGTGGGGACAAAATCAGAAAGTCTAAGGCACAAAATGAGTTACACCTAGCAAGGGACATAAAACGCAATAAAGAAAGGTTCTTTAAATGGAGCAAAAGAAAGACAAGGGAAAGCGTAGGTCCTCTACTTAGTAGGGAAGGAGAGCTAATAAGTGACAACATCAAGAAGGCTGAGCTGTTTAATGCCTATTTTGCTTCAGGCTTCACTAAAAAGGTTAATGGTGACAAGATACTTAGAATTAATAAAAATAGAAGGGGGGAAGGAATGCAAGCCAAAAAGGGAAAGAACAGGTTAAAGAATATTTAGATAAGTTAAATGTATTCAAGTCGGCAGAGCCTGATTAAATTCACCTAGGGTAATTGGGGAACTAGCTGAAGCAATCTTGGAACCATTAGCAATTATCTTTGACAACTCATGGATGACGGGTGAGGTCCCACAGGACTGGAGAAGGGCAAACATAATACCTATCTTTAAAAATGGGAACAAAGTGGACCCAGAGAATTATAGACTAGTCAGCCTAACTTTGACACCTGGAGAGATACTGGAACAAATTATTAAACAATCAATTTGTAAGCACTTAGAGAATAATAGGGTTATAAAGCATAGCCACATGGATTTGTCAAAAACAAATCATTCCAAACCAATCTAATTTCCTTCTTTGACAATCTTAGTTGCCTAGTGGATGGTGGGGAAGCAGTAGACATGATATATCTTTATTTCAGTAAGACTTATGAGAATGTCGTGTGGAACTGTAACATAAGCAAACTAAGGAAATGTGCTCTAGATGAAATTACTATAAGATGTGTGCACAACTGGCTGAAAGACCATACTCAAAGAGTAGCTATCAATGGTCCACTGTCAAACTGGGAAGGTGTATCTAGTGGGTCCTGCAGGGGTCAGTGCAGGGTCTAGTATTATTCAATATTTTCATTAATGACTTCGATAATGGAATGAAGAGGATGCTTATAAAATTTGCAGATGACACCAAGCTGCAAGGGGTTGCAAACACACTAGAGGACAGGATTAGAATCCAAAATGACCTTGACAAATTACAGAATTGCTCTGAAATCAACAAGTTGAAATTCAATAAAGACAAGTGCAAAACACTTCACTTAGAAAAGAAAAATAAAATGCACAACTACAGAATAGGAAATAACTGGCTAGGTGGTAGTGCTGCACTGCTGAAAAGGATCTGGGAGTTATTTCAGAGTAACAGCCGTGTTAGTCTGTATTAGCAAAAAGAAAAGGAGTACTTGTGGCACCGTAGAGACTGCATCCGATGAAGTGAGCTGTAGCTCACGAAAGCTTATGCTCAAATAAATTGGTTAGTCTCTAAGGTGCCACAAGTACTCCTTTTCTTTTTGGGAGTTATTGTGGATCACAAATTGCATGAGTCAACAATGTGATGCAGTTGCAAAAAAGGCTAATATTCTGGGGTGCATTCACATAAGATACAGGAAGTAATTACTCTACTCAGCACAGGTGAGGCCTCAGCTGCAGTAGTGAGTCCAGTTCTGGGCACCACACTTTAAGAAAGATGTGGATAAATTGGAGAGAGTCCAGAGGACAGCAACAAAAATTACAAAAGATTAACAAAACCTGACCTATGCGGAAACATTAAAAAAGCTGGGCATGGTTAGTCTTGAAAAAAGAAGATTGAGGGGGGAATCTGATATGTTAAGGGCTGTTACAAAGAGGAAGGGGATCAAGTGTTCATGCCAACTAAAGGTAGGACAAGAAGTAATGGGCTTAATCTGCAACAAGAAAGATTTAGGTTAGATATTAGGAGAAACTTTCTAATTATAAGGGTAGTTAAGCTCAGAAATAGGTTTCCAACCAAGGTTGTGGAATCCCTATCACTGCAGGCTTTTAAGAACAGGTTAGACAAACACCTGTCAGGGATGGTCTAGGTTTATTTGGTCCTACCACAGTGCCAGGGGCTGCAGCTGTTGATCTCTCAAGGTCCCTTCCAGCCCCACATTTCTATGATTGTATGATTAAGACAGATCCTTTTAATATCATGTAAGATGTGTCTGTGACAACATTAAGAAAAAAAGTTAGCTTTCAACAAATACAGTAGTCTATGTTATGTAAGTTAACTCAATGAGTTTTATGTGTAACATTAAATCAAGTTTGCTAAATCCAATACCATTCTAGCTCCAGCCCTGCAAATATTTCCAACACATGCTTAACTTTATGCACGTCAGCAGTCCTATTGAGTTCACATGCATACAGTTAAGGACATGAGGAAGATTTTGCAGGATCAAGGTATATATCAGCACCCGCATTGCACATTTCATAGGAAATGTTATACTAATACCTTTAAAGCAAATGAATATGCTTTTTCTCCCACATTAATGGACTTAGGATCATCATCATCCAGGTTTTGCCAGATCCTAACATCTCCATCACTGCCACAAGTTACAATACAGCTGTTAAGAAAATAATATTATTTACATTTGTGTATAGCACGGTTATTTTGATTTTCCTCAGCCCAAAATATGGGGGGAAATGTTTAAAAATTCACATTTTTATTAAATGAAACACATTTTATAAGTGTATTTATTCTTCAAATAATATGAGAAAGACACTCATATTATACAACATGAAAAACTTGTAATTCTGCTAGCATAACACAATAATTGAGTATAAGTCTACTAACTAGGTTTGCCCATCCCTCTTTTGTATCTGACCTTAGATACTCAGACACTAACTAGCCAATTCATTTTTCAGCATCTAGGAGGAAATTTTCAACAGCACAAAGGAAAGTTAGGATCCCATCTTGCACTGACTTTCACTAGAAGTTGGGCACCCAACTGCCCTTTGTGCCTCTGAAAATCTGCCCCCTATCCTGTCACAAAGTTTTGACCTAATCCAAATGTGTTAAACACACCTGATTGAAGCTGAGATGGCTGTACAGGAGGGCAGGCCTTTTAAAAACTGTCAAGATTCTGAATTCAACTCTCCTGTCGTTCATGATTTCACTTCTACAACTTTGATGCATCAAATTGTTACACAACGTTCTTTACCAACAGAGATTTGGAGCAGAAATCTGAATCTCCAATTTTAAATATTAGAAAAACAGGAATGATTTCAGGATTCCGTTATATCAGCAACACTTCAGCTTCCTCTTAGTGTCCTTACCTCAGACTATGACATTTGTATTTGCTATCAGTCATGCTGGCTAAGTAATGCAAAGGTTTTATAACGTCTGTCAATCATTTTTTGTATTTTGTCCTTTTGTGGTTTTGGTTCTTTGTTGGTAGATCAATCCCCATACCATTCTGACCCTGATACCCTTTTTAACACACACAGACCACGTCTACGCAACAAAATTAAGTTGACCTAACTTATATTGGCATACAGTCACTGCAGTAATTACATCGCTTGTACATGTCTACACTTTGCTCCATGTGTTGGTGGTGCACATCCATCACCAGGAGTGCTTGCACCAACTGAACTCCTCACTGTGGGCATTGTGGGATGGCTTCTGAAAGCCAATGACATCAATGTAAACAATGCACTGTCTACACTGATACTGCATCAACCTAACTACATCAACATTGATTCTACACCTCTCGTGGAGATGGAATTATTAAGTCGGTGTAGCAGTGAGTTACATTGGAGGGAGTAAAATTTTAGTGTAGACACTTATATAGTTAGGTTGATGTAAGCTGCCTTGCATCGATCTAACTCTGTAGTGTAGAACAGGTCTCAATTTCAATTCAGCAGCATTATCACGCTTAACCTTTAGTAGACCTCAGCATAGCTATGTCTCTCATGGTTGTTAAAAATCTACTCCTCTGAGAGATAGCTATGCAAACCTAACCCCTGGTGTAAACAGTGCTAGATTGACAGAAGAATTCTTCCTCTGATTTAGCTACTGCCTCTCAGGGAGGTGGATTAACTACAGCAATGGGAGAACCCCTCCCGTTGCTGTATTGAGTGCCTGCAGTCAACACTACAGCAGCGCACTTGCAGCACAGTAGCTGAACTGCTGTAATGTTTTAAGTGTAGGCATAGCCTACTTCTCACCACCTTTAGCCTGACCTGTTTGTTACTTTGTTATATAACATAATATGTATATGTGTAAAATGAGTATGTATGCTTTTGTTTAGCTGTGTGTACCATATAGTTGAGCTGATTATTTTAAAGTCATGTTAATATACAGAAGTTTGCATTTTTAATACAGTAAGAAATTGAGTATGTGACCGAACTTTGCATTCTTTTCCCTGCAACTGGATAGTACTCATCTCTTGTACTCTTACAATTATAATTAAATAAGTAGCACTGGAACGTAGGAGTTGTGTGTTTCTATGCAATTTTCAGTTCTTTGATGAGTGCATGCTGAGATCCATAGTATTGCAGAGCAGCAGCTGATCATGTTACTGAGGGTGTTAGTGGAGTGGAGTGTGATAAAGGTAGCGGGCTAATGCTTGTAGGCTGCAATTCTGATTTCCTTGTTTTTTAGCATTTGACTTGTGATAAACACACTTAAGAAACCCCAACTCTAAGTGAACAAATTTTTTTGTTGGGAAGATTAAAGTTATCTGGCTAAATCTTCACATAAGGTCTGATCCAAAGCCCACTGAAGACAATAACAGTCTTTCAAATGACCTCAGTTGGCTATGGAACAGGTCCTTAACACACTTAACGCTTGCTGCCTGAGTTTTTTGTAGACTCAAGTTAATGGAGACTGTTGAGTATAGATCTTGGACTATGTTATTGAAGTTGAAAGGATATAAACCAAAGAGAACACTGAAAGATAGCAAGCCAATAGCTGGACCTGTGCAGCTACATTTTGGATTTCCAATGTCTATATATACATAACACTTTTCCTCGCACTGCCCCATTTCTACTTCAACCTATGGGACTACTCATGGGTGTAAAGTTGATTGAATGTGTAAGTCATTGCATGATTGAGGCATCAAAATGTAAATTTCAGGAAAGTCACAGGAACATAGGAATTGCCACACTGGATCAGACCCAAAGTCCATCTAGTCCAGTATCCTATCTCTGGCAATGGTCAATACTAGATGTTTTATAGAAAGGTGTAAGAACCATAGCAGACGTGGGATAATCTGTCCTTCACGTTATATCTCAACTTGACCTCTAAGATTTAGAGGTTGGTTTAAAGCCTGAAGCATGAGGTTTAATATCCCTTCCAAAATTTGTATCATTATTAATTAGGACAACTCCAGATATTCTAGATATGAATATCGGGAGCTGTCCTAATTAATGATGATAAAAATATATAAATATCCAATAACTTTTTGAAGCTTGTTAAGATCTTGGCCTCAATGACTTCCTATGGCAGTGAGTTCCATAGTTTAATTGCACATTTGTGAAAAAGTATTCTATTTATCATTTTTGAATTTCCCACCTTTCAATTTCATTGAATGTCCCCTTGTTCTCATGCTATGAGACACAGAGAGCAGAAGCTCTTGATCTACCTTCTCTATACCGTTCATTACTTTAATACACTTTTATCATGTCCTCTATTACTCAGTTCCTTTCTAAGGTAAACAATCCCAATCTTTTCAACATCTCTTCATAAGAGAGTTTTGCAAGGCCGGTGAACATTCTCATCACTCTTCTCTCACCCTGTCTAGTTTTGCAATATCAATGGCATTGCTTGCAGACACATGAACTACTGAAATAAGCCCTAGTTTCAATAATTTACCTTCCAGTGTCATCAAAGCAGACATCCGTGTGGCCTTCTGTGTGTCCATAGCGCATTGGCTTTTGTGTTGAAGGCATCCTCTCATCTATATAATTAAAAAAATGTAAAAAGCTTTATAAAACAAATACAAATGATTTGTTAGTGTTAATAACAGGAAAACACTATTGAAACTTCAGTAGTTAAAACATTTTGATGCAGTGATATTTTTGTATGTTTTTTTCCTATTAAAGACCTTGACAATGTTGATAAGAATCACTACAATATATGTATTTTGAAAAATATTCCTGAAAAGTATGATGAAGGAAAATTCCTGAAAAGTATGATGAGGAAATTTAGAGGGGGGATTAGCAAATACTGCAGTATTTCTGGTTAAACAAATATAAACCGAGAGCATACACCACCACTTTACTGTATGAGAGTTAAATTGATTAGAACTTTATTAACAACTGCTAGCCTATGCCAAAAACGTTAGTGCGTCCCCAAGTCCTGTAACTGTATCCACAAAGATAGAACCTTGTACCCATGTAGAGCTCCAATGACTTTAACAGGGTCCCATGCAAGCATCAGGGTTCACCTGGGTAGATCCAACTGAAGTACTGGGACTCACATAAGCAACACCGATATCTTTGTGACAAGCCTATATCTTTATTATGAGGGAAATAAATATGGATAAACATCAGCTCCAAATAACAGTCATTTTAAAGTATGTAGTTGCAACAGAAGGCATTTTTTAAAAAGCCATCTATTCTAAAATTCTACATATGTTCTAAGTTGTATTGATATAAGCAGAACAGTTCTGTATTTTAAATTCTTCATGAACTAACTGTGACTGAACAACACACACAATGCACTTCACTTTTGCTTCTATTTTTTGAAGGTCCAAAAGGATCATAGTTAAAAAAATATTAATCACTTGGGGTATGTCTATACTACTACAGCAGGCAGCGATCGATCCAGCGGGGGGTGATTTATCGAGTCTAATCTAGACGGCATAAATCGACCCCCAAGCGCTCTCCCATTGACTCCTGTACTCCACCGGTGCAAGAGGCAGACAGAGTCGACGGGGGAACATCAGCAGTTGACTCACCACAGTGAAGACACCACAGTGAGTAGATCTAAGTACGTCAACTTTAGCTACGTTATTCACGTAGCTGAAGTTGCATAACTTAGATTGATCCCCCCCAGTGTAGACCAGGCCTTGAACTTGGTTAAACACAGTGGCTCTTAAAATAAGAAAATTGCCTCCACATGTCTGCTTTTTTGAATACCTCTGTATTTTACCCTGCCAGCAAACCTATAAACTGGATAGAACCTTAAAACACACAATTCATATACATCTGTTATATTGATTCGATGTATGTTTTACTTTTTACAATATATGGAAAAAGTGACTTTAGCAACCTCCCACGGAACTAGTGAAAGCCACTTCCCTAGAGTGAAAAGAAAAGGAGGACTTGTGGCACCTTAGAGACTAACAAATTTATCTGAGCCTAAGCTTTCGTGAGCTACAGCTCACTTCATCCGATGAAGTGAGCTGTAGCTCACGAAAGCTTATGCTCACATAAATTTGTTAGTCTCTAAGGTGCCACAAGTCCTCCTTTTCTTTTTGCGAATTCAGACTAACACGGCTGCTACTCTGTTCCCTAGAGTGGTGGGCCTTTGGCTAGTGGTGAAACAAAATAAGGCTGCAGGACTTGGAAGTACAGTGGCTGCTTAAGAGTGTTGCCTATTGGAGGTAGGGACCTCACTGCAAGCATCACTGGATAGTCACTGGCAATAGAAAAAATGACCAGATATCAGATTCAGGTCATTCATTCAGTATGTAGCATAGGGCTAGATAACCATCATCCCCTACCAAGGAGCAAAATACCTCTTGGAAGGGGCAGATCATTCCACCAGTTCAGAATGAAGTTTGTCCCTCAAGCAATGAGCTGTATCCACGCTGCAGAATGACAGGGCTTGCACCCAAGTCACAGTGGGACGTGGGCTCTGAGCCACCCCCCTAGCAGGGTCCTAGGATCAGGGTTCTTTGTCCTCACAGACCCGAATCTGACTGATTTTTGTGTGGCTGGCAGGGGGACTTGGGCTCAAACCCGAGTCAGAGCCCAGGCTTAATATGCAGTGTAGACATACCCTAAAGGCTTCCCTGCTGGCCCCTGGCTGCTCCTAAAACCTCCACATTAGATCAATATGGGGGGCAGGATGGGGAGAGATCCCCTCAGAAATTATACAGCCCTAAGATAGGATTACGTTCTCCACAGGAATGGTGATGCAGGGGGAGATATATGCCCACGCTCACCGTGTGTAGGTCCTGAACCCCAAGTAGGAGGCAAAGCCTGGGGTGGCTGGTATCTAGAGGCCACTGCCTCCATCTTCTGTGTGTGGAAGGGGAGATCTGCACCCAGCCCCTGAGGGGTGATCGGGCCCAGTGCGGGGGTCACAGTGAGACACCCCACAATCCTCTCGCCTGCTTTCCTGCAAGGCCTGATGTGTGCATAGCCCCCTCCTCAACCCAACCCAACCCCTCCTCCTCCCCTTCCCCCTCCTCAACCCAACCCAACCCAACCTCTCCTCTCCTCCTCCTCCCCCCATCCCACCCCACCCCACCCCCTCCTCTCCTCCCCACCCCCCCCCCCCCCCCACACACACACACACATACCCCCTCGCCCGCCGCCACCGGCGAGACCCAGCCACCCGTCAGCCCGGCACTCACCAGCCACGGTCCCGCCCGGCCCCGCTTCCAGCCTTCCCGCGCTCCCTGCCGGCGCAGCTGCGCCTGCGCGGCCCTGGCTCGGCTCGGGCCTGCTGCTCCCGTCAGTGGCCGGGGCGGGGCCGGCGGGGCGAGCCCGGGCCGGGGAAGAAGGATGGCGGCGGTGGCCGCGACTCAGGCCGCTTCGGAGCTGCTCTGCCCAGGCAGGTGAGGGGATCGGGGCTCCGGGCTCCGCCGAGAGGGGAGCGCGGGGAGAGGGCCGGTTCCTCCCCCTCACAGAGCCCGGTAGGCAGCTCCGTACCCTGCGCCGTCCTTCCCGCCCCCCCTCAGCCTGCCCCCTCCCCCTGCCCCCCCTCAGCCTGCCCTCCGCCCCACTCCCCCTCCTCCTGCTCCCCAGCCCCCTTCTCCTGCCCCCTCCTCCTCCTCAGCCTGCCCCCCTGCCCCCTCCTCCTCCTCAGCCTGCCCCCCTGCCCCACTCCCCCTCCTCCTGCCCCCCTGCCCCACTCCCCCTGCCCCCCTGCCCCACTCCCCCTCCTCAGCCTGCCCGCCTGCTCCTCAGCCCCCTCCTCAGCCTGCCCCACTCCCCCTCCTCCTGCCCCCTCCTCAGCCTGCCCCCCTGCCCCACTCCCCCTCCTCCTCCTCCCCTGCCCCCCCTCAGCCTGCCCTCCTGCCCCCCCAGCCTGCCCCACTCCTCCTCCTCCCCTGCCCTCCTGCCCCCCAGCCCCCTCCTCAGCCTGCCCCCCGTCCCCCTCCCTCTGCCCCACTCCCCCTCCCCCACTCCCCTCCTCAGCGTGCCCTCCCACCCCACTCCCCCTCCTCTCCCTCCTGCCCCTCCTCAGCCTGCCCTTCTGCCCCACTTCTGCCCCCCCTCAGCCTGCCCTTCTGCTCCACTCCCCCTCCTCCTGTTCCCTCCTCTGCCTGCCCTCCTGCCCCACTCCCCCTCCCTCTGCCTGCCCTCCTGCCCCACTCCCCCTCCCCCTGCCTGCCCTCCTCCCCCTCCTCCCCAACTTCTCCCACCCCAGCCTGCCCCACTCCTCCTTTCCTCCTTTTGCCCCAGCCCCACTCCCCCTTCCTCCTGTTCCAGACTCTTCCTGCCCCTCCATTCTCCCTTTTTTCTGCCCCAGCCTGGCTCACTCCCTCTTCCTCCTCCTCGCTCCCTGACTCAGCCTGTCTCATTCCCCCTCCTCTGTATCACAGCCTCCCCCTCCCTCCTTTTCCTCGTGTCCCCTCTGTGCCCCCAGGCCTCCCTCCTTCTTTTCCCCTCCCTGTCCCATACTCCCATTACTTCTCCTGCCTCTCTCATTTTCCGCCAGCCCCCTTTCTCCTCGTCTCCATTCTCTCTTCTCCAACCCCACCCCCATATTCTTCCTCCTTCTAATCTCCGCTTCCTCTCTCCCTATGCCCCCTCTGTCATTCCTTCTTCCCCTTGCAACCCATCCAGCTGTTCAATTAATCCAGTCTATCTTTGTGTCTGATGGTGAGTGTTATCTGCTGCTGCCTGGCATGAGGTCGGGCTCTGAGATTCCCATCTGCATATTCCCCTTGTAATGGCTCTGCTGGGGAGCAGCAGGTAAGTAATGTTGGCTGCATTTGCATTAGGACAGTGCTATTCTTTTATTTATTGCTCAGGAGCAGCTAAAAGAGAAGGGCTCAAAGCTTTGATCAGTTCACACCTTTTAGCATGTGCCTTAAAATACGGTGGGATGCTGGGTTTTTAATACTGCTCAGAACAGACTGTGACAGAAGCTAGTGTTTAGAACTAAGTATGCACAAATCTATGCTTCATTTCAAATATGCATTATTTTCCATTTATACTCTTTCACGGTAGTCCTAAAGAAGCAGTTATTTAGCTTTGAAAATAGTTTTAGGCTGAACTTTTAATAGTGGGATAGTATCTTATTCATGGAGTGAAAGCTCTTGTATCTCATTAATGGAGTGAAAGCTTTACAGTGTAGATAAGTACAAGTAATGGTGTTTTCCTTCTGTTGTTAATTCCAGAGAGTCAAGTATTAAATGCCTGTGATTTCATAAGCACTAGAGAGACACATAATAGTATTTTGAGGACACGTTCCCTCTTTTCTGATACTATTGTCTTTGTGAAGGGGAGAATAACAGGAAATCGAACTTGTCCTCCTAAGTATTTTGGTGCAGGTTTGTGGCTGTAGATAGTTGTGACGTCTACAAAAGCAGTTAAAATAAATGTTGATGTCTTATAACCTGTGTTTGCAGAACACATTTTATGTTTCATGCTGACTTACATAGTCATTTTTACTAAAATAGACTTTCTCAGAATACATTGACATATTTTTGTAAACACAAGTCGCTGTCTTACACCATTCTGAGTGATGCTGCTGTTATAATTTTTAGCTATAATAGCTTGACTGTACAAGTCAAACCTGCAATGTGTTGTCGGTAGTTTAAAAAAAAAAAGAAGTTGTCCCTGCAAGCACATTTGGTCCTTTATAACCTTCATTAATTAGTATTCATTTTTAAAATTGAACTAAAATTTCCCTTTGTGATCTTAACTCCTCCATTCTCAATGAAATTGTGGGAAGCTCCAGTTAAAGAACAAGTCCTTATTCAGGCATCATATTGATGTTGGCGGGTATTGAATAAAGAGTGCAAGCTCTGACCCATTGTGGGATCGTTCTCAGAATCATGAGAGACTAATCTGTTACTATCCTATAACTAGCGTATCTTACTGATACTGTACTTACGATGACTATACAGTTGTAGTTAAATGAATAGCTACTCCAGTACATAAACCAATAGGCTGTATTGCTTTGAACCGCTGTATTCAGCACTAAAGGTGCAATACAGTTTTATTTCTTTAAGGACGAAAAAAATGGCTTGTCTTAAAATCACAAAGTATCTGAAATAAGAAAACAGATCTGTTTCCCCTTCCTGTCCCTTTAACCATATGGCACATTTTATTCATGCTTCCAAGAAAAATTGCTTATAGGCTGAACCCTTTTATGCCCAGTTTTATTCTGCATTTGCGCTATTGGTGCCTGGTGGAGGGAAATATTTTTTGTATTGGAACTGTTATTGGGCCCTTTGTAATAGTGACATCATTAGTGCTTTCATGTTTGAGTCAGTGACAGTGTTAGACTCTAGGCTTCCTTTATATTTTTTATTTTTTAGTATTCTCAGCTCTCATTATGGAACCTTGTAGAAGCTGTGCAGAGACATGGTTTTCAGTGGGGATATGGGGTAATATGTGTTCTAACAAATTATTCTAGTAGGAACGCCTAATCAGGTGAGTGGGAAGGTAGAACTACACTCTTCAACTCAAAAATTTCTTATGGGGGCTGAGGGAATTTCATGTCAAATGTTTTAAAACAATTCAGTAGTCTTATGCATAGTGTCTTTCATAAACGTTTTAATGATTTCAGCTAAAATGCTTTATACTGTAAAGGATGCTTTAAGTACAAAATCAGGTTACAGCTAATCTTGCTGAAGCTGAATCCGTATAAGATTGATATAATGTTGTTAGGTTAGGAAAGCCATCAGAAGATATAGCGATAATTGTCTGCCCTCCATTTGTTGTAAGTACAATCTGGGGGCATTATTGGATCCTCAGCTGCTGTTAAAAAATTGTCTAGCTGTAGTTTTTCTGTTAAGGCTTGTTTCTTTTTTGCTTGGCCAAGAGGATGCAACCATTTTTTTCCAGACCTTGCTACTGTCATCTATGCATTTGTTGTCTGAGTATTAGATTATTGCAGGGCACACTACACGGGGCTACACTTTAAATCTACTTGGACGGTGAAGCTTGTGCACGTTGCAGTAACTGACTTATTAATTGCTGTAAATTTGCTGGGAGCATGATAGCAGTGCTCCATGATTTGCACTGTCTGCCTATTCGGTTTCTGTGTGGAATTTAAAGGCTTAGTCTTGAGCTGTAAGGCCCTGAATGTCTTGGTACCTGCCCACTTGAGATACTGCTTTTCTCCCTGTGCTACATGGCCACTGCTGTTTAGTCTGCAGAGGCACGTTTTCTTTTTTGGAGCTCCTTGAGTATAAAAGAGAGGGAACTTTTGGTAGGGCATTTTGCATGAGTAGCCGTGAACTTTGGAACCTATTTCCCACACACATGCACATACTGGATATGAAATAGCCCCGGTATTTAATCTTTGGGCATGGTGCAAGGCCCATCTACCCAGGGTTTTGGCGGAGAAAAGGGCAGGATAAGAATCAGGATTTCTTCTTGGGTTAGAGGTATCATCTGGGTATTGATTTTATCTCTAGTAAATTATTTTCTGGTGTAAGGGTGAGAGGTAGCTGCTGGTTCCATTTTTGAGTGGGATTGTATCTATAATGTATTACAGAGGCACCCAGAGATAAGGTTAGGTACTTTTAGAATCTGAAACATAAATCAAAATAAATAAATAAATAGTTAGAATTGAGACAAATTAATGGAGACAAGGGAACTGAGAGTTAATGCTATGTTTAACTGGGTTTATTTCAGAAGTAAGTCAACAGAGTCCCACCTTCAGTGGAAGTGAAAGTGTTAAATTAAAATGAGGTGTGATGGCCAAAATAATGACTGGGCAAAGATTAATGTGAACAGCAGTTGATCAATGAGAAATATATAAATAACTATATTTTTGTATATAATAACTAGGACTGGATGACAGAGGATGGATCACTTGATGATTACCTATTCTGTCCATTCCCTCTGAAGCATCTGGCACCATCTGCTGTTGGAAGACAGGATACTGGGCTAGATGGACCATTGGTCTGACCCAGTATGGCCATTCTTGTGTTCTCAACTTAAATCATTTGTTTTAAAAAAATCTAAAAAGAATAACTAAAAATACTAAATATAAAGAGAAGACAGATAAATATAGACCATTCAAATAATATATTTAATTTATACAAGTTATTGAAATGTAAGCAGTCTGAAACTATGGGCAGTAGTTAGGAAAAAATATTTAATAGATTTGAATGCTATAAGTTACATAAAAATATCAACTTCCACAATTATGACTGAAATTAACCTTATTGGTTAGTAGTATACCAGTGGTGGGGTTGTGTCATTTAATGAGAGGAATAATCAGATGGAGACACTTGGATTTTTGTATTTGAGTAGAGAACTGTCCTCAATAATTAATCACATGGAAACTATAACTAACAACTTGATTAGAAAGGTTTTGGAGGGACTGGCAGTGGAGTGCAGACAAACATTCACGGTGACTGTAGAAAAAGAATATTTTAGGAGGGGAACACTCAAGTTATTCAGAACAAGACTTCCCTGTGTTTGTTATGGCCCTGATCCTACTGCTTCTGAAGTCTATGGGAGTTTTGCCATTGACTTCAGCACACAGGATCAGGTTCTCTCTTCTATATTTTCACTGGCTGGTGATTGTTGCCTACTGTCTGATTGAGGGAAGCATTTTCATTGTATAAATGCATCCGCTAGAAGATGTTGCTTTTAGTTGAGATCCTGAAGTTTATGCCAGGACACCGTGTAGCAATGACCCTGTAGGGATTTTAAAGCTATGATGATATCTAATGACCTTCAGAATCCGGTGGCCTGACATGAACCCTGCTTTATCCATGCATGTTGTTTTGTCTTGTCATTTGTTTAGGAGGAAGAGTTTCATGTTTAAGAGTTTTGTCAGTTGTATCTGCTTCTAACATGCCTAAGGTATATGCACTTTACAAGAAAGCCTCAGGAGACTCTACTCTTATGGGTATAATTTGTAAATGTAAAGTTCTCAGAGCTGATGTGCATAACTTGGTATACTGGATAGCTTCTTCATTTAACATTGCCCGGTAGGTAAAAGTATGCTCTCTATCTCTGCTGCCTTTCTCTTTTTCTTTTTCCTTGGGTTGCGTTTTAATCACTAATGGAAGTACACCTACGTGGCATTATTTGGTTAGAAAGTCTTCAGTTTATGGATAGGATAGTTACGTGTACAGTACCTCTCCAAGGTTCTTCTATGACCCCTATCACTATAGTGTCTGAGCACCTCAGAATCTTTTAAATCTCACAATGCCCCTGTGACTTTGTTGTTCACCTGATTTTACAAATAGAGAACTAAGACCTGGTCTGTGCTTGAAAATTAGATCAGTTTAACTACGTTGGAGAGGGGTGTGAAAAATCTATCTCCCCGAGCGGGGTAGTTAAGACCGACCTAAGTTTCCATGTAGACAGAACTAGGTCAACAGAAGAATTTTTCCATCAACCCAGCTACTGCGTCTTGGGGAGGTGGATTGGCTATGCTGACAGGAGAATACTTCCCGTTGGTGTAGGAAGTGTCTACACTGAAGCACAGCAGTGATGCAGCCGTGCCGCTGTAGTGTTTTAAGTGTAGACAAGCCCTGAGGCATGCAGAGACTGAGGGCCAGTTTTTTAAAGCTATTTAGGCACCTAACTTCTATTGATTTCAATAGGGTTTAGTGTCTTGCTCAACTTCACACAGGAAGTATGTACAGAGCTAGGAGTTGAATTTGGGTCTCCCAAATCCCCAGCTAGCCACTGCACCCTGCTTTCTGTCCTTTTATCAGGCCAAGTTTAGATCTGGTTTTGAGAGGGTGCAGCTCCAGGTACTCTTGCATAGTCATATATTTTGAGTAGCAATTGCCTTTCTAATTGGCAAAATTAGTCTGCAGTAGCAGATGAAACTGGGAAAATAATATTCTCTTTGGGGCAGGGCAACCTTTTCATTATGTGTATCTACAGTGCCTACCACAGCAGGAGCCTGAGCCCTGATTGGACCTTCTAGGCACTACTGAAGTACAAATGCTAATTGTTCATCATATATGCATATGGATGTAAATGAAAACTGAGCCAGTGAATCTCTTAAACTTACTCTCCAGGCCTGTAGTTTCCATTCTCCAATACTAGAAATTGTTGAGTTTTTAATCATCAAGAGTGCTCTGTGAAAAGTATTCGATTAAACTTCTGGGACTTCCTGTATATTTCCCCTACTCGACATAAAAGGTATGTCTACACAGCAACTGGGAGTGAGCCTTCTAGCCTGAATAGACAGGGTGGGGCTAGTGTGCTAAAAATAGCTGTGTGGATGTTGAGGCATCACTGGCAGCTCAGGTTTGCCACCTGATCCTGGACTCAGGAGGTAGGGTGGGTCTGAGCTCAGGCGGCTGGGCCGAGCCTCCTCCAGTGCTGCAGTGTTCACACAACTATTTTTAGTGTATTTGTGGAAGCCCTGCTCCCATATATCTGTCTACCCAGGCTGCAAAGTCCATACTATGCCTGTGGGAAATACTTTCTAGTAAAATGAAGTGACTCTCCAAAATTCCACAGTGGAGTTACATCAGGGACGAATTTGGCATATTGATTAAATTTAAACATCTTGCTAGCCTAATAGTAGTGCTGTATAGTTCTGTATGAGAGACATAGGTTTCATTTATCATCGGACTTTCTTCCTCACTTACTAACAGAGGAGGGAACTCAGCATGCAGAAGTGTCAGCGTGCTCAGCCCCTCAGGGAATGCAGAGCGATGGGGTATAATACTGGGTAATTCTCGTGATGAGAATGGATTTGATGGAGAGAGGAAGCGTATGCCTTTTCTTCCCCTTCTTTGTATTCACCATCTCTATCCGTTTTTAAACAGTTGAGGAGAGGACGCATATCCTGATTTTGGTATGGAAAAAACCCACCTCGGGTTATGACAGACCTGGAATGCTCAGGTGCACCTTGCCATGCATATTGAAAAATGTACTACTATACTTTCAGCTATGTACTCACAAGGAGATTTTTTCAAGATGCCCCCCTCCCTTCCCCATTGTACGTACACACACACAAACATTTAAACTCTTAAGAATACAATAAGCCTTAGGAAGCAAACATAGGGAGTGAAATAAGCATGTATAAGTCTCAGGAAAACGCTCATTTAATGTAAATTTTCCTCCACAATGAGTAATAAGCAGCTCCATCTTTCATGGCCTTTTTTCAGTTGCTTTTAGTAAGGGATCTGGATTTGTTTTAATCCTTTTCAGAATGTAAAGCTCCAGATATTTCAGCCCCCTGGGGACCTAATGTTGTGTTTTTAAACTCCATTTTGAAAAATAAATGAAAAAAGCATTCAGAGATTGGCAGAATCTGTGACTTATTTTTAATTTCTTTTGTATCCTGAAAGTGACCCAAAAGTGTCAATTAAGAATAGGATCCTAGGCATCAGACTTTGTGGATTAGTTATAAACAAACATATCATCTAGGTACAGTAGCTCTTTGTACTCTTTAACCTACTTTGTTTCTGTTCCGGCTTGTTCTTTCCTGAAAGGCTGATTGAAATAGTTGCAGCATTTGCTCAGTGAACAACTAAAGCAATATAACCTAATGCATGTGATGTGCCATTTTAAAACCTACCTCGTGCAAAATTATTGTCAACAACCAGGTCTTTCTGCTATAAAGCATGGTTGAATGTATGCCTTATTCATACTCAAAGAGATGGTAATTACTGGGAAATATTAATAATGGAGAAGGATTAAGAGTGTCTAGGTCTGCGACCAAGGCAGCGTTTGTGAAGAATCTTCCTAATGAATTGAGCTTGATCTATATTATTTATACATATGCCAGCAGTTAATTGCCATTGCGTATATTATTTATACATATGCCAGCAGTTAATTGCCATTACTGTCACTTATACAGTTGCGTTGGTCTTGTGTTATGAACTTGTAAAGCTGTTAACCTAGCTGTGTTTTCTATTTCCTTAGATACTTCCAAAAAATGCCTGAAAGACGCTTCAAGCTGTAGAAACTGTTACAGAAAAACACAACATATAGCTCTGGGACTTTTGGAGTTAAGCTGTCAAAATGGAGGAAAATAAAGAAAGTAATAGTAAAAATGTCGATGTAAGACCCAAAACCACCCGTAGTAGGAGTGCAGACAGAAAGGATGGTTACGTATGGAGTGGAAAGAAGCTCTCATGGTCAAAAAAGAATGAGAATTGTTCTGATGGTGAAGCAGCAAGTAGTGCAGGAAAACCAGTGGCTGGTTTAAGGAACCAAGAGAGGAAGCACAGCTGTTCATCTATTGAACTGGACTTAGATCGTTCATGTGGCCACAGATTTTTAGGCCGGTCTCTTAAACAGAAATTGCAAGATGCTGTGGGACAGTGTTTTCCTATAAAGAATTGTAGCAGTCGGCACGCTTCAGTGCTTCCATCAAAGAGAAAAATTCATATCAGTGAATTAATGCTAGATAAGTGTCCTTTCCCACCTCGATCAGAGCTAGCTTTTCGATGGCATTTAATTAAAAGACATACTGCCCCCATAAGTCAAAAATCAGAAGATTGGATAATCACTGATTTATCCCAAAGTGAAGAGACAGATGATCAGCTGAGAGATGGAGAGAGCACAGATCGGGGAGGAAACACTTTCTCACAGCCATGTGACATTTCAGATAGCAACTCCTGTAAATGTGATCCTAGGACTGAATCGGTTATGAGTAAGGTGTTAAAGAACAATAAAGACGAGAGTGATATGGACTCTGATGATGAAGTTATAACACTTTGCACAAGTTCTAGAAAGAGGAACAAACCCAAATGGGAAACGGATGATGAGCTGCTACAGTTGGAAACTCCTCCCAAATACCATACCCAGATTGATTATGTCCACTGTCTTGTCCCAGACCTTCTCCAGATCAATAATAATCCATGCTACTGGGGTGTAATGGACAAATATGCAGCTGAGGCACTACTAGAAGGAAAGCCAGAAGGAACTTTTTTACTACGAGACTCTGCCCAAGAAGACTATTTGTTTTCTGTTAGTTTTAGACGCTATAGTCGTTCTCTTCATGCAAGAATTGAACAGTGGAATCATAACTTCAGCTTTGATGCTCATGATCCTTGTGTCTTCCATTCTCCTGACATTACTGGTCTCTTAGAGCATTATAAAGACCCAAGCTCTTGTATGTTCTTTGAACCACTTTTATCCACTCCCTTAAACAGGACTTTTCCTTTTTCCCTTCAGCATATATGCAGAACAGTTATTTGCAATTCTACAACATATGATGGCATTGATGCTCTTCCTATTCCTCCATCTGTCAAGTTATATCTGAAGGAATATCACTATAAATCAAAAGTTAGAGTACTCAGGATCGATGTACCAGAGCAACAAAGCTAGAATGTATTTTTTGGGGGGGGAATAGGGGTTGTCTCTTGATCTGATAACGTTTGTGTTGTCCTTCCTCCCTTGCATTTTTTTTCTATGGCGATTTGAATCTTTTCTGTAGATTATTTACAGTCCAAATTGACCTCTGCCTGGGTCTTTCTGTCCAAATATACTTTGACTCTTCCTTCCACCCCTTTTTAGTCAACTCACTAGAGTCTGTGGTTTTTTGGTAATGTTCATACCCTAGGGTTTTATGGAATTTCAGGTAGGTTTTCTAGGGTTTCCACATAAGGATAGTCTTTAGATTTAAAAATAAAAATTCATATTTGAATTTGATCTGTCTTTTTATATTGTAATTTGCATATGTTGCAGGCATGTTTGAAATGTATGCACTGTAAACTAAAGATTGACTAATCTGTATTTTCTATCTTTTAAAATGAGTGCTAATGACCTATATATAAAGTAAAATTAATCAGTCTATTTCTAACACTATTACTGTGTGTAAAATATTATTTTGATGGGCAGTTATTGCTATGAATTTTTTTCTACTTTTTTTCTTTAAACACTTGTGACACAGCACTATTTTATCTTGCACTGTTAATCCTGAAAAGAAGATGGATAACCTTCTTACTTCATTCATAGCGGGAGGGCTTTTTTTAAAATATGGTTTAGAAGAAATAGCTACAGATTGATCAAATGCTACATCTCCCCAGACAAGATTGCTTGCTGCCAAATTCTGTGTGCAAGGAAATTATGCATGGATAATCCTCCAGAAAGCGTAATGAGTAATGCCGGGGTGGTTATGCAAACTTTCCCCCACAGCTCCACTGAAGCACAGCATTCCTTGCCTAAAAATTTTTCTGTAACATCATCTTAAGGTTCAACCCAGACCAATTAGGGGTTGTCATCGCCTCCCTTGGAACTCTGGATACCTTAAACGCTAGGCTGCTGTGGGTCACAGCCTGAATGCCAACAGTCAGTCTACAAGCATGCAGGTTACACCCGGGCTTCCACAGCCCAGTTACTGTTTGCAGAGTGATGCCAGTGCCCCCCAAATGCCAAATTTCTTTAGCTGTCTCCCTGCGGCCCGCTCCTGGAACAGTCACAGAAGTTACCTTTATTGCTCCTTTAAAGAGAATATGCTGCAGCTTGTTAATTTGACTGAGGTTTGACAAACGCTCTTACTTTAGTCACAGAACTGAATTAAGTTTTAGCGTTAGAAGGGTATTTTTACCTATGACTTTTTGTTTAATAAACTTGTTTTACTTTTACAGTTTATTAAACAAAAAGTCATAGGGTCAAATTATACACTATTCTATTTGTATACAAAATACAGTAAAGTAAAAATACCCTTCTAAGACTAAAACTTAATTTCAGCACGATACAATCATTGCTGAAGTAGGTTTCTCACCTATATTCAGTTCCTCAAGTCTTTAACTCCTGTTGAACATTTGACATTGAAGGACCCAATGTTCTTTGATTTCAAAAGCTCTGGCCCCTTGAATCACGCAAATAATGGATCACTGTCTTTTTGCCCCCTTATATCACTCCAAAGTTCATTGTCTCTGTTTCAAGAGTCAGGAAAGTTTCCTGTGGACTTCCTATCCCCACGCTGATTTGTTTGTTAGTAGGGTTTCTGTTTTTTTTATTCTAGATTGCTTAATTAACATTGGAGACTGGTATAGAGCTCCTTCCCTCCTGGCTGAGAGAGAACTTTTTTGTCCCTGGGTTTGGTCACATACTTTAAAGCATAATATCAGTGAATATCCAAAATTCCTCATATAGTGTTAATGAATACATTTCACAATTATATTAGTCACCAGTATGTCATAGGCTTTCATAAGACTTTATTCAATATACTTTTATAATACAGCAATATTGTTTACAATCAATTGATTCAATGGCTTATGATTTGAGGTTCAGACCCCCTGTCTTTATTGACCAATAAACTTTTGAAATGTATTCTCAGATAAAGTAACTTTTCTCCTATGGGGAAGAGATGCCATGCAGTCTGAGGAAGACTTCATACTGGTTCCTCCCCCTGTTAGCTTGTTGGCTTTGTTTCCTTTTTACGTAAAGTACCTTCAGTATTTCTGCCTGAGGACCAGGCTTGTCAGACAAGGAAGTTCACATTCCTTCATCTAAGGCAGTCTAGGCTTACGCATTGCTTGCCAAACACATTTTAAGAACATAATTCTAGCACCTACTTATAACTCTTTGTACACATCCCATACATACACCACTCAGGAATTTTAATGATCAGTGAGTTATTAGTTTTCCAATGATAGATTACTTGCCACCTTTTGGGTATACATCATGATGTTAGGTGTAGCGAATAGGGCAGGCCTGACGAGTTGCTGACAGAATAGCGAACCACTAATAGGCCTCGGAGTCACATCTCCTTTTCAGGCCTCAGCCGTCTCAGCGTAGAAAACACACTGAACTAGTCTGGTGTCCTTGTGATGTGGACATTTTTCAACTAGAGACTAAAAGGAGACCATTGTGTTTGTTTTCACTTGTGGTTTAAATTGGTTTTGAACCAAAGTCTCCAGGAATAAAATATTAGTGCATCAATCCATGTTATTGCATGAACATATGTTGATGAATATGCTATGGGGCAGATTCTCAGCTGGTGTAAACTATCATAGCACAATTGATGAGTATCAAAAGTTTACATCAGTTGAGCCTCTGCCCCTGTATGTGCAAATGGCTATTAGGGAACTGATATTTATGAAACTATCCATAGCCATCAATGCATACTTCCTTGTACTGCTTCAATTCAATTAACTTCATTGAATAGACCAGACATTCTCTTAAGAGGATTCATGATTTTTTTTTAAGCTAGTTCATATTAGGAAATCTATTTCTTCATTATCTATTGCTGCCATATTCACATAAGACTGGATGAAAAACGGGAATCATCTTTTGTTCCATGTGTGCGTAGCATCAAGCACAATGGGATATTGGTCCATGATTGACTAATAAATAGTCCAAACCTAAATTTATCCAAAATTTGCAGAGGCACTTTGTCTGCTTAATCAAAGTGGTCTCGTTCAGAAACTCCAATATAAGCCAAGCACTTCATAACTAAAGGATTTCTTACTTAAGTGGAATTGTTCATCATGTTTTCCACAACACTGTACAAAAACTAGATTGCAACCCACAAAAATGATCTAATATGTTTAAATTCTTACACTGAACCCGTTAAGAAGAAAGATGAGTGCTTTAATGAAGGCTTACAAAGCGAAGACTATCTTCATTTTCAAGAACAAAAATTGTCCCTTCACAACGAAAGGCCATCAGACAAATGTGTCTTGGATGCAATTTTACAGCCTGCTGCATTTTTTCAGCTTTGTCTATGTATTTTTATGCAGCCTTTATAATGGTGGCATCTGTTATAACACTGAAATGAAACAGTAGCTTGGTTTATTCCAGATTTTTCTACAATTTTAGGAGACTAAATAGTTAAATAGAATAGCTATTGTGTGTGTAAAAACAGAGCCTTTCATGTGTGGGTTAATTAATCATAACTGTTTAAAGTAACTAGATAGGAACAAAATTGCTGAACATGGTTTTTTGAAAATTTGTGCAGGTTTTTGTTTTGTTTTGCCAGTTTAATGTGATTTTTTGCACCCCTGGGATCTGACTGTGGGCGTGTAATTTCACAAGACAAAACTTTTTTTACTGTGAAGCATGTGAAAACTCAAAAAGCCCCTTTTGTTCAAAAATTCAAACTGTCAAGTTTTTGAGAAAGAACCCTTTAAGAGGCTATCTGGTTTAGAACTTCCTTGAGTTCTTTTTCCACCTCTGCCACTAACAAACTTGCTAATATGTTGTCTTAAATACAAGGCCTGTGACCATACAATTCATCCAACTTGCGGAAGGCACTTTCAGTCCAAATGCAGAAACGCCCAACATGGCCACCTGGAGTAAGTCTCAAAAGATTCAGCTTGTCTACATTGAGAAGAGTAATTCCTGGGATATTTCTAAAAGCCCTGATGATGCCATTGTCCTCATTATAGATAATGCAGGATCGCCTGTGCTGAATGTGACGGCAATTCCTCATTTTACCCTTCCCAGCACGCATACACTGAGAGGCATAAACCTTTTTTATGTCATTCCATGCTTTAAGCTTCTGAAGTAGGCAAATATGCCTGCTTCAAAGATAACTGGGGCTGACAGAAGTTAAGTGACAGGCTCAAGATCACACAGAGAGTTAGTTTCAGAAGCCAGATAAGAAATCATCTTTATGATTCCCAGGTCCATGCAAAATCTAGTAGACCTGGGCAGGCCATTTAACCTCTGGGGCTTGATTTTTTTTCCCATGGTAATCCTACATTGTACCACGCCGGTCCTATTGTCTGAGGCTGCAAACCCTGGCATACGGAGGTCTGGTCTGCTGATCACCTCTCATCCGCTTGTGCTATAGATCACACAGCGTACTCAGTGTTAGGAAAAGCTGAGCACTGCTGTCGTACTGACGCTACAGTTCCTACTCCTAACCCAAGACTGCTCACCTAAAGCTGACCCAGTGGATAAACTCTTGCATATGTCAATAGTTTGACAACGGGTCCATATGTTTGTCCACCCTTGCTTCCCCAAGTCAACAAATGAGTGCCAGTAAATTATTGTTTGTAGGTCACAGTCAAGTGACCCATTGTGTTAGGTACTGTACATACACATAGTAAGAGACTGCTGCCTCCTCTATTTAAGTTGCAGACACTAGCCTGAGAGGGGAAAAGGGTACAGGGATGTGAAGCAATTGCACAGGCTTATACAGCAGGTCAGTGGCTAAACTGGGAATACGACGACAGGTTTCAGAGTAGCAGCCGTGTTAGTCATGCATCCGATGAAGTGAGCTGTAGCTCACGAAAGCTTATGCTCCAATAAATTGGTTAGTCTCTAAGGTGCCACAAGTCCTCCTTTTCTTTTTTTGGGAATACAACCCAACTCTCCCGAGAGCAAGCCCAATACCTTATTCACTGGACTACATGGCCAGTCTTGCCATAAGCAGAATGACTGTGGGGGGTGGGTACCACTCTGAAGTGCTTTCTTTACCCCTACATTAGGAACATGTCAAGCTGATTGTAATAAATGTGAAAAGCTTTTAACTTTTGCTAGTTAGGCCTCCCATCTGGTAAGGAAAAGAAAAGGCCTGGCTATCATTATCTTCAGTAAAATAGTTGTTTGGTAAGAAAGCATAGGAAGGAAAGTCAGGCCCTGTAATGCACAGTGGACAAATTTCAGATATAAGCTTTTCCTACAGAAAAGATAGTGTTGGTTGTTACTCTTTACATTGTATTTTACTCCCACTGAGTTTATATCGCTCTCTGCAGCAATGTAAATTATTGGCCTGACATCAGCAGTGCACAGCCCTGGTAACTCCCATGGAGTGAGTGAAGGTTTTGGGTGCTCAGCATGTCTGATAATCAGGGGCATATATTTCTTGTCGATTTTACTACTCTTCAGCAGCTTCAAACCAGTGAAATCTACGGTGCAGTCATTTCTTACAAGCTATATCTCTTTAGTAGCACATCCAGCTGCAAAGAAACACAGGGATCATAATTTATATGCTGTCCCTTTAAAGAAGCTGCCCACGTTTCCAATATAAAGAAGGAATATTTGTATGATGCTGTCATACATGGCCTTACTGTAAAACTGACATGCTTTTAAATAATTAAAAAGGGGGTACTTTAATTTTGAAAAAAGACCCCATAGGAAGGAGGTTGAAGGAAGCTTTTAGTCAGCTTTGAGGCTAGATTTATTGATCTGGTGATCAATCCCATCTTCTTTCCTGAATTTAAAGCTAATGGGAGATTGTGGTCAAAGATGAGTGGCTTTTAGTTAAGGTTTTTGACTCTGATAAATAATACAACAAATGTCTTAGTAAGTAATAAGAAATAAGGAATTCACTCATTCTTTTAAATAGAACAAATGTGGCAAACAAGACTCAACTGTAATTTTTGAAGTCATTTATTAGACAAATTGCTCTTCCTTACTTTTTTACAAGAGAGAGACATAAACCATTATATTATTTATTCATGAATCATAGCCATTAAGATGATAAATCAAATTATCAGCTTCCTGTCTCTTCAGTTTTAATCATTTTTTATAGTTCATGTAATATAAAGACAGCTTCCTTCCTATGAAACAAGAGACCTTCAGAGACCTATTTATTGTAAACGTACATTTCCTTCCCATTTCTAAGTATATCCTAGTGATTTTCTCTGTCAATTTTAGCTGTAATAAAAATCCAATAAAGAAGTTGTACGTTGGTCCGATGTAGCAAAATTAACTGTGAAGAAAGTGTTTTTTTAATCCCTGAAGTACATTATAATAGAAAATGCTGTTGAGGTTTGTTTGTTTGTTTGTTTGTTTGTTTTATTTTTTTATGTGTATGGGATGTGATAAGTTGATGGCATAATGAGACACAAATCTTGACCACAGCTCATATACTGCTGATGGGAGCTTTCTCGGATGGTTTGGGATTTTAGGTTGATCTATGCAATATTCTCACTTTCTTTGATACTGAGAGCCATCTTCTTTCTCGGTCCCAGCACTGCAGTCATATATCTATTATATTCTGCCTCTCGGCAGGGTGCACAAGAGCTAATGCCACTCCTAGTCTGGGAACCGGCTAGCACTGGAGAATGAATGATGCAAACACCATTTCAAACATCCTCTCCTCCTGGCTCCATCTGCACCAGCCTTCGTTTGCTTCAGAAACCAAACGTTTGATTTTAAGTTGTAGATTGTGATATGTGTAGAGTCATCTGCAGGCAGAGTATCTATTCTGACACAAGCTGGATTACAGTCGGGTGGCAATAGCTGTCTCCATTGCCCTGTGTGAGATTTGACTTCCTGTGTACATTGATTTCCATTTGAAACAGAGGCTGTAGCTGTTAACTGATTTTTAAACTTGATTGTCCATATTAAATGCTACTCTCAGGAAGCAAGGGTGAGGGCATAGTTTCCAAGAGTGTCATGAAAGCCTTTAGAATGGTGCTACACTATAAAAATCGATACAGGTTTCATAGAATCATAGAATATCAGGGTTGGAAGGGACCTCAGGTACTCCCCTCTGCATGATTTGCTGGGGCTGCATATAAAATAAATAGTAATTGCATGGGGTGAATTGCAGTAACTTCACCCCCAATACTCGTCGTAATTATTGCCTCAATGAATGTCGCTGATGCATTATCTAAATGTTTCCCCTCTGATAATAAAGTCAAAGTGCTGAGGAGTGCGTGCATTTTTAAAGGTGTTTGCTGCACCTCAAAAGATTCTGGTAAATTTCCCCGGACTCCAGATCTGCTCCTCCGGATGCTCAAAAGGAGTTTTGCTATAAGACCCCTTGGTCAGGTTGTCTGTAGAAAATGAACTAGGGACATCTAGATCTAGAAGCATGAACCTCTACTGCTAGAGCTAAAGAACCAACTCCATAGCTTGGAGACTGTAGCAGGCTTATAAGCCTCTTTATGAGGTCTGGCCATGAGAAAGGACAAAAACACACTTGGCCAGCGTGTTACACCATTGGCTTTAAAGGGAGCTGAATCAGGCCTTAGATGCAATCTCTCTTCTTTCTCCATCCACCCCCCTCACTCCAGCCACACACAAACATTCTTGGCAAACTCAACCCTCCCTGATCTTTTGCCACATATTCTAAGAGTGGCAGTTCCACCCTTTTTGAAACTGTTTGTTAGGGGGCTTATTCCTTCACCCACTTACTTCCCTGGTCCTTCTCGCATGAACAGAGAGCAACAATACCCGAAGTCCAAAGGTGCAAACAATTCAATGTTTATTGGGGTGAACTTCCAGCAAGCATGATTCCAGTTTCCTTCCTTAGTATCCTCCTTCCCAGCTCTGACACCACAGAGCCTCACACCTGTGTCCCTGTTCCCATTCCTACCCTTAGTCAAACATGATTCCAACTTCTTTACTCCCATTCCCTGTTCCCATTTTCCCCTTTAGCAAAACATGATTCCAATTTTCTTACCCCCATTCCCTGCTCCCATTTCCCTTTCCCACATGCCCATGCCCACCCACACCCAGTCACTTCCTCATTGACTACAGATTATATAGTAAAACTTGAGTTCTGCTTAGCTATACCTTAACCAATCATTTTCCTGAAATTTAACTAACCAATCCTAACATATTGTAACATGATTATGTAACCAATTATATCCCACCACCTTAATTAGTTTACACCCAGCAAAATTAATTATACAGCAGACAGGAACAATCACAGAACCAGACAGAGATTATACAGACAAACAATAGCAAAGTGGGAACTACAATGACAAGACAACACAGAAGTGAGGATTTCACATCCCAGCTATTGATAAGTGAGTTCTTGCCAGACAGGATGCTATCAAACTAAGTTTCCTTTTACATTTTCTAGGCACTTCCCTTTCTCTGGAGGTGATAGGAATACAATCCTGTCCTGATAGTGCCTAACAGCCCAATAGCACCTTATTTCAATGTGACTAGTTTGGAATGTGAGGATGTGACTGTTTGCTTCCCAGTTTATGGCTGCCTCTGCTGCTTAGCCAAAGGCCTGAGCCTAAGCACAGGGCCACAAACTGTCACAGTAAGAGAAGGCCCTTACACTGGCAGACAGTGGTTTTGATTCTTTCTTTTATACCTCTGGAACTAGCCAAGTGATAAGAATACACCTAAATTCTTAAAGCACAGGCCTTTGCCGACAGGCCTGAATATCTATATCCTAACACTGTTTTGCTCATTTTATTTTCTCTACAATATGTAGGTAAGTGCCTGTCTCCAGTGGAAGTTGGAATTCATACCCCTAATAAAGCCTGAGTGCTTCTTTATTTTCAAAAAGAAAAGGAGGACTTGTGGCACCTTAGAGACTAACCGATTTATTAGAGCATAAGCTTTCGTGAGCTCTCTAATAAATCGGTTAGTCTCTAAGGTGCCACAAGTCCTCCTTTTCTTTTTGCGAATACAGACTAACACGGCTGCTACTCTGAAACCTGTCTTTATTTTCATTCATTCTTCTGTGGGATCTCTGTCCTTGATTCTGTTCCCTGAGATGTCAGTGGCAAAATTTACACTGACCTTTATGTATCTGTTACAGGTGCCAAGATTCATAGATTCCCAGGCCAGTGTTTCTCAACCTGGGGCTCACGGGAGGTTTAGGGGGGTCTCAAACAGGGCTGGTGCTAGGGGACAGGAAGCATTGTGTCTGGGGCCCTGTGCCACAGGGGTAAGTCCAAAGGGGATCGCCCACACAAAAGGGTTAAGAAACACTGATTCAATCTGACCTTCTGTATAACAAAGGCCATGGAACCTTCCCCACAAAATTCCTAGAGCACGTATTTTAGAAAAACATCCAGTCTTGATCTTTCAGACAGACTCGCCATTGATGTTAAGTGTATTTGATCAGCTAATCTTCCTATGAAATTTATATCATCCTCATTGAGAATAGCCCTGCAAGGACTGAAATCCTCTCTGGATCTGCAGATCTGCTATAATGCAGACAGTGCCATTGGACCCTTCCTGATCAATGTGATTCAAACTAATGGCACAAACACTTTGAAGGGGGTGAGCAGTGCAGCCTTTAAGTCCATGTGGCTTCTCTGTTGTGATAGACTAGATGGGTGCCAGCTGTGCTGGTGGTTCTTGTATATGAAAATGGAGCCCAAAAGTCACCATGCTTGTTTCACATACTGTTGCCCGTGACGAAAGAGCAATCAATGAATCCATTTGGTAACAATTGCTGGAAACTGCCAACCTGATCAGGAGTTGAACAAATAACCTAGAGGTGCATGGCTTTGTATCTGCAGCCTAATCCACCTCGTCCTGCTTTATTTCTTTTTCTAACCTATCAGAGAGAAATGATTTCTTATTTACCTTTTTACTCTGTATAGTTAGGCAATTTATTTAAAAGTGTCATTGTGAGCCAACAGCTAGAAAAAGCTCTGGGTTTGCATCAGCTGAATAGGTCCTTTTTACAGTGTTTTTAAAAATACGTGTTAATCAGCACCAATTGCAACCTACTGCTTGCATTAACCATGTGATTTTTAAAGGAATAGACTGCAGTTTGTCCTCCTGCAGCAGCTGTGTAGTTATATTCCCAGGACAGGCCTTTGAAAAGTTACAAGATGGCCAAAAAGCCCTGTAAACGTCTCTTAATTTTTGATGCTGGTCTGACTAGAAAGTGGCCTTATCAAATTTTGTTTCCAATTAAAAAAAAAATTGGATTAGCTCTTGGGCTGAAACCTACTGTGTCATTTTTATTTTGCAGGTAAGGACCCTCTGAAAATAGAGCTGCATAATGTAAATATGCTGATTGGTGCTGCTGGGATGGTCAGGGAAATACATTAGCAGATCAAACAGGGTAATAAATCTTCTGCCACAACCTCCCTCATTAAACTAGATAAATTGAAATTGCCTCTGGGGTATTAAACAGTTCATTATTTTGTAGGGGAATAACACACAAGACAAATGGAGAGCGTTATTTTAATTGATATTCAGACCCTGACAAATTGATCAAGTAAACTTAGTTGGGTGAAAATTAATCTGAGCTATGTCACAGAGACTCCCAAAATTCATTGTCTCATTGGTTCTGGGTCCTCCCCCACCCCGAAAATAAATGTTCTTTAGCAAAATAAGCACAGAAGAATTGTATGTATGTGTGTTAGCAGTGTCTCAAAGCCTGACAGAGGTTGGTGACTAAATGCTTTTTTGTTGTTTTGAGCAGTTGTAAGCTGCTTGCATTTATAAAAGAATGGACCTGGTTTGCATTGTCAAAGTATTGATATAAATACCAGAGGCCACTTATGCTCAGTGCACACAAAGCGTTACTGGCCCAAAGTAAACAGAACAAGGGAAGACACAGCAGATATCTGAATGGAAAAGTTTCAGAGTAACAGCCCTGTTAGTCTGTCTTTGCAAAAAGAAAAGGAGGACTTGTGGCACCTTAGAGACTAACCAATTTATTTGAGCATGAGCTTTCGTACAGCTCACGAAAGCTTATGCTCAGATAAATTGGTTAGTCTCTAAGGTGCCACAAGTCCTCCTTTTCTTTCTGAATGGGAAACTGCAGCGATAAGAGAGAGGTGTAGATGGAAGGCTGAGTGTGGTGCAGGATCAAATTGCGGGAACCACTGAATGTTTCTTTGTAGCAGGGCATGCTCTGCTCCTGCCTTCTTGCACCACTTGCTCCACACTGTGCTTTTCGTATATGCTTCCTCCACCAACACCTTTCAAGTTTCAAGCAATACGATTTACCACATCCCTTGTATCCTCAGCCCTTCTCCCAGGCCCCAAGAGAAGTCGTCTCACTTCCAGGAGATCTCTCTGACCTACAACACAACCTCACCACCCTCCTTCTCTTTCTTGCACTGACATCCTGTGCTTTTATCAGTCTTGCACTGATGGGCTAACTGGCTCTTTAGCTCACCCAGCCTCCACTTACCTGATTAGATCATTAACTTCCATTACCCAATCAGCTTTCTCTTGTGGAGCCAATTAGTGCCAGAGTGATCAGAGTCCAGGCTCCACAGTTAGTTCCTTGCACTGTCACGGTATTTCATTCATAAAAGCAGGAAACCCCTCTCTCATATTTCCTGTGGGGGACCTCAATACTGCAGCTCTTGAATGCTGCTCAGAAATCCCCCATCTATCTCCTTCCAAAAACCTTACAGCTCCAACAGCTGTAGACTGAGGGTCAGGCTGATCCTGTTAAGATCTTTTGTTGAATGACAACATTTTTGCTTTGGAGCTTCGTTTAAATCCAACCTCAGTCACTCTCAGATGGGATTAATGAGGCCATCTACTGGCATTTTTAAACTCTGGGATGAAATTAATCCTTGGTGTAGCTCCAAAGGTTTCAGAACATTTACACTGTGGATGGATTTGACCCAGTGTTCAGTCAGGTGGAGCAGGTGTGATGGTGAATAGGAGATTAATTGAGTGGGAGAGGTATTTCCAGTAGGGATAAGGAGGTTTTAGTACCGTTATATAAGGCACTGGTGAGATCTCACCTGGAATACTGTGTGCAGTTCTGGTCTCCCATGTTTAAGAAGGATGAATTCAAACTGGAACAGGTACAGAGAAGGGCTACTAGGATGATCCGAGGAATGGAAAACTTGTCTTATGAAAGGAGACTCAGGGAGCTTGGCTTGTTTAGCCTAACTAAAAGAAGGTTGAGGGGAGATATGATTGCTCTCTATAAATATATCAGAGGGATAAATACCAGAGAGGGAGAGGAATTATTTAAACTCAGTACCAATGTGGACACAAGAACAAATGGATATAAACTGGCCACTAGGAAATTTAGATTAGAAATTAGACAAAGGTTTCTAACCATCAGAGGAGTGAAGTTTTGGAATAGCCTTCCGAGGGAAGTAGTGGGGGCAAAAGATCTATCTTGCTTTAAGATTAAACTCGATAAGTTTATGGAGGAGATGGTATGATGGGATAACATGGTTTTGGTAATTAAATATTCATGGTAAATAGGCCCAATGGCCTGTGATGGGTTTTTAGATGGGGTAAGATCCAAGTTACCCGGCAAAGAATTTTCTGTAGTATCTGGCTGATGAATCTTGCCCATATGCTCAGGGTTTAGCTGATCGCCATATTTGGGGTCGGGAAGGAATTTTCCTCCAGGGCAGATTGGAAGGCCCTGGAGGTTTTTCGCCTTCCTCTGTAGCATGGGGCACGGGTCACTTGCTGGAGGATTCTCTGCTCCTTGAGGTCTTCAAACTACAATTTGAGGACTTCAATAGCACAGATATAGGTGTGAGGTCTTTTTTAGGAGTGGTGGGTGAAATTCTGTGGCCTGCATTGTGCAGGAGGTCAGACTAGATGATCATAATGGTCCCTTCTGACCTAAATATCTATGAATCTATGCCAGGGTGACATTGTGTGGGTTTGTGTGACTTTAACCATATAAACTGTATAAGGCACTAGGATTTCAAAGAAAATCTCACTCATGATTGTATTTATATAAACCTCAGTGAAAAGATATGGAAAGGAATAGGAACTGCTTAACGACACAGGTGCATTCCCTTGGTAGAGATTAGAGGTGTAGGTAGCAAACTCATGGCTAGACAAAGATTGGCTGATGAAATCAGAGGTTTCTTTCTTTTCTTCTTTTACATGGGTCAAGGCCATATATTCAATACTTTTATATTTTTCTTCATTTAATGACAAAAGCAGGAAATAAACTACCACCTTCTTGTACCCAGAATGCTCATTTCTTTGGAGTCAAAGTAGCCAGGAATAGTTGGGAGGTGGGGTTCGGGGGGAGGGACGAAAGCTCTTGACTCATCCATTTCCAGCCACTCATCAAGTCAACAACTGTGCCATTGTTATTTAACTATAATGCCTTCCGTCCCCAAAACTGCATCCTTAAGCAATTAAACTCCTACACTAACATGACCAAATAGCACTCTAGAAAGCATCTTTTAGAGCTCAGCCTTTCAACACTTTCCAAGGTTGCAATATAAATTATACTGTGGAAACTGGTGTAACCCTTTATGATTCAAGAAAGATGCAAACCCCATTTCACACAAAAAGCATATTGTATTAATGAATAAAAATTACATGTAGTGGCAGTTAAGGTTGTGACAAGACACACTCTATCCACCCACAACCTTAAAAACATTAAAATAAGAAGTTAGGGGGAAAGACTTGTGCAGTCCTTTCCACCATCATCTGGCCTTCAGCCCTATCAATAACATGCTCCAATGTCCCATAAGGCTTTAACGTCTGTCTCCAACAGATACCCAAAAGCAGAAGCCTCAGCTTCCCCAGACTTGTACTCTTATGCAAAACCATAACCATGACCTCATCTGCCTTCATATCACTTCTCTGGCAGACATTCAGAAAGGACATTTGTATAGAGATGTAGTCCTACATGCTACATACTGACTTGAATGGAAGTTAGGTGCCTAAATCCCTTTGAAGATCTAGGCCATAGTGCCTAGGAGCCCCAGCCAGGGATCAGGACTCTAAGGGGCTAAGTGCAGTACAAACACACAGCAAAAAATGGTCTCTGCCCCCAAAGATGGATACAAACAGATGGATGGAGCACAAGGTAACAATGAGATAATTATGGACAGTCAAATAAGCAGTAGCGACAACACAAGAGCTGCCTAACCAACAGTGTAAATAGTAGCTTAGTAGAACTAAGCTCTGAGCTGGCTATATAAAATCTCTCTTCGCACTTCCTTGACCCACCTACTATTTAATGTAATTTTAGAGGGATTAGCAGCAACCTGGAATAAGAATATTTTGGGTAGACCACATGATAGCTAGTTTAAATGCAGGAAGATAGTAGGTCTCATGTCCTTTGGCATTAATTTCCTTTCACATATGTTTCTGATTTTGCTCACCTTGTAAAATATCACTTTCCTATTAGCCAATACATTTTCTTCAACCACAAATTTGCAATAAAATATATTTTTATTTGGGAGTATAATATGAATCATTGAGACCTGACCATATTTCATAAGCTTTGGTTCAAATACCATAAAGTGCAAGGGGAATAGACTTTATGGTTCAGATACTGAATCTTTGTAGTAAATAATGATTTAAAATGATCCAAACCACTATTGCGTGGTCTAATTTCAAAATGAATCAGCAAAACTAAATTCTCTTCCTACATCCTGATTCAGCAAAGCACTGAAGTACTCGTTGAACTTTAAGCACATGCATAAGTCCATTGAGGCCAATGGGACTTAAGCAGTTGCTTAAAGTTAAGCATGTGCTTAAATGCTGTGCAGATTTGAGGCCCTAATGTATAAGATTTGGTTTCTTGCCCTGCAACCTTTATTCACATAGTAGTCTTTCTATGAAGTTAGTCTTGTGAGTAAGGACTCTTCATAGGATTGCAGTATTGTGCCCTTTGCTCTTAACTCGCTGTTATTTGATTTAAACAACCACATAAATAGTAATATCACAAAATTTTGGGTTGCTCTTTGGAAGCACTAAAAATACTTGGTACTGAAGGGAGAAGAGTGCTTTGAAGCATCGGTAGATTTAGGGGAAGGTCTTCCCCCCAGTTAGGGAGTTGGTCCATTCTAGCTATTTTGGCAGCAAATCTTGTTTTCTCAAAATGTATTTAGCAAGATTAGTGGTGGGGAAGGGAGAGAGATTTCTTTGAACTGTTCCAGAATGTGACTAGTTTTCTCAGGTCAGCAACCAGCCCTGATGTTATGTTTTTCTGCAAAAGATCTCCTTTCTATATGTGATACTAGACAGAAAAGATGTAGACAGCTGAGTGTTATTTATATTAATTATTTGTATTGAGATAGCACCTACCTAGAGGATGGGGGCAGACAGCTGGAGGCTCAGGGTGGCTGGAGCCCCTCCAAAATTTAGGGATTGCACGAATAAAGAAAGAAAACTCTGAGCTTGGAATTTAAGCTAATTTATTTCACTTTATTAAAAGTGGACAAGTTTAGTCATGGTACAAAACTACTCATTAGAGTGATATTTAACAACTATTAGTTTATTGTTTCTTAACTTTATTACCTCCCCCACCCCAAATAAAAAAAGTTGTCTATGCCCCTCTAGAGGCTGCAGTCCCATTGTTCTAGGCACTGGAAACTCTAATAAGATGGTGTCCATCCCAAAGAGTTTACAATCTAAGTATAAGCGCCAACTCTGTGGGTGCTCCAGGGCTGGAGCACCCATGGGGGAAAATTAGCGGGTGCTCCGCACCCACCGGCAGCCAAGCTCCCCCCCCGCCTCCTTCTCTCTCCCACTCCAGAGTGCACCACATCTCCGCTCCTCCCCCCTCCCAGCGCTTCCTCCCCCCCCCACCTAACAGGTGTTTGGCAGCGCTTAAGACTTTCCAGGAGGGAGGAGGAGGAGCGGGAACTTGGGGGAATGGGGGCGGGGTGAGGGCGGTGCAGGGGAAGGAAGAGGCAGGGCAGGGCCAGGGCTAGGGGTGTGGAGGGGTCAAGCACCCACTGGGCAGAGGGGAAGTCGGCACCTATGAATCTAAGTATAATTCAAGGGAGAGGAGATGAATGCAGCAAACAGCTTGGGGAAAACCAGGTAACAATGAGACAGTTACTAGGCTAATATAATGCTGGAGTGTATTAAAAGGAGTGTTGTATGTAAGACTCAGGAGGTAAGTGACCTGCTCCACTAGACACTGGTGAGGCCTCATCTGAAGTGCTGTGCAGGGGCACCGGAACTAGGGTGGGCCAAGGGGACCGTGTCCCTCCTTTTTAACTTGGGCATAGTTTGAGGGGTTGTGTTGCTCCCCCAAACTGCAAGCTTCGGGCAGGTGCTGAACAGCGCTGACAGGGGCTGCGCTTCACGGCGGGGGAGATGATCAGCTCCCCCGCGGTGAAGCACAGCCTCTGCTGGCATCTCCAGCCTCTTCCCGGTGCGGGGGGACCGAGGTTGGCCTTAGCACCTCGTTGCCATGAGGTCCCCTCTCGCTCCTCTTTTTCCCCTGAGGCCCCGCCTGCTGGCCAGGCCAGAAGCCAGAGTCAGGGTTTGGTAAGAGCTGCCCAGGGAGCCTGGGCCACTGTGGAGAGCTCTGGACCCTTCACCTGCCCTGGGTGTTTGCCCCAGGAGGCAGGGACATGGGCTAGGGGCTGCTCTCAGGCTCCCCTAACCCAGGACAGGGGGAAGGTCCAGAGCTTCCGCCTGGTCAGGGGGTGGGGCCTCAGGGGAAAGAGGAGAAGCAGGGCGTGGCCATGGAGAGGGGCAGGGACATGGAGCCACCCACACACCCACATGGGGCCACCCACACACACCATCTCCTGAGGTTCCAGCTAGGGTTGCCAGACATCTGGTTTTTGACCAGAACGCCCAGTTGAAAATGGACCTTGGCGGCTCCAGACGGCACTGCCAACCGGGCTGTTAAAAGTCCAGTCGGCGGCACAGTGGGGGTCCAGGGCTAAGGCAGGTTCCCTGTCTGCCCTGGCTCCACACGGGTCCCGGAAGCGGCCGCCAGGTCCCTGTGGCCCCTAGGTGCATGGGTGGCCAGGCAGGCTCTGCACATTGCCCCCACCCCCAGCACCGGCTCCACAGCTCCCATTGGCCGGGAACCATGACCAATGGGAGCTGCGGGGGCGGCGCATTCAGGCCCCAACCTCCTTACCCAACCTGGATCCCTCTCCCTCTCCCGCACCCCAAACCCCTTATTCCCAGCCCCGCCCCAGAGCTCGCACCCCCAGCCGGAGCTCTCGTAACCCCCCTGCACCTCAACCTCCTGCCCCAGCCTGGAGCCCTCTCCCGCACCCCAAACTCCTCATCCCTGGCCCCACCATAAAGCCCGCACCCCCAGCTGGAGCCCTCTCCCCGCTCCTGCACAACCCCCTGCCCCAGCCTGGTGAAAGTGAGTGAGGGTGGGGAAGAGCAGGCGACTGGGTGGCGGGGGGGCCTCAGAGAAGGGGTGGGTGAGGCAGTGCCTTGGGGAACGGGCGAGGAAGGGGGTGGGGCAGGGGTGTTCACTTTTGTGTGATTAGAAAGTTGGTATCCCTAGTTCCAGTGCACATAAGAACATAAGAACGGCGATACTGGGTCAGACCAAAGGTCCATCTAGCCCAGTATTCTGTCTTCCGACAGTGGCCAATGCCTGGTGCTGCCTATTAATTTCATTTGGTAACCCCTAGTTCTTGTGTTATGAGAAGGGGTAAATAACACTTCCTTATTTACTTTCTCCACACCAGTCATGATTTTATAGCCCTCTATCTTGTCCCCCTTAGTCGTCTTTTTTTCCAAGCTGAAAAGTCCCAGTCTTATTAATCTCTCCTCATAAGGCAGATGCTCCACACCCCTGATCATTTTTGTTGCCCTATTCTGAACCTTTTCCAATTCCAATATATCTCTTTTGAGATGCGGTGACCTGGTGCTGTGTCCAATTTTGGGCGCCACACTTTAAGAAAGATGTGGACAAACTGGAAAAAGTCCTGGAGAGAGCTATAAAAATGATAAAAGGTTTAGAAACCCAGACTGTGACTGGGTGCTCTCAGCAGCACCCTGATCACTAACAGTGCTGCAGCCTGGAGGAGGCTGCAGGCCCAGGTGAGGGCAATTACACACTTTCTGGTGGGGAATTGTGAGCATCTGGCTGACAATCACGGGGCTAACATGGTAACTGTGGAGAATATAAGGGGTGGAAATGCAAGAGGAGCTCGAAAGGAAACTCAGAGGGGAAGCCTAGTCAGAGGGTGCGGGCTGTAGGAAAGCCTGTCCTTGCCGTAAACCTGTGTTGCATAGTATCGTTATGTCAGAGGGAAATAAATGCACACCCTGGTGAAAGATAAATGGCCTGGTGTGGGTTTGTTACTGTGAAATCATCTGAACAGGCCAGATAGTGAGGTTCACTGGGTAGTGATGGAGGCATCCTGTGACTCTGACCTATGAGGAAAGGTTATAAAAACAGAGGATGGTCAGTCTTGAGACAAGAAGGCTGAGGGGGGACTTGAGAAGAGGATTCTACTATGTTAAAGGCTGCTCTAAAAAGGACAGGGTTCAATTGTTCTCCACGTCCATTGAAGGTAGGACAAGAAGTCATGGGCTTAATCTGGCAGGGAGATTTAGGTTAGACATTAGGAAAAACTTTCTAACAATAAGGATAGTAAAGATCGGGAGCAGGCTTCTAAGGCAGGTTGTAGATTCCCTGTCATTGGAGGTTTCTAAGAAAAAGTTAGACAAACATCTGTCCGGGATGGTCTAGCTGTTTCCTGCAGCTCCTGCCTCAGTGCAGGGGGCCAGATGAGATGATCTCTTGAGGTCCTTTCCAGCCCAATATTTCTATGATTCTATCATTACATCCTCTGATTCCTGTGACAGAGCTATCTATCAAACCAAATGTGTTTGCAATGTGCTTTGTCGAAATCTTCAATTCTCTTTCTTTCTATCATGATTGCTATAAATATTTATATTCATTAATTAGGCTCAATTCTCCCTTTGCAAAAAATTTCTGAGGGAATTTTGAATCAGTGCAGACAGAAAAAGGAATGGGCCATGATTTTTAGCAGACAGATAAAAGAGCCAGGATAGCATCTGCTGTTCAGTATCATACCTCATAGTTAAAGGAAGACTATGCGGTCTAGTAGTTAAAACAACATTTTAGGCACTAGTAAGATCTTGAGATCTTATCCTGGCTGAGCTTGAATGAGCATAGGGAGGCCATTTGATTTGACAACAGGTAGGTTGCTGATGTGTTGAGACGATAGCCTACCTGGCTGACACTATTGACTCATTGTTTCCTGGTACTCCCCCATCTGTCTGTTGTCTCTTGCCTTATACTTAAATTCTAAGCTCTTTGGGGGAGGGACTGTCTTTTTGTTCTGTGTTTATACAGTGCCTAGCACAGCAGGGTTCTGGTACATGACTAGGACTTATACACATGATGATAAAACAAATAATTCTCTGAGATCCCAGTCCAGCCAGCTAGAATGCTAGGTAATCTGTAAAAGCAGGGCCTTCTTAAAAGGTCTGTACTTGAGAGCAGAACTTTAAAATCAAGATAAAAAGGAGGCACAGACATGAAGACAGAAATCTCTCTATTCATACAGAGAAGAATATTGTTAGCACAAATTGACCATGTGCTATACTGTTATGAATTACACCTGGTAGGACACGCATGCAACTGCTGCGAATTATACCTTGTAGGACACGCACACAAATGCTACGAATTACACCTGGTAGGACACGCACACAAATGCTGCGAATTACACCTGATAGGACACGCATACCAATGCTACGAATTATACCTGATAGGTCACGCACAGTTCAAATCTAGGCTGAGGCACAGAAACAAAGTCCACAACTGCAGAATTCCCAAAAGACACTAAGTTTATTACGCTCGAGCGTGGTGCCCCCCCTGTGTCTATTCGACATTGGTGAGGCCTCATCTGGAGTACTGTGTCCAGTTTTGGGCCCCACACTTCAAGAAGGATGTGGATAAATTGGAGAGAGTCCAGCGAAGGGCAACAAAAATGATTAGGGGACTGGAACACATGAGTTATGAGGAGAGGCTGAGGGAGCTGGGATTGTTTAGCCTGCAGAAGAGAAGAATGAGGGGGGATTTGATAGCTGCTTTCAACTACCTGAAAGGGGGTTCCAAAGAGGATGGCTCTAGACTGTTCTCAATGGTAGCAGATGACAGAACGAGGAGTAATGGTCTCAAGTTGCAGTGGGGGAGGTTTAGATTGGATATTAGGAAAAACTTTTTCACTAAGAGGGTGGTGAAACACTGGAATGCGTTACCTAGGGAGGTGGTAGAATCTCCTTCCTTAGAGGTTTTTAAGGTCAGGCTTGACAAAGCCCTGGCTGGGATGATTTAACTGGGAATTGGTCCTGCTTTGAGCAGGGGGTTGGACTAGATGACCTTCTGGGGTCCCTTCCAACCCTGATATTCTATGATTCTATGATTCTATGCTAGCCGGGGGGGACCCTGAATACAGATTATACAAAGGTTATATACTTTTTAGCAAAGCATGTTGTCCTCGTGCATCAGAAACCTTAGCCAATAAACAAACCCTTGTCTTATCTACCACCTATCCCTGCTTGGTGCATTCCTCGTGCTATACCAGTATGTTAATTACACAGCATGGTCCTAAAGCCATGCATCAGTAACTTTTATTATCAGAATGGGAGGCCTCACATCAAGGCCAAGAGACAGGGAGTTAGAGACTAACAAAAACCAGATACTGGGAGTCAAGGCAGGCTGGAGACAAGGAGGAGGATTTTCTCAGGGATTCAGTATCTAAGGATCACTCCTCCTGGTGTATAATGTGCTGGCATTTAAACAAAGGTGGGCCCCAAACCAAAATGGAGTCACATGTGCTAACTTTTCCTTAACAATACTCTACCTTTTTGAAGAAACTGATAAGATTAATGTCACAGATGAATTCAGTGATCCTGAAGGAGATGAACTGAGTGGCACGGCAAGCTCTCTCTTAGAAATCCATTAATTTCAGTGTATGCAATCTGACTTCCCAGAATATAGCCCAAGGTTGGTTTAACATTTCTGTAATCCCCACTGTGAAACCCAAGTTGTTGCAAGCTCTGCCCACAGAGAAAGCCTTGGCAGCATGGCTCCACCAGATGAGACCTGTTCATCGTGGACCTTATCCAGAGCCCTGAGATCAATATAAAGATTCCCAGTAACTTCAGTGGGCTTTGGATCAAGCCTATTAAGAATGTTCAATTATCCATCTTTTAATTTATCACTGAAATGTCTATAAAACTCCCCAGGGATGCAAGCTAGGGTTTAAAATACTTCTACCCTGCATAATTTCTTCCTCTTTTCATAAAAAGGAAGAGGAACTGGTGATTATGCTAATTGCCTTGAGAGTTGGAAGAACAGAGATTTTCATGGAATTTGTCTGAATTTATTATCGCTGCTATATATTTGACTAAAGAGACCCCTAAGATTAAAATATGTTCAGGGTTTTATTATGGGTCTTTTGGCTTGAACTGATTGTGCTTTCAATTAATTGCAGTCTAATTTCTGGATTTTAATAGCTCTGTCAAACAGGTATTCAAAATATCTCAGTCTCTTATTTATTTACAGGAATCATTCATCCATTGATGGCTATTGATTTGGCAAATCCATTTGATCTAAAATGCTGCTGAACAAGTATCACCATGGTGTTTTTATTAGTTGAGAAGAAAAGCCTTTCCCAGGCTATCCTCTTTTCTTGCTGAGCTTTTCCTGAGGGCTGACGCGGAAATAAAACCCAGCTATAGAAGCACGCATGTGGGTTTTCAGAAGCAATATTGTAAGAATGCTTTCCCCTGCCACCCCTACAGCACTTTCACATGGATTGAAGATGCAGGTTGGTATTATCAGCAGTAAGAGACTGATTCAACAAAGCACTCAAGCATGTGCTTAAGTGATTTGCCAAAGCAGGGCCTTAAATCTGAAAAGGGGAACCAAGGAAGAATAACATGGGTATTATTTATCCAGATTTGCTTTGAATGGTGGAATGCCCTTTAACTTTAGCTATGTGGGAAGAAATGTCCTTGTTAGTGTTGATTTGATGAGCTTTGAGAGCGATATGCTTGTTTTTACAATTTGCTCTTTAAGGGTTGGAAACTGACAGAGCAATGTAAAAAGTGGCTGAGGTACAGGGAGTGCTGTGGAGTTGGATCCTGCATTCCTGGCAGCATTGCAGTGCAGCCATCAAGTTAGGAGCCAAAGTGGGGAGGATACAGCTAAACATCTCAGCTTTGCTCCCACTGTGCACTCTTCGGGTATGTCTAAACTACGAAATTAGGTCGATCTTATAGAAGTCGATTTTTAGAAATAGATTTTATACAGTCGATTAAGTATGTCCACACTAACCGCATTAAGTCGGGGGAGTGCGTCCTCACTACCGTGGCTAGTGTCGACTTTTGGAGCGTTGCACTGTGGGTAGCTACCCCACAGTTCCCGCAATCTCCGCTGCCCATTGGAATTCTAGGTTGAGCTCCCAATGCCTGATGGGGCAAAAACATTGTCGCGGATGGTTTTGGGTACATGTCGTCAGTCGTCCCTCCCTCTGTGAAAGCAATGGCAGACAATTGTTTCACACCTTTTTTCCATGCAGATGCCATACTGCTGTCAGCAGACGGTGCAGTAGGACTGCTAAGCGCCGTCGTCATCCACCACTTCCACTGCAACTCTGCTCTCCTGCTTTCCTGGTGCCATGAATCCACCTCACAGGTCCTCTCATTGTTCTGTATAAATATCTATTCTCGTGGCATCCCTCATCATCCACTGCTTCCGCTGCAACTCTGCTCTCCTGCAGATGCCATACCACAGCAAGCATGGAGCCCGCTCAGCTCACCACTGCTGTTGTGAGCATTGCAAACACCTTGCGCATTATCCTGCAGTATGTGCAGAACCTGCAAAAGCAGGCAAGGAGGCGACGACAGCGTGATCACGATTGTGATGAGGACATGGACAGAGACTTCTCTCAAAGCACGGGCCCTGGCAATTTGGACATCATGGTGGTAATGGGGCAGCCGTGGAACACCAATTCTGGGCCCGGGAAACAAACACAGACTGGTGGAACCTCATAGTGTTACAGGTCTGGGATGATTCCTAGTGACTGCGAAAGTTTCGCATGCGTAAGGGCACTTTCATGGAACTTTGTGACTTGCTTTCCCCTGCTCTGAAGTGCAACAATACCAAGATGAGAGCAGCCCTCACAGTTGAGAAGCGAGTGGCAATAGCCCTGTGGAAGCTTGCAATGCCAGACAGCTACCAGTCAGTCGGGAATCAATTTGGAGTGGGCAAATCTACTGTGGGGGCTGCTGTGATCCAAGTAGCCAACGCAATCACTGAGCTGCTGCTATCAAGGGTAGTGACTCCAGGAAATGTGCAGGTCATAGTGGATGGCTTTGCTGCAATGGGGTTCCCTAACTGTGGTGGGGCGATAGATGGAACGCATATCCCTATCTCGGGACTGGACCACCTTGGCAGCCAGTATGTAAACCGCACGGGGTACTTTTCAATGATGCTGCAAGCACTGCTGGATCACAAGGGACGTTTCACCGACATCAACGTGGGATGGCTGGGAAAGGTGCATGATGCTCACATCTTCAAGAACTCTGGTCTGTTTGAACAGCTGCAGGAAGGAACTTACTTCCCAGACCAGAAAATTACCATTGGGGATGTTGAAATGCCTATAGTTATCCTTGGGGACCCAGCCTACCCCTTAATGCCATGGCTCATGAAGCCATACACAGGCACCCTGGACAGTAGTAAGGAGCAGTTCAACTATAGGTTGAGCAAGGGCAGAATGCTGGTAGAATGTGCATTTGGACGTTTAAAAGCTCACTGGCACAGTTTACTGACTAGGTTAGACCTCAGCAAAACCAATATTCCCATTAAGAAAAGGAGTACTTGTGGCACCTTAGAGACTAACAAATTTATTTGAGCATAAGCTTTCGTGAGCTACAGCTCACTTCATCGGATGCATTCAGTGGAAAATACAGTGGGGAGATTTATATACACAGAGAACATGAAACAATGGGTGTTACCATACACACTGTAACCAGAGTGATCGCTTAAGGTGAGCTATTACCAGCAGGAGAGAGGGGCGGGGGGGGGGAACCTTTTGTAGTGATAATCAAGGTGGGCCATTTCCAGCAGTTGACAAGAACGTCTGAGGAAGAGTGGGGGGTGAAGGGAGGAATAAACATGGGGAAATAGTTTACTTTGTGTAATGACCCATCCACTCCCAGTCTCTATTCAAGCCTAAGTTAATTGTATCCAGTTTGCAAATTAATTCCAATTCAGCAGTCTCTCGTTGGAGTCTGTTTTTGAAGTTTTTTTGTTGAAGTATTGCCACTTTTAGGTCTGTAATTGAGTGACCAAAGAGGTTGAAGTGTTCTCCAACTGGTTTTTGAATGTTATAATTCTTGACATCTGATTTGTGTCCATTTATTCTTTTACTTAGAGACTGTCCAGTTTGACCAATGTACATGGCAGAGGGGCATTGCTGGCACATGATGGCATATATCATATTGGTGGAAGTGCAAGTGAACGAGCCTCTGATAGTGTGGCTGATATGATTAGGCCCTGTGTTGGTGTCCCCTGAATAGATATGTGGACACAGTTGGCAACGGGCTTTGTTGCAAGGATAGGTTCCTGGGTTAGTGGTTCTGTTGTGTGGTGTGTGGTTGCTGGTGAGTATTTGCTTCAGGTTGGGGGGCTGTCTGTAAGCAAGGACTGGCCTGTCTCCCAAGATCTGTGAGAGTGATGGGTCGTCCTTCAGGATAGGTTGTATCCTGATGATGCGTTGGAGAGGTTTTAGTTGGGGGCTGAAGGTGATGGCTAGTGGCGTTCTGTTATTTTCTTTGTTGGGCCTGTCCTGTAGTAGGTGACTTCTGGGTACTCTTCTGGCTCTATCAATCTGTTACTTCACTTCCGCAGGTGGGTATTGTAGTTGTAAGAATGCTTGATAGAGATCTTGTAGGTGTTTGTCTCTGTCTTGGGGGTTGGAGAAAATGCGGTTGTATCTTAGAGCTTGGCTGTAGATAATGGATCATGTGGTGTGGTCTGGATGAAAGCTGGAGGCATGTATGTAGGCATAGCGGTCAGTAAGTTTCCGGTATAGGATGGTGATTATGTGACCATTGCTTATTAGCACCATAGTGTCCAGGAAGTGGATCTCTTGTGTGGACTGGTCCAGGCTGAGGTTGATGGTGGGATGGAAATTGTTGAAATCATGGTGGAATTCCTCAAGGGCTTTTTTTCTATGGGTCCAGATGATGAAGATGTCATCAATGTAGTGCAAGTAGAGTAGGGGCATTAGGTGACGAGAGCTGAGGAAGCGTTGTTCTAAGTCAGCCATAAAAATGTTGGCATACTGTGGGGCCATGCGGGTACCCATAGCAGTGCCACTGATTTGAAGGTATACATTGTCCCCAAATGTGAAACAGTTATGGGTGAGGACAAAGTCACAAAGTTCAGCCTCCAGGTTTGCCGTGACATTATTGGGGATACTGTTCCTGACGGTATGTAGTCCATCTTTGTGTGGAATGTTGGTGTAGAGGGCTCCTACATCCATAGTGGCCAGGATGGTGTTTTCAGGAAGACCACCGATGGATTGTAGTTTCCTCAGGAAGTCAGTGGTGTCTCGAAGATAGCTGGGAGTGCTGGTAGCATAGGGCCTGAGGAGGGAGTCCACATAGCCAGACAATCCTGCTGTCAGGGTGCCAATGCCTGAGATGATGGGGTGTCCAGGATTTCCAGGTTTATAGATCTTGGGTAGCAGATAGAATACCCCTGCTCCGGGTTCCAGGGGTATGCCTGTGCGGATTTGTTCGTGTGCTTTTTCAGGGAGTTTCTTGAGCAAATGCTGTAGTTTCTTTTGGTAACCCTCAGCGGGATCAGAGGGTAATGGCTTGTAGAAAGTGGTGTTGGAGAGTTGCCTGGCAGCCTCTTGTTCATATTCCGACCTATTCATGATGACGACAGCACCTCCTTTGTCAGCCTTTTTGATTATGATGTCAGAGTTGTTTCTGAGGCTGTGGATGGTGTTGTGTTCTGCCCGGCTGAGGTTATGGGGCAAGTGATGCTGCTTTTCCACAATTTCAGCCCGTGCACGTCAGCGGAAGCACTCTATGAAGAACTACAGTCTGTTGTTTCGACCTTCAGGAGGAGTCCACCCAGAATCCTTCTTTTTGTAGTCTTGGTAGGAAGGTCTCTGTGGGTTAGTATGTTGTTCAGAGATATGTTGGAAATATTCCTTGAGTTGGAGATGTCAAAAATAGGATTCTAGGTCACCACAGAACTGTATCATGTTCGTGGGGGTGGAGGGGCAGAAGGAGAGGCCCAGAGATAGGACAGATTCTTCTGCTAGGCTAAGAGTATAGTTGGATAGATTAACAATATTGCTGGGTGTGTTAAGGGAACCACTGTTATGGCCCCTTGTGGCATGTAGTAGTTTAGAGAGTTTAGTGTCATTTTTCTTTTGTAGAGAAGCAAAGTGTGTGTTGTAAATGGCTTGTCTAGTTTTTGTAAAGTCCAGCCATGAGGAAGTTTGTTTCAGAGTAACAGCCGTGTTAGTCTGTATTCGCAAAAAGAAAAGGAGTACTTGTGGCACCTTAGAGACTAACCAATTTATTTGAGCATAAGCTTTCGTGAGCTACAGCTCACTTCATCGGAAGTTTCTGTAGAAGGTTGGTTTTTTATGCGAGTATCCAGTTTTGAGAGCTCATTCTTAATCTTTCCCTGTTTGCTGTAGAGGATGTTGATCAGGTGGTTCCACAGTTTCTTTGAGAGTGTGTGGCACAAGCTGTCAGCATAGTCTGTGTGGTATGTAGATTGTAATGGATTTTTTACCTTCAGTCCTTTTGGTATGATGTCCATCTGTTTGCATTTGGAAAGGAAGATGATGTCTGTCTGTATCTGTACGAGTTTTTTCATGAAGTTGATAGATTTCCCCTCCATACGGCTAAATTCAGCGCCTTGCATAATGACAGGTTTCAGAGTAGCAGCCGTGTTAGTCTGTATTTGCAAAAAGAACAGGAGGACTTGTGGCACCTTAGAGACTAACCAATTTATTTGAGCATGAGCTTTCGTGAGCTACAGCTCACTTCGTCGGATGCATGTAGCTCACGAAAGCTTATGCTCAAATAAATTGGTTAGTCTCTAAGGTGCCACAAGTCCTCCTTTTCTTTTTGCGAATACAGACTAATACGGCTGCTACTCTGAAACCTGTCAATATTCCCATTGTTATTGCTGCTTGCTGTGTGCTCCACAATATCTGTGAGAGTAAGGGGGGGACGTTTATGGCTGGGTGGGAGGTTGAGGCAAATTGCCTGGTGGCCGATTATACACAGCCAGACACCAGGGCAATTAGAAGAGCACAGATGGGTGCCCTGAGCATCAGAGAAGCTTTGAAAAACAGTTTCATGACTGGCCAGGCTATGACGTGACAGTTCTGTTTGTTTCTCCTTGATGAAAACCCGCCCCCTTGGTTGACTACTTCCCTGTAAGCTAACCGACCTCCCCTCTTCGATCACCACTTTCAGAGGCAATAAAGTCATTTTTGTTTCAAAATCATGCATTCTTTATTAATTCATCACACAACTAGGGGGAAAACTCCCTTGGTAGCCCAGGAAGGGTGGGTGAGGAGGGAAGCACCGGGTGGGGTGGTGGATGAGGGAAGGCAGGAAGGACAAGGCCACACTACAGTTCAAAACTTATTGAATGCCTCCCTTCTGTTGCTTGGGCAATCCTCTGGGGTGGAGTGGCTGGGTACCCATAGCTTCCCCCTGCATTCTTGGGCGTCTGGATGAAGAGGATGTGGAACCTGGGGAGGAGGGCAGGCAGTTATACAGGGGCTGCAGCGGCGGTCTGTGCTCCTGCTGCCTTTCCTGCAGCTCCACCAGATGCCTGAGCATGTCAGTTTACTCCCCCATTAGACTCAGCATTGCATCCTGCCTCCTTTCATCGTGCTCCTGCCTCCTCTCATTGCATTCATTTAATGCTTTCCTGGACTCTGCCACTGTCTGCCTCCACGCATTCTGCTGAGCTCTTTCAGTGTGGGAGGACTGCATGAGCTCTGAGAACATTTCATCGTGAGTGTGTTTTTTTCACCTTCTAATCTGCGCTAGCCTCTGGGACGGAGATGATAGGGGGAGCGTAGAAACATTTTCAGCTGCGGGAGGGAAAAAAAGGGAGAGTAGTATTTAAAAAGATACATTTTAGAGAACAAAGGAAAGACTATTTCACACTGAATCAAGTGATGCACAGTTCATAGCACATGTGCTTTTGGTACAAGGTCGCCTTTGTCTCTTGTATTGAGTGCCTGCCGGTTTGGTGTGAGACATCACACATGCTCAGCTGGGCAACAGAATTCGGCTTGCAGGCAGCCATGGTAAGACAAAGAGTTTCGGCTTCTTCAACCTTCATAACATGTGGGAATGGTTTCAAACAGCAGCACCCTCCTTTCCCATACCAAGCAAAGCCCATTGGGTTGGCCATTTAAAAGGAGGGGCTGTGGTTTTAGGGTGAATGTGCAGCACAACCCAATGCCCCCCAAATTCTCTGGGGTGATCGCTTCAAACCCCCCCCACACCCTGGCATGTCTAGTATCAGGGAAGATCCCTGTCAGCCAAACGCGAACAGCTCAGCATGCACGGGTCTCACCCCACCACGTGGCTAACAGTGGGGATGATTTCTTTTCAGCCAAAGGCAAACAGCCCAGCAGGAACGGGCACCTCTGAATGTCCCCTTAAACAAATTTCTCCTGAGGCTAACACAGAGAGTACCTCCAGGAGAGCTTCATGGAGATCTCCCTGGAGGATTTCCGCTCCATCCCCAGACACATTAATAGATTTTTCCAGTAGCTATACTGGCCTTGAATGCATCCCAAGTTTTCAGGGCAAATTAATTATTAAACACGCTTGCTTCTAAACCCTGTATTATATTTACAAAGGTACACTCACCAGAGGTGCCTTCTCCAGCTTCATGGTCCGGGAGCCCGCTTTGGGAGGGCTGGGAGGATATTGGCTCCAGGGTGATGAACAGCTCCTGGCTGCTGGGGAGAAGAGATTCTCCACTTGCCTACTGTGAGCTATCCTCAACCTCCTCCTCCTCATCTTCCTCATCCACAAAATCCTCATCCCTGTTGTGTGAGACTCCCCCTTGCAGGTGTCCACGGACAGTGGTGGGGAAGTGGTAGGCGCTCCCCTTAGAATTGTATGTAGCTAATCATAGAAGTGGCATGTACGGGGCTCTGACCCGGAGTGACCGTTTGCATCCTTTGTTTTTTGGTAGGCTTGCCTCAGCTCCTTAACTTTCACGCGGCACTGCTGTGTGTCCCTGTTGTAGCCTCTGTCCATCATGCCCTTGGAGATTTTGGCAAATATACTGGCATTTCATCTTTTGGAACGGAGTTCTGCCTGCACGGATTCTTCTCCCCATACAGTGACAGGGGCAGCAGGTTTGTATAATTTTTGGTGGTGCCCAGAATGGGTCCAAGTCCTGCCTGCCGCCCCTCCCAACACCTGCCTAAGGCTCTGGGAGGGAGTTTGGGTGCAGAAGGGGTGCGGGCTCTGGGAGGGAGTTTGAGTGCAGGAGGGGGTTTGGGGTGCAGGCTCTGGGAGGGAGTTGGGGTACAGGAGGGGTGCGGGCTCTAAGAGGGTGTTTGGGCGCGTGAGGGGTGTGGGCTCTGGGCTAGGGCAGGGGGATGGGGTGCAGGAGGGGGTGCGGGCTCTGGGAGGGAGTTTGGGTGCGGGAGGGGTGAGGGGTCGGGCTCTGGTGGGAGAGAATTTGGTGCTGGATGGGGCTCTGGGCTGGGACAGGTGGTTGGGGTGCAGGAAGAGGTGTGGGGGCAGGCTCTGGGAGGGAATTTGGGTGTGGGATGCAGGCTCTGGGCTGGGGCAGGGGGTTGGGGTGTGGGTGGGAGTGAGGGGTGAGGTGCTTTCCAAAGTGACCGGCACACACCCCGCTGTGGGTGGGGGGGCGCAGGAGGTCTCCACGCTCGCCGCTGCCTGCAGGCACCGCCCCCTTAGCTCCCATTGGCCACAGTTCCCAGCCAATGGGAGCTGCAGAGTCAGCAGCCAGGGCAGGGGCAGTGTGCAGAGACACACCCTCCCCAGGGGCCGCGGGGCCATGCTCTGCCGTGCCAGCCACTTCTGGGAGTGGTGAGGAGCGAGGATGGGCAGGAACTCGCCTTAGGCCCGCTATGCTGCCAGTGGTGGTGGCGGCGGCCAGGGCCCCCCAGGCCCTTTTAAATTGCTTGGGGGCGGCAGTCAGGGCCGAGAGACACTCCAGGCGGGGCGCGCAGGGGCAGCAGGCAGGTGCTGGGGGAAAGACCCGGCCCCGAACATTGGTGGAGACGGGCCCCTGTGCTCTGAATATTCCTGGAGCACAGGTACCATGGGCCCATATAACTCGCCGCCCCTGTACAGCGATCCGATCCAGTACCTCCCGTTCGGTCCATGCTGGAGCTCTTTTGCAATTCTGGGACTCCATGGTCACCTGTGCTGATCAGCTCGCCACGCTGCGAACAGGAAATGAAATTGAAAAGTTCCCAGGGCTTTTCCTGTCTACCTGGCCAGTGCATCTGAGTTGAGAGTGCTGTCCAGAGCAGTCACAATGGAGCACTCTGGGATAGCTCCTGGAGGCCATTACCATCGGATTGTGTCCACACTACCCCTGATTCGACCCAGCCAGGTTGATTTTAGCGCTACTCCCCTCGCCGGGGAGAAGTACAGAAATCGATTTTAAGAGCCCTTTAAGTCAACAAAACAGGCTTGGTCGTGTGGATGGGTGCAGGGTTAAATCAACCTAACGCTGCTAAATTTGACCTAAATTCGTAGTGTAGACCAGGGCTCGCTCTCTCTCCTGCCTCTGTCCCATACTTTACTCCCATGAAATCCCATAGCCCAAAGTCACTGTCCCCCTGGCTGCATGATGCTTGTGTTCCCAAAACTAGCGCCAGCTCCACACTAGAAAAGGTTTGCCAGTATGGCTATCCCAGCAAACCTGACTCATATAGACCCAGTTTATACCAGAAAAAACGTGTTTTTGGAGGTATAGCTTATACCGGTTCAGTGAACAGGGTAAGCTATACAGTACTGGCAAAAGCACTTTCTGCCTGTATAACTGAGTCAGCACTGCGGCTTTTGCCAGTACAGAAATGCCTGGTCTGTCTCTCGCTCATGACTCTACCCCACCTCCCCAATTGACATTACGATCCAGGTAAAAGGTTCTAGTGTAGGCCTGTCCTTCCCTAGTCTAGGTTGGGCAATTAACCTAGCCTGGCTGTTAAAACTTCTTCTATGCTGCTGCTCTGAAACACAAAGGAACCTCAAAGAGGTTCAACTTAAACCAAATGTCCACAGGAGCCAACTCCTCCAATAGTCCCCATCCAGACAAAAGGGAAAGTTTAACCCACCCCCTTTGTCCAGGTGAGGTTCCTGTGTCTAGCTCTTGGGCCAGACCTTCTACGCCTAACCCTTTCCACAAACTGCTTCTGACTGAGTACTTATATCAGTAATTCATGATATGCCTTTCATTAGCATCTTTGCCATCAGAGTAACTTATAGACCCCTGACAAGTCCAAATGATCCATGTATGCTTCATTCCAATCATTAATACAAGCCATTCAACTGAAAATGTGTTCTCTGGCACCAATCAGTGAATCATTGACCTTACCCATATGTGTGTCATTACTATACATTTTAACTAGATAAATGAGAAACTTTATATTGTGAACAATTAATTTCACATGTAGAAATACATGCATTAATGGCTCTACAAAGTTAGAGATCTCAAAGGAACTAAGAGGGATTGCTAGAGGAAATGCAGCGTGCTTGATAAAGAGAGAAAAAAGTGTGAATGCACGTTTATCTTGAGACAGATGGATGGATCCTAGCAACATTGCACAGAAAGACAAAGTGAGACACAGATGCATTCACAAGCTGACTCACAAGTAAGCAGTCAAGTGGCAAACAATTGACTGATGTAGCCATGTTGCTGAGTCTCTGAAATGACTGCAGTCGGTGTAATGTGCTATGTATGCAGACATGAATCCTTTTTCGTGTCCTAGGATACACAATATACTCCCTGCTCAGGGCTACTCACATGGCCATAGAGGCAATCTTTGGACATACTGCCTACAGAAAATGCTGTTCTTGCTTTGGACATATATTTGTGGGCCATGGGAGAATATGAATTGCTCTAGTGCTGTTCAAAACAGTATCCAAAATAAGAGCAGCTGCAGAAAAGATTTCACCTTGAACACAGGCCCAGACCCTCAAGCATATTTAGGCACCTCACTCCTATTGATTTCAGTGGAAATTAGAAGCCTAAATACCTTTGAGGATCTGGGTGACAAGGCATATAGCTTTTGACCAATCTATCACATGTATGTACCCAGCAGCTGCACCATCAGAGATACAGGAATACAACATTCTGTGGAGCTGAAAAGTAGTACCAGGCACCGTAATGGAGCTCTTATTATCCATTAGAGAATTGGGGGTCAACCAGGGAGTTTGAATCCACAGTATTGGTGGCCCCAAGCATTTAAGAATCCTGTCAGGCCCCCCACAATCATGAGATTAGCTTTAAAATCGTGAGTTTTTTTAAAAATTATAAATTTGGGGTTCTTTTTATTTGCCTTCTGCTTTGTGGACCCAGGGGTGTCACGTTTTCACGCTTTTTTCCACCACAGTGAGGGCTAGAATCACCTGGTTCCAGAACTGGAGCTTTAAGCAAAGCAGCCGAGGTTGTGAGACTTGACAGTTCGCATCACTGGAACAAGATCCAAAATGTGTGGTTAGTGCAGATGTAGGGGGGTTGATTTGGGTCCAGCTCCAATATTTAGTACTTTTTAAAACATTTTTTTCCCTTTTAGAGAATGGAAAATGGTATGAGAAGCTCTGAGGAGGCCCAATTTCTGGATGTCAACATGTACTGGAAATACCTAATTCCTACTCACTGAACATCAATGGAAAGTAAACATCTTCCTCCACAGATGGGGTTGTCCTGGCAGCTGCTAAATACATTCAAATGGCCACGTATGTGAGGCCTGAAAAAAGTACAACAGTAGTTTGACATGTAATCAGGGTCCCATATATTCCCCAGTCCGACAGGCCCAGAATTTGCTGCAGAATTCACCCCTTGCTCCAGAGTCTAAGTGATTATCAAAGTGTCTCTAGTGACAGACCACCTGTATATAATTCCGGAAGAATCAAAGGTTCTACTCTGTTAGCACTGCTTCTTTTCCAGTTAAACCCAGTCTAATCTCATTTTCTCAATAGGATGCATTTTCCATTTCATTGCAGATTAAACCAGCTTTCTGATTTTATCTTCATGGCAGTAAGGATCTGCCTAGAGAAAGAGCAATTATTAACTAGAAGACAGCATCTTTTTCAACATGATTTATTTTATGAGGGTTTCTGAAATAAATTATCAGTCTGCGACTGGCCATAGGGGAGAAGCACATAAAAGCTTACCACTTGCACTGAACATACCATCTGGTATCCTTTACAAACTAGATTCAGGGTGGGTCAGCTAATTCTTTAGAGTGCATGATGTACAAAGTGCACAATGATGGATATAAAAATGGAAGTAACTCAGTAAGACCCAGCTCTGCGTAACTGCAGATTAATTTCACATTCTATTCCATTGTAAGCTTTTGGCAATTTCTTTCTGTCTTAACTGCAAGTAATTTTGTATTCCAGAACTTTTATTGGGCTAAAATATAAAAATCCTTTTATTAGGCTGGGTGTAAAAGATGCTTCTTTTCTCCATTCTGTTATGGATTTCTTGGGTCCGAGTAGCTGGATTCACACAGCTGGTGCAAAAAAAGATTTTGTTGTTGTTCCTTTGGATAGCTTGTTTGTGATATGCACAGCCTGGAGGGTGTGATTGGATTTCCTGGCTCTGATGTTTGTCATCTCCACATCTCTGCTGTTGTCCCTGCAAAAGATTAAATCTGACTCGGTAGGAACAATGACAGCTCAATTCCTGCGAAATATAATTGAAGCACCATAGGCAAATTTCACCCTCGTTTTTCACTCCTGCAACCCCAAGGAAGCCAATGTTTGTGTTCATGGACAATGGAATTGCTAACAGTTCTCACATGGAATAGCATTGCTGACACTTTGTTCATATTTTAAATTCTAGATTAAGTATTTCCTAACAATCTTTGCCATATACCAATCTACAATGAGTAGCTAAGGATGACAACTCTGCCACTAAAGAAAAATACAAGCTACTATACAGTGTACTTCTAATGTGGGCCTACGTTTAATCATAGCCTTGTGTCATCCTTTCTGAAGTCATCATTTGCATCATACATTCCCCATTCAAATGAATGATGCAAAATAATGTAAAATAGGTTTTTTTAAATTAAGGGCCAAATTCTACAATCAGATACTTTCACATAACTTCCATTGACCTCGAAGAGAGTTGCGTGCCAGTAGTGAGGTTACAGTTACATATTTTAGAATAAACAAATAATATGGACTGGTAGATACAGCATGGAACTGGAAGTCAGAACTCCTGAATTTTGTAGCTGGCTCTTACACACAGTTGTGTGGCCTTGGGCAAATCACAACCAAGGCTACATTTTCCAGCCTTCATGCCTTTTGCACCTGCAACATATGCATTTGCACACATACACAAAATATGCCTTCACACAAAGAAATGGAAGACTGTATGTGCAAATAGGTATCTTTGGTAAAAATGCACAATCCTTTGTTTCCTGGGGGAAGAAGGAGGGCAATACATACCAGATCTCTCTTTCTTCACACTTGCAGTATTATGGATGTGATGGACCTAGAACGGTGGTTCTCCACCTTTCCAGACTGCTGTACCCCTTTCAGGAATCTGATTTGTCTTGTGTATCCCAAGTTTCACCTCACTTAAAAACTATGTGCTTATAATATCAGATATAAAAATACAAAAGGGTCACAGCCCACTAGTACTGAAAAATGGCTCACTTTCTCATTTGTCTATATGAAATTTTAGTTTGTACTGACTTTGCTAGTGCTTGTTATATAGCCTGTTGTAAAACTAGGTAAATGTCTAGATGAGTTGATGTACCCCCGGAAGACCTCTGCGTACCCTCTAGGGGTATGCATACCCCTGCTTGAGAACCACTGATCTAGGGCAGCTTTAGCTCAACGTTTAAGGTTATACATTGTAACCATCATTAGTTGCACAAATGCTCTTTAATTAAGAGTCCTGGCTACCAGGTTATTCAGCACAGGGCAGGCATGCTATCTGAACCCCAGCTGCCACTACAGTGTTCACTACACAGTCTGGGGCACTGAGCAGCTGCCATGCTTGGACCCCTTAATTTGGAGTATGCTATTAAATGAACCATTGTGAATGGCACACTGTTGGCAAGAGGATACATTTTACTATTATGTTATTTCCTCATTTTTCCAACTTGGTCAGGATTGTTCTGATATAAGCATCAGTGGTGATGATACTGGCCAGACAATCTAAAAAGCCAAAGATAAAATTACAGTAGTAAAGAATTGCTGAAGCTGGCCTAAATGATCCATTGTATTTCATTAAATGCTTAGTGAGCTGAATAGCAGAGATACTATTAAATCATCATTTGCCTCATAAAAGGATTGGGGCTGTAGTTAATATATTTTGGCTTAGGCAATAATAATTTATGTAAATAAATTGCATCGGCAAAGCTATAGCATTCTCATTCCCATTTCAGCTATGGTAACATTTGGGGCCTGTTGCTGGTCCTATTGAAGAGAGTGGTACTTTTGTAAGTGATTTCAAAGGGGAGCAGGAGCAAGATCTTGGAAAGTGATAAAAGAGGTACATTTATGACAAAAGTAAAATGCATCAAATGAGGGGCCCAATTCTTCAGAGACGTGCATACTCGCATGAATACATTTCATTGAATTCAATGGGACTATTCAGATACAAAAATGTTTGCAGGATCAGTACTACAGTTTGGAGTGCCAGGCAGGAGTATGTCCCTAAACATATCACCAATGCTGCAATATAATTTTAAATAACACATTGCAGGGTTTATGCTCATTAAGATGAAGACTCAATAGCAAGGGCTACATGTGCTAGGTACCATATTTGGAGCTCATAGACAGATTCATAGATTCCAAAACCAAAAAGGCCCATTATGATCATCTAACTTGATGTCCTGGATAACACAAGCTATAGAACTTCCAAAAAATAATTCCTAGAACAGATCTTTTCGAAAAACACCTAATAGTGATTGAAAAATTGTCAGTGATGGAGAATCCACCATGATCCTTGGTAAATTGTTCCAATGGTTAATTTCTCTCACTGTTCAAACTTTACACCTTATTTGCAGTCTGAATTTGTCTAGTTTCAATCATTGGATCGTGTTAGACCTTTCTCTGCTGGACTGAAGAACCCATTATTAAATATTTAATCCTCATGCAAGTACTTATAGGCTGTAATCAAGGCACCCCTTAACCTTCTCCTTGCTAAGATAAATAGATTGATAAATACCTCCTTTGTAACAGAGTAAGATCTTTGGATGGATGGTGCTATACAAGTGCAAAGGGTTGTTTGTATATTTATTATTTATATATATAAATGTATGTGGTTGCTACAGCTGCTTGACATTTTTCTGATAAAAAGTCTTTAAATAAAAATTAGAGTTTCATAAAAAATGAAGCATTTTATGGAAAAAAAATTCACCAAAATATCCAGGTTTTCTTCAAATAACCAACCCCCCACCCCATTGTATTCTTCTGTTATTAACCAAATCCCCAGCATTTGGGGATTTAAGTCAGAATTTTTCCATTTCGGATGACTGGGTTGTGTGTTTGTTTTCCTTCCCTGAGAGCTGCTGTTTCATTGTTTGTTTCACCTTAAACAGGCAACGCTCCTGTGACTTATTTCACATGAGGCTGTTGCTGTTTTATTTGTAAAAAGGAGGACTCGTGGCACCTTAGAGACTAACCAATTTATCTGAAAAAAGAAAAGGAGGACTTATGGCACCTTAGAGACTAACCAATTTATTTGAGCATAAGCTTTTGTGAGCTACAGCTCACTTCATCAGATGCATACTGTGGCAAGTGTAGAAATTCTTTTTATACACACAAAGCATGAAAAAATACCTCCTCCCACCCCACTCTCCTGCTGGTAATAGCTTATCTAAAGTGATCACTCTCCTTACAATGTGTATGATAATTTGAGCATAAGCTTTCGCGAGCTACAGCTCACTCGAAAGCTCATGCTCAAGTAAATCGGTTAGTCTCTAAGGTGCCACAAGTCCTCCTTTTCTTTTTGCGAACACAGACTAACACGGCTGCTGCTCTGAAACCTGTTTTAGTTGTTTTTCTTGGCTTCTCGCAGGGGGTTAATTCTATGAACAATAAGAAAAGGAGGACTTGTGGCACCTTAGAGACTAACCAATTTATTTGAGCATGAGCTTTCCTGAGCTACAGCTCACTTCATCGGATGCATACTGTGGAAACTGCAGCAGACTTTATATACACACAGAGACTATGAACTATGTTACTGGGCAGGGCGCTCTTGTTAATGGCCCGAGCACTAGATACACAGCAGCACCTCTCTTGCCGTCCACTAGGGGCCGCTGTGGCGCCCTACAAAATCGGCAGCGGCGCCGGGCGGGAGCCTGGACCCGGGAGGAGGCTGGAAGCTGTCCCGTCATCCACCTCGCGCCGGGAAAGGCCGCTCGCGCTTCGGGCCGCAGGGCGGGGTCTCTATCACGTGACCCACCGTGGCTGGGGCCGGGTTCGCTCGCGCCTGCGTCAGGAAGGGGCGGGCCCAGCGGGCGTGACCTTCCTGTCGCGGGAAGAGACGCACTTCCGCTTCCGAGTGGGAGGCTGGGTCGCGCTGCTGCTGGGCCGGCTGCCTCCCCCGCCTGCGCCGAGCGAGTCCCCCTCGCAGGTAGGGCGGCCGCGGAGCCCGGGCCGCGGCCTCCAGCGCGGGCGGGGGAAGGCGGCCCGGCCCGGCCCGGCCCGGCCCGGCCCGGGTGCGGCGGGGCCCGAGTCGGGGAGGGCCGTCGGGGGCGGGCTGGGCTCAGGGGCCCGAGGCCGGCCGGGGGGGAGGCTCTGGCGGATCCTAGCCGTGGCCTCGGTGGGTCTGGCCCGGTTCCCGCCCGGGGGCGGGGAGGGCGGCCGGTGCCCGGGGAGCAGACTCCGGTCGCTCTCCGCCCTGCGCGAGGCGCCCTGGCGGCTGCTTTCTTTCCGCGCCGCGGAAGGGTTTGTTCGCTTCTTGTTGGCCGCCGCCGAGCCCCTGCGAACCGCGGAGGCCTGCGCGCCCCTGCGCGCCCCTTGCGTAGGGGCTCAGCCCCGCGCGTCCGCCCCCCTGCTCTCCAGCGTGCTGCGCGAGCTCCTGCCGCCCGCGGGGTGCAGTGCCGCCCGCGGGGTGCAGTGCCGCCCGCGGGGTGCAGTGCCCCCCCGCTCGACGCGCTGTGAAAAGGAGGTGCCTGGAAGCGCGGCCACCGTGTGCGAGCTACCCCGAGTCATCCCGCGGAGCTGCCGGCTGGGCGCGCCGCAGAGCGGCGCTAAACGAGTGCCGCCTTTGGGGTGACACGAAATGTTGCCCAGAGGAGTGCAGCTACTGCGGCAGCACGCCGCGTTACGCCAGGGGGCAAGTTGGGAACCACCCGGTTGATTGGTGCTTAGGAGCTGATCGTCAAGATGGCATTTAGACTAGGTAGCGCTGTGTTCGTGCACCACATGTAAAAAGCAAACGGGTTCCGTCTCAAGTTTGTTCAGCTGTGTATAGTGTAATAGTCCCAAAAAACAAACAAACTTGACTGTGTTTTTTGATTGTCTGAAAAAAGCATTTTGTCCATTAAGCTTATAAAATGCTTATTAAAATGTATATTAACTCGGGCAGAAGGACGCCTCATTGAAGAAAGCCTTTGGCCAGTCTGTTTCCTTTCAGTGTGACCTTAGTTCAGATCATGTGAGATGTAATACCTAAACATTTGTAAGCTGTTTGAGTTAGTATCACATGACATTCTGATTTTAGAATTAACCTGCAATATTATGTACAGGTTAAATAGGTTAATTGGCTAATCGACAGACTTCAAATTTGTCAGTGGGGAATCTTCATCATTGATTAGTGGGGTTCTTCAGGGTTTGGGACTAGGCCTGACACAGCAACATTTCCATCAATGATTTGGAAGTCACACTGATAAAATTTGCAGATTGGCGGAGTGGTAAATAGTGAGCACTGAGTACTCATATGGTGTGATTTGTGTCACTTGGCAGCCTTGGCGTGTTCAAACAAAATGGGTTTCAGTGCATCTGCATGCAGAGTGGTACATCTAGGAATGCAGGCCATACTTGTCGAATAGGGGGGTCTGAAGTCTGGAAAGCTGTGACTTTACAAAGGATTTAGGGTGTTTTAGTGGACAAGCACCTGTATATGAGCTACCAGTGCAGTGGTGTGGCAAAAGAGGCTTGTATATGTGTGTGTGTGTATATACACACACAAATAAAACCAGGGAGTAGTGAGAAGGAGTATGTAGGTGATTTTATCTCTGTATACATAGTCATCCTATTCCATGTGTTAATCATATCAAATGTGGGCAGCCCTTCAAATTCTCTGATGCTGCAATTAAGACTGCAAGTCTGTCACAGAAGAGGATTTGAAGTAAGTCACAGATTCATGACTTCCCATGACCTCCGTGACTTCTGCAGCGGCTGGCCCCCGGGGCTGCCTGAGCAACTCGGGCAGCCCCTGGGCCAGCAGCAGCAGGAGTTTGGGTGTGGCAGGGGGTTGGGTTAGGATGCAGTGAGGGCTCTGGGCAGTGCTTACCTGGGGGGGCTCCCAGAAGCAGTGACATGTTCCTACCTCAGCTCCTAGGCAGAGGGGTGGCCAGGCGGTTCTACATGCTGCTTCTGCCCGCAGGCACTGCCCCCACAGCTCCCATTGGCTGTGGTTCCCAGCTATTGGGAGCTGCGGAGTGGGCACTCACGGCCTGCTGTGCCTCTGCCTAGGAACTGAGGGGCGTGGCATCGCTTTCAGGGAGCTGGGTAGGGAGCCCACCGACCCACCTCTCCCCCCGCCCCCCAGCACCCAAGTTTTAGTTAGGGGCATATAGTACAAGTCATGGACAGGTCACAGGCCGTGAATTTTTGTTTACTGCCCATGACCTGTCCATGACTTTTTCTAAAAATACCCGTGACTAAAATGTAGCCTTAGCCATAACCCTCTGTCACACCATATGCTAACATGTCTTTGTTTATGACATCCCACCACTTGTTTTTGGGTTGGCCTCTTTTTTCCTTTACTCTTTATCTGTTGAACTCTCTTCCCCACATAGTTATCAGGACTGTGCTTTACATGACCAAACTGTAACTTTTTCATTTATGGGTATTATTTCAAGCGTCTCTCTAACATACATGTTCCTCACATGATCTTTCCTGCTTACACCACTTATTCACCTTAGCATTTCCTTTTCTGAGGGACAGATCACTTGGTCATGTTTCTTCTTTGTTGCCTAAAACTCAGGCTTAGTCTACACCAGAAAATTAGGTCGATTTAGCTATGTCGGTCCAGGGTGTGGAAAAATCCACACCCCTGAGTAGCATAGTTAAGATGACCTAAGTCCCTGTGTACAGACCACTAGGTTGACAGAAGAATTCTTCTACTGACCTGGCTACCACCTCTCAGGAGGTGGATTATCTATGCCAACCCTCCTGTTGGTGTAAGTGTTACCTACACTGTTGCGTTTTAAGTGTAGAAAAGCCCTCGGTACCATACACTAAAACTGGATGGACCACTGTTTTTATAGATATTTCCCTTTTAATCTTATTGGTATCTTCTTGTTACATAGTACAGGACCTGTCTGTCTGTGCCAGGCATTTATTATCTGAGCTCTAATTTCCCCATTTTCCCTGATTCTGAAACCCATATACTCAAAACATTGCATTTTCGGTAATGTCTGCCCATCTAGTTTCAAGGATAATTCTTCAGCATTCATGTTATTGAAGTTATATACCATATACTTTCTTTCTGCTGTTTCTTTTGAACTCATCTCTCAATTTATCAGGATCATCTTCTAGACTTTCTGCAAACAACTTGCACCAAAGTTCTGTATTTCTTGTGAGGTATCCAGGATGAGCATAAAGAAGAAAGGGCTCACTAGTGGAATACAGTGTACACTTCTGGTATCCATATCTTAAAAGTATCTTGAAAATAAGAGAGGGCGCAGAAAACAGCCACAAAAATTATTTCAGGGTTGGAGAAAATGCCTTACAGTGAGAGACTTACAGTTCTATCTGTTTAGATGATTAAAAGATGACTTGACTAGAGTGTAAATATCTTCAAGGGGAGAAAATATCTGATACTACAGTGCTCTTTAACCTAGTGGAGAAAGGCATAACAAGAGCATAAGAAGCCAGAAATACCAAGAGGAAGTGATGGATTCTCTATCTCTTGATGTCTTTAAATCAAGAATGGGCACATTTCTGGAGAGAGTGTTTAACCTGTACCCAAGTTAGTAGGCTCAGTACAAAGGTAACAATGAGAATGAATGGCTTGTGATGTACGGTTCAGACCTTTCTAATGGTCCCGTCTGTCCTTAAACCCTATGAATCTGAGAATAGAAGCTATGTAATGCTAAAACAGTGGTTCTCAAACTAGGGCTGCCGCTTGTTCCAGGAAAGCCCCTGGAGTGCCGGGCCAGTTTGTTTACCTGCTGTGTCCGCAGGTTCGGCCGATCGCAGCTCCCATTGGCTGTGGTTCGCCGCTCCAGGCCAGTGGGGGCTGCGGGAAGGACGGCCAGCCCATCCCTCAGCCCACGCCGCTTCCTGCAGCCCCGGGAGCCGCGATCGGCCGAACCTGTGGGCGCAGCAGGTAAACAAACCGGCCCAGCCCGCCAGGGGCTTTCCCAGAACAAGCGGCGGCCCTAGTTTGAGAACCACTGTGCTAAGAGAAAGTGAAAGAATAAAAATGTGGTGGGGCAACAAACAGGTATCCCAGCAGGAAGGAGAAGGGTGGGGTAGGTTTATGAAAAGAGAAGTTTTGAGAAACTTACATATCGAAATAGTTCAGCCTTCTACGGAAAACACTCTTATTTTGTTTAAGGTGAAGTAAACTTGGCTCTTGAGTTGTAAGTAATTGATACCAAGAACCATGTGTGTTTATGGCAGTTGCCGTGCCATTTGTTATGCCTGTCCTGGAAATAGCTGTCAGTTAGTTCCAGATAAAATTTAAAAATCCTACAGAGCCCTTTTTCCTGTTCAAGACCAGTTGTGGTGGCTCAAGGACAGAGATTATCAAATCTCAGCAGCTAGTTAATGACCTAATTATTAGCGCATCTCCTCAACATGTACAAGTTGTTTTTATAGTCCTGTAGTAAATAATTTATTGTGCAGGTCAGACTGAATGATATATTTGGTTTGGAAGGGAGCTGGAAAGACAGGGCTTTTTGTAAGGCATGAAGTATAGAAAAAGAATGGTTAATAGATCACCAGCACTTAATGTTAGTGTTAACTGAGTAGTGTTAGGGAAAGAGAGAGAGCAAGCAGCAGGAGGGGTGGATGTGATTTGAGCAGAGTTCATAATTCAGAAAAGTCACTGTAAATGTCACTTGTGACTTCAGGAGTATGTAGTCCAGTTGTTGGTTCTGCTGTGGAAGGGGCTGGTGGGTGGAACTGGAGGCTGCTGGAATGTTGTGCCCCATATCTCTGGATCAGAGTAGTGGGAGTATCTAGCAGGCCCTCTTCTTACCCTGAATGCTGGGGGAAGAGGGAGGTGGTTGGCATCTAGGATCAGAATCTTTTCACAGGCCATTCTGGCAGCTCTATCTCCCCTCCCCTGATTCACAGTCATGGCTGTATATATAGATGGAGGCTGCTGAGGCTTGGTGTCTCAAAGCTGCTGGATCTGTTGGAGCAGGGCATGGAGCTGCCGTGGAGGGTATTTCCAGAGGCAGGGGTCTTTATAAGACAGAATTTCCTTTGTCTTGCCACAAATGGAGGGAAGCCTGACTTAGGTTTTATTTCTTTCTTTCAGTTCTGTAATCATTCCGACTCCCTTCCAAACTCTTAAACTTGAATAACTCCTTTCCCTCTCTCTAATATCTTGGATCCAACATGGGTACAGCTCCACTGCATCTAAGAGTATGTCTACACTGGAAACTTCGAAGCACTGGTGCGGGAACGCTCCTGCGGCAGCGCTTTGAAGTGTGAGTGTGGTCGCGCGCAAGCACTAGGAGAGAGCTCTCCCAGCGCTCCTAGTAATCCACCTCCACGAGGGGTGCTCTCCCAGCACTCGGAGCCTGTCTACACTAACATTTTATAGCGCTCTAACTTGCTGGCTCAGGGGTGTGAAAAATCACTCCCCTGAGTGCAGCAAGTCTGAGCACTTTAAAGCGCAAGTGTAGACATACCGTAACTAGTTGTAAGCATATATGAAGAGTGTCAAGGAAAAAAAAACTTCAAATGAGGCATTTACCACTTGATCTGGCATTTTGCCTATTGAGACTTTAATTGAAGCATACGAATGACGATACGGGTCAGACGAATGGTCCATCTATCCCAATATCCTGTCTCTGACAGTGGCCAGTGCCAAATGCTTCAGAAGGAATGAACAGAACAGGGAAATTCGGACTGATCCATCCAGTCCCAGCCTCTGACAGCTGGAGGCTTAGGGATACCTGGAGCATGTGGTTGCATCCCTGACCATCTTGCTAATAGCCATTGATGGACCTATCCTCTACAAACTTAACTAATTATTTTTTGAACCCAGTTATACTTCTGGCCTTTCCAAAATTCCATGGCAACAAGTTCCAGAGGTTGATTGTGCACTCCGTGAAGAAGTACTTGTTTGTTTTTTGTTTTTTTTTTAAACCTCCTGTCTATTTCATTAAGTGACCCCTACTTCTTGTGTTTATATAAATGGGTAATAACACTTCCCTGTTCACTTTCTCATACTATTCATGATTGTATAGACCTCTATCATATCCCTCCTTTTTTAATCTCTTCTAAGATGAACAGACCCAGTTTTTGTAATCTTTCCTCAGATGAAAGCTATTGCATACCCCAAACATTTGTTGCCCTTCTCTTTACTCCAGTTCCAATATATCTTTTTAAGATGCAGCAGCCAGAACTGTACATAGTATTCAAGGTGTGGGCGTACCATTAATTTATAAAGTGACATTATGATATTTTCCGTTTTATTATCTATCCCTTTCCTAATGGTTCCTAACATTAGCATTTTTTCCTGCCACTGCACATTGAATGGATGTTTTCAGAGAGTTATCCAAAATGACTCGAAGACATTTCTTGAGTGGTAACAGCTAATTTAGACCTCATTATTTTGTATGTATTGTTGGGATTATGTTTTTCAATGTGCATTACTTTGCACTTATCAACATTGAATTTCATCTGCCATTTTGTTGCCCAGTCACGCAATTTAGTGACATCCCTTTGTGACACATCCCAGTCAGCTTTGGACTTAACTATCTTGAGTAATGACAGGTTTCAGAGTAGCAGCCGTGTTAGTACTCCTGTTCTTTTTATCTTGAGTAAGTTTGTGTTGTCTGCACATTTTGCCACCTCACTGTTCACCTCCGTTTCCAGATCATTTATGAATATGTGGAACAGCACAGATCCCAGTCCAGATCCTTGGGGGACCTGTATTTTTCCTGCACTGAACAACTTGAATGGAATATTAATTTAAATATAATTTCTAAAACATTTTAGTGAAAAACTACATACATTAAGGTGAATAAATAATATCTTATCTAATATGTTTTAAAGATTTACTTTTAGGGTTCTGAAAAGGGGATGGGTAAACTGGTATGGCAAGTCTACACTAAAAATATAACCATGGTCGGGGATACTAGAAATAAAATTACTGTCCTCTGACCTAGCACGAGATACATGCATGGGATTCGCTCATTTATGCACAGAGCATTTAAATTTTACTTGACGTCTATTAGTTTGAGGGTTAGGCCTACTTGCCAAAGTAAAAATTATCGTTAAACCCTCACACCAGGCTATATCCCTTTGTAATTTAATGGAATAAAACAGTTGTAAATTGTTTTTAACGGCAACGTTGTCAATCACCACAGAAAAATGTTCATTGAATAAATGTGACTAATTTTACAGATATTCAGCTAGTATTTTTTAAATAGTGTTTTCGGTCAAATAGTGCAAAACATGTTGAATGTACAATTTGATAAATACCAATGACATTTGTCAATATAGTCGATGAACACTGTTCAGCCAGCCCTATTTAGATTGGTTTTGCTTTTTGTTGTTCTCGTTCCCTTTCTGGATTCACTGCCCTTTGTCTTTTTTCTATAATAAATCATGGGTATCTATTCCTGAGTTGAATTTGAGGTCTGTTTTGTTCTCTTTCCATTACGTTTTGTATTCTAACTCCTGCCCTAGAAAAGCTTTTCTCTTTCCCCACAAATATCTATTCAGGCCAGAATAGATGATAAAATGCTCCCTTCTGGCCTCAAGCTCTGTCCATCAGTCTCTCCAGCTCACTCCTGCCTACCTCACACCTATCAATGCACCATAGGACTTGGAAGTTAATTGGAGATCTAATAGCCTGAAGATTAAATCTGCTAGCCAGAGATTGATACGAAGGCCAGGTCTACACTACAGACTTTTGCACCTCCACTTCTTTACTCCTCCCTCTAGCCTTCCGGCCATAGTGATGAAGGGCTGTCCGCTACCCAGTTTATCCCTCGAGATTTCTGGTTGCTACAAACTATCTCCACTACTCTGCATCTCCTTTGTTTGTGGGCACCTTCAATGAGTAGCCATCCCTCAATTTGCCCAAGCAGCAGACTGAAACTGGTTTGATTCAGCTCACTGCTGCCCCTGCTGTTCCAAATAGGAGTAGTAAAAACTGACAAGATGGGTCAGTTTTCACCCTGCTGCAGTTTGGGAAAGTTCTGAGCAGGAATAGACAATGGGATGGTTTGTCTTTAGATTCACAAAGACAGCATCTGTTCAGTCAGTTCACATTTTGAAGGTTGTCTTCACAAATTTAATACTACTAAAAATAAGAGTTTAGATTATACAGAAACTGAGAGCAGTTGCCTGGGGCAGCTTCCAACTTGCCATAAGCACATGGAATTTTTAAGCTCTGGTTATGTGATCCAGTTTACAGCATAGGCAGGTCCCATCTACCATGTTATGACTGGTTCCCTGATGTGCTGGAACTGTAATGTTGACAGAGGTCCTACTAAAGAGAAAAGGAGTACTTGTGGCACCTTAGACTAACCAATTTATTTGAGGCACCTTAGAGACTAACCAATTTATTTGAGCATGAGCTTTCGTGAGCTACAGCTCACTTCATCAGATGTTTACCGTGGAAACTGCAGCAGACTTTATATACACACAGAAATCATGAAACAATACCTCCTCCCACCCCACTGTCCTGCTGGTAATAGCTTATCTAAAGTGATCAACAGGTGGGCCATTTCCAGCACAAATCCAGGTTTTCTCACCCTCCACCCCCCCACACAAATTCACTCTCCTGCTGGTGCTAGCCCATCCAAAGTGACAACTCTTTACATAATCAAGTCGGGCTATTTCCTGCATAGATCAAGGTTTTCTCACATCCCCCCCACCCCCATACACACACAAACTCACTCTCCTGCTGGTAATAGCTCATCTAAACTGACCATTCTCCAGGTTTAAATCCAAGTTAAACCAGAACATCTGGGGGGGGGGTAGGAAAAAGCAAGAGGAAACAGGCTACCTTGCATAATGACTTAGCCACTCCCAGTCTCTATTTAAGCCTAAATTAATAGTATCCAATTTGCAAATGAATTCCAATTCAGCAGTTTCTCGCTGGAGTCTGGATTTGAAGTTTTTTTGTTTTAAGATAGCGACCTTCATGTCTGTGATTGCGTGACCAGAGAGATTGAAGTGTTCTCCGACTGGTTTATGAATGTTATAATTCTTGACATCTGATTTGTGTCCATTTATTCTTTTACGTAGAGACTGTCCAGTTTGACCAATGTACATGGCAGAGGGTTTTCTCACAGCAGGAGAGTGGGTTTGTGTGTGTGTGTGGGGGGGGAAGGGAACCTGGATTTGTGCTGGAAATGGCCCAACTTGATTATCATACACATTGTAAGGAGAGTGATCACTTTAGATAAGCTATTAGCAGCAGGAGAGTGGGGTGGGAGGAGGTATTTTTTCATGCTTTGTGTGTATATAAAAAGATCTTCTACACTTTCCAGAGCATGCATCCGATGAAGTGAGCTGTAGCTCACGAAAGCTTATGCCCAGATAAATTGGTTAGTCTCTAAGGTGCCACAAGTCCTCCTTTTCTCTTTGCGAATACAGACTAACATGGCTGTTACTCTGAAACCTACTAAAACTGTCTCTTCACCCATGAGAGAACTATCTTAGTCCGCCCCGGCAACAGATGGATATCTGTTCAGCTCTGAATCCTAAAAACAAAGCCATGGTTGGGGAAACTGACATCTAGTAGAATAGAACTGCTGTGTGCACTGAACTTAGAAAAATAGGCAGGAATTAGCCTCCTTACAAGCTCTTGCCTGAAATACTTTGAGAATTACTTTCAACTAACTTCATTATTTTATTTTTTTCCCTAGTAAAATGTCTGGAGCTGATGACTTTTCGGTAAGTAATTACATTTCTTTCTTAAAAATCGCTTGGCCAAGCAACTTGATTCTGAATTTCAGACAGTTATTTAAGAAATAATGGGGAGGTGATTCTTCTGGTGCTGCAGTTGTGGTATTCGCTCTGGAGTGAGTAGAGCAATGCAGAGGGCTAAATGTACTAATCTGTCAGATGGTCTCCTTGGGACTTTCAGGTCTGAGATTAGCGTTGAAATGTAATTCCAACATGCTGCCTTCAAGGTAGCTATGTAGAAGATGCTTAAGACCCTTCCCTCTAGATTTGCACTGAAAAGTTTGCTTATTGTCACAATGGTATCTCTCCTTTTGTCTTCAGTTCTATCGCTATAGCATGTCAGAATGTCTCTTAACTTCTATTCTAAAGAGAAGCTATTCTGAAGAGAGAAGCTATATGAAATTAAGCGCAGCCATGCAGGAGCTAATATAGCTTTACCTAACAATATTGTATGTAATTTGTAAATGTACAGTTAGTGATTACAATAGTAGGCAGTTTGCAATCTCACTGGTGCTCTGTTTTCTAGTTGGCAGATGCTTTACCGGATCATTCCCCTGCTAAAACCTCCAAAGTGAGCAATACAAAATCTGGTCAACAAACTGGTCAACCAACACAAGGCTGGCCAACTTCCAATCCTTGGAACACCCCAAGTGCTCCACCTACTGGGCCATCTGGATTGCCACCAAATACAACAGCCTCCAGTGTGCCCTTTGGACCTCCCCCAACAGGAATGTATCCTTCAATGCCACCTGGACTGCCTGCTCCATTTCCACCACCTCCTACTGGACCCTCTTGCCCTCCTCCTGGTGGTCCATATCCACCCCCATCTGTGCCAGGTCCTGTCCCGCCAGGGCAATATCCTCCACCAAATATGCCCTTTCCAGAGCTTCCAAGACCATATGGTGGTCCAACAGAGCCAGCTGCACCTCCTGCTCCTGTTGGGCCATGGGGATCCATGCCTTCTGGAGCATGGGGAGCAACAATGGGAGGGCAGTATCCTGCACCTAGTATGCCATATCCACCCCCAGGGCCATATGCCACTCCTACCCAGACACCCGGGGTTGCACCTACAGTACCGTGGGGTACTGTTCCACCTGGAACATGGGGACCTTCACCACCCGGTCCATTTCCTCCACCCACGGGATCATATCCAGCTCCAGGACTATATCCTACACCCCCTAATCCTTTTCAAGTGCCATCTGGTCCTGCTGGTACTCCATCAATGCCTGGTGGTCACCATGTGAGTATTTAAATTGTACTATGTTGAACAATTCCAAAATTCATCACACACAAGTACTGATGTTGGGCAGTGGAAAGACCACTTAATAAAATGGTATGGACTGTTAGAACTGCTATGTATTTTTTCCAGTCAACAGTTTAATGGGACATTATCTGCCTAGTGGAGTTAAAAGTATGGGAATGCTCAGTTTAGGCAGTTAACTCAGATTTGAAATACTATTAAGCCTGAGAAGTATGACAGTGGTCTTTAGGGTTGTATTTTATTGGCCTTCCAAAAATACTTTCATTTCAGGCATCACTTTGATTTGTCTTCTAAATATGAAAATGCAGCTAGAACTCCTTGCTTAAACGAGAGAATGGAAAGAATTATTCGTATAGAGACTAGAATCAAAGGCTGTCTACACTAGCACTTTTGTGGGTAAAACTTTGTCAATTGGGTGTGAAGAAAACACCCTCCTTACTGACATACGTTTCACTGACAGAAGCACTGGTGTGGACCGTGCTATATTGGTGGGAGACACTCTCTTGCTGACATAGCCTTACTGCGGCTCGTTGCGGGGTGGTTTAATTATGCCAACTGGAGAGATCTCTCCTGTTGGCATAGAGCGGCTACACAGGAGACCTTGCAAGGGCACCGCTGTACGGTCTCTAGTGTAGACATAGCCTTAGAATGTAGAACTACCGGTAAAAAACAAAACAAACCACCATAGTACCAATTGACTTGTACACTTAAATTTGTCCTTGCCTTTAGTTCAGACATTTACTTAGTGCTGATTTGAGGATGTATTGTCTTGCTAAAGCCATAAATTGACCTTGAATTTCACTTTTTAATTTTTTACAGCCTTATCGCTGAATTCATGCTGGGCAACAAAGTACTGTAGCTTTCCACCTTCATCCACTATTTGCAGAGATTTTTAAAAATTTTGTTTCAGTAACTTTTGGAATTGTGAAGAGCACTCACCTCTTGTACGTACTTCTGACGTATGAAGGAGCAATCTGCATAAATTTAACTTGCTCATATGCTGGCATCTTTTGGTTTATTAAAGTGAATTAGGATGAGCAGACAAAGTCAAGTCCTGTGGTTCTTACTCAAGGCAGAACTTCCTTTTTTTGTGGGGGGGGGAAGGGAGTTGCCAAGTGAGTAAGGATTACAGGATCAGGCCTAAAGTCTTACTAAAAAGTTAAACATTAAATGTCAGTGATTGCTTTAAGTTTTGATACCAGACTTGTGGGGGTCACTAAATGGATGGATAGTCATATTTTGTCTATTTTCTGTTTGTTCTAGGATATCAGTAAGAACAACGTATTTTGAGATTTCTTTGTGAAATCTCTTTATTTTAAACATGCTACAGTAATTCAACACACTAAAGAGAAATGGAGCATGTGAATTTGAAGGTGGTCTCAGCATGTATTTATTATACACTCAAGCACAATTTCTCTCCGATGCTGGGACTACAGAGGAGCAGTCATAGGCCGAAGTATTTAGTCTAACTTGTATGCACACCTGTTCACATTCACAAACAGGCATTTATGTGCAACTCAAGTAGCACAAATCCACAAATGTGAGGTCTGTGCATGAAAAGGAGGGCATAATTTTGCCAGCCCAAAATTAGTCGTGGTGACTGGAAGTTGGGCTTGTTCTCTACACGAAGATAAACTGATTCCCACTAGGAGATAATCCTGTCTCTTAACTTGGGTTCTGTCCATCTGAAACTTAGCTTTGCTGCCAAGCTATGTGAACTCTGCAGAACCTTTATTCAGCATCCTTGGAAATTAAGCCTGAGTTAAATTAAAATAGTCCAGTGGCAAAAAGCTGCTTTTGGCATTCCACATAGTGCTGTGACCTAGGTAGATCCTTAAAATCCATCTCCCTCCTTCTGCCATATTTTTAAAATGAGCCAGTCTTATGTCAGAACTCCATTGAACGTAGTAATTGGTAGTCCCTTTGTTCATACCTAGATGTATGTTGTACCTCACTGAATGACATGATCTGATTTGGTTTTAATTGAATGACTAGAAATCTGCGTTCATCAGAAGTGTCACTGCTATCAATTTCATTCTCCTGACTGAGAATCTTTATGGAATTATCATAATGATGATTTTTTTGCATTACCAAGACACATTCTTCACTGAGACTTGGGCTTTTTTAAATTCATTATGGTACTTTGATTACCTAGACTTTTTGTGACCATGCAGAAGTTATTTTATCCCAACCTGGGAAATCTTAATTTAGCATCTGTTGGTGGAATTAAAAATCTGAATTAGTAATACTGATGGATTAGTAATACATCAGCTCATTAGGAAATCCATTTTCGTAGTGGAACTGTGAAATCAAGGTAACTTTCTCTTCCCTCCCTTACTATGGACGTCTGCATGCACAGAGTAGTGGGCTTTTAAAAATAAACTGACTGGCCTGGTAGTGATGATGGATACATAGCCATAGTCTCCATGGCAGTTGCAAGAACCCTGAAATAAATTTTACAGAATAGTGCAGTCTGTGAAGGAGCTGTGGCCACTCTAGCATATTGACATATTGATACTAAATAGCCAAGGTAGGTGTGTTTTGTACTAGGAAGACAATAGTGGAACTGAACACAACAAAGACTTGTCCCTAATATTCAACATAAATCATAGTATCTATGAACACTGGAAATCAGAACCAGAAGAAATAGTTTAAATAGGATATTTCATAAATTTAGTGTAGAATTCTATTCCTATAGAATATAGACTTCAAAAATTCATTGCTGAATTGACTTAAATTTCTCCAAGACTGATACAGCTTCTACACGTGACTATAGCAAACATGCTTTGTTGCATCTGGTCAAGTGCATTTGACATGTGCGGCCTTAGTCTGTAAATTGATCTACGGAAAACATAAATTTATTTAAAGGAATTGATCCTGTAGTCACAATGTGGGTAGAACGTGCACTGGTCTGGATCTGTTTGCAGGGGAAGGGGCCAGATGTAGAAAATACAAAGTGAACATATCCAATTATTTTTTAAATGGCGATTTCCAAAAGTAAATAAAATAGATGTCTGGGTTCTTCCTGGAATAGGCAGGATTTATTACTGGAAAGGTTAGGCTAAAATTCAGATACATATGGGACACTTTTTCAGTGTATATTCATATTTCTTGAAGTCATGAAAACTGTTTCATATCCCCTTTGTTTTGTGAGCAAGGGTCCTTGCATAGCAGTGAAAGGGTTTATCTGTTAATGTATTGTGTAAAAACTCAAGTTGTCACTATATGCTGTGTAGTAACTTTATCACATGTAATGTCAAGTGTGAGCAACTTCTGGCCTGAAGCTTTTGCAATGGAATCTGTACATTTCTATGCATCATTTAAGTTAAATTGCTGAGAAGTTTGTTTTGATTTGTGCTTTGAGATTGGCATACTGCATTTGTTTACAATATGAAATATAAGCAATCACATCTTTAAAAAGTATAGACTATCACCTGCTGCTGTATTTTCTTTAGATGAGACAAATATTGCTGTATGATAGCAAAAAGCTATAAATACAGGATTTGATATTTTTTGAAAATGCTGTCACTTTTGTATAAGATTGGACATTAAACGTATTTTCAGGACTGATGTTTTTCTGTCTTTCAATTCCTGCTTTTACCCACTTTTGCCACACTGTAAAGCACAAATTTTATATTGATTGTGAATAGCAAAAACAGGACTTCCCTGAGTGAGGGAAGTAAGGAAAAGCTGAATATAAATTTGGAATTGTTTGGCCTCTAAAAAGGCTGCTTGTGACACTTGGATGAAGGATATACAGAAAGCATGGATGTAACACTGCAATGCTGTCCGTAACACCTCTTATGTGGCACCTGTTTTTAAAAACTGCCTTGCTAGCTAGTGGAAATTGGACATCATGGATGTGATTTGTTCAGGATTAGAATGTCCTTTAGCCTTCTCTAAATTGGGGGAGGTACCATTTTATAAACTGAACACCTTTTCACCTAGTCTATACAAGGTCTATGTGTATGTACTCCATCTATCCTAATTGCCTTCCAGGGAAAATACATACTGAGCTGACCAGTGCCTGAAAGGTCATGCTCCCACCAAATGACTAGAGGATAGCTAATGTGATGCCAGTTTTTAAAAAGGGCTCCAGAGGTGATCCAGGGAATTACAGGCCGGTAAGCCTGATTTCAGTACCAGGCAAACTGTTTGAAACTATGGTAAAGAACAAAATTGTCAGACACAGAGATGAACAGAATTTGTTGGGGAAGAGTCAACATGTTTTTTGTAAAGGAAAACCATGCCTCAGTAATCTGCTAGAATTCTTTGTGGGGGTCAACAAGCATGTGGACAAGGGGGATCCAGTGGATAATAGTGTACTTAGATTTTCAGAAAGCCTTTGACAAGGTCCCTCACCAAAGGCTCTTAAGCAAAGTAAGCTGTCATGGGATAAGAGGGAAGGTCCTCTCATGGATTGGTAACTGTTTAAAAGGTAGGAAACAATGGATAGGAATAAATGGTCAGTTTTCAGAATGGAGAGAGGTAAATAGTGGTGCTCCCAAGGGTCTGTACTGGGACCAGTCCTATTCAACACATTCATAAATGATCTGGAAAAAGGGGTAAACAGTGAGATGGCAAAATTTGCAGATGATACAAAACTGTTCAAGATAGTTAAGTCCCAGGCAGACTGCGAAGAGCTACAAAAGGATCTCTCACAACTGGGTGACTGGGCAACAAAATGCACATTGCAAAACATAATCTCAACCATACATATAAAATGATGGGGTATAAATTAGCTATCACCATGCGAAAAAGAGATCTTGAAGTCATTGTGGATAGTTCTCTGAAAACATCCACACAATGTACAGCGGCAGTCAAAAAAAGCGAACAGAACGTTGGGAGTTAAGAAAGGGATAAGTAATACAGAAAATACTATATTGTCTCTATCTAAAGCCATGATACACCCACATCTTGAATACTGTGTACAGATGTGGTTGCCGCATCTCAAAAAAGATATACTGGAATTGGAAAAGGTTCAGAAAAAGGCAACAAAATTATTAGGGGTGTGGAACGGCTTCCATATAAGGAAAGATTAATAAGACTCGAACTTTGTAGCTTGGAAAAGAGAGGACTAAGGGGGAATGTGATAGAGGTCTATAAAATCATGACTAGTGTGGAGAAAGTAAATATGGAAGCGTTATTTACTCATAACACAAGAACTAGGGGTCACCAAATGAAATTAATAGGCTGCAGATTTAAAACAAACAAAAGGAAGTATTTCTTCACACAACGCAGTCAATGTGTGGAACTCTTTGCCAGAGGATGTTGTGAAGGCCAAGACTGTAACAGGGTTCAAAAAAGAATTAGATAAATTCATGGAGGATGCATCAATGGCTATTGGCCAGGATGGACAGGGATGGTGTCCTTAGCCTCTGTTTGCCAGAAGCTGGGAATGGGTGAGGGGATAGATCACTTGATGATTCCCTGTTCCTTCCCTCTGAGGCACCTGGCATTGACCACTGTTGGAAGACAGGATACTGGGCTGGATGGACCTTTGGTCTGACCCAGTATGGCCGTTCTTATGTTTGGCCAAAGTGAAAGTTGCAGGAGAGAGAAAGTTTAGATAGAAGTTGTTATATCTTCCCTCCTAGCTTACAAGGTAGCTGAAGCAGTTAGGGGTGATAATTGTGTTTTCTATCATTGGAACCATGTATGCCTGCCTAATGCTGCTAGCCCTGTAGTATCTAGAGCCATCACACACTCTGACTGGCACTAGCTAGCTGCACCTTTCCTTTCTGGTCTGAGTGAATCCCCTCAAGTGATAGGCCGCCTACCTTTTCCTGGCTCAGGGTGGGATTTTGCAGTTTTTCCACTCTGACAATGGGTCCTGGGTACAGACCTATGTACAGGAACTCCACACCTAAAGTCATCCCGGTTAACATTGTTAGGTTGCTGATCAATTAGGGAACATGCTCGTTGAAAGTTGCGCAATGCTCCCTTCTAATGTCCTTTGGCAGCCGCCTACTTTGTCCACTGCTTGCAGGAAGAGCAGCCTGGGGGAGCTAGCTGGTGGGGGCTTGGAATCAGGGTGGGTCGGCAGCCCCCCTAGCAGCTCCCCGCTCCCCTAAGTTCCCTGTGTGGCAGCCACCCAGCAGGCTATCAATTGCTGGCAGTTCAGCTGTCCCTCCCCCCACTGCCATGTGCTGCTCCTGCCCTCTGCCTTGGAGCTGCTCCCTGAGCCTCCTGCTTGCTGTGCGGGTAGGGAGACGTGTGGGGGGAGGGGAGAGGGGGGCTAATGTCAGGGTGTGTCCCCCCTGCACCCTGCTTACCCCATCTTCCATAGAGTAGGGGGGACACAGGACAGTCCTGGAGGCATCAGCTGAGGTGGGTCTTGGCTTGCTGATCTAATTAACAAGGCAGTGTACTTAAGACAGGGATCAGCATACTTAAAGGGGAAATGCACATCTCACTCTCTCTCTCTCTGGGTGTGTGTCTCTACTATACTGTCTCTTCCCCCCCCCCCCTCCCATTCCTTCTGCCTTGTAGAGTGTGAGGCTACATTAAAAACAACGAGTTAACCATTGAGGGCTTAGTCAATTGCTAATTCATCACTTAGCAGTAAGACATTCCCTGGGAAATATCCCCACCTGTCGCTCTTGCAGGTACAACTGCATCTACATGGGAGCTTTTGCTGGCATAGCTATGTCAGTCAGGGTGAGGGGGGAAATCATACCCTGACCAATATGTATATGCTGGCAAAACTGAAGCATAGACCAGGGTGAAGTTGGAGACTACCTGTCTGATTTGTGTGGAAGTCGCGTACCTTATGGCTTCTTTGCATTCTCCTACCACCATGTTTCCACTAAAGGCATTATACCCAGAGCTCTGATCAGCCACTTGAAACTCTGGAAGTGTTTGCAGTTAACTGTAAATGAAATCTAATAGACTGTACAGAGTCACCTTACTGTTCTTCCTCTATCAGGATCTCTTTCCCATTACTGTATCGAGGCAGCACCTGACAGTGCTGCAAATATACATCCCTTTCCGTATCCGATTAAACACACACGGAATTAGCTCTTTCTCTAAGGAGCCTTTCTGAGAATCCAAAGTCAAAACATGAGAAATGACTCAAATTCCCTCTGAGTTGCTTTGGATGTACATAACTTGTGTGAGGATATTTAGTTTGTTTACGTGGCTCATAGATAGTAAAGTATCCCATAGGCTCACTTAAAGAAGTGGCAGATTATTCTTACTGTTTCTTGAGCAGGCTGGAGCTCTGACTTGAGGCGTTGTTAGGAATATAGTGTATACAAATGGAAGACTGGGTTATTCGTGAGTTATTATTTGTATTTTACTGAGCTGTTCGTAGATGCTGAAAACTGAAACTTATTCCAGTATTGTTCTTACATAGAAATTTAACACTTAATCTTGGGTAACAGCCTCGTGCAAGTGTTCAAACTGTGGTAATGGAACATTATCTGCATGATTTTGAACTGTGTCATGGGTTGTTTTTTTTCAGCGGTAACTTAGACCCAAAGGCAGCTAGGATATGATAACTGTAAATGGGCTGAGATGCACCAAGAATGAATGCATGTAGCATAAATAGAAATAATGCTCATTCTCCTTGGGAATAGTCTATTATACAAAGGGGGGGTTGTTAGCCGTGATTCAGAAGAGTGCCAGAGAGACAATATCATTAGGGCTGTCGATTAATCGTGTGAGTTAACTGCAATTAACTCAAAAATATTAATTGTGATTAATCACAATTTTAATCACACCGTTAAACAATAGAATACCAATTGAAATTTATTAAATACTTCTGGATGTTTTCTACATTTTCAAATATATTGATTTCAATTATAACACAGAATACAAAGTGTACAGTGCTCACTTTATAGTATTATTTTGATTACAAATATTTGCACTGTAAAAATGTGAATTGAAAAATACTATTTTTTATCCTCATACAACTACTGTAATGCAATCTCTATTGTGAACGTGCAATTTACAAATGTTGATTTTTTTGTTTGTTTTGTTTTTGAATGCAGTTATTTAACAATGTAAAACTTTAGTGCCTACAAGTCCATTCAGTCCAACTTCTTGTTCAGCCAATGGCTACGACAAACAAGTTTGTTTACATATACGGGAGATAATGCTGCCCTCTTCTTATTTACAATGTCACCTGAAAATGAGAATAGGTGTTCGCATGGCACTTTTGTAGCCAGGTATTTAAGTGCCAGATCTGCTATACATTCAGATGCCCCTTCATGCTTTGGCCACCATTCCAGAGGACATGCTTCCATGTTGATGATGCTTATTAAAAAAAATGCATTCATTAAATTTGTGACAGCTCCTTGGGGAAGAATTGTAGGTCTCCTGCTCTTTTTACCCGCATTCTGCCATGTATTTTATGTCATAGCAGTCTTGGATGATGACCCAGCACATGCTGTGCATTTGAAGAACACGTTCACTGCAGATTTGACAACGCAAAGAAGGTACCAATGTGAGATTTCTAAAGATAGCTACAGCTCTCGACCCAAGGTTTAAGTCTCTGAAGTGCCTTCCAAAAGGGACGAGGTGTGGTGCATGCTTTCTGAAGTCTTAAAAGAGCAACACACTAATGTGGAAATTACAGGACCCAAACCACTAAAAAAGAAAATCAGCCTTCTGCTGGTGGCATCTGACTCAGATGATGAAAATGAACATGTCGGTCCGCACTGCTTTGGGTCGTTATCAAGCAGAACCCGTCATCAGTATGGACGCATGTCCTCTAGAATGGTGGTTGAAGCATGAAGGGACATATGAATCTTTACCGCATCTAGCACGTAAATATCTTGTGACACCAGCTACAACAGTGCCATGCAAATGCCTGTTCTCACTTTTAGGTGACATTGTAAACAAGAAGTGGGCAGCATTATCTCCTGCAAATGTCAACAAACTTGTTTGAGCGATTGGCTGATCAAGAAGTAGCACTGAGTGGACTTGTAGGCTCTAAAGTTTCACATTGTTTTCTTTTTGAATGCAGTTATTTTTTGTACTTCTACATTTGTAGGTACATGATAAAGAGATTGCACGACAGTTCTTGTATGAGGTGAATGGAGAAGTATTATTTTTTTTTACAGTGCAAATATTTGTAATCAAAAATATAAAGTGAGCACTGTACACTGTGTTCTGTGTTGAACTGAAATCAACATATTTTAAAATGTAGAAAACATCCAAAAAGATTTAAATAAATGGTGTTCTATCGTTTAACAGCGCAATTAATCGTGATTAATTTTTTTAATAGCTTGACGGCCCTAAATATCATCATCATTCTCTACCGTTGGCAGCCTCTGTGGCACAGAGGTTACTTTAAACCGCCATCTATTTCTCTAATCTTGCTTTACAGACACTAAGCTTCACTCCATTCCTATGGCATTTCCCCATTTTACTGCTAGGAAATCTGAGCCCAGGCACCCAGGTAATCAGGGGTATAGCTTGGAACAACTGCCAGTCCTAATAATTACTGAATAATGCCGGCTGCCTCTCGGCTGCACCTTCTGTGGCTTAGCTACAAAACATCCTTCCTCCCTCTGTTATTTACTCTTTGTGTTGTAGCTCCCTCCTCCATGATGGTGTCTTGCTGGTTCTGCACGGGGCTTCTTTCAGCAAATGCTCACCCTGAGGCAGCGATGAGCTGCCAAAATCTTAACCACCGGTTCCCTCCTCACCCTACGAGGGGGTCGTGGCCCACCTCCCCCCCCCCGGGACTCCTGCCCCATCCAACCCCCCGCGTTCCTTGACACCCCCCCCCGGACCTCTGCCCCATCTACCCTTGTCCCCTGACTGCCCCCAGAACCGGGCAGGAGGGTCTCGTGGGCCACCGTAGTGAGTGCCCGCCCCGCCCCTAAGAGCCAGAGGGACCTGCCGGAGGGTGAGGTGGGGAGTCCCGGCGGTGCTTACCTGAGGCAGCTCCCAGGAAGCATCCGGCAGGTCCCTCTGGCTCCTAGGGGTGGGGGACCGTAGCTGGGTGGGAGCAGGGGGAGCAGCTGCTCCCCCACTGATCACATCAAAAGTGGTGCCTCAGGCGCCGACTCTGTGGGTGCTCCAGGGCTGGAGCACCCATGGGGAAAATTTGGTGGGTGCAGAGCACCCACCGGCAGCTCCCCGCGCCTCAGCTCACCTCCGTTCCACCTCTGCCTCCTCCCTTGAACGCGCCGCCCTGCCCTGCTTCTCCGGCCCTGGCTTCCCGCGAATCAGCTGTTCGGTGGGAAGCCGGGGAGGGCTGAGAAGCAGGCGGCGGCTTCGTGCTCAGGCCCAGGGAGGCGGAGGTGAGCTGGGGCAGGGAGCGGTTCCCCTGCCTGTCCCTGTCCCCGTCCCCCCCCCCCGGAGTTACCTGCTGTGGCGCGGGCGGCCCTCCTCATGCTCCCCCGCCCGAGCTCCCCTCCACTCCGCCTCCCTGGGCCTGAGCAGGAAGCCGCCGCCTGCTTCTCAGCCTGCCCCAGCTTCCCACGCCAACAGCTGACTCGTGGAAGCGGGGGGGGGGGGGGGAAGCAGAGGAGGCGGAGCAGAGGTGTGCTGGGGCAGGGGGCGGGGCACCAGCCCCGGAGCACCCACGGAGTCGGCGCCTAAGGCCCCACTTTTGGCCGGTTCTTAAATTTAGGAGGCTTCTAAATTTAACAACCGGTTCCAGCGAACCGGTGCGAACCGGCTCCAGCTCACCACAGCCCTGAGGAGCATCCATGTTGAGGCTACAGTCAGCAAAATCTGTCTTGCCATGTTGTAATGAACTCTCATAAGCTTCTGTTCTAAGACTGGCTAAACATACAAATGGTTGATCTTCAGGTCTGCTGGCCTTGTTTAACAGACTAGCCTGAATCTACTACAGTTTTCCTTCAGGGGGTTGTGGATTGACTTTTTCTGCCAAAATTAAATGGCACGTTTGCAGAGTCCAGTTTTGGACGATAGAGGGCATAATGGCTACTGGCTTAACAGACAGCAAACTGTAATTAACAAGAGCTGACCCATCTCCATTGATTCTCTCCACACGGTCAGACACAATTTTCTACTCAGTAGTGTCTCAGTGAATGTAGCAACCCTGTCAATGCTTCATACTGCACCACTACACCAGGGCAATTTTCTGTTTTATCTCTGCCTGGTGCTAGCCCAATGAATTTCTCCTGCCCTTGTTTCTGAGGGGAGAGCAAAACCAGCATAACTCATGTGCTCGCTCATGAGTTAAAGGGGTAGTGGCCTTGTTTTACTTACTTCAAATCCATCAGCCTGGTATTCTCATCTCTTAAAAATCTAGACTTTATTATAGTTTGACAGTGGCAGATCTCAGACTTTCTCCCTCAGACACAGGTATGATTTTGAATGCTGTTGTTTTCGTCTACCTGATTTTCTTAAGTAGTATGAATCCCAATGCATTTCAGCATCACTTCTTCACAACAGGGATTTTTATGATCTTTCATTTAGCTTGATTGTAAAGACAGAACACAAATTGGTAGCTTCCAGAATAATATACCCTCAGTTTATAATAAGACTTATTATACATTTATATTAAATTGTGTGCCCAGGGAACAGAGTGGCAGAAATAGCACCCAGAGGAAACAAATTCTATACTAACCATCCCATGTAACTAACAAAGCTGCTCTAATTCGATTCTTTTCTGATGTAATGTGCCATAGTAACTAGTCAAGGATAATACACCAATCATCACTGTTCTATATTAAAAATAAAAAAGTGTCTCTCTTAAGCTAAATTCATCAAGTGTAAGATACACATTGGCTGGCCCTCTTATCAATCAGGTCAGTTTGAACAGCCCTATCATTTCCTCCTGAACCTACTGCAGGTCATTGTTCCATGTAACATCAAATAGGGCCCTTACTCTCTTCGACTGTCTTCCCCTAGACACAGCTTCTTCACCTTGCTTGTTCCCACCCTAGCCCTTGTAAAGGGCTCAGGTCTATGATAGGAGTGAGTGGATGAGGTTCTGTGGGTCGCAATGTGCAGGAGGTCAGACTAGGTGATCATGATGGTACCTTCTGGCCTTAAAGTCCACGAGGTAAGATGGGATTTGGGAGCATGGGGAGGGGGAGAGCTGGAATCTATTTGATGTCATGAGGAGCAAAGGAGCTTGAATGGCTATTTTGGGGGATAGCGCATGTCAGGTAGAGAAAGGGAGAGTCTTGGAGGAGATAGAGAGCCTTCAAAGGGTACCTATGCTTATCTGAACCAAACCCTAGAGTTTCACCCGTTGTTAGGAAATGGTGGCTAGCAGATAGGGTCCTGGACTGGGCTCAGGATGCCTGGGCTCTACTCCCAGTGCTGTCCTGCAGCGTGAACTCAGGCAAGTCACTTCACCTCCCTGCACTTCTGTTCCTTCTCCCCCCACTTACTGGCCGTGTCTGTAGAGAATGTAAGCTCATTACGTGCACCCTATAAACAGGTCACTGCACCTTCAGCTCTCCTGACAGAGGAGGATATTTAATGTCTGGCTTTAAGTTAGTTTTTAGATTTTTGAGCTCTAATTTATAGGACCAAAATTGCTACCGTTGTCACTTTAGTTTATCCTTGGAAAGCAACTTCACAATAAAATCGACAGCAAGAGGCATGGAGGGCTCACAGGCCAAGTATGCAGTGCTCCCAGCTACAACCTTCTGAATATTATAGAAAAGCTGCAAAGCATTCCCCTCCCTGGCATACACAGCACGTCGGCAAGTGGGCTCAGCCAGCAGGGCATGGAGCTGCCTTTGCTTTAATTTTGCATGAGGGGAAGTGAAATGCACCATCCAGACTTTGACATTTGTAAACCATTAAGAGAAGAAACTACACCCGTATTGTCGGGGCTGGCACAACAAACAGCTGCTGTTCTTCACAATGGAAAAACAAGCAGGAGCAAGTCATCACTGGGCTATTATCCGCAAAGATGGTACCAGCTCCTTGCAAGAGGACATACCACAGATGCCGAATGCAGGAGCAGCATGGAAGATCCTTAGAAGTATTTAAGGGCCTTGTTCCTATTGAAGTCACACCCGCTAGCCGACACGGCCATGCTGGCAAAGCCCCCAGTCTGGATCCAGCTATGCCAAGAGAAGAGTCGTTCTGTCAGTGTAGGTAATGTTCAGGGAGGTGGTGTTACTATACCTGCAGAAACACTCCTGTCGACAGACGCAGCCTCTATGCTAGGACTCTGCTGTGTCTGCAGAGCCTGCGTAGTGGAGATGAGCCTCTAGTCATTTGCTAAAGGCCTCAGAGGGAGAGTCTGGCAGAGCTGGGGTTAGACCATGGTTCCATGCTTTGAGCCAGAGGTATAACTTGCAGCACCAGGAGACAGCCTTGTGGTAGCCTTGCTCGAGCTAGTGCACTAAAAAGAGCGTGTGTCACGTGAATGGCAGACGGGGCTAGCTGCCCCAAGTACAATCCCAGCTGAAATGCCAGGCACGAACTTGGGCAGTTCCTGGCTCCCAGTCCTGTGCTCATACCACTCTGAATAATTATCTGCACAGCCAAGTGTGTTGTGTATCTTGTACCCTCTCGTCAGCATTAACAGCCATGTGTGAAATGGGCGGCCGTTGCTCAGTGGGAGAAGGAGGCCCAAAGCCTAGCTGGCCTGGTAGTAAGAATGCAAGTGGGATATTTGGTCAGTGATCATGTGAATGAATTAAATCACGTAGGCCAAAAGAGAGGGAGGCGATTCACACTGAGCTTCGCGACAGTGGCATTTGCTGAGTAAATACTGTATGCTAAACCGAGGACTGCATCACTGCCCTGCATAGCACCTGTGGCACCTGGGTTGGTGGGGGTCACTCTGCTTTGCAACCCACCCCGGGCAATGTTTGAAATCTCCCCGAAATGGCAAAGCCATTGTACCACTGTGCAGGAGCTCTGAGCTGAAGAGCTGGCCAGACTCACACATGTCCTAACATGCCATTTCCTTGCTCTCCCTTAATAGGTTAAAACCAGAAGCGGATTTACCATGAAACAAACCATTGCGGTGGCACAGGGCCTCCAATGACGGGGGGGTTCCCAAAATGCAGGACAAATATCTGACAACCTCCCCCTGAGTCCTGGCCGGCGGCGCAGCAGGGCTGAGGTAGGGAGGCTGCCTACGTGCCGTGGCCAGTGGCCCCATGCCACTCCTGGAAGTGGCCAGCTGCTGGCACGTCTCTGTGCGCCCCTGGCAGGGGGCAGGTGGCTTGTGTGCTGCTCTTGCCCTGGGCAGCACACGGAGACCCGCTGCCCCTTTCTCCCTCCACGCAGCAGGGCTAAGGCGACTCTCTGCCTACCCTCCCTCCCTCCACGCTGCTTCACTCCCAAACTTCCTCCCAGAGCCCACACCCCCTGCTGCACCCCAACCCCCTGCCCCAAGCAAGGTACCTCACTTTATTTTCACTTACTTCCCATTACTTATAATATAGGAGGAGGGTGAAGAAAAAAAGAATGAAGGGGGAGATAAGAGAGAATGTTCTTTTTCTTGGCTGGGTCCCGGTGGGGGGGAGGGAGGGGGCGGGAAATAAAGCTGCACACAGGGCCCTGCTAACTCTAAATCTGCCACTGGTTAAAATCACAGCAGAGAACCCCCCTCCTGCCCCCCCGCAATAACCACCTCATGCCTAAAGCCCTACCTCCTCCAGCCCAGCCACTCGAAACCACCTCCCAGTCAGTATAAAATCCACTGCACCCCCCTCGCACCATGACTGTAGGCCCAGATTTTCAGTATCTGAATCTGAATCCTTCACACGCCATCAGAAAGGCATGAACAAGGCTGTGCCGTCCCTGTTTGCTGGAATAGCTACCTTGTGGTTTTGCAACTTGTTTTGCAAGTCAAACAATTGCTTAACTGTTGTTGGCCTATCACCCAGCCCCCAGCCTGGAGGACCCAGGGACTGCTATTCATCTGGTCCCTCCCCTAGCCGGCTTGGGTGGCTCTCCCAGGACTCAAAACTGCGGCTGGCCTAGCTCGCCAGGTTGTTGGACCTCACATGCCTTCAGCACCTTCTCACGGTGCTGTCTCTGGGGAAAGTTTTTCAATTTCAAAAGACTGTCTAGGCCTCATCGCAGTAATAGCTGAGCCAGTGCAGGCTCTAGCTTTGTGGTCTTATTCTGCCCCGGACTGTGGTGAAGGCTCCGGCCCCGGTTTTGCTGTTTCTAATGGTAGTACATTTCCCCAGTTACAAATCGGCCTAAATTTAGATCAAGCAGCTGGTCAGTGGGGCTTTAGTAGTGCAATGACTGCATCTCTTTGTCATAAAGAACCATCAGTGGTTCATAAAATGTTCTGAATCCTTTCCGGGATTTCTAGCAGTTTCTTCCCTGGTAGAGAAGATACGTCTGCGATTCCCAATCCGGAGTTCCTCCCAGGAGCCCTGAGCTCATGGCTGCGCCCTGTGTGGTGCACCGTTCTTTTTCACCGACACGTGCGTGGCAGAACTACACATGCTGCTCGCCAAAGGTGTGTGCGGAGGGCTTTGAGTTATATTTCATGCCCTCGTGGCCGACTGCAGTTAGGTGGGGTTTGAGACGCCTGCCTGTGACCCGGGGTTGGTATGCAGGGCGTGTTTGTAGAGTGAAACTAAAAGCCTTACCGCCCTGAAAGAAGTGGGTCCAGGGTTCTTGCTTCTAGGGAATGCCTGAGACAGATGAAACACTTGCTCTGGCCAAGGCATCTCTAATCCCCACATTCCCATCTCCTGGAGGGAGGAGTCGCATTTTGAGAGAGGAGGAGATGTCAAGGCTGCTTCCTCTCTCCCTCGGGAGCGGATTTTCTGCTGAAACTAGCTTCCTCTGGGCTCTTGCTGCCGCCCGGACTCGTCCCCAGGATGCATCATGCTACTACCCTCTTTGTCAGTTGATGGGTTTTCGTGCCCATTTTTGGTCACATGGCCAGTACCGCCAACCCCGTGCATGGAAAAATCATGAGTCAGGCCTCCAGAAGTCCTGAGATTGGCTTTACAATCCTGAGATCGTTTAAAAAGCAATGAATGCTGTGTTGCTTTCCTCTGCCTTCTGGTTTCTGTGCATTTAGGGTGCATCATGTTTTCAGGCTTTCCTCCACCACCTGGAGAGAGAGAAACGCAATTTATTGTTTTAAATGCAAGCTGAGATTCTCATGCAATCTCTTGACTCCAGCAGCCAGGCAAGTAGCACGAGCCTCATGATCCACGTGAAAGCTGCTAACACTGCATGGCCCTATTTTAACCCAGGAGATTTCAATCAGAAACCCCAAAGAGTTATTGTTTAGTTGTTTATGGGTTGGTGTTTTTGTTTCCCTCCCCCCATTAAAAAGTTCATTTCTTCAAGAAGCTTAACAATATTCTGTGAATGTCACAGATACACAGGGGAGAATAAAGCCAAAGGCTGAAGGTAACAAACACAGCTGAAGGAACTATTTTCATCCAATCCTTCCCCAGCCTTCCTCTGGGCCAACATTAGCCAGCCCCAGGTGCTCCAAAATGTGAAAGAAAGGCAGGCAGTTACTTGGAAAAGGGTATGTCACGGTTACAAGGCTAACTGCACCTGTGAGCCCTCTCCAGTCTGAGCGCCCCCCTGCAGGTGACAGGCCCCGTGCCCTCACCTCTCTCAGGGTGGAAACCTGCAATTCTCCCTCTCTTTTAGACTGGCTATAGCCCCCTGTATCCCAACTGTGATTTCTCAGCAGATCCAACTGGGCTTGGGATCTGCACATCTTCCCTCCACGAGCTGTGACCAGCGGTTCATACGGTGACCAGACAGCCTTCTTAAACCAAAGTACTGTTTGATCTTAGCAGCAGGAACAGTAAAAAGTAAAGCATGGAAGCTCATCTGTTTCAGACTCCCTTGCAAGACCTGTCTCTGCGTCAGCTCCCGGACACCTGCCCCTGAAAGCAAGTGAGCGAGCGAGAGTCGTTTTAACCCTTTTAAGTCCTATTCAGCTGCCCACTCGCAGTCTTTGCAAAAAGCTGTGTAACTTTGGGCTGGAGCCAAGGAAGAGGGATTTTCACAGCTAATAGCCCAGGCATTGTTTCTTACCCTCCTGACCTGTTTAGTCACCAGTGTTTTCTCTGGACCTGTTGTGTTAAATTCCTGCTTGTTTCCTGCCAAGTTAATAAATGTAACTAACACATGAGTGCAGTGGATTAATCCCATGTCGTCATACAGGAAACATTCCCATGACTGGGTCACATACAATGCTCATGAATTAATACAGAACGGTATTGCTAAATTATTACATATGAGCCCCTCCTCCTTCATGGGCTAAGCTTGGGAGGGTGGGGGGAGAAGTAAAATAATAGAAATATATAATAGCTGACACCATTAAGGGCTGGAGAGGTGTTTTAAATGGAAAATCAATTATATTTAGAGAGCGTGTCCATATATTCTGGAGCTGTTAAAGAGTGTGCATCACTAACCTGAGATTT